>NC_047053.1:25611704-26870038 GCF_011762595.2 Tursiops truncatus | reverse complement strand
GAGTGCTCACTTTTGAAAGACTCAAACATTTGCAGATGGAATTAGGCATTGGTGAGGTTAGGAGGTGGGTGGGGAGCGACCCCACCCATCTGAGGGCTAACCCTGGATTCAGCAGATCTGCCTCTTTCTGCCCCTCCCCCTCTCCTCATGAAGTGAGAATCAAGATGAAGTTGGGGACCTGCCTCCTGAAGGATACTGTGTGGAGAAGGCCAAGAGCTCGTGGTAACTATTGATTATTTGATCCTTTTTTCCTTTCTTATTCCATCCCTGGCAAAGTTTTCCCAGAGACATAGTGGGGCCTCTCATAGCCAGCCAGCTGCTCTGTGCTGAGAGATTTAAAATCCTCCAATTGGTTCTGACTGTGTCCAGAACAATAGGCGTCTGAATCTGATTTATTAATCTTCTGGGGAGTGAGGGAGGCGGGCTTCGCATCCAGGCTGTTTACTGCGGTGACAATGGGCAGGGTTTGGGCTTGTATTTGAGCCGGGTTTATTATGGGCGGAGGCATGGGAGCAGCAGACAGAGGACACGTCTAACGTGAGTGAGGCAGCAAGGACCTGCCGCACAGAATGAGGGGAGATGTGTTCAAGGAGCAGTAGGAGGGGTGGGGACTGCAAGTGACATCACGGAGGTGGCAGGCGTGGTACCTAATAGCTACTCTGCACAGCTGATTCCGTTATCTCTGCTTTGTTGTCGAATCTCTCAGGTCTCTGAAAGACGGAAGCCCGATAGGCAGGACTAATGCCTTCTTTCTCAAAGCGGGGAGCTGGATGATATGATCTTTGAGGAGGTTGATGGGCATGTGGAAAAAGACCTCTACTGGGAAGTCCAGGGCAGGAAGATCTGGCCTCACTGTAGCATGGGGAACCAGATGGAGTGACGGGATGCTTGGTAGGCCTATGGCCACAATGCCGAAGCATCTTGCCCCGTGTAGAAGTGGAGAATCCTTTGGTATTTGGAGGTTTGCAAATGGAAGACAGAGAGAAAAGAATGCATCTCAGTGGTTAAGAGAACTGGCTTTTGAATCCGATTACGAATCAAATCCTAATTCTGCCACCTGTTGGCTGTGAAATGTGGGACAAGTTACTGAATCCCTCCAAGTCTCAGTTTCTCAGCATCTGAAATTGGGAGAGTCAAAGAACCCATCCTGTGAGGTTGTTATCCTCATAAATGAAGTAATGGCTGCAAAGTTGTTAGTACAAAATAAGGACTGAATAATATTAGCCGTCATCATTGGCATCCCCAGGAACATCCTCATGTTCGCTTCCTTATCCGTGTATTCTGCGTGGCCCCGGAGGGCAGAAGGGGGAGCAAATGTGTGGAAACTACAAGGGAGGCTGAGAGTGGTTCAACTCAAGAAATAACAGTCTAACTGTTAGAATGGTAGAGAAAGGGCATAGGAAGAGGGGATGGGGGAATAAAAGGGGAAGGAAGGAGATCGGGAGGGAGGGAGGAAGGGGCTTTAGTGGACAGATCTGCAGAGGACAGCAATGTGCCTGGTGAAGGTGGGAGATGAGCACGGCCCCAGTGCAGGATTAACCCCAGCCTGTGTCAGGGTCTCAGAGAAAACAGAGACTAGAAGAGCTTCCGTAGGCCCCTCCCTGGTCATTGAGAACAAGAGAAGTCTTACTGTCTCCTTCCCCCGCCCTCTCCCCATGGTGGTTGGACCCCAGCCCAGGGCTGGCCTGAAAATTCAGTGAAGAAATGAGGGCTTGACATTCTTGAATGGTGGTCTCGGGATGCTCCCGTTTGGCCCGTGTCTCCAAGGAGGGCTTCCAGGGCCCTTAGGGAACCAAGCCTGGCACGTCCGCAGCCTGCGAGGGCAGGGTGTGTGTTCCTCCTGGCGGCCTCCTGAACAGCCTCTGCCCCACTCACTTGGACAAGGACTGACTGTCCTCTGTATCAATCACCCTTCCTCTGTTTGCCTTTAGTTTGGAGCCCTCCTCTCCTTCCGCTGTTTCTCCCTCACCTCCGCAGCGCCACCTGTTGATTCCCATCCTATGCCAACCACCCCCTTCTCTCACTTGTGCTGTCATTACCCTCGGCCTGGCTTTATCTTCTCTCCTCCGTGCACACTGGCCCTTCCGGCCTGATGCGTGTGGCTGTGCGACTCCTTGTGTGCACGGAGCCCCAGACACCTGTGCTGTCCTTGACCTCTTCAGCCTACGTCTGTCCACTGCTTCCGTGTAGATTCAGCGAGATCGCGGGAATGAAGCGCCTAGTCCAGAAATCGGAACTGTGATTACAGTGTCATGATTATTGTCAGATGGGGGGGCGATGGAGCCAGGCCCCTCACGCAGGCTGGAGGGTAAGACCTCGGCCATGAATGAGACACCACAAACGCAGGGTGAGACAGGGCAGCGGAGGAGGGACTGGAGGGGGCGGAGGAGGGCCGACGTTAATGAAGTTCATGCTAAAGATACTCGGCGGCAGCGAGGCCACAGGCCTGTGGCAGGGCGCCAGGCCCAACCACGAGCCTCATTTCCACATGCGGGTCAGCCTGTGGCGTGTTTATAGCTCGCCTCTCCACAGGGCTTTACCAGGAAGGTCCGGCCCCCCAGGTCCCTGGGAGGGAGGCAGGCGCTGGCTGTGGGAGGTGAGCTGCGTGCCTTTGGCTGGGACAGCGCGGTTCCCATGGCGGCCCAGCCCCCCCGACGTGAGGTCAGGAAGCAGGCCCCAGGCACCGCGGGGACGTGTGAGATGATGTAGGTGAGATCTATATGCAGGGCTGTCCACACATGGCTGTGTGGTTATAAATGTACACAGGCCCGCTCGCGGAGTGCTGTGGGCACCCAAATAGCTCTGCACGCAGCTATACACGAGATGTAAACACACAGGCGCGGACCTGCGGGCAGGGGCGGGGAGCTGGGGGCTGGGCCGACCCCCTCAGGTGACCTTAGGTGAGCGCTTGCTGCCTCCAGCTGCAGGGTCTCCCCCTGGGGTTGCCGACCCAGGACTTTCGGGAGAGGCACGCAGAGGAAGTGAGGGACTAAGGCTTGGGTTCCAAGCGCTGCTTCTTTACCAAGAGATGACTCTCTGGTTTGGAGGCGTTTCTTCCTTGTCACTCTCCCTCATCTTGCCGAAGCTACCTGGTTGGGGTGATTCTATTCCAGCCATTCCCCCGCCGCACCCCACCCACTTCCTCCTTACGCCGGCACCACCGCCCTAGACCTGGCCCATCTTCCTTCCCCCGCACTCAGTGGGGTGCTGGTAACAGTTTAACAACCGATTCTCTGGGTGGGGCGGGAGGGGCGGGGGAGCCATGATTTGTGGCTTTTGTCCATTTCTGTGGTGTAAATATTCCCACCAAGGGCCACTTTTAAGTTACCAGTGTGAGGTCACGGAGCGCAGAGTTGGGCAGAGATGCTCAGTAGCATGTCTTTAATGTGGCATTCCCACCGTATGGGTGCACAGGTGTACATAGTCTCAAGAGCAAAGATAGTAGTAAAAGGTCATAAAACAGGAGAAAGTGATGAGGTTTTGAGTACTGACTACTTTTGTTTTAAAGGTAATTTATTTCATTGTAATTGTATAAAATCTAATTTAAAAATAAAGAATGTGTTCAACAGTTGGCTTACAAAAATTCTTGAATATTTAGCCATCAGCTTTTGCAGGTATCTGAGCAGAACAATCCTGCCTGCACAGAGGCCACTATCTCTCAGCCATCCTGCCCATCCCCCATCTCTCTTCATTCCTGAGTTACATTCCTAAACTACAAACCTGATCATGTCTTTACACAATTCAAAGCTTATGTGAATTTTGTAATTTGAAAAGCCCTTCCTCATCTGACGCCACTGACCTCTCCACTTTCAATCCAGACCCCAGACCCCAGTCCCCACTCTCACACCAAACCTCTTTCCATTCACCAACTAGACAATATCTTTATGTGCTTTGAAGACTTTGCGAAGGCTGTTAATTCTGCAGGGTCCCTTGGACTCTCATCCCTAACCCATTCCTCCGTTTTCACCTGGAAGATGCTAACTCATCCTCGAAGATGGGGGTAGGCAAACTACAGGCCACGGCCTGATCCGGCTTGCCACCTGCTATCCTACAGCCCACGAGCCCAGCATGGTTTTTACATAGTTGAAAAAAATCACAGGACCTTGCAAAGAGGTGGTTGGGCCCATCCTGCAGAACCTTCCAGGCCATGGTGGAGACCTGTAGACTTTATTCTGAGGAAGGCTTTGAGCCAAAGAGTAGTATAGCCTGAGGTATATTAAGAGCATCACTCTGTAAGAAACAGATCTTGTTGGGAGGAGGCCAGAATGGAAGCGGGAAGAACAGTTAGGAGACAGGTGCAAGAATTCCAGCAAGAGATGTGGTGCTTTGCACGAGGTGCGGCATTGGAGGTGATGGGAAATGTTCAGATTCTGGAAACATTTTGGTGGGAGAGCCAATTGGTTTTTCTGATAATGATCCCAACAAGATGAGGCAGAATGGTACTAAAGTATAGGCAGCCAAGTGAAGAGGCAATGAAGTGTGATCAGGGGATTAGGGAAGACTTCTCAGAGGAGGTCACTTCTGAGCAGAGCCTTGGAGACTGAGGGAAACATCAAAGGACTGGGAAGTGGAGAGAGTATTTGGGATTGGATAATAATGTGAGCAGAGTCATGGCGGTAAAAATGTGCCAGGTAAACACGGGGAGTGGTGAGTGGTCCCCTGCAGTCGGTGGGGTGAAGGCAGGGAGGCCACCGAGGGTGAGTCTGGGTCGTGGAGGGTCTTGCTGGCGAAGCTGAAGCTTTGCCCGTAGGCAGTAGGGAGCCGTCAGAAGTCTTTGGTAATGAATGACATTGTCTCTGATGAGTGCATAGGAGGTTGGCCCGGAGGGTGTGGAGGCTGCAGACAGCAATAGGTAGGAGGCTGCTGTCCTGGCCCAGGTGCCAAAGGAGGCAGATATAGGCCAGAGACCGGCTGTGTGGTAGAAAGGAAGGGGTGGAGCCTGGCAAATTTTCCAGAGTGGAACTTGCAGTGTAACGGATTAGCTGTTGTAAATCTCGACTGCGGGGAACTAGAGGCATCAGCACAGCTTCTAGAGTCTGTCTCTGGTTAAGTGGTGATGCAGAGGGGGTCAGACAGGTTTCGGGATAGGTGTGAGGCATCCGGTTCAGGGGATGCTGAGTGTGAATGTGTGGCGAACATAAAGTTGTTGGATGAATGAAAGAATGAATGAAAGTCAGACTCTGCGTTTTACGGTGAAAGAATGAAATATCCCATGAGGGCCCTTCCCGGCCTGACCCAATCTCTCACTGACTTGGATTAAACTGGACAATTTATAGCAACAGCTGCCAGGATCTCCCCGCCCAGCAAGACAGGGGCTGTGAAGAACCGAGAGGGTGTGGGGGGAGGACATTTGATTTCCTTTTGGTAACTTAAAAAAATAAACTTTTAATCAAAGTGCAGAAAACTGCACACACACCAAACATACAGCCTGAAAATGTTTCACAAGGTGATCACACCTTTGAAAAGCAGCACCTGGACCAAGCACAGGACACTGCCAGCATCCTGGAGCCCGGATCTTTGATGGAGGTGCTGGACACCTGGTGACCGCCTCTCTTGCCCTGGCTGAAGGCTTAAAGCCTCTGCCTTCCTTCCTCTGGGGGGCCCAGGTTCTCTGCTAATAGTCTCGTTCTCAGTAAGCCTGGCCTGGGGCAAAGCCCAAACTCCCATCCCAGGGACCTGGGCAGGGTCAGCAGTCGTGAATGGGAGTAGGCACCCTTGCGTGCACGACGCCTGTCCTCCTCTGTACCCGCCCATCTCCCACGACTCTTGGAGCCTGGGCCTGCCGGCCGAAAGCCCTCCTCTGCTCTTTTCAGGGACTCTGGCCTCAGCCATGGAGTTCAGTGACAATTCAGTGAGTGGCCTGTGGATGTCAAGCCAGGTCTCTGCAACACCGAGTCCTGCTTGAGAGGGATAAAACAGAGCCCTGAGAAGGTCTCTTTTAATCTCTATGATGTTTGAAGCACAGTAATTATAAACTAAATTTTGATAAAAAATAATAATAATTGCTGGTACTTATTGAACACTTACTCCAAGCCAGGAGAAGTGCTGGGCCTGCATCAACGCCTCGAACCCTCCCATCCACCCTCTGGGGTTGCTGCTTGTGTGTCTTCAGTGGGGGTATAAATTTCCTCACGCTTTAATCACATATGCAGTGAAATCGAAGTTCAAAGGCAATTCTCCATAATGGATTTTGTTTTCCTTATGAGCTTTCTCTTCTTCAGGAAGGTGGAAAGGAAAAACACCTCTTAAATTTTGATTCAGTCAGTCAGGTGACCTTAGTAGCTAACAGTCTCTCTGGGAACTAACCTTTAGCTTGGGTTATTCAGGTGTCTGATGCATCTTTCAGGATGCCTCGTCCCTCCTTTTCCTTTTTTTTTGGCCACTGCGTGGCACGTGGGATCTTAGTTCCCCAGCCAGGGATCTTCAAACCCGTGCCCCCTGCAGTGGAAGTGCAGAGTCCTAACCACTGGACCACTAGAGAATCCCCTCCTTGTTCCTCTCTAAGATGGCGCTGGGTGAGTAGGATCTTGCTGGGGAGGTAAAGGGCATGGTATTGATGTCTTTGCAGGAGCAGGGACCTGATGTGCTTATCACAGAGATGGGCTCCAGCCACACTTGATGGACATGCTTCCAGAGCGGGGCCTCTACCTCCACATCTGCCCCATAAGATGCACTTTCTTCTCTGGAACCAATAGCCAGAGGTGGTGTCCAGGAGAGGGCAGTATTGAGAGGGGGCACGGGTTCCCCAGGTGAAGGGCTCTGGGCAGAGAGGCCAGTGACTGAAGGGTAAAGTGAGCCGCAAGTGACAGACCCCATCAGCCTCTGGACGTAACTTCCCACACACTCTGTGGGGAACCGGCTGCTCACAAGCTGCCCTCCCCCCGCCAGCTGTGCCTGTCCTCAGTGTCAGTCTGCATGACCTGACCTTCAGGCAGGTGGAGAGCTGGTCTCCTCCTACCGAACCTATAATTGCTAATTAGCAGCCTACCACCAGGAACCCTGCTGAAATGTGGGCCTTTCCTTCCTGAAATTGAGGGTTTGGATGTAAAAAAAGACACGGGCCAGTTGATACCCCACATCCTATACACAGCCTCATCATCTTCCCCAGGCTTGGGAGAGGAGTCATGTCAACCTTTTTATCTTCCCCACGAGGTATGAAACTAGGAAGATGACATACATTATCTCCTGTGAACCTGGACCTTTTCTTGGTATCACTGCATCTGTGAGGGGAAGGGTCAGGTTCTCCAAGGTATCACTGGGTAATTTTCGTGGGACTGGTAATGGTGAGAGCAGGCCCTGTGATGGTGTTGGTGGTGCATGAGTGTGCTGGGCTGGCCACCCTGACCTTGGGGAAGCCAGCTGCCCCTGGATGGATTGCAACTGGAGGGCTGCTGTGGGCCCCCCAGGAAGCTGGAGCAGGCTGTGGCTCCTGTACTCCGCTGGAGGCTGGGCTCTCTCTTCACCTCTAGCCACTACCAAGGGAGGGCGACAGAGTCTCAGGCTGGGCTTGCTCCTGGCCCTGAGAAGGCAGAGCACAGAGCACTTAAGGCTGTGCATGAAACAACCTCAGTGCATGGCTGGAGTCTGGCCATGGAATGCCAAGATACACAGGAGCCACTGTTCCAGCCCAGGTCTCCAGGGACCGGGGCTCCAGGGAATGAATGCCTGCATATTACCTCCTGCCCAACAACCTGAAAGCACTGTGCACAGACTGGGGTTGTGGAGGGGGTAACTGAGAACTGGGATAGAGTTGGCCCATGGGCTGTGGAGTGTGGCTCCAAAAGACACTGTTCGGAGGCAGAACCAGAGTCAAGAACTACCAGATATGCAACAATGCATCACTGTGAGGGGCTGAGCAGCGGGGCCACAAGGAGACATCTGGCAAGATAAGCCACAGTTCTGGAAACGTAAAGAGGAGGCAAAGGCTGAAGTGTTTCCTGAGGTGTTGAAATGAGACACGTAGGGGGGTGTGGTGGAACATTTTATAGAGAACTGACCATTTTGGACCATCCATCATCCGTCCATCCGTCCATCCATCCATCCATCCATCCGTCCCCCATCCATCCATGAAATCATTCATTCATCCGGCAGCACTTGCAATATGCATGGAAATGTGCTGAGAGCAGTGCGGGATGTAACGTAAACTAAGGTCAGCCCCTCTGATAGTCCCCATGCCCGAAATATAGCCAGTCTGGGGCTCAAGGAATGGCTTACAATGGCATCACATCTTGCATTACAACATACTGCCCCTTGTACCCATCTGGGTAAGAACAACTGTTGCTGTATTTTTGAATATCTACCATAGTTGCTGCACTGAGTGCTTTGAATCCACGGTCTCATTTAGTGTTCATGCAACCCTGTGAGGGAAGCAAGATCTTGAAAGTTTAAGGAATTTGCTGAAGCAACTTGCTGAGTCAGTGAGTGACAGAATTGGGATGGGAACTGAGATCTGACTCTGGAATGAAGGCTCACTCTACCCTGCCCCACTGCCTCTCCACTCATAGGACCCCGCCGGTGGCTTTCAAGGTCCTAGCGGGGATGGCTCAGTGTCTGCAAAGGAGAGTCTTCTTATTTCCAACCCTGAAAGTCTACAGTCAGATCTGTAGGGACCAAGCAAATCTACCCTGTCATCAACAAAAGGAACTGTACTTTTATCTGGTTCATATATTGTATTTTCGAGCAAATCACTTCATATTTTGTAAGTTTGCTTATCTCTAGTAAGTACCCAACTTATAGGGTTACTGTGAGTGAATCGATTCATGTGAAACACTTAGACCTGTGCCTGGCATGTAGTGTGAGCCATTAGCACTGCCCAAGATCTTGTATCCACAAGGTTTTCCCTGGCTAACGTATCTGCAAAACTCATGGTGCAGCCCCTTCCTCTTAGAGATGAAGAAGCCCACTGGAGAAGCAGACCCACCCAGGGTTGCTCAGTGAGCTTTGCGACCGTGAGCTTCACCGGTCTGCAAGGTCAGAAGTGTCTCTGGGAAGGAAGCCAGGCTTGCTGGGCAGATGATGGCCTCGGGTACCTGCACCCATGAATGGTGCTGAGTTACTACCAGAGCTCCCTGCTTCCTTTCAACTCTCCTTGGAGTGCAGCAGGAACCAAAGCCAGGTCCCTCACTCGAGAGCAAGTGTCCACTTGGTGGCTTCTCTGTGGTCCCCATTCCCTTCCCCTCTTCACCGGGCCCAGGCTGAGCTGCTGCAGAGCAAAGATGGTGTCTCAACATCTCTGAATCCGTGAGGCCTGGCACGTAGTAGGTACCCAGTAAAGCTTTGGGGAATAAGGAGGGGTTGCTCCGGCACTAAGGAAGCAACTGTTTGGCCTGTACACACGTGATGCCAATGTATGGTCAAACCAACGGGAGCCAAGTGGGTGCATCTAATACTTGGGATTCTCCTTCAACAGAGCGAAGAGCAAGCGTGAGTCCACAGAAGGAATCAATGTGCTCAATAAGTGACTGAGGGCCAGGTGGGACAAGGGTGTGGAGACCCCACGAAGACCCCAAGACCATTCCATTGGATCGTTTGTTTCTGTTGCTCTCTCTTTCTTTGAATCTTGGGCTTCTTGAGGTCAGGGAGCATCATCGATTTGTCTGTGTGTTCTAGCCCCTTAGCACGGGGCACAAGATGAGCAAGTCTGTGCGTATCTACACTCTGCACAACTGCCTTTGTGCATCTGCAGGCCCCCAGGCCAGTGGGGAGGCCCTTGTTCTCCCAGTACTGTTGCTTCTGATCCCAGCAGACAGACCTCTTTTCTTCTAAGCCCCTCCCTGGCCGGCCACTTCATTATCTTTCATGTTTCCTCCCCCTCCTCCCCCTCCCCCTCCCCCACCCCTCCAACCCCCTAATAGAAGCACAGAGAGCCAGGGTTCTGAAGAGAGTGGCCTGCCCAGATTTGATCAAGACACAAGTGAGAGGCAATGATTTGTGAAGAAATCCTGGTCCCGTCTAATGGAATTTTCCCAAAATAAATTCATGTAAACAACTTCCCACAAAGAGGCAGTCAGGGGAGCTGGGTGTGTAAACAGCGTGAACAGTCCCAAGTACTATGGGCTCCAGGGGTGCCGTGTCGTCTGGAGAGGGGGCTGTGGGGAGACTCCCTTTAGCAAAACACCTTTGGCTCCAGTCCTTCTGACATCATAATGTCAGCCAATTCATTAAGTGAAAAAAAAAGTCCTTCTTTTACTATCATCTCCAAAACATAGCAACACCACTTTGTAGCTAAAAAGACCGCAGAATGGATTTTGTTTACATTTCTCATCCCATTTGAAAAACCAATCGAATCGGGAGATCATCTTCCAGCCTGGAGAAGGTGGGGGCAGGAATGGGTGGGCGGAGGGATTGGAGGGGGGAAGGTGGCTGGAGGAAAAATCCCTGGAGACAGAGAAAACCATGTCTCCTTGGTGCTCAGGGATGGGTATGAATAAACTCATACAGTTCCTAGAATTAAGATGAAAAATCTGCTCTCCCAGGCACTCAGAAGGACACTGAATTCTTGTGGCCTGGATGTCTCTGGCCACGTCCAAATGGAGGACCGCTACGAGCCGGGCTGTGTGTATGGCTGTGCAGACCAAGCTTCCGGAGGGAAGTGTATGCAGGCAATCTGTGCGGGACACACCTTTCCCCCAGACATTTTTTCCAACCGAGTCTGTCTTTCCCAAGGCTGAGCTGTTTTCAAGATCTGGGCTTGATGACTTTCCCTCCCTCCCGTTACCAGGGCCCGGAGAGAGAAGACCTGGGTTCAAGTTCCAGCCGGGACACTGTTATGCTACCAGGAGACTGTTTAGCAAATTGCATAACTTCTCTGAGCCTCAGTTTTCTCATCTGTGCAGTGGGAACCTGGATAACATTCCCAGCCCTGTGTACTTCAGGGAGATGTCAGGTTCAAGTCAGGAAGTGGCTGCGAAGTTGAGGGATTTTATTCATTATAATGAATTCTGATTTTTGCTTCAGCTCTATCTTGGCTCAGTTGGATTTTGCCAAGAACCTGACTGTCTTTGCAAAAGTCAGAGGCGGGGAAACAGGGAGAGTTTAGAGGCGGGTGCAGGTGTACGAGGAAGAGCCAAAATGCCACTGGGAGGTAGGAAACGGCAGAAGAGAAGAGGAGGCCACCAGCAATCTGCTGGGCTGATGAGCCCCACGCAGGGCTCCAGAGGACCTCGGGACTGCTGTCTGCCAACTTGTTCTTTTAACCAAGCCAGATGCCTGCTGGTAATGACGATATAGATGCTGATTGTGGCCAACGGGCTGTGGGTCTTAAATTTCACCCCCTGGAAAGCGGCTGTACATCCCCACTCTTTGCCACGTGACTCTGTAGTGCCCTCCCACTGTGGGTGCAGGTCGCTTCCTCACTACACTGATGTTGGCTTGGCCATCTGACTTGAGATACTAGAGAAGTGTTCAGAGGTTTTAAACATGCTTGCACAGTTTGGTTTCTTGTGCCCCTAAGATCTGCCATGAGAAAAGCATTCCGCAGTAGCTGCTGGTTCAAGAAAATGTGTGGACATATGGACAGGCCTGCACACATCCCTGAGCCTGGAGCCAAGCATAGCTGAGCTACAGCCTGACACAGAGCTGCCCCAGCCAACTCATAGACCCGAGAGTGACAGAAGCAAATGCACTGAGTTTGGGGAGGTTTGTTACCCAGCACTGTTGCAGTCTGATACACTGATAAGGGCAATGAGGATAATGCATGGTTCCCTGGCCCCTGAGGTTTGCAAAGGTGAGGACACAGTTCTGATATCCTTGAAGTTCAGTTAATACGGTACTAAGCAAAGTGAAGATGGCCTGCGAGCACTTATAATGACACATTTCTGTTTTCAAAGCATCAGCTTACCTACACGTGTAGAACACAGATGCCTGTGATGTCATAAACAGTAAATAGGATGCTGTATACCTTGATGCGTAGGAGCCTGGCCTCGGAATTCAGATGGTCTTGGATTTGAATTCTGACTTTGTCACATTCAAGCTTTGTGACCCAGGAGAGCTTACTGAGACTCTCTGAGCCTTAAGTGCTTCATCTTTGAAATGAAAATAATAATTTTTGTGAGAGGGACATGAAATGGGGCAGTAAAATTTTTAGTACAGTGCCTGCCACCTGGTGAGTGCTCACTAAATATGCTAATTATTATTCGCTATTATTCTGGATGGGAAATAATATTGGTTAGCGTCCATAAAGCAATGTCTCCATTAGAGGCCAAACAGTGGAGGATGTAAGCGGCTGTGGGGAGTGGGTGGAACTTCCTCCGAGGAGAAGGTCGTCTTGTCCCTACATGGGGACAACTGGGGGGCGTGGGCCCCAGGCAGCCTGGGCTCAGCTCTGTCACCCGGGTGAGGTGATGACACTCTTCAGCATCCTTGAGTTCTCTCCCTTCATCAAACGCCTCCCTCTCACTTGTCATCTGCTGTGCAGTGAGCCCCTTTGCCACCGATGGGCCTCTGGGAAACAGGACTCCTTTTGCTTGAACGAGGGGATGAGGGTCAAGGGACAGAGAAGGAGCCATTTCTTCGTGTTTAGGGCCTATGTGTTGGGGACCCAGAGGGCTGGGATTTTGGACCTCGGCCGTGGAGGGGATGCTCCTCTCTTTCCCCGGGGCTGCCAGGAAAGCACGGGCTTTCCTGCAAAAAGCTCCCCGGGTGGATGCTTGAGGACCTTTCCCCATCAATTGTTCCTGAAGCTAATGAAGAAGACGACGGTGACAACAGTGATAAGTCGCGCCTTGGGGCAGCGGACAGTTCTCTATGAGGAACGTTATTAGATTTTGGTTCTCATAGCTCTCCGAGGACGGCGTTTTCAACGCCATTATTGGAGAAGCAGCCAGTAAAAATCTCAGTCCACAGACTCAGATGTGCAAATTCCTATTTCAAGCTCCCATGGTGTTGGAAGGACACAATTTAATTCTTGGTCGATTCTGTTCCCTGTGGGCCTAGCCTTGCTCTGTGGCATTTCTCTTGGGGTTTTGTCTAGACTCCGAGGGGCAGACCGGTCTTTGCAGGTCTCCACTGAGACGCCCCTTGTTCTCTCTGGCTCTTGGTCACTGTGGTCACCACTGTGTCTGCCACTCCTTGTTCTCAATTGCAAGAGATCTGGCTGTTTCTCAGCTAACTTCTGGGCCTTCCTCAGCTACACAGCGAATAGTCCTCTGCTCCCTTGGACTCTGATTATTTCCAACCCATCGAGGCTCTGCTGGATCCTCCTTTTCTGGACACGCCGCACAGTCACTCTGCTGTGGGTTTGCCACCACCTCCTCCATGCTTCCATTTAGGAAGCGAGGCACAGGTCTCTTCTCGCCCCAGATCCCACACACCTGGATAGAAAGAGGCTCTTATTTCCCCATCCCACCCCCACAACCAAGCTGGTTCACGACTCTGCAGTCGTGTTGATGAGGCAGCATTAGATGCTAATTCCACAAAGCTAGGATAGTTCAAACCCTGTAAAAGTTTCTTCATCATGAAACCTAAAATGGATTTTCCTCGTCAGTAGGTGGCTCTCCTGGCCCCTTCCGTCCGCAACCCACTCATCCCCAACACGTGGCTTCCAAAGTTGCTGGTGTGTTGGCCTCAGGTCGGGGGACAGGGCAGGAGCATCGGAAAATTGAGCTTGGTAGGTGTTTCTGGGCGAGACCCAGAGGTGTCCTGTATCACGGCTGATCACATGCTGTGTGCTAGGACGCAGTTACCTGGCTATGCTTACCTGCAAAGGTGCCTGGCAGATGTAGCCTACCTGCATGCCCAGGAACAAGGGGAACGGGCTTGGTAAACAGCTAGCCTGTCTTGCCACACCACTACTTCTTTTTTTCCTTGTAATTTTTTTTTAATTGAAGTATAGTCGATTTACAGCGTTGTGTTAATCTCTGCTGTACAGCAAAGTGACTCAGTTATACATATATATACATTCTTTTCAATATTCTTTTCCATTACGGTTTATTCCAGGACATTGAATATAGTTCCCTGTGCTATACAGTAGGGCCTTGTTGTCCATCCATTCCATATGTAACAGTTTGCATCTACCAACCCCAAACTCCCAGTGCATATCTGCTTCCCCTCCTTGGCAACCACAAGTCTCTTCTCTATGCCGGTGAGTCTCTTTCTGCTTCATAGATAGGTTTATTTGTGTCATATTTTAGATTCCACATATAAGTGATATCATATGGTATCTGTCTCCTTCCAACTTGCTTCACTTAGTATAATAATCTCTAGCTGCATCCATGTTGCTGCAAATGGCATTATTTTGTTCTTTTTTTATGGCTGAGTAATATTCCGTTCTATATATGTACCACATCTTCTTTATCCATTCCTCTGTCGATGGACATTTAGGTTGTTTCCATGTCTTGGCTATTGTGAATAATGCTGCCATGAACATAGGGGTGCATGTATCTTTTTGAATTATAGCTTTGTCTGGATATATGCCCAGGAGTGGGATTCTTGGAACATATGGCAACTCTATTTTTAGTTTTTTGAGGAACCTCCATACTGTTCTCCACAGTGGCTGCACCAATTTACATTCCCACCAACAGTGTAAGAGTGTTCCCTTTTCTCCACACCCTCTCCAGCATTTACTGTTTGTAGACATTTTAATGATGGCCATTCTGACCAGTGTGAGGTGCATACCGTTACTTCTTTTCTTTTCTTTTTTTTTTGTGGTACGCAGGCCTCACACTGTTGTGGCCTCTCCCGTCGCGGAGCACAGGCTCCGGACGCGCAGGCTCAGCGGCCATGGCTCACGGGCCCAGCCGCTCCGCGGCATGTGGGATCTTCCCGGACCGGGGCATGTACCCGCGTCCCCTGCGTCGGCAGGTGGACTCTCAACCACTGCGCCACCAGGGAAGCCCCCATTACCTCTTTATATGAGGGGTCTTTTAATGAATCTTGGATCAAGCGACCTAATTCTGATTTATCACGTAATTGCTGTGTCCTGAGACGCCCCCAGGGTCTATCTATGTTTGAAACTCAAAAGCTCTTTCTTTGTTTCGGATGTAGGTTTCCTTCCTCCAAGAAATAGATGCTGCCGAGTCCAGTTGCCTAATGCCACAAGAGAATTAGAAATAGGAAATACCAGAGGAAAGCACGTCAATAAATATTTCACAGTCTTAGGGGTAAAATGACCTGTTGACAACCGTATCGCTGGTAAGTGATGGAGCTGGGACTTGATCTAGAACTGAGAGCCTCAACCTCTTTGCTGGGGACCCCCAATCCATGACATCCAGCGAGCCAAGGATCCAGAAAAACTCCAGTTCATCCATATTCTGGTGTGTGGTATCTGGACCAAAGGCATGGGGGCACACTCAAGGATGTGGCAGGGATGAGACAGGTGAGCTCCAAGAGCCATATGCAGGAAACTGCATCAAAGTGGAGTGACACTGACCTTTCTTCCTTTTTCTTTCTTACCTGCCCTTCCACCCCAATTTCATCTTAGCTCTACCTACTCCCTTCTAAGCATCCCCCTCTTTATCAACCCCTCCTGCTCTCCGGCGCTCCATGCTCTGCTGCTACTAAGAGATTCAAATCAGAAAAGCTGTGTTGGTGGTCAACTGATGCTTACAGCCAACACTTCAGCTAACAGTTACTGAGCACTCCCTCTGTAATGAGGGTTGTTTTGTGAGCTTTTCAGCATGACAGGCTGAAGAGAACAGTCTTCGAGTTGGACAAATTAGAGCATGAATCTGGCTTGGCAGCCCGAGAACAGGATGCTGGGCCAAGTGACTTAACTTTCCTGGGCTTCATCCCCCTCATTACTACAGTGGGGGCAATAAAACCAACATCCCAGGAGTGGTGTTCTGGATTGAATGTGGACGGGCCTTGCAGAGCTATGTCTTCACTCCCCTACAGTTCAATTTACAAACCCTCCCCCATCTGTCCCCATCTTCTCCTTGGCCTTAAAGGCTCATCCTCCTACAGATGCTCTGGACCCTAGTCCCCTTTCAACTTGCAAAGCCCTGTCTCTGTCTTTATCCTCTCTCTTGACTGTATTGTCCTTTTGCTCTCCCTACCGGATCATTCCAATCAGTGCTCTCACAGCTGCTCAATTTTTTCAAGGGATAAAAAACATCCCTTGAAGGGACTTCCCTGGTGGCGCAGTGCATAAGAATCCACATGCCAATGCAAGGAACACGGGTTCGATCCCTGGTCCGGGAAGATCCCACATGCAGTGGAGCAATTAAGCCCCCGTGCCACAACTACTGAGCCCGCGCACCACAACTACTGAGCCCGCGCACCACAACTACTGAGCCCGCGCGCCAGGCTCCACAACAAGAGAAGCCACTGCAAGGAGAAGCCCGCGCACTGCAACGAAGACCCCTGCTCGCCACAACTAGAGAAAGCCTGTGCAGCAATGAAGACCCAGTGCAGCCAAAAAAAAATAAAAATAAATAAATTAAAAAACCCCCCAAAAAACAAACAAGAAAAACCCCATCCCTTGGGAATTCCCTGGCCATCCAGTGGTTAGGACTTGGAGCTTTCACTGCCGAGGGCACAGGTTCAATCCTTGCTTGGGGAACTAAGATCCCCCCCCCCCGAAAAATCCCTTGACCCCATCACCCATTCTGCTCCAGCTACTGCCCTTCTTTTACTCCCCACCCCACCCATCCCAGATTTAAGCTGATAAAAAGAACTGCCCACACATGCTGCCCCTGCACTCACCTGGTCCAATATGGCAGCTACCTCACTACTCCATGAGGCTGCGCTTGCCGAGGTCACCAATGACGGCCATGATGCCGTACACAATGGCTCCTCTGTCTTCATCTTATTTAGTACTGAAGTAGCTATAGACCCTGTGGACCACTTTTTCCTTTTTTTTTTTTTTTTTTTGTGGTATGCGGGCCTCTCACTGTTGTGGCCTCTCCTGTTGCGGAGCACAGGCTCCGGACGTGCAGGCTCAGCAGCCATGGCTCATGGGCCCAGCTGCTCCACGGCATGTGGGATCTTCCCGGACCGGGGCACGAACCCGCGTCCCCTGCATCGGCAGGCGGACTCTCAACCACTGCGCCACCAGGGAAGCCCCACTTTTTCCTTTTTAAAACATTAGTTTCTCCTGGTTTTCCTCCTATCTCTTGGGCTGCCCCTTCTCAGCCTCCTTGGCTAGCTCTTGTTTTTCTACTTGTCTTCTAAGTTTTGGGGTCCCTGGCCCTAAGCCCTCATCTCTTCTCCCTCTAAATCTCTCCCCAAGTGATTTATTCATCCTCATGACTTGATGTGACAACTCTATGTTCTCACTCCCAAATGTATAGCTCCTGAGTGTGTATTTCTTTGGAATTCTAGATTTCCGTTAGGAATTGCCTGCGTGACATTGCCAAAGAGGACTCTTTATTTTGCTGCTTATTAACATCTGTTCCTTCCTCAGTCTCTTCCCATCTCAGTTAATTGTCATCCTCACCCTTCCTCTCCCTCACCTCCCACATCCATTCCATCACCAAGTCCTGTTGATGACATTTGTGGGTGTATCTCTGATGTCCCCACACTAGCCCCAGCCCCTTTCCAATTTATAATCACTTCCTTTCTGATGTCCTCAGTTCTACTCTTAAGGTTATCAGCAGAGTCATCTTTTTTTTTTTTTTAACATCTTTATTGGAGTATAATTGCTTTACAATGGTGTGTTAGTTTCTGCTGTATAACAAAGTGAATCAGTTATACATATACATATGTTCCCATATCTCCTCCCTCTTGCGTCTCCCTCCCTCCCACCCTCCCTATCCCACCCCTCTAGGTGGTCACAAAACACCAAGCTGATCTCCCTGTGCTATGCGGTTGCTTCCCACTAACCATCTATTTTACATTTGGTAGTGTATATATGTCCATGCCACTCTCTCACTTTGTCCCAGCTTACCCTTCCCCCTCCCCATATCCTCAAGTCCATTCTCTAGTAGGTCTGTGTCTTTATTCCTGTCTTACCCCTAGGTTCTTCATGATATTTTTTTTTTTTAGATTCCATATATATGTGTTAGCATATGGTATTTGTCTTTCTCTTTCTGACTTATTTCACTCTGTATGACAGACTCTAGGTCCATCCACCTCACTACAAATAACACAAATTCGTTTCTTTTTATGGCTGAGTAATATTCCATTTTATATATGTGCCACATTTTCTTTATCCATTCATCCGATGATGGACACCTAGGTTGCCTCCATCTCCTGGCTATTGTAAATAGAGCTGCAATGAACATTTTGGTACATGACTCTTTTTTTTTTTTGCGGTACACGGGCCTCTCACTGTTGTGGCCTCTCCCGTTGTGGAGCACAGCCTCCGGACACGCAGGCTCAGCAGCCATGGCTCATGGGCCCAGCCGCTCCGTGGCATGTGGGATCTTCCTGGACCGGGACATGAACCCGCGTCCCCTGCATCGGCAGGCAGACTCTCAACCACTGCACCACCAGGGAAGCCCCATGACTCTTTTTGAATTATGGTTTTCTCAGGGTATATGCCCAGTAGAGTCATCTTTTGAAAATGTCAATTAAATAATGTCTGAACAATATACCCACACGGAAAACACCTGGCTTCCCACCGACACAGCAAAAGGCTCAGTTTCTTGTCTGGCCCATGGGGCCCAGCAGGCGCTGGCTTCTGCTTGCTCTCCAGCCTCAGTGCAGAGCCTTGCCCTCGTGCTCACTGCATTGCAGCCACCCTGGGCCTCTCCTTCCAGTTCCTGAGGGCTCAGCCTTCTTGGTCACCTCGGAGCCTTGGCTCGCCGTTCTCAGCTCATCACCTCATTCCCGCACATCCTTTCGGTCTCAGCTGAAATGTCACCACCCCCAATCTCATTCCAATGCCTCCTCTTATTTCTTTTCTTCTCTCCATTCATACTGTCCATTTTCTTCAGAGCACTCATCACAGTTGGTGATTATATACTTATTTATGTCTTTACTTAGGATTAACAGTTTGTCTCCCCAGTGGACTGTATACACTGCAAGGCCAGGACCAGGTCTGCCTGGTCCACAGCTGCAGCTCCAACCCTGCCACCAAGTCGAAGCTCAGCACATAGTTAATTTTGAATAAGAGCTAGTAGGTAATGAGCTCTTGCTATGTGTCAGGGCTTCTTTTAAGCACCTTGCTGTCTTATTTTATTTAATCCTCACAGCAGCCCCATGAGGTAGGTCCTATTCTCCACTTTAGCAATAAAGAAGTAATGGCCCAGAGAGTTTAAGTAACTTGTCTAAAGCCTCCCGGCTGGGAAGTGGCAGAACTAGATGTGTGCTCTAGCCCCAAGCTTGTTGTTGCCCTGCTCTGCCACCACTGAAGGGTGAGTGAACACAGCAGGCACTCAGGAAATGGGGCTGTCTGGGTGGTGGGTTCCACTTCCGGCTCTTGGGTCTGGAGAGCAGGGGAACTTGGAGCCTGAAGGCATTGCCCTCCCTGCCCTGCAGCATCCCTGTGGTACCTCCCAGCCAGCCTCTGTCAGTTGGTAGGTCAGAGGGACCCTGGAGCCTCGGGCAAGTTGGCCGTAGGGAGAGGCCCACGGCTTCAAGACACCAGGGAAGGTGGGCCAGGCCACTGCTGGGCAGGTCGCCTTGGAGAGGATCTTCAGTGCTAACGCAGAGCAAGTGGGGAAGGGGCTTGCTGGGATGTTCTGGGTGATACAATGTAATGCTTGCCTACCTGGGACCTTTGGAGAAGGGTCCAGAGTGGAGGATAAGCAAACTTTAAAAATGGCATCGAATGAAACATGATATATGCACTTCCTGAATCCCAAAGCAGGGAAAGTAGCTCAGAGGAGGATGCAGTAGGTGGGTGTGGAGAAGCCACCAGCTGACCCTGCTCTGTCTCACCTTCAAGCCTTTCTTTGCTCAGGCAGTTCCTTTGCTTCAAGTTCCCTGGACCCACACCCTGAAGTCCCAAACTACATGTCATGGCCTCTCCACATCCTTCACTTACCCTGTTGCCCCAAGGGCTGAGATTTATCCAACCTTGTATCCCTAAGTCCTCACTGTGTGCTTGGCACTTGGTGGGTAACTGTTGAATCCATCCAACTCCTCTAGGTCCAGACACTTTCTCTCTGTGTTACCTTCCTAAACAGTACATACCCCTATCACAGTATCTGGTCCTTTGCACTTAAGTATTTCTTTATTCTTCTGCCTCCCCAGTTAGAAAGCAAGTTCCTTGGAGCCAGGAGCCATGTCAGAATAATCTTTGTACCGCCAATACTCAGCACTTTTTTTTTTTTTCTCAGCACTTTTGTTAAATGAGTGAATGAACTAATGAACGATCTTCCTTCTCCAGTCTCCAAGAACCCCAGCTTCTGGAGGGTGCTTCTCAAGCAGGTCAGACTTTGAGGTAGTGCCCCCTGGAGGTGGGGAGGTGAAAGAGCAAGTGGAGAGCAGAATCTGGCCCAGGAGAGGGCTTGCTGCTGGCCGTCTCTTCTCGGAAACCTCCAAGAAGGTTTCCACATATCCCACTTGTCCAAAGACCAGGTACAGCTTTAGGGGATCAGACACATGCGGTTGCTTCCTAAATATTAAAAATTGCCTTGAGTGTCTACTAGATACCAGTCACTGAGTCTATATTAATTTCATTTTCGATACCTATTGTTTTCATTATACAGACGAAGGTACAGAGGCTCAGAAAAGTGCAGTGTCTTGCCTGTCTTGTTTTATAAGGTGGACTGAACCCAGTGTCTACCTTCTTGACTATGCCCAGTTTTTATTCCATCAGGGAAGAATTATAAATAGATACGTTCCCTTCCTGACTATAGGCCTCTTTTAACCAGGTTCCTTTTTGAAGGCAAGTCTTTTTTTGTGATGTGAGCACATCTCTGTCCAAGTTGAGAAAGTCCAGAGAGGGAGGCCAGGTTTGACAGCTCTTAGAACTGACCACCAGGTGGTGCTGTTGGCCCAACATATGGCCTTACAATGTTGGCCTTTGGGGGAGTGCTAAAGTTCTCAAGGAAAAAGCTTCTGCTGTTGTAATGAGACCCATCAGTCCTTGAATTCTGCCATTTGCCTAAACTTTGTTTCCATAAGTCACCTCATCTGGGCCCCAAAACTACTCAACAAAGTTGCCATCTCCATTCACTGGAGCCTCAGAGAATTTGAGCAGTTGAAGTTCCCAAAGTTATAAATCAAAGAGCCAGGATTTGAAACCAGATCTGTTTGATTCCAAATCTTCAGATTCTTGGGGACCAGAGGGGTGGAGTCCTGACCTGTGAGTTGCACAGGAACCATCCAGCTTCCATCATTTTACTGGCATGGTTTGAGATAGATTGTCCGGGAAAGTTCTGTGCGGTGTCAGCTCCCTGGGCCAAGTTGTAAAGAACCAGGATTTGCCAGGGAAACTTCTGGGGATGCGGGCATCTCTGCACCACCACAGAGCACTGCCCCATTTCTTTCTTGAGAAGTGATGCTGTTTACTGCCCTTTCCCCATCTCAGTGGATTCTCTTGCTGGAAACAGCAAGCTCACCTTAGGGTTATGGGATAATTCATGTAACCTCTGGAGAACACCGTTTGCGTCCTCTTGTTTCTAAACGTACAAGTCAGCTCTTCTTTTGCTTTTCCTCACTGTTCAAGGAGGCACACGTCGCTCTATATTGAAAGTTGTAATCGCATACACAGAAATAAATTCAATGAAGAACAAGGTTGCATAGGACAAGGCGAGATACAGGGGAGGCACACACCACCTATCAGAATAAGAATATTAATACCTCGTTAACTAAATGATGGCTCAGCCATCAATGTCTTGGGAGACGGACGAGAACCTGGCCCAGAAACAGTCACATTGGCCATGATGAAGCTTCTGCGAACAGTCTAGGATATAAAACAGCCTGTGAGAAAGGTATCACTGTCTTCATTTTGTAGCTGAGATGGGAACACACAGGTTCATGGTTCAGAGTGCGGGCTCCAGAGTCAGGCACCTAGATTTAAACCTACCTCTTCCACTTATGGGCCCAGATTGGCTTGACACATCCATGCACTTTTAGGTGCCCCTCCTGCCTCCTACCCTGAGGAGGCACTTAGAAGGGGAGGCCCTGCTGTGGGGCAGGCCTGGAAAACATCAGACTTGAGCCAAGTGTTTCAGGGTACCATTAAAATCTGAAACATTTGGCTGTCTGTTTTGTATCCTTTACATCTCCCATCTCTCGGGACTCTTGAATCCTTACCCTTCCTACGTCTTTCACCCAAACCGATAATCCCCATTCCTTTCTCCAGCCCCGTGGATTCCCTGCGGCTCCTTGCTCTTTATACCCTTCCCTAGTGCCTCAAAAAAGTCCCTTCACATCATCGTGCCCATCCCATGGCCTCCTAGCAGACCTGAACTTTCTGCTAGGACTTCCTCCTATTCATAAAGATGTACTTTGTCCTCCTCCATCCATTTCCCCATATGCTTTTCAAAATAATCAAATAGAAAATATCTTAAAAGAATTCAATGTTTTCTTGGTCTTCCAGAAGAAAGTGGACCCCAAATTTCTTCAAAGTGTGAGCACTGAGCTGGTTGCGCCAGGCTCTTAGACCAAGACGAATATCATCTCCTAGTTAGGAATATTCCCGGGGTTCTCACTCCCCGTGGGGCTGGCTCCTCCCCCTTAGAACTCCAGGCATCCTGTCTTCTCCACAAGTGAGGGAACCAATCTGCTTCAGGATCTGAGCAAGAGAGAGGCCTGTGCTGGGCTCTGTGGTCCTCACTGGAGCCCAGCAGGAATTGATTATTCCCTCTGTTGTTAAGCAGGAGCTAAACATTTTCTGGTTATTATTTTGATCCTCACAACCACCCTATAAGGTAGATATTTGTGGCCCCATTTTACAGATGAGTTAACAGAGGGCCCAGTTTACTCCAGTACCAACTGGCAGAGTCAGAATCAGAATCCAGACTTGAAAGCCCTTATTTTCTTACTACTCTTACTACTGAGTAAGAGCCCAGGGTGGCTGAGGGCACGGAAGCATCATGGAATGGACAGTGTATTAGTTTCCGGTAGCTGCCGTAACAAATGACCACAAACGAAGTGGCTGACAACAGCAGTCTATCCTCCCACTCTTCAGGAGGCCAGAAGTCTGAAATCAAGGTGTCAGCAGGGCTGCAGGGGAGAACCTTTCGTTGTCTCTCCCAGCTGTTAATGGCTCCCGTGTTCTTTGGCTTGAGACAGCCGAGCTCCATTCTCTGCCTTTGTCTTCACATGACCTATCTTCTCCATGTCTCTCCTTTGTGTGTTTCTTATAAGGACACTTGTTATTGGGTTTGGGGCCCACTTGGATAATCCAAGATCATGTCATCCGGAGACCTTTAACTTCATTACATCTGCAGAGACCCTTTCCTCAACTATGGTAGAATTCACATGTTCCAGGAGGTGGAAATGTCTTTTTGGGGCCACCATTCGACCCACTAGGGACAGCCATACGCCTACAGGGACAGTATGAGTTCTCCTGTTCTCTGTAGCTCCAACAGCTAAGGTTGGGGCCAAGGAGAATGGAAGCTTCAGGGACACAAGTTTTTACTCGTTATAAATAGGAACCTTCTTGTAAGGCAGAGTTAACCAAGGTGGCCTGTGTCCTCTGGGAAGCAGCAAGTTCCCATCATTAAAGGTGAGTAATGAGAGGCTGGATTTAGGGCTGATTTATGCGTTGGCGTGGTGAGCACAGGGCATATAATATTGTTGGGAGCCCTTGACCATGTTTTCATTTCTTTTAAAACCAGAAAAAAACAGCTTTTAGGTTGAATAAAATGTTTTATTATACAATATTCATATATTCATCTGTATACCAGTGTAGTGGTAAAATAAGACTTTAAATATTTGGTTGATGGAGGAAGAGGTTTACAAAAGCAAAAATGACTAGAGCCCATGAATGTCACCATGTGTTCCCGACTAGACTATAACTTAGTGGCAAAAGGATGGGGAGAAGGGACGCTGGTGCTGGGAGGGGTTTGTCACCACCACCAAGTCCTTTGTTCATGCCCTGACACTGCCCAAGTGTCTCATCCCCCTGCCACGAGCACCCTCCACCTCAGAGCACAGAGTCCTCTTGCTGGGACACCTGTCCTGGATTGCTTGGAGCTGACACTTGAGAATGGGACCCCCTGGCAGCCTGTCACTGATGACATCTGAATGGTGGTCACCTTTTGTGGGCATTTGTTAGAAGCTGAACCACAATGATAACGTATAAATCCCTTGGGAGAGAGGGGAAGGGGATCTACTTTCTTCTGGGCACTTTACAGAGTTGTTACTTTATTTCCACATTTTACAGATAAGGAAAGTGAGGCTCTGAGAGGTTAAGAAACGTGCTCATTTCCTGGTTAATAAGCAGTAGACACAGGTCCATCAGAAGCCATTTTTGTGTGCCTTCCAAGCTGGGTATCCTTCCATTGCACAGCGCTGCATCCGTGTTCCTGGACAGAAAATCAGCACGGGATGGGAGTGGGTGGTTGGGAAGGTGGGACTAGAGTTTGGGGTGAAGCTTCTCGTCCTGGATTTTCAGACTCTGGGGCCCAAGTGTGGTTGGATTGAAAGGAAACCAACATGCCCAAAGCCTTCATTCAGGCTATCCTACTGGCCTGGGAGAAGTCACTTCTGCACTCCAGGCTGTGGCATTCTCGAGGGTGGAACCAGAGGAGGTGGACGTGATCCCTAAATTCTGGGGTGGGATCCATCTGTTCTTTGGCCCTTCTATAGCACGTCATCCCAGCTAGCTTGGAGGCCCCTCAAGAGCAGGGAATAAGTCTATTATTTTATGTCCCAAAATGTAGTATTTCAGCATCATCTTCATGATTTTTGCCTCACTAGTACCACTTGTATTCCTATTTACATAACATGGTCTTTTAAATGAACTTACTTTTGAAAAATGTTACTCCTGTTCTCAACAATAATATTCATGAAATCATGGGCTCAATTCATTTGTTCACTCCTTCAATAAATCTTTGTTGAATGCCTATGGGCTAACAGGCTCTTCTAGATGCCAGGGACACAGCAAAGAAAAATACAGTCAAGTCTTTACCTTATGGAGATTACATTCCCGGAGAGGAGATGGAGCACAGATACATATATAAGAGAATTACAGATGGTGATAACAACTCCAGAGAAAATTCCACAGGGTGATGTATTAGATCGACATTTTTGATGCATAGTAAAGTGATTTTACATTGCAGCCCAATAAATATACAAACATACACGAACAGAACAAAAGCGTTGTGAAGCAGTAAAGTGAGCCTTTACTACACATGACGTGCTCTCATGTTTCCTCTTCTTTTCTATTATAGTTTAAAAATACACTGGTTATAAGCCACTAAGACTGACCTTATGATCTACCAGTGGATTGCAGCCTGCAGTTTGAAAAACACTGGAACATCAGCGGGACTGGTGGTGGGATGCAAGACACTATTTAAAAAAAATTTTTTTTATTGAAGTATAGTTGCTTTACAATATCGTGTAAGTTTCAGGTATACAGCACTGCAATTCAGTTATATATATGTGTAAATATATAGATACATATAAATTCTTCTTCAGATTCTTTTCTCTTATAGATTATTACATAATATTGAATATATTTCCCTGTGCTATACAGTAGGTCCTTGTTGGTTTTCTTTCTTTTTTTTTATTTTTTTATTTTTTTTTGCGGTACACGGGCCTCTCACTGCTGTGGCCTCTCCCGTTGCGGAGCACAGGCCCCGGACGCGTAGGCTCAGCGGCCATGGCTCACAGGCCCAGCCGCTCCGTGGCAGGTAGGATCCTCCCGGACCGGTGGCACGAACCTGCGTCCCCTGCATCGGCAGACGGACTCTCAACCCCTGTGCCACCAGGGAAGCCCTGGTTATCTATTTTATACATAGTAGTATGCATATGTTGATCCCAGCCTCCTAATTTATCCCTGCCCCCCACCCCCTTTTCCCCTTTGGTAACCATAATTTTGTTTTCTGTGTCTGTGAGTCTCTTTTTGTTTTGGAAATAAGTTCATTTGTGTCTTTTTTTTCTTTTAGATTCCACATATAAGCGATATCATATGATATTTGTCTTTCTCTGGCACGACACTATTTTAGAAAGGGCAGCCAGAGAAGGAGCCTCTGAGGAAATGAAACTTGAGCAGAGATAACAGAGCTGAGAAGGAGGGAGCTATGTAAAGACTTAGGGGGAGAGCATTCCTGGCAGAGGGAGTAGCAAGTACAATTCCTTGAGGTGGGATTGAGTTTGGATTAGATGTGTTTGTACTGTGTGTGTGTGTGTGTGTGTGTGTGTGTGTGTGTGTATCTTAACATGATCCAAGTATTGTAATACAGATAAAAATAATTGTATAGGAATCAACGTAGAAGTTTTCTCTGGGAACAATATTTATTAGTTTCCTTTTGCTTCTCTAATGAATCACTGCAAACTTAGTAGCTTAAAACAGCACAGGTTCATTTTCTTACAGTTCTGGAGGTCAGAAGTCCACAGTGGGTTGGCTGGACTGTGCACCTTCTGGAGGGTCTAGGGGACCATCCGTTCCCTTGCCTCTTCCAGCTTCTCGAGGCTGTCCACATTCTTTGCCTCATGGAGCCACACCACTCCAAGCTCTGCTTTCGTCCTCACATCTTCTCTGGCCCTGACCTCCTGCCTCTCTCTTATAAGGTTCCTTGTGATCCCATTGGGCCCACCTGGATAATCCAGGACAACAGTTTATGAACTTAATCACACCCACAAAGTCCCTTTCGCCATGTAAAGTAGCAAAAGCACAGGTTTGGGGGATTAGGATGTAGACATCTTGTGGAGGGCATTACTCAACCTCCCGCACTGTGCAGAATCTTGTGGGGTGTTGGTGAGGTCTTCCCTGTCAGGAACATTCTCTTGCATCTCTGTTCGATGTGGACCACGCACTGAGAGTGCGATACTTACTTGCTAGATGGTTAAATAAATAGAAGAGCCTCCCTTTCTCACTTTCTCCTGCTGCCCTACCACTTCCTCTCTATTCTTCTAAAAATATATCTGCTCACAGGAGCCACTCGGGCCAGAGACAAATGGGCCAGCGTTTGCTGGTTTGCACAGGACTAGAAAACTCCCATCCTGCACTCCTCCTCACGAAACTTCTTGCACATCTGAGCTGGAGGGGACTTTGGAGATCACAAGTTCACCCCTCTCAATTTGCCGAGGAGGAAAAGCTTCCCAGCCCCTTCACTTCTATGGCTTCATTTGGTGTTTTTAATTATGACTCACTTTTATAGGTTTGTCTCGCCTTCAAAATACACGATCCCCCCCCTTTCTCATTTTATCCTCATTCCAATGGTAAAGGGCAGGCATCAATCTTCCCATTTTACAGATGAGGAAACCTAGGCCCTTAAAGTCAGGGAGTAAAACTGGGCCTGGGACACAAGTGTCCTGAATTCTTCTCCCCCCAAACTCCTTCCATGAGACTCTCCAACTTCTCTTTTATTTTTCAGAGTTCAAAATCTGGAGAGTTTCTAGAAGGGCTTGGAAAGGAAAGCGTGTTTTTTATAGTGCCAAGAAGCAGGAGTAAAAGACTTTAATTCTGAGAGACAAAATTTAGTTCAACATGTGGGGCAACATCTAGGAATTGGTATTGTCCAAACTAATATGATCGGTTGCCTACGGAGAAAGAGAGGACCGGTTCCTTGTCACTGGATGGTCCTTAGCAGAGGCTGGGCTTGGAAATTGTCAACCTTGCTTAGATAATCTTTGTGTTAAAGGTTTAGCCATAGGCTTTGGAGACCCTGGGAGCAGGACACCCTCCCCCCGCCCCCCAGCTCCCCATGGAACTCCGAGGTCCTGTCCTCATCTGTCTCAGGCATCTAACCTAGGGCCTTGGAGGAGGGGAAGGGGGATACAGAAAATGGGTCTTACAATGGGGGCGGGGGACTGATGTAAAAGAAAACCTCGAACAGGGAGCCCACCCCCCTAGGAGATAACAATCGAATTATATCCATTTTAAATGGCGTTCTCGGGGTCTGAGTGATTTTCATATGAAAACTCAGCTTGGAGTCCTTGGCATCTGTTTCTCCTAAAAGGATAGAAACCAAGAGACTATTTACATATTCTTTGGGCCCTATCACCAATTAAATCTTTTCAGAACCTCAGTCCCCCCTGTCCTCAGGCCCCCACCCCCTACCAACTCTCTCCACATTTAGGATTGAATTTCTTGGCAGACGGTGGCTGCTGCTCTCTTTGGTGATTTATTTATTCAGTTGGATTATTTTTCATCTCTAGCCTGGGCATTTCAGGCCTCGGCGTCCACCTTCTGATCATGGGGAAGTGACCCTGCTCGGGGACCCTCCCCAAACTGGGCTGTGGGGCTGAGCCGGGGACGCATTCCTTCAGGCGCCGAGAGGGGCCTGTCTCCGTGTCATCCCCTCCGCAGCCCCGCCCATCCCTCCCGCTTCCCGACTGTGACAGAGCTTCCTCCGGGAGATGAGGGCGCACAGCTGGGTGACGTCACCAGGAATGCACAGGGGCCCGCACAGGGGCCCGGAAGGAGCAGAAGTGAGATGTCACTGGGAGCAACTGGACGGTTCGTTTCATCATTTGCTTTAGAGACAATCTGGTCCTACAGGGACTAAGGAATCTGCTGAAATGTCTAAGAAAATCGTGTCTGCGTCTCCCAGCTCCTCCCTCCTCCCTGCCCTCTCTGCTCAGTCATCTGCCTCCAGGGCTTCTGTTCCCAAGAGGGAGCTAGAAGAAGGCTTGGAGCAGAGGGCTTGGAGTACAGCCCTTTGAGCCAGCCTTGGCTCCCTACTGCCCTGCTCCTTACCAGCTGTGTGACCTTGGGCATGGCACACAACCTCTCTGAGTCTCCCCTGAGGCATCTAAAAAATGGGGCAGACAATGGGTCCTGCCTCCTGGGGTACGGAGAATGAATGAATTGGTGCCTGTGGAGCTCCCAGGACCATTCCTGGCATGTAGTAGGGACCTAATAGCTGAGGGTCATTAGTAGTAAGCTGTGATCTTAGAATCGAAGGTTGAGGCCTGCAGATGAGACATTCAGTTTAATTCAGCAGGTCCCTGAGTCGTGACTGTATCTTGACTATGTACTGGGGAGGTGGAGGCAAGAGGGTGACCTTGGGCTTTAACCTCACAGAGCCCCATGGATAAATCAGGTGATTTATCTACAAGGTGAAGATGATACACATCTCAATGTGGTTGTTGAATTGCGGAGAAGATAATGTATGAAAACTCAAGCCATAGAGAGAATACTCCATACATGAGAGCCATTATTAACTATTTCTATCAATATACTCATCTACTAATAACACTAATAATAATACTACTCATAATACCACGACACTTATAGTAATAAGACCCAGTTCCTGCACTCAAGGAGCTCAGTGTTAAGTGGGTGAGATGGGCCAGTAAGTGGAGAAAGAGAAGGAAGGGCAAGGTGGTCTCCAGTACAGTGGATCTGGGCCAGACAGCCAGGGTTCACGCCCTCTCATGTGATCTTGGGTGAGTTACTTCCTGTCTCCCTGCCTCTGCTTTCTCATCTGTAAAATGTGGGTGATAATAATACCCACTTTGAAAGGCTGGGGGGGAGGATGAAATGAATTAGGCTGTGTAAAAAACCATGATAACGTATGGTGCCTACCCTGTGGTTAGCACTATCGAAGCATCAGCTTCAGCTGTCATCGGGAAGCAATTCATACTGCGTGGGCATAAGGGGAGTCTTCCCAGGAGGGGTGACATTGATGTTGGGCTATAAAGGCTAAGAAAAAAATGCCCACGTATGGGCAGGAGGCATTCAGGTTGAGCTAGGCATTCCAGGCAAAGGGAATTGTCTGAACTGGAAAGTCGAAAGAGGTGGTTTATTTAGAACGTGAAGATCTGTGCCAGTGAAGAGAGTGTAAGGGATAGTAAAAGAAGATACAGCAAGAGAGGGAGGCCTGACAGTGTTTAAGAATCTGCCTGCCAGCGCAGGGGACACGGGTTCGAGCCCTGCTCCGGGAAGATCTCACATGCTGCAGAGCAACTAAGCCCCCGAGCCACAGCTACAATAAGGTCCCTTATGAGTAAGCTGAGTCCCAGCTGAAGAGAGGGAGGCCTGGTGGGCTGGTGAAGGAGCTTGTACCCTAAGGGAAGGGGGTGATATCTTCCCTCAGAGATGGCAGCAGACCTGGGTTCTGGAGACAACAGCCGGGCTGCCGTGGAAAGGATGGTCTGAGGTGTGGGCTCTCCATCCTGCCTGCTCATCTGTGTCTCCTGGGAGGGAGGGGTGGTTTAAAGAAAACAGTGTCAGGGCTCTGCTCCTGACCAAGTAAATAAGATGGGGTGGGACCCGGGCAGCATCTAGTTGTTCAGCCCAAGTTGGGGGACCCCTGCATTGGAGGGAGCACAGCTGGCAGCCATAACAATACCTTAATACAATTAGGAGGTGATATGGCCTGAACCAGAATAGGGTAGTGACAGTTGCAGAGACAGAGATAGAGGGGATGATGGTGGTGGCTGGGAGCCCACTGGTCTTCCCCTTGGGAGCCACTGGCCTCATCTGTGGGGCTTGGATCCCGTTCTGATACAGAAGTCAAGAGGTTGGCTGTCAAGACCCAGCATTTCTAGGCATGTGCATTTTGACAAGCCATTGGGAACGTGAGCTAAGACAGGAAGGATTCCCCAATTCTCCCCAGTTGGTGAGGTTGTAACTCCATCCTCGTCCTCCTTAGATAGTGCTAATTCACCAGCCTCTTTGCCCAGGGCCGGCTCTGATGTCACGGGTTAGTTGTCTTGGTGGGGTTGGCTGGGCCTGGGTCGGTGTGGGCTCAGAGGCAAGCTTGCCAGCCTTTGAAATCAGAACTGATAATTTTTATTTTATTTCAGCACTGTTTTTTTTTTTCAGAAATATCTATTTATTTATTTTTTTGGTTGTGCCGGGTCTCAGTTGCAGCAGGCATGTGGGATCTAGTCCCCTGAGCAGGGATCGAGCCCAGGCCCCCTGCGTTGGGAGCATGGAGTCTTAACCACTGAGTCACCAGGGAAGTCCTTATTTTTTTATTATTATTTTTAAAATTTTTATTGGAGTATAGGTGCTTTACAATGTTGTATTAGTTTCTACTGTACAGCAAAGTGAATCAGCTATATGTATGTGTGTGTGTATATATATATATATATATATATATATATATATATATATCTCCCCTCTGTTTTGGATTTCCTTCCCATTTAGGTCACCACAGAGCATTGAGTAGAGTTCCCTGTGCTATACAGTAGGTTCTCATTAGTTATCTATTTTATAGGTAGTATCAGTAGTGAAATCAGAGCTGACAGTTCTTAATAACATCAAATTTTAAGATTCATTTCTCATGTAGATGCTCTGGCAAACATTTCTCAGGCAGGGCAGGTGGTCTGCTTTTGGGCCCTCAAGGCCCCACAGCCCAGCCTCAGAACACTGACCTAATCCCCTTTCACTTCTAAGGCCCACAGACACCGCCATTCACATGATGTCATGGTTCGGAGGCTCCCTTCTCCAGTGCCTCCTGCGTCAGTCTCATTATGGCTGAGCCAGGGCTCGGCTCTGCCGGGGGCCATGCTGGGGCCTGCTGGTTACTGCTCTCCCCCTGTCTCTGGGCGTGTTGTCCTTTTCCCTCCAGTTTGCCTCAAGGCCCTTGCCATTCATTTTTCACACAGATGATTCTGGGAGCACAGGCATGTATGTGCTTGATGACTAGGAGAAAGGGAACCCCCCCAAACTGAGGGCGAATAAAGTGTGGCCTGAGCACTGGACTGGACATCAGGAAAGACAGGGTCTTGTTTCTGGGTTGGTCACTCTTTCACTTGGGTCTTTCGCCTCTTTCCCCCTATGAGGTTAGCTGGCCTCCAAGAGTCCAGTCTGCCTTACCACTGTATGGCTTCTCGGGGATGAGCATTTAGCCAGTGATTGGATCTAGACCCTAAGGGCTGAACCATCTGTATGATCTTTAAGAGGTATGGCAGAGGGTGGAGACTGGCTTCTTAGGGAAATGCTCAAGGTACACCCATAAAGGATGAGGGAGAGAAGGAGAACAAGCGAGTCTTGCTGAGATCTTTACGCCGCCGGCGTGCTGGCTCCTATGCCAGCCCTGGGTGGGAGGCGCTAGAAGCCGCTTCGCAGAAATTGAGGCTTGGAGAGTCAAGAAACTTTCATAAGCGAAAGAAATGGGATCTGAGCCAATTCTATCCAACTCAGTAGTAATAGCAGTGGTAGCGATAATAACAACTGCGGGTCTGAGTTCTTATCATGTGTCAGGCTCTGTTCTAATTATCTTATTTACTCTGCATCACAATCCAGTGAAGTTGGTACTATTAGGATCACCATTTACAGAAAAGGAATCTGAGGGTCCGAGAGGCTCCTTGCTCAACATAGAGCAGCTGGTCAGTGGTAGGACTGGGTTTCAGGTCCCAGTTTTTCTAACTCTAGAGCCTGTGGGCAAAGAATAATTGCAGTCTCAGACCACAGGAGGAAACTAATTGGAAAATGTCAGAGTGTCCCCACATGTCAAGCACTTGGCCTTGTGGATGCAGAAGCTACCAGATGGAGAAGAGGCATACAGAACTGAAGGAGAGGGTAGGCCAGCCGAGAGCAAGGGAACAGCACATGCAGGACGGGCTGGGGCCCTGGGAGACGACACGCCCATGAGAGACAAACGGGCATGGCTGTCAAAGGAAGCAGAATTAGCTCTGGGCATTTTTAGTGGCTGGTGCAAAAACGAAGACACGATCTGTCCCATGTTCACGTCACCCTGGGCCCCAGGAATGGTGCTGTGACAAGTCTCTTGGACCTTATCTTGGTGGTGGCGGTAGGGGGGCGCTCTTCCCATGAGTTCACAGAGAGTGGAGTTTGTGGTGTGAGTGGTAGCTCCCTCCTTCCTTCCCTCCCTTCCTCCTTCCTTTCTTCCTGAGGACAAATTAAAGAAGAAAATAACCACCCTTTGTTTTCTGTTTAAAACAAAATAGCTGAACCAAGTTCCACGAAGGATAAAAAGTGAATTCTCTGGACTTAGATCCCTTACTTAAGAGGAGGATGCTAATGAATGAGAAAAGCACGAATCTTAGCAATGAAATCATTACTATCAGCATTTTTGAGAAGAAGCACTCATTTTTGATGGCCTTTTACTATTTATTCTGAAATTCAGTTGTGGGCCAATGAAAATCAAATAGGTGGGCCACGGGGGTCACTTAGGGTGGGCTGCTCACCACAGCTTTACGTATTTGGAATCGAATTCACTTAGTGACCTGGCGCTGAATCCCTGGGAGCACCCACCCAACCCAGCTGCTTGGAAAGTGGGAAATAAGACGATCTGTCTACAGACTGATGGCTGCCACATTCTCTCTTCCAACCAAATGAGCAGATTCTGACTTTTAAGTGCACCTCCCCTCCCGGAGCCCACCGCATTGCCAGGAGCGCCAGCCACCCGCCGGTGCTGCCAAGGGCCCAGATTCTGGCCTGGGGCGCTTCCCCTGCTCTTCTGACTTGTGCTCGCATCTGAGCCCTGCCCCTGGGCTCCGGTCTCCGTCTGCCCTGGCCCTTCTCCTCTGGCTGGCAGCCCGTTCCTCCCCTTCTGGCTCCCCGATTGGCGCCTGGCCCTGAGCACTGTCTTGATCTTCCTGTCACTTGTGGCTTCTGATAAGAGACGTACTCCCGCCAGATACAGACCCAGCCAGGGAGTCACCGGCGCAGGGATTCAGGACGTGGGCTTCAGAGTCACGGTGATGCCAACCTACCATTTGTTAGCTCTGTGACCTCGGGCAAGCCACGCCCCTTTCTGGGCCTCAGGTTCCTTGTCTATAAAAGAGGGGTGATGAGATCTACTTCACTGAGGTGCTGAGAGGGTTAAATCTTGGTTTTGTTATTCTGATGTGAGATTTCCAGCTCACCTGTACACCGGGTGCTGGGAGTCAGACAGGAAAATCAAGTGTCCAGAGCGCTTGCATTCTCAAAGCTGTTTTCAGAGGTACACCCTCATCATCCTTCTGAGGCCTTACCGTACTCTCGGTCTACACATGAGGAAACTGAAGCTTCGAGGGAGAGTGAGGACACCTAAGAGTCACAGCCAGCAAGTGGGGAGGGCTGGACTCGAACCCACGCCTCCGGACTCCCGGTCGGGAACGCAGCACAGGCGGCCGCTTTGATTCCCCGAAGAAGCTGCTGTCCAACAATGTGCCGCTGGGAAGGGAAGACACGACCGGAGAGCAGCCGCTCCGGGCCCCCTGCCCCCCTCCCGATGCCGGCTGGCGGGGCGGGAGGAATCCGCGCGGCTGGCTTGTGCTCATGCTTGAGGAATGTCTTGAGAAGTCGTGCCTAAGCCCTCTGTATCTGACTCATCATCTCCCCGTCTCCAGGAGTGTCAGAGAAGAGCTCCCTTAATCCCTCCTGTCCTCGGTCCCAGGCTTTCATTTGTCAAACTAAAAATATTCCCTCCGGGAACCTCCTTTTGCCAGAGGCTGAAGGAGGTATAAGGGGAATGGCGTTTTAGTGTCACTTCCTGACAGTGCCTCGCATTGTTCCCCGCCAGGGCAGCGGGGCTGGGCAGCGGGAACCAGGGGCCCCCGTCATTCTTGGGCCGGGGCCAGCCGCTCACCTTTCTCCTGCGAGCCGGCTTCCTTTCCCCCCTCTCAGGGCTCCAGACAATAGCCCACCAGCCTGACACCCAGCCTTGGCCCAGTCCCCTCGGGGCTGTGTGGAGATCCGTGCCAGGTGAGGACTGGAGAATGCCAAGTTCATTTCCCTTGCAGCCTGAGGGGAGGGTGGACTGGCACGGTTTGTGCTTGTCTGCAAGGCTGGTTTACGTATAAAGGGATGTCAAGCTTGAAGGTAAAGGAAAAGACTGGTCCTGACGCCCTAGGAAAAACAAATGGACTAGGAGCTCCCTGAGCCAGACAATGGCAGTGTTGGGAAGCCATTAAGGTTTGTCTCCAGTGTCTCTCTTTCCTCTCATTTCTTCATTTTGTCACCCCTGGCAGCCCTTTGGTCTTCTGGGCTGATCCCGAGTGTCCACGACCTTGACTTGGCTCCAGACCTTGGCTCATAGCCATAGAGCTACCTCCCTGGGCCCCACGAGGGTGCCCACTTGCTCAATGGAAATAGAACACAGTGAAACCAAAAGAGCAAGGATTTTGGATCCAATCTTGGATTTAAACTCTGCCGCCCCCCACCAACTAGCTGTGTGTGCTTGAGTAAGGTACCTCACCTCTGAGCCTCAGTTTCCTCATCTGTAGTAGTGGACAGTCATACCCATTACACTGGGCTATTGTGAAGATTAATAAGGTGGGGTACGTAAAGTGAGTTACACAATGCCTATCCCATAGTAGGGGCTCCAAACATCGTCATCACCATCATCATTCCTTTAAAGCCCAGCAACATATGCCACTACACCACTGGAATCAGAAGACCTGGTTCTAATCTCAGCTCTGCCATTAATTAGTTATGTGGCTCTGGGCAAGTCCCCTAATATCTCAGAGTCACATGCACTCATTTGTAAAATGAGGAGTTTGGACTTGATTTTCTCAAATACTCTTCTCAGATCTAAGATTCCGGGGACTTGGAAGAGAAAGACAAATACTGTATGATATCACTTATATGTCTAAAAAAATAAGATAAACTAGTGAATATAACAAAAATGAAGCAGATTCACAGATACAGAGAACAAACAGTGGGGAGGGGGGTGGCATATAGGGGTGTAGGAGTGGGAGGTACAGACTATTGACTGTAAGATAGACTCAAGGATGTATTGTACAACACGGAGAATATAGCCAATGTTTTGTAATAACTGTCACTGGAAAGTAACCTTGAAAAATTGTATAAAAAAATAAAATTTGAGAACAAAAGCAACAGATTTCCAATGATTAAAAAAATAATAAAATAAAATAAACTTCTGGGGTCTTGGAAATACCTGGGAGTAGATGTTTATGGAAAACTTCCTTCTTTTAAAGAATACAAGACTTACTTTGCTGTACACCTGAAACTAACACAGCATTGTAAATCAACTATACTTCAGTTAAAGAAAAAAAAGAGAATACGAGAATAAGGTAACTGCTTGCTATGGACTGACTTGTGCCCCTGTCCCATTCATATTGTGGGGGCCCTAACCCCACAATGTGACCATAACTGGAGACAGGGTCTTTAGGAGGTAATTAAGGTCAAATGAGGTCATAAGGTTGGGGCCTTAATCTGACAGAACTGTGGTTTTATAAGAAGAGGAAGAGAGAGATCTCTCTTCTCTCTGTCTCTGTCTCTTCCCCACCCTCTCTCTCTCTCTGCCTGTCATGTGAGGACACAGGAGAAGGTAGCCATCTGCAGGCCAGGAAGAGAGTTCTCACTAGAAACCCAACCCTGCTGGCAACTTGGTTTTGGACTTCCCAGGCTCCAGAAGGGTGAGAAAATACATTTCTGCTGTTGAAGCCACCAGTCTGCGGTATTTTGTTATGACAGACAGAGCTGACCAGGAAGAGCACTGGGAGAGGAGCGCCGAGGCAGGACTGCATCCACAGCCAACCCCTGACAATGCTTACTGAGCCGAAGGAGTGATGGAGTCTCTGCGGGAAGGGGAGAAGCCACACCCACCCAGCAAACTTTGCAGTCAGGAATCGACTGGAACACTGCCATTAGAAGAAACTCCACCTTCTATCACGAATCATGGTTGACTCAGGCTCTGGAGTCAGCCAAGCTGAGTTTGAACCTGAGCTCTGCTACATGCCAGCTGTGTGATTGTGGGAAAGCGAATTGACCTCTCTGGTCTCATTTTCTCATCTGTCAAATGAATCCCATGATCACATTTACTCTACACTAGCTGTGTGTGTATACACTGTGCTTCTCATATAGTAGGCGCTTGATATGCGGGCTCCTGCTAATAATAAGGTCATATTATCCATAATTATTATTAATTAATAATAATTTCACTCATATGACTTGCTTTACCTGCTTAAGTTAAAAATAAGGCCATCCTTCTCTTGTTATTTAGGTGGAAACTGACTGTAGCCCTTGTTTCCCCATCAGAGGAGCGCCCTTCCCTCCTTCCTAGTGTCTACTGTCCCAAGGTAAGCTGCAGCTCCCCAAATACTTCTTTCTATCAGACCCAGCCTTGCTGGGGGTTCTATTAGATGCAGGCATGACACCCAGAGGCTGGTGGAGGGCCAGACCGCCCTGAACCACATAAGGTGCAGGGGAAACTTGTCCTCCTGTGACAGTCTCAGCTCTGGTTCTGGTTGGGGTAACAGCCCTCCTGTCCCCTCCCATTGGAGAGCTCCATCTTGGGAGATACTTCTGTTCTTTCTGCTCAGGTGACCTCACTGCACAATCTCAATTCTTCAGATATTTGGATAAGCCTGAATCCAAGAAAGCATCATCCTCCGTCTGGATCTGCTAGTCCCCTATTCTTATCTGTCCATCACTTCACTAGAAGCCTTTGAGTTCCACAAACAAGGGATAATTAGGCAGAGTGGCCTTCGACAAGCTTCCAAAACGCCTTCCTTGGTGACAATGAGGTGCGTTCTTGCTTCGTATATCTTATGCCTATGGGACTACTCAAGTGGTCCTTTTCACCACAAGGAGATCTGCTCCAATAATAATTTCACATATCTTTGAATATAAGATGCTATAGATTGTAAAATAAATCATTAGTCAATGCAACATCAAGAAAGAAAAAAAATGATGCTTCCAATTATCTATGACATGCCATCCTCAGAAAGGCACATCATGATTTCAGAGATGCTAAAACTGTGAAATCATGTGCATCTCAGAATCAGTGAAATTATTAACAGTATTAGCTAATATCGCTCAAGGATTTATTCTGTGCTAGGTACTTGTTTTAAGAGTTTTAAATGAATTAATTAAAGGCTTAGGAAGTAGAGGCTATTATAATAACCCCCACTATACAGATGAGAAAAGTGAGGCACGTGTAGGTTATGTAACTTAATGTCACACACTTAGGGAGTAGTTAGATTCCAGCCCAGGTAGTTGAATGCCCCTCTTACTAGACGTGAAGCAATGGCATCTTTTAAATAGGAACTGCCTTCTCATACATTCTCTCTCTCTGTCATACACACACACACACACACACACGCACACACACACACACACGCGCGCACACACACACACACACTGGATTTAAAATCTTACCTTCATGGCTCCTCCAAATGCTATTAGAGTACCAACTTACATTAATGAGCAAGAAATTAGTGTTGGAATGACCTGGTAAGTCTTCAGAAAGGAGTTTTGGTCCTGCAGCCCTTCCAGGGAGGAAAGGCTGTCCCCATGTATGTAACTCTCAACACATGACAGCGTACAGGCTGCCCAGGAGCCACTTCTCACTTTTAAGTGAGAAGTTAGTTGGTTCCTCACTTCCTGGCTCTGGCTCTTTACAATGACCTTCCCGGGGCTGGGATCCACACCAGGGCTTTCCCATGATGATACTGATAACATCTTCTCTAGGACCCTTCTGGAATGCCTTCAGCTGCTAGTGACACAAAACCCAATTACAAGCACCTTCAACAAATAGGGATTTTTTTTTTTTTTTGCGGTACGCTGGCCTCTCACTGTCGTGGCCTCTCCCGTTGCGGAGCACAGGCTCCGGACGCGCAGGCTCAGCGGGCATGGCTCACGGGCCCAGACGTTCCGCGGCATGTGGGATCCTCCCAGACTGGGGCATGAACCCGTGTCCCCTGCATCGGCAGGCGGACTCTCAACCACTGCGCCACCAGGGAAGCCCCAAATAGGGCTTTTTTTTGCTGTTTGTTTCTTGTTTGTTCTCACCTGATGAGTGTCCTGAGGAAGGCAGTTCAACTCTGGGGCGATGTCAACTGCTCACGTTCTTTTAGTTCTGTCATCTTAGGCTGTTGACATGTTGCCTTAGGATTTTACAATGGTGTCTATACCTCCAGGCATTTGGTCCTATCCCAGGAAGAAAGGGGAAGGGCAGAAGGGCTTTGTCTTTTTATTTGGGAAAGGAAGCCCTCCCAGGAGAGTTCTTGCACTTCGTTAGCCGGAACTGGGTCACACGTCTATATGCTGAGGCCAAGGGTAATGAGATGGTCATGACTGGTTTAGACCTGTAGGTATTTCCCATCCCCAAGATCAGGGAGTCCCTGACTACTACCTGAGTGATAACAGAGGCAGGAAGCATGGATGGTGTCTGCCGCGTAGCTCCTTGCTCTCCTCCAACAATCTCTTCCCTAATCACACCTCCACCCTGCTTCTCTGCTCAGGCTTGGGACAAGAGGGTGTGTGATCTGCATTCCCATCAGTGATGTAGCTGCTGGAATGTAAGCACTGCGAAGGGAGGGACCACCTCTGCTGGGCTCCCCACGTTATCCCCAGAGCTTATCACATGCCTGATGCATTGTAAGCACTCAGTAAACACTGGAGTGAATGGATGCACGAATACTGGCCAGGAGCCCGTGTGCTGGCCACTGTCTCAGGAATCAACACGAGGATCGGGCCTCCCACTGCCGCCGGCCTGTGCAGAAGGTACGTGTGTGCGCACAGGTGTGTGACTCTGTGTGGGCGTGCACACCTGCAGCTCCTCCCAGCCTCAGCTTAAATTACTTATAAACAGGCCTACGCCGACCTGGCAGAATCTGAGTTTCAGCATAACAATTTCCACCATTTCCCAAATTCTTTTGATTTGGCAAAAACCAAAACAAAGCTCCCCACCATCTTCCGCTCAGCCCACGGAAGAGCTGCGCTATGTGGAGCCTGGTGCCCTGCTCCACAATGGGTTCTGGATGGTTGGGACTCCAGAGCCTACTAGTTTGCCTTTTCTTCCTCCACATGCTCTCGCCCTGGACACGGCTACCTCCTGGCCTCTCCCTGGAGGTGTGCAGGGTCAGCTCCCAGGGCCCTCTGGGCCCTTCGTCCGAATGGGCTTTCTCCCATTCTGCATCCTGGGTTTCTCTATCCAGGGCATCTGTTGATGTAATTCTCTTGACAAAGGAATTGAGAGCATTCTCCCTCTGTCTTCAAGAATCCCATTGACCCCGAGATGGATGCTACTACAGTATCTCCAGCCTCTGGACCCTAGGAAACAGTGTGTGGTTGGCCATTTTCATTCAACTTGATCCTTAGACCCCAGGATGTACAAACCACCTTTCACTATTATCTCACGTGTGTCTAGGATCTCGCACAATGAATTTGTGAGCTTCTTATAAATCAAATAGGAGGTTAGACTAGACTCTCTTTGAGGTTTCTTCTAACATTGACTAAGTAGTTATTACAATTGTTATTATTTTTAATATAACTGAGGAAGCTGAGCCACAGAGAGGTTAAGGGATAGGCTCAAGGTCACACAGCAAATCAGTAGCAGAATTGAGAAATTAACTGAATCTCAGTCCAATGAGCTTTCCATTACACCATTCTGTCTTTCCAGTTAGTTTCCCCATGAATCCCCAGTAGACTGAGGCACAGAACCCAGTCTTTCTCCACGAGGTTTCCACCTCTCTCCCAGCCCCTAAGATGTTAGCCCACAAGCGAGGTATGTTCTCCAGCCAAGGCTGCAGTGACGAATGTTGTGTGGATGGGCCCCAAGAAAAAGAGCATCTGGAACTTGGAGCCTGGCACAGGCAGTGGCCTGGAACTTCCTTACCCCCTACCTCCCACCACAGCCCATGCCTCCTCTGCGCTAATTAAAGCTATCCCTTTCTCAATTCCTGTTTTTTTTTTTTTTCCTCAAATGCACAGACAAACACCAAGTACAGTACTCTACTGCTGCTAGGAAGGAAAAGGGCTAGGACTTCAGAGAACAGGGCTCGAGGCTTGACATGGCCACTCACGAGATGGGGAGTTTCCTCACACGTTTTAATCTTTCAGGATCTCAGTGTTCTCTTCTGTGAAATGGGTGTAGGGAGGTGTTAGACTAGATGGCCTCTAGGATCCCTTCTGTCCCGAAAGTGCTATAGTATGCCTCTGCAATGGTATTTAATGTAACAATGGCACAGAGCGACATGAGATCAGGAACAGAACATTATGGATGCTGTGTGTTTCCACATGGCTTGGAAACCTGGAAACCCAGGAGTCTGTGAGGTGGAACTTGAATGTAGGAACTGCAGCAGCATCACTGGGAGAGAGAGTGGACAGGAAGGATTGGGTGCTGGGCATGTCACACAGCTTTGTCTTAGTTAATCCTCGTGGGGTGGAGCTTGAGACTGGCCCTCTAACTCCTCCCTTCGCGTTCTTTCTACGGAGCTGCGCTGCATCTAATGGCGTCTTCTATTTGGTGAGCGTTCATGATGTGTCAGGTGCCACTCCGAGTAACTTAAATACGCAATTTAATTGAATCCTCACAATAATCCTAAGGAAGTTAATGATGGATCCCCACTGTATGGATGTGACAATGGAGGCGCAGAGAAATGCAGTAACTTGCCCAGGGTCACACAGATAATGAGGGCCAGAGCTTGAATTCTCACCCAATTCTGTTCAATTGCAACACCCATGCTCTTAACCACTAGGCTGTGTTGCCTCGACTTTGCCTTATTGATAGCTACTGTCCCTCAGCAGGTTGTCTACTATGTACTTGCCCAGAGTTTTTCAAAGTGTGGTCTGAAGACCAATTGCATCAGAATCTCCTGGTGCTCTTGTTAAAATGGCCAATTCCTAAACCTCTCTCCAGACCTCCCAAAGCTGGCTTTCTGGGGGTGGGACCCAGGACTGTTTAATATCAAACTCCCCAGGAAGTTTTATGCCCACTAAAAATTGAGAACCACTCAACTTGGGAATGAATAGGTCTTATTCTCATTAAGCAGACTTTCCCATGAGCATGGGAGATCCAAGCCGTGGAGAAAATTTCCAGCAGAGAGCCAAGCAGCATTATTACCTTACTGAGACACCTGTGGAATACAGGTACTTTGCGGTAGTTTTCTGAATATGGGCTTTCTTTGTGCTTTAACGTGAGGTAAAGCCTAGTGTTTCAGTTAGCCAAGACTAGGTTAGGCTGCTGTTACAAGCAATCTTCAAATATCAGTTGTTTCAAACAATAAATATTTGGACAGCTACATGCAAAAGAATAAAATTAGAACATTTTCTCACACCATATACAAAAATAAATTCCAAATGGATTAAAGACCTAAATGTAAGACTGGAAACCATAAAACTCCTAGAAGAAAACATAGGCAGGACACTCTTTGACATAAGTCACAGCAATGATTTTTGGATCTGTCTCCTAAGGCAAAGGAAACAAAAGCAAAAATAAACAAATGGGACCTAATTAAACTTAAAAGCTTTTGCACGCCAAAGACAACCATTGACAAAATGAAAAGAAAACCTACTGAATGGGGGAAAATATTTGCATATGATATGACTGATAAGGGGGTAATGTCCAAAATATATAAACAGCTCATACAACTCAATATCAAAAAAACAAAGAACTTGAGTAAAATAGGCAGAAGACATGCGTAGACATTTTTTCCAAAGAAGACATACAGATGGCCAACAGGCACGTGACAACAATAAAAATTTATTTCTCTCTCATATTACACGTCCAGTGTAGGTCGGTAGGGTGGAAGATGAGGGGCTGTACCCATAATTTATTATCTCACAGTTTCTGTAGGTGAGGAATTCAGGAGTGACTTAGCTGGGTAATTCTGGCCCAGGGTCTCTCATGAGGTTGCAGTCAGGAGATCAAGAGGAGGTGCAGGCTTGACTAGGGCTGGAGTATGTGCTTCCAAAATTGCCAACTCACATGGGGGTTGGCAGGAGGCCTTGGTTCCTTACCACGTGGGCATCTCCACAGCTTTCCTGAGTGTCTTCACGACACAGAATCTGGCTTCCCTCAGAGCAAAGAATCTAAAGGGGAATGAGCAAGCAGGAAGCTGTGGTGCCTTTCATGACCTGGTATTCAAAGTTGTACACCATCCCTTCCGCTTTATTCTACTCATTACAACTGAGTCACTAAGTCTAGCTCACACTCAAGGGGAGGGAAATTCATTTTCAATTATTGAAGGGAAGAGTATAAAAAAATCTGTGGACATTTAAAAACCAGTACAGTCAACCCACGGTTCATGAGCTATTTATGTACTTCTCCCATGCAAAATATACTCACTCCCACCCGAGGCCTCCAAGGTATCATCCCATCAGAGCATCAGTCTGAATTCTGGAATTTTTGTCATCTAAATAAGGAGCTGATGAGGTTTCTCAGGTGCAATTCCTTAAATTCAACTTCTTAAATATAGTTCCTCTCAAATACAAAGACCTGTGAATTCACACACTCAACATATAATCATGGGACAGGCATAGGATAACCACCATAGACATTTTTGTTCAAAAATGGGAAAAAATGGAAGGCAAAAAGAACTCTGGTCCATGGCAAGTCTGAAATATAGCTGGACATGTGTTGGTCTTACTCTTGACTGGGAGTAATTCTTCATGGCTCTTTGCCCTGCCCTCTGGTGTCTTGGTTCTAACTCTGAGTCATCCTTACTCTTCCACGATATGTAGTCTTGTTTGCAGATGTATAGTTTTCTCAGCCTGTTTCCTGACAGAATTTGTGAGGAGATGTTTAAAGATCATTTTCATTTTGTACCGTTCTGTTCCTTTCAGTCCAAATTGGCTGTGTTTTTGCGAATATAATTTTTAAAAAAACTTTGTGAGTCTCCTGTGAACAATATTGGGTTTATTACAGTAGAAAAAGGCTACACCCAGAAATCTCTTTGAGATAAGTCAGTGGGGTTATGAGGAAATGGCTGAGGGACAATATTCTTAAACCTCTTAGAGACTCTATTGTTTATTGAGAGTATCTGTGAGCACATACTTAAATTTTTTAGAGGGATTTCTCTTCTGACTGAACAGCTTTCTGAGATATTACCTTGGAGCTTTCTGAGGTCTCAATAAAGGACTTTACTGTCACACCCTTGGCTCCATCTTCTACATGTTTCCCTTGCAGGGCCCTGGAACTAATCACTGTGTGGAAGACATTTCTTAATTTCAGCATTGTTTGCCATCTTGGGAGGTTGAAAATTTTCAGTACTATCAAGTTCTGGCTTTTTCATGCTTAACAGTCATTTTTTTTTTTTAACCTATCCGTCTCCTTTCACATTTTATTTTAAGCAACAGGAAGAAGCCAGGTATCATCTTTAACACATAGCTTAGAAATTTCCTTAGCTAGACCCACTTCATTAGGTATGTTTTCTTTCTGCATAACTGCAGGCTATGCAAACTTTCTACCACTATATAAGAAGGATCCCTTTTCCTCTCCACTTTCCAATAAGATTTTTCTCAGTCTCTTTTATGCCCTCATCTGCAGACTCCTCAAAGGTCATCATGCATCTGCAAACAGATTTGTCAAAGCACTTCAAGCTTTCACTAGCATTCTCCTCAAAATCTTTCCACCTTCTGCTTAATTCTAAAACCCCTCCTACATTTTTAGATATTTATTATGACAGTACCTCACTTCTAGTGCCAAAATCTGTGGCAGCTATCAATTGCTGTGTAACAAGTTACCCCAAAACTTCATATCTTAGAACAATGTTTTAATCCCACCAATTACTGAGGACCAGAAACCCAGAAATGGCTTCGCTGGATGGATCTGGCTCCGGGTCTTTCATGAGGCTGCAGTCTCTCAGGTCAGGGCTGGAGGAATCACTTCCAAGATGGTTCATTCACATGACTCTCATTTGCAGGTCTCCGCTTCTCACCACATGGACTCTTCTATAGCGCTTCAAAAGTGTCTGTATAGCATAGCACCTGGCTTCCCCCAGAGCGAGTGATTTAGAGAGAGAACAAGGAGGAAGCTTCAGTGGCCTTTAGCCTTGGAAGTGGTGTGCCATAACTTCTGCCATATTCTATTTGTCACACAGACCAACCCTGATGCAATATGGGAGGGGACTATTCAAAAGTGTGAATACCAAGAGATGCGGGATCCTTAGGAACCGTCTTGAAGTTGACTACCGTGTGCCTCCATTGAATCATCTCTATGGGTTTCATACTACTGCTGTGCGTTGCACTATGATGAGGAAAGGGAGACCTATTTTTTGGTATGCTTTGTGATAGTAGCCTTGATTTGATACAGAATTTCAGCAACCTTAATTCTTTTTATTTTTAGTCATAGTGACTCATTTTCTAGGATCTGGGCATGAGACTATGAGGGAGGCTGGCCAGGAGACAAAACACAGAAGCAGATGCTATGCTACTGTCAGAACCACCTTTCCCCTGAGTAAGAGGATTCGTTTAGGCTGTGATCCTCTGCCCCACTCTCTGTTCTCTTAGGGTGAGGCATTAGTCCCCCTCAACTTTTTGTGTGAATAAATAAACTTCTGGTGGGACTCCAGAACATCCTGGAGTCATATCTTAGTCTCTAGCTACAGACATAGCTTAGGCTCAGGCTGGGACTTTGCTAAACAGGTCAAGACCTAAGAGGGTATAATAAGGTGACTTCAGGGAGAAAGAGAAGTAGAAACTGTCCTGGAAGTGCTCTCCATAGGCCCATGGTCCCTCAGCTGATACCGGCTCTGCGGTACATCCTCTGGGTACAGAAGCCTTGACACCCGTGGTTAGCCAATAAGAATCCATTCTGGCAGTACCAAAGCGTTTGATAAGACTCTCTGGGCTGCCCCAGTTGGAGCCCCTGCACCCGTAAATGATCTGAAGTACTCTTTGTGAATGAATACACCTATGAGTGACCCCGTGGCCCACCACTGGTGCTGTGTTTTGGGTCTTGGCCCGAATATTACTATCTACCATGGTGAAATCTGAGTACACTCTCAGTTCAGCTTCACATTGTCTCTTTACAAGGGCCTTTTAAACCAGGTATAGCATCAAAGGGGGTAATTCTAGAGGTTCTGCAAAATTCCCAACTCAAGATTCACCCACCGGCACGCTAACAGGTATAAGCAAGTGGAAGGGGTGTACTCACTGTTCCAAGGAGAGACAGGTACATCACAGTAATGAGCACTGTTCCCCTAAGACACGATATGGCATTTTCTATGAGTAGAGCTCACATGACTTAATCAGAAAGTATTCTGTGTAGGACCTGGCTGTCAGGTGTGATGAAGAACCTGCCAACAACCATCAGAACCACTGTCGCTACCTACTCTTACTGAGTTCCCTGAAAATCACTGATGGGATGAGTAGATGTCTGGGCCACCAAACTATTGGGATTTTTGATACTGTAGATAAGAAACTGAATTACTTGAAGATATAGGAGGCATATCCATCTCTGTGTCCCTCATCTTCTTTTCTCTCCTGAGATTAGGGCTTTCAACTAGAAGGAATCAGGGCCCTTTACGGATAGTAAAATAAAACAGGATTTGGTATCTGAGCCCATGGCTTAAGATAACAGAAGGATGATCTGGGTTAGGAATGCCGGTCATAAAAACCAAAAAGAATATATGTGAAGGAGACTTGCCTATCCGATCAAAATACCTGAAACTGAGGGAGAAAAAAGTCTCAGATAAAATGCTGTAAATTATACAAGTGAATGAAAAAATTCTTTTGTCTTGAACCAGAAGTCTTCTTAAGAAAGAAATTGTTTTATTCAGGAAAATGTCTACATAAGCAGTTTGGGATTGAAGGTAAGATCCTGTAGAAATAGTATAGTATGAGTCAAGGAAAAAGAAAGAATCAGCTAAAACTTTTGTATGTTGGCTAGAAACAAGAATTTGGGGCACATGGGGGAAAGCTTGGAAGAGGGTAGAAAGTAGAGAGAAGACAAGGTAAAGCATCATATCAAGGTAGATGAAGGAAAGATGCTCCATGTTCATTTGGAGTTGTTTCTCCACTTGTGTGAGTGTTGTTTTGGTTACCAAGGATAAGTACTTGGCTTTAAACCTCAGTTATGTGATGCGGCAAGGGGAAATGCAAACAAAATGGCAAGATGGTCCATAAACTGAGCAAAAGCTCAGAGCCAGCCTCTCAGGCAAAGGTAACAGGAAACAGAGGTGAAAACAGGGAAGCAGAGATGCTCAGGGGTCTGGGCACCAGCACGTGGAGTAGAGAAACAAGGCGGACTTGACATGTAACAGGAAGAGGCAAATATGATTTCAGAGAGTTGGACAGCTGTTGGGATGGTGCTTGTTCAACAATGGGAGGATGCAACCGGTTTAAAAGAGAGAGAGTTCTTGCAAAGGCAGGGAGGAGTTACCCAGTACAAACAAGGAGTGTGAAAATTAATTTACCTGAGGGTGAACAGTGTAGAAAACTTGGGTAATGAAATACGAAAATGATAATTATTTCTGCTAACGTTTTTTGCTTTTTTTTCTATTGGTGGGTATCATCAAGGCATTTTACATGCAATATCTCATTTAATTTTCACTGTAGTCATAAAAATCGTGAAAATTTTCACTACAGTCCCCACATTATGGATGGGGAAACCAGTGATCAGAAAGGTAAAGCAAATTGTCCAAGGCTACCCAGGTAGGGAATGGAGTGAGAATCCAGACCCAAGAGGTCTGCAGAGTCTGAGGTCTTGTGAACGTGTGACGACTTGTGTCCCAGGAAGGGGGACCCCTTCTAGGGCTCGAGAGTGGGCTCTAACACTGGGAAATGAATTGTCCGAGGAGGCACCCATATTGACAAAACGAAAACTTTTTATTGGGAAGGGGTGCCCCGTTGGAGAGCAGCAGGGTAAGGGAACCCAGGAGAACTGCTCGGCCACATGGCTCACGGTCTCAGGTTTTATGGTAATGAGATTAGTTTCCGGCTTGTCTGTGGCCAGTCATCTTGCTTGGCCTATATTTGGTCTGACTCAGGGTCCGTCCTGGTGGCATCTCTCAGCCAAGATGGATTCTAACAAGAAGGATTTGGGGAGGTTGGTAGGGCATATGGACTGGTATATCCTTCCTCCTTTTGGCCCCTCCCGAATTCTTCTGGTTAGTTTTCGGCGGCAGTCCTGTTCCTTACCAGGACCTCCTGTTGCGAGACAACTCATGCAAGTGGTTATTATCGTGCCTGGCCTAGGAGGGCAGTTTCGGTCAAAGGTTCCCTAACACATGGACTAACGGAAAATACAGATGGTTTTTTAAAAAGTTCTGATCCCCGGCACAGATACAGGCAAAGAAATCGTGAGGACTTCCAACTTGCAAGTCATCTGCCGCGGGTGGAGGTCTCATTATCCTAAAAGCCCAATGTTTGGCAAAAGTCTTTTCACTGTGCGTAGCAAATAACATCTTCTCTGAAAAGACAAAGGGGACAAGGAAGAATGCTATCTCTTGGCATTTTGCACATTGAGGGATGACCTTGCTCTTCCTATGAAAATTATGGGAGCCTTGGAAGAAAGAGATGCTGTAATCTTGGAGGTGGTGAGGGTGAAGAAGAGGGTGTTGGCCACAAACATGTGCCCCAGGCATTAGGAGGGCAAACATATGTATTAAGCAGGGCACTTTCACTGGCAAACAGAAGAAGAGAGTAGATTGGCCCTTGTGACTAGGAAGCCCATGAGTGACTGGCTTCAGGCATTGCTGTAGTCAGGAGCTCAAACAAGACAGTTAGGGCTACTCTGATCTCTCTTGTCTCGTCCCTTGGTTCTGTGTATTGGCCTCTGCAGATGGGTGGGAAGGCAGTTGCCTATAATTTCAGATTTATAACCCAGGTGGAAAAGTGCTCTTTATCTCTCTCACTCTCTATTTTTCAATGCAGCCCAGATCTTTTTATTTATTTATTTATTTTTTTGTGGTATGCGGGCCTCTCACTGCTGTGGCCTCTCCCGTTGCGGAGCACAGGCTCCGGACGCGCAGGCTCAGCGGCCATGGCTCACGGGCCCAGCCTCTCTGCGGCATGTGGGATCTTCCCGGACCGGGGCACGAACCCGTGTCCCCTGCATCGGCAGGCGGACTCTCAACCACTGCGCCACCAGGGAAGCCCCAGGCCAGATCTTTTATTGGCCTTGCTGGGTCTCATGCTCTTCTTGGGACCCATCACCATTGCAAGATGGAGCACACACTATGACTGACCCAGCCTGGGTCATTGTTCCACCCAGCAATGGAGGTTGGGTTGAGGATGGTGGGTGAGGTTCCACAAAGGAAATAGCACCCCTGGGACAACATAGTGATGTCCATCATGACGCGTTTTGAACATTCAGAGAGAAGTCTGGTCCAGTAGCTGATGACTTCATAAAGGAAGATAGAATGTTCCTAGAAAAGACATTGTAACACTACAGTCAGAGCTGATCCCAATGAGGAGCAAAAGGGGGAGTGACTAAAGCCACCCTGGGGCTGTGCAACTTGCTCTAGGGTGAACTCCGACTTTAAAAAGACATACAACCCCAGGACCCTGAGGATGAGAACCAAAGAGTAGAGTGGGTTTGTGGGAATAGTGACGGCAAGGCTAAGGCTCAGAATAAACTCATATTTAAAGAGGGAGACATTCTGAGGACAATACAAAGTCTTTGTTTGGGCTGTGTTTAGTGAAAGAAAAACAGTGCAAGTGTAGACCCATGGCTTGGGCAAAAGAAAATAACATTAGATAAGAAGGCAGAGAACATCAAAGAGAAGTTGAAAATATAAATTTTCTATGAAGGATGTCAGACTAGAAAGAGAAGAACAAACAGTATGTAGAGGTGTGAAGTCCATGGAAAGGCAGTGATAGCTCACTCAGTGGTTACTTCCTCCCTCCTTGTTGGTAGATGGCTGACTTTTTAAGTGTTAACACCCCTTCACCACGTCTGAGGGATGAGCTCTGAGTTGTCCAAGACAGTTGTGTGGTTCCATGCCCCTCAGCACTGATTGGTTTGAGGATAGGCAAGAGACTTACTTCTGACCAATGAGATGTGAGGACTGCTTTGTCAAGGTTTCTGAAACAGTGTCCTTGCTTCTAAAATATGTACGGAGGGCTTCCCTGGTGGCGCAGTGGTTGAGAGTCCGCCTGCCGATGCAGGGGACACAGGTTTGTGCCCCGGTCCAGGAGGATCCCACATGCTGCGGAGTGGCTGGGCCCGTGGGCCGTGGCCGCTGGGCCTGCGCGTCCGGAGCCTGTGCTCCGCAACGGGAGAGGCCACGACAGTGAGAGGCCCGCGTACCGCAAAAAAAAAAAAAAAAAAAAAAAAAAAAAAAAAATATATATATATATATATATATATATATGGAACCAACAGTCCTTCCATTTTATATATGGAACCAACAGTCCTTCGTTTACTGCTGGCCATTGTTGTGTTTGCATGGGATTATTAGAAATGCAAAGACCATTTTTTGACCTTGAGGAAATTGAATTGACAACCTGAGGATGGCAGAGTAGAAGGGTAGAGAGGTGTCCTTGAAGATGTAATTGAAGTAACCAGTCCTGAAGTCCCTCTACCTAGCACTTCTCAGTTTATGAGGTAATCAATTTTCCTTATTGTTTAAGCTAGTTGAACCTGGATTTTCTGCTCCCTGCAGCCCAAGGCATTCTGACTGGCTCCGAGCTCAAGGGAGATGAAGAGATTAGATAAGAAAGGGGCAAGAAGCAGGATTCAAATGGGTCCAAGTATCTGACCCAATGACTCACATCCCGAGGTGTGGAAAGAACTTTCCGGTGGGATTGGGGAGCCACTGTCCGTAAATTTTAAGTAATTGTGGAGAATAGAAGGTGGTGCCCGAATCGGGAACTGGGCAGAGATTATTCCGATTTTCATAAAGGAGAAAAACGATTGTTTCTGGAAACTCCAGACAAGTGAGTTTGAGGTAGATCCTTGACAACAGAATAGATTAAGAAGCAGATGGTGGGTGAGCATTTAGGAAGGAATGTGGTGGTCAGTCGAAGGCAAAATGACTTCACTGAGCACAAGTTATTCCAAACTAACCTCATTTCCTCTTTTGATAAGGTTACTATGTGTGTGAATCAGGTGTATGCCCTAAACATTGCAGGTCTCGATCCAGCCTAGGGTTAACAGTTCCTCTCATGGTTTCCTTGTGGCTAAGATGGTGAAATGTGGGCTGGATGAGAGCAGTGGTTTTATGCATTTGCCGCTGGCTCACCAGCTGAATCCAAAGTGTTGACTATTGGATGGATGTCACTGCCCACGCGCTGAACTCGGTTGGGGTGGGTGGTGGAGAGAAGTCGCACATTGGCCTGAGCTTGGCTGGGGCTGAGAGTCTGACACTCTGGGTGAGAAAGCCCCGGGATGGGCAGGAGAAGATCCAACAAACCCCGGGCCTGTTGCCCAGAGAGATTGGGTGACGCTGAGAGGATCACGTGGATATAGGATGGGGCAGAAATGAAAAGAAATGTCGTCAAGAAGACCTAGAGAGGTGGATGCAGACAAAGAGGCAGGTTTCAGGAGGGAGGAACAAGAAGACAGCAGCAGGTGGGGCAGCAGAGGGGGAGTCAAAGGCAGTCCCACGGATGGGTGTGTATAGAGCCCTGCTCAAGCTGCATCTCTTCACTGCTCAGAGGGGCCATGTTCCACTCGTGACAGTGGATGTCAACCTTCAGAGAGGTTTCTTGCAGAGTGCCAAGGGCTCTCTCCTTGATCCTGTCTGATTTATCACTAGATGAAAACTCAGGAGGCATACTGATCAAAGGTGTAGATGTCACAAATCCGGGAGGGAGAGTTAATACCAGAGGTGACAGAATGAGGACCCAGAGTGGTCCTGACAGGTTGGAATGCTGGGTCAAAAACAATAAGGCACAGTTTAACAGGCCTACGTGTAAAGTCTGGCTTTTACGTGCAAAAAACAAATGGCAAATACACGGAGTGGGGGAGATTGCCTTGGCAGGAAATCATGTGAAAAATATCTGAAGCTTCTAAATGACCAGCAGCTCAGGATACGCCAACAGTGTGATGTGCTTGTCAGCAGTCAACACAACATGAGATGGAAGAATGGAAATCCAGTCCTCTTGGGAGGGAGCCGTCTCATTGTACTCTTGGTTAGATGACACCTGGGGTATCATGTTCGGTTTGGGACACCAGATTTTGAGAAGGGCATGGACCAATTGGAGTGTACTCAGAGACGAGCTAAGATGGAGAAAGTTCCAGAAGTTATTTGATGTGAGGAGAGGTTGAAGGATAGGAAAACATTCTGCCTGGAGAAGCAGACACAAGAGGACTTGGGAGAGGGATGCACGTCATCGAGGAAGGAGTTGGTCCATTCGCTGAGATAGGACTAAAACCAAAGAGAGAAGATACGGAAAAGCCAATGTACATCCATATAGAGAAAACTTTTCTGATCACTGTAGTCAAGAGAAATCACGATCACTTACGAGTTTCAAAAGCACGAGCTCATTTGTGAGGTGGGTCACTGTTTCCTTGTCATAGATAAGGTAACTGAAATGCTTAAGAAACTGTGTGCTGTTGTATTCCCCAGTGCCTAGAACATTCCCTGGTAAATGTTTGTCCAATGAGTGCGGTTTTAGAGAAGTTGAATGCCTTTCTGGAGGTCACGCAGACGGACACCTCACTCCATGACAAGCCTTGGAGCAGATGTCAGACACCATGGGCCGCCCTCGGGCAGTCGAGCGCGACGTGAACACCGGCAGGCGGGCGTTAGGGGGCTTCTGGAATGGGGTGATGGGGAGCAGAGGGCCTCAAAAGCCCTTCCAATTCAAAGGTTTCACCCAGAATGTTCCTAATCCAGAGACTCCAAATTGCTGCTTGAGAACACATGCGGGGCGTGGGATCTGTCCTCACACACGCCCGCTGCTGTGGTCGATGGTATCTTCCCTGGAATCCTCTCAGCCCTCTCCCTATAGATCCCTATCTTGGGTGCGGGTGTGTATAACTAGTGCTTTTATATCCAGACCCCCAGGGTAACATTTACTCGTACAAAGGCCCCAGGAAGATGGAATTTCAGCTCACTGAACCGCCGAGATATGCTTTCGACTTCTGTGCTTGTTGCCGACTTGTATCACAAGTGTAAATCCTCTCTCTGACTTTGGCACGGGAGGAAACTCCTTTTCTGCAGAATGGGAATTTGCAGAAACTGAAGCGTGATCATCCGAAGCGAAGTCAAATCTGGCTCTTTCTGTACGGACCCCCAGGACAGACCAAGGAAGGTGTTTTTCCCTCTTCTTTTCAGGATAAATTATGATATACCTAGAAAGTCCTCACCCCCTTTTATTGTGCTGGGGATGGGGTCATTGGGCTGTCATAAAATGGACACCCGTGTATGTTTGGGTTAAGTTCTTTTTCTTCCAAGAAAAGTGCAAAAGAAATCTCAGGTGAGCCGAGGGTCCTGGTTAACACTCTTGATTGGCGGGGGCTCTGCTGTCTGCCCTCCGGCAGGATGTACTTCTGCTCAGTGGTGCCCACCGTCTCCACTAGGTGGAGAAAAAGAGCGGTGACGAGATGTACACAGCCCCAAATCAAAACCACAGTCCAAAGAGTAAAATCCAATTCTAAATGGAACTCGAAAACTTGAGAAGTAATTTAAGGGAACCACATTAAATACGAGAATGTTTAATGGGGCCCATGTGTCGTGAGCAGAGAGAGAGAGGGCGAGAAACGGGACAGAGGAAACCCGGGAGACAATATGTCTGTGCGACTTGTTCTAATTAGGGGCAGAGCGCCGCTGAGCATCATTCATTATAATTTGGTTGAATCTTCAGCCTGGGCCGAGGCACCTCTGCTGAGTGGTGTAAAACAAAGGGCTCTGTCGGAAACGGGGTGAGCGCCTCTCCCTTGGAGGTTAACGCCAGTCACCAGGGAGGGCCCAGGGCCGTACATCACTCTCCTGCCAGCTCTTCTTTATGGCTCCAGCGCCGGGCTCCAGCTAGCAGATGTCTGCAAATTTCGGGGAGGAGAGGGGAGGGGAGCAGGGGGGAGGGAGGGGGCCCGCGGCGCTCATTGTCTCCAACGTGTCTGTCGCTTAATTCAGTATCTCTGTCTGCCGCTGGAGCGGGATGGGAAGAGTTCAAAGGAGGAAATCAAAACAATCCATAGATCAGAGCTTGGGAGTGATCTGCGTGGCACCCAGAAATCACCGGCACTCCTCCAGCTCCGCTTTGAAATGGGGAGGCCGGCGATGATTTAGGGGGGCCTTGCTGGCGCTCACACCAGCAGCACGTGGAACTCTCACTGGGGGGTTATTTTTTAACAAGGAGAAGGCAGCCAGAGGTCCGAGGGGGTGTGTGTGGTGTGGGGTCAGGTTCAGGTCTGTCCCAGGTCACAGGCGTTTTTAGTTCAGAGCTAGAGGTGTTGTAGGGGTGTTAAGAAGGACCTGAGATGAGGCCGACACCCCCCACCCCCCGAAACACACCGTTTGGGTTTTGGACTCTGCAGCTCAGTCCATGTGGCTTGGGCGCCCAGGCCTCCTGCCAAGCTCTCAAACTTAGGAGGGTGCCATTTGTTTGTTTTCAGCTCTTTCTTTGTACCCCACTGCACAGCCAACGTGCTGGCTTGCTGTGGCCTGGGCAGGGCCTCTGCTAGCCTCCAGGACATCTTCAAAGCAAGGTGCCCCCTGGAGGTAAGAGCAGAGCTTGGCCAGGCCGATGGTGGTTTCCTGTGACCCGACACAGCTTTGAGCTAGGCACACAGCTTGTCATTGAAAATGCAGGTTGAGTTTCTCCCCATACTTGACCCTCCCACCAAGTGTCTGAGCAAAACACAAGCTGCACGTCTTAGGCACCAGCTGGGGCACGGAAGCCCACTAGTCTGGGGCCTTATCCCAGCCACGCTTGTGGGGTTGAGCCCTAGATTCATTCTCCAGACAAACCTTCCTGGGTGTTAGTTAGGTCCTATGCTGGTCATTGGCTGAGCCTGTTTCATTCTGGTGAGAAAGAGCTGCATTTCCTGGCTTCATCTCCACCCTCAGATGGTCCAACTGCACTTGGATGCCATCGACGAGGGTGGGGACCAAGGGAGAGACTGACTGAGTCGAGGTGACTTGCCCCTTGACTAGTAAACAACAAAAGCACAGTAAATCCTAAAGGTGGAATAAATGCTCCGTTCCATGTTTCCACCTCCCTGGTTGGGCTGGAAGCTCTGTCTTATATATTTATCTGCTCACTTGTCCAACATTCCCACCAAACTGTTAACTCTGCGAAGGCAGGGCCTGTGTAGCTCCTATTCACTTTTATAACCCGGTACCCTACCCAGTGCCTGATTCAATAAATCCCTGTCTCTACACATGCAAGGGAAAGCACATTCTACTACCTTGGCCCTGATTTAGCTGAGTAATTGTAATTGAATTCATTGATCATTTATTGAGCATCTGCTACGCGAACCCTGTGTTATGTGCCAGGGATATAAAGATTATGAAAATCAGTGCCTGATTCTAAAGAATTCACCTTCACATTCAAGTGAGATGAGGGCTGTGTGGGGAGAGTAGAAAGGACGCTGCTCAGTCTAGGTATGCTTGTGCGCCAGCTGGGGTACGTCCCAACCAAGGGGGTGGCCCAGCAGCAGACGGGTTCAAGCATGGAGAGGTGGCCTGCCTAGAAAATTGTGCTGAGTACCATGCACGTAGCAATTAGCCCAATGTTGAAAACCCAAACGTCCTGATGGGACAGCACTTGTCTGCTTCCTCTGAAGATTCTCAGAGATACTTCTCTGTTAACCAAGCCCCCAGACCATTCCGGTTCTTGAAAGACAACGCCAGGACCTAACCCCCTGGGTGCCAGATTAACTAAAAAGCCTGATTCACAGGTGTCTTTGGGCAGGAACGGAGTAAATGTTTTGCTACCTTCTCCATTGGGAGCGTCAACAGAAAGATCTTAACCGTTGCATCTTTCCCATCTCTAAGGTTGGTCCAGTCTTGGGCTTCTGCTGAAGGAATGAACATGGGAATAAAGGAATGAACGAGCAGCACGTGCTCCCATACACTGCGCACAGAACTGCAGAGGGGCCAAGGAACAGAAGTTTTTTCTTCTGAGAAGTGAAAGAGACAAGGTGGAGTCAGTCAGGAAGCCTTCATGGAGGAAGTAAGGGCTGACCTGTGACACGACTGAAAGTGTTCTGGCTGTGATGAGCAGGGACAGCAGACATGTGTGGACACTCCCCCTCAGAGCCTTTCCTGACCCACATGCTGCCTGCAAGTCATCACGCGCAACCCTCACCTGGTCTGACTGCATATCTCACATCTTGGGCTGGAGGGGTTCATCTACATAATCTTCCAGCATCTATTTAGCATCTGCTGTATGCTAGGCACAGTGCTGGGCGAGAAGGAAACAAAGATGAGGAAGATGTGGTCTCTACCCGGTACAGACTCATAGGCCTGAGAATGAGGCTGTGATGTCAAAGAATAAGCAAGGACTTTCACACATTTGCATTTTATTTGCCGAATCTCTTGGGAATTTCTCGAGGATAGACAGGAATGCTGAGAGCACCGGCTCCAAAGTCAGGCTGTCTGGTCCCTATCCCAGCATCACCTCTTGTTGCTGAATGAGCTTGAGCAATATTCACTCATCTCTCTAAGCCTCGGTTCCTTCAATCATAAATCGGGACTGATAACAACGTCCTCCTCAAAGGGCTGATCTGAGCAGTAAGCGCGATAACACACAAAGATACCTAGTATGCAAAAAATGCTCCACAAATGTTGGCAAATATTATTTTTCTGTTTCCTCCATCTCTCTTTTGCAGCACCTCCAAAGGTTCTCTGCAACTAAATGATTTCAGAAGTGAAGATTAGTTTGGAAAGACACCGAGAGTCCTGGAATTCTGGTTGCACTTAGAAATTATACTACACAATCTAGGGCGATAATTGCATAGTAATTCTACAGACATTTATTGAGTGCCTACTCAGACCCTATGCCACACAGTGGAGAGGCAGATAAGGGAACACCCCCAGACGTGTGGTTGCTTGATCTTAAGGAGCTCAAAGTTCAAATGGGGAGTCATATGAGCAAAGAGATTCGATGTCCTGCAGCAGCTGCTATGACAGTGATCCACGTAGCAGTGTTTGGGGACACAAAGAGGGAGTGACCAACCTGCTGGAGTGGGTCAGAGGGGGCTTCCCAGTGCAGGAGCTGCTGAGCTGCATCCTGAAGACTGAAGAGGAGTTGGTTAGTTTTATGCCCTCACTCACCCATAGAGTTGGAAGCTCCTACCTCTGGCTCCTGTCTCCCAGCCATGCTGGCCAGGAAGCAGTGCCCAGCAGTGTAAAGACCCAGGTGAGCTGGATTCTACTTTGAGCTCTGACAGTGACTTGCTGTGTGGCTTTGAGCAAGTCACTTCCCCTCTCTGGGCCTGAGGTAGCTTGTTGCACTAGCTGGCAAGAGCCTCTCAGATTGGATTCATCCATCTGGTGTCCAAGAAATATTGTGTCCACCAAGTGCCAGACGTGGTTAGGTGCCAGGGAACCGATACTGAGCTGGCTACAATTATGGCTGGCTAGAGCTTAATCCCATGGGGGAAATTTGGGGAAACTGTAAAACACAAGCCCCAGAGTTATCCTGCCCAAGGGACAAGGGAGCTGGGGTGTTTATACGCAAACTCCTGCCAGTCATTGGTCGAGAGCTGCTGGGGAGAGGTGCGGTGGGTAGGGTAATTAAATTCTATGCCGTACACACAGTCAGAATGATGTTCCAAGACTGGGGGATGTTGAGGGAGGCACTGACAGCTTCTGCTACAGTTAGAAACTGTGATATACACAATGAAGGAAAGGAACATGAGGATGAGCAGGCGAAAGCTTTGTAAGTGCTCAATCCTATCCAAGGGTAAGAAAGCTTACCATTAGCAACGATAAATATTCTTGAACTTGCCTTTCCTCAAGGGCTCCTTGGTGTAAGTGGCTTGTTTGTTTAGACCAGTGGTTCTTAACTGAAACTGATCTCGGCCTCCAGGGAACATTTGGCAACTTTTGGAGACATTTTTGAGTGTCAGGACTTGCAGGAGGCAGGGGTAGGGATGCTACTGGCCTCAGCGTGTGAGGCCAAGGATGCTGCTAGACGCCCTCAATGCACAGGACAGGCCCCCACAACCAAGAATGATCTGCTTCAATGTCAGTGGTGGCCAAGACTTGGTTTAGGCCTCTGGTTTTCTAGCTGTAACTTATTCTGATGCACCAGGCAGATGGGGGGGAGTCACCTGTAATAGTGGGGAGAGAGAGAGACAGAGAAGGGGAGCAATTGATTGATTAGGGAGAGTTATCTGCCTGTGGCTACAGGAGGAAGAGTACATTTCTGTTCCTGATGCAGCCTTCAGTACCCCATGCACCTTCTGTAGGAAACATGTCACCATCTGGAGGAGGAAGTGAGTTTCCACTTTTCCTTTCTCACCTGGGTCGTGCCATTCCTGAGCGTGAGTGTGAAAGGGAAAGGGAAGGGCGCATCGTTACCCACGTAGCCAAAGGGCTACGAAACTCTTTCAGAGCTTGGAGGCAAAGGTGAGTTTTGCTGTCAGTTTGATGGAGCAAGTTGTCATGGGAGTGGGGGTGAAAGCCCCAAGTGGATGAGTATAGAGGACACATGCAACAAGTGCCCCAAAGTTCCCAGGCAGCAGGGTCTGGAGGCAGACAGTACAGGTCCCGGGTCATTTTCTGGGACTGAGTCCCTGTGTTAGTAAATCCCCCCACCTAGCCACTGTGTAACTTTGAGCCAGTCACTTAACTTCTCTGAACTGCAGTCTGTCCTCATCTGTAAGATGGTGGGAATCGAGGGGTTCCTGTTGAGTGTTAGAGGAGATAACCCATTGTATGTCACCTTTAGGATACATACATGTCAGCCGCCAGCATCTTGGCAAAGTTGAGGCTGGGCAGGAACTTGTCACAAAAGAAATTGTCATTAAATTGCACTGAGGCCCTAGGGTTGTCAAGAAACATGACATAAGATCTGAAAGTAGACTGGTCTCTCCTGATTCTCTTTTTTTGCCAATGTCTTGTTCTCAAGTGTCCTTGAAAAGGGCCTTAGAGACTCCTCATCAATGGAATACAGAGGAAGTGATGCCACGAGGCCAGGTCACAAAAGGCCGTATGGCTCTACCTGCCTCTCTCGGGATGCTCTTTTGTGGAATCCAGGCACCATGTTGTAAGGAAGCCCAGGCCTCATCTCAGGTGTCTCAGACTTTTCAACCAAAGAACCAGAAGACAAGAGCTTGAAGTGTGTGCTCTACCCGGAGGGAGGTGGGGACAGTGTTGAGGGCAAAGACCTCACCACAAGCCCACGCAGTGTCTCTGAAGTCTCATTCATTTCCTTAAAATTTAGTGTGTGGGGACTTCCCTGGTGGTGCAGCGGTTAAGAATCCGCCTGCCAATGCAGGGGACACGGGTTCAAGCCCTGGTCCGGGAAGATCCCACATGCTGCGGAGCAACTAAGCCCATTGAGCCACAACTACCGAGCCTGCACTCTGGAGCCCGCGAGACACAACTACTGAGCCCACACTCCACAGCTACTGAAGCCTGAGCGCCTAGAGCCCGTGCTCCTCAACAAAGAGAAGCCACTGCAACGAGAAGCCTGTGCACCACAACAAAGAGTAGCCCCCACTCGTCGCAACTAGAGAAAGCCCGCGCACAGCAACGAAGACCCAGCACAGCCATAAATAAATAAATAAATAAATAAAAATTTAAAATAAAAATAACCAACTTAAAAAGAAATTAGTGGGGGGTCTCATCTGACTCCATAGTAAATCCTTTTAACATAAAAACAATTTTTAAATGACATACCAGGAAGTAAAATTGACCCTCTAAGATGTGCCCTGTTTATTCTGTGGCTTTAATCCCTCCTGGCATGCTGGTGTACCTTGGGGCCACACGCAGCCCAGTTTAAGAAGCAGGGTGCCTTGCACACACCCCTTTCCCTGCTTCACTCTTCCTCTCCATCCTCCTTCTTCTTTGCCCTCGTTTGCCCTGTCTGGTCTCCTCTGTCCCTAGCAGCATCAGGGACATTGTCGGATGTTTCTTAGCCTTCACTGTACTGGTGTTGTTCAGAGCTGGAGAGAGAAGTCACTCCCCCTGCCACCTCCGCGTGGGGTGGCATCCATCCCCTAGCCTCACTGACCTGCGCTTGCATCTGTGTGCCAAGCATGATGCCGTGCCCTGGGCATGCCATGGGGAGCAAGCCCGGTGAGTCCTGCCCTCACGGAGCTTCCACTGGGGGAGTGGGCAGGCAGCTGTTAATCACGTGATCACAGGAAGAGCAGAGAGGTGAGAGAGGGACTTTCAGGGAGCGAAAAGAACGTGAGACAGAGATGACTAACGTCACCTGAGAGTCAGGGAAGGCTGCCCTGGAAAGAGCTTTCTAAACTGAGACCTGCAGGCTGAGGAAGGAGAAGGATGTTCTGGGTGGAGGAATAATGTCAACCAGGGCCGTGTAAGAGAGAACATGGAGCCTTTTAGGACCTGAAGGAAGCTCAGCCTGTCTTGATATGAAAGGGACAGTGGCCAGAGATGAAGCTGGACACCAGGCAGGTCGGCCTCAGAGCCCTTCGTAAGTCAGGTAAGCAGTTTGGGCTTTATCCTGAGGCCATGAGAAGTCACCAGAGCGAGTGTGTGCGTGCATGTGTGTTTGTGTGTGTGTGTATGTGTGTTTGAGTGTCTATGTGTGTGTGTGTGTATTTGTGTATATGTGTGTATATTTGTGTGTGTCTGTGTATTTGTGTGTCTATGTGTGTATTTGTGTGTATTTGTGTGCACGTGTGTTTATGCATGTGTGTTTGTGTGTATATGTATGTGCACGTGTGTTTGTGTGTATGTATGTGTGCGTGCATGTGTGTTTGCGTGTATGTGTGTTTGTGTGTGTGTAAGTGTGAGAGAGAGAGAGGTAGCAGAGAGAGGTTCTTCTAGCGCTGCCCCTGGAGCTCCGTGGTCCAAGTGGGAATCTCCTGACCAGCAGGAACATAATGAAAAAATAAAGAGGCTGATATTTCATCATCGTTGCCTGATGCAATTAAGGACAACATAGACCCAATGAGTCAGAGAACAAATTCAAAGATGAATCAGAAGAGACATGTGGAAAACAACATGGTTTAGGGCAAGAGGGTTAATGTTCTTTGGATGCTTCCTGCAGTGAACCCATTACTTACTGAGCATCTGACCATTCAGTGGCCTTTGGGGACTCCTCAGAATTGCCCAGGTCCCCCTGACCAGCCTCTGGAACTGTGGCAGGATGAGGAAATGTGGGCTAATGATACCAGGTCCATGATGCACTGATTCAGACCAGAGAGTTACCCTTCCAAGCCTGGGGGGCTAACCCGTCACGGAATGTTAAGCAGAGGAAAATGGCGGGGACAGCGTGTAGGGAGGAGTGGATGGCATGAGGAGAAAGGTTTCACCTCTGCATAGGCCGGGTGACCGTCCAGGCTGAAGCAGTGGTAGGCTTGCTAGTCACCCACACAGCTTACCTTCTCCAGGCCCCAAATCTTGTCCACTTCTCTCTCTGAGGTTCCCAGGAGTGGGCCTTCTGCATGTGTTAGTTGTAGAAGAGGGATAGCCTTCTACAACTTAACAGGCATTTCCTAGCTAAGCCAGTGTCAGGAATTGGTTTATCTGTTCATCTATGACCCCTACTCTTCTACTGAAAAAGGTAGGGCTCTGATAGACTGAGATGGGGATGGGTAAGTTTTAACTGAGGAAACAAGTCGGGAGAGATCTACAGTATGAGGTTGTGCCGTGGAGCCTTGGGTGACACTGTAAGGCCATAAGGAAAGGTTCATTCACTCAAAAAATGTATCAAGTACTGTGGTAGATGGTATGCTCCCCAAAGGGTCATAGCAGTAGTTTCAAGCCCATGTATTCTTCCAGAACACTGAACTTCTCATCAAAAGGCAGAGTCTATTTCCCCTACCCCTGAGCCTTTGCAAGTGCTTAATTAATAGAATACAGAGGAAGAGGTGTTACGAGCCTGGGTCATAAAAGACAGTGTGGCTCTGACTGGCTGTCTTGGGATGCTCCAACTTGGGAGTCCAAGCACCACACTGCACGGAAGCTTAGGCCACACGGAGAGGCCATGCAGGGCTGTTGTGGCTGACGGCCCCACTGAGATCGTAGCTGGCAGCCAGCATCAGACGCCAGGGCTATGAGTGAGGGAGCAAGTCTTCATCCGCTTTCAGTTGCCAGCCTTGGTGCTGCCCCAGTGGGCACCGAGTGGAGCAGAGATGAACCACCTCTCCTGAGCCCTGACCAGCTACAGGTCTGTAAGCAAAATAAATGTCATTATTGTTTTAAGACATTAAGTGTTGGGGTAATTTATTAAGCAGCCACTGTGACTGGGAAAACCACCGGCTACAAAATACCTGCGAATGACAGCTAACATTTGCAAAAGCACTTTAGAGTTTACAAGAGACATTCACGCGATGATCTCGGTCAGACCTCTGAAGGGCCCTGTGAGGCTGGCGTTGGGCCAGTTTCACAGAAGGGAAGCCGAGGCCTGGAGGGATTGCACGAATGGCTCAGAGACAGATATCTAGTAGCTAGCAAAGGACCCAAGGGGAGCCCAGTTTCTCAACGTGTCCTGGTGCACCTGACCAAGGCCCAGTCCCAGGGTCTGTGAGGGCTATTGAGATGCAACACACAAGAGCCTGGCATGAAAGCATCTTCCACGTGGTGGAGGTGAGTTAAGCCCAGAAATAATCACACCACAGGTACAAAGTAGTAGGTTCCCCAGGAGGTGAATTCATTCATTCATTCATTCAAATAATAGTTATTGAGCCCCTGCCATGTATCAATACCAGGCACAAATCGCTGCCTGCCTGGATTTTCACTCCAGTGAGGTGTGGATAGGTTGCTGTTAGGGACAGAATTATGTCCCCCTTCAGTTGAAGTCCTAACCCCTAGTACCTTAGAATGTGACTGTATTTGTAGATAGGGACCCTAAAGAGGCAATTAAGGTAAGATGAGGTCATGTGCGTGGATCCTAATCCAGTAGGACTGATATCCTTATAAGAAGAGATGAGGTCACAGACACACAGAGAGGAAAGACACTGGGAGAAGATGGTTATCTACAAGCCAAGGAGAGAGGCCTCAGGGGGAACCACGCTTGACAACACCTTGATCTTGTGTCCCCTTGTATACCTGTAGCCTCTAGGACTGTCGGGAAACAGATTTCTGTTGTTTAAGCTTCCCAGAATCTGGTTCTTTGTTATGGCCGCTCTAGTAGTAAGCTGACACAATTGCCGAGGGAGCTGGTGGGGGGGTTGGACTACTTCTTCCAGGACAATGGGGGAAGTGGAATTCATTTTTTAAAAAGAAGAGATCTGGAGATACTAGGGTGGGTTAAAGGCAGGGTTGGAGGAGTTAGCTAGAGGTAAGGGGTGGGGTGGTCTACAGAATTAGGGGCATCAAAAATCGTGACATTTTATAACTCTGTTGTTCAATCCAGTTAAAATGGAGGTGGGGATGTTGAGAAGTTATGCCAGCCCCGCTCTAATCAACTCCTGGGTTCTACAAATCACCTTGTCTCAGCCCATCCCCCAGCCCATCAGGGGACAGGCACATGCAAGTCCCCTCCCCCCAACTATACAAATATTAGCGAGTGGACACCCATTGTTCTGGGGCAAGGGGATAAAAAGACCCGGGGTCTTTTTGCAGATCTCATTGCTGGGTAAAGAGAGATCAATTTCCTAAGACACGCACGGCCTTCTGAGAAGCGAAAAGATAGTCATGCCATCCCCCATTCCCCTAAGTTCAAAGTAAAGTGGTTCCAGTGTCCAGAGGAGTGACAAGCTCTCTAAACAAAATTATTCTAAGAAAACAAAGAGTCTGTCCTGGGGCCTTGGGTCACCATGTGGCTTCAGGGTCCTCGTGGAGGGCCCATCCCCAGAGCTTGTGGCTGGCAGTGACCCAGCTTCCCTGACACAGTGAGTGGTTGGCTCTTGGCAAGGTGGGCTGGGGAGGGAGTGTGAATTGTAAAGGATTGTCTTGGAGATCATGCAGACAGGGGCCTGGACCAGCAAGGACATCCCACTAACCATGGACCCATCCTCAGTGATCACACCATGGGGCAGAGGGAGCTAACAGTGACAGTGAACTGGCCAAAGTCTAGGGCTCCTCTCCTGGAAAATTTAGATGGGGACTGGGTCCTCTGGGCTGAGTAAATTCCCAAAGTTCTCAGGAAAGTTGGGGCTCGGGTCTCAAGAAAGAGATACTAGACCCTTGTTGTTGAGGCATTGGGCGCTTGAGCTATTCATTGAAAAAAACAAGGGAAAGTAAAATAAAAAAAGTGACTGTGAGATGTATCCTGGTGTGTACCTTGATTATGTGGAGAAAGACTTAGTTATACACAGATCAGGGCTGGGAGGGCCTGTTGGTCGTGAAGATCATTGCCTGCCTGCCTTCTTTGTTTTTGCAGAGAATAGTAAGGTTGAACTCTAGGTGTTTTTCACTGGAGTGGAGGTTCCTGACAGGCAGGGTCTGATGCCTTGGTCATGTGGGCAACCCCCAGAGCCCATGCACTTAGTAGGGGCTGGAACGTGCTGTCTAAATGGCCTTGATTAGTCCCCTGACCGTGTTGTCTCATCTTGAAATGGCTCACCTCCTGCTATCAGAGGCTGAGGTCCAGGATCTCCTTACAGAGTGATTCTCAGGATCTCCCAACCAGGAATAGCCTTTCCTGGACACTCTCTCCTCACTATCTAGATGACACAGGCCACGGCAGTTCTGGGAGCAGAAAGCCAGGTGGTAAAGATGCTCTGTGCCATGTGCGGTGTGTGTGTGTGTGTGTGTTTCAGTGTTGGCTTAAATTCTTTCTTTGCCACAGCCTGATTCCTTTGTCAGCAAGTCCCCTGAACCCAGGTTAGCCTTCTGTGTGAGGAAGGTGGGAGCTAGAGGGAAATGGGTTCTGTGTTTGCTTCCTTGGCAGAGTTAGGACAATGGGAATCACCTCCACATTTCCCAGAGCTCAGGCCTTATTCAAACGAACCTGTGTCTTGCCAGGACGTAGGCAAAAAAGGAAAGAAATGATCAGGGGGTGGGATGGGCTGAGACGATCTGGCTTTGTGAAGGATAGTTCTTGCCGTGGGCTGGGGTTTATTATCTCACAGTTTTCCATTATTTTCATATGCTCTCTTGAGTGGAGATCTGTGATTTTAACCAGCACACAAAAGAGTGGTGAATTTCACCTACTTTTGATAAGTCGTAGCTCATTTCCTAGAGTTACCATTTTTCTCCCTCTGGGATATTATGCTGTGATGTTGGGAGCTCCCTGCACCCCCAGCTCCCTCCCCCCACCTCTTTACTCAGACTTTATCTGGTCTGGATGGAGCTGGGAGAAGGGGTGTCTTAGCCCTGTGCTGGCTGCCCTACATTTTACTTATACTACCTCACTGAATTCTCTAAACAGCTATGTGATAGGATTTTTACAGAGGAGACCAAAAGAGGCTAAATAACATGCCCAAGCCCGTATGGGGGATCTGTATCCACCTGAATGTGTTAGGTTGAGGAACCTAGGTTCAAGCCATCGTGATCCAGACTCCGTGCTCTGAATTCCTCAACCCCATAGCCTGGCCGGGCATCGGATGTGACTTGAGGTACCCACAGCTGGCGCCCCATCTGGGTGGGTGGGGTCGTGCAAGGAGGAGAAGATACAGTGCTCCAGGGCCTTTGCCTCTGACTGGAAGGGCCTGAACGCCACACCATATCTGTCTGCAAAGTAATGGAGGTACCTGGTTTCTCTCGCAGCTTTTCCACTGGGCCTGGCCCAGGCCCTGCTCACCCAGTATGGATGGCCTGGTTGTCAAAGTCTGCACAGGAGAGAAGAGTGAGTCACGTCTGTCCCTTTTCAACCCCAGAACCTGGGGCTGCCTTGGCATCCCTCACCTGGGCACCCCCGGAGGAAGCCTCCCCCACTCCCCACGTCCCTTCTCTGTGTGGCCTTTCAGCCCTCAACCCCTGATGCTCACATTCCTGGGGCCAGTAGAGGCGGTGGGATGTGAAGCCAAGACGGAGGTTGGAAGGTCAGAAACCTCACAGCCATGTCTACCGGAGCCACCCTGGATGATCAGTCATGGCCTGTGTGAGGTTTCTCAGATGCGGGGAAGGAGTGCTAGAGAGATGGAAAGCCTTCCCCTTTGGGCTTGCTCAGAGCTGTTTTCTCTTGCCACCTGTTTTTGGCCAAGGTTCCAGAAGGAAGAAGGTTAAACATCCAAAGACTACGGGCAACCCTGGCCCCCTTTGCTGGTGGGGGTCTCTCGGGAGCTCTGCTGACTTCTGTTTCAGTGACCAGTGGAGAAGAGCGGCCCCGAGTAAGTGTTTCCTCTGCACATCTCTGAGGGAGGTCGGAGGGCTGGGCCTGGTTTTTTGGTTGGGTGGACGGAACAGTGGAGCTCCAGAAAGGGGAATGTGCTGGCCAAGGCCTCTCCACAGGCTGAGGGCCACACCCAGGCCCCGTGGTGTCTGGCCCAGTGCTGGGGTCCCCACACCTTGCAGCCTGCTGGGCCCTGGCTATCAGGGGCAGCACCCTGGGGAGAGGAGGACGGGGGTGGGGGGGTGGGGATGGGCCTCCTGCCTTCTCCTTGGCCTCCAGGCTAGTCTGCCGGGCTCCATGGAAGAGCCAGGAGCTGGTGTTCTGAGGACATGCCAGAGAAACGAGGGAGTCCCTGCCCTCCAGGGTGTGACGGTCTCACAGGGCTGCTGGGATCTGTGTGGAAGAAACAGCCACAGAGCATTTACTAAGTAATTGGGTAACAGGGAAATAAGGAATCTAGGCCACTTGAGCACAACGCCCCAGTTGGGTCAGCCCTGAAGCGTATTCTGAAATTAGGCCGAGGACTCACTTGATTTCACACCCGTGGGAACAACCCCCCGCCCCCCGCCCCATTGCATTTAGTGCTCTGGTGACACGTGGCGGGAATCGTAGGATACGAGGGACCTTGGCGTGGGCTCCTCGGGCCAGTGACTGACCTTCCCCGTGCCCTGACTTTTCTCATCTGTAAAATGAGACTGCACATTCTCCCTCAGGGCTAGTCTGTGTAGAAGGCTCAGCCACATGCCTGGTGCATAGGAAGGTCTTTATTATGGAGACCCTCCAAGGATGACATAAAACGTAAGAGGGGGCAGTGCCTGACACAGTGCATGGCATCCAGCCCCAGCAGCCCCTGCCTCTCCGCCCATCCTCTGTAGCAGCCCTATTTCTGCCCAGTCCCCGCTCACACCCCCAGCCTCACATGCCGCACGCCTGGCCTTATGTTGCCTGCAGGTGGAATGCTGCCGCTCAAGGTCTGAGCCTGCCTGGGAAGGTACACTTTCGTAGGACACTATGGAGGCTAAATGGCCTGGCCTTCTAAGACAGGAATGACGAATCCCTGATCAGATAGGTGGGGAGGAGGGCTTCCAGCACAGTCAGATCCTACCCCAGATCCACAGAGCGTTCAACTGAGAGACCAGTGAGTCTCAACTGGAGGTGAGTTTGCCTCTCTCTCCCCTCCTCCCCTCCAGAGACATCTGGCAATGTCCGAAGATGTTTCGTTTTTGGTTGTCACAAATGGAAGGGTGCTACTAACATCTAGTGGGTAGAGGTCAGGCATGTGCTGAACACCCCACAGTGCACAGGGTGCCCCCTGCAACAAAGAATTATCTGGACCCAGATGCCAGTGGTGGCGAGGGTAAGAAACGCTGAGATAGACAAGAAGAGGGCACTCACCCGTAGATATAGAAACTGCTGGAAGCCATTACAGGGCAACACGGGGCAGGAGGAAAGACTGAGCATAAAGCAGGGGCATTTCTACTGGGAAAGGGCTGGGGGTGGCCAGGAGAGGCACTGAAGCAAAGGAGATACCGGAGCGAGTCTTGAGTTTTATAGGCTCTCCAGGCAGAGAAGGCGTGGGGTGTGGCCTGGAGGGACACCACTTCCACCTGGGCCAGTAGTGTCGGTTCCTGGGGAAGAGCTTCTTGTTAATGGCAATGATTGCCCCAAACACCCAGCCTGCTAATCAGGGCAGAAGCTTTGCTTGGCCGGGCGACTGTCTTCCCTGGATGGCATCGCTTTGGCAACTGGGGCCTTGTGGGTACAGCCGGAGTTAACTGATCGTTGTTTGCTGTGGTTGTGACTCTGCTTGTGTGTGCCCCCTGTTGTTTTTTAAAATCCACTAGAGGGCATATCAATGCTAAGATCTTCTGGCAGGTTGGACAAATGACATGTTGTGTGAACTTAGCCCGCTAAGGCTCCCGGCCCTGGGTGGCGAGGGGGACGAGGGGTGGGTGACGGAAAATGGGGTTATTGATTCCCGCCCCTCCTTATGCCCCTCCTCCCCTTGCCAAGCGATGACAGGAAGGTGATTTGTGAATTCATGGAGACAGCCAGCCGAGATTCTCCCAGTGATGACAGGCACTGTTCAGGAAGTTAAGCTGGGAGAAGGACAGATGGGAAGGCAGGGCCAGATTCCAGGGAGGGAATCCGACAATGGTTTGACCTTCTGGGAAGGGAGACTCTTCCCTTCCCCACCCCCACCTCCCCAAGAACCAGCTTGCCACTGGGGCCTGGCCTGGTGCAGTTGGGTGGTCTTTACCCCCTGGACCCAGCAAAGCAGAGTGGCTGCTGAGCCCGCAGAGGTCTCCAGAAGCTCTAAGTGCAGGAGCCAAAGCACTTCTGAAAGCCATCACTGTGCATGGCTGGACCACCCCCACCCCCTTTGTGTGCATACCAGCCTGCAGAGCCTGGGCAGAAAGGTGTGACTGACCCAGAAGCAGGCTAGGATGAGGGTGAACAGAATTATGTCGTGTTATCGTCTACCTGGGTGTCGTCTGGGTCGGGGCGAGTGGTGTGGGGAGCTGGGAGGGTGGGAGGTGGTGGGGAAAGGGTGGGGCAGTGAGTACCTGCCTTCAGGAGGGAATCATGGGGGTTCTGGGGCTTGGACAAGAGAAACCAACACCCCTCTGAAGGCAATAGATCTGGGCTGAGTCCGGAACAAAACTTGCTATTTTTAGTTTGGGTGATGGTCAGGCAGGGTATTTGAGGGAGCCTTTGCCCTAGGGATCTGTCTTCAGAAGTAGTAGCCTCCTTCATCTTTATCCTACTGACACCATTCAGAGGGATCTAAACATTGGACCATATATTTGTCTATAAGGAGACCTGGGCCCAAAACCCAGCTCAGCCACTGGCTTGCTCTGTGACCTTGGGCAAGTCACTTAACCTCTCTGAGCTTCAGCATTCTCATCAATGTATCTCAAAGAATTATTGTGCAGATTAACTGACATAATGCATGAAAGTGCCCATCCCAGGACATAGTTCAAAGTAAGTGCCCAGCAAGGTTCATTCTTCCTATTAGCAGTCTGGTTTCTACACAGGGATCACTTGGTCACCAGGAAAAAGGTAAGAGACAAAACCAGGCTCAAGGATGAGAGCAGAAGCAGCAACCAGCAAGATTGTCTTGCTGCCTAATAATAGCACTAGTACTAGTACTAGTACAGGTGGTGGTAGATGTTCATTGAAAACCCACCATTTTACATATTTTATTTCTTTTAATCCTTGACAGCTCACAAATGATAAAACCGAGTCTGAGAGAGGTTCAGCAAATTTCCCAAAGTCACACAGGCAAGGATTTTTACAGGGTGTGTGTGTGTGTGTGTGTGTGTCTCCCAGATCTGCTTAAAATGACAAGTGACTACTGCTCTGTGCTGTACGAAACATAAATGGAGCCTGAGGCAAATGGAAAAATCAGTAATACTGCTCTTGTCTTTATTTGAAATTTTGATATTCTGTTCATCATGGGTTTTCTCATTAATTTTGATTTTTAAAAATATTGCAGTCTATCCTGCTTATCTGATTGCGGCATGTTTGGGTGGCCCTGAGTTGGGGGCTCCACTCTCCCTCCAGGTCCCGTGGCACCGCTGTTTCACTTCAGCACCTCTGGGCAGCAGGACTCTCAGAAATGCAGGGTAGAGCTGAGACCACTGTTCACTAAAAGAAACAAAAAGCTCCTCTGTCAATTTTGAAAGAGGTCTTTCCGGGCGGTCAGGGCCTACAGGCTAATGTGCATGATGGTGAAAGCTGCTGGCCAGTGTGGAGGTCCATTCCTGTCTGCAATCAGGTAATTGCACGTGGTGACCTCATAATCAGTAAATATGCATGTTTATCAGCTTAAGATGCTTCTATCTATAAGTCACCCGCACTCATTATCAGGAAAAAAAGTGAAGAAATGAGAGACACTTATGTACTACTGGTGCAAATATATGTGGGTGTGACTACTTTGGAAAGCAATTTGGCAGTGTCTGTTAAAACTAAAGATATGTGTGCCCTTCGACCCAGTTAGGGCCCTCCCAGTTACCCATCCTAGAGAAAGGCTGGCCTGTGTGCACAGAGGCCATTCAAGCATGTTCACTACAGCTACAGAACACCCCATATGATTATATAAATTATGCTGTCTTCATACTACAAGAGAATTATGTAGCAGTGAAAAGGCATTAAGTTGGCCAAACGTGTTGAAAAATATCGAAAGTCAAAAATGAAAAGTTAAAAAAGAAAAAAGTCAAAAATCAAAAAAAGAAAAGTAAAATGACTTGAAAAAATGAACCCCCCAAAACAAACAAACAAGCAAAACCAACCAAAACGAGGGCAGAACAATACCTGCTATTTGGCTCATTCATGTGTTAAGACCAAGAATGGACCACAAACCCAAAGCAAAACTGTATTCCTTTATAAGTATGTAAACGCATAGCGTAGCCTGGAAGTATGATTCAGTGTGGTCACTCTGGGTGGGTAGAATACAATCAATGGGAAAAGGTTACAAGGGACTTCCCCTTTGACTCTGGTTTGGTTTTATAACAGGAAGGTAATAGTCATCTATTATATCTTTTTAAAAAAATAGATATATTTTAGAGCAGTTTTAGGTTTACAACAAAACTGAGAGGAAGGTATAGAGATTTGCCATATACCCTCTGCCCACACACAAGCACAGCCTCCCCTCTGATCCCCCCATGATCAACATCACTCACCAGAGTGGTACATTTTTCACCAAGGATGAATGTACACTGATACAACGTAATCACCCAAAGTCCGTAGTTTATCTTAGTGTTTACTGTTGACTGTTGTACATTCTATGCTTTTGGACAAATGTAGAATGACATCTGTTCAAACCCATCATTATAATGTCATACAGAGCATGTTCACTGCCCTAAAAATCCTTTTTGCTCTATGTATTCATCTTTCTCCCCAACACCCCACCCCTGGGAACCACTGATCTTTTTACTGTCTCCATATTTTTACCTTTTCCAGAATGTCATATAGTTGGAATCATACAGTACGTAGTGTTTTCAGGTTGGCTTCTTTCAGTTAGTAATACGCATTTAAGTTTCTTCCATGTTTTTTCATGGCTTGACAGTTCATCTCTTTTTAGCGCTGAATAATATTCCTTTGTCTGGATGGGCCACAGCTTACTTAGCCATTGTTTTTTAAAGGAAGAAACAGTATAATTTATTTTCTTGGAAGTCCTTTCTGGATGTGACAGAACAGATGGGATGGAGGGTACACTCTTTCTATTGTATAAAAACTCGGGCAGTCTGTGGTCAAACTGGCCACTGGGAGAGTCCGAGGGAGGCCATGGATTCTCTTTCCCTGTCTCCAGGAGCAGTAAGTCTGTTCTCTCAGGAAGAAGAGGATTGGTCTCTTCTGAGATCTGTAGATTGCAAATGACTCTGATGAGCAGCCTCTAAGCCTGTTACTAACTTCTCCCAGGTTGGAGCCACTCTAAACCCCTGATTTTCCCACTATACCCTGTTGCCACCCTCTGCTGTTATTTAGAATTTTAGGCAAGAAAGCTCAGTTGTGGTAACAAACGAAGCCCCCAACCTCAGTGGCTTAATACTACCAAGATTTATCTCCCATCCCCCCAACTTCCCAGTGTGAGTCAAGTGAATCTTCAGGGTACGTCTCTCATGGCTGGTGACTCAGGGTCCAGGAGGTTCCTATCATGCCGTTGTATAACTTCCGTGATCACTGAAGCCTAGAATGAGAAAGCTGGAGGGCCACACCGGGACTTATATCACCAGGTTTGGAAATGGCATACATCATTTCCTGTCACATCCCATTGGTCAGAACTAGTCATGTGGCTTGAATCTAACTGCAAGGGAATCTGGGAAATGGGGGAGAGCAAACGGTTGTTTAGTAAGACTTTAATGTCTCTGTCTCAAAGGGAGAAAATGAAAACTATGAAATAAGAAAAAAATCAACGTTATCTCTGTCAAAGTAGCCAACATAGGAGGCTGTTCCGTTGCTCATGGACTCCTCGAAGGCAGGGATCCTCTTGTAAATCTTCACCTGCATTCCAGTCCTGTTGATTAAAAAAATGACAGGTATTTCCAGAGTCTTTACTTAACGTTAGACAAATTGAGCTACTACGTTTACTCAAAACCTTTTTTGCAACATTTCTCTGGAAATTTCCCTCTCAGTCAACTTACAAATCACACAAGGAAATCAATTGCAGTTTTTCTTTTATCTTTGGCCCCTGTACCTCCATGTTAGATTTTTGAAAAGACTTCAAAGTAAGACAAACGGGCAATATTGGTCAAGACAAACTGAGCAAAGGCACCAATACAGTGAATGCAGAATGGGACGTCACTATAGATGACAGACATCCAAAAGATAATAAGAAAACACTCCCACATCTCAATACACTCCCCCAAAGCCTCACCTGTTTTGTCTGTTTGTTCTAATCCAAAAAGCCATTACCCAGCTTGAGTGGTCATCTCATTCCCTACCAGAGTGACCTGTACCTATGCTTTTAAAAAATTAATTATATTGTCAAAAGAAGATATCATAGAGTTTAAAAGGGATAGATAGCAGACTCTGAAGGCAGTCCCCAAGGAAGTATGGGACTTGATCATTTGATGTGTCATTGGAACATGGCCTCCTTAGGGTCCAAGTTTGAAAGATGACTGCTTTTGGAGGCTTAAGGATTCATAGGTTTGCTTAAAAAGTTACTGGTTCCTTTTAATCTTTGATTATACCTTGAACAGACTTGGATTTAGCCCACTCCACTCCCTACCCTGATAGCATGAATTTTTTGAAGCTGGATAGAGTTGAAGAGGGACTTAAATCCAAGAAGAGATGATTCTGAAGAAACGGTTTAGAAGTATCACTGTTCCAAAGGACAGTTCCAAAGATTTTACTTGCAGTAAAATCTGGGCCCTGATGAATACATGTGCCATTTTCCTTTAGAAGATGTCTTTCTTATGGAAACAGCCCATCAGGTCCTCCTGCCCGACTCTGGTTCAGGCCCTCTTACCTTAACAGTTTCATGACTGTGACACCCCCCTCACTGCTGTCCGGTGTGTCCACTCCATCTTCAGACACCCCTACCAGATGAGTATTCCTCAAACTCCTCTCTGATCGTGTCACTCTTGGAGGAAAAAAACCTTCAGGGGCTTTCTACTGTCTAACAATTCAAGTTCAAACGCCTCAGCTTAGCTTTCAAACCTGCTAAAATGGCCCCACCCTACCCAGCCAGTTTTATTTCCTTCTGCTTCCTGACACACACCCTCTTCTCCAGGCATGCCTGTCTCCTCCACATCCCATAAACATGCCATCCTTATTTTGTTGTCTCTGTGCATTAGTTCATGTCACTCCTCAAGCATGGAATGCAGCCTCGGGTCCACGTCATAGGAATACTTGACTGGCTTCCTGGGGTGTCACTTCAAGCGTGTGTGTGTATGTGTGAGAAGCAAATCCCACTACCAGTGCTGGATGTTACAGCTCCAGAAATTTCTCCTGATTTGTGATGGTCTTTGATTGGCTGTGGGCCCAGTCTTTCGTTTTATATTTTTGTGCCTCTTAGTTGCTGCCAATCTATAAACCAGCACTTAAATCCATCAAGGAAGTTCCTTTAATAAAAGCATCATCTTTGATAGAAAGTGAGGAAGTGCTCTTGTATTTTAAAAATTTGTTGTTAATCCTTGGATTATTGCCAACCGAGTTTTCTTAGAATGAGGCCTACTTGTATGCGTCAAACAGCTCCTTTCCAACTGGAGACTCCAGAGTGGTATATACCAAAGTCACCTTTAGGGCTTTACGTCACCACATCCTCAGAGATTTTCTATTCTCGCTTAACCCCTATTGTGCAAGCTTAGGCTTCAGCCAACCCCTGTATACCTGGCATCCATCAGGGAGCTGACCAGATGAACTCACTAGGGTGTTTTGTTTTATCTCGACGAGAAAGGCTTATGTGACTGGACATTTTGGGACCGACAACTAGCCCTTGGACTAAGTCTTCTTGGCTATCGATTAAAAAAAGGTCATCTTGTCCTCCTAAAATGTTTTATTGGATGTGGAGAAAGAGGAGAGCAGTCTGGTGGAAGAGGATGTCCTAACTTGACGTGTGGACCATTCTCAGGACCAGTTCAGGGAGAGCTAGTGATACTCAGGCTTTTGGCTTGGTTCCCTCAGGGCAAGTTCCAGAATCTTCTGGGGATGGGAGCTGTAAGAAGAGGGAAGAAAATAAGAATGGCTCACTCTTCATGGAGGCAGTGGTTCAAAATAGCTCTGTCTTGTGACTTGGCATAAAATGTAATTGGGCTAAAAAGATACAGCCCCCAGCCTTCCTGTCAGTCAGGTCCAGCATGAGTCTTCCCAGCTGAGGTCCTAGACGTCTTGGGGAAGAGTCAGCTATCCCACTGTGCCCAGTTTGCATTTCTGACTGAGAGAATCCGTGGGTAAAAGAAAATGATTAGATTTTTTATACCAGTCAGCTTGGGGAGATTTGTTATACAGCAGTGGTAACCGCAACAGCGAGCTACTTCTCTGAGGTGATCAGATAAGATTTGGTGGTTGGGGGTGGGGGGAATGAGTGAGCTCTCTAGGGAATGAGACTGGCAGTTACAATGATATCAGAATTCTCTGAGCCCCAAATCATCCAGGCCCTACCTGTATGACCTGGAAACCTGGAGTTCAAGTGGGAATAGAAGAAAACGAGGGCAATTTGTGAGACCCCTCTGACCTCACTTGTTGGCCCACAGTGGGGCTTTGGATGAGGCTGCAGTGTCAACCATCTCCTTCATGGGTGAGAGCCAGGGAGAGTTTTCTGGCTTCGTGACCCCAGTACCTTCTAGGCTAGAGACCTTATAACTACTGATTGTATCTATTATATTCAGGGTAGAGGTGAAGAGGTTTGCAGGCCTCTTTCCTTATTGCCAGCACAGCCGAGGGAGTAAAACCTCCCTAAATATGCAAAACTTTGGCTGACACTTGTGATTCTCTGTGTAAAATTTGAAGTAGCTGATACAGTGAGAGAAAAGAAATAGCTTCAGCTCACTCACATGGTGCTGATTTGAACACCACCAGCGATGCCTCTTTTTTTTTTTTTTTTTTTTTTTTGCAGTACGCGGGCCTCTCACTGCTGTGGCCTCTCCCGTTGCGGAGCACAGGGTCCGGACGCGCAGGCTCAGCGGCCGTGGCTCACGGGCCCAGTTGCTCCGCGGCATGTGGGATCCTCCCGGACCGGGGCACGAACCCGTGTCCCCTGAATCGTCAGGCGGACTCTCAACCACTGTGCCACCAGGGAAGCCCGTCATGCCTCCTTTAGGCTGGGCACTTGCCTGTCGGGGAAGGGCTGGGGGTTCTGCAGGGTTAGGCTGGGTGTGGGGTGCAGTAAAAGCCAGTGCCCTTGGACTCCACTGACCTCTCAACTCTCCTCCTCAATCACCTCCGAATACATGACTTAGAGTGAAGCTGGGTGAGTGTCATGAGTGAATGTCATCTTACCCCAAGTAAGATGTCACCGCTCTTGGAAGGCTAGGAAAAAATGTTCCCATTTTCAAGGGGCAGCTCAGGTACTGCTTCTCCCAGGTAAACTCTCCCAAGTCCTCCCCCCTCCCACCGGCCCCCTTTCCTCTTGCCTGCGTTGCCTGTCTCACCTAGTGGACTGTGAACTCCTCAGGATGCTTTCTTTAATCTTTAGATCTCTAAGGCATACTTGGTTCTGAGCACGTCCGACTGAAGAAATGTTTGCTGAAAAAAAAAAAAAGGATAAAGAAACATTGTCACAATGTGATGTATATCTTTCAAAAATATTCTCCTTATGTATCTTTTTTCTTTTTGGGGAGTAATTGCAATGATAGTAAACATACAATTCTGTATTGTGTCTTTTTTTTTTCTTACCATAATTTCAGATGCATTTTCCCTGCTGTAACATAATTTCAAATCTTAGTAATAATAATAACTCCATTTATTGCATATTCTGCTATGTGCCAGATGTGGTGTCAGGGGCTCTACACACAGTTTTTCATGTAATCTTCCCAATTTGCAAGGTGGTTGTTGTTTGCTCCATTTTAGAGATTGAGAAACTGAGGCTCAGAGAGCTTAAGCAGCTTGTCAAGAATTACCAGCTAATGGAGACGAGACTGATCCCTCTGATTTCAGTATTCATATTCTTGCTACTTTACCATGCCACTTTCCATCATTTTAAGTGACCTCACAATACTTACTCTTTTGTGTGGATAAACCATAATTTGCTTAACCATTTCCCTATTTTTTGTCATTTAGGACATTGATTAATTTTAGATATTATGAACAATTAATTTTAGATATTATAAACAATGAGGCAATGAACATCATTGTGCCAAAAGACTTCTCCCATTTTTGGATTATCACCTTGGAATAGAGTCCCAGAAGTGGAATTACTGGGTTAAAGGGTAGGACTGTGTTTATGGCTTTTGATACTTATTGCCAGATCGCTTTCCCAGAGGACTGTACTATGCGTAACAGGTTCACTTTATAGGTAGGCCCAAGGGAGTTACCGTGCTCCTCCAGGATGTCAGGATGCCCTCTAACCACTAGAGGGTGTGAAAGGATATTGCTTAAGTGACAGGAGCCTAGCCCCCCTCTAGGAAATCCCCAAATTTCCTTGAGGAGCTTTCAGAGTTGCATGGGAGGAAGGCGGGCGGGGGGATGCTTAATTATTTAGAAGCTCAGTGTTGTAACGAACTGACTTGCTTCGATTTGCATTGAAAGCGAGATTGTTGATGATCTGTACTCTGGGGGAGAGAGAAGTAAACAGTGCCTCAGAGGCCTTGGGTTTGAGGTTGGCCATGCCACCTCTTGCTTGGAAACCTTGGGTGACTGACCCTCCCTTGTATATCTCTGTCTTTGAACTTGGAGCCTCAAATCTCAGCATCAATTAGACTGGCAGCAGCTCTGAGCTCCTCCAGTGGAGACCATGTGACATGTCCATCTTTGTAACATCCACAATAGCCAACACTTAATAAGAGCACAGAAAATGGTGGCTGAACTGATAGAGGAAAAGAGGCCAGAAATCAAGAGTGGACATGGGGAAGAAGGCGTGGAGTATGGCACTGGTTCCCAGTCCCCACAGATGGTTTACTGAAGGAGGGGTGTTGGCCGCTTAACTCCAAGATGTTGAAGATGGAAGGCTACTTAGAGATCATCTTGTCCACAAACATGGCCCAGACAGTTATGATGATGACAAGGTCCTCACCTCTTTCTCTTAGCCAACACCTACTAAGCACTTATAGTGTGCCAGGCTCTGTGCTAGGCATTGAGGATGGAAAAATAACTGTCTAGAGTGCTTGCATTCAAAAAGTGTATATTGATACTTTGTACAGGGATATGAGACACCTGTATTAAACACTAAGCAAAAAATGAGCCCTCTGCTCAGTGAAACTAAGAAAGGCACATTGAGAAAAAAAGGCTGGCCTCAGATGTCCCTAGAGAAGCACTTTTTCAAACATGTTCCTTGGAGCATTCAGTTAGACATTTAATAGATGTTAACTAAAGAATGGTTCGGTAGTTGTATCAGTCAGTTATTACTGCACTAACGCTGAGTAACAAATCAACCCCAAACACAGTCACTAATAATAATATTGATTATGATTTATTTTGATTTTTAATTTTGCTCAGAGGCCTGTGGGGTAGCTGGTGGTGCCTTTGTTCCGTGAGTCTCTTATTCTTCAGGGATCAGGCATGGTTTTCTCATGTTGATGGAAGAGCAAGAGGGCAAGCTTACCTGCATAAGCATATTTCAAGCCTTTTCCACTATCATGTCCATTAACATTCCATTGGCCAGACCAAGTCACATGGCCAAGATCAATGTAACTGAAGCAGAGAAATAAATATATTCTACCACTAGTGGTAGGAATTACAAAGTCACAAAAGACTGTGGATACAGTGAAGAACTGGGAGCAATAATGCAATCTACTACAGCGGTCATATGAATTCAGGAAACGCTGGTGAAGCTGGTTTCTTCATTGCATGACTTCTCAGAGCCTTTATAGATGATTCAATTTAAAGCCTTCACTTTAAAAGAAGGAAACTGAAGCCCAGAGAGGAACATAACTTGACCTGGATTTGCAAACACTCAGTAGCAGCCCTGTAGTGAGACCCTGGACTTTATGACCGTTAGGCTAGGGCTCTTTCCCTAACCCCACCCTGCTAATGTGCCTTGGCTACACCGGGCTAAGCAGGCCAGAGGGAGCTGGTGAACATGGGAGAGCTAAGCAGCTGCACATAAAGGAGGCTGAAGTGGTCCTCAAAGGACCCTAAGAGACTCGATTCTGAGCGCGGCAAGGAAGCCACAGTCAGACCTAGTCTTGAGGAAAACTCGAGTGGACAAAATTAAGGGCATGTACTGTGGAGTCGAGCTATCTGTATAGGTAACCTTGGTCAAGTTATTTAATAGCCTCTGTATGCCTCAGTTTCCTCATTTGTAAAATGAGGGAAGGTAGATATACCCACCTCGATAGGGTGGTTGAGTTAATACTTGTAAAGTGCTTAGAACAGGAGCAGGAATGTAGTAAGCACTCAGGATAGGTTAGCTGTTATTATTATTTATTATGATTATTATTAATATGATTTTTACATAGCCTATCTCCTCTGCCATGAGCTTCCTTATTTCTGGGTTTTCCCACCCCACCAGTCTTCTTCCTAATACCCCATTCTTTTTTTTTTTTAAATGAAGTATAGTTGATTTACAATATTGCATTAGTTTCAGGTGTACAGCACAGTGGTTCAGATATGTATATCTGATTCTCTTCTTCAGATTCTCATCCATTATAAATTATTACAAAATACTGAGTATAGTTTCCTGTGCTATATAGTAAGTCCTTGTTGGTTATCTATTTTATATATAATATATAAATATAATATATATTATATATAATATATATACTATATATCTTTTATATATAGTAGTGTGTCTATGTTAATCCTAACCTCCTAATTTATCCCTCCCGCCACCCCCTTTCCCCTTTGGTAACCATAATTTTGTTTTCTCCCAACACCCCATTCTTGGTATTAGTTGGTTAACAACTAGTCTCCACTAAGCTGCATCAGGATAACAACTATTATTTAATGTTAAAAAGGAGGGACCCCTTGGGGCTTCCCTGGTGGCATAGAGGTTGAGAGTCTGCCTGCCCATGCAGGGGACACGGGTCCGTGCCCCGGTCCGGGAAGATCCCACGTGCCGCGGAGCGGCTGGGCCCGTGAGCCATGGCTGCTGAGCCTGCGCATCCGGAGCCTGTGCTGCGCAACGGGAGAGGCCACAACAGTGAGAGGCCCGCGTACAGCAAAAAAAAAAAAAAGTGGGGGGGACCCTGGAACAGTTCAAGGTCCAAAGGAGTGGCAGGGAGTGGAGCTACATTTTAGAAATGGGAATCTTTTCTGATGCCATATCAAATCTCACTCCCTGGTTGACCTATCTTGTCTCTTCAGATATATGGGTGGAAATGCGTTGAGTTTGACTAGGATGAGTAATGCACCAATATCTGTGGCTCTTAATCCTGGGTACAGATTAGATGCACCAGGGAAGATTAAAACAACAGCAACAACAAAAACCCTGGTGCTTGACCCCACCCTGGACCAATTAAATCTAAATCTCTGGGGCGAGGCCTGGGCACTGGTATGATTTAAAAGCTCCCAGGGTGATTCTGACATACAGCGAGATTTGACAGCCACTGCCCTAAGGCATTGGATGGGCCCACTGAGACTTTGGAGTCAGATACAAGTGAATTTGCGTCCTAGCCCTGCAATTCATTAGCTGTACGACATGGAGCGAAAAGCTTTATCTTTCTGAACTTCAGATTCCTTCTGTATTAAATGGGAATAATAATTGCTGTCTTGCAGAGATTCTATAAGAAGTCAGTGGAAACCCACGTGATGCACCTCATGTAGCTGGCATGTAGAATGGACTCACTGAGTATTTGTTAATCAAATGAATGACAGTCAGTGAGAGCAGTGCTGGAGAGCAGGGTGGGCGACATCTGATCCCAGGCCGGCCGTCTGCCTTCCCGGCTGTTTGTGGTGGCCGCCTTCTCTGCTCTCATGCCTCCATGAGAAGGACAGAGTGAGACCCAAGGGGAGGCTTGCTCCAGGGTTACTATGTCTATTGACTGATCAGAAACACCAGGTCTGGGGAAGAGCAAGGGGTGAAACCCAGCCTTTCTTCTGATCGCCTGAGTCTTGTGCCCACAGGGCAGGGCCAGCCTAGGGGAGCCAACTTTTCTAATCAGTCCTCCCAGAGGGGACGTCTTATCCTAAGTCACACAACCATGCTGTACAGGCTAGCTGTGGCCTTGCCGGCTCCCTCTGCGTCTGGGGACAACGCTGCCAGGAGGAGTTCATGTTGGCTGCTCTGCCAGCTTGCCATTCGAGCCCTGACAACAGCTACCAATAGCTCACCTGGGTGGAAGGTGGGGATGCAGTGAGCAAGGATGGGGTAGCTATTTTGAGCAAAGGTGTCGGGCGCTGTCTACATGGTGGTCTAGTGGTTTCCTCCAGGTGGCAAGAGGTCTGCTTTCTGACTGGGTTCAGGCTTAGCATGTGATTGCATTCATACTTTTGTTTATTAATAACAAGATATCTGATGAAGCAACTGGGTTTCTTCGATCTCATAGCTTTCCATTCAAAGGTACACGGCTGGGAAAAGAACATCAGGACAGACGCTTCGAATCATGGTTATCTCAGCAGTTAAGAAACCTTTTAAAAAAATTCCTGCTACCTGCGACACGTTCTCACTCTATCTCCCGCTTAGCGCCACCAGTCTAGAAGATTTTGTGGGTTTGACTCTTTGTAGTTTGTATTATGGAAACAATAGGTCCCCTGAATGTGTTCGGAGACACTGACATGTCCCGCTGGGGGTGTAGCTCAGACGAGACTCCTGGCATGACTCATGAAATCCTCCAGACCCGTGGGAGATAGACTTTGTCATGCCCCTTCCTCAGACAAAGGAGCCGAGGTGAGTAACATCTCGAGCAGGCAGCATCTAGATTCTAGCCCAGATTTTCTGAATTCAGTCCGTGATCTTTCCATGTTTATAGGGAAAAAAGGGAATCAGTGTTAACAAATCGGTATAAAAATATAACAAACAGGATTTGAATTTTCAAAATGCAGTTTCCCATCAGGAGGAGGTGAAAATTAAGATTTGCAAGCAGAAAGTCAAAATATATTTCTTACCCAGGGTGACAATTTTATATGGGAGTGAAATAGGTACCTGCCTTACTAAGTTGTCTAACAAGAGAAAGGTTTGAAAATGCTCTGTAAATCAAAGGGAAAGGCAAGTGGTTGTTATTTAGATCAGAGATGCTTAAACTGGGGTTCATAGGCCCTTGGGAAACCCATGCATGAGTAATTCACCACGTGAACTGCCTATATTTGCAAGAAAAATTTTGTGTGTATGCACATACCTGATTTCCTCTAGGAAGAGAATGCATAGCTTTCATCAGCTTCTTAAAGAAGTGTGTGACTCAAAAAATGATTAAAAACCACTACTGTAGCCCAACCCTTTATGTCATTTGCCAGTAAGAAGAGCAAAGTAATAATTTCAGGATCTGACGTGCCCCCTACACCCTCTGCAAGTATCTTTCCATACCAAGGGAACCCAGGGAAGAGGTAAAAGAAAGTTTTCCAGGGGAAGGAAGATCAAGTAAAGATGATGCCCTCTCCCCAGTGGCCATAGGCCTTGGGATTCACCCTGGGGTTCACATATCCAGCGCGCGAGAGAGGTGCATGAAGGCATCACTGCTCGAGTAGATAGATGGCAGAAACATCATCCCCTTCAAAGTGATGAAGTGAGATTGCTCAGACAAATGCTTTCAAAGTCTTCAACCTGTGAGTTTTGCTCCGAGTTCAGGAAATAACAGGATATAAATCTGCCCGAATCATCTCAGCTCACGCAAATTCAGTGCCAGGCCACAGTGGTTCTGGCAACATCTTGTTCTTTTTGTGTAATGACTTTTGATGCTATGGATTTAGATGGATTAGGCCATTTAGGGGAAAGATGGGAATATTAATATACAAAATTGTTAAATGTCAAATAAAATCCCTTAATAACGTGTGTGTTTAAGATGAGTATGCAGGTACTTTGAAAATTCTTCTAGCACTAGCTCAAACATTTAAGAAATCCATTTTGCAAGTCCAAACAAATAACCCTCCACCAATTATGCTGTACCTGTGTGAGTCTGGTGGGTGACTCTGCACAGTCTCGGCTGGGAGTGAAGGCCTATTCTCTTACTGCTGTCAGTAGTACTGACACAATTAATACTTCATCCAACTGGCTGAATGCTTAAATCCCACAGATAAGCGTACGGCTTGCAACCAAGAATTGTTTTTCATATTTCCTGCAAATTAATTACCTAAGGGGTTGATTTTACTTGTTTTAAAGGCCAACGTTTGTGTTAGATGATCTGGACATTTCCTACCCTGAAGGCCGCTACATTGTGGTCTTGCCAACGACAGCCTGGGATTTGAAATCATCTGGGGGTGGGGGGAGGCAATTGACAGGCAATTGACAGGCAATTGACTAAAAAATTGAAAGTTGTAATGACAATGTAATAATTTATATCATATTATAATATTATATATTCTAATCAGTGTGGGCTGAAAACATGACCATTCTTTCATTTATTGGTTCAAAAATAATATCCTATCATAAAGCTGGACAGGCATGTATATAGATCATCTATGATTCAGTGTAGACCCTGGTAACTCCTCTGACAGAGACAGTAATGTAAATCTAGGGGACACAGAGGAGAAAATACAGTGTCTTATGGGGACAGTGGGAGGGAGTAGTCAGGGAAGGCATCTTGGAGGTGATAACATTTAAACTGGGCTGTGTTTGAGGTATAAAGTTTAAAAGTGACTTAATTCCAATCCTATAGTAGATGTTGGCTAAGTGTAATACTCTCATTATAAAAACCACAGAACTACATCAGAAACCGTTTAGAAAACAGAAGAAGTACCACTCACAGTTCCATGCCACCAATATAAATTTTGTTGGCATTTTGCTGCATTTCTTGCCAGCCTTTTTCCTTGGGTACAGCTTCTCCGTAGCAGTTGTTGTTATAGTTGATATCGTATGTTATCGTAGTAAGCATACACACATTGTTAAAAATGAATCATTAATTAGAAGGCTTTTTCCATGTTATCACAAGAATGGGCAGATTTAAACTAGGTGGAGATGGGGGAATAAGCATTCCTAGGGAAGGAGAGAGTAAAAGTGCCAGTAGTGGGAAGTGGCATGTTGTCAGGGAGTCCCCTGTGGCTGCCCTTCAGATTTTTATGCAGGATCTGGAATGTTACCCTAAGGAGCTGGAGGTTTATCACGCTGGTGATGGAGAGAATTGCAGGTTCTGGGTGAGACAGTGACATAATTAGAGTCTGACCCCCTCTCTAGTGCTGGCTTTGGAAATTCTGGGATTCCCTGTGGCACTTGAGAATTTGGGGGTTTCTTGTGGAGATGAGTAAATAATTCATCCATCGTTATATAGAACAAAATCATTAACTAGTACCTGAATGAGAATGTTAATGCATTTTAAAATACTGCTTGGTTTTAGCTACAAGAGGACAGCCTGTGCATCATAAGACTTTATTTTAGAAGCTTCATACCTAATCATTTGATCTCAATGACCTGTCAGAACCTAACCCCTGCTGCTCCTTGCCAAGCTTGATCGTCCAGTTCATAGATGGCAAATAAGCTCCAACTTACCTAACATCTCCAGTAGTTGGCTGCAATGTCCTAGGAACTGTGTTGAGAAGGACTGAGGGCACGTCTGGCCGTAGTAGGAAAGAGGCCAGCTGTGTGGGAGCAAGAAGCATTAGCATGTATGTCACATATTTGCCATCTTTATTCTCCCTCAAATGTTCACTTAAGATGTCTTCTGCTTAATTTTAGTATGGCCCAAATTGATATAGTCCAGCCAAACCAACTGGGGTCCAAAGAAAGAAGCAGATGGAAGAAAATTCCTATTAGTCAACATCTCCATAAAGTAAAGGACTTGATCCATCAATCTATATCCATCCATCCATCCATCCATCCATCCATCCATCCATCCATCCGTCCACTTATTCAAATCTTGATTCTGCATCTGCAATGGGCCAGACAGTGTGCTAAGTTCTGGGGACAGAGAAGTGATTCTTGTCTCCAGAATTGAGAATCTAGTCAGGAAGCAACTGAAGAGATGGTAATTATAATACAGTATGTACCAAGCTAGGCAGAGGACTGAACACAGTGCCACGGCACAGAAGCAAAACCTACTGACCCCAACTGGGGCAGGAGAGGTGGTGGGGGCAGAGGTGGGCTGTGATTTTCTCATTAAGCTCAGACCTCCATGAGGACAGGGGCCATGCATCTTAGTCATCATTGCATCCCCAGTACCTAACATAGTGCCTGGTACGTAGTAGGTGTTCAGTAGACTTTTGTTAATAGTGAGGTATCCAAGGAGTAGAAGGAACCCCCAAAGGTCATCTGGTCCATCCACCTGCCTCTGGGCTGAGGCACCACCGAAATCATCCCAAGTGCTATTTCGGGCGTGGTTATTCTTAGATGGCCTCTCTGACAACTGGAAAGAGTCAGAGCAGCAGCCTCTCCTCTGAGGCTTCAGTGCTACAGGCCTCCTTCAGGAGGAGCTCTGTTTGGTGGAAACGAGAGCTGGGAAGAGAGAGAGGCAAGTGGGTCCCAAGCCTGAAGCTTGGCTGGAGAGAACTAAGGTGGGCAGTCTCCTCTTCCTGGGTCATCAGGAGGAGAAACTGAGAAGGTGGTCTTCAGGAGAGGCTTGGAGAGTTGGGAATTGAGGCTCCGGAAGGACTGGGGCATTGTTGGGTTCTTAGCCTGGGGACCTACCAAGGGGGAGGAGGAATTTTCATGGTCCTCCTTGGATTTCCCCCACTAGAAGCCTCTGTTAGGGCAGAGGTCTCTTGAAATGTGCAGACCCTCCTGTTTCCACGGGTTGACTCAGGCCCTATAAGCCCTGCCCCCACCTCTGCCAAAACCTTTGGTGAAAGAGGAGTTTGAGGCTGCAGCTCTTAAGGAGATCTTTTCTTCCAGGACCTGTTTTTTCCAGGGTATTTCACAGTGGCCGGGGAGTGTTGGGGCCTAACACAGTCAGGCTGTACCAGGAGCCAGAGCCCACAGTATTCTAATCTCATGGGGAGATAGGAAGAAATGATTAGTGCGCACTGAATAGCCCTGCTGTGAGCATTCTGAGCTGGACTGGTGCTGGGGCAAAATCAAGGGCAAGTTCTAATCTCATTTTCAGGTAGGGGAAGGGTAGAGAAGTGACATTCTGGGGCAGTCTCTTGAAAAACAGGCGTAAACAGGGAACAATGGTACCATTCCTTTCTGACCTACTCGACCTGGTGCTTGATACAAAATGAGTGTGTGTGTGTTTGGCATGTATGTGGGTGAGTGTGTGTGTGTGTGAGAGAGAGAGAGAGAGAGACTAAGTATAACCTTGTGAACCCTCTTAGGAGGCTAATGCTTGCTCCCAAATCCCCCCTGCATAGGGATGGATTTGCCCCTTTTTTTCTTCTAAAAACCTGTGTTTTCTAAATGCAGTACGAAAAGTGGTTCAGTGGAGCCACCTCTGAGCTTCAGGGCCCCTTGATGGCTATCCAACTCCCACCCCTGTTCCCCTCTGTCCCACCCCCTGCCACCCAAAGCTTTTATTTTTAACTAAAAATAAAAGTTACAGAACAAGCCTGGGGAGACATCTTCTGACCCTGGGAGAGTAGGAGATAAAGGGCTGAAGGCTCATGGCCCGGGAGGGTGGAAGTGCAGAGACATTGTGCATTGGATCCGGCAAACATTACTGTACATGACCATGTGCCTAGAATTGTGCCAGGACCTGTAGACACTACAGAGGGGGACGAGATGCTGTCTCTGCCCAGGAGGGTCTTCCAACACTGCTCACTTCACGTCTCTCTGCAGAAGGTCTTGCTTTAAAGACAAATCGGACACACTTGCTTGAATGATGGTGGGAGCTCATATTCAGTACTTTCTTTATTGTGAGCCTGACAGCGTACACATGGTCAAAACCTCCCAGGTTGGCATCTCTGAAGATCTAACTGCTTCTCATCAAGCCCGCCCTTATCCGAGCTCCTCACAGAGGATGCCTGAACTTCCTGTGTCTGTCCCTTCTTTGCTCTTGAAACACACTGGATGTGTCCTGGCTTTGTCACTCACTGTCTCTGTGATGGTGGGAAAATTACTTTTTGGGCTCAGGTCCCCTCTTGGTACTAGGTTGAACCATATGAAACTGCTGCGGTTTCTTTAGGTCAAAAATGACCTAAAATAAGATGAAGGGGCTGATGTGAAAGTCCCTTCGATCGCTAACATTTTAGACTCCTTAGATTAAGCCCATTTTTTCCCCGACTCCATCCTCCACAAGCTGAGTTCACCACTACTCATCACTTAAACATCAGTGTACCTGGCCTGGCTGCACAGCCGGCCCCTTAAGATGCACTTACTGTCACAGCAGCTTTAAGGCAAGTCCCCCTCTGCGTTTTGTTTTCTGGATCCAAAGCTGTTTCACGTTCCTTCTTTGTTGGGTTACTTTTCGTCCTTCAGTGCCAGCTCCACGTCACCAGCTTTCAGGTACTTCCTCAGCTCTCTCAGTCAAAAATAATTTCTCCTTCCTTCAGGCTCCAAGAGCCTGTCTCATACTTTTTGTAACATTTTCTCTTCCTCGAAATGTAAACATGCTCATTGCAGAATATTTGGAGCTGGAAAAGACACAGAGAGGGAAATAAAAATCACGTGCCGTCTGCCAACATCTAGTGTCAGCGTTTGATATGTTTCCTCCCGGTGTCCTTTTTATGTCTGTACTAAATTTATCTTTTTCCTAAACTGCCATAGCCCTTTATAGTAGGTAGTAGGTTGTATTTTTAAATAGACCTTACTTTTTGGAGCCCTTTAAGGTTCACAGCAAAATTGAACAGAAGGTACAGAGGTTTTCTATATACCCCACACGTGCACAGCCTCCCCCATTCTCAACACCCTCACCAGAGTGTGGTGTGTTTTGTACGACTGATGAACCTGCACTGACCCACCATCATCACCCAGAGTCCATAGTTTGCATTAAGGCTCACTCTTGGTGTACATGCCATGGGTTTGGTTGAAATGTGTAATGACATGTATCCGTCGTTATATCTCACACAGAGTAGTTTCACTGCCCTAAAAATTCTCTGTGTTCCACCTGTTCATCCCTTCCTCTTTCATAACCCTTGGCAAGCACTGATCTTTTAAATGTCTCCATAGTTTTGCCTTTTCAGAATGTCACAGTGTTGGAATCGTACGGTATATACCCTTCTCAGACCGGCTTCTTTCACTTAGTGATATGCATTTACATTTCATCGATGTCTTTTCATGGCAGTAGATTACATTTTTGGCCCTAATTCCTTATCCCCTCCTGTATGTGTATCCTTTGTCCTGTGACTTTGCAGTTTCTCCCACTAATGGGGGTGGAGTGTATCCCCTCCACCCCCCTTAACTTTGAGTTTGGCCATGTGACTTGCCTTGGCCAGTGGATTTTTATTGTTTGTTTACTCTATGATAATAACTTTATTATAATATTTATTTATTTATTTTATTTAAAAATTATATTTATTTATTTAATTTATTTATTTTTGGCTGCACTGGGTCTTCGTTGCTGCGCGCGGGCTTTCTCTAGTTGCGGCGGGCGGGGGCTACTCTTCGTTGTGGTGCGCGGGCTTCTCATTGAGATGGCTTCTCTTTGTTGGGGAGCACGGGCTCTAGATGCACGGACTTCAGTAGCTGTGGCACACGGGCTCAGTAGTTGTGGTTTACAGGCTCTAGAGTGCAGGCTCAGTAGTTGTGGCGCATGGGCTGAGTTGCTCCGCGACATGTGGGATCTTCCCGAAGCAGGGCTTGAACCCGTGTCCCCTGCATTGGCAGGCAGATTCTTAACCCCTGCACCACCAGGGAAGTCCTATAATACTTATTTAGATGACTTATAAGGATCTGCTTTACTAGCTGACTCACAGAGAGTATCTAGAGGGCGTTGAATGGATCTTATTCATCATCTCTTTTCCCTTAGAATCATTGTCACAGAGCAGCTGTTCGATAGGACGTCAGATAACCACATTTGTTATCCATGTGGATATAATAAACGATCCCTAAACTTAATGTTCAGAGCAACACACATTCATTATCTCACGGTTTCTGTGGAGCAAGCATCTGGGCGTGGCCTAGCTGAGTCTTCCGGCCCAGAACCTCTGATGCTGGGGCTGCAGCTGGGGCTACTATCAACTCAAGGCTCGACAGGGGAAGGGTCTGCTTCCAGTCTCACTCAGGAGGCTGCTGGCAGGATTCAGTTCCTCCCAGGCTGTTGGACTGAGGGCCTCAGTTCCTCACTGGCTGATAGCCAGAGGCTACCCTTCTCCATAAGGCAGTTTATAATATGGCAGCTGGCCTCCATAAGAGCAAAGCAAGCAACAGAGCTGAAGAGGGCTCACAGGATGGAAGCCAGGATCTTTTGTAACCTAATCTTAGAAGAGATATCCAGATCCTACCTGCTGAAGGAAGTTACTAGGTCCAGCCCACATTCAAGAGGAGGAAAGTATGAAATACTACTCAGCCATAAAAAAGAATGAAATAATGCCATTTGTAGCAACAAGGATGGACCTAGAGATTATCATATTAAGTGAAGTAAGTCAGAAAGAGAAAGACAAATACCATGTGAAATCACTTATATGTGGAATCTAAAATATGACACAAATGAACCTATCTACAAAACAGAAACAGACTCACAGACACAGAGAACAGACTTGTGGTTGCCAAGAGGCAGGGGGGTGGGGAAGGGAAGGATTTGGAGTTTGGGATTAACATATGCAAACTATTATATATAGGATGGATAAACAACAAGGTCTGGCTGTAGAGCACAGGGAACTATATTCAATATCCTGTGATAAACCATAATTGATAAACTATATTCAATATCCTGTGATAAACTATATAGCACAGGGAGCTATATTCAATATCCTGTGATAAACAGATAGATATATATATATATATATATATGTATAACTGAATCACTTTGCTGTAAAGTAGGAATTAATACAACATTGTAAATCAACTATATTTCAATAAAATTAATTTTAAAAAAAGAGAAGGAAATTAGCCTAGGGAATGAGTTTTAGGAGGCAGGGACCCTTGGGAACCATCTTAGATGCTGCCTACTGCACTCTCAGAGGACAGAATCAGGATTTACGTAACTCTGGAGAGCCCCGACACACACCTTATCGTTTAATTATTTGACAGTGATGAGGAGAAACGGGAGCAGAATCAACCATCCGGATCATTCGCATACTAGATACCTGGACTACGAAGAGATGACATACACAAAACAGCAAATTCTACAACACAGTGAATGAGATCACGGGTTCTTCAAAGGGGTTCTGTGTATGTATGATTTTGTGTTTATGTACATTGGGGGCGTGGAGTAGAATGTATAGCTTTCAGCAAATCCTCGTAGGGTTCCCTGACCTCTAAAGAGTGACTACCCTCAAGAGCTGAAGTAAAGGATGGGTGAAGATGGGTGGGGGCGTGTCAAGACTAAGAGCTAGGCTGACAGCTCACTGGCATGTTCCTCTCATGTGATTCGGTTTTGTGTCAAAGGGACTTCATGCCCTGCCTGACCCAGAATGGTCCGTTCATCTCTGAAGGACAGGAGGTATTGGTTGGAATATTCCAACAAAGAAACATGTGATGTGTCAAGGAGCCTGAGTGAATTAGGAAATATTAGAAAAGAAGTTGCATTTGCCTGTATCCTTAAGGCGGGAGCAGGGGATGGGGCCCAGAGGCTCAGGGTTGAAATTAAGCCGGCAATGCTACAGGTGGCCCCTGGATAAATGCTCAGTCTCTTCAGCAGGCCGGTGCTGTGGAGAGAGCTTTGGGTCAACTTAGGCAGACTGAGATTGCGATCCTGACTGGCCCCTTCCTAGCTAGAGGAGAGGTGACGTTGCATAATATTTAACTCACAGAGCTGATGAGAGATAATTTGCTTGTTTAAACCTCTACTTTGTTCACAGGGGATTCAAGGCAGCACTTGGAAAATAAAAAGGCATAAACACAAAAGCATTTACCACAGAGCCTAGCATTTCACCCACCCTCCCACCATTTACTCACCTGCCTATCCGTTAACCCATCCACCAGTCCAGCTGTTCACCACCCTTCTATCCATCCACCTATCCACCCTCCATCAGTTCATCCATCCATCCACCATTCACCCACCCATCTACACATCCAGCCACCTACATATATAATCATACGTCCAGCTACCCGCTGTCCATCCCTCTACCAATCTATCCATCCATCCATAGTATGAATTGAGCACCTACAGTTTATCAGGCACCGTACTGGTTGGCCTGGTGGCCTTAGGCTCTGGGGGAACAAGACAGCTGTGGTCGCTATTCTCATAAAGGTTGCAATCAATCAAAAACAAAATAAATGTTTTTCCTTTTTCTTTTTCTCCTTCCCTCCCATCTGTCGTCTTCATCCTATTTTCTCTTCCTACCTCCTTTTCTTCTTCAGGTTCTGTTTGGGGGAAGAACTGACTCCATCATGAGTTTGGGAGACAGATTGGGACAAAGTTGTGGTGCACCCAGTCTCCTATAGAGAGACCTTTGGCCGTGAGGAAGAGTGCAGTGGTCGGTTGCCCCAGTAAACCCTGTGTGATGAAAATTAACTGTTTGTTTGAACCACTGTGAGAGGATAAAAGGGTCCCTGAAATCCAGCACCAAGTCTCTCTATGCATCACTCCTGTGGGATTGGCCCAACCCATAGGTGGGGCAGGTAAATGCCTTCTGCCTTTGGTCCCCAGTACCCCCTCCCCATCTACTCTTTGATGCCTGGAAGGCCACCAGGTGAAGTGTGTTTCTTGAGCTTAAGGCTTTGATCCTGTGAAAATGAGAATCTCTGTGGGAAGGTCCCAGTTTAAACTGGTGCTGGTTATTTACACCTGGCTGTGATGAGTATCACTTTTTTTTTCATTGGAATTAAATCAACAGGTATTGATTAAGTCTGCTTGAGATCAGATTGGGGGTGGTAGCTGTCAGTGTGACGGCATATTTGGAGAGAGGCCTGGGTGAGGAACGAGGAGACACTGCTGATGATTCTTGCTGAGCCACATCTGGGCTACTGAGACTCCCACTCCTCTGAGTGGGTACAGAAAGGGGGCCTTGAGGGCTGGCTTTACGGGCACGTGACCTGAGCAGATGCACAGGGCCCTATGCTTGGTTTAATGCTCTCCTGTGTCTGTCTTACGAAAAATAATTTTTGAATGTGGGGCTTAATATTTTCAGCTTGCACCGTGAGGGCAAACTAGAGAGTCGGTCTTGGTGGGGAGGTGGGACCCAGGGAAGGAGACCCAAGGTCAAACACTGCTCAATGCAGAAGCCAGCCTCCAGCTGCCACTGCTCCCTCCTTCCCTGTCCGGCTCAGGACTTGCCTCCCTGAGAAAGGCATTTCTAAATATGCCCACCTGCCCGCATCACTCAACTGCTCCCCTAAAAGTGTGCAGACAACAGGCTCTGCTTGGCCAATCATTCGCTTGTTGATGGGCTCAGGGAGGAGTTGGCTGGATTCAAGTGCATGTACCCATTTCCCTGCCAGCACCTCGAGGCACCTCTCCCTTGCAACCTATGTCCCTGGCGTGGTGACTTTGGTCCTGAGTTAGAGTTCCGACCTCTCCTCTTACAATCTGTTTTCCTATGTCATAGGGCAGCAGGGTGCCCATCTCCCTCCCGTCTCCCTGGGTGGCAGTGAGGGCGGAGGGAGGGAGATGCGGGCTGGGAGGTACTGGGCGCACAGTAGGCACCAACGAAATGGAAGGGTCTTCTGGACCCTCAGAGCCTCCTTCCTCACCCATAAAGAGGAGAAATCACCCCCATCTCTCTTTCGGGGGCCAGGCGCAAGGGCATCTAGGCAGCTATCAGCTAAAAATACCCGGACCCCCAGCAGCGCTCGCCCCTGGCCGCTCGGGAGCCACGCCCCGCCCGGCGGGAGTCGGTCTGCAGAGCAGCATCTCTGGGGCGATTGTGCCTTGCGAGTTTCTAGCGCCGTTGAGCCCTTTGAGGTTTGAGTTACATTTTCACTTGGCAGAGTCTAGTTCTCTGATTCAAAGAGAAAAGCTGTCAGAGAGAGCAAGGGGGATGGGGGAGAGGATTGTGTTAAAAAAAGAAAAACAAAAAAACACAAAAAAACGAGGCTCCCACGGCTTCTCGGACTTGGAATGGAAGGGTTCTGTGGAGACCCGGGGCGGGGGGTTGGGGGGGGTGGGGGTGGGATGCATGCAAATCAGAACCACATGCACAAGGCGTTCCTCCCGGCACACGCGGCTCCGGAATGAAGGCGCCAAGCCCTTAACATGCTGTCTTAGGACCGGCCAGGCTTTGGCTGGGGAGGAAGACGTGGAGCTTGCACCTGTGTCCTCTCGTCCAATCGTGGGTGAAAGGGGAGAAGATGGGAGCAGTGGCTAGTTCTATGGCTCTACTCTTGGACTCTGGAAGGTCTTGAGACCTTGAGACCTCCTGGATCAGTAGGCCACGGGGAAGCTTTTTAGAGGTAGGGGAACATCTGGCAGCGCCAGGCAGTGGAAAGAGCACGAGCCTTAAATGTTAAAACTTTAAGCTTTAAACTTGAAAGTCAGAATGACTCTGGTTAGCTTCCTAGTTAAGTCCCTCACTAGCTGTGTGACTTTGGGTAAGTTACTTAAGCTCTCTGTGCCTGGAATTTCCTCATCCCAAATATTAGGGCCGTGACCACTATCCCAACAGGCTTTTGTGAAGATGCAACGAAATTTTGCATTTTCATTATTAATTTAATGTCTGATTGATTAGGTCCCATATGCTTCTTTTCTTTCCAGAAAGGATATGAGACAGCTCCCTAAAAGCGATGCAGTACATTAAAGAAATCAAGACACAAAGAAATAAGAGTTGAACAGAAATATGAAGCTAGGGCAATGTTAGTCCACAAACCTGCACGGCATGGAGTCTTGCACAATTATTAAAATCGGTTACTAAATTTGTCTCTGAGCTTCTGCTTGGCCAAAGTAAAGCAGAAAACATCCTTTATAAGATTCGTGTTGTGTATTTTAAAAATTGGTTTCTCAGGAGAGCAGCTTTCCTTGGCACTGAGGCCACAGTCATTTTTCCCAGGGGTCCTTAAAGGTCCTTAAAGAGCTCGGGAATAAATGGGCAGCGGTTCTTTGTTGCATTGACTGTGCACAGAAGGCATGGGGGAGGAGTCCCGGTGCACAGTAGGCACGCTTTCCAAGGGGCTGCACACGGTGTTTGGGGGAGATTGTCTCCTTGCAGGAGGACTGGGGATCCAGTGTCACTTTTTCTCCACTTCCTGTTACTGGTGGCTCGATTTCACCTCCTGCAACCCTGCCTCTCCCCTCTCCTTGCCAGGCTAAAGCCTTTGTGGGGACACCTCTCGGTTCCTCTTAGCTGGAGACGATGTAGAGCTATTGGGCTGCTCTCAGGAAGCCCGAACTCTCCTCCTGGAACTCTGCATGCTTGGCTCAGTGACATCCAGCTCTCTGGGTTCTGTCCCAGGGAGGAAACGTGTGGGCACTGTCTAAGAACTCAAGCATCGCTCCCTCCTGCTTTCCTCTCTTTGTCTTTCCTTCCTGGGCGAATGAAAGGCAGAGTGAATGAAAGTTCCCCTTCTGATGGGAAAACTCACTCGGGCCCTGTAATGAGCTAGAATAATTGATTTGTGGATGAAAACCGAGGTTGTGGAATTGATGCTCAGTGTCAAAACAGTCCGGATCACTTCGGTACCAATTCATTGTCACTGGAAGGGAGCTGTTAGGCGGGCGTCTGGTGAGAAAGGGGCAAACTTGAGTGGAAACATGAAAAGATCTGATTGTGTTGAGTCTCCCCCGCATGGCGCTACCGCGTTGGGATCTGGTTTCTGTGCTCCAGATCGAAGGTCCTGGCTAGTATTTGCTTTCTTCCCTTTCTCGTGAGGGTAGAGACAGCTTGGCATTGCCCCATGAGAGCTACTGTTTGAATGTGGATACTAATTTAATCTGGAGTTCTGTTACTCTTTAAACAGTTAGGGGTTTGGCTGAGGTCTTTGTGTTCTTAGGATGCGATAGACAGTGAAAAATGGAATTGGAATGTTTTTTAACTCGTTTCAGAATGGAAAAGGATTCTCAGCCTCCTGCCCTCCAAATCTCCCTTCCCCCCCAATTCCCTGCTTCCATTTCCTTATCCTCTGACTAAAGCTTCTGATGAGAACGAAGAGCTATGGGGTGGAGGAGACAGAATATATACTTTAGAATCAGATAGATCCACGGAGGATGTTCAAATCCCGGCTCCTTCCCTGTGGGCCATGCACATTCGGTGGGAGCTTAAGAGCTCCGTCTCCTTATCTGTGAAATGGGGCTATGGACACCTGCTCTTTAGAGCTGATATAAAGATTAACTGAGATACAGTGGGGTAGGTAGAGCAACCACAAGAATACTATTATTATTTTATGAAAATGCCACTGACCTAAAGTAATATACTCCCAAAGCATTCGTGCAGAATTCTGAGTGGGTGTATTTCTTGTATGATGAATCTAGTTATTACTTGGGTCTTTTGATCTTGAGGAGTTTGTTGCTAAGTAGAGAGGCAAAGGGGTTGGGCTGTGTCCTGTTGTCCAGAGAAAAGGCACAGAGAAGCCGAGGGCTGGAGAGGTTCTGTGGGCCAAGGACCGCCATTTAATTCTTGCGTTTTATCCCTCCAACAACTCAAGGAGGTAGGGGGCATGTCTTCCTTCGAAAGATGAGGAAACAAACTCATATTCTCTGAGCCGCTTGTCATAGGTCACACGGTGACACAGAGAGCGCAGTTCTGGTCTCACTGCCTCCAAATTTCCAGTTCTTTCGACTTGACTAAGATGCTGCCTCTGATGTTGACGGGAGGCGGGGCCCTCCACGTCTCCACTAGGAGGCCCTTCCTTGGGACTCTCATTGTTTCATTGTTGGCTTATTTCCCAGATATTTATTAGGCATCTACTCTGTGCCGAACACTGTAGGAAGTAAGAAGGCAGAGACCCCATCCTCAGGAAGCTGACACTTCATCTAGAGAGACAGACAGATACGTAAACAATTTTTCAAAAAGAAGAATGAGGAGAAATTTGGGAAGGAGTATCGGGTGTTTCTCTTAGCTGTAATTGCACTGCCAAGCCCGTGCATGGGACTATGCACATGGTAGGTGTGCATTAAATGTCATCTGAGTGAATACTATCTCTCTCCCCCATCATCATTCCCCAAATACTCACTCTTGGCCTCCCTGGATTTAAGACACCATGTGTTCAGTGCATAGTCAGCCCTCGGACTGACAGTCCAGGAGCCTTGCTCCATAATAGAAGCCTTAGCTGTGGGAACCAGAGAGGGTGGTTCACCCAAGAGAACAACAAGAACAACCAGGGCTACTAGCTGTTGAGATGACTCGGGACCCAGACAGATCTGCACATTCATTTCCTCCTCACGACTACTGATGATGTGGGTATTCTTACCGTGCCAATCTACAGATGAGGAAACCGAGGCACAGTGAGGTTGCCATCTACAACTCCAGGCACACAAGGGGGAAGGGAAGACTGACCTTAGGCCTGGCCCCAGGGAGGACCTGGTGTTGCACGAACGCCTACCTGTGGGCCCCCAGGTATCTGGGGTGGAGGGAACTCTCATCAGCTTCAGGAAGGAGGGGAGGAGCAGGGAATTGCCCAGCATTCCCCAGGCTGGACCTGACACACCCCTCCTTCCATCTGCCTCGGGCCTGCCCACCCTTCCCACGTCACTCTGGCAGGTGAAGGTCTCAGAGTGTGACTGCTGAGACAAAGCAGGCTCCGAGGAGCCTCCCTGACCGAACCCACACTTCCTGAGCCCAAGGAGCATCCTGAGAATTGCCGGCAAGTTAACGGCCTCAGAGCGGTATGGCTATTCATTCTGCCAGGGAGAGATGTCTTCCTCTGTTTCCTCTCCTAGTGATTCTTTCACTCACCCATCCTCCTCTTCCTCTTTTGATTCCTCTGACTTTTCTATCTCCTTTTTCTTCTCTCCCGCCTTCACACGCTATTCCTCCTCCTTTACACACCCTCTGTTCTTTTTGCCTCCTTCTTCTCTTCTCATGGGTTTCAAAAGAGTTGTCTTTTATACACACACGTGTACAAAACACATCCACGTAGGTGTGTGCATGTGATGTGTGAGATTACTTAACTGTGTATTATCTATGTGTGCATATAACACATATACATGTATAAAACCATTGTATTTGCGCTGCTGAATATGTCCTTCTGCTAAGAATGTAGGAGATTCAGAAGGTCTGGGGTCAAAGTCTGGCCAGGGTCCCATTGGGAGGTTCAAGGATAGGCAGTAGAATGGGTGGGAAAATTACAACTCCACAGAAGCATGGGCTTTGAGTGTTAGAGATCACCTGGGCTAGTATCTTCTTTTTGATGCTAAGTTGCTGTGTGACCCTGGGGAAATTACCTGCTTTCTCTGTTTCTTCTTCATATGGAAAATAAAACCTGCAATACTATACAGAAGTGCAGTGATGCTCAAATAAGAGATGAGTGGCAGGAGAAATATAAATGGGTCATCATTGCCACTACAGGCTTTTATTCACACACCCCGCCCCCGCTCCCACCCCACTTCTTGTTTGAGTTGTGTGTGAGGAGGTAGAGAGAGAAGAGAAGACAAGGGGAGGGGAAGCTTCCTCTTCATAGAAAAGGAGAGTGGTTTTTCCATAATTCCGGTTGGATTGCTCACCCTCAATCTAAGGGAATACTTCTTAATTTTCTTTTTACTCATGCCCAGCTGAACGTTTGTCTAACTTTAGTCATTTGTATAAGTTTTGAAAAGCCTATTTTTCTTTTTTCTATGTATAATGTTATTTTGCAATATCCGGTATGCTTTCTCAAACTCCCCCTCCTTGAAATGTGGATGAGCCCCGGCCTTGGAAGGGTAGAGAATTTGTCCCCAGTGGTTGTGTGACCTTGGATCAGCTGTTTACTTTTTTGGAGCCTCAATTTCCCTTCTGAGGGATGAGGGCCGACGACGCCTGCTCGGCACCTATAAGGCCTGTGGTGAGGAGATGATGTCCGCAGAATCAGCATCCTTCGTCCCGACGCATGGGGCTCGCGCCAGGCCCGCCGCGCAAGGCAGGGGTCCCCACGGTGGGAACAGTTTCTCTCTGGGGACTGCCTTCTGGGGATTTAGTGGCATATTTTTTCTCACCCTCAGGAAGCTGGCCAAACTCCAGGGTCGCCTATCATGAGCCGTCTTGTTTGCTTGCCGTTTGCAGAGCTGAGAGGGTAAAGGACAGGCTTTGACTATTCAGTCAGTTGGGTGGGGGTGGGGAGCTGCTTTAGGCCAGAGATGTGGGCTTTTCCCTCCTCTAGGAATCAGGGATTCCTTACAGGATTCAGTGTGTGTGTTGGGGTGAGGGGGAATGTAATCCTTTTTGGGGTGACATACAGTGCCGGCCAGTTCTTGGTAGCTGTCCTCCCATCTGATGTTCAGTCATGCTGTGTGGAGGTGTGATTATCCCCATCTCACAGACGGGGCCACTGAGGCTCGGAGAGGGTACATAATTGTTCCTAGTCATGTGCCTAGCAGGATTTGCACCTATATCTGCGGCCTCTGAAGCACAGTGGGAATCTGGGATGGAGGGAGGGATGTTTCCAGGGGGTGACAGGACACATTTCTGAGGGTCTAAGGTTTCTTATCCCTGATTACCCATTTCCTTGAGCGGAATGAATTTGAGGAGCTGGCAGCAACAGCAGCCTGACTCCTGCTTGCATCCATCCAGCATCCTGTGCGGCCTGCTGTAGAGGGAGTCAGCCACTCAAGAGGGGGGTCTTCTCTCCCCAGGCTACGGATGACCATCTCTCCTAAGAACCACAGGTTTGGAGAAGTGGATTATGTTCTTGCTGGTCTTCTCCCCCAACTTTCATGGGCCTTTATTCCTTGTTCTGGGACGTCCAGCATGATGGCCATAGGGTAAAGAGAGTGAATACAAGAGGAGGGAGTGAAAAAGTGTGAACTTATAGAGGCTGACACATCTAGGCTTACATCTTGTTCTGCCATCTCCCATCTATGTGGCTTCAGGCAAAACACGGCACATCTTTGAGCCTCAGTTTACCCATCTGTAAAATGGGGATGACAAATCTCCTATGCGGTGAGATGAACCGAGGTGGGGGATGGAGGGAGAGCCCAGGATGGAGTGAGGCACAGAGGAGGAACTCAGAAGATGCCGGGTTTTTTTTTTTTTTGTGGGACAGAAGATGTGTGCCCTAGGGACCCTTTAGTAAAGCAAAGTCCCACGCTTCCCTGCCCCCAGCTGTTCAGAGTAAATAGCAAGAGACATACATTTCATAAGCATGAAACTTCACTTGGAGAGAGGAAAAACAAGGAAGGGAAAAAGAAAGGAAGAAAGATGGGTCTGTGGACAGTCATCAGCAGAGCCATGCTCGGAGCCATTCTCACCAAACGGCTTCTTGATGAAGAGATTAAGCTTCAGTTACAGATCACACCCAGAGGTGGCCAGAGTGTTTCTCTGTCACCCCAGACTCCTCACTGTGCCCGAAGAGCGGTGGGACCCAGTTCTGATGAGGGGGCTGGGGCCCTGGCCTTCCTGGTTGCTCTTCCTGGTTGCCCTTTTCCTGGGACAGGAAGAGCCGCCCGGCTGGGGCTCCCTGCCCGCTGTCTGTCGTCAAGGGACAGAGCCCACTGAGCATTCCAGAGCCGAAGAAACAGAAACTCTCCAAGTTCACAGCTGTGGAGAAACACTTACCCAGTTTGTTTTTAATCAAACTCCCCATGCTGACACTGGGTCTCCATTCAACCGTTTAAAAAGTTCCACTAGCAAATAAACACTTCGCCAAATATTTGCCCTTATGTGTTTTCAGTAGTAAATACCAGCTATATTGCTCATCTCCATATAACACCCCGGCTGGGCCCGCCCCTGGTTGCTCTGGAGCCGAGTGTCCTCTCCAAGGACGGGTGGGAACCCCTTCCTGACCTCCCACCGCGGAGCCGAGAGCAGAGGACTCTCCGGTGAAAAAAGGCCCCTCTTACCCCAAAGGCCAAACCCGCTTAAGACCTTCACGTGGGCTTTGTATTGACATGTAGCTTAGCCCCAGGATGCAGAAACGTATTCTCTTTTCCTTGGACGCTCAGCGGCCAGCCTGCGATCGCCAGCACATCTCTGAGGATCGGGTCAGGGTTTGCTGCCGCCTCTCACCCAGTCCTCTGACCCGAACGGACAGTGGGGGAGAGTTTAGGACCTGGGGGTGCAGAATGAGAATGAGAGTGAGAGGGCTTCAGCTTTCACAGGGACAGCAGGGTATCTGGGCACTCAAGTTACACAAAACACAATTCCATACAGACGCACACACATACACACAAACACACACCTTCCCACTCAGCAGCCGTGGCATGGGTTAGCATTCCTTGGTTGCTAGCAACAGATCCCTCTACTTGGAGGAAGTAAGGGGAGCTTAGAAGAGAAGAGGTTGAAAACCCAGGTTTGGAAAAGACAGTGCTCTCACTGGAAAGAATGTTCTACCATTTTCAGTCCCAGACACTGCTTATGAATCATGTTCCAGGGAGGAACCAGAGGAGGACAGGACACCTTCATTAACAGTCCCTCAAGGCTCAGTTGCATTGGTTTTCAACTTTTTTCACACCCCAACACACACGAAAAGTATTTGCAAGAAATAATGAGGTGAAAGGATGTAGGCTGTAAGTCTAGGCTGTAAGTCACTGCTGGACACTGCTCATTTCCCGAACGGGCCTGGGGCCTCAACAACTCAGCAAGCTTGTGCCCATTCATAGCAAGTGTTGGGAAGCTCAGCTGTTTCCAAGAGGGAGAGGTAACTCCTCAAAATACAATCAGGATGCTATCAACAATAACACATGTCACAGAGGCGGAGTACCATCTAACCGCCAACGTGCACTCAGGCGTCCATCATCGTCCGCGAAACGATCGGAGCTGCTCTCCTGCCTTGGCTGCTACCTCCGCTCCTCTCCGTCTCATTCTGGCCACAGTATATGGACTTCCCACCTAATTCCCCTCTCAGTAAAGGGATAGCAAGCAAATGCATTTATATCTCTGCTCACACATCACAAATCTCTCCTTCAAAAGACCCAAAGCCTGCAGAGCCCAGGCTATGGGCCATTGGTTTTTTTCATTGGCATCTAGAACAGTACTCTATACACAAGTCATCTGCAAAACAGACCCCAGACTTAGCTGAAGCCTATGCTGCAGACAAACCACTCCCATGGCCCCAGACACACTCTTCTGTTTACAGGTCTGCTTGGATGCCCTTCTTCCTTTAGGATCTCTGCTAACGGAGACTCTTGATGTATACTTATGAAATAAACGATGAGAGAGGTCAGGTGGACTCTCCCCAAATAATAATCAGGTTGAAGCATCAGATAATCCCAAGGTGTTCATGGTATTCTTCGTTTTTCAAAGCTTGGCATCTGGATTCTCTTATGAAAATCCAGTCTTGATCCAGAGTGCCATATTCTTGGGCTGGAAAAACTATAATGCTGAGGGTTTCTGCCAATTGATAACCCATGAGAAATAAAAGAAGACCTGCTCTGAGACGACCACGCACATCGATGAAGAAATGGGATTTGATTTACAAGACCTTTTGATGAAGTCTCAGGAAGTCTCAAGAAAAGAGAAAACTAACTTCTGAGGAGAGCTTACCTGTGCTAGGTGATTGCACTTGTTATCATTTCAGTGCATCTTTTCAGCAAATCTTTGAGGTAGATGTTATAATTCCCATTATGCAGATGAAAATACCGAGGAGTGATTTAGAAATATACCTGGGCTTGTTTTTTAAATGACTGCTCTGAGGCAGAGCTGGGGCTCAAACTCAGGTGTTTTATGTTTCTGTTTTACCTCTGCAGCTCTTTGCCTGCCTTTTCTCTAGGATCAGTGATTTTTTTGAGCCATGATTTTTGGCTAACTGGCACCAAAATTACATGACATGCCACCAGACTCCTTGCAACACGGGAAAAAGACACTCCTATTTGGTTAAGCTGCTGTTACACGTGGCTGTGGTGATCCAATCCAATATTAGTGAAAATATTGAATATATAATTATATAAATGCATATTTGCACTTAATAAAGGTAGCTATTATTAGGATAATATACATATATACATTTTAAAAAACACTCAGTGTATGAAAATCTATATTTATTTATTTATTTATTTTTGCTGTGTTGGGTCTTCTTTTATGTGCGTGGGCTTTCTCTAGTTGCGGCAAGCGGGGGCCACTCCTCATCGCCGTGCGCGGGCCTCTCACTATCGCGGCCTCTCTTGTTGCGGAGCGCGGGCTCCAGACGCGCAGGCTCAGTAATTGTGGCTCACGGGGCCAGTTGCTCCGCGGCATGTGGGATCTTCCCAGACCAGGGCTTGAACCCGTGTCCCCTGCATTGGCAGGCAGACTCTCAACCACTGCGCCACCAGGGAAGCCCCTGAAAATCTATATTTATTAATGGGATACATTGCTCGAAGATTTTTTAAAGGAAATTCTGCTTTGCTAATAACTCAATAATTCATGTGTTTCTATAGAAAAAAGAACTGGACACTACAAAAGGGTATAAAGCAGAAAATGAAGACTTCTTTCTGCCATCCCCTCAATACTTCTCTCCAAAGGTAACCTGTGTATGAGCCAAAAACTTTTTTCTACGCAGACAGGTTGGGACTAGGGTGAGGCAAGGAAGTGCCTAGGATGCAAAATGTAAGGCAGTGCTCACTTGAAGGTTTGTGCAGGTGCGGCGTGGATCTGTCCACGAGCCTGGGGGTGGGAGGGGTACCTCCTTACATTTTGCTCCCTATACGCTTTGCTTGAATCCCCTCTCGTCCTGGCCCTGCTATGCACTGCATATATTTATGTGGGTCTTTATATGGTTATTTAAAGAAAACTGGGACTTCCCTGGTGGTCCAGTGGTTGACTCCACGCTTCCATTGCAGGGGGCATGGGTTTGATCCCTGGTTGGGGAAGATCCCCCATGCTGTGTGGTGTGGCCAAAAAAAAAAAAGTGAAAAAAAAACACAAACAAAACTGAAATAAACTATTTTATTGTGGCTTTTTTTTTTAACTCAACAGTGAATTAGGATCCATTTGTGTCCATTCCTATAAATTTAGTTCAAATTTTTAACAGTTGTGTAGTATTCTGTACTATGAATGAACCATAGTTGAGCCATTGCCCTACTGATGAACATCTACATTTTAATTTTGCTATCATGATGCATCTTAGTCAATTTGGGCTCCTGTAACATAATACCATAGACTAGGGGCTTAAACAAAAATTTGCTTCCTCAGTTCTGGAGGCTGGGAAGTCCAAGATCAAGGTGCTGGCAGGTTTGGTTCTTGGTGAGGGCTGTCTTCCCGGTGGTAGACAGCCATCTCCCTGGGTGCTCACATGGCTTTTCTCAGTGTGTGCTCATGGAGAGAGCAAACGCTTCTTGTCTCTTCCTTCTTTTATCAGGGCACTAATCCCATCACGAGAGCCCCACCCTCATGACCTTATATAAAACCTAATCACCTGCCGAAGGTCCTACCTTCAAATGCTAACACATTGGGGGTTTGGGTTTCAACAAATGAATTTAAGGGGACACAAACACAAACATTCAGTCCACAACACAGCAGATGCTATGAAATAGATAACCTAGGGCATAGGTACTTGCAAGTATTTCCGGGTGATAGATTCCTAGAAGTAGAAATGCTGGGTAAAGGGGTATTTGACATTTTTGAAAGCTGTAACCAAAGCTCCCTTTGAAAGTTTGGCACCAGTTCATATTCCCATCAACAGTACAGAAGGATACAATGGTAGACAGTTCACATTAGAATTATCTGTGGGATTTTAAAAAATAGCCGGCTTTCTTGGTATTTACGATTTCTCCAATTAGATTCATGTGCCATTTTCCAGCAGTCAGTTGACTGACTAGATCCAGACGGGCTGGCTGAAGCGTGTGTGCTGCCTTCTGGGCCAGTCCTTTGCCTTGCTGCTGGGGAATTCCACTGGCAGTGGTCGCTCTAGCTTTTCCTACAGGCCTGAGGTGGGTCTGGGCTGGCAATGGGGAGCCAGGCACTCTGAAAGGCTTTCCCACGGGTCAGTATTTCATCCTCGCTCTCCAATCTCTCCAGAGATCAGTGCAGGATCATGCAAGTGCTATGGGGCGTCAGGAGGTGACAGCTGTAGGGGGCGACTTCTTGGATACACAGGAGCTTGTGGAATCTTGATCTTTATACGTTGGAAACAAATAACTTGATGTGGAATAGTGCTCAGCCACCTTGGCAAAGAGGCAGAGTGCTGGACCTCATGACCCTTTGAGATTTTTGAAATCCTCCTCCCTGCAATTCTGGATGTCAGTTCCTGTCCATCCACCTTCTAGATCGGGAGTTGGCACACTTAGCCTGTGGCTCACATCTGGCCTGCAACCTCCTTTTGTAATAAAGTTTATTGGACCACAGCCATGCTCATTTGCAGATTGTCTATGGCTGCTTTTGCAACTGTAGTAGTTGTGACAGATTGCATGGCCCACAAAATCTGAAATATTTATTATCTGGCCTTTTATAGACAAAGCATACCAACTTCTGCTCTAAATGTCTTTTGCATTTGTCCCCTCTTCTTCCTTATTAGTTCATCTCATCCTGCCTGGACGGCTACAGTAGCCACCAAGCTGGTCACCACTGGTGTGAGCTTTCTGAGATGCAGATATAAGGGTGGCAGGCCTGCAAATGCTTCCATTTCTCCTGGTTGCCGGCGGTGTGAGTGGCTTGCCCCCTAAAACCCTCTGATTCTGCAGGCTGTGTGCAGCCGTCTCTCCACTTCACGTATTTGTGTGCCCCATGAATACTCCATAGTCAGTTACTTCATCCGGAACACGGAGCTAATAGCACCTTCCTGGTGTTTCAGTCCCTATGAGCTACTGACCTTCCCAAACATGCCGCTCACTGTCTCACCCTTTACCCTTGACCCCCGCTGTTCCCTTTGCCCAGGGGTCCCTCCCCATATCCCTGGTGAACTGCCATTTCTTCACTGATGCATTTTCAACTCTCTCATTAGCAAAGACCTTTACCCCTTCCTCTTTATTCCCAGTAAACTGCTCCAGGGCTGTCTCCCTCCACTGGAACACTTACCTGGCATTGTTGGTGATTACATGCATCTTTCCCTGTCTCCCTCACTGATCTGTGAACTCCAGCGTGCAAGGTTCCATCCTCCTCTGCCTCTAACAGGGCCTGGGCTGCACAGGTACTAAAGAAACGTTTGTTGAATGAATAAACGCTAATATTGTTTGAGCCCTTGCTGTGTATCCACAGTATCTCAGAATCTTCACAGCGACCTTGTGGCACAGACAGTGTTATAGCCCCACTTTACGGATACGGCAACTAAGGGCATAGAGGAGCCACATGCTTGGTCTCAGAGCTCTCCAGGATCTAAACTAGGCAGCTAAGCTCCAGAGCGCATGCTCTAACTCCCGTGCTAATAGTAAGCAAGTGAAGGAATGAATGAATTTGGCGAGATTCTGTGAACTGAAGGCAGAAAAGGTAAATGTTTTCTGAACTTATGAAACCCACTAGTAGGGTTTACAAAAGAAAAACACAAAGATTCCAGGAGACCTGGCAGGGATGGAGGCTATGAAGGGATCAATAGCCCACAGAGTTCAGGGAGAGTTTAATTTGAGTGAAAAATCAGACCATCCTGTGAATTCCTGGCAGTACTTGAAGAAGCTGAGGGGCCACAGGTAAACTAACAAGGCCTGACCCTCTGCATGTAGGGAAAAGGGGAAAAAAGGCACCAACTGTAACATTTACGGCATGCCATGCTTAACACTATGCCATCAAGTTTCATGTATGCTAGCTCATAGAATGAAAATTGCCCCCTGCCCACAGAAACTTTCTGACTCCATACATTTTCATTGACTAGCTATTATGTGCCAAGTCCTTGAAGTAGATGCCAAGGAAACAAAAATGAATGGAACTCTAGGGGTCTCCAGCCTAGCAGGGGAGACAGATGAATGTATAATTCTAGCAACGTGCTCAGTGCTATCAGAGAGATACAGCCAGGAATACAGAGGGGACATAACTCAGCCTGGAGACGTGGAGGAAGACTTCTGGAGAGCAGTGACTGAACTGGGCTCTGAAGGATGAATAGAAGTGGACAAGGCAGGGAAGTGCTTCCAGACAGAAGACAAGTCAGTGCCAAGGCGCAGAGACAAGAATGTCAGGGACTCTCTCTCTCATGTGAGCATACGACAAGGAGGTGGTCATCTGTTAGCCAGGGAGACAGCTCTCACCAGAGCCTGACAGTGCTGGCACCCTGATCTGAGACCCCCAGCCTCTCAAATTGTGACATGTAAATTTCTGTTGTTTATTTCACCTAGTCTATGGTATTTATTGTAACAGCCTGGGCTAAGACAATAATTAAAAATAATAATAGCTAAAAAAAAAAAAAAAAAGGAATGTCAGGAACCTACCAACAATTTGCTGGGGAGGAATGGCAAGTGAGGTCGATCAGGGAGGGTCTCAGAAGGCATGCTGTGGAGACTGACTTTCTCCCGTGAGGTGACGGAAATACAGCAAAAGGGTTTTTAAGCAGATGGTATTTTAAAAAAAATGAGATGGTGTTTGCATGACGGTATTGTGGAGGAAACAAAGAGAGGCACGGCTGGAGGCCGGGAAACTACCGAGGAGGCTGTTACCTGGTCCAGTTGGGAGGTCATGCAGGTCTGAGCTAAGGACACAGGCAGGGGAGGTGAAAAGAGAACCAGAAAGCCAGGAAGTCTTGGCCTTGAAATGTTAAAATATGCACTAACCACCTATTTTTTGAAAAGCTTGGTTATTAAGATCTTCATTTGAGGAGGCTGCGCACACGCAATACTGGTGAATGGCCTGTATATGGAGCGTGCACACGCATATACACACATGCACACACATTGCAGATAAATAGTGGGATGAAAGCATCCAACAAAAGGACTAGACTAGACTAGACTACTGTATAGTCTAGTCTAAAATAAGTGGGTGTGTTGTGTAGGATGGAAGTAGGCAGGGAAGGTAAGAGTTAAGGTGCGGCTCTGGGAGGGGTGAGATGAATTAGTTATCTAATGCCGGGTAACAAATTACCCTCAAAGTTAGTAGCTTAAAGCAGCAAGTATTTTTTTTAATTGAGGTATAGTTGATTTACAAGGTTTCAAGTATATAGCAAAGTGATTCAGTTTTGTGTATGTATGTGTATATATATATATATATATATATATATATATATATACATATATATATTCTTTTTCAGATTCTTTTCCGTCATAAGAAAAGATATTGAATCTAGTTCACTGTGCTATACAGTTGGTCCTGTATATCTATTTTATATATGGTAGTGTTTTCTGTTAATCCCAAATTCCCAGTTTATCCCCTGCCCCCCCCTTCCCCCTTTGGTAACCATGTTTGTTTTCTATGTCAAAGGAGCAAGTATTTATTATCTCACAGTTTCCATGGGTCAGAATTTGGGAGTGGTTTGGTCGGGTGGTTTTAGCTCCGGATCGCTCCTGAGGTTGCAGCCGGGATGCGTGGGGCTTGAGTGGGGCTGGACCATCTGATTCTGAGATGTTGAACTCATCTGGCTTTTGGCAGAAGGCCCCAGTTCCTCACCACAAGAACCTCTCCATATGGTGGCTTGAGTGTCTTCATGACATGCCACTTGCTTCCCCCACGGGGAGTGAGCCGATAGAGCAATGTGGAAGCAGCAGTGTCTACCATGACTTTGCCCAGCCGTTGTTCCCACAGTGCCCTAGCGGTTATGCAGCTCTGCCCTATCATGTGGGAGGGGGCTCTACAGGCTTGTGGGTGCAGGCGGGCAGGTCATTGGGAGCCATCTTGGAGGCACAGATGGGCCTGGGGCTAACTGGGGGCAGAGTAAGTGTGGTGCGCAGGAAAGGGAGCAAGGCTTGGAGACAGAAGCTGACTGATGACTGGTCATCCCGCCTATATTCTGCCATGAGCCTTGTCTATGAGATGCGGCTCCACAGTGCAAATGCTGGAGGACGGTAGTGAAGGTCACTTGAGAGAAGGCTTATAAAATGCTTCTTGGTACCCACAGAGCACTATAGTAAGGTGCTGTGTAAAGTGACTGCACAAACGGAAGCAATCCTTCTGGATGGGAAGTTTAGACTTGATGAATCTAGGCGCACCTCACTGAAGACACTTCATCCTTTATTTCTGTAGCTGCAGAAATCCGATGAATACCATTTATTTATCTGCTACTTCTGCACTCCAGGAGAGGCACAGTCATAATTTCATTTCATTTTCTCAGTGATGCTGACAAGTGGGATCTGTAAGCCACACTTTACAAGAAAGGAAAGTGAGGCTCAGTGAGGTTAGAAAACTCGCCCGAAATCGAGGGAGCTGGGGATGCAAGCTCAGGCCTGCCTGACCCCGATGGGTGACAGTGAGGCAGATGAGAGACGGGCTCAGCAGGACCTGGGCTGCATCCCTGCTGTCCACATCTGGGACCTGGGACGTCGTCACGGTTGGGCTTTTGCAGGTTGGTGACAAGGGGAGGGGGAATGGGGAACAGCAGGGCCTCTCCTAGCCTACACATCCCCCCCAAACTCTTGGTCCTGAGCTGCTGAAGGGTCTTTGTGTGTGTGTGTGTGTGTGTGTGTGTGTGACCAGCCCGGCAGCTGCTGCCATCCCCAAGCTGGGGATTAGGGTGACGAGGCCCACAGGGCCCTCCGGAGCTGGCTGCAGGCCAGAGCCACACGGGGCTGCGGCTCCTGGGAGTTGGGCTCCCAGGCCGTTCTGAGAAAAGTATTTGCAGCGAGGCCGCTCCAGGTGCGAGGCCGGGCCATCAGTCCCTCACTCTTTGGAGCAGTGAGTTTATAAAGCAGCAATTAAATAAGAGCTCTGTAAGTGCTTCTGGGAACTGCCCTGAATGCATTTTCCAAACGTAAACAACAGGAGCTCTACTTGGCGCAGGGCACATGCAGAGCGGAGGGGCAGCCCTGCCGGCCAGAAGGGAGCCCTGTTTAGCCGGCGAGCCAGGCTCCGCGCCCCTGGTGCGCGCTCTGTGTAGGTGGCAAGTCCAGTTGTCTTGCCTGCCTGGGTGGCATGGCAGCCTGCCTGGACAGGTCGTGGTGAGGGGATGCGACTAGCTCCTCGCTGGGGAAGGCAGGAGATCACTGGCTGTCCCAGAGATAGTGATAATGAGAGAACAGAGTTAACAGCAGTGATGGCGTCTACCTACTGAGCACCTACTGTGTGCCAGGAGCCCACAGATTCATATTATTGGGAGGTTAGGCGACTTGTTAAAGGTGATGGGCTGTAAGGTGGAGGGGCCCAAATGACGGCCTTCAGCATCTCACATTTACCAGGCCTCGTGATATGCCGGGTGCTGTTCTAAGAAGCAGATACTCTCATTACCCTGTTTTATGGGAGAAAAACTGAGGCAAGGAGAAGCGCTGAGACCCAGGCGGGCTGGCTCCAGAGCCCCTGCTCTGAACCCCTCACTGTGCTGCTTCAGAGCACTGGACCTGAACCCTGGTACCAGGTGTCCCTCCGTCTTTTCAGTTCAGGTTTGATTACTGTCAACGGTCTTTCCCAGCCCAAGGCCTGACCCGCTCGGTCTGGTTCAGAGAATAGTGTCCGGCAACGTCCTCCCCGCCTGCTCCCCCGCCCCCACAGTGGGCTATCCTGCGCGTCCTCCCAGCCCCTGGAGCTGGCGCCCCCAGCAGTATCCAGATGCCATGGGCCATGCTCGCTCTCTTCTAGCAACTTCATGCCTCTGCTCGTGCTGGCCCATCTTCCCGGGTGTTCTTTCCCCACTTGTCCATCTCACAAATATTGAGGTATGTTAAGTCACCGATGATGGGTCACTCACTCTTAGGAGTATTTCCTGACCATCCGCCCTCGCCCCCCCACCCCCCGCCACCATCCGGCTGAACGGGATGCCCTTCTCCGTGAATACCTCCGTAAGAATGCATTCTTGTTGCTTTTCTAGCCTGTGTAGATATTGCTGAGTGGGTAGGTGGAACCATTTTCCACAAAGGGTGATACTTACTCACATCATGTCTGATCCTGGATTCCCGAAGGCTCCATCCTTGACTCTTCCCATCCCATCAGAGCAGTGGGCTAGCAAGATGACTGATTTGAATGAGGACCGACTTCGGCTCTGCCATCAACTTGCTGTGTGACCTTAGCCAAGTCACTCCACTTGTCCAGGCTTCAGTATTCTCATCGGTAAAGTAGGAGCAATTGTATCTTCCCGGCAGGGTTCTTGGGAGGGCTAAACAGAATACAGAAAGCAAAGGCGCCCAGCACATGACGAGTGCTCGATAAATATTAGTTTCCCTCCCCTTTCCCCTTATCTGCAGAGACTGGGGATAATCGGGGTGGTACCATGGCAGCCCTTTGTAATGTTCATCTCTGTGGGTTTATGATTTTTCCTCCACTCCACAAAGCTGGGGGTCCCTGCTTTCTGCAGAGGATCCTGACCCCAGCGGGGCTTCTTTCCCTGCTTCTCCCGGGGTGATGGAGCCCACTCCACCACCAACTTGTTGTCATGTCACAACTAAATGTAGCATTTCTTGAATGCTGTCTTCCCAGCACTCCCTCACCAGAGGATCCCATCGTAAAAACCCCGTCAAGAATCTGGCCCCTGTTCATTCCTGAGCTGGGAGTCAGTGATTTCCCTGTCTCAGACTCTATCGAAGTTGCCAGTGATTAAGAAACTCATATATTTTCACACTCATTAAAAGAAACATGATGTTCACTTTTCCAAGAAAAGCCATCCTTGTTTGTAGACCCTGTAATATATTGGGAACGCCTCTTAATTGGCTTCTAGGACTCGGTGTCAGAAGTCAGACCCAAGTTTGTTTATTGACACAAGGAAAAAAATAAAACGTCGTATAATTAGTTGAGTGACTGACTCTAAATTCAGTAACTCCCATCGGTATGTGGCCTTGTCAGGGTTTAAGATTCCATTTTGGGTTATGAAAGAGGCCGGGTCCCAGGTAGTCCAGACGCGGGCCGCCCTGCATCATAGCTATTGTACAAATGGGCTCAGTGTGCTGTTTGTGTTAAGATGGAAAACTTCTACATGTTTGATTTTTATGCAAGTCAATTAACTTGTTTTTTATAACTGTAAGGGCTTGCTTTGCAAATAAGATTACTTACCACTATAAATTACGGGAACATAGGGGCCTATTCAGACAAAATGTTACACACCCCTAACCCGTGCACCAGGCTGCATGCAGGCCTTCTGCAGGGGGGCACAGCCGGCCGAGGCAAAGGGGGAGGTGCAGGAGGAGGGAGGGGTTATTTTGGTGCATTCTAAGGGGCCCTTCCAAGAGGGATGCAGGGGGAGTGGGAGGGCCGGGGGTGGGGACTAAGGAGTGAGCCAGAATACCCGTCTCTGTGCTGCTCCCGCAGCCCCACCTCTCCCAGGTTGCGCAGAGCTGGCCAAGGCCTTCCCTTACATGGCAACGGAGGAATCTCGTTGGAGGAGGGTGGTTTTTTCTTCTTTTTTTTAATGTTTGCTTCTTGGTGACAGCACGTCCCCCTGAAGTTTGAAGTTTGGGGCAGGGTAAGGCTGGGCTTTATCCTCACTGTCGTCTTGTCACCCTTCCTGCAACGACAGCCCCGTGCCTCTCCCGGCACTCAGTGGGCCATCCCCTCCCACGATACAAATGGAGGGGCGAGGGCAGGGCAGAGGGAGGGGGGAGAGCAGCAGGCATTCCTGCAGGCTCAGCAGCAGTGGTGAGGCGTGTGGGGGGGTCCAGGCAGGCGTGAGAACCAGGAGAGTCTGTCTTCTGTGCATGCGCCGTGGAAGGCACCGCGGTTCCCCACGTGAGGTGTTCCGGGAAGTGAAGTCGGACTCCTGGCTCTTAGATTCCTTGGTGAGCTTGGATGGGCTCCTTCCTGTTCTGGGTCTCAGGTGTTTTCTCACGTGTGACAGGGAAGCAGAAACCCCTGCCTGGCATACCTCCTAGCGGGGTGGTGGCACAGGTGATTCTAAACACAGGGCATTGTGCCCCCCAGCCCCCTGGACATTTGGCAACCCTTAGAGGCATTTTGATTACTACAGCCACGGGGTGGGTACTGGCATCTAGGGGTTAGAGGTCAGGAGTGCTGCCAGGTATCCTACAAGGCACAGGGCGGCTCCCACTACAAAGAACTGTGTGACCCAAAATGTTGAGAGTGTCGAGTTTGGAAAATTCTTGTGGAATTGCCCTGCTTCTCCGAGGCATGTGAGGGAAAAGGAGATCCTTTGGGGGGTGGTCCACCTTTGGGACAAGATTTGATTTACTGAGGAATCAATAGAGTATCTGGTCACTCAGGAATACAGGGACAGGCCTTTGACAGAAACAACAAGAAGATAATTTTCCACACACGAACAGGAGGTTGCAGCGGATTCAGTGCATGGGAATGCAAGTCACACTATGAGACCTCACAGCAATCTAAGGATGTAGCTGGGGAAACAACAACAATAGAGATAATAATCCTAAAGAGAATTAGGATGATCATATTCCTATTCTGCTGAGAAAGAAACTAGGGCTTAAAAATATGAAGTCATGGGGCTTCCCTGGTGGCGCAGTGGTTGAGAGTCCGCCTGCCAATGCAGGGGACGCGGGTTCGAGCCCCAGTCTGGGAGGATCCCACATGCCGTGGAGCAACTGGGCCCGTGAGCCACAACTACTGAGCCCGCGCGTCTGGAGCCTGTGCTCTGCAGCAAGAGAGGCCGCGACAGTGAGAGGCCCACGCACCGCGATGAAGAGTGGGCCCCGCTCGCCGCAGCTAGAGAAAGCCCTCGCACAGAAACGAAGACCCAACACAGACAAAATAAATAAATTAATTAATAACCTCCTACTCCCAACATCATCTTAAAATATTATATATATATATATATATATATATATATTCAGAAATCCGTTGTCTAAAATCACACAGCTAAACCTCCAAGTGCTGGACCCCTCTCACATACTTGGGGAATGAATCAGGATGCATATGATATTCTCATGAAACAAAGTCAAATGTCATTGTCAAATGTCACTGTGAGGCTTGACTTCACTGCATTTACAAACACTTCCCAAAGGGAGGCCTTCCTTCTTAACTTCACTCTCTTCCACACACCTTGAGTACTTTGTAGCCACTCTTTTCAGGTCATAGGTCATGGCCTCCATGTCTGTCACCTCTATTGAACTGGGGTCTCTTTGAGCGTAGGGACCGGATCTTAATCATCTTGACAGGTCTCTTTGAGCTGCAGTTTCCTCTTCCAGAAAATAGGAACAATGGTTTCCACCTCACCAGGTAGACCTCCATTAAATGTTTGTGGAACACCTGGATGAAATAAGAATGCTGACTTCCTTTCACGCCCCAGTCTCCGCGCCCCCCCCCCTTCACGCTTCCTCCTCACTTGCTTGATGTCACCTTTGGGTGCCAAGTGTCAGAGAAAGCAAAAGATTTGCGGAGAGTGTGAAAAGCGTCATTGCACTCTGAGGGTTTTATCTTATTTTTGAAAGGGTGGCTTATTGGAGTTCAGTGGTATCAAGAGGGATTGGCCTTTGAGAATCCAATTTTCATGACAAATAGGAACCATAGTGGTAAGACTTCAACCTGCAAATAAATTTCTGCTCTGGCTCTTTGAATCACCCAAGAATCGAATGTCCCTAAAGAGATGAAAATTTAGGCGGCCGCTTGGCTAACTCACAGAACTGCGAGCGCCCGATATTTGCAGATGGCAAGACTCACACGTGGCCCAGTGTGCTCCCGCCTGTGCCACTCACGATGCATGTCCACAGGATGGAAGCCTCGGGAAACTCACCGGACCTCTTGGCCTTGCTCTGTTCAAGTCAGGGTCTGATATGATTATGCAATTATGTCTAGTCTAGATGCTGTGTGGTTAGAACATATGATCAGAGCTTTGTTCTCCAAGTCATTAGTGGTTTTGGGGACACACCACTCATTCATTCATTCATTCTACAAACGTTTTTAGGGTCTTCCGTACAAACAGCTGTGTGCTCATGGGCAAACTAACCTCTGTGAGCCTCAGTGTTCTCTTCTATATAATAGGAATGATAAAACTCACGTCATAGGGTTAAATGCCCAGTTTCAGGCATATGGTAGCTACTCAGGAAATGATAGTTATTATTATTAGATTCTAGAAAGATGTGAATTTCACAGTATCCGTTAAGGCGTAAAAGACATTTACATAAATTTATTCAGTGACGTACAAACAAGGGTTAACTGATGGCCCAGTGCATGTTGAGGACTCTAAACACAGCCCCTGAATGATCTTGGAAGGCTCCACGGAGGAGGTGAGACATAAGTCTCAAGTAGAGAACAGCCAAGATCTTAGAGCTTAGAATTAAGATTTAGTCAGTAAGGTTGTCAGTAAGTAAGGTTGCTTTGCCTCCAGCCTGGCACGGTACAGTTACTGTTATTTTCTCATTTTTGAGTTGAAGAAACTAGAAGTAAATGAGCTGAAGAGTCGTATGCCCAAGAGTTAGATACTATCAATAAGTTCTTTCCACAAATGAGGAAACTGAGGCATAGAGAAGATAACTCTCCCCCAGTGACACATCGTTAATCAGTGGTAGACCTCAAATGGGACTGCAGGTAGCCTGGCTCCAGAGACTAGGATTGTAACCCCTGGACTCAATGGAATCAGAGGCTCAACTAGGTTTGGAGTCAGACCAACCTGGATTCTAATCTCTGCTCCAGTGCATACTATCTTGTGAACCTGGGAAAGGCACTTAACCTCCTGGGCTCTGGTTTCCTTATCTGGGAACTGGAAATGATGATGATATCCACCCTGTAGGACACTCATAGAATGATAAATACATATGCAAAGAGTTTTGCGTAGTTCCTTAGATAGAGTAAATTATACCTCAGATTGTCATAGACTCTTAAAGTTCACAAGAACTTTTGTAAACATGACTGCATGGAATTTGCTCAGATGCCCAATGAGGTATACAGGGGAGAGATTTTTATCTCCCTTCCATGGATGAGAAAGTGAGCCTGAGAGGGAGAGAAGGTTAAAGGGAACTGTTTTAAATTCACCCATTTATTTAACAAATGACAGCTAAGCAGCTCTTATATTCCAGCATCTCATTATCTTGAGGGGTATAAAGGATTGGCCTTATTTTTCTGGATGAGGAACTGAGACTCAAAGAAACTATATAACTCGCACATGGCTATAGAACCAATCATAAGCAGTACTGAGATTTAAACCAAGGTTTCGCGTGGACCCCAGGCACGCCCGTGGTAGAGTGATTTGCTCCTGGGTCACAAGGCAGAAAAGGGACAGCCAAGGAAGGCTCTCACCCTGGTCTTCCGGCTCCAGGTCTCCTCATTCACCTCAATGTGTGGATTAGGGCTTCAAATAAGTTGGATTCCAAATTCTAAGCAAGCACTGGCTTATGCAAAAGGTTAAAAAGCCAGAACCCCAGAGACAGGAAGTATCACCTTCCTTGATTAAACATAGGAAATCTGCCCATTATGGATAAGATTTGCTGTCTACAGGAAACCTTCCCAGACATAAACTGACCCTATCTTCCAGCCAAAGTGATTTGGAGATGGCTTAACTAAAGAGATTTAAGAAGTAGACCCACCTCCAAGGTAATCAATGAAAGGGGATAACTGACTTTGGGAAGTGCAGTCTACCATGAAAGTCTGTGAGAATGATGGGTGTGGTTCTGTGTCCTGTGCAACCAGAAGGTCTATATGGGTTCTGGAAAAGAGAGGGTGACCAGGAGCCAGAGATATGGGGCAAGTCCGGGTTTCTCCACTATCAGTTGAATCACTCAACTTCTGTGTGTAAGATGGGAATAACAATTTTTTTTTTTTTTGCCAACACAGGATTATTTGAGACTCTAAAGACATAACAAATGATGAAACTGCATTGTATAATATCTCTGACATTCTTTTCTTAGGGAAGAGTCATGGAGAATAGTAAAAAGAATTGGAGAGTAAAGGTATTTCTCTGTATCAGCAGCACAGTCCAGAGGAGAGAGATACAACTTGGTCCTTCGAAAAGAGTAGTGGATTTGCTTGTGATGTGTTTCACCAGGTCCTGCCTTATAAACATGATGATGATGATGATGATGATGATGATGATGATGATGATGATATAGCACTTGGCTATCTACGACACACTTCCACACACGGTTATTATTTTCAATTCCCTGAGTTGACCATGCACTCTCTTACTTTCTGGCCTCTGTACAATATTGTTACTGCTGCCTGCAATATTTCTCCCCTCTCTTTGCCAGACTAACTACTTATCCTTCAACATCAGTTCAGGTATCTAGTTCTCAGGGAAATAGTTCCTGACCCACTCTACTCTCAACTTGGATGAAGAGCCTTTCTGAGTTTTCTGATCCCATCACTCATGTTGTAATTGCCTGTAATTTATCTGTATCTTCCCATCCTCATTCCATGACAGCTGGTGTTGACTCTTATTCATCTTTGGACTTCCAGAGCTGCTAGAACAAGGCTAAGCACATGGATAGTGCTAATGGATATTGCAGTATGAATGGATGAATGAATGAATGAATTTGACTTTTAGGACAATTGCATCAGGAAGGTAGATAGGGCTGGAAGACACTGGACAGATGGCCCAACCCAGCTCTCCACCTCAGATGTAGGAACCAAAACCCCCAAATTAAATACGAATCCTGAAGGCACTCTGCCTATTAGTGGCAGAGCCACATTAGACAGAGCCCTTTGACTGGTTCAAAACTGTTCTTTCTGTCTGTTCTGAGTCTGGTCTCCAAGCAACCTCAGGATGATGTTAGATATTTAGGCACCTTGTTCTTGGGCTGGGAACACTCCAGACAGTAGTCAAGGTTATGTCATGGAAAGGACACTGAGGTTATCCTTGACTCCTCCCCTCTCCCCTTGACTCTCCAGAGCCAATCAATCACCAAGACCTGTCAATTTTACCTCCCAAGAAGTTCTTGCATCAACTCTCTCCTCTCCATCCCTAATCTTTCTATGACAAAAGACTACTCAATCTCAAGCCCAGACATTGCCGAGTTTTACTAATTGAGCTCTTCTTCTGATCTACCCTCTACATGATAGACAGAACTCTTCAGTGGCTTCCAGTGAACGCTTCCATGATTTCACATGAGAGTCCCCTTCACATGAACCCTTCAATGGCTCCCAATGGCCTTGGAGAGAGTCCAAATTCCTGAGTGTGGACTCCAAGGCCCTCCACTGCATGGCCCCTGACTTCCACCAGAGTTTTAACTGCCCCATCATTCCCAGGCACACTCTATGTGAACTGTACTGTATAGAGTTCACACTGAACTGTATAGAGTTCCCAGTTCACACCAAGCTATTTCAGATCCCCATGCCTGTGGTCATGTCATTCTCCCTGCCAGGAATGCCTCTTCTCTTTTTGCTTGACTCACTCATACTCATCCTTTGACTTGTTGAAGCTCCTGTGCTGGACCAAGAGCTCAAACAGCAACATTTGCCCACCTCAAGGTCAGAGACCAGTCCTGCCACATCTCCATAGCTCTAGCACCTGGCTTAGCAGGTACGTAGCAAAAGTATATTGAATTAGACTGTACTAAGATTTAAGATAGGAGTTTTAATCCTATCCTCTTATTAGCTATGTGGTCTTGAGCATATCATTTCCCCTCTTTGGACCTCAGTAGATATATATTATGTAACTACCATGTGTAGACCTGATAAAAAGTTTAATTTCCTCCATTGTGTAATGGATCTAATCTTTAAGATCCCTTCAAATTCTAAATGATATGGTTGCCACATCAATTCCACAGGCATAATATTACCCCACTGTCATGCAAGATAGTGTCTAAACGGTGGCTTGGGGTCAGGATCAGCTGTAGCATGATGGCCAAGAAATCAGACTTCACATCAGGTGAAGAGGTTGTGAACAACTGATTGGTGTTTTCTTAGAGACTCAGTTTCCTAGTCTGAAAAAATGGTGGTGATAAAAGGCCTACCTTGGGTTGATGGGAGGATGGAGTGAGATGCTCTGTGTGATGTGGTGTGTGGACCCTCTCGTGGTGTGTGGACTGACAGGATCTGAGAACTGCAGAGAATGGCTCTTAGTGACCTGTCTCATGTGATAGCATATCGCAAGAGCTGCGAGGTTCAGCATCTGATTGCTGGTGCAAGGTATGCATTCTGCGATTCCAGACTTACAAGGACTGGGCTCAAATTTTCCATCCGGGGAACTCACCAGCCAGAAAGGCTGGAAAAATAGCTAGCTGCCCTTAGTCATAACATACCACAGGGGCTGAAGACCCCAATTAGCCTCTCCAGCGCCCATGCCTGGGGAAGGCTTGTCTGGCCCAGCCAGGGGCTTGGGTTCTTTCATTCTCTCCATCCTAGAAAGGGGGTTGTTTTAGTTGTTTGTTTTTAAAGTGGAGGTTCTCTAACCTCTTCCCCTTTGCCTCCTCCCTTGGGAAACTGTCCCATTGACTTTTGGGTGAGGCTAGCCCAGCCCTCCGAATGAGGGATCAAGAATGATCTCTTTTTTTTTTTTTTTTTTTTTTTTTTTGCAGTACGCGGGCCTCTCACTGTTGTGGCTTCTCCCGTTGCGGAGTACAGGCTCCGGACGCACAGGCTCAGTGGCCATGGCTCATGGGCCCAGCCGCTCCGCGGCATGTGGGATCTTCCCAGACCGGGGCACGAACCCGTGTCCCCTGCATCGGCAGGCGGACTCTCAACCACTGCGCCACCAGGGAAGCCCCTCAAGAATGATCTTGATCAGTCTTGATCAGCGAGACAAGGGGATGGGAGAAACAGCAACTATGCCACCTCCTCATTGCTGCTGGGTGTGTTGTCATGGATACCGAATGCAAGGAAGCAAAAGAAGCAGAAGAAAAACAAAAGTCACAGTATGTGTGTATGTATATGTCTGTGTGTGTGCCTGTGAATGCTTGCACACTCCTGCAGGAGAGCTAGAGAAAAAGGGAAGGTGGTCATTTCAGAGGAGGCCTGACATTTTAACGATTGGGCTGAAATGGTCCAAGGTGGATTAACATTTCCATTCACTATATGAGGTGACCCCTGCATGAGGCTACATGGTCAGAACGGGTCCCAGAATCTTGGTTCCTGTCTTTCTTCTTCTCGTTCCTTGCTATTTGCCTCAATGCTATAGAATGCTCTTCTGAAGAGCCCACATGTGGCAGGCCTGGTGCTAGGCTCCTACATTTCTTACTTGCTTTCATCCTTGCTATACCCCTGCAGGGTAGATTTTGCTACTCCTATTGTACAGATGGGGGGAGTTAAGGAGGTTAATGGTGTAGGCTGTGAAGTCAGGACGTCTGAGTGAATCCCAGGTCTGCCTTTCCCTCGCTGTGTAATCTTCCACGCTGCTGTGTGTCCCAGTACTCTCACCTGTAAGCAGTAGTACCAGCTCCTCACTTAGGGATGAGGATGCTTAGTGCAGGGCATGGTAAGTGCCCAATAAATGACCGCTGCTGGCACTGATTTTTCTCAAGGACAAGTGGTGGGGAAGGAAAGAGTTTTCAATTCATTGTGACTGCACAGCACCTACCATGAATGGAGCAATAACACTACCACGGTTTCGCTCCTGTCGGGGTCGGAGAAGGACTGACAGGATTAGAGCTATGTTCTCCGAGCCGGTTGCCAGTCCAGATCTCTCTCACTCTAAAACTTGACCTCTACCTGCTCATCACATTCACCTGACTCAGATGCTGGGCTGATTTTCCCAGCCTGGGGAGGGTCGTGCCTTTGGCAACATTCAGAGGAGTGGCAGTGGCTGGTCTCTGAGAGCCAGACTGTACCTGGCAGGGAGGAAGGGGCTCATCCTGGAAACATCCCGGGCACTGTCCCTTCAGCACCTCCAGCCCTCTCACACAGCTCCCAGGGCTTTGGAGACTTGAGGAGTGTCTCTCTGACATTGTGGGCTAATAGGTCTAGCTATTAACTAAATGCTTCATTCAGGAACACAGAAAAAAGATAATCACATTGAGTGTTTTTGAAAAATCTTGGGAGGATATCTTGGCATATCATGGGTATCACTAGGTTCTAGTCTCAGCTCCAGAGCTAACCAGCTTGGTTACTTTGGGCAAGTCTCTGCACCTCTCTGGGCCTTGGTTTCCCAACCTCTAATGTGAGAGGGCTGGAACAATGACAGTCACTTTGCTCTAATGTCCCTTCCGCACTGGTCTTCTATGACTCTGGCCTCAAGTTGCTCCTGGTTTAAATAGGCTGCAGTTCCTCACTGTTCCATCTTTTGTCAAACCTGCTCCTCACAAGACAGCAGCCTTGACACAAGAGTATCCCTACCTGGTGTTCACAGGCCTTTCCAGTGAGACACCAGTGATCTCTGGGTTATCTCTCCCTGCTTTCCTTCTCTGGGTGGGGACAGGCTGAGTGCTGTTTGGAGAAGCACATGTTAATAACAGCAACTTGTGTTTGCTCAGGGTTTTAGAGCTTACAAAGGCATTACTATTATCAGTCACACAGCTGGGATGGGGTAAACAGCTTAGGTTCAACTTCAAAGTCTCTACTTTTTTTTTTTTTCAAAGTCTCTACTTTTAACAACCCCACATTACCTATGTCTTCAAAAGATCTCCTTAAGTTGGAGTTGGAATTAACTGATGTTCATTAAACAAACCAACACATTCTGTTTGGATTTGATTTAAAAAGAAAAAACTGGAACCCCTTCTCATATCCAGTTACTCAGTTACTCATTCACCATATGTTTATCAAATGGTTAGTACGTGTCAAGCACTATTTTGGATAACATAGTTGGAAATTAGAGTCAAATACAGCAGCTGCCCTCAAAGGGCTTCGAAATCCGGAGGTAGCCACATATGGGTTCATCCCAACTTATAAGCGCTGGACTAATGTGGTGAGACGCAGTATGCAAGATTGGAAAGAGCATGGGTTTTGGAGTTTGAATCCTAGTTTTGAGTCATGGTTTTGCCACTAACTAATTAAGAGTCCGTGGGTAAATCACCAAATGTCTCTGAACCTATCAGTAGTAATATATCACTTAGGATCTCTGTGGGCGTTTAAATGATATAATGCACATAAAGTACCTAGGACAGTGTCTGTCACACATGGGCAGTTAATACCTATTTATGATTATTATTAATCATCAGCACTGTGGGAGGGCAAAGTATGGCTTGACAATTCCACCCTGGCCAAGGACTGAGGAGGTACCATGTGGGCTGCGCCCTGAAGTATGAATAGGTCTTTCCTAGGTGGAATCCTCTTTGTGGTGATGGGACAAGGGTGGGGCGGGACCATTTCAGGTAGAGCAGATGGTGTAAGAAAAGTGTCAAAGGGCTGACAAGTTCAGGCAGCCACGAACAAGTTGGTGTGGCTGGCTGTTGGGGTTAGGGTAGAAGAGAAAATGGAAGATTATAGTGGAAGGGAAATTGGTGTCATAGACTGTAAAGGACCTTGGGAGCCATGCTAAGGAAGTTAGTCATGGTTCTATGGCTAAAGGGAGACCCTGGAAGTTTGGAGTGTGTGCTAGGGAAATGGCAATGCAAGTGGCACTGTTGAAGATGGGACAAGGCTGGAGGTGGAGAAATTGACTATTAGGGTATTCAAAGGCACAGACAAGAGATGACAAGGGCCTGAGCGATATATAACTCATGGTGAGGATGAAGAAGAGAGGATGGGCAGAGAGTTAGCTCGAGAGGTGCTGGCAGATACTCTGTTAGCGAGGAGAGGACGCTCACAAGAGGTAGACCAGAGTTTTTTGTGTTTTCTTGACCATATACTTGGGTGAACGGTGGGGCCATTACTCAGGAATGAGAAAACTGAAAACTGATTAGAAGGTTTAGGAATAACGTTAGGATTCAGCTTTGAACCTGTATTTGATGTGGTGAAGTCTGGAAGGCAGCTGGCTCTGCAGGTACGGAGCTTAGGAGAGAAGTCTGGCCCAGGGCAGAGATCTGGGTGTTGGCCTTCCAGGTGTGGTAGCTCCCACTGTGGGAAGCCCAGGGTTTCCCCTCAGGCAGTTCTATGCAGGGAGAAGAGGAGAGTTGACCAGAACTCTGGGGTGCATCAATCTCCAAGGGTCCAGCCAGAAAGAGGAATCACACTGAACATGTCCCCAGGAGTCCCAGTGGGCAGGAGCCACAGCACAGGGCCTACCTATGGTGCTTGCTTTCTAAGGGAAGAAGGAAGACGCAGCAGAGCCCAGGCCCTTGGGCAACCAGCCTTGGAATGTGGTCTTTGGGGAAGCTGTCCAACCTTGGGGTGAGAGGTACTTGAGTCCACGGCTTAGTTCCCAGCAGCCCCGCACTCGCGTCAGCATTTCTCCATTTGTCTTGGTCTCTAACCTGAGGTTTGACCTTGACCAGGTCACTTCACCTCTCTGGGCCTCAGCTTCCTCATTTCCGTGGTGGTGGTCACAGGTAGACAGATGCTCTTTAAAGCTCTCCGTTCCCTGATATTACATGCTGACCCTTCTGGAGGCCTTGGCCCTACCTGGGTAGGATTGTCTCTGTCCCTGAAATGAGGTGAGAGTGACACCAGTCAAAACTGTTTCTGGGAGCAAGTCACTTCTGGGTGATTCCTGCCAATAACTAGAAATGAGGAATTTCTAGAATTAAAACAAATTAGGGCTAATTTACCTGGGCTGAATTCCTCTCTCTGTTCATGTGAAACAAATTCCCTGGTCTCCCAACTTCCCTTCATCCTGATTAACCTTTTCTCTCAGCTTTGCCTTTGGTCACTGGTTTTCCTCCTCATTTACTCTTTGGCTTATAATTTATAAACAATAACAGTAAAAGCTACTGGCCCTAAATATACAGCCTTTTCATCAGTGGAGAAAAAGAAGAATCCATTGGATTCTTTCCCCCCCAGGTGTGGACCTTGCAGAAATGAAGACCTGGGCAAGTAGCTTGTCACTGGCTCTGGGTGGTAGGGCATTCAGCTTCTGTCCTGACTCGGAGGGGCACTGCACAGGTCCTGGAATTGGGGAGAGGGAAGGAAACCACCATTAGCTGGGCTCCTACACCCCACATGGAGCTACACGTATGGAACACACTAGAACACCCTAACAACCTGGTAAGGTACATGTCATTATGCCCATTTTAGACTTGTGGAAGCTAAATCTCAGGGAGGTCAAGCTAATAGCCGTAGACCAAGATTCAAACCCAGGCTGGTCTCACTCCCAAGTCCAAGATTCCCTCTCCACCCCCACATCAAACTCCTTTCTCTGGTAGAAAGGTTTTTGCTTCCAGGGCACGTTCTTGTACAGCTAAAAATTCTGGCTGTGCCCCCCTGTGCACTTTGAAAGTGATAATGGATGTGAAAGTGGTTTTAAACTGTAAAGCATTAGGTCTGAGTTAGTCATTGTCTAATTTTATTATTCCCTGGGCAGGGAAAGATCAAGTTTTAACTGTCCAGCAGATAAGGTAATCTCTCCCATTTTTAAGGATTTCAGATATGGGGAAAGGTGACTCTTCCACCCACGCCTGAAGAGTCTTAGAATTTTCTCTATGGAATCACTCAATGCTATCTAGCTCCTGTTGGGAAAGCCATTTTGGGGGGGTGGATTCCCTTTTACTGGGCGCATCCTTGATTTGCTAAGTGTTTATCTGGCAACTTAGCTATCCTTCCCCACATACTCCAGTAGCAGGGACCTTGGGCATCAGTAGCCTGGGAGTCGCCATAATCCCCAGAACTGATAGCATCATCTGAACAGCCCTGGCTCTCTGCTCTGTATCACACACTGGGACACATTCTTAAATTTTCCTTGGATCACTATTTAACTGGAGCTGAACTTTGAACTCCTGGTATCCTCAGAGTCCCAGATAGAACCTGGCTAATATCAGGAAGGTTATCAATTAATGTTTCTCAATTTATTCATTGTGGTCATTCATCCTTATATATATTGATCCATATATATATATTTATGTATAGAGAGAGAGAGAGAGAGAGTCTGTATGGGCCCCAAACTGCACCAGTGCCCAGGAATACCATGGTGAGCAAAATGGCGGGAGGTGACAGTCTACTGGAAGAGACAGAGCATACAAATAACTGCAGATTATAAATACTAATACAAGTTGTGACACAGCCTATGAAGAAAAAGTCCTGAGAGCTGAGAGAGCATGGAGAGAGGGACCTGACCTGCTTTCCGTAGGGATGGGGTCTAAAGGACAGGGTGGCATTTAGGGGTCCTGGTGGCAGAGAAGGCATACCAGACTGAAGGTTTAGCATGTGCAAAGGTCCTGAAGCAGCGGCGAGCTCAGTGTGTGAGTGAACACACATGAGAGACTGGGTGGCTGGAACACAGAGGCAGGGGGAGAGGGGCCTCAGTCGGGTAAGGATTCTGGCCTTTATCCTCAGAGTGATGGGAAGCCATTGAGAAGTTTTAAGCAGGGGAGTGACAAGACCACATGTGTGCCTTAAGGTCACTTGGGCAACAGCGTGGAGAATGGATTGGAGCTGGGGCGAGCATAGAATCAGGGAGACTGGCTGGGATTATGAACTCAGAGAGCACTAAACCCCTCTGCTTCTCCCAGCAGCCCAGCAGAGAGCTGAGTGCTGTTTGGATCTGGGCTCCACCACCAGCTCGCTGTGCAATGTAGGGCGAATCACTTAAGCTTCCTGTTTTCCCCACATTTCCACATTTGTAAAATGGGGGAAGAACTATTTCCCTCGCTTGACTAATTTCTTTTCCCTTAATTGAATACACTGAACACCAGTCGGGAATCCTTTACAACCTGGGCCGGGAAGAGGTTGCCAAGCCCAGTCGCTGCAGGGCCTGTTTGACTGGGCAGCTGCAGACCACCTTATCTGCCTCACCCTGATTCCATAGACCTACTGAACAGTCTGCAGATGTGTGGTTGGTTTCCCAGTCCCAACCAGGGGGAAAGAGCAGCAGCTGGATGTCCCGTTACCGGTGGCACCAGCGACTCCTGCCACCATCAGGAAGGAGCTCGGTGAGCATCTGTCCTTTCCTCGACTTCTGTGAGCTTCAGCCTTCCTATCGGTAAAACAAGCCTATGCAGATTGATCCTTCCAGGCAATACTTGTGAAGCGCTGCTCCTGGTCAGGGACTAGGCTCTGGGGACATTCAGACAGACCGATTTCCTGCCCTTGGGGGCGTTCACGTCTCATTGCACATAAAATTATGGACGTGAAAGTGCTTTTAAAATTCTAACACTGTTTATACTTAGAACAACTCTAAAGGGAGGGTTGAACTGGAAATATGGAGATATTGCTTCTGGCGCTAGTTCTATTCCAAAGCAACTGGACCTGAAACAAGTCCATTGACCTCGAGTTGACAAGCCTTAGTTTCTTCAGTCAAATGAAGGAGTGACATTTAAGGCCATCCCACTTTATATGTTGTAATTCTATCTATCCTTGAAATCTGAATCCCCTTCCCAAATTCTGTAGCTGATTTCCTTTAGGACTTCCTTTTTTTCTTATTTCAAAGACTCAAAACTTGCTTTTGACTTTCAGTCTCCTCCTTCTATTGAATCCAGGAGCCTCAAATGCATAACGCCTACAGTGGTCCTGGCAGGGAGTATGATGAGTGAAGCATGCCGTAGGGAAAGGTGAGGACTGTGGCAAAGGAGAGGGGGCTTGTGCAACTTAAAGGGGAGAGCTTCTTCTCAGCTCCAACAAATTATTCTTTTATACAAAGAGGCAGGCCGGATCAAAGTTCCATTTTCCTTTAGAACAGCTCAGTTTTGTCCTTTTCTCTCCCTTCCCCCCGATCACACTGTCCTCCAAAGATAGACAGTAGCAGTCTCTTATGTGGTCTCCCAGCCTGCATGTTTACCTTTCTAATCTTCTTTTACACAAACCTAAGCCAGAAGAATCTTCCCACTTCATCCCTTGCTCGGGAACCTACAATGGCTCCCTGTGGACCCCAAGTCAGTTCACTGCACTTTACCTAGGGTTTACTGAACACTTACCAGGACAGGCATTGTACTGGATGCTGTGGAGAGGCTAGACGCATGAGTTACAATAAACAATTCTGTCACTTAAAAATCTCATGGACTGGGACAGGATTTAACGTTTGTGTTACTGACCTTAGAATCTGATGAAAACGACAGACTTTCCTCCCAGAAAAAAAACATACGCATGTAAGTAACTGCAAATTATAAATAACAAACTACAGACTGTGACACATCCTATGAAGAAAAAGTCCTGAGAGCCAAGAGAACATGGATAGAGGGACCTGACCTGCTTTCCAACATGGACACCCATCTTCTAAGCACCACAAGTTAAGAACCCCCTTCCTCAAGAAAGTGCAGCGCTGAGGGCTAAGTGTGATGGAGAGAAGGGGGATGATTCATTCCAGCCAAGGAAGCCCTAATGGAGGAGACATGATGCCCCTTTGAAATCACACAGTCCTGGATTTGAGCTTCCACTCACTAGATGTGTGTCCTTGGGCCAGTTATTTAACCTCTCTGAGCCTCGATTTCCTCATCTGTATAATGGCACCAATGCTCCTCATTTCTCAGTGGAGAGGAATTAATCAACGTGAAACACCGGCTGGTAGCATCACTCAAGGAGTGTCAGCACCTTCTTTGCCCCTTGGCCTCTCCCAGGTTTGCCTGTGCTCCTTTCTTCATATCACTGTCAAATGCAAATATGGGGCTTCCCTGGTGGCGCAGTGGTTGAGAGTCCGCCTGCCGATTCAGGGGACACGGGTTCGTGCCCCGGCCCTGGAAGATCCCACATGCCGCGGAGCGGCTAGGCCTGTGAGCCATGGCCGCTGAGCCTTCGCGTCCAGAGCCTGTGCTCCGCAATGGGAGAGGCCACAACAGTGAGACGCCCGCTTACCGCAAAACAAACAAACAAACAAAATAATAAAAGGTTAAAAAAAAAATGCAAATATGTTTGGCTCTATCAGGACACTTCTGTCTGCTGGGAAAAATCCTACTGCTCCCAAGCCGTGCTTGTTTATCCCCGCCCTCTTTCTTTTGCCCTGTCTCTACCATTCATTCACTTATTCATTCACTCACTCATCTTGATTATAGACTGAAATATTCTCCAGGCTTCTCAGATTCCTCTCTCTTCTGGACAAGCCTAGAACCTCCCTGTGTGTGTGTAGGGGAGGGGTGAGGGTAGGAGGAAGCTCTTCCACCTTAGATTCCTCTTCTGTGCATGGCCCCTTGCAGGCCTGAAACATCAGGGGTCTTTCTGGCATCTCTCTCAGTCCCCACATCCAATCAGTCACCAAGTCCTCTTCAGGCTTCTGGCAAATGAGCTTTGTGTTAATTGGCATTGATATTTCTCAGGTTCAACTCTTGTTGATTCTTTCTGGACCTCCCCAATTTCCTCCTTAATGAATTTCCCAGAAGCCGTTATTATCCCATTTCCAATCCATCCTGGACGCTGGCACCAAACTTAAATTGAAAATGACTGTACTGGGCTTCCCTGGTGGTGCAGTGGTTGAGAGTCCGCCTGCCAATGCAGGGGACACGGGCTCGTGCCCCGGTCCGGGAAGATCCCACATGCCACGGAGTGGCTGGACCCGTGAGCCATGGCCGCTGAGCCTGCGCGTCCAGAGCCTGTGCTCCACAACGGGAGAGGCCACAACAGTGAGAGGCCCGCGTACCGCAAAAAAAAAAAAAAAAATGACCGTACTTTTAAATTTTTGTGTCTGGGACATACAACACAGAGCCTAGCCTATAGAAGATGATTGTGGTAGATTAAAGATGGCCCCTGATTCTTTGCTATTGCTTCCATTGAGGGGTGATGTCTAATTCCCTTCCCCTTGAATCTGGGCTGGTCTTAGACACTTGCTTAACCAACAGACTACAGCAGCAACAAGGTCATGGGACTTCTGAGGCAATTTCATAAGAAGTCTTGCAGCTTCCATCTCAATCTCTTGGAATGCCTTCTCTTAGAGTCATGGGCTGCCATGTAGGAAGTCCAACTATTCTGAAGCCACCAGGCTGTGAGAAGACCCAAGCCACACGGAGAAGCCACTTGTAGGAACCCTAGTCAACAGGTCAGCAGAGCTCCCAGCTGACAGCGAGGGGCTAGAAGCCATTTTGGGAGTGGATCTCCAGCACTCAGCTAACCCCATGAGTATCAGAGATGAACTGCCCATCCGCGCCTTTCCCAGATTCCTGATCCACAGAATCATGAGCAAAATAAAATGGTTATTTGAAGATTGTTAGTTTTGGTGTAGCTCGTTGCATACCAGTAATAACCCGAACAGTGCTCAAAACCTTTCTGTTGAATGAATAAATAATTCCTTTGCAGTAGTGCACTAATGGTGTCCCTGCCCTATTTGAGAGCTCTTCATGGCTCCCTATTGCCTGAGCAATAACGTTTTGTGCCCTTAGTTGGCGTTCAAGGTCCTCCAGAATTCGTCTTCAGCCTGCTTTTCAGACCTTATTGCCCACTCTCACTTGGTGTGGATCCGTCCTATACTAAAGTTTGTTCGAGCTGTGTCCCAAAAACGCAGATACTTTTCCAACATCATGTCTTTGCTTATATAGACTGCTTTCTCCTCCTAAATGCCCTTTCCTCCCATAAACCCACCTCAGTAGGTCCACAGTCAATTTGTCCTTAGAGATGTGAGTCAGATGCCTCCTGTGGCTTCCCAGGCCAGCGGGGAGCCCTCCTCTTTCTGGCCCAGGTTTGTCTGCTGGTTTGTTTAACTCCTCTTTCAGCACTCACCCTGTTCTTCATTCCTTACCTCCTCTATTGCATTGGAAGCTCCTTGTGTTTGGGGAGGGGGTGAGGGAGAGAGGTCCTGGCACATAACAGGGTGCACAAAAATGTTCGGTGTGGCTTCCCAGGCGTGAATCCCTACAGAGCTTGAGTTGAGACTGGACAGCACGTAATGTGGCACGTGGTGTCTCCCAAGCCAGGTGTATGTGTGGTTGAAGGGAGGAAGGATATTTAGAAGAAACATAGGCTTTAGCATAAGCTCAGATTTTGAGCCATAACCACGCCGCTTACTGTGTGGCTTTGGGTGAAATGCTTAAACTCTCTGAGCTCCAGTTTCCTTATTTGGGAACTAGAGACTTTGGATGAGAATGTGTATAAACGTGCTCAGCGCTTGGCACATTGCAAGCCATTAATAATTGCTTGCTGAATAGATGCGACAGAATGGTTGATCAGCTTCCTGATGATCAGTTACAATTATGTCAATTTGGGAGAGAACTTTCCTTCAACCCCCCCCCCCAATAAATAAATATTGAAGAAAAAACAAACAAAGAAAAAGAGAACAGTGTAGAGGCACAATGGAGACCAGTGTAATCTTCAGCAAGTTCCCACTGAGGTCTCAGTCTTCTCATCCGTAAATTGAGCGGTGGTCATTGGAATCTAAGCTCCCCTCCAGCTCTGACATTCCAAGAGCATTAAAGAAAAAGGATGAATCACCCCTTCAAAATACCAGTATGGGCTGGGCCCTCCCCCGGTCGTCCCCATCCAGCACAGCCAAGAGCTCTTAATACACAGCCAGCTTCCTCTTGCAGCTGCCACCAAACTTCAACCCCCTTTCCCAGGAGTCTCAGAAGCAAGACTGATAATGGACCCCTGGCCTTCTCCATCTCAACAGGGAACCAGATCCCATTCCCAGACTCTGGGGGCCAGAGGGTCCTCCCCTAAGGGGGCTGGCTTTCTGTGGACATTTGGCCTCAGTATGCTTGTGCATCAAGTGTCAGGATGCTGGAAGGGCAGAAGGAAGGAAAAAAGGGAAGAGTTGAAAATAGAGGGTTGATGAGTGAATTCCTGCAGTCAGGGCAGGAGGGCTGGGGTGCTGGGAAACCTTGCCTTTCTCTTCCAGGATTTTGAAAAAGTTGATGTGTCTGTATCGGTAATGGTTATAAATCTCCATTCGGGGGACGCGTGGTCCCTCAGCAGCTGCGTAAGTTCATAGACACAGGCTGTCAAAGCCTCAGAAGACGCCAAGATCAATTTTCCTCCTTACAGGAGATAGGCACTAGGTGACCGCAGAGGACAGTTTTCTTGCCTCTCTGCCCAGAGCTCTCTACTCCTTTCCGCGTTGATGCTATTATTAGTATTATCAACATTAATAATAAGGGAGACGCAACCGGCTGTGCATTAGTCACAATGTTCCAGGAGCCAGCACCTCCTTCGCTCTCTTGTGGGACTGGCTGGGTCCTGCTGGATCTTCCCTCCGTGTCCGGAACGGCCCTTTGAGGCTGTCTGTCCGGTGGTCTGTCTATTGCCGGTCACGTCTGCAGCCCGGGTCCTCCTAGCTCCCGCGGGCTCCCGCTCTGAAAGCCGAGAAGCTCGCCGGCTGCGAGCGGGTTTTCCAAGTGGGCAGGGGTGGGGAGGAGGGGCGGGCGGGCGGGCGGGCCAGCGGGCGGAGGGAGGAGGGGGCGTCGCGGAGGGGAAGACCTCGCATTGTAATCCAGTGACACTGCCAACATGGGGGTGGGGGGCGCTGGCCTCGGCGCGCTCTCCGAGTTTTGGCTGCCCGCCCAGCTGGGAATAACTCTCTTCGCATAATTCGCGTGTTTACCAGGCATGAAAATTCTTGCTTTCGGCTCCCCCCACCCCCCGTAAGCCCCCTCCTCTTCCCCTCGCCCCACCACCTCCGCCCCTCGCAAGTGAAACTCTGTCTAAAAAAATATTGGCCCGCGGCACAGAAAGTTTTGCATAAATTCATAAGTGATGAATGGCTGATTTTAACGTTATTTGGGTATTTGTCAGAACTTAACAAATATACATGGGGACGGCGGTTCATAAACTTAAACATCTCAATATCCCCTTTCTTCTGGAAATAAATTACGTTTGTTTGCCCGGCTTGGAGTCTTAAGGTAGCCGACATTAGGAATATTTTAAAAGCCATCATCCATCGAGCATGTCTCCCAGGCGCCAGGAAGATTAAATGAAAGAATCATAAGATGGAGGTCTTTAACTTTTAATCCTTTTACAATGAAGCCTCAGATAGTCGCGGGGGCAGGGTGCCCTCTCTGGGGGGAATAATGCCGTTATTCCTCGGCTCTCAGTTAATGAATACCCTAACGTCTGTCCCACGGCTGACGGAGGCAGCGCCGGGGAGGGGGCTCCGGCTCCCGAGCCAGGCTATTGAAATGAGGAGCCACCGAGGCTGCGTCGGGAGGGAAGAAAGCGCCCGGCTGGAGGGACAGGGCGGGCGGGGCCGGGGGCATTGAGACTGCGCCGGGGACCCAGCGCAGGTTTGAAATAATTAGCATAGATTCCCCGGGACTCCGGACTGGGGGTGGGAGGGGTGGGAGGGGGGGTTGGGACGCCGGGAGGGAGGCGCGGGGAGGTGGCAGGGGGGTGGGGAGGGAGCAAAGGAGAGCGACTTTGGAGTCCAAGATAAATAAAAGGAGCGCTGAGCAGTGTCAGGAAGCCGGCCCACGTGGAGCTGCGCGGACGGGCGCCACCGCGGACTGAGGCGGAGGGACGCACGCGAGTCAAGAGCTGGCCCCGAGAAGTTGGCTTTTTAAGGGGTGGGGTGGGGGTGAGGTCTTGCACATCCCTTTAAGGGGTAACACGTCTGTTGCCCCTCTGTAACCCAAAGCTCAAAGATGCAGATTCTGATTTCTCCTCCCTCCCCCACCCCCAAGTGGAGTAAGTGTCTAGAGAGGGGGGGCCACCCGGTTCCCAACTGCAGATCCCAGTGGTGGCATTTTTCACCCAAATTCGGACTCCTCTGAAATCCTGACCCTCTGAGCCCTCCTTAGGTCCCAGGGGAGGAGGGAGGTGAGTGGCAAATCTCCCAGCTATCACCAGCAATTCTGGCTGAGGGCCTGGGATTTCAGGGGCTCAGACCTGCAGGATCCCTGAGGTTGCGTTGATTCCAATGGATCGCCTCAGCTAGCACCACCACAGCTTCCGGGAGTGCAAAGGGTTAACGCGGGCTGGATATTGAGGTGGGGGGGTGCGAGGCGGGAGGGGTGTCGGGATCTGGGTGGGCGCGCTCTGATCTCCCCCCCCATTCCTCGGGGGTCAAGTTTCAGCGGCACTCCGCCCCCAGGGTAGGTGTGAAAGACACGTGTCCCCATTGTGAAGGGCCTGTCAGGCAGGACAAAGCAGCCGCCCACCCTCCCCCCCGCCCCTCGGCCCAGCCTGGGGTCAGCTCCAGGGGGCCGGCTGGGTGTCGAGGTCACGATGGGCCCGAGCTTTGGTGACATAGGGAGAAAAAGCTGGGAGACTGGGCGGAGGCCACGTGATGCTCAAGTGAGGAGTTTGAGAATAGCTCCCCCCCCACCCCCCGCCCCAAGAAAAACTGAGCGGTCACTTCCATCACACCAGAAGACGGGATGAGCCCCTTCTCCCAACAGGCATAGTAAGCACAGCGGCACCCCCAACCCGCCCCTCCCACCCCTCACCCCCCCCCCCCCCCCATCAATCACCAACACAGAGAATCGCAGTGTCGAGCGCAGTCGATTTTAGTGGTTTTCTTTAATCCTGCTCTGCACTTCTTTCTCATTTACTACACGGGATATTATAAAGAATAAATAGCAGATACTCTTAATTTACAATGATTAGTCATTCCATTTGTTCTCTATATTTACAATAACTGTAAAATAACATTGAACTCTATAGCTTCTTCGAGGTCCAAGGAAAACCAAAACACTTTCCGAAGAATGGAAAATAGCTTTTTAAAAGTCCTTCTACAAAAGTTCTCCCCTCTCTTTGTACTTTAAGAAAAAATAACATTTCCCCCCTGCTTCGCCACGCGAAGGGCACTGGAATATAAATAGCAGGTTAACATTATTAGCAACAACCAGAATAAGTCTCTCTTTTCTCTGTTCTTTTTTTTTTTTCCTTTTGCTTAAAAAATTTTTAAAAATACAGTAGAAGCCGGTAACTTTTAACGTATAATACTGACCTTTTAATAAGTAAATTAAAACTGGGACCGTATATACATACACATATACATTCCTACACAGTTAAACAGTGCATTACATGAACCAGAAAGCTAGGTCTCTGTAGCCGGAAAAAAAAAAAAAAGTTCATTGAATCCCCTCGCGAGAGGGTGGTGGAACTGGTTGGAGACTGTGCGGGGGGCGTCGGTGGGGATCGATCAAGTGTCCGGGTGCGGGCAGGGGGCCCTGAGTTCTAGCATGAGCACTTGCACTCGGAAATGATGGGGTACTGGATGGGAATCCAGCCGCAGCGCTGGCCCCCGCGCCGCTGACAGCGCCACCGCAGCACCGTGAGGTGCACGGACTTGGACGGCTTGCACACCATGCCCTCTGGCACGGAGCACGAGCGCTTGCTGAAGCAGCTGCCCACCTTCACGTAGCGCGGCCAAAAGCGGCTGCCCAGGTCGTTCCAGGCGTACAGCACCGGGCAAAAGGTCTGCGACCACAGCCACATCTGTAACTTCCTCCGCAGCTTCTTGCTCAGGCGCTGCTTCTTGCCCGGGGCCAAGCCCTCGGAGAACTCCAGCCCTTTGATCTCGCTCGGCATGGCCCCCGACGGCCGCTGCCGCAGCAGCTGGTCCAGCTCCGCCAGGTCCTCGGCGCCCCCGGCCGCCACCCCGCCCCCGCCGGGCCGGTCCTCGGGGGGAGAGGTGGCCATGAAGCCCGGGTCGTAGTGGCCCCCGAGCAGCGAGCGCAGCAGCGTCTCGTTCAGATCCTTCTCTTTGGGGTCAAAGATAGGGTCCGGGTGTTCGATGAGGTCCACCAGGGGCAGGTTGTCGCTGGGAGCCGGGCGGATGTGGAGATAGTGCTGGCCGCCGGCCGGTGCCGCCCGCAGCCCCAGGACCACCACCAGGGCGTAGAGGGTGACCCCCAGGCTGGGGCAGCGCTCCATGCCTCCGGCGCGCGCCCGGGGCTGCTGCTTCGTCCCGCGTCCCCGGAGGAGAGCACGCCGAGCCCGCGGCGCCGCCGCGCTCCCCCGTCTCTCCGGAGGCGGCTCACCCGAGGCTGGGCAGGCGCAGGGCCGGCAGCATGAGTCGCCGGCAGAGCCCTTCGCACGGCGCCGGCTCCCACCGGGGCGGAAAAAACGCACACAAGTTGGCCGCAACTCCTCTCCCAGGTCTACTCGGGAAGGCGGCCGCGGCGGGGCATCCGAAATTACTCCAGGGCAACCGCGGGCGCTGGGGGCGCCGGCTGCTCGCTGCCTTCCCGGGCTGGCGGCGGCGCAGGGCGCGTGGACTGGCCGCTCTCCCCGCCTCCTCCTCTAGCTGCTCGTCGTCCGGCCGCTCTGTGCAGCGCCGCGGGCCGAGCCGGTCCTAGGGGCACTTCCCTCCGCCTGCTCGGGGCTCCGCGGCCGTCTCTGCCCGGCGGACTCCAGCGGCGGCGGCGGCGGCGGCGGCGTCCGCGCACGTTGGCACCGGTTTGTCTGTCTCGCAGGGTCCAAGCCTTTAAATTTCCTGCACTTTCAGCTCCATCACCATGGAAACCACTGACTCTCTCGGCGTTGCCCCCTCCCCCTTCTTCCCCCCAAACAACAACCCCACCCCCCACTTCTCCACCCCCGAGGAGCCGGAGCCGCACAGGCTCCGGGGGAAGCCGCCTGCACTCGCCGCGGAGGCGGCGGCGGCGGCTTCGGCAGCGCCCGGGCTGTGCCCCGCCGGACCCAGATGCCCCGGGAAGCCGACAGTCCGGCTGCCCGCCGGAGCTCACAGGCGGCGGCGGCGGCGGCGGCGGCAGCGGCGGTGGCGGCGGCGGTGGCGCTTGGCAGGTCTCCGCGCAATTTTCTCTCTCCCCCACCACCCACCCCCCTTCTCCTCCTCCTGCAAAATGCACCGCCCCCCTCCTTTCTCCTGGGGCTCTAGGCGCCCCGCCAGGGCCAGTCCTGGGGAAAGCTCGCGGCGGCGCTGGAGCCGGGCTGGAGGGTGCAGGGCCAGTTTTGGGGGGTGCTCGAGGTGGGGCTGGGAGGATTCTCACTATCTGGGTACTCTGCACCGGTACGGGAGCTGCGGGGAGGTGCTGGAGGCTCGTTTCTTGGTGCAGTTCAGTGCAAGGAATTTCTCCATGTGCATGAAGCTTTTTCCCCGGGCGCGTCTCGCCTTCCTCTCTCCCAGGCTCGGTCTAAGTCCCCTGCCCCTCCCCCCAGCGCACACACACACACACACACACACACACACACACACACACACACACACACACACACACACACACACACACACACACACACACACACACACACACACACACACACACACACACACACACACACACACACACACACACTGCGCCGGAGGAGTCCGGGAGCCGCAGCGTTGCGCAGCGTGATGTAATTCCTAGGAAGCTGTTACCCGGGCCCACAAGGGGGGTCCGCTCCTCACCCTCCTCCTCCTCCTAGGCCGGGTCTTGCACCCTGAGTGGCCGAGCTGCAGGGGCGCGTCCGGCTTGCCTGCGGCTCCCCTAGCCGGCCTGGCTCCGCGCAGCTGCCGCTCGGCTCCCTGGGGGCGGCGCGCCCTCTGCTGGCCTGCAGCAAGCCCTGCACCCTGCGCTGGCGGGGTGGCCCTGCGAGGTGGGTTTGTCTGCTGTCCAGTCTGTCCAGCTCAGTTTCTGCTCTTGTGTCCGTGTCACTGTGTATGTGTGTGTTCGTTCTTGTGTGCGTGTGGGTGCGTGCGCGCTGACGGGTCTGTTCTGGCTCTTCAAAGATGAGCTGGCAGTAGGGGACCTGAGACCTGGCTGGGGTCCGTCCAGATAAAACTACGTTAACCTCGGACAAGTCACTTTTGTAGCACCACACACCTTACTTTCTGCATTAGTGACATAACTACATTACTCCTCCAGTTCTACCTTTCTGTGATTCTAAATAAACCTTCATGATGCTTTCTCTTCCAGAAGCAGTTTGTTCTTGATGGTAGATGGATATTGAAATGACACTTAAGGTTAATTTTCCTTTGGATGAAGAGCTGAATCCAAGCTTCAAAACTCAAACTCAGTTTCCTCTGTGGTGGATGTGACTGGAGTCTGGAAAACGCTGGAGAAGAGAGACTTGGTGTGGATGACTCAAGCATTCACAGCGTTCCACAGAGTGGAGTTAGGAGGTCTCGTTGTGACAGCCTAAATCACTCTAGTTTCTTTCCCCAAAGATCTGGTTTTTCCTTTCAACCTGTGCTCTCCCACCCCACCCCCACCCAACACACACAGAAATTTATCATCTGTCTAAGGAAGCAAACACACTTTGTTTCATGGCAGTCTTTCTGCAAAACGCCAGCAATTGAGAGGGATGGCCAGTTTCAGCTGAAAACCTTTTCTTAAACTTTCGAGTCTAGACAATATCTAGAATTAGACAATTAAGGTAATGCCTACAAGAAAATCTTGCTTTAATGAATATGGGAGATAAGAACAACCAATTGGTTGTTTGAATTGCACTGATTCTGAAATAATGTGGGCCTAGAACCCAGCACACAGTAGGCTCTTAAACAGTACTCCTTTCTTTTTGATATGCTTTAGGGGGCTTGGCGCTGGTTTATTTTCTTAGGAAGATTAAATGTTCCAGAGCAGTTCTGCCACTGCTGTGAATTAACTAAGAGAACAATTTTTCAGTAAAGAGTTCAAAAGGCTAAATTCTAGCCCACCTCTCCTGAGATGGTGGGTTCCACTTAGTGACATTCTCTTGTGCTGTTTTCTATTCCATCAGTCTCCTCTCCTTTCCTTCAAATCACCTATTTTTGTTTGAAAACCAGATACTTCAGTCCTTTATTTAGGCGGGGTAGAATGAAAACAAACCATGTTAGACAATAGATTGGGTGACCTGTTTATAGAGTGTCCGCTGGGTGAACACCATGGGAGGGGGGAAATGCAAAGGAGAAAGAAGTCCCAATCGATTGCTACCATCCAAGACATTGCAGTTCAGTTAAAGTGTATATGACAAATGTATGAAGAAAACATTAAAAGGTGTGTAAAAAAAATCTATAAATTCCCCTAATAGCATAGACCAGTGTTTCACAACCATTTTAAAACCCATGCCCACTTTTGGTAAATATTACAGCTTCATGCTATCCTTTGAATGTTTGAAATTTTATAATACATTATGGTGACCCAAAAAAGTCAAAACAAGTATAATATAAGCTATACTCTGTTCAAACCACACTTACCCTTCTTCACTGTGGGGTTCTGAAATGCCCCTCTTGGGGAGCCTGCAGTCAGTCCCCCACTCCCTGCCGTACTAGGGTAGCTCATACACTTAGGTACTGTGTGAATCTGTGGGAATGCTGTTTATCAGAGACTAGGCAGTACTAATACCTTAATGGTAGAACTGAGATTTAGCTGGGCTTGATGAAGAAAAAGGATATATTTATCTGAGTAGGGAGAGGAGGATATTTGAGTCTGCATAAAGAGGGGAAGCACACCGTATCAGAGAACAGCCAAAAGATCTGAGGTGTGGAAAATGGGGTAGTAAATGTCATAAGCAGGGAAGCTCAACACAAAGACAACCTTTGGACCAGGTGGATCTTGGTTGGAATTCTGGTCTTGCCACTCACCAGGTGGGCTACCCTCTCAACATAGGCATCTTAACTCCAAACTTTCCTTTCCTCATTTGTAAAACGGGGATAACACACACCCCTCAGAACTGTGTTATACATAGGAGATAAAGGATGCTGTGCTTAGCACAGCACCCAGGGCAGAGTGTATAGTGGGCAATAGACTTTCAACACATGTTAGTTCTTCCAGGAACTCCAACAGCCTCAATTGGCCCACCATCTTTGATTTGAGCCAGAGGGGCTCGAAGGGGTTGCGATGGCTGTTGGAATCACCTCCAACACCTTTGGGCCTGCTTTCTGTCCGCTCGGCATGTGTAATTGAGCTATTCTCCGTAGCTGCTGGCGTTCAGGAGTTTAGGGGAGGGGGACTGAAATTTCTTGGGGGACTCAACAGGCAACCCATTTCATGCTTCTGCCACTCTATTGATGAGGGAGCTTGACAAGCGGGACAAAGAGGGTGTATTTATTCAAAAGGAAGCTGTGGGGTGGGAGTGGGCCAAAGGAGGGATGGTTATCAGCTCAGCTCTCTGATCAGGTCCTCCCAGGGGCTGGGGTGAGATGGGGAGCAGTTGGATGTTAGTGGGGGTTGGCCAGGGGCTCGGGCCTTGGCAGCCTACGTGGGAAGAGTCTAGTGAACGAAGTGACTCTAGGTCCATTCTTGGTTATCTGCATCCCAGGATTCCGTCCCTGCAAGGTACTCTGTCAAGGGAAACTGAAGCAGTTTTTTTTTGTTTGTTTTTTTTTTTGCGGTACGCGGGCCTCTCACTGTTGTGGCTTCTCCCGTTGCGGAGCACAGGCTCCGGTCGCGCAGGCTCAGCGGCCATGGCTCACGGGCCCAGCCGCTCCGCGGCATGTGGGATCTTCCCGGACCGGGGCACGAACCCGCGTCCCCTGCATCGGCAGGCGGACTCTCAACCACTGCGCCACCAGGGAAGCCCTGAAGCAGTCTTTTGAACCATGGCCTCGGCAACTCCAGGTGAAGGCAAGAGGACCTTATGCATCCTGAGGGCACTTAGGCATCTTTTCTTATTTTCAGCTGATTCTCAGAACAATTCGACAATCTTGTTTTTCTGGCCCTGGAAGCACAGACCTGAGGCAGCTGTGGGTGATGTGCAAAGGACATGGGGCTTGACTTTGGAAAACCCGAAACCTAGCAGCTGTGTGACCTCGGGTGAGTCACTTTACCTCTCTGGGGCCCCGTGACACAGAGAGGTCAAGGGAGCACGAGGCACCACAAAGGAGAAAACACGACAGTGGCCATCTTTTAGGCCCCGGATCATCCCAGGCACATGAAAATTGTGTCACCCTGTGATTCTGACTGTCTCTTGGGTCCCATAAATGTCAAATTTGATGGACTTCCTCTCAATGAGACCCAAAATGGCATTTTTGGACTTGACCCAACTTAGCAAAGTGAGGGAAACTCAGCCACAAGGCTTGTCACTTTCCTCTCCTGACTGTGGACGGAATGGGAGAGCGGAGGCTTCTAGGGCAGGAGGGTGGTGGGCTCCCCATTGCCTGCGGGAGGCTGTGGGAAACCTGGCCGGTTCAGGACTCTCAGCCAGGGTGGAGGCCAGTGCAGTTTCACCATAGGGTCTAAGTTTTTGAGTGTGATTTTTTTGGTGATGGGATTCCAGTTACAACAGTGAAGTTCTAACCAGCATAGGAAGAGGGGATAGAAGGGGAGAAAGAGGGGAGAATGGGAGGGAGATGACTCTAAATCGTGGGGCTGGGGTGGGGAAATGGGTAAATAAATGGGAAATACATTTCCAGGGATAGAGACAAAGCTAAAGGCCAAAGGAGGCAAGCGCTTTGCTCCAGCCCTGACAGCCCCTTCCCTTCCCCAGTCTGGTTCCCTCTCCGCCCGCTGCCCCCGCCCCGCCCGGCCGGCTCCACGCTGGGGAAGGGGAGCGACTCTGGAGCCCGGTGGCTCATTCATCTCCTGATAAACTGTTTATCTGAGTTTTAACGAGGGCGCCTCTCTTCCAGCCCTGGAGACAGAAGCCGCCTCGTGTTTAGCCTGCCCTGGTGTGGGGGGCCTGGGGGTGGGTGGAGGCAACGCTGGCGGGCCCATCTTCTGCCCTGGCGTCGTTGCCAGCACGCGCTGCCTCGGCCTCGGCCTTCGGCTCTCCTGGCTTGACGTTGCCTTTCCTGGTCTGGGGTCTGGGTCTCTCTGGACTCAAGGTTCTCATCCGGAAAGGAAATCTTTTTATCATTTCTCTCCATTCACTCGTGTGCGCGAGCACACACACACACCCCCACCCCCACACATACACACATACTTCCTCTCTAAACACATACATACGTAAATACATACATTTAGAAATCAAGGGACTTCCCTGGGGGTCCAGTGGAAGACTCCCCTTTCCAATGCAGGGGGTGCGGGTTCAATCCCTGGTCGGGCCGCTAAGATCCCAGTACCTCTTGGCCAAAAAACCAAAACCTAAAGCAGAAGCAGTATCGTAACAAATTCAGTAGAGACTTTAAAGAAAAGGTCCACATCAAAAAATCTTAAAAAAAAGTAAAAATCAAACCCAACTTGGTTCTGCATTGTGGACTTTTACCATTTGTGACCCAATATTTCAAAAGGAAAGTGAATGGAATGCTACTGCTACAGCATGGGTAACACAGGAAAGGATTCTCCAAAGTGATGGAGGGGCTGTTCTGTGAAAAGGCAGCTGTCATCAATAAGAGAAACAAGCTCTAATTGTTCTAGGACTTGCTTCCCACTTGCCACCATTCACCCTTATGGATTCACACGGGTGCACACTTTACAGACACTGATGCATCTGTGCATGAGCATACCTGCCCTACCACAACACATACAGGAATGGGGCATACAAACAGACCAGGGTGCACTCCCATGCACACCCCCGCCTTTGCCACCCAGGCCGGAAGGGCTCCTGGAGACAGTCCCCCTTAGCCACCTACCATGAGGAATTTACACACAGCCTCCCCCCGCCCCATCAAACACACAAGCACCCATCTCAGCTTAGGCTCACGTTTCCCCCACATCCTCTCGTCCTGCTGCCTCAGATAGATGTTTATTGAGATAATATGGTCTAGCCTCCCTTATCCCCTCGAAGACTCAAGATAACAAGGAGACAGGAACTCAATGGAGTGAAAAATAAAGTGAAAACCTCCCCTATTTGAGTTGGGTGGGGTGTTCGCAGGCTCTGGCTACTGAACCCACCTAACACAACAGTCTCACATCTCTGCATCTTTTCCTAGCCCCTACCTCTGTCCCCTCACCAACCAAGTATTGGTGCAGCCTTGGAATGACTCTCCGTGACCACCTGCTGTCATCCATCGGTCTTATTCCTCCACCTATTCACCAGGCATGTACCCTGAGTCCAGACACTCTCAAAGACTGTTGGGGATGGGAAAAGAAAAATAAACCCAAGATTACAAGTCAGGACGTCAACTGCCACGATAAAGCACAGAAATGTTGGGGTGGGATGGAGGATCCAAAAAAACTCCTTAGGAAACTCAATGTCCAATGACAAATGGGAGGTCACAGTCTAGTGAGGAGGGGACAGTGGCTGGATGATATCTGGGGCAGTGGGGGGAGGGGAACACCATCCGAATGCTGTGGCAAGTTGGCAATGCTGAGTGCTGGGGCTTGAGGACTAAAGGCTGGAAGACAAGGGGTTTATATAGTGAGCCATTAAGGGTCTTAAGCAGTTTCAAATCCAATTTGAATTTATACTTGAGTTTAGAAATATATGAAAGAAACTTTGGAAACCATATCAATATGATGATGATAGGTCCTAAATATTTTAAGACAGCCCCTATTAAAAAACAAAACCAAAACTTTATTCTGATCGAAGTCGAGGCTGTTCAGCCCTAGAACCCTGGCTTTTAATCTCTATGCAGGGATTATTTTATGTGTAGGGGAAAATCCCTAAAAATATGCCTATAAATCATTCACTGTAATGATTACCTGTAAAGAATTGGATAAGTTGGTGGGGTGAGGAGGGGAGTGAACCTTACTTTACGTTATTTGTATGTAAATCTGTTTAAAAAGAGAGAGAGCCGTCATAAAACATTTTTGTGTTTAAGGAAAAGTCAATGAAAGATTAAAATCAGTGAATTTAGTGGCAACAACTTGCCCCAAAGTAAGTATCAGGCATGAGTAAAGCTGGAAATGGCATTTAAAGTTCTACGTGTTGAAAAGAGTTTTGAAGCCAGCACCAGGCTGCCGGGCAGGGCTGACTCGTATTATTGGATGATCTTTGTTTCAGGTTTAGTTAAATGGTTCAGCGCTCATGTGCAATGGTGAGACGAGGGGGAAGCCCATTTGAGGAGCTTTTGTGTGCAGGGGTGACTGTTTGTACGCACGCATGTAAGTATGTGATAGGCACTGTTTCATGACACTTTAATCTCCCGTCACGGGCGTCTACAGAGAAATCAGATTGCTTTCAAAATAAAGTGATATCCACGTCAAAACCCACCACTGGGCTGAAAAACAAAACAAAACTAAAATGCACCAAAGCCCAATCTCACGCTTGATCTAAACCCTACAGTCTGGAAAGTCTGGAATGAGTTTGGGGCGGGGGCTGGGTACTGGAAGTAAGTCACCTTAGTTGAGGGTTTGGAGGACAGGGTCCCCAAGTGACTAAATAAGAGGCTTTCTCTCCCAGTTGCCAGTCTTAGAAACAGGGCTATAAGTTTAACATGTGCCAGGAATTTACCATCTGCCTTACAAACATTTTCTTATCTACATCTTACAAGAGCTTCTGGAGTAAGGGCAATTAAATCCCCATTTTATAGATAGGGAAATTGAGGCCCAGAGAGGTGAGGGAGCTGCTGAAGGCCATATTCTTTGACTCCAGGATTATCTAAGGAGGTAGGGAGAGGATTCTTAGCTCAGAGCTGCAGGCCCAATGGGGCCTTCCGAAGGCATCCGTCTTTGTTGGTCTGTTACTGGTCCCTTGGTCCGATCCATATCTGGCTTACTTCAGAGGTCGTCGATACCAGCAGGCTAGGGAGATTTACTTTGGCCAGTGACTTTTGACAACCTGGTCAAGTTGGAGCGAGGGCTCATTTCATCCTCCCCTCCCCCACCCCACCCACAGTCCCACCCTCCATAATGGAGCATGACTGTAGTAAAACAGGGCTTTTGATCAAGCTTCCTCACATCACTTTCAAGACAAACAATGTCTCTGAAGCCCCCAACTGCTTTTATTTTTCTTATATCTAAGGTTTCACCTTAGGGTCTTTACCCAGCTTCATTGAAAAATGACCTCAATTAAGAAAAGAAAATCATGGCATTTCATTATTGTAATTCACAAAACATACCTATAGAATTGAAAGAGAGGCTTCAAAGTTATAAAAACAACCTTCGTAATTTTCTAAAAGGGGTTCCTACCTTCCCTCTAACCCATCAGGTGTCTCCCACATACCACAACGATTTTCCAATCTTTTCTTCGGCATAATTAATTAAGAACATAAGCAAACATATTAATTAAAATACAAATAAAAGTAAATAAGATGGTGGCTAGTCTTTCACCCGCGTGGTTGGCGGATATACTCATGTTTCAACACAAGACTTTTCAAAGGTACGATTCATTATGTATAGGATTTTTAGAAAAAATTAGTTTTATAAATTATTTATAAACATATGAATTAAAAAAAAATTTTCCCATCCATGGTAGAGGGATGGATAAGGTTAGAGCCGAGTCCAGTGTTTGGGCCCCTGGGTCTCCTCACTACAAAATGATTCCAGTACACTACAGTTTCAGACAAGCATTTCTTTCCTCACACAAAGGCTTAACCATGTTAACTAGTTAATGTAAAGCTTGATTAAACTCGCAAAGATAATCCCTAAAATGCTGGGAGAAGGGCCCTTGAAGTGCCTGGAGGTGGCAGGGAGGGGGTGGGCTGGTAATGAGGCAAGGTTGCGGTTCAAACCTCATTTTCACTTTGCTGTGTTTCAAAAGTGAATTACTGCAGCGGTTCAGCAAAATACATTGAGACAAATGCAAAGCTGCCTTCCTCACATCCTGGAGGATTTGAGTCACCACAGATGAGCCTTTAAATGTAATAAGAGGCATCGTAATTATCATGCCACGGGGGTAAGAAAATCCTGGCAGATCACATTTTATAGAACTCTGCTTTTCTTTCAAGCCCCCAGCCCAGAAAGAGAGGCAGCTACATTCGAGACTAAATGTTTATGGCTTAGGCTGCTTCAACAGCACGAACGTTTACTTCTGAGGTAGTCCTATTGTTCCATGTGTGATTTCAATATGCTTCTTCTAAATATTTTGACAGCTAGGCAAGCTTTGGGGCACTTGTCCTCTTCTAGGGACCACAGGGCCGTGACGACAGATTGTGGAGTGGGGGGTTGGTGAGGTCTCTGACTTGTCCCTGATAGCAACTCTTCTTCATCTCACAGCTATTAGGGTCCTAGGCGAGGCCCTCATCTCTCACCAAAGCTCCCCTAAGTTCCCACAAAGAAGGAGGGCTTGCAAATAGCACTGGCCCGCCCAAGGCAAGAAGCTTTCTATGGAAGTGCACCAAAGTGCCCCTCTCATTTCTCCCAAAGTCTTGGCATTCTTGAAGGAGAAACAGGCTAAAATAACTCGTATATAGAAATGGAATTATTTACAATTGTTCAGCGACCTCTGAGGATTCTCTTGGTGACTCTCAAGATAACGTTATGACATTGGATGCCTTTTCCATTCCGACCCTGATCTACCTTCTAGTTAGAGAACTCCTTGGAGGTCTCTACACATAGCCTGCTCTGCCTCATCGTTATATGTTCTGTCTACTATCTCCCTCATTTGCAAAATTATGTTTTTAGATTCTGCTTAAGTGTTGCCTCCTCCATTCTCGATTCTTTCTGTACAGAATGAGGTCCCTCCTCTCAGCTCCTATGCCATCTGGACCTTCTTCTAGGTTATGGATTACCAGATGGCATTCTAGGCAGTTGTCTTTCTTGACCACTAGTCTGCAAGCCCTTTATGGGAGTTTATCTCTCTAATCCTGGTGCCTAGCGTTGTGTTTGATGTACAGTAGGTTCCTAGTGAATCAATGACTCCCTGAGCTGCTTAATTTCTTTTGGGGACAACAATGGATGCTGGTAGTGGTTGGAGGGAAACAATGGTGGGGAAAACTATGTCCATGTCTTTTTTTTTAAATGTAGTTTTTATTTATTTTATTTTTTATTATTTAAAAAATTTTATTTTTGGCTGCTTTGGGTCTTCGTTGCTGTGCGTGGGCTTTCTCTAGTTGCGGCGAGCGGGGGCTACTCTTCGTTGCGGTGGGTGGGCTTCTCATTGTGGAGCACGGGCTCTAGAGCGCACGGGCTTCAGTAGTTGTGGCACACGGGCTTAGTTGCTCCGCGGCATGTGGGATCTTCCTGGACCAGGGATCAAACCCGTGTCCCCTGCATTGGCAGGCGGACTCTCAACCACTGCACCACCAGGGAAGTCCCTCATGTCTTAATTACTGCAGCAAATCCAGACAGCAATGGCTTATGTTTGATTACTTATTTATTTATTTATTATTTATTTATTTATTCAGCTGCACTGCTCAGCTTGCAGGATCTCAGTTCCCCGACCAGGGATTGAACCCTGGCTTGGCAGTGAAAGCACCGAATCCTAACCACTGGGCCACCAGGGAATTCCCTGTTTGATCTTTTCTTATAAACTAGGTCCCTCATAGGTATCTGGAAAATAAAAAGACCAAGTTGACCCAAATAGCTGCTTTATTATTTAACTGGTACACACCAATGACTCGCCCACGCTGAACTGGAGACAGCCTGATTGTTGTACCGACACCTTCAGCAGCCTGATTCCTCACAAATTAGCAGCTCAGTGTCTTGAGGTCTGCTGTCTTTGGCAGCAGAAGCGAGTCAGGGCAGGGGAGGGGGTGAGGAGAGGTTGGCTCTATCCCAGGAAGCTGCAGCTTGGGCTGGGGGTCGGGAGTAGTTGAGTGATGTGATCCCAGCTCATTCTGGGGAGGCACAGCTGCTGTGACATGTCAGGCTCAACTCAGTCCATGCCCTTGGGAAAGGAAGATGGTGGAGTCCCCCACCCCCGCCCCTGAGACCCCAGAACCCAGTCCTTCTGGGAACTATTTTCTCTCCCTTCTGCCTCTACTGCTCCAAGTCCCTGCTGTCCTCTTAGAGAGGTGGGTTCAGAGGAGTTCCAAAAGGTTAGAAGATCACTAATCTCTCTGAAGACTAGGCTCCCCTTGGTGTCTGATTCTTCTTTGTGTAGCCAAAGAGCTTTGCACACCATCTGGCTCAGTCAGCACTCGCTGGGGGTGGCTGGATCAATGGCTAGGTTCACTGTCAACACTGACGAGGTGCAATTCCCTAAACATCCTTTAGGTCCTCGAAGCTGTCATTCCATAGCCACAACTGTCCAGATAACCAGGTCAAAGGCGCCCCTCTGGGTATTCTTTTCCCAGCCTGAATGGCGCAGCCCAGTGCAAAAGTTGCTCAGGGGCAGCTCGGCATCACTCGGGTTCTGTCCACCTGGCACACAGGGCAACGCTTTGAAGAAGAAATGGATTAAGGTATTGGATTACAGTTTCTGCAGCCAGGCTCAGGGCCTGAGCTGAATGTCCTCCCCCAAGTAGGGTGACTTGGCAGAACAGTTCAGGCTTTCCTCCCTCCTTCCTCACTTTCCTCCAGTCTCCGTTGCTCTCTGGGTGAGGGGAAGAGGGGGAGTAGGGGGACCCTCACTCCCATAACTTAGATCCACATTTTTGTAAAGGGTAAATCTTACACTTCTGCACATGGTCTGTCCTACCTCGTGGCAGCATGAAGATGTGGGCAAGAACAGTCAGTGGGTGCTCTGAGTGAGTGACAGCAGGGCAGAGGCACAGCTCAACAAGAAAATTGATGTTAACCTCTTTCTTCTCTTCGGCTTTCTTACCGATTTCTGAGTTCTTGCTGTATGCCTGGTACGGTGCATTATATTTGTTATATCATTTAGTCCTCAAAGCATCTCAGTTTATAAGCGAGGACACTAAAACTCAGGGAAGTCAAGTGACTTGACCAAGGTCACCCAAGTAGAAAGTGGCATAGCTGTGGTTTAACTCTGCCCAACCCCAAAGCACGTGGTCTATTCTTGATGGCCCTTTTTTCGTTTCATCTAGGATTCTGATTCTGGTGTTCCTTATACAACCAGTAAATATGGAAAGTGGTGGTCAAGAGAGACACAAAAATGGAATTCAAGGTGACTTACAAAATAGTAGTATAAATTATTAATGGATGCAAATATATGTGGTAAATCTTATAATGAGTGGGAATTATACACACCAACTTGGAGACAGTGGTTATCTTTGGGGAGAGAGAGAAGGAGGGTGACGCACTTGGTGGGTATTTATGTGTATTTATATTTCTTTAGAAAGAGAAAGAGAGCTATCAAAGCAAACACAAAACAGACACAAATCTCTGGCGTCCCAAACCACAATGAGATATCACTTCATACCCATTAGGATGGCTATTATATGTATATACCATAATGAAAAGAAGTGTTGACATGGATGTGGAGAAACTGGAACCCTTGTGAACTGCTCGTGGGAATGTAAAATGATGCAGCTGCTATAGAAAACAGAATTGCAGTTCCTTAAAAAATTAAAAATAGAATTACCATAAGATCCAGCAATTTCATCTCTGAGTATATATCCCAAAGAACTGAAAGCAGGGACAGCAACCCACATACACCCATGTTCATAGCAGCATTATTCACAATAACCTAAAGGTGGAAATAATCCAAGTGTTCATCAACAGATGAATGCATAAGCAAAACGTGGTGTATACGTACGATGGAATATTACTCAGCCTTAAAAAGGAAGGAAATTCTGACATATGCTACAACGTGGATGAACCTTGAGGACGTTATGCTAAATGAAATGTCAGTCACAGAAGGACAAATACTGTGTGATTCCACTTATATGAGGTGCCTAGAGTAATCAAAGAGACAGAAAGTAGAATGGTGGTTGCCAAAGGGGACGGGGAGGGGGAGGGGGAAGAGGGAGTTAAAGTTTAATCCTTTTTTTTTTTTTTTTTTTTTGTGGTACGCGGGCCTCTCACTGTTGTGGCCTCTCCCGTTGCGGAGCACAGGCTCCGGACGCGCAGGCTCAGCGGCCATGGCTCACGGGCCCAGCCGCTCCGCGGCATGTGGGATCCTCCCGGACCGGAGCACGAACCCGTGTCCCCTGCATCGGCAGGCGGACTCTCAACCACTGCGCCACCAGGGAAGCCCGGGAGTTAAAGTTTAATGTGTACAGAGTTTCAGTTTGGGAAGAGGAAAAATGTTCTGGAGATGGATGACGGTGATGGTAGCACACAATGCTATTTAATGCCAGTTACAAATGGCTAAAATGTGAATTTTACATTGTGTGCATTTTATCACACACACACACACACACACACACATCCTTGATGCCCAGCAAGGAGGGAGGAGTAGAAGAGCTTCACAGTTCCCTGTCACATGCCATCCTTCTTTGGCTTGGTCCCCATCAGGGGACACCGGACACAGGGTGAAGGGAAGAGCCCCCTCCCCTGGGCACTCCCAGCAGGCAGCCTTCCTGACTCAGGTAGGCCAGCAACTCTGGACACTCAGGCTCAGAGGAAGTTCACCTGAAAATAAAAGCAGTCCTTCAGGGGTCCCTATGGATTGAAAGACTCCCTTCCTCGTTGTCTCAGAGGCTGAAGCGTGACTGCTGCTAGCCCCCTGGGTATAGTAACAGCCCTGTCAGCCCAGGCAAATCTGCCCGACCTCAGAATCCCAAATTAGCACCTGGCCCTTAGATAGGGCAACTTTGGTTTAAAGTTTAAGTGAAACCTTGACAGCTCTACTGCCTTGAGGGGAGGCCGGGGGCTGCTCTCATAGGATGTTCTTTCTTCGGAGGAATGCGGTGGTGTGTACAGTGTGGTGTCTGCAGTCAATTCCTACAACTGCAATTAGGGCCTTTCAATGGAGGTGTCAGCCACATTCAAAGTCTGAACCGTCTCAGCCATGAAATTCATAATGGGATAAAAGTTCCATTCCGGGACTGACAACTTCACATGGAATTTGAAGTAATCTTTTATTTATTTACGGGGCCGTGGGAGTGGGGGCGGGGGCTATGAAAAATCCCACCTCCCTCCACTCCCTTTCCCCCAAAGCTTCCAAGGATAAAAATGAGGGTTGGGATTACATTTGGAGGGAAGCAAGGCTATGTTTAAATAGGCTTTGGAAAGTGTGGCTCCACGTCTGAGGCAGTCCGGAGCGACAGCTTCATCCAGCCCAGTCTGGGACATTCCAAAGAATCATACTGAGACCTTGTGCTAATTGGTTCCAATTTATCAGTTCCAATGTCTCAGTGGACCAGGGCCGGGTCTTGATGCTTGACGGTCTGCGGGGACAGCGACGCACTGGATCTACTGCAGGAGCCAACGGAGCCTTCCATACTTTGGTTTTCACTGATGGCGATGGCTGTTTAATTAATTCTCGAATACCTTCTTTTTAACCGACGCTTACCCAAGCCATATGCCATGAGCTGCCTCTTGGTAGACCTTTCAGTAACTTCGGTTCATCTTATTTACACAAAAGCAGAGGCTTTTTGCGGTATTAAGGGAGCCGGGAGACCCCGGGGTGGGGGCGGGGGGGAGGATTTATTTGTAATTACAGCCGGGTTCTCGCTTAGTCCCATCCCACCGTTCTGCCCATTCACAGGCTCCGGCCAGGGCTGGCGCCAAGATCTCCAAGTTGCCCTGTGTTTATGTCATTGAGACGAGGACAATATTTCAGTGTGAAGCCAAGCCACAGGGATCCACTCTATAAAACCCTCACTAAAAATAGACGCTCCAACCCCTGCCCAGCCCCCTCCCCGCCTCCGCGACTCCCCAACGCCTGCCCCTAGCGCGGCAGCACCCAGCTCCGTACGCTGGGAGACAGGCGTGCCAAATCGGCCGGATCGCGCAGCTCGGGGTGGCGAGGGGCGGGGGGGGGGGGGGGGGGGGCGTGAGCTCCTTTCTTCCCGAGGAGTTTTAATGCAGAATAAAAGGCGTCAATTAGCAGCCTTTAGAGCTGACAGGGCAATTAAAGCTAAATTGCAAGACAGAGGGAGAGCTGGAAGAAGGAGGAAGAGAGAGAGGGGGAGGGAGAGAGGAGAGAGATTTCCAATGTATTTTTGGTGGCAGCTGCATTTTTGAGAAGGGTGAGCCTCTCAGACTACAACTGGCTGTTTGGATATATTTTCACTTCTGAAGTGATATTTTCAGCGAACACTGATACTCCCCGTTTATTGCACTTTTCATGTTAGAACTGAGCCGCTTGGGAAAATGAAAACAAACACAAAGTGAAAGGATCTTGTCTTTACAAACTCTCCCAACCAGCCTGGGTCCCAACAAACACGTTCCTTTGCAGGCTGAATGAGATGCAGCATGAAATTGTGAGGGTAGACGGATGGGTGGGTGGAGCCACTGCACCAGTTAGCAGCTAATTTGCGCTTTGGGGATCCCAGAATTTAGAGTTGGTGACTCTGTCATAATGCCTTTGCACACTTTCTGTCATCAGCCCAGTCCCCCAAGGTTATAAAACTATTGGAAAATAGTCTTCTTTTGGTCTACGCGGGAGTGACCTTCCTGAAGGAACAGTCAGGCTTTGGTTTGGGATTTGGGAGCTCTGAGACTGTCTTATGCAGATAGGAGTTGGTAACAACGGTGGTATTGATTTTGATTCACTGCTGCCACACACCAGTTCCAGGGAATGGATTCGAGGGGTGCTGTGCACCAGGATGGGCACAAGAGAGAAATACACCATAATCAGAGGAACAGTCAGCCTGGGGAAGCTAGAGCTCCTTCAACCCTTCACAGACATCCTACCCTCCCCTGGCCCCCAACCCACGGAGGAAACGGTAACCACAGTTCCTGAGAGGATGCTCCCGAAGTCACCTCTGCTTTGCTGGACCTCACATCTCCCATCCTGTAACTACAATCCTTTTCTCTTTATCCTCCCTCACTCATTAAGAACTACCATTTCTACAGCACCTACCCTGCTCCCGGCATTGTGTTAAGGACTTGCCGGGCTCTGAGTGCGAGGTAGGCGCTATTACTTTACGTGTTTTATGTAAGAGGAGACTGAGGCTGAGAGACATTCAGTAACTCATTCAAGGTCATCCTTCTGGTAAGCGGTAAAGCTGGGGTTGGAACCAGATCTTAGTCTAAAGACTGTGCTCTTGTACTCACCTTGTACAGGGCCCCCATGCATCTCCAGGAAAACTTAACTTGGGATCGGTGTTCATTTGGTTGGGGCTGAACTTCAAACCCCCTGGAAAGGGGGACTTGCTGTCTTAGGACACTGGTGATGCTGCAAGGACACAGTTCCACATGCTTAGGAGCTGAAGGGACAGGAGAGCGACATTGAGTTGTTCGTGTCCGGAGCTAGGGTCCAGAGCTCCCAGATTTCTGAGAATCTATTCTCAGGAGCATAATGAGATTATATATTTTGAGACAATATCTAGCTCAAGCCTTGCCATTTTGACAGCTCAGGAGGGTGAGAGGCCAGAGAAGGTCACACAGCGAGTTATGGTGGGCGAAGTCAGAACAAGGATGACAGCCCTGCCCAGGACTATGTCTGCTAACAAGCAACGTTTTCAAACACTGAATTTATAGGTCCACTTGCACTGCTTGATTGAAGCCCTTAGGGGCTTTAATAGATATTTGATGAGTAAATGTGTAAGAGCAATTTAGGAGTGGTTACAGGTAGGCAAACACTTGATATGCTAATTACAGACTAGTCTTAGCTGCACTCACGAGTATTGGTATTTGGTCACAGTTTGGCCTCCTAATCTCTATTGCTTAAATCCAGTAAAGTTGCCTTTCTGTGTATCTCCTGAGCTCTTCTCTGTTCATTCCACATTCAGTAGTTTTTTTATAGAATGCCTAATATGAGCCAGGCACTGTCCTGGACTGTAAACAAAACAGACTAATTCTCCACCCCGCTCCCTGCTAATCTGCTTTGTAAGGCATTGCTCTGCTGTATTGCTGTGTAATTGGGATTTGCTCTGGTGAGGTTTGGATGGTGAGAGGCCGTCCATTTTGTTTGTTTTTTCTTATTTTCTTCTATTATGCCTAAGTGAGTGGCTCTTACCTTTAAATTTTTTAAATTAAAAATTACAAAATAATGCCTTGTGAACAATAAAATAATGAGAAGTATAAAAAGTAAAATCATGGAAGTGTCCTGCATCCCTCCCTAGAGGGGCCAGTGTTAATAGTTTGATGGTATATATTCTCTCCCTGTGGTATGTACGTATAATAGTTGTACAGTATATTATATGAACTCATACATACAAGTGGAGGGTACACAGCTGGGGCAGTTCAGTCAGCGGGGCAGGATAATCATACTTTTAATTTTGTAATCTGCGCCGTTGGTATCTTTCATAGGCCTCTTAGGATATCATTAAGAGCAGAAACTTCAAAATCAAATTTTAATGATGTTCAGAAAAGAGGCGTCAAGGGTAGCAGCTCACAGCTCTCTCCTTGCCTCCCCTTCCCTGAAATCATAGGCCCAGGACAGCCTGGGCATCTATTTGAAGCCCAAGGGGTGGGCCTTGATCTGAGTTTTTTTTCCCCCTTTTGTCTGTTTTTGAAACAGAAGTGTTTGATCCTATTATTCATGTTATTTTCAACTTGCTTTATTTATTTAACAACGTGGATATACATCCGTGACACTACAAGCAGAGTAGCTCATTATTTTTCATGGCTGCGTGCTCTTCCATAGCACGGACATGTCATGATTAAAAAAACAAGTTGTGCTAACAAGGGGCATTTCGGTTTTCTTCAGTTTTTGGTTTTTTTGGGCAAAGTTACAACGGAGCAGCTCTGGTGCATGTCCTCTGCTCACTCACGTGAACACTCCTTGCGCATAGATTCCTGGAGGTGAACTGTTGGCTTTGAGGGTATGTACATTTATGATTTTGATGCTGCCAATTCTCCTTAAAAAATGTTTCCGTTTGTACGCCAGCCAGAAGAGTGCCTTTGAACCACCCGTATTACGATGGACATTTTTTGTTCTTTATGAAGCTAAGTGTAAGAGTTGACCAGTGACAGACCTACCAGTGAGGGAGGAAAGCAAACCCCGACTGTCCTAAGGATTCAGCTGTTGTTAAGTCTCCCTTAAACAACCATGCCCAGCCAAAATGGAGCTGAGATGATAATGTTATACCTGGTGATGTAGGAGATCACCCTTAAGGAGATGCTTCAAAAACGATACGTCAGGAAAAGGCCTTCGACAAGGAGCTTGCGTCAGAAGAGAGGGCACTAGACTGAGAAGGAGGGATTCGAAGATTGGCTCCCACCTGGTCTTTGCCACTTACTACCTGTATCACCTGGGGCAGGTCACTACCTAGAGTTCCAAGAACCTCAGTTCCCCAACCTGCCAAGTGGGAGCACATCATATACTCTTCAAACTTCATGGGGTTGCTGTGAATTTAACGTGCTCCGGTGAAGTATGAGAAAGTGTTTTGTAAAAGGTGTGTCATTTTGATAACTGCAGATTCAATGGATCTCTGATAGGGAAGACAACTGCTTCAGTCCAGATATGAGAGTGGCTTGGATAATGGTATTAAATGCCAACAGACTGAAGCCCTGGTATCTGAGTGTTCTGGATTCTTCTAGATCTTGGGTTGAGGTTTTTTTTTTTTTTTTTTTTTTTTTTGCGGTATGCGGGCCTCTCACTGTTGTGGCCTCTCCCGTTGCGGAGCACAGGCTCCGGATGCGCAGGCTCAGTGGCCATGGCTCACGGGCCCAGCCGCTCCGTGGCATGTGGGATCCTCCCAGACTGGGGCACGAACCCGCGTTCCCTGCATCGGCAGGCAGACTCTCAACCACTGCGCCACTGGGGAAGCCCTGGGTTGAGTTTTTAAACCATGTTTCTTGGGGCTTCAGAGGAACTTTTGAGGAATGTGCTGAGTAATGAGTTGTTTCTGGGGATGCTTTGTGATACAGCTGAGGAGAGGCTGACAGAATGGTGTGTAACTGCCAAGACCGTTAGGTTGACTTTTATGTTTGCTGGACTTAGCACATAGTAGGAGCTTAAGACATCTGGAGCATGAATAGTACTCACACTTATAACCCCAGTATGAGTTTCATCTTTGACCTTGAGTTGGAGACCACATGCTGGCCCCTTATGCTTTGCTCTCTGGTTTAATGGATTGATGCATGCCATTGCCTACCACTGTACCTGACTTATGGCAGATGCACAGTCAATGGCTCCCATTTTGCTCCCTCTGCCCTTTATGTCTGAACCCTCCCTTCATGGCACAGTTCACATTGATTACCCCTCCCCTCCCCCACTTTTTGTGTGTTTTTTGGCATAATAATTATGTATCATTGCAGCCAGACATAATTGTGTTCCAATCCCAACTCTGCCATGAACCTCGTTATATGATATTAGACAAAGTGCTTAACCTAGCTCAGTGTGTTTCCTCATCTGTAGAAAAAAGAGAACACTAGCACATGAAAAGATGCTCAACATGACTAATTATTAGAGAAATGCAGATCAAAACTACAATGAGGTATCACCTCACACCAGTCAGAATGGCCATCATTAAAAAGTCTCCAAATAACAAATGCTGGAGAGGGTATGAAGGAAAGGGAACCCTCCTACACTGTTGGTGGGAATGTAAATTGGTGTAGACACTATGGAAAATAGTATGGAGTTTCCTTAAAAAACTAAAAATAGAGCTACCATATGATACAGCAATCCCACTCCTGGGCATATAACCAGAGAAAACCATAATTCGAAAAGATACATGCACCCCAATGTTCATTGCAGCACTATTTACAATAGCCAGGAGGACATGGAAGCAACCTAAGTGTCCATCAACAGATGAATGGATAAAGAAGATGTGATACATATTTACAATGGAATATTACTCAGCCATTAAAAAGAATAAAATAATGCCATTTGCAGCAACATGGATGGACCCAGAGAGTGTCACGCTGAGTGAAGTAAGTCAGACAAAGACAAATATCGTATGATACTGCTTATATGTGGAATCTAAAAAAATGGTACAAATGAACGTATTTACAAAATAGAAATAGAGTCACAGATGTAGAAAACAAACTTATGGTTACCAAGGGGGGAAGGGGGGGACATAAATTGGGAGATTGGGATTGACATACACACACTGCTATATATAAAATAGATAACTAATAAGGACCCACTGTATAGCACAGAAAACTCTACTCAATACTCTGTAATAACCTGTATGGGAAAAGAATCCAAAAAAGAGTGGATATATGTATATCTATAACTGATTCTCTTTGCTGTACAGCAGAAACTAACACAAATCAACTATATTCCAATAAAAATTTTAAAAAAAGACAAGAAATGATAGTAACTGTCTCAGAACTCTTGTGAGGTTTAGATGAAATGATGGTGCAGGGTGCTATTCCAATGTTTATGACCCAACATGTTGAGGTGTTTTAGATCCAATTACCCTTCACATCATTTTAATTGAATGTTAATGACAACAACAACAAACATTTTGGTGTGTTCCAGCTTACAAACCCCTCTTACCACTTACTTTACTTCCATTCTTATAAGATGTCATGAAACTGTGTCTCAGAGAGGTGAGGTAACTTCCCCAAAGTCCCACTGCTAGAAGTGGTGGAGCTACGTTTCTGCACCAGGCAGGATCCCTAAGACTAATTCCATCATGCTTTCCTGATCTGACTCCTGTTCCAGCTTCAGAGGCCCATGGGCACTTGTCAAGTTTGGAAGCAAATAAAACCCATCACTGGGTTGGTGTGAGAAGACCTAGCCTCTTCACTGGCCCTAATCCTACTGAGTTCTACCTGGATTCTTTCCTTGGAACTTAGGAAGACCAGGGAGCTAGAAGGGTATGGGGCCCTTAAGTTAACAGGTCTCAAAAGAGTGAAGGCCAACCCCCGAGTGAGCCTCTTTTTGAAGCCTGTGGTGGTAGATGACCTCACGGGGGAGCAGGTCCCTGGGGAAGAATTAGGTTAAAGACAGCCAGACTAGGAATGACCTCTGGATGCTGGCCTCTCCCTTCTGGCCTCCATCCATCACTGCTCCTCTCTCCCCGTGTCTCCAGTCTCCTGGGGGATGGCTGTCTCCTTTCTTTTTTCTTTAACATCAGGGAAGATGACTCAAACACTGCCTTAGGGCACCAAAGGCATCCACAAATTGGTCCCAATCCCAGCTAATGAGGAAGGCAAGGGAGGAGACAGGCAGACTGTCCTGTGGCTTGGGCCACAAGAGGAGAGGAGAAGGAGGCCACCAGCTAGGCCCCTCTGACCCCACACAGCTCTAAGGCCCAAGGCCTCCTGCCCTGGGCCTGTGGGTCAGGCTTTTCTAAAATTTCTTCTATTCCAAGGTGGTAAATAAACCAGTCTCTCTCCAGCTTCCCTCCCTCCTTCTCACACATGCACTTTCTTACATCAGATCAGACAGAATAGAGGAGAGGTTAAGAGCACATCTTTCTGAGTCCAAAAGATCTTAGTTTCCATTCCAGCTTGTCCACATAGAGCTGTGGGCCCCAGGATAAACTGCTTGACCTCTCTAAGCTTCAGTTTTCTCATCTGTGAAATGGACACAGTAACACTCATTTTGGAGAGCTGTGATGAGGAGGTGAGTTCAGACATGTGAATTGCCTGTAACCCAATCCTTCAGGAAGTGGTGTCTTTGATTAATTTTAAAACCTCCTTCCCCTGACACCACCCCTGCCCTCCAACACACACAGATTAGAGCAGGCAACTATAGCACTGACACAAACCCAAGACCCATTTCTCAAATCATCCCCTTTCTTTTAAAATTGATCCTTATATGACTACTTGTAGCACAGGGACCCTGCCCTCCAAGGCTGAATTTCGACATTAGTATCACTGATTAAATGTGCAATGACAGTTGAATGGATAAAGAAGATGTGATATATATATATATTACTCAGCCATAAAAATGAATGAAATAGGGGCTTCCCTGATGGCACAGTGGTTAAGAATCCGTCTGCCGATGCAGGCGACACGGATTCAAGCCCCGGTCCGGGAAGATCCCACATGCCGCGGAGCAACTAAGCTCGTGCGCCACAACTACTGAGCCTGCATCTAGAGCCTGCGAGCCACAACCAGTGAGCCCGCATGCCACAACTACTGAAGCCCACGTACCTAGAGCCTGTGCTCTGCAACAAGAGAAGCCACCGCAATGAGAAGCCCGTGCATTGCAACGAAGAGTAGCCCCTGCTTGCCACAACTAGAGGAAGCTGGCACGCCACAACAAAGACCCAAAGCAGCCAAAAAAATAAATAAATTTATTTAAAAAAGAATGAAATAATATCATTTGCAGCAACATGGATGGACCTAGAGATTATCATACTAAGTGAAGTAAGCCAAAGACAAGTGTCATATGATATCACTTATATGTGGAATCTGAAGAAAAAAAGATACAAATGAAAGTATTTACAAAATCAGAAATAGATCCACAGACATTGAAAACAAAATTTATGGTTACCACAGGGGAAAAGGGATGAGGGATAAATAAGGAGTTTGGGATTAATATATACACACTACTATATATAAAATAGATAACCAATAAGAACCTACTGTATAGTATGGGGAACTATACTCAATATTTTGTAATAATCTCTAAGGGAAAAGAATCTGAAAAAGAATATATTTGTATGTATAGCTGAGTCACCTTGCTGTACACCGGAAACTAACACAACATTGTAAGTCAACTATACTTCCATTAAAAAAAATAATCATCATCATCAAGAAAAACACAACCTCTTAAGGTCAGATTGGCTCAGCCCATTCCCTCCAATGACATAGATGTGGGGGAGGGGAAATAAGTAGCCAACTAATGGGCAGGAGTGTTCTGAAATCCTTTCAGCTAACTCTCCTTTCCCCAGCACCCCGTCATCTCTCCTAATTTAAGGTGGTCTGCTTGGTTGATAAACTCAGCTCATTTCCCTTTTTTTTTCACGCCTGGCTTGAAGTTGGAAATTATATTGGTAAGACTCACGATGGTGGATGTTACTAATGTGCTTAATGGGCACTTAAGACAGTTGAAAGATCTGAGCCTTTGCACCGTGCTTTATCCCACCCTGGGGGTACATAATGGAGATGCTAACACAGTCTGTAAAGGGGAAAGAGCATCCCACTTCACAGGAAGGGGATGCTTTGATGACCTGTCTGCAGGCAGGGTGATGAAATCAGTTTCCCTAGTTTTCATACCCCTTTCAAAAGGCCAGTTCTCCCAACACAATACATATTTCCATGTCGTTTTAAATTTGGCATGAAAATGTCTCCTTTATTCCAGACTAGAGCCAGTGGAGTTAATGGGAAACACACATCTGGGCAGCTGTGCTCTTCCAAGTGAGGAGGTGAGCAATGGGGGGCAGGAGTGTGATGCGGGGATTAAAGGTAGTGGCTTCCCGGCTCCATCAACCAACAGGGATTCAGACCATCACACTGGAATTGCAAGTTTTCAGAGCTATCTATGGCTCCCACCAGTGGCCATGGTTCCCTTCTTTTCCTCTGTGGAGGTGAAGTATGGGGCAGTAGGGGTGTCAGCTAACCTTTTGGTAGTCCATAGTTCCTGGTCCCAGGCTATGGGGGTGGGGGGACTTTCTCTGTTTCTCTACTAAGTGAGTCCAAACGATTTGCTGGCTGGTCCCTCTTCCGCTGCGGACGTTCCCCATGCCTGGCCCTCTTCGTGAGTCCTGAGGATGGGGCATTTGGCACAGGGATAATGGGTAAGGGAAGGCTTTGAGCACACCCATGTCAAGCTTTCAGGATTCCCCATTCCTTTCCCTGCCCAGCTTTATGGTGTGTGAATTCAAATTTGGAATGAATTTGTATCTACGACAATGAGGCAGTGGCCCTGGTAGACAAGTGTATATCAATAGTGACTTTGCCTATGAACGCCTAGGGTCCCAGAGGAGGGTTCCTCTACTTGAACTCATCCCATCGTTATTTTAGCCTCAAGTTTTAGGCATACTTTTACCATACTATGGTTTGTGTATTATTGTTTTTAATTGCTCTTTAGGGCCGGATGTGTAACCTGAGGAACCCTGGGGCCTGTGAATTCCTTGGGATTGTCTGCAAAAAATGTGTCTGCCCGTGGCTTTCATCAGATTCTCAAAGGGGCCTCAAAGGCTAAAATTAGGGTTATCATACATCCTGATTTGCTTGGGACAGTTCCAGTTTACATCAGTTGTCCTGGTATAATTGGTAGTAGCAACTCTTTTCACTCATAAAAGTGTCTTGGTGTGGATGATAAATTACAGTTGATCCTCAGTATACGTAGATTCTGTATTTGCAAATTCACCTACTTGCTAAAATTTATCTGTAACTCCCAAATCAATACTTACGGCACTTTTGCAGTCATTTGTGGGCATACATAGCAGCAAAAGATTGAGTTGCCTGCTGTGCACGTTTCAGCGGAGGTTGAACAAGATGATACTTTGCTTTCTTTTTCAGCTCTCATAGTGTGTCCTTTCCATGGTCTCTTTAGTGCCACGTTTGGCATCTTGTCTTTTGTTGGTGATTCTGCTGTTTAAAATGGCCCCCAAGCATAGTGCTGAAGTGCTATTTCATGTTCCTAAGTGCAAGAAGGCTGTGATGTGCTGTACAGAAAAAAAATAACGCGTATTAAATAAGCCTCGTTTGGTTCTGAGTTATAGAGCTGTTGGGTGTGGTTCAGGACTAATGAGTCAACAATATATATTAAATAAAATGTATTTAAACAGAAACACATGTAAATGCATTGACTGATTGACAGAAAGGAGGCTCACAGGAATCTCACTGTGCATTTCCCCTAGGAGCTGGGGTTCGGTCTTCAATATTCAGGTGTCTTTATAGAACGTAACGACCGTGAATAATGAGGATACCCTTGCTAAAATTCATCGTTTTACGGGAAGATAACCAGACTCAAAGTGAACTGACTTGGTTCTAAATCCCTGCCCTGCTTGTTACTAGCTATGAAACCCTGAGTCATCACTTCCCCTTGGCAGGCAGTTTTCAGGTTTCTCTCAGTAGGATGAGAATGGTGCTCTTGGGGTGCCCTTCCTCTTTGCCTTGAGTCAAGGAGCCTGTTACTTCCTTGGAGAAGCAGGCTGTCTATGGAAGGTAGCCCCAGATATCAGTTGTAGGTGCCTACCTGTGCCTGGGACATAGTGACCACTCTGTTGTGGACTCTTGTGATGATAACTGGACTGGGCCCCTCCTAGGGCCTCTTTGTTGGGGGAACTGGTCACCGCATGCTACGGTGGGATCCATCCCCTTCACCATGGCCTCCTTTCTTGGACCATCCACCAATCTGGAGAAGTTCTCAGTCCCCCAACAAACAGTCTTTCCATCCTGGGAACATCCTGGTCTGTTTTACAGGTACACTATAAAGCTGAGCGGGAGGCATCCAAGCGAGCCAGTAAAAACCGGCAAGACAAAGGGGTCGGAACTGTCACGTGCTGAGCGCCCAGAAACAGTTGGGCATTGTGCTGTGTGCTTCCATCAATTGCCCTATTTCCCATGACAACTATGCTGGTTAGATATTATGATGTCCGTTTAAAAACAGATGTGGAAACTGAAGCTAAAAAAGGTAAAACATCTGCCGAAAGACATTCAGTCAGTAGTTGTATGAACAATTCAAACTCAAGTCTTTCTTACTCCAAATCCCATCATTTTCACTTCCCTATGGTATTTTATAGTAAAGCCAGCTTTTGGAGGGTAGGGGCTTGCCTTCAAAAGCCCATGATCTCTGACTCCCCAGGGAACTTTGAGAGAGAGAAAGAGGATCCTATTGTATAATGCAAGACCCAAGGGTATCAGTAATTTCTCAGGAACCCTTGGTTCCAGTCGCCCGGCTGCAGAGTGCCATGCTAGGAGCGAGAGTAGACCTCCAAACGCGTCGTTTCCCACCCCCCACCCCGGCCCTGTGGGCTGCTGTCTGGTGAAGGTCACCCTCTTAGCCTTGCTTGCTTTATGCTGCTTTCGAGCACCCTTTTTCAGAACAGGAGCTCAGTTGCAACTCTCTCTTTTGCTTGGCCCCAGGACAAGTTTTCCACTGTCACCACCCTGTAGCCTCAGCTGGCACAGAAATTCCAAAATAAATGAACGTGTTGTAAATCGGAGAAAATATTGTGTCCTTGTGGTGTTGATGTTGATTGCAGCTCAACGGCTCAGGCAGCAATGACCACAGCTCAAGCTGCATATTTCTTTACCCAAACACACAGAGGGCCTAGCTCTGCAGACGCCTCCGTTCAGTGTGCACTTCAGCTTCTAGAAGGTGTGCCTGCAGGGCTGACAAAGTGCCGTTGATCCGCAGCCCCCAGCCAGGCCCGGAGCCCGGCCATCAAAGCCAGGCTGAGACCAATCTTCAGCCTCGAAGCACTTGGGAACAGAGGGCTGACGATAATACTTGGGCAGGAGACAGCTCCCAAAGCAGCGTGCTGCTGGCCCTCAGAGTGGCCCCCGGGCCTGGGTTTGACTGGGGCTGGCACAACACAGCCTGTAGCTAACCGAGGCCCTGTGCTAAGAGGCTTCTTGGGCTGAGGGTGGGACCTGGGCTTGCTTGTCAGGGTCTGGCTGCAGGCTCTGAGGGGGGTTTGAAAGTTTGGCCACCCAGCGTCATTTTGGTAGGGACATGAATAAGAGAGAAACAGAATCTCCTTTGAAGAGGGCTATGGGCAGGCAGAGGAAGAGAGTGATTTGTCACAAGGATTTTTTCCCCCTTAGCTCAAAGACTGGGCCTGAATTTTCCAGGGAGCAATGGGGATTCTTATGCAGGTCACTCTCCAGAGAGCTTTGGAGAAGACATCTGTCATTTTTTTTTCTGTCTGTCCAGCAATCCCCCACCTCCTCCTTTAAGATATTGCTCCCAGTTCCCAATTGCGGGAGTCGGTGGGACAGCCAATCACAGTCTCTCATGCCCCTGGATGCAGGGGTGGGACATAGTCTCGATCCGCCAATCACAGAACTCCATTTTTCTGGCCGGAATGGACATTTGACATAAGGTAGACCCACCAGGATCCTTCTCTGGGACTTTTTTTCTTTCTCCCTGGGACTTTGGATCTGGAGAAGAAGGTCACTTGCCTTTTAGGTGAGGGAGCTAAAAGCATATGAATTGAAGATAGCTGCTGGGCACCTTCTTTACACTTTAGGAAAGACTGATTTGTAGAATACGTGAGAGTGAGATCACACACAGAAAGTGTCAGTATCAAATGATGGTAAAGAGAGTGAGAGAGAAGATTCTGAGTATCACCCTCGAATTCCTGGATCCAGGTGTGCTTGGAGCCAGGTTCATCCTTCGATTTCCTGGTTAAATGGATCAATATAGTCTCCTTGTCCCTTCTTTTTTAATCCTAAACTAGTTTGAGTTGTTATTAAAGGAGACTTGTCTAAAACGAAGTGGCTTGTGGCTCAGCCTTGGACAAATAGAAGTGTGTTTCTGAGGGGAAGCAGAGAGGGACCAGGGAAGGAATTGTGGCAATCATTTTATGAAAACCGTGCATCAGTCCCACGTCTGTTCTTTCCCATTCATTTATTCCACATACAGTTATTGAATGCCCACTACGTGGCACGTCTGCCTGGGCCAAGGCTGTGGCTATTAAAATGAATAAGGTGAAATCTCTGCCCTCAAGGAGTTCACAGTTTCGTTGGAAAAACAAACAAAGAGTGGCAACGATGATACAGTGGGATACAATACAGTGCTAGGATTAGAGTCCAATGCTAGGATGGAAGACCCGAGGCTCTGGGAACATGGAGGAAGCCCGCTATCCCAGGAGCCAAAGGAGATCAGGACAGACTTCCCAGATGAGGCAGCACAGGCAGTAGGTAAGCTGCAGTGGATGCTGGTGGGATGGGAATGAGCAGTAGCTAATCTCTGGCCTGGAGCTCTTATTCCGGGGTTTGGGCTGAATGGACTGGGGATGAGACCAGCACAGAAACCATGGTAACACATGACCAGGTGGTGAGGTGATGGGGCCTAACTGATGACCAGTCAGGAGCTGCAGACGTTCACAAGAGCTTCCAATATGCTTCTCAGGAGATGATCTTTCCAGGCCTGTCGCAATTCACCTGCTCACTCTGCATTCCTCCCCCACATTTACTCCATTCCTTTTGGCTACTGACTTTGCTATCGGCCTGCTCTTTCTAACCGTGGTTTTCAAATATTTTTGATCATGCCCCTTACCAGTAAAATGGTTTTGATGAGACACTGACAATATTTGTGATATTTACTTAGATATTTATAAATTTTATATATACACACACACACATATATATAGCTGCTGTGCAAATATAATATGCCATTAAGAGTATGTTCAGAAGTAGGAAATATAAAAGAATAAAAATCAAATTAGTAGTGTTTTAATTGTCTTGCTAACTGTACTAGCTAAATACACATTAACCAATGTGCCTTTCGCGTAAGGTTAATTGTAAATGAAGGTAGATTTATAGCCACTCATTTTGTGAATAGTCTTCTTAATAATTTGATTTTTGACAATTTTCTTATCATATTTGATGATGCAACTGATGGAGAGCTTCTACTAGACAAAGGAAAAGTGAGAGTGTCACTTCCCATTTTCTCATTGGTCACTTGTACTGTCGCTATCAGTATTGTCCTCCATTCACTTTCTTTGCAAGAATTCTTTTAAGCCATTTGTCCATTTTGTGAAGATGAGTTTAGATAAAATTAGGTAATTGTCACAGTCCAGTCAGGCTGCTATAACGAAACACTACACAGACTGGATAACTCATAAACAGTAGAAGTTATTTCACACAGTTCTGGAAGCTGGAAGTCTGAGATCAGGGCGGCAGCATGGTCAGCTTTTGGTGAAGGTTCTCATCCTGGTTGCAGACTGCTGACATTTTGCTGTGTCCTCATGTGACAGAAGGGAGAGGCAACCCTCTGGGGCCCCTTATATAAGGGCCCCAATTCTGCCCTCATGGCCTAATCACCTCCCAAAAGTCCTACCTCCAAATACCATCACACTGGGGTTTAGGATTTCAACATATGAATCTGGAGGACACAAACGTTCAGCCTATAGCAGTAACAGAAAACATTAGTCTACTTAACCAGGCACATGTGAACTATAACACACAGAGATGCTCTGAAATCAAGCAAACAAATGAGGACACCCTCACTGTCAGCCTCTATCCTGGGGGAATCCTGCTCAACCCTCAGTGCTGTTTGTGCTGTGACCTGCAGCATATGGAGCAAAGAAGACTGCAATGCCAGCCTAGATATTAAATAGTCATAAAGCTTAATTAATTCATTCTTAAGAGAAAATAAATATGCGTTGAAATGCTAACATTTTTTTTCCAGTCCTGGGGATCATTGTGTGTGTCTTCTGGAATGTTAAAGCCAACTTTGGAGACCATTTGTTTACATCATGGTGAGGTAGGTTAAAGGTGGCTGCAGATTCTTTGCTTCTTGAAAGCTAGATCATACGAAGCCTTGAAGCCCTGGGCTAGACCTCTCAGGATACTCTCTGTGGGAGCCCCGAGCAGTCATATTAGATGCTTGATTACCCTGCTACTGCTATGCCCAGCCTAGCCTTCCAGATATTCCTGCACAGGTGTTAGATGTGGGAGCGAAGCGGTCTTCTGTCTACCAGTGGAATACCACTGAGCTTCCTTTGTTGACATTATATGGAACAGAATGACCAGCCAGTTGTGCCTTGCCCAAATTCCTGAGATATAATCTGTGAGATAAAATAAATTGGTGTCATTTTAAGACACTGCATTTGGGGGTTGTGTGCTATGAAGCAGTAGAGAACCTGAACACATGCCTTTTCGGCCAGATGCCTATGTAGTCTCTCTCGATGTTTAGTGATGAAAACTACATTCTTAGCCTGATTTTTCTCCCTGAATATACCACCCAGTAGTGCTTATAGATTGTGAATGCTGTCTCTGGTGGAGACGGCATCACCAGCAAAACTCCACCTCTTCTCTGATTCACAGGCAGATAGGACCGTTCAAATTACTCATGCCTAAGGCTGGATCTGATCTGATCTTTCTCTGGATCCGATTTTGCCCAGTTTTCTCAATCCCAGGGCTTGGCTTCCACCTCACGGTGCTGACCATCTGCAGAGATTTTTTTTAAAGTCCTCAGTTAGTGGACCCACTCCATCTTTTCTTATCAGTCCCCAGTCCTCTGGATCTTGCTCTTGCATTGATGGAATTCTCTAAAATTGATGGAATTCCAGCCTTACTTGGAATTTGGCCTTCAGTGCTTCTCTGTCTTACAGCCTCAAAGTTGCATTCTTATTTCCTCCCTCCAGAGTGACTTTCTTAGGCCTCTAACAGTTGACTTAGATCTGGTTTGGGCCAAGGAAGTCACTCAAGACCAGTTCCTTGGATGTTGGTCCTTCCTTGAGGGACAGTCAACTTGTCCTCTACAAGGAGTCCTTGCCAACTCCTCCTTCCCCAGGTTCCCTTTCTTCCTCCCCCAAAGCAAGTCTGGCTGGGCAGGCTTTACTTCCTCCCTGAAATGAAAACAAATTAAGACACTGTATCTGTTATCTACTGTCACAATGATGCTGTGTAAAAAACTACCCCAGGGCTTCCCTGGTGGCGCAGTGGTTGAGAGTCCGCCTGCCGATGCAGGGGACGCGGGTTCGTGCCCCGGTCCAGGAAGATCCCACATGCCACGGGGCGGCTGGGCCCTTGAGCCATGGCCGCTGAGCCTGTGCGTCCAGAGCCTGTGCTCCGCAACGGGAGAGGCCACAACAGTGAGAGGCACGCGTACTGCAAAAAAAAAAAAAAAAAAAAAAAAAAAAACAAACAAAAAAACTACCCCAAAGCACAGTGGCTTAAAAGAATAAATTGGGCTTGCCTGGTGGCACAGTGGTTAAGAATCAGCCTGTCAACGCAAGGGACACAGGTTCGAGCCCTGGTCCTGGAAGATTCCACATGCCGTGGAGCAACTAAGCCCGTGCGCCACAACTAGTGAGCCTGCGCTCTGGAGCCTGTGAGCCACAACTGCTGAGCCTGCGTGCCACAACTACTGAAGCTTGCGCGCCTAGACCCCGTGCTCTGCAACAAGAGAAGCCACCACAGTGAGAAGCCCATGCACCGCAACGAAGAGTAGCCCCCGTTCACTGCAACTAGAGAAGAGCCTGTGCGCAACAGCAAAGATCCAACGCAGCCAAAAATAAATTAAAAAAAAAAAAGAAGAATAAATATTTATTGTTGCTCATGAATCTAGGCTTTACCAGATGGTTTTTGTGGTCTCAGCTGGGCTCACTCATGTTCTTCATGAGCTATGAGTCTGCTAGGTGACTCCTCTGATCTTGCCTAAGCATTTTCATATGTTTGGGGGTTGGTGGGCTCTAGGCTGGTATAGGAAGCCTGGGCTGGAAGACTGGACTTTTAAAATAACCCTCCAGCAGGCTAACCCAATCATGTTGAGAGGCTGTCACAGTTTCATGGTAATAGCAAAGAAGCAAGAAGAAGTAGAAACATTCAAATGTTTGTTTTTTTTTTACAATTCTTCTTTCCCATTGGCCAAAGCAAACCACATGGCCAAGACCAGAATCATTGTGGGAGGAGACTATGAAGTTACAGGGCAAAAGATGGACAAAGAAAGGCCAATAACTGATGAGTAATGAAGTCAATCCAATGATAAGCTAAACTCTCTCTTCTATCAAACACTTGCTGAAATCTCAGCTGGAACAACAGAAAGGCAGTCACTTGGTAGAAGTCACTTGGTAGTCATGAGGGGAATGAAGTTACTGGCAGAAACACAGTGCTGGAGCAGGGAGGAGCGATGAAGAAGTAGACTGATCATTCTCTCTCCCTGACCTCCAATCTCCTCTCAATGGCCAAACCCAACCTGAAGCCAGCCAGTGAAAGAGCCCAGAAGACACAAGCCATAGAAGTCAATCTCCCTGAGCACAGAGCAGGGCAGAGGGTGGATCTGGGTGTGTGTGTCAAGCAGGTCGTTCTAACTTTAGCTGTACCCCTGGGACAGAACTGAAAAACCAGTCTCATAATTCCAAGGTCAAGAACTTTTGATATGGGCTAGTTCCAAACTTAGCCATGCTCAATACCCTCCCTCCCTCTCTTAGTTTCTCCCTCCCTACATTGGTTAGGTTCTCTGAGATGTAGACGCTAAGATGATGGTGAGGAAAAAAAGGGGAAGGGGCCAAAGGAGGCTGGGAGAGCCATTAGACCATGATGCAAGTCTGACACCTGTGGAGAAAGGAAGAAACGCTGGATAGATAGAGTCTTAGATGGCACTGCAGTTCTAAAAATGATTGAGCCAGGTCAATGGGGAGCCCTTGAGCCAAAGTCCACATCAAAGGGGTCCTACATCCCATGGAACTGTGGCCTTAGTACCCTGGCCATGCTTACTCTTTGCTGCGAGCAGTGGTGGGGTGTATGGTCTTGGTGCACACTCAGAGGTCAGCAGCTGGACCCATCAGTTAATTATGCACTTGGGAGCAGGAGAGCTGAGAAGCACGTTTCATGGCTTCTGCCCTCTTCCTTTCTTCCCTTCCCTCCCTTCCTTCTTTCCTTTTTTTCAGTTAAGATTTTTAAAGTGCTGTCTAAGTTTCAGACTTTGTGCCAGGTATTGGTGATACACAACGAATATGGCCAACATGATGTCTACTCTTACGGAGCTTAATTACTCATTCTGCTTTAGGATTTTTGGGTAGGGTTCTGTTGAAATAACTAAACTGAAATCACTCTTGAGTGGAAGGAGTGAGGCTTACCTAGCTCTATGCCCTCCCTCACCACTTCCTTATCCCACAGAGCCTGATCAGTTGCCTGGTACATCATTAAGATGACCATATTTACTAAATCCAAAACCATTCTTATTCGTGAATTTATTTGCAGAAAAAGTCATAAACAAGTGTGAAAGTTAAATCTTATTTCTTTTATAATTGTAATAAATCCCCTTTCAAGAATTAGGGCAAGGCTTCCCTGGTGGCGCAGTGGTTGAGAGTCCGCCTGCCGATGCAGGGGACACGGGTTCGTGTCCCGGTCTGGGAAGATCCCACATGCCACGGAGCGGCTGGGCCCGTGAGCCGTAGCTGCTGAGCCTGCGCGTCCGGAGCCCGTGCTCCGCAATGGGAGAGGCCACAGCAGTGAGAGGTCCACGTACCGCAAAAAAATAAATAAATAAAAAATAAATAATTAGGGCAAATTCATGAAATTGGACTGATCCCAGGAAATCCAGGCTATATGTTAAATATAGCCAAGTAGGTTGATTTAATCAGACTTGTTTGGGTGAAAAAACAGAGATTCATTCAAATTATTCTTAAGTTCGTCATAAGGTTACGTGTGTGGGAACTCAGGGAAAGCTATTCAGTTGGCCTTGGGAGGATCAAGAACTCCAGCAGAGTGACATGGACATATATACACTACCAAATGTAAAATAGATAGCTAGTGGGAAGCAACTGCATCATACAGGGAGATCAGCTCGGTGCTTTGTGACCACCTAGATAGGAAGGGTGGGAGAGAGACGCAAGAGGGAGGGGTTATGGGGATATATGTATATATATAGCTGATTCACTTTGTTATAAAGCAGAAACTAACACACCACTGTAAAGCAATTATACTCCAATAAAGATGTTAAAAAAAAAAAAAAAGAACTCCAGCATATTCTGGGCCACACAGAGACTGAAAGCGGAATTGTAAAGTCATTTGGAATCCTGGGTGGTTCCAGGAATGTTGGCCTCAAGAGTGTATGGATCGTGACTGCTGTGTTCCATTGTTTTCATGACTCATGTCTTCTTCATGGCTGCAGCCTGATTTCCTCAGCCTCTGGCCTTTATATTTTCTTGACTTCCTAGTTTCTGACTCTCATAACTTCACCTCATTTATGAAGCACCACGGTCTCACTGCTTTATTTCTGTCTCATGATCTTTTGTCTTCTGCTGCTAAGTGCTTTATTCTCCTGGTATTTCTCAGTTCAACTTTTAGAGAGAAAAATAAAATCTGGTTGGCCCAGGTCTTTTTTTATGACAGTCCATGCGTAATTGGTGCTGGACTGGGGACCTTTGTTTAGAAGTCCGGTTGTGGTCTAATCAACTTGGAGGGCTGGGTGGGTTTCATATGACTCCATGTACACTGCCTAAGGCTTTCTTTTCTCCTGGGGTAATTGGTATGCCAGTTTCCCTTAGGAGAGAACCATAACTTCTTTGCTGAAGATATAACATTTTAAAAGTCTTATTTTGGGACTTCCCTGGTGGCGCAGTGGTTAAGAATCCGCCTGCCACTTCAGGGGACACGGGTTCGAGCCCTGGCCTGGGAAGATCCCACATGCCACGGAGCAACTATGCCCGTGTGCCACAACTACTGAGCCTGCATGCCACAACTACTGAAGTCGTGGACCTAGAGCCCGTGCTCCACAACAAGAGGAACCACCGCAATGAGAAGCCTGCGCACTACAACGAAGAGTAGACCCTGCTCGCGCAACTAGAGAAAGCCCGCGCACAGCAACAAAGACCAAACGCAGCCAAAAATAAATAAATAATTTTTTTAAAAAAAGTCTTATTTTGGTTCTGTACCACAGTCATGGTGAATGAAATAATGTTATTATACACCTGCCATATCCCAGTCATTTTCATATAAACTAATCCACTCTTCCTGTTTCCTAGACCGATGGAGGAGGGATGGACATAATGTTGATCAAGTCTCCCCTACATGCCGAGAATTCTGCTAGATGTTCTGCCTTCATTAATTCATTAAACGATGACAATAACCCTATAAGATTGGTACTGTCCACATTTTACGGATGGCAAAACTGAGACTCAGGGCGGCTAAGTAACTTGCCAGAAGTTGTAGAACTAGCAAGTACTTTTTATGTCCTTCCAGAGCTCCACTTTGCCTGGCTCGACAGTACTCAAAACATTGCCTTCTCTGCCCTCCGTGGCCTGACACCCAGGTTCCCTCAGGGTCCAGAGAACATGTGCTGCTTCTCTTTGTTCTTTACTTAGCTAAGACTCCCAGTGACCATATAGTTCATGAGGATAGTGACCCTGTGCTGTCTGTTCCCTTCTTCATGTTGTGTTGGTCCTCTACTATACAGCTACCTGGGTGGCTGGGTGATAAAATAATTTTGAATTAGAGGCTGTCAGAGGACCTGAGTTCAAGTCTCGGCTTTCCTACTAATGAGGTAGGTGACTTGAGGTCCGAATTTTCAGGTGACAGTTGAGGAGGATACTTAAGCTTCTTTCAGTCTCAATAGACCACGCCCCCGAAGAAAGCGTGGGTTCTTTCTGCTTCTCTCCACTTCTGAGAGGTTTGACTCAGGATCCCAAAGCTCTGAAGACTCAGTCCTTACAGAAGGTCAAGGCTCTTTGCACAGCCCACTGCTGATAGGATTCACTATATGCAGTGTTTGGGAAATTGGAGGATGCTGGGCTGCGACTAAAAAAGGCTTGAAGTTTGAGTAAATGCTACTTTCCATTTGATTTGGGGCCTTTCATGTGGGAGGAATGTGAAATATAACTGAGTGGGAGAGAATAATTCTCCATAGTCTGAATTCATTTTCTCCAGCTGCTTCACAGGACCATGCTTTGGATTCCCCAGAGTCCCAGTTTCACACATACCATCCCAGCCTGCCTGGAGCCCCAGCCCAGGGATGCAGAAGTCAACCCAATGGGAAGTCCATTACCCTCACTTTCATTCATTAAACATGGAGTGCCACCGTATAGTTCTGGGTCCTAGGTTTACAATAGTGAGCAGAACAGATGTGGTCCTTTCTTGCCATTGCTCACAAGCTGGAATGAAATATAATCAATAAACAATTGATAAGTATGTAATTCTAATTTCTTTTTTTTTTTTTTTTTTTTTTTTTTTAGCGATACGCAGGCCTCTCACTGTTGTGGCCTCTCCCGTTGCGGAGCACAGGTTCCGGATGCGCAGGCTCAGCGGCCATGGCTCACGGGCCCAGCCGCTCTGCGGCATGTGGGATCTTCCCGGACAGGGGCACGAACCCGTGTCCCCTGCATCGGCAGGTGGACTCTCAACCACTAACCACTGTGCCATCAGGGAAGCCCTCTAATTTCTTTTTCAAAATTTATTTTTATTGAGTTAACATTGGTTTATAACATTGTGTAAGTTTCATGTAGGCAACATTATATTTCTACGTCTGTATACACTACAGTGTGCTCACCACCAAAAGTTTAGTTTCCATCTGTCATCACAGGAATCCCCTTTACTCATTTCGCACTCCCCCTACCCTTTCCCCTATGGTGACCACTACTCTGTTCTCTGTATCTACATGTTTGTTTTGTTTTGTTTTGTTTTGGTTTGTTCATTTACTTTGGGTTTTGTTTGTTTGTTTTTTATATTCCACGTACGAGTGATTCTAATTTCTCAGGCAACCCTTCTTTAGAAATCTCACAGAGAGTAAATCGAATCGGGCTAGTATTGTTTTACAATACTGCCTCCTAGCATTATGCATTACAACTAAGATCTCACTGTGAAAAATTCCTCCACGTAGCCAACGGGTTTATCGCAGTCAAATTCAGTTCTAATGAGACCTAGTAAATCACAGTCCCATCTTAGAAGCTGATGCTAAGGTTGCAGCAGATACACTTTGATAATCTCCTGAGAAGCAGCAGGATATAGTTACATTTTCTTGGCTCTGTAGTCAGCCAGGCCTGTGTTTAGATTCCCATTCCTCCACTTACTAGCTGTCTTACATGGGCAAGTTACTTATCCTCTTTCAGCATATATGTACCATTTATCAAATAGTTAGGATCATTGTGTAGCTTTACATGACATGTCAAATCAACGTACTTGGTGCATGTAGTAGGGTTCCTTAAATATCAATCTTCAATCCTTTCTCTAAAGGGAACAAGTTAAGTGACAAGGTGACAAACAGCAGAAGGAGGAAACTATTATACAGATCGTTTTTGTTTTTTTTTTTTGCGGTACGCGGGCCTCTCACTGTTGTGGCCTCTCCCGTTGCGGAGCACAGGCTCCGGACGCGCAGGCCCAGCGGCCACAGCTCACGGGCCCAGCCGCTCCGCGGCATGTGGGATCTTCCCAGACCGGGGCACGAACCCGTGTCCCCTGCATCGGCAGGCGGACTCTCAACCACTGCGCCACCAGGGAAGCCCTGCACAGATCGTTTTGAAGTAAGCTGCATTCAATGATTAGACAATTTTTGCACTTATTCTAATTATTCATTAAATACTTAATTAAGGGCTTACTATGTACCGGGGCTACTAGGTTGTGCTAGGTTATGGGTATGCAGTGGTAAGCAAAACAAACACAGTCCTTGCTCCTATGAAGCTGTTTTAAAATTTTTCTTTGGCTTCGTTGTCTTCCTCCCCCCACCCCATCCTTCCTTCTTTCCCGCCTTCCTTCCTCTCTCTCAGTCTCTCTCTCTGTGTCTCTGTCTGTCTGTCTGTCTGTCTCTGTCTCTCTCCTTTCTTTTTTTCCCACTAGTGGGCTTTCATGTGGGATCATGCTTTAGCGAGCATGATTAAGATGATGTTTGAAGTTGTATGGCAAGTAGTGAGTACAGAGACAGAAAATGAGGCAACAGAATGAGAAGGCAGTTTTTCTTTCCCTTCCCTTTTCTCTTGTATAATGAAGAGCCCATAATTAGAATACCACTGCTGTAGAGAGTGACTCTTACATAGAAAGGATCTAGAGAGAGTATTTGTCGTATAGGAGCATTAATCACAACCATGTGGGCCAACAGCCTGTCATGGAAATAATCCTGTTATTTACGTAGCTCTTTACAGCAGTGGGATGTACCATCCTGGAAGCTGGCCTGTATTACTTTCTGCAGGGATGCAGGCCAGTGACTATTTACAAGTCTATATATTCTAGGCTGCTCTAAACAACTGGTAACTGAGGTGATGATGGGGCAGGGGCTTTGCATAAATAGAAAAGCAAATGTATATTTGTCGGCACTGCTGTCTTCTCCTTTGTTTTATCCTCTTTCCAAAAATAAAGTGCATTGTTCCCCGGGAGTGGAATTTGAAGTGGCAGCTGTCTGCCTGGCTGACTCCTTCCCAAAGAACAGAGCCCAAGGAGGTAACCAGGGTTAACTTGAGTTTGTTCTGTCCTCTACCAACACCGGGATTCAAGCTGCCAAAATAGCTGCATTCGCAGAGTGTGGCAAGCTGAGCCCCAATGCCCACTGCTCACACAGTTGCAAGTGACACACAAGCCTTGTGGGTGCCTATGTCCTTGGGGTCCACACACGTGTTGCTCATTGGAAAACTTGCCCCCAAATTGTGCCATTTATAAGGAATCATATAACACTACTCTGTCCTTCTCTCTCTCAACAGACAAATGGGGGCTGAAAATCACCTCACTTAGCCCAGGTCAACAACAATTCAAATGAGGTTTGGTTTTGACTGTGCTGTTGATCGTGAGCCTGTTAACCTGAGGGACCAGCCACATTTAGGAAGGTGGACACAGATGTTATCTGGCTTTAAGGAAAACTTAGGATTCGCTAGGTGACAGCTCTAAGGTTTGCCCAGGAGAGGGAACATTTTATTCAGAAAATTCAGGTACATTATCCGAGTTTTCTGGAATTGAGTTAAATTGATACGACTCAATACAGCAAACACTGATTAAACCCTTTGGTGTAGTTAGTATACCAAGATGTCTGTGTAAAAAAATTTATCCTCTCTGCAAATGGCTGTTTCAGTATTTTATGTTAGCAGGGATATGATGGAGGGATAGAATGCGTGTGATCCCAGGAGCGTCAGTCTTTAGTGCTAGGAGATAAGTTCCCAAGAGATGGCATTACCGCTTAGGAGAAACTTTTCCCAGCCACGTTTTGCTAGCAGGCATTAATTAAATGTCCTAGATGTGGGTTGCGGCAGAACAACCAACCATCCCATTTTAAAAATTGACTCTATACTAGGTTTTAGGGTGGATGGCAATATGTCTCTACCATAAAAAACGAGCATTTACTGGATTGAATGGCACAAAAGATATACAGGACGTGTCCTAAGGCCCAGAACCCGTGAATGTGACCTCATTTGGAGAAAGGGTCTTTGCACACGTAATTTGGTTAAGAATCTCAAGATCATTCTGGATTATCCGAGTGGGCCCTAAATCCAATGACAAGTGTCCTTATAAGAGACACACCAGGAAGAGACACACAGAGAAGAGAAGAAGGCCGTATGAAGACAGAGGCAGAGATTAGATTAACGCAGCTGCAAACTAAGGAAGGAGCGTGGAGCCGCCAGGAACTGGAAGCGGCAAGGGAGAATTCTCCTTTAGAGCCTTTGCAGGGAGCACGGCCCTGCCGACCCCTTGATTTTCGATTTCCAGCTTCCAGAACTGTGGGAGAACACATTTGTATTGTCTTAAGCCACCAGGTTGGTGGTAATTTGTTATGTCAGCCCTAGGAAATTAATACGGGGCATCAACCAGCCATTTTCTTCCTGGAAGTCCATATTGGGCTCTTTCTGAGGCCTTTGTAATTCATTCATTCACTCCCTCCACAAACACACAACTTGGGGCCTCTGCGTGCCGGGTACTGTTCTGGGTGCTGAGTGAATAAAGGCAGGTAAGACTCAGCTTGGACCTTCAGGGAGCTCACCGACGCAAGCAAAGGAATAACTACCAACACGGTGAGAGGGACCCTCCAAGGTGTGCCCTGTGGGAGCACAGAGCAGAGTTGGGCGTCTCTGTACTTGTGCAGGGAGATGAGATGTTTACCAAAACAGAGACACATGCCCTGAGGTATGGATGTGCTCAAAACCAGGGGACATCTGCTTCCACAGAGAGCACTTCTGTGGGGTGAGCTACGATTTCTCTCCCCTAAACTTAGGCTCATTTAAAAAAAGGAAAGACTGTGGCTCATAATTTATGGGGGCCCGTGGGGAAGCAAACAAAAGGGTCCTTTCTTGGGTAAGTTGATGTGTGTGGGGTTTATGTGCAGACTTCCCTCTGACATCCCTTGCCCTGGTTTTGAATCCTTTTGAGCTGGAGATGGTCAGGGTTGGTGGCGGATGAAGGAGGAGAACAGGGTGGAGTGAAGGAGGGGGCGTCCTGCCAGAGGAAGACATCCCCATGGAGAGGTAGGCCAGAGCTAGGCGTGTAGTGAAATTTCCCAAAGATGCTGTTTTGTCTGTCAGACTTGTTCAAAGGCAGTCGCTCGTTTATTCCCTTATGGAAAGCTGATTGACCCTCATGAGATGAGCAAGATGTTTCTGTGCTAGGGGTCAAGATGGAGTGGTACTTACAGGAGGGCAAGAAATCTCTGAGGAGCTGATGAGTCGTATGGGGAACAAAGACTCTGACGAGTAGTGTGAGACCAGGCATGTTGAGCCTGCATGTGAACTGTATAGACAGACATGGAAATGCTACAGACCGTTACATTAGAAAGGGGAGGCCAGCGAGGCCAGATTAGTTAGGAAAGCCTTTCTGGAGAATGCGTGGCTCAAGGTGGGGGCTGAAAGATGTGTAGGACTTAACCAGATGAGAGTAGATGGGGAGGTCTTCCTCTCTCCCTCCTTCCCTTCCTTAAGCCCCGGGTAGGAAGAAGGTAGTATGCCCAAATGTCTACTATCAAAAAGGATTGTCATCTGAGGGAGAAGGCGAACATGTGTTAGCTGGGATATCAAATTCTGGTAAGAAAAAAAATCTTGGGAGACAAAAAAGTTACATAATTTTTAAAAAGAAACTGTAATTTGTGGCCAGATTGAATATCTGCTAAGGTGTTTGTCTGTGATCCTAAAGGTAGTGGAGAGCCATTGCTTCTTTTTCTCTTTTAAGGAGATAAAATCTATTTTCCATCCTAAAAGTAATAATGCTCATTACAGGAAGTAGAAGGACTATGGAAAAGAAGAAAAATAAATCACTTATAATGTCCCCTTAAAGAAATGATTACTGTCAGTATTTTTCTGGCATGTAAATTTTAAAATAGTTGTAGAAATCACATATATACTATTTTATATCCTGCTTTTTAATCTTACCATTATAACACAAGCATTTCCTGATGTTATTTTGGTCCTTCAGGAGCACGGTTTTTAATGCCCACATCTAGGAGACGTACATTAATTTACTTAATCTTTCCCTTATGGTTGAATATTTGATTTACTAGCATTTTTCATTATTATAAATCATGCTGGGATGAGTTTCTTCGTGTAATAGTCTTCTTCCATATTTATGATTATTTCCTTTGGCTACATCCCTAGATGGGGAATCACTGAATCAAAGGGCAGGAACATCTTTAAGGTTCTTTGAACATTCTGCCAAATTGCTTCCTTGGGGGTTGTTGAGCTTTGCAAGTACATGATGAAAGATGAGTCTCATAGCTGAGGACAGGCAGGGCTAGGCCAGAAGAGAAAGAGCATTCCAAACATTCTAGCAGAAAGAGACATTCCGGAGTCACTGAAGCCGCAGACCTGGTGATATGCTGTCCTGATATGAAATCGTTGCTGGTGGCCTTGCCATTTTTAGAGAGCCAGTTTTGAATTCTTCCCTACAAGGGTGGTAGTGCTCCAGACACACCGGCCCTTGTTTTTTGTTACTAGAGCACACCAAGCTCACTTCTACCACAGTGCCTTTGCATTTGCTGTGTTCCTCTCCTGAGAATGTTTTTCCCACATAATTTGTCATGACTGGTGCCTTCTCATCATGTATGTCTCAGTTCAAATGTCAAATGCTCAGAGAGGCCATCTCTAATGACCTGCTCTAAAGAAGCCAGACATCCTCTGCTCCAATCACTTCTATCAAGTTAATTTTATTCAAAGCATTTATTATTCCTGCCCAGTGTCAATGTTCAGTAGCTATCTGTGGAATGATTGAATGAAGTCATTCCCTCATTCATGTAATCTAGACGTATTTTCCGAGTGCCACTTTAAAATATTCCCATCGCTCTGAACATAAAGACCAAACTATATAACATAGCCTGTAGAAGGGTTTCTGGAACTGGTTCCCACCCGACCTCTCCCATCTTATCCTGACCCACATCCTGCCTTAGTCTCTGCACTTCAGCCATACTTTCTTTCTTTGCGTACTTGCATGTGCCATTCTTCCTACTGTCACAGGACCTTTGCACATGCTATTTCCTAAAACTAGAACAGACTTCTTGTCTTTACCGTGTGAATCCCTCCTCATCTATAAGACTTCCTTGGAAACCTTTCCTGACTCCTCATACTAGGCCAAGTTCTTCTGCTATACACTCTTTGTGGGAGCTAGTCTCCAAAGATGGCCCCCAAAGACTCACACCTTGTAGCATTCATGCATTTTGTAGTCCTCTCTCTTTGAATCTACTCTGGCCTTGTGACTCATTTTTTTGATTAGTGGGATGTGGCAGAAGTAACACTGTGCAGTTTCCGAGGCTGGGTCATAAGGAACGTTGCATCTTCCACCTGGGCCTCTAGGAGTACTTGCTCTAGGAGGGATACTACTCCCTCTCAGAATCCAGCTGCCATGCTGTGAGAAGCCCAGGCCACATGGAGAGGCTATGTACAGGTGCTCTTGTCAAAAGCCCAGCTAATGCCCAGCTGAAAGCCGGCATCAGCTGACAATCATGTGAAAAAGCCATCTTGGATGTCCAGCCCAGTTGAGTCTTCACATGAGTCCACCTCAGCTGCCATCTGCCTACAACTGTATGAAAGACCCCAAGTCAGAACTACCTAGCTGAGCCCAGTCAGTCCACAGAACCATGAGAGGCAAAAGTGAATATTTGTGTTAAGCCATCAGGTTTGGGGGTTGCTTGTCACATAGCAATGGATAACTGAGACACGCTTAGAGCATTATATTCCTTACAGCATATGACTCCTCTCTTTCACTGTGGTCATCACAGCTGTGGCTGCGGGTTTCTTGCCTGATTATTTAATTAATGACCTCTTCCTTAATAGCCTATAAACTTTATGAGAGCCAAGACCAGGTTGATCTTTGTTTGTTTGTTTCATCTTGTTGGCTCACCGTGTGTAGTGGACAATTGTCACTTTGTGGACACCAAGAAATGTTTGGGGAACCTCCCATGGTGTGAGTTTCTGGGCAGGCAGGTTTTATCTCCGAGAAAGAGAGCTAGAAAGTCAATAGCCTCTGCATGTCACAGCATGTGCCCCGAGCTCAGCTAACTGGACGCTCCTGCTTGGGTGTTTGAATCTGGAGCTAGGAAGACAGAGAAGCAGCATGGGCTTAGGATTCATTCAAGGGGCCCTAGTAGTGGCATCTTCTGTCCAGCGGTGGCAGCTTGGACACCCTAACTGACTCTTCTGGGTACAGCTTTGGCTGTGCTTTGGCTGCCCGCTTCCCTTAGTCTTGCCTGTCTATCTTACAAGTTGGTTCTCCAAACTTGCTGGTGATCCTCTGGGCTACTCGATACCCCTCCAGAAATTTCATTTCTAGGTAAGTTAGCTAGAGTTGCTTTTTGTTATGTACAACCAAGGATGTTATACCAGCAAGGTAACTAAGGCACGAAAGGCTTTTTTTTTTTTTTCGCGGTACGCGGGCCTCTCACTGTTGCGGCCTCTTCTGTTGTGGAGCACAGCCTCTGGACACGCAGGCTCAGCGGCCATGGCTCATGGGCCCAGCCGCTCCGTGGCATGTGGGATCCTCCTGGACCGGGGCACGAACCCGTGTCCCCTGCATCGGCAGGAGGACTCTCAACCACTGCGCCACCACGGAAGCCCGGCACGAAAGGCATTTAATAAGTATTGTTAAAGGAACGAATGAGTGTGTGCCAGGGACCCAGGTGGACATCTGGGATCACAGGATAAATAAATCTCTAATTCAGGGGAGTTTATAGTTTCCTAAGTTACACCTAAACAAAGACAGCAATTAAAGGTTAGTGCTATAAGAATGATAGGCACAAAATTATGGGAATTAACTATAACTAGAAGAGGGGGAAGGGATTCCCTTGACTTATGTCAGTGACTATAATTAGATGAACAGTAAAGGTTTACTGATTGATTGAACAGATGGGTAAAAGAATGTAATGTTGAAATAAGGTATACCAAAATTCTCGTCAATTGTAACATTTGATTTCTGTATTAAATAGGACTATTTATGTTGCAAATATCAGAAAACTCCAGTCAAACTGGCTTAAGTAAAAAGACGATTGATTGTCTCATAGAAAAGGTCGGGCATATAATTTCAGGGGTTCAAGCGCTATTATCAAGAACTTCTCTTTGATCTTATCTGCATCGGCTTCATTGTTAGGTTCTCCCGACATGATGGTTCCCAGGCATTCAAGGCTTTCCTGTCTCAGGTTCACGGTCAGAGGAAACAAACACTATTTCAAGAAACTATTTCTAGTTTTCAAGCAGAGCTCCTTGGGTTTGCATTGATTGGACAAGATTGGCCTAGCATGGCTAATACATCGCTCTTTAAATCAATCACCTCTGGAGGGGAATCTATACAATGCTTGCACTGGCCAGATCTAGTTCATGGTCCTACCCCTGGAACTGGAGTAGAGGTCAGCTCTAATCACTCATGGTTAGGACCACGGCACTGGATGCAGACAGCTTGGATTTGTATATCTTGCTTCTGCCACTTAAGTGAAAAGTACATATTTGTCTCTATATTAGCTGACACATCTCTGAAATGGGGATAATAATAGCCCCCCTTTGTATAAGGATTAAATGAGTTAACGTATGTGAAATGCTTAGACCAGTGCCTGGTACACGGTGAGAGCTTAATGCACGTTTGTTATCATTCTTAGCTATTGCTGCAGGGACCAAGAATAGGGAAGGGACGGCTCCCAAAGGAAATTTAGGGAACCATTACCAGAAAAAGGTATGAATGAATGCTCCAAAGGCAAAAACAACAAACGTCCACTACACTTCATCCCGAAGTTCTCACCAATAAACCACTGGAGGTGAGAAGCCAATAAGGTCTTGGATGAAGCCAGCGGGGATTCCCAGCTGCATCTTGGTGTCAGTCCTGTCCCCCAGGAGAAGTTCCAAAGCACAATCACGCCCACCTGATCAACACCCCAGCAGGGCTGAATGTCTCCCTGGCAATCAGTCCGCATTTTTCCAGGCTTTACCTTTGGGGCAGTCTTAGAAAATCCATGCCCTGGTCAGCCTGAGTGCATGTTAAACCATTTCAGAATGTTGGAAGAGGAAGTCTGCTTGCTTAATGTGTAATTTAGCTGAAAGAACTGGAACAAGTTGCATTTTGGTATGTTCCTCATTTTGCAAATGAATGTTATTTTCGTAATGGTCCATAATGGCTCCCTCCGAGTTATTCTGGTCCGTCATATTAATGTGGATTGTGGTGCTTTAAATAAGATTTGACTTTTGACTCCTTAAGTGTGCATCGTGATTCCTTGGATGCCCACACACCAAATCATCAGCCATTATTCTTCTTGTGAGTTGATATCTAGTTCTTATTTTGCTACTTCCATGGGATGAACAAGAACATAAATAATACATCAACAAGCCCAAAGGTATGTCAATGGCTTGAAGTGACAAAGGGCTGGGTTTTTTCGTTTTTTGTCTTAACATCTTTATTGGAGTATAATTGCTTTACAATGGTGTGTTATTCCTGCTTTATAACAAAGTGAATCAGCTATACATATACATATAACCCCATATCTCCTCCCTCTTGCATCTCCCTCCCACTCTCCCTATCCCACCCCTCTAGGTGGACACAGCACCGAGCTGATCTCCCTGTGCTGTGCGGCTGCTTCCCACTAGCTATCTATTTTACATTTGGTAGTGTGTATATGTCCATGCCACTCTCTCACTGCATCCAGGCTTACCCTTCCGCCTCCCCGTAAAGGACTGGTTTTTAAGTCCTTACAAAATTCTGGTTGAGGAGGCACAGTGTCCATATTGTCTAACTTTGTCTGAGGTCACTATGTCCCCAACATTCTCCACATCTCTCTGGAGACAGACTAGTGAGATGGTCCAGACTTCTAATTTTCCCCGGTTCAGTTTGTTTCAGGATGGGGATGTTCATGCCGTAAAATAACTGGGTAAGAAGGATATTCACAGGCAAGAATTCCTGGAGAGCACTTCTGGCAGAGAAGTGGTTTTGAGCTAGGTTCTTGGAAAGAAAACATAAACCCTTTAAAATTTCTAATAGGAGTGCTGGAAAATCTGCAGACCCCTCTGTGCTGAGTCCAACACAACTGCTTGGGGACACTTAGGTGTTGGCTGTGATAATCTATTGCTGTAAAGCTCCTGGGATACACCTTTGCCTCTGCCCAAAACACAACAAGACTCAAGGCTTCCTTTGATCCCTTTGTGCAGCATACCATGAGTTCTAGGCCCACTTCTAGAAAGTAACTATTTGCTTCTCTGTCTCCCCAGTCCCCAGTCCTCCCTCCTTTCACTCTCCAGTGGATAATACATCCCCAAGACCCCTCCTAAATGACACATCTCACCATCTCCTGCCTGTCCTGTGGCCTCCCACCTCAGCCTCCTCTCTTAGGGCAACTACTTATTTTACATATTCTTAGGCGGATCCAGTATCAGGTGTTACATGGCTTTGTTACAATTCATATCACAAAAGCTCCATGTCAATTATTGGTTTGGAATATATGATCACACAGTTCTCCCCTCATCAACCCTGTTACTGAACAGCCCTTAGCTGCTGTCCTGTGGGATAGTAGACAGAGTCTGGTCAGTGCACTCAAAGAGACTTGGGGTCCCATCTCAGCTTGACCATCTCACTGGCTGTGCAATTTGAGGCAAGTTAATTCACCTCTCTGAGCCTCAGTGTGCCCGTCTATAAAATGGGCACAATTATATATACACGAGAGGGCTTTTTATGAAAACTAAATGTGATCGTGTTGCTAACATACTGAGCACACAGTTTGGCACACAGCTGACTCTCAGGAAATAGTTGCACTTGTTATTTTAGAAATCGTTCTGGCAGACAGGAGGTCTTGTCTGTGGAGGACATTGGTGCCTATTCTTCTCCTCCTTCTCTGAGCTCTCCTGGACTCTCTCCTGTCTCCTCTTTTCCTTCCTTCTTCCTCAGCCTCTTGTCTCTTCCACCTTTTTCAATCCCACCCACAACTTTGAGAGGATGGAAGAAGATAGACTTGTTTATTTGGAGACTAAATTCAACATTGACCCTCAGAGAAAACAAGCCCTGCAATACGCTCTATTACCACATAAGCACCACATTTAAACAAAGCCTTTTGGCCTGAGCTGAAAATTACCATCCCGCTGTGAGGCATAAACTGGAAGGGCTGCCTGTGTGAAGGAGGGACAGGCAGCAGCTGGCAGGGCTATGTCTGTGGGAAGGAGAAGCCGAGCTCCTTGCTTTATGCGTTGATTTTACTTGGAAAATTGCACTCCCCTTTTCCTTCCACAGACAGGAAAACAATAGCAATCTGTTAAAATGTGGGAGGGCAGGAAAGCAGCAACTCATAGATTAAAATCCATAAGAGCCCCAATCAGCTACCAGCTAGAAAATTCTGTTGGGCCTTCAGATGATATAGTCTGAAAACAGTATGTAGATATGATGGCAAAGAATTCCCCTATACCAAAGGAGCAAAAGAAGACAACAGAGAACAGTGGAGCTGAGGAATTTCCCTTTGCCTGGGTAATGATATTAATGCTGATAAAAGCAGACATTTATTGAGCACTTATTATGTACGAGGCACAGAGATGTGGGGAAGCTTTACATCCATGAATTCATTTAATCCTCACAGCAAGCCCATGAGGTAGATCCACCCTCCCTCCCTCCCTCCCTCCCTCCCTCCCTCCCTCTCTCCTCCTTCCCTCCCTCCCTCCCTCCCTCCCTCTCTCCTCCCTCCCTCCCTTCCTTCCTTCCTTCCCTCTTTCCTCCCTCTTTCTTTCTTTCTTTCTCTCTTTCTCTTTCCTTCTTTCTTTTCTTTCTCTGTGACTTTTTTTAGAATAGTTTTTGGTTCACAGTAGAATTAAGAAGAAGGTACAGAGATATCCCATATACCCCCTATTATCACACATACATAGCCTCCCTCGTTATCAATATCCCCCACCAGAGTGGATAGATACTATTTTCATCCTCCTTTTTGCAGATGAGGAAGCCGAGGCTCAGAGAAGTTTAGTACCTTACCTAATGTCACTCTGTTGATGGTCTGTGCCCCACCATTCTGGGTCCCCAACCGACACTCTTAATCCCCATCTTGTACTGCCTTATTCTGTTTGAGATGCACTTAGCTGATGACACGGAACAAACACAAGTTAAACCGCAAGGACCTCTCCAACAGACTTGCCACTGTGTTGCCTTGGGTGCATGCTGTCTTGTCATCCCCTGAGAGACTATAGGATCCTTGAGGATCTTTCTATTTCGGTGTCTGCATGCTGTGCCTGGCACATAGAAGGGGCTCCAAAAAGGCTTGTTGAGCTGAGAACAGGTAGATGCTAAATTGGGCAATGCTGACTGTATATGTGAGCTAGACATTCAGAGAAGATGGAGATCAGGGAGGGATGGAGAGGCTTAAGAAAGGTCTTTGGCAGAGAAAGGAAATGACTTGTAGGTAGGCCTTGAAAATTTGAATAGAGAGAGGGCTGAAGAAAGGGTGCTCAGGGTGGGAAATCACATGGTAAAGCACGCCAGAAGGAGGGAGAATGGTGTGGCAGGTGCTGATAGGGAGATCTGGTCAACCAGAGTGAGCGCTCGGACTTGATACAGTTGGCCGTCACCGGGGCTGGCAGAGGTCCTGGAGTTGAGGGGGGTCCATGGGCCGGGCAGTGCTTTCAGGAGCCTGGGGGGCCAGTATGGCCTAGTGGTTAGGCGCTTGGACTCTTGGAATCAAAGGCCAACTCGGCCATTTCCCAGTTGTGGGATTTTGTGCCAGTCACTGGGCATAGGGGCCTCTCAGGGTGCTGAGAGGTTTAAGTGAGATAATGTGTGGACAGTGCCGTATGTTGTCCCATAGTAAAGAGTGTCAACTGCCCTTATCTATCCAAAGCCTTGAGGCAGGAGATAGGCAGGCTGGAGAGAGACTGAGGAAGGGGTGAACTTGAAGGCTCTGGCAATCGCAACAACAATAGTGAATTCTGATATTTAGGGATTTTTACACTCTGGCTCCTGGTCACATAATAATCTAGGGAGGTGAGTGAGCATCCTGTCAGGAGGGAGTGCCTGCTTTGGGTTCACATACACTCTGGTTTCGGGGCTGATGGACTTTCCCCAACTATATCCTGTTGATGTGGTTCAGGATGTGAAGGAGGAGGGGATTTTACTCGTGGAAACATCCCTGGGCTGTGAATAGGGTAAGTGCCCTAACTTTCTTGTAACTCTTTCTGCCTTTTCAGAAACACACAAGAGCCCGCCCTCCACCCCAACTCCTGGAGATTCTGCCGAAACCACCGCCCCTTTCCCTCTGTAGATGCCCATCTTTGTGTATCCCCAGTAAGTGGGAAGCATTGTGTCAAACTTAACTTTCTGTAGTTTGTTTTGTATTTTGTTGCTATTTCCAAGCAAATTTATAATTTTTACATTTCTATGACTAGAAGGTAAGCTTGGTCACCATTTCAGCCTCATCACCTAGAATAGTGCCCACCACATAATAGGGGCTCAATGAGCATTTGTTGAATGAATGAATATACAGTTAACCCTTGAACAATGTGTAGTTAGGGGTGAAGACCCTCCATGTGGTTGAACATCTGCATATAACTTATAGTCAGCCCTATGTGGTCACAGTTCCACACGCAACACAGATTCAACCAATCACAGTTGTGTTGTACCATAGTATTTACTATTGAAAGAAATCTGCATATAAGTGCAGTTCAAACCCATGTTTTTCAAGGGTCAACTGTACTTCAAATTACACACATATCCTTGGGAATGCCCCTGGCACGTGTCCAGAAAATAAACTTTTCTCCAACCTCACTGCCCACAGCCCCAGTTCAGCAGCTAGACTGTCCATTCTTTCCACTGTGTCCTGGGGTCTTCAGGATAGCTTATGAGTTTCTTTCTGAGTTTTGTAAGGGGTGCTGTATGGAGTAGGTGCTCAGTCAATTCTGAGAGTTTGATTCGTTGATCGGGCTTGTGTGTCTTTGTGTGCACGTGTGTGCGTGTGTGTGTGTGTGTGTGTGTGTGTGTGTGTGTGTGTGTACAGGTGGATACGGGTGTGGTTTCCTTGCAGGTTCCCCTTCCGTGGGGCTAGAGGATGTTTGCTGAAGTTAGTCAGAGTGGCTGGGACTCAGGACTCTTGGGTCCTCTTCCTATGATTCATAAGCATTTTGGAGAAGTCTGTGAGGCCCTTAAACTACAGTGAAAGCTTGTATTTAAAAAAAACAGGATGACTTCGCTCCTCACTCCCTTTTGTACATTTTTCCACTAGCACACAATCTCCTCCAGGAAATTTTAGATCTTTAACCATCTTTAGAACAAGTCATTTTACTAGTAGTATTTATTTTGACTATTTTTTTTCAGAAGCTGTCTACTAACTGGGCATTTGTTCATAAACATTCATTCATTCATTCATTGTTTTGACTCTCTCTCTGCCCCTACTATGTGCCAGGCACTGGCTGGCACTACAGAGGTGAGATACATCTTTACCTCTGAGGAGCTCCTGGGGCTAGGAGACCAACAAGGGCCTGGGAGCAGAGATCTGGTAGAGATGTGTGTGGAGTAGGGGAGGGAGAAGGTCAGGGGGTCAGGGAAGATTTCTAGAGGAGAGTGGGCTCTGAATGAGACCTCACAAGGTGCCAGGAGTCATGCTAAGCATGCAGACATTATCTCATCCACTCATCATCTGTCTATGAGGTAAGCGCTATTATCCCTGTGCTTGTGTGACCTCGGATGAGTTACTTAACTTCTCCAAGTCTCAGTTTCCTCATCCGTAGAATGGGGTCTGTAAAACCTCAGAGAGTTATGGTGGGAATGACGTGTTTAATAAGACACACAAGAACTCAGTAACATGCTAAGTTGGAGTTACTAGGTGGCTCAGAAGTGTCACCTACTCTGACACTTACAGTGAGGAGATGAGGCCTGGAGAGGATGAATAACTTGCCCGAGTTTCCTTGGAGAGTGTCACAAGTAGGATTTAGATCCTGTGCACTTAAGTACAAGCCACATGGCCACGTATGTGTGGCAGGGGTTTGGAATGGGTTTGGGGAGTTTCTCCTGGATGCAAAGGTGTATTATTGAAAGATTTTCAACACGGAGTGAAACTCATACTTCCTACTCTGTAACCTCATTCCCAGTAGCTAGGCTGGTTACCCGGTCAACCTCTAAAACAGACATGGTCACCATGTCCTTAGTTTCTAAACATGGTAGCTCTTGTTCCAAAGTCTCTCCTTTCTTTTGAATTATCAGGGAATTGTTTAGATTGGAAACCATGAAGCAGGTAGAGGATCAAGGATTCTCACTATGGAGCTCCTGGCTGGCGAATAACAAAAGGAAGTCCCATAGGAGGAGTCGGGGAGGGAAAGAAAAGAGGAGAAAAGAAAAATAAAAGCGATCCATCTCTGACTCAGCACCACTGACTGAAACAAGTTTTTGTCCTGTGTACAGAGTCACCACCCAGCTCTTCCAGGAGCCACCTCCCAGGGCAGTTCGAAGGAGGCCTGATAAAGATTTATGTCGTTTGTTTTCTTTCCCAGAGCCTTTGAAGATCAACAGAGGAGGTAATGTTTATGGCTGGTTGGTTAACCCTACAGCTCTCTGGGGTCTCCTTCTGCGACCCCCAGGCTGGTTCTCAAGGCAGGAGGCAGCAGGCCGTGGCTGCCCCATCTGGGGCACTGGCTGTCTAAAGGCCAGGGTCAGAGAGAATTTCAGACCCAATAGCTCTGGAGGCTTTGCTTACCACAACGGCGTCATCACAGCAGAACGTCCCCACCGTCTTCGGAAGAGGACCAGTTCATCCCACAGGGGAGTGAACTCTAGAAAATCCGCGTCAAGAGGAAGAACCAGGCTGGGGGGGAGGGGCTTATGCTTGTAAGGTTGGGGCAAGCAAGACATGAATAGATCTGCTCTGAGGTGGCTAATTCTGGACAGGCGAAGGCAGAATTGTCCAGAGTTCTTTGTTGTGAGGGACGTTACAGGAAGATATGTATATATTTAAAAAATAAATGAATCTCTTCTTTATTTTTTTCAACTCTAATATTTTCCTGGCACTGCTAGTTAGAATTACTTGTCTGGGTGTCCTGAACTCCATATTAGAACCCAGCTGAAAACTGTGGATAGCTGGAGGGAAGCAGACACCTTGGAGATCTGAAATGTGTGGCATGCCTTTCTGACCTCATTAAAAAAATGAATCTGTTTATTTTTTTCACATGTTCTTCCACATCCTAGGATAGCTACTGAAAGAACATTGGAAAAACATGTCTTTTTTGGAGTTAGGTTGCGGAGGAGAGGGTTTCAGCTCTTTGATTCATCTGGGAAACTGTGGATTTCTAGCTCCATATCTATCATTTCTGTTCAGGAACCCAGGAGCCAGCAGTGGATTCCTCCTCTGAGTAACGGTGGGATTCATTTGAAGAAATGTTTATCTATGTATGGATTCACTGGTTCATTCTTTTAGTCAACAAACTGGCCATGAGCTACTCAATAAATTTGCAAATCATCTGTAAGACCTCTGCTGACCCATGACAGTCCTAGTAAGGGTGGTCATTTCCCACTTTATATGGATGAGGAAACTGACACACAGGGAGGTTGAATCATTGGACCACACAGCATTTCTGATTCTTTTCATTTTTCCAGGTTGTTTTCCCCAGAATCTATGGTGGGATGATCCTAAATGTGGAAGCCAGATAGACCTGAGTTCAAATCCTGTCTCTTCTTCTTACTTCGTTTGGGTGAGGCCTTGGGCAAGCTCAAGCCTCAGTTTATTCATCTATAGAATGGAGATCAAAGCAACAATAACACCTTTGCCAGGGTTGTAGCGAGAATGGAAGCAGACAAGGTGTTTCAGAGCCCTCTACAATAGGTTCTCCATATGTAGTATGAATTTTGGCATTATTAGGCCAGAGTCATGATCCTTTGCTCCTGGGGCCTGAAAGGAGTCCTTCGAGTTCACAGAGGAGTCTAACTGGCCTTTCAAAGATGTAGGTCCTGCCTTGGGTGCTATGTTCTCTGTGCTAGGCAGAGGTGGTCTTGAGAGCAGTCAGCTTCAGTTTCTCCACCAGGAGGTAGAAATATTTAACATAACATGGTGACCTCATCAGGGGCGGACCAGATGCTATCATCCATAAACAGCCATTTATTCAAGTCAGGCAGGACCCACATGCCACAGGTAAGCTGGTGAAAGAGAGATTGAATTGTTCAGGTCTGCAGGAGTGGAGGTTGAACAGAAAAGCAACACAACCCTTACTCATAACTTCCAATCGCTACGTGTGTGTGTGTGTGTGTGTGTGTGTGTGTGTGTATTTAAAGCAGGTTAAACAGGTTTTCCATGGAAAGGTGTGGAACAGACCCAAAGTAAGGCAATGATGAAATTTTCTTTTTCATAAAATCATCTTCCTCCGCCCTGTCCCTAAACTCTCTCCCCATCTCAACCCACCGTGCCCCCGACCCCACCTTTCAGCAACCATCAGTCCTCCTGCTTCTCAGCCCTGAAGAAGCATGTAAGGCACAAATCAGGCTGATTGAACTGCATAAAGGCACTCTCTTGCCAAATGAGCAAAAATATTCCCACTTAAAAAGGTATATAAAATGTTTATGAAATGAGGGAGGAGATTCTGAAGTTATTGTAGGAGCTGGCACAAGGCAGTGCCAGACGTGTGTTCGAGCACCTCTGATGGATTTCACTGCGGTTGCCATTTAAAATATGTAGACACGTTCCTGCTCCCGCGCTGGAAGGCGCCTCACGCCCCACCCCCAGGCCCAGCTGCACATGCACACAAGAGTCCATATATATATATATATATATATATATATATATATATGCACGCCCGCTCCGACCCAGGAATCCGGCAAAACACGGGGCTGTTCTTTATAGGCGGGAGCTTGTTGTTTTAGCCTGTTGTTTTCATTTCGGTGCACCTGCACCCCGTGCCTAAGCCCCCTGCCACACTGCCCTTGCCTCGGCCAACAACACAGGGATGTGTGTTTCTGAATAAGCCACACATTATTCAGTTTGGTTTCCTCAGGAATTTGGTAGGAAAACTGGATCCCAGTGAATTGGGCTTAATTGGATCCTTCAGGGTCCTGAGCATGTTTCACCTGCCTTGGGCTCGTTCTGTGGCCTCCCCTGTCCCCATTGATCCCCTCTTCTCCATCCCCCCAGGAGCTGCATGCGTGATGTGGCTGAGGGCTCTGTCCTGAGCGGGAGCAGGGCAGTGAGCTGGGTATGTGGGTAGAAAGGACAGCTTGGGCTGCCCGACATTCTGGTGGCTGAAGGGCGGGCAGAGAGGGTGGGCTCCAGGCTCCAGGCTGATGAAGATCTATTCCATGCATTTGACGTCCAGCCGCTACAGAATCCTATTTGCAAATGCTAAGTAACCTAGTCAATATGGTACAAATTATCAATAGCAGCAGGGGGAATGTTGACTGTGGCAACTTGGGCTTTAATTACAGATTACTGTGCTCTTGGTGCCATCCGGGGCCAGTGATGTCTTAAATCCAGTTTCCATTTGGTGGGTCTCTAAATCATGGCAGAGATGGTATTGCAAAAACAAAGCAATGGCGTCTTCCTGGTGGGGACAAGCCAATTGGGATCCAAATTAAGAACCAGAGGAAAATCTTCCTAGAGTTGCCTTGCCATAGTCTGAAGGGGACCTTACTTCCGTAGCCAGAGAGAGGAGTGAAGGTCTGGAAGCCAATGGTGGCTGGTTGGAATATGAAGGATAAAGATGAAAAATGAAGAATTTGGGTTCTAAGCTCATCCTTAGGCACCCAGTGCAGACATCACCTTTACAGTATCCCTGAGAGGTGGGCATCCTCCGGGCTGAACGTAGGGAACGCAGTACTTCAACTCAGGTGTTATCATTCATTACACTATTAGACAACTGTGATCATTGGAATTTTTTCCTGTTAAAATTAAATTGGTCTCCTTGCCAGCTCCATCTTGGCTGTTATGTTAGTTATCTGTTGCTGCATAACAAATTCCTCCCAAATTTAGCAGCTTGAAGACAACAAACATCGATTATCTCACAGAGTTTCGGAGGGTCAAGAATTTAGGAGCAGTTCGGCTGCGTGGCTCTGGTTCAGAGTATTTCGCGAAGTTGCGGTCAAGACTGCAGTCAGGAGGTCAGGCAACTGAGTTTCTACTGGGGGTTGGAAGGTCTGCTCGCCAGGTGGCTCACTCCCATGGCTGTTGGCAGAAGGCCTCAATTCCTCATTGGGTAGACCTCTCTGTAGTGCTGCTTGAGTGTCCTCATAGCATGGCAGCTGGCTTTCCCCAGAGCAAGTGATCTGAGAGAGAGCAAGGCAGCATCCACTATGCCTTTTCTGACCTACTCTTGGAAGTCACACATTGTCACTTCTGTCACATTCTATTAGTTAGAAGGGAGTCAGTAAGTCCAGCCCACATTCAAGATGAGGGAATTTAGGCTCCACCTTTTGAAGGGAAGAGTACTGAAGAATTTGTGGATACATTTTTAAACTACTACAGTCGTAATTCTCCTAAATGATATTATAGAATATAAGTCTTTTAAATTATTATGGTAGCCCTCCAGATACCTGACTGTAGTTATCATATATTAACACCTCTGGCTAAATAGCCTCAATTCTTTTAACTATTCCATGCATGACTTGCTATATATCCCCCTACTGTTCTCATGTAACGTGCCAATGAAGCTGAAACATGGTCCCTTGAATTGGGCATAAGACTCAAAGTATGAATACAGAAGACTATGTAATTGTTAGAGTTCATTAACTCATGCTTAGTACAGTGTTTGACACGTAGCAGGTATTCAATTAATGTTTACTATTTTTTAGCAGATTTCTATACTTTTATTTAATTTGAGTTTGTTACGTGAAATGAAATGCCTAACTCAATTTTTTAAAAATCCTTTGTCCAGCTACAATTCTCCCATACCATTCTTGGATTTTTCTGACCTAAACATGAAACTTTAATCCCTACTAAATGACATCTGCTGATCAAGATCGTTCTGAATTATGAGCCTGTCACTAGTATAAACTATCTTGCCTAGATTTATGTGTTCCAAAAATGTACGTAGAAGTTATTGATTAAGTACTGCTTCTTCAGGCTACCGAGATTTCATCTGTGTATACTTGCTCTGCCACCAGGGCTCCTGATTTCCTATCTCTCCTTCTCACTGGGCTCTGCATGCAATCAGCACTCCAAAAATGGCAAACGACCCATAACTAACTTGTTCTAACGGCAGTTAAGTCCGAGCCATCCTCCACAGATGTGGCTCTCTCTCAGGAAAGAACTTTAGAAAGGGAGATTCCACCACCTCCCACAGTCACCCATTTCCAGAGTTCACCATCTGGAGTTTAGGGAGAAAAGAGTGGGGAGAATAATTGGGGTGGAAAGCATTTATTCTTGGCCTTTTCCGCAGGGGACCAAAGTCTTTTTTGGGTATGAGTGGGTGGAGGGAGAGGTGGAGGTGGCGAAGGTGGGCCTCAACTGAAGTCTTAACGTCCAGCAGAGGTGGCCATTTTGAAAACCAATGTAGAGAGTGAAGAGTGGATGTATTCCACACAGATGTCAGTGTCTGGGGCCAATTAAGAGAGTGCATTTGGATGAACCCAAAGATGTAAGGGCAGGAATCTGAGTTTTCTTTGGTCAAATCAGGCTTGGCAAAATTTTGGTCTTAGTTTATTTTTTATCTTGATCTGCTTTATTATTGTTTTAAATTATAGAAATGATATGTGCTTTTTTTACCGAGTCAGATAATTCAGAAGTGTGCAGAAATGTCAATATTCCCTCTGCTAGTCCGAACTCTGAAGTTACGATTTATGTTTCTTTGCATATTTATTTCTATGTGTATATATATATATATATATATATATATATATACGTATATATATATACATACACACACGACATACATATGCATTAATAGGATTTTTAAAAATTACTTACAGCAGGCTGGGTCTTAAAATACATTTTACCCTCTTCCCCTCCTTCCCCTCCCTCCCCTCCTTCTTTTCTTTTTTCCTTCTCAACCCATCATGGATCTTTACAGGTCAATATAAATGACTCTTATTCATTATAATAGCACTATAGATGCAGCATAATTTGTCCAACTCTTCCTGTATATGTGGGCACTCAGGTTGTCTGTAGTTAGTTTTGCCACAACCAGCAAAGCTGCAATAAGCATCTTGTACAAATATTCTTAGCTACTGGTGCTTTTATCCCTATTGGATAGATTTCCCAAGGTGGGATTTTGGTTTTACTTGGTAGCATGTTTTACATTCTTTTATGCTGGTTATTGGTATAATAAACGATGTACTGTCCTCTCTCCCTTAAACCAAATCTCTAAGCCATTATTCTATTTTGTTTATGCAGTAGCCAATTTCTCAAAGTGGCAATGTGGCTGAAGGACAATCCAGGAAAATGCATCTACTCACTGTTAGAGTCAGGCTGTCGGGTGGGCTAATGTATATGGACCCAGTTTTAAAGTTGGTCTGTGTGTGTTGGTGAGTGTATGTGTAAATGTGAGTGTCTGTTGTGGTTTAAATGACTTAGCTGAAATGCAAGGAGTAAGCATATCTAAATATCATTTCATATTAAATAAAACAAGTGGAGTGCAATACCGAGGTGTGATATAGTACAGAGAGCATAGGATTTAAAGTCAGAAGACCTGGGTCTGCATTTCCTGGTTCTCTACTTACTGGCTATATTCTCTTAGAGTCGATATCTTCATAAGAGAAATGGGCATCATCACAGTGACCACCTTACAGGTTGTGAGAATTAAAACAGAGATCACATTGTAAGCCATTCAGCTCTCCACATGTGATTTAAATGCAGTTAAGGCAATCAAAACACTCCAGGGGAAGATGCTTTCTTTTTAACACACAGTGAACACATAAAGTCAGAAAGGGGCCACAAGGACCTTAAGAGTCTTCCAGAAACTCAGGAGGGCAAATCCCAATGGCACCCAAAGACTGGAGAGGGGCTAGCTGGGTTGAGTGGAAGATATCAGAAGCTTACGACCAGTAGTGTATTTCAAAACAGCCATACACAAAAAGCTCCTCAAACATTTTCTGCATTTGAGGACCCAGACGTTACCTGGCTGACCAGGATTACTTTCTTTTGGAGATCTGTCTGGTTTTGATATTGGGTGTAAAGATTCTTTCTAATAGGTTAAAGCTGTAGGTTACAGTCCTAGACTAAGAAGCCAGGTGTACTTCTCAGGTATTTTCTTCTTTCACTAAGGCACCAACTCAGTGATGTGCCTGGGACTGTCCTCGATCCTGGGCACATTAGATAGCCTTCCTCTCTCTCCTGGATCACTTGATCTGGGGGAAGCCAGGTACCATGCCAGGAGGACACTCAAGCAGCGCTATGGAGAGATACACCTGGTGAAGAATTGAGGCCTCCTACATCTTGACCTTTATTCCTTTTTCTTTTTAACATCTTTATTGGAGTATAATTGCTTTACATTGTTGTGTTAGTTTTTGCTGTATAACAAAGTGAATCAGCTATGTATATACTTATATCCCCATATCCTCTCTCTCTTGCGTCTCCCTCCCACCCTCCCTATCCCACACCTCTAAGTGGTCACAAAGCACCAAGCTGATCTCGCTGTGCTATGCAGCTGCTTCCCACTAGCTATCTATTTTACATTTGGTAGTGCATATATGTCCATGCCACTCTCTCACTTTGCCCCAGCTTACCCTTCCCCCTCCCCATGTCCTTAAGTCCATTCTCTACATCTGCATCTTTATTCCTGTCCTGCCCCTAGGTTCTTCAGAACCATTTTTTTTTAGATTCCATATATATGTGTTAGCATACGGTATTGGTTTTTCTTTTTCTGACTTACTTCACTCTGTATGACAGACTCTAGGTCCAACCACCTCACTACAAATAACTCAATTTCGTTCCTTTTTATGGCTGGGTAATATTCCATTGTATATATGTGCCACATCTTCTTTATCCATTCATCTGTCGATGGACACTTAGGTTGCTTCTATGTCCTGGCTATTGTAAATAGACCTGCAATGAACATTGTGGTACATGACTCTTTTTGAGTTATGGTTTTCTCAGGTTCTATCCCCAGTAGTGGGATTGCTGTTGACCTTTATTCCTGAATGGCTAAAATTATTTAAAGAAAGGAAAATATGTCATGACCACAAAAGTTGCCCTCCATCCCTTACTCCCTGGGGGTTATTCTTGGTTCTTTAAGGCTGAGATTCTCAAACTTTGCTTTTATGGAATATTGATGTTCTATGAACTGGAACAAGGGGTCTTCCATTAAAATTGAATGAGCTGCTTTTCTCAAATATCAGAAAAGAAAAAATTAAAAAAGCAGTAGAAATTTATCAATTTTCAGTCCTCCATCCAAATATGACTTATCACTTTATCTCTTATCACTTATCTATAACCTTATGATTTTTAAATATACAATAAAATTACATTTTAAATTAAAATTTCTATGTGAATATCATAGTATGCCATAAAGAGCTATTACTTCCAATGGGTTTCATGATATAGAATAAAGTTTAGGACTGTTTTCAAAGGATTATCTTAATGGAATGTTATATAGGGACCCTTTAGAAAGTTATAGGAAGGGGGATCCTATGTCCCAGTTTTCCAGGGACGGTCCCTGGTAAGCCAGTGTCCCAGGGTCAGTCCAGTTAGTGTCCACTCCCACTATCAGAAGTGTTCTAGTTTAGATGATAAATTATATTTTCATCCTAGTTATGGGGGAGGGTCTTCCAGAAACCCAGTAGGAGGGAATTTTTTGTTGCTGTTTTGGGCTAACTTTTGCTAGATATATGCCAGGCATTGGTTTGACCACATTTTGTGTATTTTCTCAATTAACCCTTATGATCACTAGTAGGTGCTATTAGAGATAAAGAACCCAAGTCCCAGAAAGATTAAATAATTTGCCCACATTCAAAAAGCTACTAAGTGGCAAAGTCAGGATTAGAACGCACGTCTGGCAAACTCCAGAGCCTGTGCGCTTAACTGATGCATACTCGTCTTCATCCTCTGTATTAGCAAGTGGTCTGAGATGTCGGACTTAAGTCCCAGCTGCCTGAAATCCTTAAGAATTACAAGGAAGCAGATGAAACCTCAAGTGGCCAGTGGGGCTTCCTTCTGGGAGAGCTCTGTTCCTTGGGTAGGGAAAATGAGGTGTTTGTATTTATCTGATATTTCAGATAACCCCAAGGGATGCCCTGTCCATTCCTCATTAGTAGAACTGCCTGTTTACAGCCCGGCTGAGATTTTTTTTCCAAATTAAAGTATAACGAATTCGCTAAGACTTCATCCCACATAGCCCTGCCAGATGGGTGTTTTGGGGGCAGATAAAATGAAGAAGTATGAGTCCAGCGGCCTGCCCTAGGGTGAGAAGAGAAAAGAGCAGATCTGTGTGCGTCCTAGCAGCCGGCAGCTCTCCCTCTGCTGTGGCCTGTTCTGGGCCTGTGGGCCAAAGGAGCCTTGGAATTGCTTTAGACCTGCCTCTGTGCCTTTAGCTGTCCGGGTAAAAACATCACCTCTCTGGAGGCCTGAGCTGGAGCACAAACCCACGTATTGTCTGGCCCCTGGCAGGCTGGTCTGTGGAGGGGACACTCTAAGAGCTCTATTTTAATCTTTTGGAGCTGGGCCAGGGTAGGAATTCAGCTACCAGCGCAGGCTTCCCACCCCCATGCTCTCGCCCCGGCCCCCATACAGCCACCCCCTCCTCCTGGTTTCATTTGCTCTGACCTCCCATCATGAGAGGTGCTGGTGTTCTTTTTTCTCCCTTTCTCTTTTTTAAACTACCAGGGCTCTTTCATTGATTTGACCTCCCAAAGTGAGGCAGACCAGGGCTGCTCAGTGGGCTACTCGGGGCTCAGAGCTGGCGTGGAGCCAGCCCTTGAATCCTGAGATTTACCTCCAGATGTGTGTGCTTCTGTGCTTGTGTGGACGGGTGTGTTTGTGTTGTGTGTGTGTGTGTGTGTGTGTGTGTGTTGCGGGGGGGGGGATCTGAGCGTGTTGGTGCGTCTATGTGTGTTTTTGTATCTCTGTGACTGTTCTCTCCACGGGAAAAAGATGTATGGGGTGGAAAATCGAGGGGAAGAGCAGATGGCAGGGATAGGCAAGGGTGGCTCTAGTCCATAAGCCCCCTCTTCTCCCTCTGCCAACAGTCCTTCCCCAGTTGTCTCTCTAGGTGGGTCTTCGTGTCCCTCCCCTGAGTCACTTGGGTCCGTTTCTGGTTAGGAATGAATGAGTCTTGTAGTGAGGCCATGTGGCAGAGCCAGCATGGGACTCCTTGAATTCTAAGCTCGGCCACTTGCTGGCTGTGGGATATCAGGCACGCGATTCCCCTTTTTTTGAGCCTCAGTTTCCCAATCTGTAAAATGTGGATGATAACACTACCAGCTTTCACAGAAACTAGATGTTTCAATGGCGCTCAAAAGGTGGCCCATAACATTAGCTCCTTCCCTGCCTACCTAGCCTTTCCCAGGAATAAGCCCTAAGGCAGCAGCAGGGCTTGGCCCCCTCACCCCAGTGAAGAGGCCCCTAGCAGGGAAGGAGGGGCTGTGTTCTTCCTGAAAGAGTGGGAGGGGGCAGAGGGTGTGGATCTCTTTCTCCCACCCGGAATCTCCCATCTTCTCTCACCCCCATCCTTCTGGCCTCTGCCAATGATGTGCATTTTCCCCTCTGCACCGGCCTCCCAAACTGACTCATTACCTCGACAGGGTAGCAACTTCCAAAACAAAACTTTTTCAACCAAGGAAAATATAACTATGGGGAGGAAAACATTTCAATATCAGGCCTCCTGGGACCCGAGGAAATGTACTGAATGTCTGTCAGGGAATGATGCTGTCCTGACTTCACGGACTTTGCTGAGCGCAGCGGGAGAACAATGGCTGGCATCTGGCTCTGGCCAAGCCAAAGGGCCCAAGCGAGGACCAAGCTCATGCTCAAGTTGCCCCAGACTTGAAAGAATCAAATGTGTGTCCAACATCGTGCCTCAAAGCAGGCCCCATTGTGGTAGCGCAAACATCCCACATAAAGGGGGCCTGTGCTCTGTCCCATGCCAATCCCTCCGCTTCCCTTCCACCCCAAAGGAGATGCCTGCTGCAGCCTTGCTGTCTGGCAAAGGGCATGCTTGCTTCACTCCTGGATTCTGGGAAATGGCTATCGGAGTACATTCCACACTTAATAATAGTGCCCCCCGGGGTGGTGCAATGCCTTGACCCTTTCTAGGACACTCCGGGGAAGGGATGGTAGGACAGTGATCGGGCAGGATCTAAGAGAACAGCTGGGGGGTGACGTGGATGCCAAGTCAGGATGCCAGGGAAGGTCCAAGGGCTATTCCAGACCCCATCCACTGTGATTCCACAATGGTCTGGATGGCCAGGGAGAGGGGAACTGAAATAGGTGGAACTGTTTTCTGAGAGAGACTGGGGTCAGAGTGAGGCAGAGGGAGGAATTTGGTGGGGGGGGGGGTATTGGAAAAGGATGCTGAGCATGGAGCTCTCAGTTATTTTCCTTCTCCACTCTCCTTTAGCTACAAGAGACTCAAGGTCATGTCTACTTATCTTCCACCACCTGCCCTCCCCCAGAGAGCAATGGCAGCACAAAAAGTATCAACAAAACAGAAACGCTCTGAGAAGAATCCTGATGCATCTCTGGTACGTCCTCAATGTGAGTACTTTTGATTCATGAAATTTCAAAGCTGAAAAAGATCCCACACATTCGATAGATATCTTCATCTGTAAGTTCAGAGAGGAAAAGTGTCTGGCTTGTAGTCACAGAGTGCCTGACTCTGAGCTAGAACATGGGCCTCCTGGGAAAGGGTCTGTGTGCTTTGCTGTCTGATTTAGCTTCATTTGTGGTCATTATCTGTGTGTATATAATGTCCCTTGTGTGTCTGTCTATGCAGGGTGTCTGTTCCAGAGAGAGAGAGAGCTTCCAGTGGCCAGTTCAGGCATTGTCCTTCCTTTCTCATAAGACCTAATTCAATGACATGTGGCATACTGGACAGTCAGGGGTCATGGACCCTAGATTTCACTTTATTGAGCCTCAAGCTCCTTATTTGCAAAACGGAGATAAAAATTCTTGCCCTGATCACCTCACAGGGCGGTTTGTCAAGTTCAAATAGGATGGTGCTTGTGAAAGTATTTTATACACATATAGGAGATCGCAGTTATCAAAAGCTCGATGGGGAAAATGGTGTGGGCAAAAGTGGCCTTTTGGGCCCTGGGACAAGACTTTTGCAGGTTTTTTGGTTGCTCAGAGGGTGCAGCTGGGATGGGAGACCTGCATATATCCATGTCTATGGTGTCCGATCACTGGACGTGATGCTGGGCACACAGATCTAACGGTGGGCTGTCTGGAAGCACACCTTTCTCCCCAGGCCGTTGGCTTCCTTCAGGGGGCTGACCTTAATCAAAGCACTCTGGTGATGGTGTGTGGGGTGGGTGGTGGAGTTTTTCAGGAAATCCTAAAGAAATACATTCAAGGCAGCCTGAGTGGAGCTTCTTCTGAGTCATCATAGAGAACCTCAGGCTGACAGGCATTTGGAAAGGTCCTTGAGTTCATTTCTTTGTGGAGAAGTTAAGCAAATTATGAAAATTAAGCTGATTTTCAGTGATCTCTTCATCAGCTTATCACCCGTTTAACAGGTCTTTGCCAGGAGCTATGAAATGTGTTGGGGAGATGCTGACCAAAAAACAGGCAATTGCCGAGGGGGAGGGGGGTGGGGGAGGGATGGACTGGGAGTTTGGGACTAGCAGGTGCAAACTATTCTATATAGAATGGATAAACAACAGGTCCTGTTGTATAGCACAGGGAAGTATTTTCAATATCCTGTGATAAACCATAATGGAAAAAAAAAAAAAACCAAACAGGTAGTTGTTTTTGACTTAGAGCATCTGATCTAGCCTAGTGTACAGCTGGGGCCTAACTTCCTTTAGTCTGTATCTAATGCCAGTCCCCTCTGTGGCAAAATAACAATGCAGTGATTGACAGAGCAGGGATTATGACAGAACAAGGATTATTATTATTACTACTATTAGTCGTAGTAGTATTGACAGAACAAGGAACTTTATGCAGAGGTGAGCGTGCCATATGCTACCTGAAGAAGAAAGGCATTTTCACAGCCAAGGAATCATTGTAAAGATTTAACTCACTTGACAGATAATATTGGGCAAAAGAATTTCCTTCTGAGTGTTTTTCCCTGCCTTGTAGTCACTGTAAATCAATAAGAAACTCCTGGTTTAAGCTTGCCTAATTCCCTAACATGATTTTCAAACATTTTTATAGAGAAGGAGGAATTATTTCTTGCTGGCAGATGGAGACACTGCATATTGCTTGGCATACCTTATCAAAAGGGCTACCCAGTCAGTGAAGGCACACTCCTTACCTTGAATTTGAAATTTGAATTTGCTTTTACTCCATTCTGTCCCTCCCCCAACACCTCCCCGGGAGTGTTCATAGAAGAAAGGGGATATTAAAGAGCAATGTCATCTGTTTGGTTTGAAAAAGAAGGTAAACTTTTATTTAAAGACGGAATTAGGAAAAGAAAGTAATGGTTTGCTTAGAAAGATGACAATTTACATAGGGAAAACAGCACATTTGGTCAGGACAACAAAACGGCCTTCTGAGGCTGTCAGGAAAGCCCACCACAAACACGCCAATAAAGAGTTGAATTTGTGTGTGTGTTTGTGTGTGTGTGTATTTAAAAGAATTCTGTAAAACAGCATAAGACAAATACGTGGTCCAAAGCAGCATATTTCCTGTTCTTGGGAATTCAGGAGAACCTTTGTGCAAGTTCCTGGGATGGAAGTAATCTCTTTGTAGTACTCTCAAACACAGAAGAAATCTCAAGTCTCAGCCAGAGGGAGCAGCGATAAGGGAGGAGTTTTGTGGGTGTGGAAATAAAGGCATAGAGAAATAGAGATAGGACAGCACATGCAGAAATGCACTGAAGACATTTAAACATGCATGCAGTGGAGAAGGGCAAAGGTTAAGGTGCCTCAACTCCTGGGTGCAATTTGGTGAGAGTATTTGCCATGGTAGTCTGCTGCTGTATTTTCAATACCTGGCATTAACCAATTATGCAAGAGAAATAACTCAAATGCTATCGATCAGTTGAGGGCCAACTGGTCAGAATTTTCCAATAATTGTCAAAACAATGCCTTATAACTCTTTCAATAGTAACTCTTTCAGTGTTTCAGCGAGAAGATTTTAAAAACTCAGACTGAAAAATTGTCTTCATTGAGACTTAGAAAAAGCATCAGGTAAGCCAAATACTGACAATTCTATTAGTTTATTATTTAATTGACATTCCTCCACACTGAAGACAAGGGCTTGGAAATTGTCCTTTAAACAACAAAAGATCTTATGAAGAATCAAATATATGTTTGACTTCTTCACCCTTGAACTAGATTTCAACAACATCAAGTTAGATCTAAAGTAAAATATATTAGTACTATTTAATGCCTATGAAACAAAGTCATTCCCTCTGACAGGTAAGATTTCTTCTGTTGACAATTTTTCTTTCAAATACAATTAGGCATGTAGGAAATTATCAAAAATACTTGCCGTTAGAAAAATTGTCTTAATTCTTGTTAACCCCTGACCTCTTATAAATTGGTAGGCTCAAGAAGCATGCGTTTTACCAGTGCTGTTTTTGATTGAGGTCCTGGCCATTTACAATGTCTGTTTAAAATGTTCAAAGAGTCTGCAAAAGTACATACTACAAAATACTATCGTTTCAAGATTGGAGGTCACATTTAACACACCACACATGATTCATCTGTACATTTACAGAGGTTTAAAGCACACGAAATTGTGCAGATAACAGATCGAAGTCTAAACTTTTACATGCACTCAGTTGCATACATAGCAATGAGATACAATCAATTCTGAACAAATAACCAATAATCAGCTAAATTACTATGTACACATTAGGCAGGAAGCAATTAAACACTGCCTGATAGAATGTCAGTGAAATTACTTTTCCTATAAAACACCCCTACTCCCCAACCCCACACTTCTTTAAATTCTTTTTCCATCACAAACATTAAACTGATGCTGTGACCATATACGTGAGAATCCCCAAACGTCAGCCTTGTCACGGGGCAAGAAGCAACACAGCAACTCAAAGTGACTGAACACAACAATTTGCCAGTCTTGTCTTTTATAAATCAGCTACTGGATGGTGGTTACTGTGAACGCATAGTCAGACTTTCATGTCATGGAATGAAGGAAGAGGAACAAAGAGTATTAACTAATACCTTCTTAACATTTACCACTAAGTTAAATACTGGCTTTGCTAAAATAAAGAATGTATATAACTGGAGAGGAAAGACCCTAGGATAATATTTAAAACAAACAACAACAACCTCCTACTTCCTTTATCCAAACAGAATATTGTCACAGGTCCACCTGTCTGATTATTGAAGCAAAACCAGCTGTCCTTTTGAATAACAATTTTACAAATTCATTAGTAATGGAAGAAATAATTTTAAAAAATGTATAACTACTGTGTGCAGATGTGGTGGAAAAACCAGAGACCCGAAATATGGCAAAATCAATGCTTCATAAACAGTCAATAGATTTTTCTAAAAATATTTTTTGCTAATGGCAAAGTTCAACACCTCAGAAAAACTCTGAATTAAGATCTTAGAATAAGTTTCCAAGCTGTACAACATAGTTTCAAATACACTACCCTTGTTGTTTGTAAGGCAGCATTGAAGTTTAGCTTAACAGTCATAAGCCATGTGTTTGAACATCTTATGAAAGGTGACCAGCAAAGAAACAGGTTTTTTCCTTATTCACCCTACTACCTGTGAAGAGGTATCATTGCTTTCCAAATAGCTCCTTTACAAATTTCCTTAAAGGTAAAAAAAGAAAAAAACTTCATATTCGCTTAATTGAATCATCTTGAAAAATATTTAGACTTTATAAAGTGACAATGTAGCACTTTCAATTCGCTAAGAGCGCTCTCTTGTTAATCTATAACTACCCTCTCTAATTCGTATGTTATAGTTCAATAAGCAATATTAAGAGATGCAAGTTCTCTGCTGTAGCTCTGCTACATGCGAAGTTGAGAGAGCCATAGAATAATGGCATCATCTTTCCAACAAGTATCAATTTTAAAGAGCCAGTGAATTCTGTGTGCTGTTGACATAACTAGGGGACTGAAATGCACTGCAGACCCCTTAACAGCTTGAGTTGACAGTTCTCCAAGAGAAAGGGAGTACATCTTGGTTGGAGCGTGATGAACGAAAGAGGGCCAAGGAGTTGAGGTTTTCTGGTGTGCCTACTTGTCTAAAATTGTTGTCTTCGAGGGAAGAACTCAGCATTCATCAGGGTGCACGTTCGTGTGGCAGGATAACAATGGATGAGAGGCCAGTCCCCTTTCCCACTTGTCTGGCATGATCTCCTGGCAAGGATGGGGTAGGTGTTTGCCAGGTGGCTCCCGGACAAGGTCTTTTTAGGGGAGCACAACCAGGCTTCAGTCAGTGCTTTTCATAAAGTGCTTTGGGATCCTTCAGGAATGGGGGCTGGAGGAATATTATTACTAACTGGATTCAACTTTCAAATCAAATGCAACCATTTTCTCCAGTGTAATTATTGCTTTGAACATTAGTGAATGTTCTTAAAATGGAATGGTTCTTATCTGAAGTAACCACTTCTTAAAATACCCACTCCCTAGGGTGAATGTTTTTGATGACTGTCTCCCGAGTACCCTTGCGAAGGAAGAGGATGTGATAGCCTTGTAAATGGTTGCCGAGCATATACATTGATGAATTGCATTTTCCAGGCTATCCTCTTTTATGAATAGATAGCAAGAGTGAAATCAAAGGTGCCTAGCCCAACATGCACTATGTTGGCCTGGCCGAGGCGACAGGCTCCTGCCTCTTCTAAGACATTGATAAGAAAATGTATGGTGATGACGGCTACACTCATAGCAGAATGTGAGCTCCTTGTGGCCCGGGAATCTGTTTCATACTTGATTCTTTTGTTCTCTGTGGGACTTGGAATAGAGACGGACATATGGGAGGACCTCAGTCAATGATATTTGAGGGTCTCACAAATGACGAGATAATACAGGTGAGAATTAAGCATGTCAGAAACACGGTGGAAAAGAAGACCTGAAACAGGAAAGTTTCCTCCAGAGGCTCCCCGGTTGGACTTAAAAAGAATGAAAGACAAAAGTCCATCATATCCAAAACAAAAAAAAAACAAAGCCGATAAGACAAAGCAAAACAAACAAACAAAAAACCCTCAGATTTTGTAAAGTTTCTATAATGAGAAGACTGGAGAAATGAATAAAGGACTGTGATTTAGAGAAAACAATTCTCTCTCACAAGAATGTTTTAATTTAAACTAGGCTCACAAGAAGTTGCAAAGTGGAGGTATGGGTAGAGGGAAACTTCTTGAACAAATAGCGAATTATTGAGGATATAGCTTTCCTCAATTCCACCTTTCTATAGGAATATCGCTAGGAAAATGCATTTTCAAGTTGATTAAGTATGCCCACTGAAATCTAACGTTCATTATTCATTTCGTGGGCACGCATCTCTTTTCCTCATAAGGTGAAAAAATAACCCCATGTGCCTAATATAAATTAGTGGGTTTGAATTTAATGCCATTTTGCTTAATGAGTTATTATTTGGTCCAATGTGTCAAAACCTGCTGACCAAACGCAGGGTCAGAAGGATGGGTCAGTCTTTGCTTTTGCTGCCTGTCAAATGTCTTCCATCTAATTTAGTCACAGACTTCCTTCCTTGCCACCAGAAAGGTCATGATCAGGGAATCACTTGGTTTCTGAGTCCTTGACAATTTCAGCATCTCATCTCACAAACTCATTCAATATATATAACCTGTCTTATAATTAGAAGTAAGTAAGAAACTGAGTGGAGATGACTCTTATTTTCATTTTTAAATGGGAGTCGTATGGTAAGCAATTTTAAATGCATTTCTCCTGATTAGGTTTTAAATTAATTACAATTAATTAGCTTAGATATCTAGTATATGAAATTTGTAATTTCTGGCAACAGAGAGCTCTGTGATATTGGAAATCTGTTAGGTAAAGGTTGAGAAAAGGATTTGAATTTGGAATTACCTGTAAACTAGGTAAGCAGCCTATAGAAAATCAAAAGTTGACTAGGTGTGTACCAATTCCCACTGGGACAGTCTGCTATAAAGGGAATGGTTGTGGATTCTGACCCAAACTCTGAGATTAAAACCAGCTCTGTGACCTTGAGTAAGTCACTTTATCTCTCTGGGCCTTAACTGCTTCATCTGTGAATGCAAGGACTTAGACTAATTTTAGGTTCTCTTCTAGACTAATTTTAGGTTCTCTTTTAGTTCTAACACTCCATACATATAGAATTCACTCAGAACAGAAGAAAATTGCATTTTAAAATCCTCCCAGGCATGGAAAAGGAGCTGCAGTGATTCTGATCAAGATTCTTCGGCTGGAGTGGGGGGTCGGGGCGGGGGGTCGGTTATTGAGTATAAAATCTCTTAAAAAAATAAAGACTGAGCTCTGGGCTTTAGTTTTCTAATGACCATAGGCCATGGGCCAAATCTGTACCTTCCCACCAGGGTAATTATTTATGTTTAAATCAAATGTTTTAAAAATGGAAGGAATCGGAATAACATTGTGAACAGGGGACTTTGTGTGAACTCCCACGAGGAGGACTGGTAGAACTGTGAGGACAGAGGTAGGGCCATAAAGAGCAATATTTAACTAAAATGCCTGTGAAGCAGAAAAGGACCATTTAGAATATCAGTGAACTGAATGGGTCTTGGCTCCAGGAAAGGAGAGAAGGCTCATGCCTGTTCTGAATATGCAGTGGGATTGCTCTTTGATTTGGTTTCTCCTTTGTGAGAAAGCCAGGTGGGAGGCAGTGAGACCAAAGCAAGATTTTCAGGTGTCTTTGAGCATAGCCTTGGAACCACAGGCAAGGCCTTCTAAGGAAAGATTTTCCCTGAGCTCAGTGGGCCAACTGATCTAGGGGCAAAACTGACTTTGGAAGGGTGGATTGAAAAGGGGAAGGCAGCAACCGAAGCTCTGGACGGTCTGTCCCATTACCTGTTACGTGGGGGAGAGTAGATGTGCCTGTGTCACCGAGAAAACTCCATCCCTGCCTGGCCACATCTGAAGGGCACTTTCTTGCTCAATTACAAATCTATCACCTAAGAATCTGCAGCAGATCCATTATCATTCACAGAGACACAGCCCCCACCATGGCTTTACTTATTTTAGGATTGGAAAGGAAACACAATTTTGCACATGTCTCCCTCCCTCCCCTTATCTTGTGTGTAATCCAGGCTTTCACTTAATTCAGCCATCTCCTTGCACCCTGGAATAATACACGACCCATTTTCATGCTTGAATGGGAGCTGAGTGTACAGGAAGGGCTGCTTCCCGCCCTATTCTATCTTTGCAAGACAGAGCTAGAAGAGAAGCCTCCTCTACGTTTGTTTCTGGAGGTTTCCACACAGCACTAAGTGAAGAAAAGGCCTGTCCAAGGCCTACTTAACTAGATCAGTGCTGACTGATAAATTGGATTTGGTGAGCTGCTGAGAACGCTGCACTTTGGAACGACTTGGTTTAGCTGACGGGGAACCCAGGACAAGTCCACTGACCCTATTCCCTAGAGAGACAAACTGGGCTTCTTTCCCCAAACTCTTTTAAAGGTTTGGGATGGAGGGAAAAACAATGCTAATCTTATTTTCATCTATAGAATTCCTCCCTGTCAATCACAAATGCATGAAAGAGCCTAAGCTCAGGAGTCAGATTACATAGCCAGCTGCAGAATTGAGGGTGGCCCTTTGGGCTGTCCTACCTCCGCCACAGGTGCCACCAATAGGATGGCATGTTTGAACCGTTGTGTCCAGGACTCCATGTTGACACAAAAGCTTTTCTATGCCCTTTATAGGCTGAACTGGGAATGACACTGGCAACTGTCGCCTCCACTCCAACTCTAAAAAAGAGGACCTTGAACCTGTAACCTTTGGGTTTTTAACATTCAAACCATTTAAAAATGGGTGGGGACATGGTGGGGTGGGGGCAGGCTGGGGGTAGGGTGATGGAAAATGCAGGGACGCACAGTGGAACTGTGGACAGCCAGTTGTGGGCCTCAAAGCATGCTGCTGAGTATTTCCGACACAGGGGAGGGGGTCGGGCCCTCTGGGTTCATCTCCGGGCCCGTGAGGCTGGGCAGACCCGAGGGGCCTCCGGCGGGCGGGCTCAAGGATTCCCAAGGCTTGGCGTCCATCAGGGCCGCGGGGTAGGGCTCCACGTAGATGCGGCGCACCGCAGGCCTGGGATCCTGGAGGCTGCCCTTCCGCTCCTCTGGGAGGCTGGCGGCGTGGGCCAGAGCCAGGCCCCGCGGCCCTTCTTGGGCAGGTGCCCGCCGCTCAGCTTCCCCGGGCTCCTGGCCCAGGCCGCAGGCCCGGGACAGCTGCTGCGTGTACACGCCCTCGGACAGCGACAGCGACTGCGTCTCGCTGTGCATGCGCAACCAACGGTAGTGGCGGCTGAAGCCGCCATAGTGCGGGGACTTGGCCAGCTTCCGCTTTCCCAGGAAGCCCAGCGGCGGCCGCGCGCCCGGTACTACTTTGGCGTGGTTCTTGGGCGCGGGGCCTGTGAGGGTCAGGCTGTGCAGGAGCTCGGTGCACGAGTGGTCGGCCTCGGGCCCCGAGCCGCGGCCCTGGGCATCCTGGAGTGGCCCCGACAGAGGCTTCGTGTTGTGCACCTGCAGGACGTCGGGGGCGCTTCCGCTCAGGCCACTTCGGGCCTGCTGGGCGATGTCGTGCGATGACAGGTAGACCAGGTCCAGGTCTCGGGGGCTCAGGGCGTCACTGGAGTCGTAGTCGCTGTCAGTGGGGAGGAAGACTTCGGAGCAGCCTTCTTCGTCAGAGCAGGGCTGTGAATCTGCAAAGCCAGAGACTGCTGTTAGAGATAAGAGAAACTCCTAGCCAGGGCTCAAGGAGGGTCCTGTGGTTGAGGCCCTCCCCCATCCCTCTTCCGTGCCTAGAAGGGCTTGCGCTTCGTTTAGTGGTCTGCTCTCATTTCTTGACATTTTAATAATTTTTGAACAAGGGGCCACACTTTTTCATTCGGCGTAGGGCCCTGTAAGTTCTTAGCTAAAAGGGAAAGGAAGGAGAGGAACTCGGACAGGACCAACCACCCTTTGCAGCAGCAGAGGGGAATGTGCCCTCCTTCCCCACATCTAATTTTACTGTTCACTGGGCTTGTGGAGAGAGGATGAAACAGGAACAAAGCTGGATGTCATTCATTTATTTGTTCCCTAGTTTTATTTCAGAGATGATTTTTACATTTGATAAAGTAGCAGGAACTTAAAAGGGGGAAGGAAGGAGAGGAGGCGTTATGGTGGTGGAAGTCAGGGAAACCTGGTTTCAAATCCTAGTTGTCCTCCAGATTGCTCTGTGATCTTGGGAAAGTTACTTAACTTCTCTGAGCTTCAGTTTTTTTATCTGCAAAATGGGGATGACAGTAGAACTTCTTACTTAGGGTGACTGTAAAAAAGAAATAAATGGTTTATATGTATAAATACTTACCACGTTGTCAGGTGTTTAAAACGAAAAAAAATTAAGGCCAAAGAAAAAAACAAAACATAAGTAAAATCAGAGGTGAAAATCAGCCTCAAAGGGCATACGACACCAATCATACTGAGCCACAAGTTAGTTCTGTAGATATTTGTCATTTAATGCACTAGTTGTTTATATCTTTTTCCCAATCAGGTTGTACATTTCTGTAGGGCAAAGACTGCCTTACAATCCTTTGAATTTCCCACAGAACTCAGTCCATAATAGGTACTTGGTAAATATATGCTCATTTTGAAAACATGAAAGTCCTCTTAAAAAGAACAAGAAATCTCTAAATTTGAGGCAATTCCATTCAAAAATCTCCACAGAATTTTCTTTTTTCTTTTTTAGTATTTATTTGGTTGCACAGGGTCTTAGTTGTGGCAGGTGGGCTCCTTAGTTGTGGCTTGCAAACTCTTAGTTGCGGCATACATGTGGGATCTAGTTACCTGACTAGGAATCGAACCCGGGCCTCCTGCATTGGGAACACGGAGTGTTATCTACTGTGCCACCAGGGAAGTCCCCACCATAGGGTTTTTAAATGGAATTTAGAAAATTGATTTTAAAATTTATCTGGAAAAGAAAATTTGTGAGAATAGCTAACTTTTTTTGAGGTACAGTAGGGAGGAGCCTGATTTATGAGGTATCAAAACATATTATAGAGCTTTGGTAATTAAAACTTTGTAGTATTGGTGTACAGATGGACAGATGGATCTGTAGAACAGAAATATAAAGTCCAGGAACAGTCTTAATTCAGTGTGATAATTGAACATGTGGTAAAGATAGCATTTCAAAGTAGGGGAGTGAATAGATTATTCAGTATATAGTGTTGGGACAATTGGTTATCCCTTTAGTAAATTATTAGAGAAAGTCCTGCCTCATCTCAAATATAAAAATAAATTCCATGTAGTTTAAATATAACAAGCAAACTGTACAAGTATTAGAAGACAGTATGTCTGTAATTTTGGGTAGGAAGGTCTTTCTAAGCAAGGCAAAACCCCAGAAGTCAGAAAAGAAGTGACTGATAAATTTGACTACATTAAAGTTTAATACTTTGTAAAAACAAATGATCACATAAACAAAGTAAAAAGGTAAGTGGTCGATTGGAAGAAAATAGTAATAACATGTATAACAAAAGATTAATATACAGGATGTATATAGATCTCCTGTAAATCAGTAAGAAGACAATCTGAACAGGTAGAAGATAACCAACAATTCAAAGAATAATTAATACAAATGGCCAATAAGCATAATAAAGATATTCAACCTAGGTAGACTATAATTACTAATTAGGTAGTAATTTGGGAAATGCAAGTTGAAGCAAAAACAAGGCATTTTTTTGCCCATCAGATCTGCTGAAGATAAAAATGATAATCTCTTGTATTGGTGATGTGTGGGAAATCAGGAACCCTCATATAATGGTGGTGGGAATAGAAACCGGTCTGGCTCTTTGGATAGCAGCTTGGTAGAATATATTAAAAATGTGCATATCATTTGTCCCAGCAAGTCCTTTTTCAGATATCTATGTTTGAGAAATTGTCCCTATGTGTACATGGAGGCATTTACAAATTGTTCACTGTAACATGATTTATAAAACTAGAAATAATCTTGTGGCTGAGACTACTGTGAAAGGAAGACTTAGAGACACAGAAGCATTAAGAAAAGAAAAATAGTTTAAGAAAAGAAAAATACTTTACTTGGCAAAGTTCTGCAAGGGAGTCCAAATTCAGTGCTGGCTTGCTGATGAAAAAATACAACAGGTATTTAAAGTAAAAACCCACAGGGTTACAAGGTTATAGTTAGTCGTGCATGGTGGAAAATCAGTATGATTATCATAAGAATACTGTAAACTTAAGGGAAAAAAATTTTGTTAGGGAGTTAGTAATTTACACAAATGGGATTAAGGTTTCTTCTATTTTAGGGACTAGAACCAGATGTAATATGTATATTTTTTGCTTGTTTGTTTATATCAGGGTCACGGTATGAAGTGTTTCTTTTCCTCTTTTCTTTTTCCTGACTGTAGAAGATGACGTTTCTTACTCATTGGCAGGGAAAGATTTCAGTTTTGTTCTCTTGCTGCTGGCTTCTACCCAACATCCATTATCCTTTTTTAGTTACAAAATCTTAAATTTTGTATGAGACAGCAGTGCATTCATGTAAAAGACCATGTTTTTTTCAGCTTCCTTTGCAGCTAGGCATGGTCACATAACTAAATGCTGGCCAGTGAGATAGAACTGAAAGTATGGTATGAAACTTTTGGAAGGCTGCATTAGGGGAGCTGGCTTAGCTGGGAGATAGGCCATTTTGTTTTTCCTCTTTCCTTCCAATTGCCTGTAACAAGATGTGTTGGCTGGGCTCACAAGGCAACCTCGGAAAAGGAAGCCATGTGCTAGGATGGTGGAGCTGAAAAAGGGGGCATGGTATCTGAAGACGATGGAGTCCACATACTGTTGCTGAATTGTCTACCTCTGGGCTTCTTTCACATAAGAGCGAAATAAAATATCTTGTGTTAATGACACCCTTATGTAGGTTTTCTGTAACAAGGGTCCAGACTTAATCCTAACTGATAACAAGCCTAAGTGTTTATTATTAGGAGAATGGTTTAAAAATTTGGGCACATCCATACTATGGAATGTTATCCAGCAGCTACAAAGAATGAGATCAACCCTTATGTGGTTCTTTAAATAATGGCTATCAAAAAGGACTCCCTTTTTATTTTGGGGGTTTCTACTCATCTGTTCAAGGGTCTCCTCAAACAAAGCCTTCTTTAGGAAGCAGCCCCCAACTGTCCCAGAAAGGATTGCCCACTTGTCTGCACTGCTGAAGTAGTTTTTCCTTCAATTATCCTTTGGCACTTACTTAGCCTGTATAGACCTGTATTATTAGTTATCTTTTTAAATGCAAATATAACATCCTGGTTTCCTGGTTGGACCAGAGCCCTCTTAGGGCAAAGATATTTAATTCATCCATTTATTCAACAATGAAGATTTTGTTTTGCTTCAGCTGCTGCTCTAACAGAAACACTGTGTTTGGTGGCTGACTGAATATAAAATTAATAACAAAGGATCTGCTTCAGGGATTTTACTGTTTTAATGGAGGCAGGGGCATATATGCATCTATGAGACTGTGGAAGAACATACCTTTTATAAAAGAAGTTTAGCAAATAAGATGCAGGTTTATAGGAAGGAGATCACATTTTATTGGGACAGGATTGATAAAGTACTCCATCATCTCTATTTTTTCTCTCCATTCATTCATCTCTATTTCTATCTATTTATTTCTTCACTTTCAAAAAGTGTTTTGAGGCAGCTTTTAATAATAAATATGGAAATGTTGATGAGAGGCTTAGAAACCAGAGAGGAAAATGAAACAATACAGGTAGTTCTGTTTGACTATAATATGGGAACAGGAATGGAATTTTGGGAAAATGAGGCTACAAAAGTAAGATGCCAGCAGTTTCACTCTTGGGAATTATCCTAGAAAAATAAAGTTTATTTTCATGCAGGAACTTGTATATGAATGTTCATAGCAGTTTTATTGGTATTAGCTTCAAACTGGAAACTACCCAAATATCCTTCAGTGGGTGCATGATACATCCATACAGTGGAATAATACTCATCAGTACAAATAAAGAATTCCATTTATGTGACATTCATGAAATAATTATAGAGATGAAGTACAGATTTGTACTAGCCAGGGGCAAGGATGTGGGGAGGGGTGGTGGGTAAGGCTATAAAGGGGTAACAGAGGAAGTTTGGTGGTGACGGTACAATTGAGTATCTTGACTATGGTGGTGATTACCCAAGGCTGCACATGTGACAAATTACACAGAGCCTGACAAATTACATACAAGCGAGCCTGCATGCTTATGTGCATGTGCACACACACACATACATACACACATGCACAAGTGTATGTATAACTGGTGAACTCTGGAGAAACTGTGCATTATACCAGGTTCTTGGTTTTGATATTGTATTGATACAAGAACTGTGTAAGATGTGAACACTGGGGAGAGGCTGGGGGAAGAGAACATGGGAATTCCTGTACATTTCTTTGCAACCTGCTGTTCTTAGAATTATTTTAAATAAATGGTTAAAAGAGGTTATTTAATTTTTTTAAAAGGTAGGGTGGAGCCAGAGGAGAGCAGTGCATGCCTAGATAAGGAGTTTGTACCTAATTTTGTCACCAGTGGGTAATTATCAGAGAATTTTGAAGAAGTAATTGACAAGATGAGAGCTGTGATTTAGGATAATTATGTAGCAGGTAGGATGTAAGAAGAACTGGATCAGGAGGAAAGAGCAGGGAGGCCAGCTGGGAGGCTGTTGTCCAAGCTATGTTTCCTTTAAATATTTACATTTTTTAGGTTGTGGGGCTGAGCAAGAGTGGTGGTTACGTGGAAGAAAAGAGAAGTCCAGGAAGGTCATTCATTCAAAGATGTTTACTGAGCACCTATTTTGTGATAGACAGACATGGTCTCTGCTTTCAGGCAGCTCACAGAGGGAGGATTAGACAATAAGAATATACATAAGATTAACTTCAAAGAGTGTAAAGTTCTATGAATAAAATGAAACTGGACTTCAGCTAGAGAGTGACTTGGGAGGGAGGTTCTTTTAATAAGGTAGCCAGGGGAGGAGTCTCTGGAGTCTAGATGAGACCTCAGTGATCAGAAGGAACCAGCTATGTGAACATTTTAGAGAGCAGTCTTCCAGACAACTTGGAGAAAGAAGTGCAAAGGCCCTGAAATGACTAATAGGTTTCAGGCCTTGGTGCCTGGGAGATAGGAGTAGCATTAAACCAGAGGAGTTTAATTGCAGCAGGGTTGGGCAGTGGAAGAGATGGTAAATTTAATTTGGGACAGGTTGAACTTAAGCAATTGGCCAGAGCATCCTGGAGGGATGGAATGGGAATGTGGTAGGGTAGCAAAGTTGAGGGAAGATGTTTGTGGGTAGAGAAGAAGGAACTGTTGGAAAGGGAACTGTTGAAGATATGAGTAGTACGTTGATGGAAATAACAAGGCGGGGTGATCACTAGGGAGCACAAGTGCTGTCATTGGTCCTTAGTGAAAAAGATGTAAGGACTCCTGGTTAGGGAAGAAGACAGACATAGCTTTTCAAGTTAAAAGGAGAGAACTGGATAAAGGCTTGGGCTGAATGACTTTGAAATTCTTAAAACAAATTTTAGACAGTACTTTTCCCTATCTTTAGTGGGAAAAATTGGGAACTGCAGGTAATCGGGTGTCAGAACTGTTGGCTGTTTTTGATGATGGCAGTGGTAGGTGCCACAGGGGTCATAAAAAAGAGAGGTTAACTGAAGATTTGAAACTGGGCTGGAAATAAGATCCATGCAATTAATTGAAAATTGACTTTAGTTGAACTTTCTTCTCTATCTGATCACTGTTGTCTATTCAGCTATCCATATGTACTATTCATTTGCATCCACAATAGTAATAACAATACTTGCTATTTACTTAGTACGTACTGTGGGCCAGCCATCAGGCTAAGTGCTCTAGGTGCTTTATCTTACTTAATTTTTACACCAGTTCCCATTCTGCAGATAAGAATACTGAAGTCTAGGCTTATTAAAATTTCCAATTCGTATAAGCTGATAAGTGGCAGAATAGGAACCTACACGCAGATTTGACTCACTCCAAAGACCTGCTCTACTCCCATTTACCTTAGAATTCCCATGGCTTTCTGTGGAAGCTTTCTGAGGGCTGGGACCTGGTTCATCTGATTCACTTTGCACGGCGCCCACACATAGCTGTATTAAGCTCTTAGTAAGAGAAACACGTTAGGTCTTGTATTAGTTTCCTGTGGCTATTGTAACAAATTACCACACACTCATGGCTTAAAACAACAGAAATTTATTCTCTCACAGCTTTGGAAGCCGAGAAAGTCTGAAATTAAGGTGTCAGCAGGGTTGCACTCCCTCTGGAGGCTCTAGGGGAGAATACTTTCTTGCGTCTTACAGCTTCTGGTGGCTGTTGGCATTCCTTGGGCTGCATCACTCCAATCTCGGCTTCTGTCTTCACATGCACTCTCATCTGTGTCTTATAAGGACACTTGTCGTTGGATTTAGGGCTCACCTGGGTAATCCAGGATGATCTTATTTCAGGACCTGAATCACATCTGTGAAGACTCTTTTTCCACATAAGGTCACATTTGCAGGTTCTGAGGGTTAGGACATGAACGTGTCTTTTTAGTGGCCACCATTTAACCCACTAGAAGTCTGATAGTAAAAATGATATGTCTAGAAGCAACTGCTGAGGAGTTTGTGTCACTTTTTTCCTCTCTCTAGCCCATATCAGATCAAATGCTCTATAAGAACGGTTTGCACTTTGACCTCTCAGCGTACAAATAGTGAGCATTTGTTGGTTGTAGGGGCATAAGGAGTATATGAAGGTATGCTTTAAAGGGCTGACATTCTAATATTTCAGTGGAGCATCATATTTTAAGACTCAGTCTCTCAGGAAGAGCCTGTGCTGATTTCCCCAGGTGGAGTTAGTTGCTCAGTTCTTTTGGTTCATAAAGCATTTTATTTATATCTCTGTTACTGCATTTATCAAGGTTTATTATAAATTATTCACTTGTATTTTTATCTCCCTCATTAACTGTGAACTCTAGAGGGCATGCACTATGTCTTGTTCATCTCTGCTTAGTAAATGTTGAAGAAGCCAGTCAGTGAAGGAATGGGCTAAGGAAGGAGTCAAGCAAAGGGACATGCAAATCCTCTATTTCCCAGATCATCTGATCTGAGCATGGACATATGAACAGACCATGAGGACTAGAGTGTGAATTAATCATCACTGTATTATTAGCCTCTTGTACTGTATCTGGTACATACAAGGCTCTCAGTAAAGAATGCTGGGTTGAACTGAAACTGAAACGAATATTGAAATCTGAGCGCTTACAGAGCAAAGAGATTTGATTGCCTCTTAAAAGCAATACTGAAAGCAGCCTGAAAAGATCTAATTTACTTCATCTGCCATAGAAATGTCTGAAAACAATCACCTAAATCATTTTGCTTTATTTTATTTTTTTCATTTTGCTTTATATTTGGTGGTACTTGACTTGAGTCAGCCCAGTTGTATCAGGAAGAACAATTATCTTAAAACTAGACAAACCTGGGCTGAAGTCCTGTCTTGTTCCTTACTGTGTATATGATCTTGAGCACATCACTTAGCCCCTCTGAACTTAGCCCCTTCATCTGTAGCATGTAGGTAATTATGTTACCTGTCTTCCATTGGTGCAATGAGAATTAAATTTGTTAAAAATACTTTAAGTGCCTTACAAACAGAAGGTGTTAATATTATTGAAATCCTTTCCACTTTTATTTTTTTATTAAACAAATTTGTTTTTATTCATTTATTTATTTATTTATTGGCTGCATTGGGTCTTCGTTGCTGTGGGCTTTCTCTAGTTGCGGCGAGTGGGGGCTACGCTTTGTTGCTTTGTTGCGGTGGCTTCTCTTGTTGCGGAGCATGGGCTCTAGGCGCGTGGGCTTCAGTAGTTGTGGCACGGGGGCTCTAGAGTGCAGGCTCAGTAGTTGTGGCGCATGGGCTTAGTTGCTCCGCGGCATGCGGGATCTTCCCGGACCAGGGCTCGAACCTGTGTCCTCTGCATTGGCAGGTGGATTCTTAACCACTGCACCACCAGGGAAGTACTCTTTCCACTTTTAAATAGAGAATAACTAGAAAGCATATCAAGAGGTGACTCATTAAAGTACAAACCAGTAATCAGAAAAACTTAAAGATTTTGCTGTGAGAATGGTGTTGGTAATAAAGGAGAACAGTAATCTCTTGAAGGGTGTCTTGTGTTAGTCCAGTACTGTATTTCTCATCCTAGATTTAGCACTGAATTTGTAAATGATGTGAATTCTTTACTGTAGCTCCCAGGAGCAAGGGAGATAGGAGATAAATCAAGAGAAGAGCTAGTTATAACTGTAGTAACCCAGGAAAGAGATGAAAAAGGGCTTGAGTATGGAGTGGTAAATATTATCTTGTAGGTTCAAAGACCTACACTTTGGAAACACTGCTCTAGTGGGAATCTAAATATTTGACTTTCATGGTGGTTGTATTATTTATTATAGGACTTAGTGGAACCGATTGCTTAGAGTGGGATACCCCTCCCAGAACAAGCTGGGAAAATCTCCAGGATGCCAGCCAGGGCACTGAGGAGAGTTTCCAGGGATTTAGGCCACTGCCACTCCCTCCCTTCCTGGAAAAGAATGCAAAGTGCAGCTTCCACCCCCAGATCCAGGCCATATGCTCCATTAAGCATTGTAGGCACCTTGCCCAGTTGTTATTTTAATAAACCTGGTTGTGCTCCTCAATTTCCCTTAGAGGGCCCACTGGGCAGGCCAGCACTGGTAGAACCTTGCATTTCCCCTCTGGTTGACCCAAGAGCTGTTTGATGGAAGTTCTGCCCATAGTATTAGAGCTGGCTTAGGAAGCTTGGCTTTCTTGCCATTGTAATGGGTGTTGCAACTCCTGGTCTCTGTGGATCAGGCCAACAACAGCAGAGTAGAATTGATGTGGATTTTGAGGGCTTTATGGGGAGATGACATTGCAGGAGGGAATAATTGATTTAAAGCCATTGCTTTTCTCTTAAAGGCAGGGGGCATGGCAGGATGGAAAGAAAGGAATAATAAGAAGTATTTGCCCTAAAAATCTATCTTCACATTTTTAATATGTCACTGTCCAAATTGCTACTTTTTGTGTGTGTGCTTCATTGAATCTGTTTCTACTGTGTTTGAGTAGAATTTAAGTAATTTAGATATAAAGAATTTTAATAAACCTCTCATCAGGCCTTGGGTAGAAGCTCAGGGGCTTGTTCACCTTCTAATTTCCCATCTTCAGATTCCTGTTGATATTTTTTTTCTTTGATCTGTTTAGTTTATGCCATAGTGTTCTTAATCTTAACATCATCTGGGAAAAGCTTACCAGGAAGATTTACATTTGGAAGATCAGGATAATCTTCACATATATCTGAAGGAAACAATGCCCCCCTCCCCCCGGTTGCCTCACCCATGTGTCACTAGGAGAAATAGCGGTGTTGGAAAAAAAAAAATTGCTGCTGCCTGTGACTACTATACCCACAGAAAAGGAGTGGGAGAGAAAATACCCATGTGATGGACCAATCATTCCACCCCTGCCTTGCGCTGCCTTTTCTAGGAGCCAACTTTCCTCCTTGGGTCCTTGGGAGATGCTTAATTTTAATTGACTCAGAGGAGTTCTACTTTGTGTTTGAAAACCACACAGAAATGGGAAGTAAGTTAAAGAGTTCCATTGCCCTCCCACCCTGTTTGTCCAACCACATACACACACAAACAAATCCAAGGTACCCAACAGCCTTAGAACAGAATCTTGGGCTGGTACCAGAGTCTAGGCTTGTGATAGGCTTTGTATTTCCAGCAGGCTTCTCAGAAGTTAAGAGACCCCTACTCACACAGAATGGAGTTGTGTTGCAGACTTTGCCCTGTGAGCAACCAATGGGGATATACTTCTAAATTGGCTTTTTCCCTCTTCATAAATGGTTTCCAAACAATTAAAAATAGTCATACTAGTGGAGAGGACAGAGTATGCAGGAGCAGACTTCATTGCTCTGAAATGCTTTTGCTCTTGTGAGGGGATGCAGTGCTAAATGTTTCTCCCAGTTATCAACAGTTTCCCTGTCACTGGGTTCCATTTTTCATTTGCTGCCCTCCACGTCTTTGTGTTTCACAGCCCATGGAATCTTGGCTTCAGAGAAATAAATGGACCCAAGAGAGAGTTATATTTTAAGAAACAGAATGATGATCGCTCACATTTTAAGTTAATAATAAAATCCGAGTGTAATTGGCCAGATCTTCCCAGCAGGGAGTGTGTGTAACCCGTCATCTGGCCAACGTGAGAATTTGGCACTTATGTGGCACAGGAGAGGCCACCCTCGTACAGCCAGGGGGGACCCACTTAGGACCCTGTGGCCAAGAGAAGATTAAACACTGGGAAAGTTCTGTGAGTAGAGAGGGCAGACAAGGGCTGTGAAGTGGAAGCAGAGTTGAAGAGTTGTTTGTAGAATTATGTGAATTGGGGAACAACAGAGGGTATATCTATCCTGCCTTTAAAAAATGCCCTTTCGAGCCTATACCTCGCCAGCTACTGCCCTCCCTCCTCCTCCTCTTTCACAGCCAAGATTTTGAAGAGTGTATCCTTGCTGATCCCATTTACTCCCCGATCGACTTCTATTCGGTTTCTATCTCCTTTCCTTCATAAACTGCTGTCATCAAGTTTACTGATGACTTCCTTGTCGAAAACAAAAAAACAAAACAAAAAAATAGAAGCTTTTCAGTTTTATTTAACCTTTTACCATCATTTGATATGTTTTAATTTCTGTGACACTACTCTCTTGATTTTATCTTCTTCCTCTGGTTGTTACTTCTTAGTTTAAGAAGTCTCGCTGTTCTGTTCCACAGGGATCCTTCCATAGTCTCCTCTCTTACTCTACCTGCTCTGTTTAGGAAATATCAAGCATTTTCATAGCTTCATCATTCATATGTCAACAATTATTAAATCTATATTATTAGTCCAGTTCTCTTTTCTGAGCTTCAGACCCCATACATCTTGTTTTTTTCTTTTTGAATGTTTCTTTTTGCATGGGATGTCCCAAAGCTAACCTAAATTCAACATGCCCATTCGCTCAAGCTTGTTTCTTCTCCTGTCTAACCTGTTTTTGGTAAATAGTATCATAATGTCCTGAGGCACTGTCTCCTCTGTTAATAAGCTTCCTAATTGATCTCCTGCTTCCAACATTGGTCTCTTCAAGCAACATACAGATTGGATTCTAAAGAAAATTCAGATTATATCAATCCTTGCTTAAAAGTTTTCAGTGGCTTTCCATCACAGGTAGAGTAAAATTCCAACTTCTTACCATGCCCTGCCTGATCTGGCCCTTGCCTTTCTCTGTACCCCCTCTCTTACCACTAGCCCCTTTGTTCACTCTGCTCCAGTACTTTGGCTTTCTTTCCACCCTCACCCACCTCAGGGCCTTTTGCTGTTTTGTTGCTTGGAATATTCCAACTCCAGATCTTTGTATAACTGGATCCTTTTTTTGTGGCTGGTTCAAATGTAACCTTCACAGCTAGGTCTCTACTGTTCATCCTAGTGGATTCAGCACTCTCCCTACCCACCGTGATTGCTGTTTTGTATTATGCATTGGAATATTCACTATTTGAAATGATCTTGTTTATATTTTCATGTCAGCTCTGTGGGAGCACAGACTTTGCTTTGTTTATCATTATATCCCTGTTACCTTGAAGAGTGCCTGGAACATAGTGGGTAACCAATAAATGTTGTTTTAAATGAAAAAAAAAAAAAGGCAGTATCCTTAGATCCTGAGTGCAGCCAGACTGCTTGCCGTTCCCTGAACTACAACACAGTTGCACATTCTGCTTCCTCTTCCTATAATGCTTTCCTCTTTCCTCTTTTTCAGCTCAACTCCTACTTATCTTTCAGTACTTGACTTTGTCACCTCTTCCAGGAAGCTCTCTTTGATCTTACGATTTCCTGGTGAACACCTTCATTAGACTCTGTAGCACCCTATGCGTGTCCTCATTATAGCACATACGCAATTAGTATGAAATTGCTTGTTAATGTATCTGTCTCCCCTGTTAGATTAGCTTCTGGCAGGGATGGTATTTTATTTGTATCCCCAGCCCACTGGGAATCTATAAAAATCTACTTAATTATTTTGTTGAATTATTTGTTAAATCATAGAATCCTTTGGTAATGTAAATTAGCTGTCCCCCAAGTTCTTGCACTAGCCAAGATTTGATTTTCAGACATTGATGTTTTAAAAATGTACATAACCTTACTTATAGAAAAGTTTCACGTTCCCACTGAAGTTTTCTGTAATAAGAATAACATTAAATACTATACTTACAATTTATTGTCTACTATGTGCCATGAACCTCTGACATAGATTGTCTTATTCACAAATAACTTTTCAAGGTGTATATGTTATTATTCTCATTTTACATATGCAGAAACTGAGACTTACACGTAGTGATCTGTTCAAGCGCATATAGCTAGCAAAAAAAAGCTGGAATTTGAATCCAGGTCTTTGATTTCTAAGCCCAAGTTCTTTCTGCTACACCATGCTGCCCCCTATGGGACAAGTTCACATTTCAGAACTGTTTATTAAAAATATCAATTATTATCATTGTAAAGCTTATAAAATTTGAGGTTTTATAAGCTACAGAATCAGGAAGGTTGCTTTGAATACCATTATTTTAATCAACTAGAAAAATGGCATTAGTTTTAACATGTTCTAGGCAAGAGCATTATATTGTCTGTGACTAGTAGGCTTTCTCTCTGTTCATAAGCATAAGGGTGTTTTGTAGAAGTCTGTATTAACTCAACTATGTTTTTTCAGTTAGTATTTGCTATGTAAACTCCAGTTGAATTCCCGAGAGTGGAGGTGACTTGCTAGGCCTCTCCTCCAGCTTGTCTGTAAGTTGTCTCCTGATTGTTGTATCTATGATGAGACCAGTCTACTTATTTGGCCTCAGGCTCAGGATTCTAGTGTATCCACGGTTTCTCTCTTTCCCAACTCTCACCCCACGATATTGGTGCCATGTGGGTGGGAAGCTTGCCATGAACTTTACCCAGGCTAGGACCTACTTCCTGCCTCATTCCTGTCAGTCCCTCCCTATTTACTGGAGGCTGGGCCTGTTCTCTTTATTACCTGGTTTTGGTTAAATGCCTTTTTTATCTTGGAAGCTTGGACGAGAACTGGACTGAATCTTCCCCACCCCTAAATGGAGGTGATCTCAGGTCATTGCCCTAGCTTCCTACCCCTCCCCATTCTGATTTTGTTTCCTCTGTGCTTCTAGACTCTTACCACTGAGTGGTGTTTCCTCCTGCTTGCTGGAACTCATGACTTAGCACAAAAGAACCTCATCAATGGAGATAGGACCAAGAATCTGGTGACTGAAATACAGAACTTTAGATCTTATTGCTTACCGCTCACTGCCTTTCTTCTGTGCATCTCTGGGGATGGGGATGGTGATGGAAGACAGTCTATATGTGATGATGTAGAATTGATCTTCTTTAGGTTCTGCTCATCTGAGGGGTCTATCAGCTTAGTGATGGATAAGCCAGAAACTGGTTGTTTGTATCTTGCATAATGTAGAGCATCCATGATCCACCTCATTTCACGCCAAACTTCATCAATTTGCTTTGGGATAAAATGGTAAAAGACATTAATTATCAAACAGGTTTAAAAAGGTTTAAGTTTCCCTGAGAGTCCAAGATGATACATCTTCCACAGTATTGGTTTTGAGCAAGGGTAAAATATTTTCAACATAGGTTTGCTAAACCAGAAAACACCTCTTCTTTATAATCTCTTGTGTCTTGCATGTTTTTACCTGAGAGGCTATTTCATTTAGTGCAAATAGTGGAAGACCTGGATTCCAGCTGGGACCCACAACTTACTGGTTCTGTAACAACCTTTGGCAAATTACTTGACCTTTTCCAGCCTCAGATGCCTTATTTGTGAAATGTGGACAAGACATTTCCCCTTTTATACCTCACAGGACTGCTGTGATGACTGGGTGAAATGATATATTTGAAGGTCCTTTGTAAAACTGCAGGGTACATTTCTCATACATATGAAGTGTTACTAATTCTCAGCATGTAATGAAATATTTCTCATTAGGATATTATGGGGAAGGCATATGATGAAGTCTGAATTTCAGAACAGGTGAAGAAAGGAATGTAGTTTTAGTTCTATGTGAACTAGAAGAACAAAGCATCACTGGAATAAGCAGAGATTCTTGGACCTATTTTAATAGAAATAACTTTCATATATTAAACTTACTTTCTTACATATAAGTGCTTCTAAAGTACAAAACAGCTTAAACAGCGTATTCTCCCTAAGTAATTTAAACATCCTTGTAATTTTACAGTAGCCCATTTGATTTCTGGGTTACCAAAGTGATTTTAACATTTTCATTATAAAGTATAATAGTTGTTACTCAGTTGTAAAAGTCATTCATATTTTTGTGTCTATCTCTGTAGATGACAGATATTCTCCCAAATCTTAATAGACACTGTCCATAAACTTTCTGGTTATTCTGACTCTCTCCAAGGAGGTTGTTAATGACATTTTTTCATGGGACCCTGGAGCTTGTGATAGGCTTTGCATCTAATTTCACTGGGTGCTTTGAGCAAGCCGTTAACTTCTGACCCACTTACTCAACTGTAAAAAGAAGAGGTCGTACCGAATGTCTAAGTTCCCTTTCAGCTCTGACACTTTATGATTTATCTTTGAAGAACCTTTGGAAAGTTGGTGTCACTCAGTTTCCAGGTAGAAGGTGTTCATTGTATGAATACTACAAGGTTAAGGTCTCTCTGATTGTAGAAGGGAGTATCCAGTGTTCTATTTTATTTTCAAAATTCCTTTTTTAGGGCCTTAATGTGTACTTAAAGAATACTCTCTAAAGAATCCACAAGCCTGGTGCTCCCAACAAACACAGAGTCTGAAATTGAGAGGGTCTGTGGTGTTCAGAGTGACAGGCAAGCTTGAGTGAACCAGTGAATGGCACTGCAGCGTTGGTAGCCATTTTCCCTTGCTTTCTAGTAATGTTCTGTAACGAGAGCATTCAGGCTTTGTTAAGGCAGTGAGTTGGGCTGAAGGTTCAGCAGTGGCAGGCCCATGAGGAGGCTCTGAACAATGTAAAGAGAGAAATCTGAAGTTCAGGGGGTAAGGCTAAAATGGAAGTCCAAGTCCAGACTTGGACAGATTTTCTAAATGGGATTGTTGCTTTCTTAGCTAGCTTTTATTGATCCGACCTCATGCAGCATACTCTCATCTCAAAGTTTAAGGCACTGCATGACTATGGACAACTTTTGGACGTCCTGCCAAGGGCAGGTACTGTGCTTTTGTACCTTTAACTTTTGGCTGTGTAAAGAATAGGTACTCAATAAATGATTATTCAGTGAATGAAGGTATGAATGAATGGGTATCTAATTCTTTAGATCTCTGCCCTCGAACAGAGTTATTATGAGGATTAAGATGATGTAGATGAGTGCACCTTGTAAGCTGTACGTTGTCATAAAGTTTTCAGTTGTCACAGTGACAATCATGGTTATTGTAGTGGATGGAATGTGGCCTCCCGGAATACATGTCCACGTCCTAGGCCCTGGAATTTGTATTACCTTGTATGATAAAAGAGTAAATATTACATTGTATGGCAAAAGATGTGATTAAGGTTAAGGATTTTGACAGGAGGAGTTCATCCTGGATTATCTGGGTGGGCCTTAATTCCAGTGACAAATGTCCTCATAAAGACATTCTTATGAGAGTGAGGCAGAGGGAGATGTGGCAGTCAGAAGAGAAGGAGGCAGTGTAACCACAGAAGCAGAGATTGAAGTGAGGTGGCCACAAGTCAAGGAATGCCAACAGCCACCAGAAGCTGGAGGAAGCAGAGAACAGACTCTCCCACTCTCCAAAGGGAGTGTGACGCTGCCAACAGCTTGATTTTAGATTTCTGGGCTCCAGAACTGTGGGAGAATAAATTTCTGTTGTTTTAAGCTACCCCGTTTGCGGTAATTTATTACAGCAGTCCTAGGAAATGACTACAATTATTAACAATCTACTTGTTCTCTTTGGATGGATTGCTTTAGCCTTATTGCTGAGGATGGATAGTGAGAGTTAGTGTAGAAATTTAAAAAATTATGTGTAGAAACAATGGTTATTTCTTAACTTTTCTCAGTGATGAAGTGAAGAGGTATTAACTGAAGAAAAATCAAAAACATAGGTACAGGGAAGCCTATGGACTGAGTTTAATGGACTTAGCTAAGTAGCTCTAAAAGAAGTACAATTTTCACCCATTTTTACCTTTTACTGTTGATCTAAAAATAACTGCCAACATAATCCCCCTGATTTTAATGTCCAAATTCAGCTTCTAAAGACTTGCTGACACGTTTTTTAAAAAGAAAGACCATGAACTTACTAGGTCTGTTGGTTAAAAGTTTTGCATCCATTTCTCACCCTGCCCTTTAAAAATTTTGGTTTTCATCCCCAAAATTACACCCCTTTCTCTGTACTCAGGCAAGATAATATTTTTATTTAAATGTGAAGGTGATTGGTTTTCTCACAGCACAGTTACAAGGTGCTTGAGGGGATGATAGATTGGCTATATTTAATGAGCTGTGTTTCTATTACAGCTTAGGAGCATTTGAAGCGTTACAGTATATAAATTATAGCCTAATTGCCCTTTAGGCTTTAGCAGCTCAGGATATGCCAAGTGCCAAGTCTCAACACTTTGACATTTCTGCTGCATGTGTTGTCTGTAAAGGCTGTATACCTTATCTGTGATTTTCTACACCTCCCCTGGCCTAGCCCTTCCCCTTTCTGGCTGCACTCCTTGGCTTCTTTTCCTTACTGTATTTACATAGACTCCCTTGCTGTTTACATTGTTTGGTTTGTGTAGTGCCTTCAGCACTGTCTTAGATCTGGAATCCTACAAATGCTCTCACAGTTGTCACTTGCCTCTGCAGATTATGGTGTGTGGTGAGCTGAGCTGTGAATGCCAGTGGGTGAATGGCTGCAGCTGGTTTTCATTCTGAGCAAGAGAGGTTGAGAAGCCCAGTATAGATAAGGGGAGAGATGATATTGCATTAGCTCTGGCCAGGGAAGTTATCCATGTTGGATGGAGCAAGGCAGTCCACTGAAGGCTGTGGGTGCAAGGAGAAGGTTTGGTTTCAGCCTGGCCAAGAAGTGCTTTTCTGAACCCTTTGGGAATTAGCTTTTATCCAAGTCTACGTTTACCTGGCTGGCTGGAGAGTATGTAGAGGCCGCTCTCAAGCTGCCTGCTTTGGGAGACCAGAGCAGGCTAGAACTTTAAAGAATTCCTGGCCTGGCCTGCCTTTATCCATCCCACTTACTGGTGTGATGAACGGGAAAGAGAAAAAAGCAGTGGAGCCCTCGACTAGGTGAAGGAGAGGAGTGAGAATAGTCAGCTGGAAGTAAGAATGGAGCCAGAAACTCTTGGAGTAGTTTGAGACTGTGACAGACTGAAGAAAGTCAGCTTTCTTGTGTTGGAACATAGTGGATTCAGGGGAGCCTTAAGTGGAGTAAAGCAGAAATGGGACTTAAGGTATTTTTAGAGAAGTGCTTCCCTAAAAATATTTATGGTTGTTAAAGAAGTCATGAAATGTTAGAGCCAACCAGGTGCTTAGGAAGGCATCTAGTCCAATTCTTTTATTTTATATATGAGGAAATTGAGGCCCCTGGATCAAATGCATTGTCCAATACTCCAGGGTTTATCAGTAGAAGATTCAGGACTAAAAATGTATGCTAATTGTCTTCTAGTCATTATTCGTCTTACTCTGTTCCACTATTCCTTACACTGGGTTCAAAAGAGAAGCCAATCTTTCATATTCTCCTCATGCTTCATTCTTCCTTTTCCCACCACCTTCCCCCTGTCCGTGTTCTACTTTTACTGGCAATAAAGTAAGTGATGTAAATGTTTTGAATTTTTAAATACTGCACTCTCAGGTCAAGAAAGCAAGTAAGTTCTTGAAAGGTTTGTTTTTTTAGTCTAAGAGGTCACCTGAAATATCTCATTTAGGATGAGAGAAGTAGGATAGGATTTGTCTGCTCACACTTTGCAAGCATATTACAATATCTTCTTCCTGAGTACTTAATAAACCCACAATCTTGCATATCATGTTTTAAAGCATTTTCCCTTCTTACTGATTAATAAGTGAATGAATGTATAATTTATTGCATACTTATTATGTGTGGGCATTTTAGTGAATGCTTTGCATGCATTCCCTTGCTGAATTCTCGCAGTGGCCCTGAGAGCTAGTACTATTATTACCATCATCCCTGTTTTACAGATGAGGAGACTGAGATTTAGAGAACTTTATTTGCCCAAAGCTCACAGCATTTCCTCATCTTAGGTCCTCATTACTTGCCTGGAGGGTTGCAATAGCTTCGTATCTGGTTTCCCTGCCTTTAGTCTACTTCTCCTTAAATCTAGGAACGATATGTAAATTATTTTAGTAGCCAATGAGAATGAGTACTTACTATAAACAACCAGTGTGGCCATACCAATGCGAACGGGAGGAATATCCTCCCCTGCGTGAATCTATCCTAAACATCTGTGAGAACCTATGACTGACTTTCTCCAAAACTTTGGCCAGGTCCCTATTGCCTGCAGAATCAAGTACAAATATCTTACCATGGCCTTTAACAAAGCCCTTGTGCAATCTGATCTCATTGCTACTTTCATTTTTACCTAATTTCTCACTACTGCCCTTTACTCAGTTTATGCCCCAGCTAATCTTGACTACTCATCATTCCCCAGATACGATTTTTCTGCTCTCTCTGCCTTATCTGTTGATTCTTTTTCTTTGCCTCTTAGTCTATTTCTCCTCACTACAAACTAACCCATCCCTATAGGCCCATCTCAGTTACATCTTCTATGGCAACTTTTTTATGCCCACAAATGTAGGTAAATTTTTACTTCCTTGTGTTGGCACAAAACTTTTTTTTTTTTGTACCTCTCTTTTGGCACCTAACTCATTTTACAAATAGTGTTTGTACACATTTCTTGTCTACCCTAATGCATTTTAAACGCTTTAAGGTCAGGGACCATGTGTAATTCAACTTTGTATCTCCCTTACAGTGCCTGACACCTGGGTGTCCAACAAATATTTATTAGATTGACCTGAATATATGTCAAAGTGATATTTGTGGTGGGGCTATTGCTATTACAGAAGTCCACACTTATCCATGGTTTTGCTTTCTGCAGTTTCGGTAACCATTGGTCAACTGAGATCTGAGAATATTAAATGGAAAATTCCAGAAATAAATAATTCATATGTTTTAAATTGCCACTGTTCTGAGAAGTGTGATGAAATCTCCTGTCATTCTGCGCCGTCCTGCCCAGGACGTGAATCATCCCTTTGTCCAGCGTATCCCTCCCATTAGTCACTTAGTAGCCACCTTGGTTGTCAGATTGTTGCCATATTGCAGTTCTTGTGTTCAGGTAACCCTTATTTTACTTAATAACGGCCCCAAAGCACAAGACGTAGTGATGCTGGCAGTTTGGTTATGACAAAGGGAAGCCACAAAGTGCTTCCTTTAAGTGAAAAGGTGAAAGTTCTTGACTTAATAAGGAAAGAAAAAAAAATATGGTGAAGTTGCTAAGATCTGTGGTAAGAATGAATCTTCATTCTGTGAAACTGAAGGAAAAGAAATTCTTCGTAGTTTTGCTGTTGCACCTCAGACTGCAAAAGTTCTGGGCACAGTGCATGATAAGTGCTTAGTTGAGGCGGAAGAGGCATTAAATTTGTACAATAAGATATTTTGAGAGAGAGAAAGAACATTCACATAGTTTTTATTATGGTATATGGTTATAATTGTTCTATTTTATTATTGTTAATCTCTTACAGTGCCTAATCTGTAAATTAAACTTTAGCATAGGTATGTACGTATAGGAAAAAAATAGTATATATAGGGTTAGATACTATCTGCGGTTTCAGGCATCCACTGGGGGTCTTGGGATATATCCCCTGAGGTTAAGAGGGGACTACTGTATATTCATTTAGTGCATTGGGTTACTACAGGCGTAAAGATCGTAAGATTTGTCCAAGGGATTTAGGGGCAATTTCAGACTAGATCCAAATTCTCTTGTTGACTGGTCAGTACCCCTTTCTCAAGACCCTAAGATGTCACTGTAGGGCTTTTCCAGAAAAGACCATGGACAGGGAACACATTTTTTAACCTCTGTAGCTGCACATTAAAGTGTCAGTTCAGCCAGAAAGAAGTCCAAAGGATGAGAAATCTTAGGTCCAGCTGAATTTGGGTTAACATAAACTGATGGGTCGTTCTCTTCTCTTTTTCTCTGGGATATTGAATTAATTAATACAGTTTTTCTCTGTGTTGGAATTATCAGTGGGCTACTGGGTAAGGATAATATTCTGATCTCTACTTCTGGCAGTGATTTTTCTCTCCAGTATGGGAGACTACTGCTACCTACCACAGGGGCTGATACAGCTCTTACTAACACAGTGTTTTACCTGTAGCTTTTTCTTAAGCCTTTGTATAAAAACTCACATTTCCTTGAGCTCTGCATTTTAACCAAATCAACAGGCTGTTTGCACATGGTTGTCTTTAAATTAGCCCAGATTGCAGTTCTTTCTTATGCTTGGTTCTCATCCCCTCCACCATGTCCCTTCTTTCTCCCTTTTACCTCAGAAGAAACAAACTGTTACCTGAATGAAATCTAAAACTTGCTGGTGTCTTTGTTTGGCAGCTGCAACCTCACTGTCTGAGATTGCTTCCCTCAGGGACTGTTGGGTATTCAGAGAATCCAGCTCCACAACAGCAGAAAGGCGGCAATACAGACTAATAAATTTCTCCCTGTAGCTGCAAAAATGAACTGGAAAATGGACAAGCAAAATAAAACATGTTAAGACCTGGTATCAAAATAGAGAAATTCATACCTCAGAGGAAACAAGTTGAATGAAAACATGATTTATTAATCCTATCAGTGGAAAATATTAGGCCATAAATAAATTATAAATGTGCTCTTAAGGGGCCAGTTGTCTGGCTTTAGTCATACAGTATTCCCTTTTAAGGTTTACCAAGTCCTGGTAAGGTATGGGGAAGTGGAGCCGGCTAAAGCTGCAGTTTATGTTCAGCCCCTAAAGTTGGGCCACTACTGGGAGAATAAGTTTGCTTATCACTTTAAAGGGGGAAAAAAAAAAAAAAGCAAGTAGCAATTTGAAACCTAGTTTTGACTGCCATGTCTGATTTCCAGTATGTATCTTGCATGTTCCTTTCCAAGGCCAGAAGTCCCAGAAGATACAAGGCATGCTTTTCTCAGCGTATGTTTTGTCTTTTGTCTGGCTGGGAAATGTCTGTAAAGACCTAGTATGATGAGTTTTGCTTCTTCTCCTGCCTCTCCACTCCTCAGCTCCTCTGGAAGGATGATGGAGCTAACGCTCGATAGATCATTTTTGTCTTCACCTTCCTCTCTTGAAAGATAATGGGCCAGAGGCCAAAGGAAACAGTCTAATCTTCATCTCTATCATGGAGGAGGGAGAGAGGAGTGTGGGACTCAGCCTGGTGCAGGCAACCTGAGGTGATCCGATTTTTCATACTTCTCTGACTGGCTCTGATCATATACCATAACTTCAGATTCCAGTAAGATGAGGAAAGCATCCCAATTCAGACTAGTGTCGTACCAGTCTCTTCCTGGCCATTGCTGAGTTTGGAGACTCACTCGCCAGGAACCTCACTTACTCTGTGTGCCTCTGACCTGCGTCAGTGTGTTTTGTGCTTTGGAAATAGGGCTGTAATAACTCAACAAATCTGTGGAATGGAAACATTTTTATTTTGGCTTCTTTGGTGAGGAATTCTAGGAAGAACATCTAACTACTGTACTTGGGCCTCTTTGCTGCTGATTCCTGAGACCTAGACCTGGACATTTAGGGAAACTAAAACCACATACCTCAAAATGGGGCATCTGGTCATCTATACACCTTACTGAGGGAGCCCTACTTTAACGCACATTGAGAGATTTTGTGTACCCTACAATTCCCGTCTTACCACTGCCTGCTTCCTTACTTGATTTTCTCTCAGGATGAAACTCAGTTGAGTGTAAGGGTAACCTGCTCTGTTTGTGTTTCCTCCTATTGAAGTAGTAGAGAAGAATGGAGTGAGGTCTCCAGTGGCCCATCCTTATTCCAGCTGTGCACCATTTCAAGGCAGTGTTTCTGAATTCAAGTAGCTTTGGTTCTGGGTTTTTTTTTTCTCTCTGATGTCAGATCCTTCCCTCTCGCTTTCTCTGCTCTAACACTTCCTTGTCTGACAGAAGAACTGATCTCATTAAATGACAAACTATTGAGCTCTTCCCAAATGATCTACTTTTCATGCTTTTCCCTGGTTACAGACCTCTGTAGAGCTCCATCTTGACTCAGGATAAAATCGAAACATCACTATAAAGCAAGCTCCTTGAGATCTAGGATTTTAATTTATCTTCAGTCATATCTTTTGTCATGCAACCACCCTCTGCTGTCTGCCTGCATTGACCCTACACTGTGGTCAAGCTGAACCTACTACAGGCCCTTTTGTGCTTCCATGCTTGTGAACATGCCATTTCCTTCTCCTCCAATACCCTTTTTTTTTTACCAGTACCTTCAGGTCAGATTCTTCTGATACTTGAAAATTTTAGTTTAAATAATCTTCTCCTCAGTGAAATCTTCATGGACACCTCTTTCCCTCCAGGCAGAATTAGTTTCTCTCTTTTGTGCTCCTAGACCACTTGTTTTCTAAATGTATCAGGACACGGATCCTGCTTTACTGTAATAATGTGTTTACTTGACTGCCTTGGTATTAGACTGTGATTTCTTTGAGGGCAAGAACCGTGTCTCCTGTTAATTTTTATTTCCTCAAAACCTGGAACATTATAACTTCTCAGTTAATGTTTATTGACTGAATGAACAACAACAAAATGTGCACCCTGATCTGAAGAGAGCAGACCCTTCCTCCAAAGTCTCCTCTTTCCCTCCATTCTCTTTTCTCAAGGTGCTTTTGCTTTTCCTGTTTCAAAAGGTGTACTTCAGGTCTGTGATATTTACTGGCCTCTCTACAGGAAAGAGTCACCATTACTTTTTAGCTTACTCTTGACCCTTGTAGCTCCCTGAATGTGTCTTTATGCCTTTCAAGGAGGAATTATATCCTGTTTGCACTTGACAGATGTCCTCTCTTGGCTGGAGAGTGGAGAGAGTGAAGTGTCTCACAGTCTGCCTTTCCAAACCAAGTTGTAAAAAAAAAAAAAAAAAAAATCAGCTTTTTTCCTTCTTTCTAAAATATGACTGGGAAGATAGTGAGAGGCACTGAAGAATTTCTTTAAAAGAAATACTATCGGTCCCATCTGAATTCTAGAACGCCAGGGTGTCCACAACTTTCTCTTGTTGTGTCTCCTTGTGGTCAGAGCCTTGGATCAGTGGGTGGTCTCACAGTGCCCACACCACCCGTGCCACTCACCACAGTGAGCTATGAGGACCTTTCAACGACAAGGACAGGGCTTCACTTTCTCGCTCTAGTGGTTTTTATCCAGAGCCTTTAATGTTACTTTAACAAATGTTACTTTAACATAGTCTTTTGTGGTTTAGCAATGATACATTTGGTAGCCATCACTGAGAAGGGGAAGATAGACTGGAAGCTTCTAATTTTTTTCTAATGTGAATCACATGCATTTTACAGGCAAAATGGTATAAGGATACAAAAATGCATTATCCCAGACCACATGATTTGTTATTAATTTACAAACTAAGACTGATTTTCTGTGGTGTTTTCTCTCTCTTTTTTCTGTATAAAATTGTTGGCACCAACACTGGAAGTCAGATTAGGAGTAGAGTAGAGTGGAAAGTACTCAGGGTTAGGTATCAGATGAAACTGGATTTGAATCATAGTTCTGCCACTTACTACCTTCATAATAATCGGCATATAACCCCTGGGAGCCTCCGTTTCCTCATATCTAAGACAGGGGTAATAATATCTACCTAGGATAAGACAACATAATAGTAAACAGTAAAGTGCCCAGCGTAGCATGTGGCACATATCAGATATAAAAGAAATTTTTGTTCACATCCCTACCACGTCCCCCTGGAAAGAATGAGGCATTTAGTAGGTAGAATATTAGAATGGGATTGAGATTAGAATATTCTTCCTAAAGATCTCTAACTCAGTAAAGTCCTAAGCAATCTGGGCCATGTAGCCTAGTTTGGAAGCTAAGGAGCCAACAAGATTACCTCCTAGGGTCAGTTTAGTTCCGTGATTCTTTGCCAAGGTGTCAGAAGGAACCTGGGCATAAGATGCCTCTCTAAAGATTCCTGGTAGTGAATGAGTTGATGTTGGAATTCAGGAGTGGTATCCTAAATCATGAAAAATGGGCATTGGGAATGAGGGTTGAGAGCGTGCCATTTCTTATAAGCCTGTGGCCTGGATTCCATTAGGCTCAATGCCTGGATATCCCACAGGCACCTCAAACAAAACTCATCATTTGTCAAACTGAACTAACTCATCATCTCTCCCCTCCCCCCAAACCTGTTCCTCCCCTCTTATTTCCTGTTCTGGTAGATGGCAGCATTATCCATTTCAGCACCCTATTCAGACTCTCTGGCTCCTCCATCTTGCTCTTCAACCACATTAAATCAGTCACAAAGTCCTATTGATTTTAACTTCTAAATTCCTCTTGCCTCTGCCTTCTCTTCTGTACCCCTGCTGTGGCAGTCTTGGTTTGAGTTCTTATCGTTGCCCACCTGGGCCAGTCTCTGAACTGTCTCATTGCCTCTAGTCTCAGTCCTTTTTTTTGTTTTCCTGCAATCCATAGAGTTGCTAAAACCTAGTAAGACCATATTATTCCTTTTCTTAAAATCTTTTAATGACTCCTCTTTGCCTGTAGGATAAAATCTAACCGCTTTAGGATGGCCTAGCCCTTTGTGATTTTTACTTTTTTAAATTTTAGTTGTATCTTCTGTCACTCTTCCTCAGATGCCTGAAGCATCTTTCACAATGAACTACTAAGAGTGTACTTAATTGAGCTGCATTTTCCCACGTCTCCAAGCCTTCGTGCATGCTATTCCTTCTGCTTAAAATGATTTTCCTTTTCTACCTTTTCTTTCCTTTTCTGAATGTTTATTTATACTTCAGGGTCTATCTCAAATATTATCTCTGTAAGAAAGGATTAGGTGTCTTTCCTCTGAAATTCAACAGCCTACATCTTAACAGCAGGATTTTCATTGCATTGGGACTATTGGTGTAGACGTCTGTATCCTCCACTGGATTCTAGACTTCTGGTGGGCAGATTGTGTCCTATTAATGTCTCTATGTCCAGCCCCAGCACAGTGCTTTGCATACAGTGGAAACTCAGTAAATATTTGTTGAATGAAGGATGCAGCCAAGCACTGAAGTATGAAATATATACCAGGCTTCAAACTGTTTCTAAAAAATTCCCCAGTTTCTTAATCTTGCTAGTCAAGTCAGTTGGAATCATAGAGCCAAGGAAATTGATAAAAGTCAACTTTCTTCTTCATAGGCCTGCTCTCAATTGTGACTGCCCACAGGGTCAGGGCAGGGTGACCTCCTCAGTGTAGGCTAGGCAAATCCTCAAGAGACCATATCACTGAACAGAGTTTCTAAGGGCTTTTCCTTTCATTTCTGGGAACAGCATAAATAGTGACCCTTGTTGTTCCCTAGGCACATACTTTATTACTGCAGAGGATTGCTATCCTGCTACTATCCAAAGAGTCGGGGAGTATCAGCTCTTACGCTGTGGAGGGGGAGTGGGTCTGCAGTTGTACCACTTTGCCTCAGCTCAACCCTGCTCATAGAGGTCTCACAGCATCCTCCTGTATGATGGTCTCTCTCTTTCCCCAACAAGTAATCCTATGAAGGAACATCCTATGGGTCTTCCTCAGCCTAGTCTTTACTCCAGGAGACAGAGGGCTAAGCTCCTTTATCATTTTGTCCTTGCTAGATCTAGTTTGTGCTGGAATAGGCACAGATACATTTTCCCATAGCTGGTTAGCAAGTTATTTATGATTCACTCGGGCCACTGGCAGGAGCATGGTCAGTGTGCCAAATCTCAAATCTTTTCGTTGTATAAGGCGTGACTTATACAAGTCAGACTGAAATATAGTATAACATTTTATTCTGTTATAGGGTGTATATTCCCATAATTTGCACTTTTCAAGTTTTCTTAGAACTCTTATGTTGTTATTACAATTTTCTGAGTTCTGATTGAATTTTCAACAACATTCTCTTCCTCAGGAATGCTTAGTGTATCTATTGACCTTTTACTATGGACCTGTCTGTGGAATATAGAAATCCCTACCTACCTACAAAAACGAGCAAAAATTGCTTAGGTCTTTCTTCGAGGGGCCTAGGCCCACTGTAGCAAGCTCTTAGGAGTTCCTGTAGACGGTATTATGAAGTGCTTGCAGGAAGTAACTGATAATCTGCCTCTTTGGAAGCTCTGATTGCTTGGAAATAAGAGAGAGTTTATCATGGTTCTCACTAAGGCCCAGTAGTATTTAAAAAATTGTTGCTGGTGGTGCTAAAGTACAATAAGCGTAGTACTAGAGTATATTAATTTCCTGATACTGGCAATATTTCCTCCTGATCCCTAGAGAAGACTAATAGGATTGTGTATGCCAGTGGAAACAAGCCCAATCAAGTGGTCTTTTCTGGAAACTTACATGGCCCTCATTAATCAAGTGGGTCACCAACGATCTGGTAACAACGGAGAACCAGTAGGATAAGAAGTTATGTTTTACTCTAGGAAAAAACATCTTAAAGTCAGAAACTGTTGAGATCCAGGCTTTGATCTACAGCCTGGTTTTCATAGGTGAAGGATAGTACCTGATGGTCTTATACTGCTTTTAGTATTGAGAAGAGGTAAGACGGGTCAAAGAGATAGACACTGTTGGATTCTATTACTTTGCTAACCACGACCCTAGTTTTGTAAATTCCTGAAACGTCTTTTGCTCTGTGTTCTAGGCAGCACTACTTGAAGTGTGGTCCATGGATTGGCAGCCTCAGTATCAGCTGAAAGCTTGTTAGAAATGCAAATTCTCCAGCCCCTACTGACTCAGCATTTCTGGAGTGGGACTCCAAGAATCTATTTTAACAAGCTGTCTCAGTGTTTCCTATGTACATTAACGTTTGAGAAGCACTGTTCTAGGGCATCATATCCTGAAGTATGTTTTCTGTGGGTTTTTAACAGGTGCCATGCCTAAAATGGTTCTAGTTGTTGTCATATGAATTTGGAAAATGTTGGGTTAAACCAAGTTAAGCTTTTTATTTCTTTGTGGGGAGGACTGCCAGATTCTGCAGAGCTTTTAATATGTTACTTTACTGCTCAAAAATCTCTATTGTATTTCCAGCACACTTAAAGTAAAATCCAAAGCCCTTATCATGATCTGTGAAGCCGTGCATGATCTGGCCACTGCTGATCTTCTGATATCATTTCCTATCTTTGTTGCTCTTGCTTACGACATTCCACCTACACTGACCTCTTAGCCAGGCACACTCTTACTGTAAGGCCTTTGCACTTGCTGTTTTCATTGCACGGAAATCTTCCATCTCTGCTCAAATGTATCTTCTTCAGTGAGGCCTTTCCAGGTCATCCTATACAAAATTGTAGTTCCTGTCACTTCACTCCAGTCCTTTATCCTGATTTTTTTTTTCTTCGTAGCTCTCACTACTCTCTGACATTTACAATATTAATGTTTGTTGATTAGTTTACCATTTGTTTCCCCCACTGGACTGTCATTAGCACCATGAGGAGTTTGTTCATTGCTGATACTTCAATACCTGGAATGGTGCCTGGCACATAGTAGGTTACTAAAATATTTATTGATGAATTAGTGAACAAATGAGTGAAGAGAGGAAATTGTAGAATAGTAACAGCAGTAGGATAAAGTGTGGTTGCCCAAGAATAGTGTGTGAGCCTCCCAGAAAGCAAGATAGAGAGGATACTTGCAGGGCTTGGTCCTCCAGGGTCTTGAGAGTCAAGTCACTATTATGACTGATACTAAATCATTGATCATTCCCATTCCCCACTGAGGCACGGGGAAATGAATCTCATGTATTTTTGCCTGTAATCATGGAACAGTAATGACCATTTCACACAGAGTGGACTCCCAGTTGGCTCTCCAGTGAAGTGTTTTCTTTAGTTCTTTTCTCTGTCATTTATCTATCCCTGGGAAATCATTCACTTTCATGGCTTCAGCTGTTATCAGTAGACATTGGCCAAATTTCTGTGTTTAGTACCCAACTTCGTCTTCTGCATTTTTACTGCCAGTTGTATATGTCTACTTGGATGTTGAATTAGCACCAAGATATTCAGAGCTAGAAGTATCATATTCTTCCCCAAAGCATTTTCTTCTCTGATTTCCTTATGTCTGGTTAATGGCAGCGGTATCCTCACAGTTTTTGAAGCTAAAAACCATGGGGGTATTCTAGAAGTCTCTAAACTTTGCCTTTTCTCATTCAAACAGTTGTCCAGTCTTGTCGATTACTTCCAGTGTTTCTTACATCTGTGTTTGTTTCCTTTTTTTGTTTTGTGTCTACCTTAACACTGGAATATTATAATAACCTCTGAACTATCTTCCCAACCCTGCTTTCAATCCATCTTAAACAGATTCCTCAGCCTGACTCCTAACAGTACTGCCCAGTATGGCTACAGCTTGTCCATACAGCTTTATGTCTACTGTTTCCTCCGTTCATTTCTCAGATGTAGCCAAATTGGACCACTTGTTCTTTTTTCTGATTCTGAGTTTTTCTGTTCTTACGTCTTTGCTTATTCTGCTCTCCCTCTGACAAAAAAGCTTTCATTATCCATGTTTATTAGCATCCTGTCCATTCTTTAACACCCATATCAAATATCCCCTCTCCAAGACGGCTTTTTGATACCTTTTTTGAGAAAACGTGCTTTCATTTCTTTTTTCAGTATCGCTTAACGCGTAACATTTTGGCACATTATACATCATTTAAAAATTAACTCGTGTTCTTATTTTACTCCTGCCACTGTACTAAAAAGCCCCTTGAGGGCAGAGCCTTAGTCCTAACTCATCTCTTAATCTCCACAGTAGGTACCTAATGTGCAGGTAGCGACTTGAATTGAAATACCTTGACTCAAACTATGTTTTGTAATAGCTATATCATATATATCATATATCAGTTATATCATAGACTAAAAATGTTCATTTGGATGGGGAACTCATTAAATGGTCACATTCACATTCAGGCATTTTGGGAGTGGCATGGCCAATATTATTAATGATTTGACACAGAAAAGGTACAAGAAGGTTAAATGATGGCCGGTGCCACACAATAGAGGACCCAGTACTCTCAAGTCCCAGTCTGCAAGTCTGATTCAGGCTTCTCTTTATAACTCTCCCTGCTCTGGAAATAGCAATTGCTGTTCATCAGCTTTTGGGCATGTAAACTGCTTGGAGCAAAAGGGAAACTGGGAGACTTTATCCATTTATCCTCAAGAGATAAATTCAGATTCAGATGCCCGGGTCTCAGGATGAGACATCAGGCAGTTGCCTTGTCTGTTTCTAAATCTGGCGGCTGGGGAGCAATCCAAAGAGAGTCTGCCCCCATTCCACCCACCCCGTCACTCACCCTTCCACAAATCCTGCAATCCATTTGAACTGATGGAACTCCTGTTAATTGCCTCTTATTGGCCTGTTACAAAATGAAGCATGGGGAAGAGACAAAGCTTCCCTATTCACATTTTCAGTGGGCAGCAGGGGTCTCTGCAAAAATAGAGAACCTGGGGCCCAGGCTATTCATTTTTGAAAGTTAGGACAAGATCTTCCACCATTCAGAATCCCACATTATAATCACAGTTTTGCATCCTGGGAGACCCTGTCAACTTCTCAAATGGTCTGCTAGAAATTGAGTCTATTTAATAAATTAGCACTACTTATAGGCTTTTTTCCCCTTTAAAGTGATACACACTTTACATTTTAATTTCAGTATTTTTTTTCCCATTTGGAGGAAAGAGGGGGTGGGAAGTGGGGGAAGAGAGAAGAAAGAAAGAAAGAAGGAAAGAAAAGAAAAGGAAAGAAAAGAAAAAAAAAAGAAAAGAAGGGAGGAAGAAAGAGAAGGGGCAGTGCTTTTCATGAAAACATTAATTCTTGTATTTATGTTTTAGGAAAGCAAAGGAGAGGCAAGAACTGCAGCCTGATAACTGAACTTTCTGTTTAGAAGTCCCTCCTCTCCATTGGGCCTTAGCTAGGTTTCAATAATTATTGCTCAGGCACATAGTTTTGGAGCTTTGCTTTCTCTCAGACTTGTACACAGTTCTAGGAAGGGTTGTTGCCAAAGCCGTCATGTGATTTATTGACCCTCCACTGGGACAAGGGGGAACAGATATAACTTTGTGATTTTATTATAAGGAGGCTGGGTTAATATTTCTAGGTGAAACAAGCTACTATACCAAGTTCAAACATCTGAAGAGGGAGGTTAAGAAACCCTGAGTGTGGGGTGTAAGGATTATTCTGTCCTGGGGCTGTACAGACGTCGTCTGAGGCAGGGAGCAGGAGAAGAAAGGACACATTGTGACCCATTTCCAACACCTCCTGTGTGTAGAGGCGGAAGTTCCTTGCCTGCAGAGGGACACGCGCGGAGGAAAAATAGGAGAGTTACAGCATGGCACTTACATAAACAACACCAAACTGGCATAAAACATCTAACAAAATTACACAACTTCAAGCTTGGAATTTTTATACAACATAAATATTAGGGTTCAGTCCATTTAATAATGCTATATAAAATCAAGATTTAAGGCAGTAATGTTCCACATAAACTCTGAAAACAACATTTATGCTTCTTATAAAAGCAGAAAATGATTGCATTCTGTGGGCTTTTCAAAATGATGAATATAATTACATGAAGCAACAAAAATGGATTGAATTAAAAATCCACTAGTTTCAATTTAAGTTGGTTAAGGGGGGAAAATGTAGTTTCTGGCCAAGGACTGAGAAAATTTTACAAGTATCCAAAAAAAAAAAAAAAAAAAGTATGTACTCTTAGGCAGTTAGGCAGCCTTCTCCCAACATGTATACGTAGCCCAAGAGTCACCAGTGAAATATGAGCTGCTTCAAACTTTCTAAGCCCAAGAAACCCTTTAATGGTATCTACTGTTGCAAGTTGAGCTGGTATTTTTTTTCCTCCTCCTGAGTACATGGCCACCCCCAGAATAATCCAGTTACTCCTCTAGTGTCTTTATAGCATCTTGTGCAATTTATTCTTCATCAGTGTTGGCTGTTTTGGACTAGGCTTGCAATATTGACTTGTAATCAGAGCAGTGCCCCAATGGAAGAACACTCTCAGATAGACTCTTGCCTCCATGGGTCAGAGGCCAATTCATAGTTGTCTTTCTGTTATTTAAAGAGAGCCGGTCACTCCTGTTAACAGTCTTCCTGTTTGCAGGCTAAACTTGGTGTATTTTCTGTGTGTATAGGAGTAGTAGTGTGTGTGTGTGTTGAGTGGGGAGAGATGGTGAATGTAGGTCCAAAAAAAAAAAAATCCAACCTAATGCTACATGATGTTAGCTTACTAGACAGAACCTGATAAACATTTACTCTTCTCTTCTGTGCCTACAGGGTTTTTGTTTTTGTTTTTGTTTTGAAGTTGCTTATTAGTGGAGGTAAGATTTGCACATCTTGATTTAGACAAGACAAGTGATTTTGACAGCAAATTTTCTGTTTGTGGAAAGATAGCATGGCATAACCTTGGCCACTGCTCTAGACTTAGACTACCAATAGTCTTCTGTTCGTAAGTAAATTATTTGCAAATCTAACCATACACTTATTTATTTACTTATTTGTTTATTTATTTATTCCCCTTGCTTCATGCTATCCTGAAGCTGAGACTTGATGTCTTTCAAGGTGGGTTAGGCAATTATTTTTCCTTGTTTGACCAAACCACAGTGAAGTGGGCTCTGGGAACTTTGGAAGACATCAGTATGGAGGAGCTAGAGAAAAGGTACAGAAGTGCAGCCTGTGTCCACTTATAGGCATCAAATTGAAAATGTGCATGTATGTGCAAAGTGGTGTGTAAATAAATGAACAAAATATGTATACATATATTTTTTTACCTCTTGAGTTTTACCCCATAATGCAGTTTCCATGAGCCATAAAAAGAAGATAAAAATGGTAAAGACTGGTACCTGGTGTAGAGGTATATTGATCTGCTTAAGGAGAGCTTTCACTGCCATCTGGAGCTCGTAGAAGAACAATTGCACAGGGCAGTCAGAAGTATGATCCACACTTTCCATAGATTCAGAGCCAGAAAGCTTTTGGACCAGTTCCCACTCCTCTCTGTATGTTGAGTCAAGTTAAAATTAGAAATATTACAAAAGTTCAGAACACAGCTCAGAACATTTTTACTGCATATGTCCAGAACCTGAATAACCAATTTTTGGTGGTTAAAACTTGATGCAATTCTTGAAATTTGAACTTTTTTGCCACCCAAATGGAGTTTAAAATGAACTCTTTCTAATTTAAGCTTATTTCACCTATCAAACCACATACACCTCAGAACAGCAGGTCTGATTTGTAATGAATCAGTTTTTGAGATTGGAGCTTTGAAATATTTTGTAATAATTTCCTGTCTTCATTTTTCTTTTCCTGAAGATCCCCTGTAAGTTCTGAGACCCTACATTTTACCACAGGGGCATCTGCTGGTTAATTCAGCAGTTGGGTAACCACAGGACTCTGGTCCAACTCAGGCAAGAAACCACATGGCACGTTTCAACCCTGGCCTGTTGTGATCGTGGGTACTATTTTGGTTTCCTTCCCCTTCCAAAAGCTTGAGAATCACAAACAGGAACAGCAGACAATTCCAATAAAAGGAACCAGGGGACACACATCACTGCTTCCATCCTCCTTTCAAACCAGTCATCTGTGTCTTTATTCTGCATGCTCTACAATCCTTCCTAGTGAACTTTTCCAAATGTCCTGCGGAAGGGAAGGGAAAAGAATGGTGGTGGGAGGAAAGCACATCTGGTTTGTCCCCCAAAAGCTGCTCTTCAAAAGGATCTTGAAAAGATCAAGGTAAAAGCCTCTTGGGCAACATTGTTTCCACAGGTATTTTAGCACAAATCTCTAAACACATTGAGTTGGCACATTTTCTAACTCTGCATGGAGCAGCAGTGTGCTCTCAGGAGCAGGCTAGAGAGGAAAGGAAAGCCCTCCTGTTTTGGGTTGGAAAGAGAGGAGGTGCTAACATATGTTCCCACCCTCGTGAAAATCCTCTGAGGGCTCTCCCTGATGGGTTATCCTCACTGGGGCTCCGAGCTATGAGCCAGAAAATGAAATTGATTGTGACATGAGCTTTTCATCAGAATACACTCTCTTTTAACCAGCTACCCTCTTAGAAAAGTTTCTGTTTTCATGATATCAGTTTCATTTCAATTCCCACACTGGAAAAGACTATGGAAAAATCTACCCTTTGTCTCAATAAGAGGAAAAAAAAAAAAAGAAAATTAAATCCTGCTTCAATCTGGGCATACTGTTGGCCTCACAAATAATTGAAATCTTTGAGAACCTGCTTGGGAACTATATCTTTTCTTCCGTCACTGATACTGAATTAAATGAGGGGTTCTGACTAGCACGAGTATGCACAAAATCTGAAGGACCACATTGCTAAAATATTATCTGTAATCAAATTAGAAAATAAATTACCAGGAAGAATACCATGAAACATCTACCACTAATCAGTTTAGTCTTTAAGGATGAGGGAGATGGAACTGGCAGAGGGAAGGCTACTGGAGTCTTTTGTAAAAATGAAACTTGGATCCTTGGCAAATGGAAATTAGTTGGTACAACCACTAAAAGATAGAGTCTAAACCTTTAAGGCACAAATGTAGAAAATGGATGAAAGTAACCATTGCAAAATCAACCCACAAATGAGCCTCTTGGGAAGGACTGAGATAACTAATGCTGATTGTAGAAGTGGCCACCAGATGGCAGACTTAAGTCTAGGTGTAGTTGGTAAGTGGAAGAGAATATGGCAGCTAGTGAGTTCTCTGAAGAGACCGGCGTCATCGTCATCTCCTTCATTGTCATCAAGTAGTATTTAATAAACATCGTGAGATACTCTCGTCAAAAAGTTCTTCTCACTTTAGTGACCAAATTTTAAATGACCAAATTAGAGTCTCCTTTGGTTAAGCAAATCTGTAAGTGCAGCCTAGAGCCTGAGGATCTAAATTGTACACGGAAGCTTGACAGACTCTTTTTCAAGTTCTTTTCCTTTTCTTGTCTGTTCTTTCTTTGCCTTTTCTTTTTGTGTTGAACACAGTTCAGTTCATTTTAGTAGACCTTCAGAGGTGTACTAGAGGGCTAGCGGTAAAGCTGAGTCAGATTTCCAAGACTGGGCAACGTTTTCCAAAGTTAACGGTAATTCACCATAATGCCAAATCGTAGAGCAATTTCCAGAAGGTCAGGCCTTGTTACTTCTTTTCTTCCCTAGAGAACCATAAAGAGTGTAGGAAACACACAAAGTCCTTAGGCCAGGGGGTTGGGGTGGGGGGAGTGAGGGTAGGGAGGGTCCTTTAAGGTTAAGGGGAGACCAGTTACTCTACTAGAACCCATTTACACAAGTGATTTTTTTAAATGTGACTTTTTAGGTTGTGGAGAAAAGATATTGGAAATAGCAGTGCTGAAAGAAAAGGGCATCTATTCATTAACCTGAATGTCAGTGGTTGCATAGAGGAAAGTGAAAGGATAGTGTCCCCTTTAAATGGGCCCACTCCTTCCACCAATCAGTACTACAAGCCCTCCTTATCCTAACGTTAAAACCGAGCTATGCCTTTGCCCCAGTGTGCTGGCCCCTGAGGACATCTCATCGTAGAAACTTCACTCAGAAGTAACATTTCAGTTTCCTTCTGGCACATCAAACCCATCACTTAGCCATTGTTTCATCATGAGGAAAATCTAAACTCCTCACAACTTACTTGGAAACGTTATTGTTCTCACGGATCTTCACATGGCAGAGAATGTTAGGCAACTTTTGGGTAACAAGAACTTTGATTTGATCCACAGAGCTACATAGCTTTAGGTAACCCAGATATAATCCAGGAGAGAGACGCTGATGACTCCTTTTGTGATAGGAGAGAATATCCTGTAGGATGAAAAACAAAACAAAAAACACATTAAAAGGCAATCTCTTTTCATTTCTTAGGCACACCATGTCACGAATTAAAGGAGCTGTAGCTAAGTAATTAGTGAGAAACCTTGGATACCACCATGAACGTTGAGAATGTGTTGGTGGTACAGCCAGTCTTACCTTCAGGAGGATTAGCCTCCAAGTCAGGTACTCAGCCTTTAATATATTCTGCATGCTTATTTTCCTCAGATTTCTGTTCCACGAATAGGTGTGTGGGTTGTGATTGGGAATGGTCTGGTTGGTGGTGGAGGCGGATAGATACTAAAGAAAAATAGAATTCATAATTTCTGTCCTTGAAGGGTTTATTGTTTAGCTGGGGGAAAACAAATTGCAAGTGTAAAAACTGACAAAGCAGTATAGGAAGCCTCATTATTTCAGGATAATTGGTGTCAGGAAAAGGATCAAAATTTTATAGTAAGTAGAAAAAAAAGGATTTGATTGTTATCTTGAAAAATCAGACAAGCAATAGCAATAGATTTATTTATCTTATTAACATTCGAGTTATAATCACTAATTCTGAGAATGAAGAGAGAATCAAGTATTGATTCTTGGGTTAACATTTTAGACTAAATTGTATGATAGCTGAAATGCTGTTCCTCATGTTTGACTTTCACAATGTGATCGTGAAGAGGATAATTTTTGCAAGAGTATCTGAAGGCTCCATATATTTTTTTTCCCTTGCATTAAACAAATTTGATATTCAGGTCCTTCTCTTATAAAATCCTTGTTCATTGTGTGGTCTTCAGTTGTTAACTGGCCTACCATTGCTAGATTCTCAATTGTCAGTAAATTTGCATGTGATTTGATTAGTCTCCATGTCATCCTCATCAGCTTCACAAACTTCTGTATCTTTTACAAGATTTAAAAATTTACCTTGTAATAGATTTGCATTGAATTTGCATTGTATTGTCACATCACAATATTCCATAGGCAGCGGAGACTGAATAAAGTTGGTGCGATAGGAGGTGCCAGCCTAGTTAAGCACAGAGGGGTGTTTGAGTGGAGTTTTGTTTTCTACGTGGTCAGTTTTCTAGTGAACTTTTAAGTTTGTGACTTTTGCTTCTCTCTATGACTGCAGGAACTCAGGTAATAAATACTTGGTAATACAGACACTTCCTCTCCTGTATATCAGTAGGTAAGACTTTTTATACATTTGGGCAGTGTAGGGGTGAAACAGAGTAGGAGTGATGACTCAGGAAACTGATTATAGGGGAAGGATTTCTATAGGCCAGAGTTTAGCCTAGTTTTCAAAGGGGGTAAAAAAGAGGGAATCAACTCTACCACTAAATATAGGGAAGGCAAAAGAGAAGAGAAAAAAACAAGTTTAAACTTACATAGAATTCAGTATGGAACAGAAAGGTATGAGGTCTTCCTTGACAGTATACTCTGAAGAAATGACCCCTCCTCTGTAGAATTAACCATCTGTAACATCTAACATATGCTATTGTGTATTGTCTCCTTTGTCCTGTCCTTATCAAACATATTGAGTTCCAGGTACTATAGGAGACATTGGGGTTTCAGGTGAACCTTATATGATCCCTGCTTTTGACGAGGTCAAGAAAGACAGATGAGTAAAGGAATGATCACAATATACCGAAACCAGTTTATAATAGAGGCAGTGTAGGCATACAGAGGAAGGAGTACTTAACTTATATTTTTCTTCTTTTATGTTCTTTTCTTGAACTAGACTATGAAATTAATGGCAGGGCCTTTTTTTTTCCAATTGCTTTGTCTCCTTAGTGCCCAGTACTGTTTCTATATATAATAGGTTTGCAACATGTGGAAATCAGGCCTTGTCCCTAAAACAGAATGTATGAGAATAGCAGAAGAGGGACAAAATAAGAATGGTCACAATTGGAAGGAAGACATAACTAGCATGTATAGGAAAGCAAAGACTAAATAACTTTTAAGATATTTGGCAAAGAAATAGACTAGAAAAATTTGACTTCACGATTAAGAAGGAGGGAATTCTTATTAATATAAGGAGATTGATAAAGCTGAATGTTTTCATCTTGTCTCTTCAGAACAGATTGCAGATAATTAGTTGACTAGAGGAAGTTCAGTCAAGGTGAAATTTTGAGAAATGAACAGGTAATCAAAGAGAGAGAAACAGTTAATGAGAGAAGGAAAAATGCAAGTATTTAATCAGCAGAATTTGACGATATGCACCCTAGGGGTGCTTGCTGTACAAGCAGATGTGGCCACAGACCCACAGATCATTATTTTTGAGAAGTGATGGAGAACTGGAAAAGTCCCTAAAGACTGGAAAAGGGCAAATATGCCTATCTTTGAAACAGGAAGGGGAGAAACACAGAAGACACTAGTAATTAAAGACCACCAACTTATAGATCTTTGGGAAAAATGAGAACAAACCATCAGTCAATCAATTTGCAGTCACCTAGGAAACCCTGAGACACTAAATAGGAGTCAGCATGGTTTTGTGATGGGCAGATCATACAGACAACTTTAATTTCCTATAGCAAAAGAACAAGATGCATAGACCAGGGAGTTGTCTCCAGTATAATCTGTTTCACTAGATAATCTGGGAAAAGTATCAATAGAATCTTGACCGCATGACTTTAATAATAAGCTGAATATCAGGGTTGAAGATTTGTGGATGATGGGGATAGTATGGGAGTAGTAGGACATATTGAGCGATGGCCCAGTAGAGACTGGTCCTGAGAGCCAGTCGGTTCATCATGTTTATTGATGTTCCAGACAAAGAAATGAAGAATGTGTGTATCAAATTTGTGGGTCCCAAATTTGGTGTGGTTTTGATTTTCTGGAAAATAGTAATAAAGCTCTGAATGACCTTATGCATTGGAAAAATAAGCCTATCATAATTAGGGTTGAAACGTAATAAGAAAATGTGCTTGTAAAGACCCAAACCCAAGAGTACAAATATAGAATGGGTATGAGTATAAGAAAAAACATGTGGGGGTCAGAACTGACCACAAATAGAATGTGAGTTAGGAACATACTGTGGTTATGTAAAAAACAACACCATTCTGGGATGGAGTCATTCACTCTTCCATTCAATTTTTTTAAAGACTATTACTGAGCATCTACTATGTGTTTTCCTGCCTTTACATAGTCATTTAGCCTTCATTAGTCAGAATGTTTTTGGAGCCTGAGAAATGCATGGGAAGAGAAAGAAGCTGTCCTATTCACATAATCTGAGGTACATTAGAAAGGCCCCCTAAGCCAAATCAAATGCCTGTGGGTTTATATATTGCCTGATTTGACCTCTAACCTGCATTTCCAGTCTCTACTTCCACTGCAGTCCTCTTGTGTCCCTTATCTCCAGCCAAAATGGATTGCTTTTCCCTTCCTCATACATAGCCTAATCTTTCTTCTTTGATTCTTTGTTGGTTCATGAATCCACTCATTCTACCAACTTTTATCGAGCACTTACTATGTATCAGGCATTATGCTGGGATGTTAGTGACATCAAGATGAATAGGACATGATCCTTCTTTTCATGGAACTCGTATTTCAGTTTGTGAGAGAGACATGTGAGCAAGTTGTTCTTAACCCAGTATAATAAAGGTTGTGTAAGGTCCATTGTGGACTCAAGGGAGGGTGGGATCTCCTTTTCCAGCTTTTACCTTAATTTTTTGTACCATGCCCTCTATTTAATTTAATTCTCTATTTAATTAATTCCTTCCTTCCTCCCTTCTTTCCTCTCTTCCTTTCTTCTTCCCTCCCCCTTTCCTTTCTTCCCCCTCCCCCCTGTCTTTCTCTCTCTCTTTTTTTCTCCACCTGGTAAACTTAAGTTACCCTTCATGGCTCAGCCAAATGTCACCTCTTCTACAACGGCTTCCCTGATATTTCCAGGTAGAATTAATACTTGCTTTGTCTGTGTTTTCATAGTACACTGTTTGTGCTGCTAGCAGGTTCTGGTTTAATTCTGCCTTGTATTACCTTGATTTGTGTACAAGTCTGTCTCCCTCCCTTGACTGAACTTGAAAGGAAGGACCTTGAGTTATTCATTTGTTTTTCCTATAGCACCTAGAAGAGTTCCTGGCACCTAGCTGGTGATGAAAAAATGTTTATTAACTATGAAGTGAGAGGCCCAGAGGTACTGGGGGTCTGGGGCTGAACCTTCGGGAGAGAATATGTTGTGTTGGAGCAGTGACCAGGAAGGGTATACCCTTCTTCTCTTCATTGATCAGATATCCTAAGAGCTTGTTAGAGGAACAATGTGTAGTTGCTTTTCCAATAACTACAGGGCTTTTGTTTTGTTGGATAGGGTATGGAAGCTGAATTGTCCAGGGTTAACAGAGGTCATAAAATGGTGGCCTGTGGCCCAAGATTATATAGGCTGCCAAGAATGTAAATTTTCTGAATCATTTTCTAACTTTTAAAAATAAAGAGATTTTATCCCAAACTCTGGACTTTCAACTTCTCTTTAAAAATTGAAAAATATTTCAACATTGGGACCACTTTCTTGCACTGCAATTAGTTGAGGCTGAATAGGGCTGTTCTTTAGATGAGACAGGGGCTCTTCAGATTACTGTAGTCTTTGTTACTTCCACTTTTTTTTATATTGACATATAACTCACATACCATAAAATTCACTCTTTTAAAGTGTGAAATTCAGTGGTTTTTACTATAGTCACAAGGCTGTGCAACTATCACCACTATCTAATTTCAGATTATTTTCAACATTCCAAAAAGAAAACTCCCATTCATTAGCTGTCATTCCCCAGTCCCTCCTCTTCCTGCCCCTGGAACCACTCATCTACTTTCTGTCTCTATGGCTTTGCCTGTACTGGATATTTAATTGTGTAGCATTTTGTGTCTGGCTTTTTTCACTTAGCATAATGTTTTCATCCATATTAGCATGGATCAGTACTTCATTTATGGCTGAATAATATTCCATTATATGAATACATCACTTTTGTTTATCCATTCATCAGTTATTGGACATGTAGGTTGTTTCCACTCTTTGACTACTGTGAATACTTCTGCCATGAACGTTGGTGAACAAGTTTTGTGTGACCCCAATTGTTTCTTATATCCAGTCCAGTTGACTCATTTCCATTAATCTTCCTGATTCCAGTAGTTTTTGATCCCCACGTTAGGGGTTCCTTGGAGGTAGAGAGAGCAGGAATGTGCAGGAAAAAAGCAGAAAAGGGCAGAAGAGATAGTAGGTCCTGGGCACCTCAGGTGTAAGAAGAAGATGCTGGGTCCTTGTAGGTGACAAGAAATGCCTAAGGAGATCAAGGGAAGGAAAGCAGGGATGGGAGGGAGACGGAGGGCAAGCTTCACCACAGCTTCTGTAGGATCACACTTTTAAAAAGGATCTAGAGAAAAGGACGGGGAAGGTGTGTAAAGCAGCATGGCAGAATGGGAAGGGCACCAGGCTAGGAGTCAGAAGACTTGTGTCTTAGTCCCACAGGCTGCTTTTTTGGCTGATAGGACCTTGGTGAGTTACTTCCCTGAAATCCATAGCTTCATTTATGAATTGGACAGAAATTTCCCACTCAACCTCACTGGGTTTTCATGAGGATCAAATGATATAGATGTGACAAAGTGTTATAAACTTGAAAGTGTAGTACAAATGTGAGAGATTAATCTTCAGAGAAAACTTTACCTGGAGGTTTCCAGTTATTGAAGTGACCCCTGAAGGTTATGGTCAGAGAAACTCAGCACCTGAGAGGGGCCTTTCTGTTGGAAACACAGTTGACCCTTGAACAACATGGGTTTGTACTGTGTGAGTCCACTTATACCTGGATTTCAATAAATATACAAAAATATATGTGTGGAACATTGTGCTAGACTTGTATTGAGGTGGATAACCTATCCTTACATAGGCAAAAGGTGAGTAGTATTTAATGTAAAATTAATAATGTTTTAGTTTTCTTACTGTTTTATAACTTTTTTTTCAGAGAATTACATTACCATACAGTATGCCTGTCTCTTGTAATTGGAGAAACTGCCTATCAGCCTGTCATCACAGGTAAGTGGTTTTTTAAAAAAAGTAACAATGTTTCCAATACTGTATTATGAATGTGACTATAATACTGTATGCCGTAAAAATTTTATGACCATTCATGAGCGTATATAGGCTAGGCTACCGTGAAGCAATTGTATCAGTTACACTAGGCTACCATAAAGCAGTCATACTGCTGCTTCTTTATTATCAATGCATGAATTGTTATACCTCTAAATAAATATGAATTTCTTTTTCACATTATAATTTTGGGGCGTCAAAAGTTATATTTGGATTTACTACAGGGGGGGTGGTGTCAGCACCCTTAGCCCCCATGTTGTTTGTTCAAGGGTCAACTGTACCCTCATTGCCAGTTAGTTTGCTCAGGGGGATTCTAACTTGTCTGTAATAACTCTCTTTTCCTTCCCAGGCAAGTGTGGGAAGGATTTCTCTCTCCCTTCCAGATATATGAGAGAGGCCTGCTATGAAGGTCTGGGACTTGAGAGGGTCAGGAATTTGAGCGGGTTAGACCCTGGAGGTTCCCTGGGGCCCTAAAGGATTAGTGCATTAGTTATGGGCCCAGATTTTGTTAAAGCCCTTATCTGTTTTGAAAACTCCATTGTGGATCATTTAGTCTTTATACAATTTTTCCTTAGTTCTTACGAAAAGGTAGAAGTAGTGAAATGACTGAGCCAGTACCTAGGGTCTCCTGGGAGAGTACAGATGAGAAGGAGATGGACTGGGTGTGCCCTGAGGGAGAGCCTAGCATTGGTTGGATTTTTCTGAGTAGAGAAATAATAAAAATAACTAACATTTATAGACCACTCACTTTGTGCTCCTCTTCTAATGCTTTATGTGTTTAACTCATTTACTCTTCATTAGAACCCAGTGAAGTAGGTTGTTTTGCAGAGAAGGAAATACAGGAGGTAAGAAATTAAGTAACTTGTTCTAGTCACATAACCAGAAAAGGTGGAGTCAGGAATCATACCCAGTCGGCCTGAGTCCAAAGTGGTGCCTCAGAATGTGGTGTGATGTAGCAGAAAGAAGCTCAGGCTTCCAATCAGAAGGCCTGGAGGTCATCACTCTTATGACCCTGAGAAAAAAGAGTGGTTTGTGGCCTGGAATTGTGGGAATTACCCAGCCTGCTTTGGTCAACCACCAAGACCTATCTCTATGTTGAATTGGTGGGGCTGCCTCCTGACATAATTAAATGTTAAGTCTAGGAGTAACTGAATACCGCACTAATAGTTTTATTCCCCCATTTCCTCTCCAGTGTAAGGCCTGTATGGGAAGGAGGGGCGAGAGAAAAAGTAGAAGGAGAAAAAAGGAGAGTAGGGGGTGGGTGGGAATGACATCAAGCAGGAATGTGCCAGTCAGCGGGGGTAAATGTTCCACTTGGATCTGTGTGGAAACCTGATCTTGCCTCTATTTTTGGTCTCCTTCTCTAACAACTTTTTGCCAGATTGGAATTTTTCTGCACCTGTAACACATTTTTAATGTAATAAGTCTAGGAGAAACCAGGTATTATATCATGCTGGGGCCTGTGCTATGTTTCTAGGAGCAAAGGTAGCCCAGACTCCAATTTATCCCTATAGGGGATTAGTCACCCTGTAAAAGCTCAATTTATTATGATTTTTAAAATGTTTCTTTTAGCACTTACTTATAAAAGGTGAGGAGGGGAACCACGAATGTGTCTGTGTTCCCTGCTCCCACCTACACACACGCGCGCGCACACACACAAACACACACACCCCCGCACCCTCTATAAATTTCATATGAACCCAAATTCCATGAAACCAAATCCAGAGGTATTGGCTTTGACCAATTAGCTTACCTTTGCTACACTGGACTTTATCCTGGTCTGGGCCAGAGCAAGTAATAGAAAGGTGAGATTATTGTACTAGCCACCCCTCAGTGGAGAATGAAAGTACGTCAGCAGGCTGGTTACTTAGCTGTTTAGGGTGATCTGAGGGGTTACCGGGCCAAGGCTTGGGTTTGGCTTGTTTGTCTGAGATTGAGCCCTTTCTTCCCCATTACTCCAGATTGGCTGTCTTGTCGATATATGCCATTGGTTGTGTAGGCCTCAAGGTAGTTGTTTCTCCTAGCTTTGCCACCTAACTGGAGAGCTCTATAGAACTCATCCCCATCACTGGATTTAAAAGAAGGAAAAAGAAACAGCTTGAAGCCCATGTTTACATAAGAACACGTGAAGCTGTGTGGTGGCGTGGAGAGAGCGCTAGACTCAGGAGCACGAGGTATAGGTTTGTATCCTAGCTCTGCCATCCAGGTTAAGAGACTGGATCTCAGCTGCCTGGTTTTTGAATTTTGGTGGCTATTTAGTTCTCAGGTGACTCATCTTTTATTTCACCTCCCATCCCTCACTCATTAAAATCCTAACTCCTGCCTCCAAATGTGATATAATATAGCAGAAAGAAGCCTGCTTCCAATCAGAAGATCCGAGTTCAACTTTCAGCTCTGCCATTTTCTAGCTGTGTGTCTAGGGGCAAATCCAAGTTTGGTGGGGCCTTAAGCTGATACAATTTTTTGTGCTTTTCTTAAGGAAAGGAATACAAAATTATGAATGTGAAGTTCTTAGGGCCTTGGAAGGGACTTGTAGAAGTGACGAGCTGATTGATGCTTTTGAATCTTTCCTACGTGTGGAATACAAACAATGACATGCCTCCGGACCTCTTCATTCCATTACTGCATATGTAAATGGCTCTTGATACATTTCACTAGAACCTCAATAAGTGTGTTTGGAATTTTTATTAGGAAAATTGAAAAGACTACATACCTGGATGGTTATCAGTAAAATGTCTAAGGCTGTTGGCTCCTCAGGTGTTGAGAGAGACTTCCTCTGGCTTTGCAGCTTTGAGATCTGCATCCATTTGCCATTAAAAAATGAATAGAGCATCTCCACCTCTCTGATGGTGACTATGAGGATGTTTCCATGCCGGTCTTTAATGGGTTCATAGTAAACTCTTCCCAAATTGTGTGTCCCAAGTAAATTCTAGAAACAAACAGATTTCTGGTAGCTTAGATGATGTGCAAACAAAGCAACAAAACTGCAACAAAAGACACTGAATAATTATCTGATGTTTCTGAGAAGCTGTTTTTTGGTGGTTGTTGTTGAGCAGACTTAACCCTATAATAGAATATGTAGCATCATACAAATGTACTGAACAGAAGCTCAAAGAGAATGTCTTCACCATAAGCCTGCAAAGATTATAGCAAGAGGCACAAAAATTATGTTTTTTTTTAAGCAAATTTAATATCTGTAAATATCTCTTACCCACATAGACACACCGGCACATAAACCTCAGTTACCAGCACTTGAAGAGAATCCCAGATGTTTTAAAGAAAAATGCCTGATATTTCAGGTATGCTACTTGTGGAGTTTTCAAGAGATCTACAGTAAGCTGGTATGAAGTGGGGTTGTTTAAAATGAAGAAGTGAATTGACAATGTAGCACATTGTACAGGTCCCCAAATGACTGCACATTCCCTTCAAGATACTTTAATTGGGAGATTGGCCTGGTTTGACTTATCTGCATTTCAGAGAGTTCTGTTTATTTAAAATTTTGTTAAAATTGTTTGTGGGCTAGGTCAACAAGGTAGACAATACTTTGAGAAAGGTAAGAAGAGAAGGATGCCACATTAAATGTGAAGGGGCCCAGGTAGTTGTTATTAAAATAAGCAGTTTTACAAATGTGCAAGGATTGAAGATTTCTAACTTAGAGCACTGGATGAATAGGATAAAATACCCTTTTACTTTGAATATCTATAGCTTTTTAAAATAATTAATCATCTCAGAGCTCCTGGCTGTTACTTTTGTGAGCTCACATAAGTGCTGACAAGATAACCTGTTAGCAGGAGTGCAAAAATAGAACTGGAATTTGTGAAAGTGATAAGGATGACCTAAAAATGAATGAGCCAGCTGATCAGTATTCACATTTACAAAAACAGTGGAATGTTCCTCATAGGTAGGGACTATGTCTTTTTTTTTCTTTTCTTAATTTGCAAGGACAGAACACATACATAAGAAATTTCATAAATAATTATTGACATTATAAAAATTCATTTGGAAGGATTACTGTTTTTAAAAATGGCCTAACTACTCAGTCAGATTATCCCTTTCTAACAATTAACTTCTAAATCATAGAGAAGTAATTGGGTAAGGCTTTTAATCCAGCCATGTGTAGTACTACAGTCTTATATAAAGCAGTTTGCTGCAAAGCAGTACTGGCCAATCAGCAATGGCATGCTGGTAAACTGGCCATCAAAAAAAAAAAAAAAAAGGCTTGATATATAATATGCCAATTTCTGTGGTGTAAATACTCCCACAGTACCCTATTTCAAGCTACCAAAGGTTGTGACAACAGGCTTTGAAAATCTCTGAATACTTAACTGTTGGCTCTCCTAAGCGAGTACAAGTTGGCTCCAGCACATTACTGCTGTTAAGCCTTTAGTTAGCCTGGTGTTGAGTTTCAGGTCTGGCTGCTGTTCATTAACACTTAGACTTCTAAAAAATGACTTACTCTTTCTGGCTCTGAGTTTCATCATCTAAAATTAAGAGTCCTTACAGCTCAGACATCCCTTACGCTAATCCTTACCTTATAGAATGATTGGTGGATTAAGTCAAGCAATGTATGAGAAAGTGTTTCGTAAACTTTCGAGCTTGATACAAGTAGGCAGGGTATGGGCTTTCTTTAGTGCTCCAACTGGAATTCCACCCTGGTTTATACTTACTCATTTTGAACACTCAGCCCGGGTCTCACCTTCTCTGGGAGGACTTTCTCAACTCTCACAGGTAGAACTTATCATCTCCTTTTTTGTCCCCTACTGCTTCGTGTACCAACTTGTATCTTAGCATGACTCTGACTTTCCTGTGTATTGACGTACATGTCATGAAATCATGGTTTTTTCATCTCTGTTTCTCTGGGTTCCTTGCACAGTGCCTGGTACATAGTAATAGCTCAAGAAATTTTTGTTGACTGAAGTAACATCATTAGGACACTGGAAAATTTGATTTGCTTTGGATCAAAGTGGGTGAGTGGACATTGAATGAGATGGTCATTTCATTTAGGCAGAGTTTATTATCAGTGATTCACTGTTAGTTTTGGATATGCTGACTAAACGAGAAGCACTAAAAGTCTTCCTGAAATTCTTTATTGATAGCAAATTGGGTTGGATAGCTAGCTCTGGGAAGAGGCCAATTTAAAAGAGGAATATCTTTGGAAAATAAGTTGCAACCACGTTCTAAGGGGGCAAATTTGGGGTTCTTTAGTGCCTAAAGGAAAAACATACCATGTTAATACCTGTCATGCTATGCCATCAAGATTAGGAGATCTGGGAACTCTGAGGATTCTACAAGGTAAAGAGAAATAAAAGGCATCTGATGGCTCACAGGAATGCCTCTAGGTTATAACCACAGCAAACCACAGGGCTGTCAGTAAGCCCTGGACAGATGCACAATACTTAGAGACTTTCATTCAGTTTGGGGTGACATGGGAAGTTGAAGGAGGTCTGGCGTAGAGATTATGAAGGCCTGGAAAAGAAGAGTAAAATTTCGGGGAAACCTTCTCCCCCCCTTGAAAAATGAAAGAGACATAGTATTCATGAATTGTTACCTGGCTTTAGCTCACTAACACTCGTTTCTAAAAGCCGTAGAGGAGGAAGCTAAAAAAAATGGTACAAATGTTGTGACAGCCTGGAGGGGTGGGATAGGGAGGGTGGGAGGTAGGGAGACGCAAGAGGGAAGACATATGGGAACATATGTTTATGTATGACTGATTCACTTTGTTATAAAGCAGAAACTAACACACCATTGTAAAGCAATTATACCCCAATAAAGATGTTAAAAAAAATGGTACAAATGAACTTATTTACAAAACAGAAATAGAGTCACAGATGTAGAAAACAAACTTATGGTTACCGGGGGGAAAGGGGAGGAGGGATAAATTGGGAGATTGAGATTGACACATACACACTACTATCTATAAGATAGATAACTAATAAGGACCTACTGTATAGCACAGGGAACTCTACTCAGTACTCTATAATGACCTATATGGGAAAAGAATCTAAAAAAGATGGGATATATGTATATGTATAACTGATTCACTTTGCTGTACATCTGAAACTAACACAACATTGTAAATCAACTATATTCCAATAAAAAATAAAGTAAGAGTTTGCAGGAAAAAAAATAAAATCTGTGGAGGAGGAAAGTTTAATATAACCCAATCTAGTTTCAGGTTATTCCTGTATTTTGAGGATAAGTAGTTCAGGTATCTCTCAGTGTAAGAGGAATATACCCTTCTGCCTCTTGGGGCCTCTGCCATTTTCCTAAAAGTAAGAAAAACAGTGTGGGGTCCTGGCCACTTATAGGCTTTCTAATCTTATTATTAGTATTTTTTAATCCTAATGCTGGCAGATACTTATCTCTCCTGCCTAGGTCATATTAATTCATACTTTACCTTCTTCCAGATAAAATGTAAGACCACTTCTCCTAGATAGGCTCCAAATGATACAGAATAGACTTTTACCTTTTCTTTTTTAACTATAATGTACATAATTTGTTCTGTTTAAAATTTTTGTCTGCTTTTTGTAAAATGAATGCACAATAAGGTGATGAAATATTGGAAAGAATACAGGCTTTGGAGTTATATAGATCAGGGTTTGTATCCAGGCTCTGCTACTTCCTATCTGTGCAACCTTGGGCAAGTTATTTTCCCTTTCTAGGCCTCAGTTTTATCCAGTGTTAAATGAATATCAATAATAGTAATTTCTCATTATGGTGTGGTGAAGATAAAATGAGATATAGTTTGGAAAGCACTTAGCAAAATGGCTGGCACTTACTCTGTTAGAGAAATGAAAGTTGTTTCACGATTATTATTTATTATCATGTATTAAAGAACCTTCGTATGTATAAAAGAGATAACTAACGAGAACCTACTGTATAGCTCAGGGAACTCTACTCAGTGCTCTGTGGTGACCTAAATGGGAAGGAAATCCAAAAACAGGGGATATATGCATACGTATAGCTGGTTCACTTTGCCGTACAGTAGAAACTAACACAACATGGTAAAGCAACTATACTCTAATAAAAGTCAATTAAAAAAAAAACTCCCTATAGAGCAGAAACTGGAAAATAAGGCACAGGGTGTACAGTGGTTTGTATGCACTTGATGAAGGTAAGTCAGGGTGCCATGGAAACAGAGGAGAGGGAGAAAGATGGCAAGGAAGGCCTTTGTGTGCCGTGATAAAATGTCTGCGCCACTCTTGAAAGAGTGTGAGTCAGGGAATGACATGGTCAGCATCCTTTATTGGCTACTCTGGCAGGAGTGTGGAGAACAGGTTGGAGGGTGTTAAGACTGGAAGCAGGAGGACGACTTTGGAGGCTTTTGACATATCTGGAGTAATGAAGCAGTGGTAGTGATGCTGGAAAGGGAGGGAGAGTAAAATGAGATATACCATAGGTAAAGCAATAGGATTTATGTATGGCTGATGCCAATCGAGCTATTTAAGGATGCCTTTTAACGTTTCTCAGAACATTGTAAGACATGTTAGATTAGTAAAGAGACCTAAAATATTAAGCATAAATCTCCCCAAACTTATGTTTCTTCCTCTTCTGAGAAGTTTTTTTCTATGCCTTGTCGCCCCCCGCCCTTCCACCCCCCCCCAAAAAAAAAGAGTGGCTTCAGTATTTCGAGACATTTTCATTCTAAAGGTCAGCAAGGAGTTTGGGCAATAGGTATTACAAAAAAAGATGAAAGTGACTGCTGTTGTTTAGGCAGGTGGTGCTCTGACCTTTGATGGGCACTGAAAGGGGTAACTATTAAGTACTACGAGGCACTGGTCACTGTGCAGGGCTGGAGAGCTCTCCAGGTGGTAACTATGGCATGAGGTACGTTTCTGTGATCCCTTTTCCCTTTGGTTAGATAGCGTACCCTCCAGTGTGATCTTAGGGGTACAGGGGTTGGACTGATAAATACAGTTATTTATCCAGCCAGTACTTAAGGATGATCTGCCACATGCCACACATGGGGGATATAGTGGTAACCAAGGCAGATACATTCCCTGAGCTCAGGGACTCACAGTCCAAGTTGGTCAGTGACCAGATCACGATACAGATAATTAACTAATGGTATTATGATCACCATTCTGAATGAAGAATGCGAAGTGCTATGTGAGTGATTCACTTAATTGGGAGATCAGAGAAAGGCTCCCTGAGGAAGTAGAAAAATGAAGCTGAGATCTGAAGGATATGTAGGAATTAGTGAGACAAAGAAGTAGAAGAGGATTCTAAGCAGAGGAAACAGCATTTAAGCTAGCAGAGGAGACTGAGAAAGACAGGCCAGGAAGTTGGAAAAATCTGGAAAGTATGGAGTCATGGAAGCCAAGGGATGTGGCAGTTTAAAAAAGGAGAGCAGGACCAAGTGTATCAAATGCTGCTGAGATGTCAGTTGCAAAGAGGATTTAAAAGTGTCAGTTGGACATAGTGAAACCGAAGTCATTGGCAGGGATGGATCCAGGTAGGGGCCTGTACCACACAATTTTGGGGTCCTCTTTAAGATAAAGAATACAAAATTACAAATATGAAAGTTAGGTATAAAAGTGAATTTAAAAAAAAGTGAATATTTAGACTAAAAAGAAAATCTCCCCCAATACTGGAGTATTTGGAATTTCTGATCCCCTTTCCCTCCTGGGTTTCTTTAGGCAGTTTATCACGAAGATTGTAACCCAACTTCCCCTCCCTGAGCACTGCACGACTCCCACACTCGCGGGGTCATGCAAGTGAGGGGCCTTTCGGCTCAAGCTTTACGAGCACCATCTGCCTCTGATTATTGGTGGCCTGAGAGAGCAGTTTGGTAGGCATGGTGGTCGCAAAAGTCAGGGAAAGAGCTTGGAACTACATGGGAAGTGAGGAAGTAAATGCAAAAGGAGAATGTTGGCCACCCTTTCAAGAAGTTTGGTTCTAAAGAAGAGAAGAGAGATTGGTAACTGAAGGAGGGAGTGAAGAACTGAGATCCAGAGCACATGTGAGGGATGAGCCTTGGGTAGGAGGAGTGAGGCTTTATCTGTTGGAATGGGGGGGGGGAGGGAGGAAGAGAAAGTAGCATCAGTGCAAGGAGGCCTTTCAATTTGGCAGTGGAAAAAGAATTATTTCCTATTTATTTTCTTGATGAGTTATACAGTAAAGTGTCACCTGATGTGGGGATGGAGAATGTGGGGAAGGGGAAAGAGATGTGGTAGAATGGAGAAGGTTTTAAATAGTTGCCTTGTAATTTGGGAAAGTGAATTTAGTAGAGAAATGGAATGTTATCACAAGGTAACCTTATGTGTGAGAATTGTAGTCATGAATTTAACATAAAACCAATCATACCTCACCCCCCCCTTTTCAGTGATGCTTTTTCTGCAGCAGTGTACAACTACTCTAGTGTAGACATGTTGGATTCATCCAGGCTTGGATTTTTTTCCAAATAGATAATATGGAGGGAGACAGTGGCCAGAAATTTAGAGGATTTTCAAGGGAGTGATTATGATGGGCTAATTAATCTAAGCTAGGCAAGGAGGAAAATGACCTCAGAAGGGGGCTGATGCATTATGAAAAGTGATGGGGGTCAGTACCTTGGGGGGCCAAATCCAAGAGCTGTTGCAATGGAAGTAATAGTTGAGTAGGGCACACTGACCATCATGGCTTCCCTCTAGCCCCTCAGTGTTTAACTGCAGTGGCTTGTGACAGACAGCCTAACCCTTCTCATGTTACTGATATCAGATGAAGGTGTTCTAGGAAGCCTCTAATAAACATAAAATAAAGAGCCCCGTTTGAAATTCTAAAGTTGTTCAGTCTGTGATCTAAGCACGTCTGGGCTGTATGGTGGGCTAATGGGAGGGTCCATTAAGGACTCCTGGGAAAGAACTTTACTAAGGGACCAAGGAGCCTACTGGGAATGAAGTTTATCCTAAAGAAAGAGGTGTTCTTGAGGTCTAGTGGCTTGATCCAGCTCAAGCTGGTCAGTGATGAAAGGAAGAGGCTCTTTGAATTCAGCACAGTCATCATGGCCCAGCTCCAAGAACTTCTTGAGTTGAAGGAGAAGATTCTGTAATCAAGAGTGAGTTGAAATGGAGAGCACGGTTTTTTTAAATCTTACTGAGGACAAAAGGCAATATACTGCCTATGCAATGGAGCATAGAACAGGAGGTTTAAGGGTTACCTTTCAGAATTTATTATAATAGCAAGACAATAATTATTATTATTGCAAGGAGTCAAATTATTGCATGGGTCAAGAAATGAAATTCGTGTAATTGCAGGTGGGGGTGGAACTGTAGAAAATCTTTTTTTGTTATTATGACTCTATTTTTATGCTTCGGTTGGTATGGCCTGGCCGAACACAGCTTATGTAGATTCCTGTTATGTGTATCTCTGGGGTTGATGTAACTGACAGCTTTGTAGGTAGATACCCATCACTGATCAAGGCTTATCGATATCTTAAAGGGCCCAGTTCTATGTTGCAGATGTTTTTTTGTGCTAAGAAGCACGAATTCAGATATCAAAACAAAACAAAACCAAAAACAATGAAAGGGAAACCCAGAAGAGACTGGTTAGAGTTCAATATCATTTCTAGGAGGGGCTCTGGAACCTACAAAGATTCTTGCAGGGCTTGGGGACCTGATCTGATTGGGTTAATAGTACAGAAGGATTAAATTCAGAATTAAAGGTAAGCTTTTAAGTTTTTTTTTTTTTAAATTATCAAAAATGTATGCAAATGCCTTTGCATCATTGATGCCATAAGCATCAAGCCAAGAAACTCCTTAAAATATCTGGGGGTCTCTTTGTCTATCTCCGTATACTCATAGATGCACAGGATGCCAGAGCATCAAGAGGTCTTCAAGGGAGCTAGTCAACCTCTTATTTTGCAAGTGATGAAACTCAGACCCAGAAAGGAGAAATGAGTTGACCGATTAACATCAAATCCAGAATTCAAGTCTCTTTACTCCTTGTTCACACCTAGACTCTTCAGGTTAGACCCCTGTTCCTCCTTCCAGGAGACTGCCAGAAGCACAGGTTCCCTACAAAGGCAGGTGTGCAGCTCAAACTGTCCAAGAAGACTTCATATATCCTTTCCAGGTAGGATTGGTAACTGAACTGCCGTGTTTTTCTTAAATTTCCTTGGAGGTCTGGGTTGAACCCTGGCCCCTCACCTGTAACTGGGCTGTTGCTGCAAGCATCTTCTGCCGAGTTTGTAGTACTGTGGACGAGGACATCGAGATAGGTGTGCTTTGCCTCAGCCACCTTATATCTTCCCACATACAAGACAGCTGCAAAAGAAGTCACGAAGTCATATCATCGTCCAAGCCAGTACATGATTTAGGTCGTGGCATCAAAGCAACGTAGGGAGAAGGAAACCTGACCCTCGATGTTTGTTCTCCAGTCCATTTTCAGATGCATGCGAAACAACTTTTTGATCTCTGTCCAATTGGAAAAAGATCTGAATGTTAATGAAACCATCAGATTCACATTTTAGTCTTTGCCAAATGATCCCATAACTCAGAATCGTGGAGACACAATCTGACAGGATGGAAGCTTCTTTGCTTTGAAAATGTAGTGTAGATACTATTTTGGCATTCTTAACGACATAGGGCAAATCAGGGCTGAAAGAGACCTTTGAGATAATTTACTCCCACCCCAACATTTTGGTCACTGGAGACCCCTCAACCCCTCAACTAAAGTTTCAGAGATTTATGCACAGACTGTTGGTGCAAAGTGGGGAAGAATAAAATTAGAACTCAGGATACCTTTGTGAACCACAGAAAATCTTGTGCAATGGAACTGGTGTGAGAGTCATCTATTTCAGCAATCGGTATTTGATCTTCATTGGTGACTAACATATTGTCTTTGTAATAAAATATAACAGCTATGTAGAGTCCCCTAAAAAGAAAAAGCAAAATAAAAATTGTCCTCAATCATCTTCTCCTCCAAGCCTGGATCATGGAAAAAATATTTTTGGACATGATAAAAGGTAATTTAAAATATACCTATGAGCATATTCTTAAATACAACAAATTTATTGGCTATCTTGTCCAAATTTTCAGAAGAAAAGTGAATTTTGTATTGTCTTAATAATAAAAAAAAAAGAAATTTCTACCAAGTTTCCACTCAGAACCCAAAGCAGCAGATTCCTGAGAAGCTAAGACTTCCTGGAAAAACTACATAGGACCCACCGTTTCAAGGTCTTCACAAACTTGTTTGAGGAATGGAATAGGTGTTTCAGGCTCCTAGAGACTGACTGCTTGCGGCCCGTGGTTTGTAATTTTGAACTTTCTGGAACACAGAAAAAAAAAATACAGTGTAAATTCCACTGGAAGAACAACACTCTCAGTGCCTTCTTCCCACCGTTTTGCCTTTCTGTCTCCTGTCCCTTCAGTGTCACTTATACTCAGTTTCATGTAGGGATTCAACTCATTCATTCCGTCAAGATGCTTTTGTATCTTGAGATGCCAGTAGTTAATTAATGAACAGTTCCTCAAAACTGTTGGAAATGAGTAACATTTATAACTCCAGGTGAAGTCACTTAGGTGTTTTGTTTATATTCTCCTTATTTATTAGGAGGTGGGATATGAAGAAACGAGATCAACTTTTGTCCCCAGCTCCCATTGCCTTTTAATAGTCACATACTTCTCAATGTTGGCAAAGCTCTTCTTGTTAGTCTGCATATTCCATTAAATTTTTTTTTCATTATAAAATTAATATAGGCACATTGCAGGAAGTCTGGAGCATAGAAAAAAAGAACAAAATCCCACACATATCATCCTGCCACGTTAGTAGAACCACTGCTAGCATTCTGGGGTAGTTTTTTTCCAGTGTGTATGTTGGCTTACAAAAATAGTTGTAGGCATAGGTATGATTATCCTTGTTATTCAGAAGAAGAAACTGAGACAGAGAGGTTAAGTGGATTGTCCAAGATAAAAAAGGCAGTACCCAGAAAAACAAGCATTTGTTCACTGAATAAATATTTATTGGTACACTACTATATGTTAGGTTCTATGGTTACAGTGATGAACAAATCATCCATTGCTTCTGTTTAGCTCTTTTATTTACAGCTGGAGCTCTCACTGATAAAAGTAGTAGATTTCCTGTAGCAGTCTTTGCAAACTGTGCTCCCTAGAGCTGAACTAGATGATCACTGATTTAATTCTCATCTTAAATGTAATTAATGAAGGGAAGCTGAGGTTATTGGGGTCATCACCAGACTCCTGACAGACGTGTTACTGGGGATGAGAACGTGGTCCATATCACTGCTGTTAGACATGGAAACCTGGGTGGATGGCCCATGCCTGAGGCCCAGTGTGGCTCTGCCCGTGATCCTATAGGAGCAGTTGGGAATGAGCTGATTGACAAAAGCATTCATGCCAGCTTCAAGCTTGTGTTGGTAATGGTTATTCCTGGCAGAACAAAGCAAAAGCATTTTTTTCTAACTTGAACATGTATTTTGCTGGTTATATTCTACTTGAAAATAATGCTGCTGGGACTTCTGATTAAAGGCAGCATATTGAACTTATTTATCACATACTACTCTCTCCCAAAATCTTACTAAAAGCAGAGTAAAGAGATTTAAAAAAGAGGAAGTGACGTAAATCTGTCAAGACAAAGAGATGGGAAAGGAGACAAAAGCACGTGAATTTTGGTAGCTAGAAAGCAGATGGACAGATGGATTTAGCAGACCTGAGAAAGCTGAGAAGTAACCTGACTCACCCATGGGCACCGTATACTGCTGGAAGAGTGGTGAATGTGGAGCTAAAATCAGGGTGTTTTGTTGAAATCTGTTTAAAAAGTAGTTAGACTTCTAAATATCCTCTCCTACCCTTTCCCCACTCTGGAAGAAAGCTAGTAGCATATTCTCTGGAAAGCATAAAAACAGAGATCTTTAGAGTGAAAGATATGGTGTATGGTTAAAAAATAGAGGGAGGGAGTGGTATGTACTCAAAACAGGTGGATTAAATGAAAGTTGCCATACAGAGTATTTCCCCACTGGACTCTCGGAACAGTGGTACTCAAATTTATATTCTCCAGGCAGAACACTGGAAGAAGCATCTCTGGAGACTCTGATTAGCGTAAGAGTACACCTAAAGATTCTGACATTGGCTTTACTGCTTTCCTAAAGATAAGGCCATGCCAGATCACCCTACAGTGATCTGTGTAACTAAGGAGCCCTATCCATGTGCTCAGAGCTTCCCAACAGCTATTGAGTTCTCTTCTCTTAAATCTGAGTACACATCCAAGGATCACTAGGCAGTTTGAAAAGCATGTCACAGAAAAAACACAGGCCAAAACCAAACAAAAGCAATTTAGAGGGGAGACCATGTTGAGAGAAGAAAACATAAAATGAAACAAAGCCTGTCATTAATAGCCTGAGAGACAAGCAAAGACATTGCACCCTTGTAAAAAAGATAAAGGTCTGTAAGAGAAATATTCAGAGAACAATAGACCCACCGTTTCAAGGTCTTCACAAACTTGTTTGAGGAATGGAATGGAATTTTAATGGAAATTAAAAATATGTTATCAAAGTCTGAAAAACCAAATAGAAAATAAAATTGGGGAAATCTGCAAGAAAGTGGAGCAAAGAGACATGAGGATGGAGAGTAGGAGGGGCGGGGGTGGAAAACCTAAAGGGCTAGTCCATGAGGTTCAGTATCTGAATAAGAGTTCTCATAGGAGAGAGCAGAGCAAAAGGAGGGGAAGAAATAATTTAAAAAATAATTTAAGAAAATACCCCATACTTGAAGGCGCTAAGTTTCTGTATTGAAAGAGCTTGCCAAATGTGCAGCACAACAGACAAAAATAGAGCCACATGAAGGTACATAACAGTGCAGTTTTAGAATACTGAAGGTGGAAAGAAAACTTAAAACCTTCCAGGGTAGGAAAAAGTAGATTTCATATAAAACTTCTGGAATCGGAATGGTATCAGACTTTTCAGCACTGAAAGCTTGAAGGCAATGAAGCAACACCTTCAAAATATGAAGGAACATTATTTCAGTTGGGAATACTATACTTATCTACTTCTATACTTATTTATCCTAAATAAATATTAAATAGAATAAATACATCTTAAGACACTTAATGTATCCAAAAATTAGCTCCCAAGTGTTCTGACAGGAAGCTACTAGAGGAAAGGCTCCCACCAATGGCAGACAAACCCCAGAAAAAGGAGGAGATGGTAAACAAAAAAGAAGAAATCCAGTATTGGAGAGTGGCAAGAAGAGTGCTCAACGTGGTGGTGAAAGGAGATCCTAGGGTGCCAGTAAGTAACAGACATAGAGGCAGCCAGTAACCAGGCTAGATTGGAGCAGGTCAGAGGGCTCTATGAGAAGTTTCTTTAAGAAGATGCCATTTGAAACAATACTTATGTATCTGATTGTATTGAGAGAAAATTGAGAGAACTGGAGAATAGCTTGGGGATTAATTGGTTATAAGCACATGGAAAAATAAAAAAACACATAATAAAAGTTGATTATTATCTACAGAGGAAACAAGTTATCCAGGAAAGGAAAATAATCATAAAATTTATATGATCATTATAATGTTAGCAATAAATATTGATCTTATTAAATGACTATATTAGGAGAATGAGGGAGTAGGAATTACATATACGTAGAAGAGGGTGGAGGGATAAAAAAGAAATAATCATCTTCCTTAGTGAGATAATAACTATATATATATATTTAACATACAAATCATTTTAATGAAGGACCAATTCTACTTTGTATATTTTTTAAAAAATCAAGAATTAGCAATATAAGCCTGTTATTTAGAGATATGGAGAAAATATCAAAATAATTGAGCCTCTAGGGAAGAGAAAATGGAGGATGGGAGAAATTGTTTTTTCATTCATAATAAAGTTCTTCGTAGTGCTTTACTTATTTTAAGTAATTCAGTCCTCAGATGGCCGACAGGTTTATATAATTCTTATCTGCATTTTACAGGTGAGCAAAGCAAGGTATAGAGAAGCTGGCAACTTGCTTAAGGTCATGCAGATTTGTAAATGTCTAGCCTGTATTTGAACCCACATAATCTGGCTTCAGAGTATAGTCACATATAACTTAAATAAAAATGAAAACTAAACTAAAAAAATTAGACTAAAAAAAAGAGAAAAATGAGAAATGCTACTACCAGTTGGGAAAGGGGCCCATGAAAATGTCCAGTATTTCAGGTCTCCTCCAGTTTGGGCACATGGTACAATACAGTTGTACTTTTGGAGCTCTTGTGGTTGGGTTGGGGCCATGTGACCAGTTTTATCAATGAATTTTGAGTGTAAATGATAAAGTCTTGTCCACATGACACCTTCAAGAGTCTCTTTTCCTTTTCCCATGGGTGCTGAAATATATTTCCAGAAAGAGGATCATGACAAGACAGAAGGACAGCCAGCCCTCAGGCAACCGGTGGTAGACCTATAGCATGTGGGAGAAATAAATATTTGGGGGGGTCATGTGGATACTACAGCATGATATAGCCTATCTTGACTGATACAAGGTCTAAACTCAGGTTTTCCTAAGAACCACTGTGGCTTCTATTCTGTCTCTGCTTAGTTCAGGGCTCTGGAGCAATGGTTAGTTTTCTGGACTCTGAATGAAGCAGATCTTTAGCTTTTAAGTGCTTGGAGCATAGAGAGCTTATGTTATTCATACTGGTATGTCTCGCACCTAACACATAGGAGACAGTGTTTCAATTAATGTTTGCCAGTTGAAAAATTGGATGATAATTGAAATTCACTCCTGTAGGGGACTGCTTTAGTGAACACAGTTGACTTCTTTATAATTCATTATGTATGTCAGGGCATCAACCCTGTGGACAATAAAGGCCACTCAACATCTCCATTGAATTTCCGTCCCAGTACTGAAGATGCGAATTAGCTGTGGCCAGTTTTTTAGCCAAAAATAGAGAAATTAATGTGGGTTTTGGTATCTCCCATGCAGGGCTTTGGTAGGAGAAGGGATGTTTTATTATTAGTTCTGCATTTAGAATATGCTGTGTATCTATTGAGTACTCCAGGCTCATTACAATGGAGTCAGTGATTATACTTTAATTCTAGGACATATAAAATGCTGAGGATGAGAGCATCTCATTCTTCATTTGGAAGAACAATGAAAAAAAATAAGCTAGAGTTTGTAAAGTGCCTACTCATGCCAGATGAGTTTAATACATTATCTAATTTAATTCTTGTAACAGTCCTGAAAGATACATATTATTATGGTTGTTTTTTTCTGATAGGGAAGCTACGGCTCAGATAAGTTAAATGCTTTTCTTAAGTACACACAGTAAGTGGGTGAACTGGGGTTTGAAGTAATTGTTTTTTCTAATTATAAAATTTGTAAACCACGTAGTATCAATATAGTTTATTTTAAATAACAATTTTGTAGTTTTCTGTATGCAGTACCTAATTATCCTTAATTTATCCTTTTAGATTTAGAGAGATTTATGTTGTATCATCTCGGAAGGTCATTTCTCTTATCCTGGCATATTATAGGTCAGTGTTCCCCAAAGTTTGTGGCTTGGAACACTAATTCTGTAAAAAATGTTTTACAGTGGCCAGGTAAGTTTGGAAAATGCTTGCTTAACCAAATTCAAAATTTCTTTTTATTAGAGTCTTTAATATTTTAATGTCTATTTTACATTTCCAAGAGAGGGATATATAATGTAACAATATCCAAATATACTTGACTAGAGACCCTTTTCCAGCTGAGCATCTTATAGAACCACTCTTATGTGGAACACACTTTGAGTACTGTTTAAATATACATTTCAATATAAAAATATTCCTCCCTTTTGGGAAGTTCTACCTTATGCCTTACTTAAAGCTTTCTTGATACTGTGTGTATATTTACATCCCTGTGGGGTGAAAATAGGTACATGATAAAAGTTGGATGGAAACCATAGAAATAATTGGGCTGTCTAGACAATCATTTCTTGATTATTGGAATGTAATCCAGTAGTAATGGGGAGAACATCTAAATCCTCAGATAATATAAAAAATAATCCCTCATTCTCATGAGTAGTTTTAGCTTTCCCCCTCTGATAAAGACCAAACACAAAGTGGCTTATGAATTGCAGAGAATAATCTATCCAATTGCTTCATTATTTTAGCCTGCCATGCAGGAACTAATGGGCAGGGAAATGATGGAGAGGCAGAAGAAGAGAAAGGAGCCTAGATAACGCCTGTCTTGGTTAAATGGGCCCTGGGTAACTGAGAACTGAGTGTACTTTGGTCGGTGTGGAATGTTGAAGGCCCTAGTCTGGGTAAAGTTTTCCTAGAGATCCGAGAATGAAATCCCACTTGGGTTTCCTTCTTAAGCCTCTTCCATGCATATTTACATCTCCTAATGAACCAACCACTCATTAGAACATTATTTTCCTGCAAACAGTTGCCCTCATTTCTAGCTATAGCCAACATTTCTGAAGGGCTCTGTTGTCATAGCTATACAGCAACTGGGAACAACTTTTTGCTAATGCTAAGTATGATTTCTTTATACCTAGTCAAAACTCATTTAGCATTTCTTAGTCTCAACCATAGATTATTAACCTAGCTGGGCCTGCAGTGCCCTGAATCTAGAGAGTACAATGCAGTTAGAGATGTGATGGGTGAAGGAGCATGGAAAATGAAAACTTTATGGAAATTTAATTCTCCAAATAAAACTAAGTGCCTGCTCCACGAATCATTACACAGATCAGAAACCTGACCCTGTCCCATTTGAACAGCCCAAGTAGAAAATAATCTTTTTAAAGCTTCTCAGAGACTTTCTGGGTGTCGTTGGCTAGGTCTAGAGAACTTATGCTCTGCTTCCTCTTGAGCAGTAGTATAGGGGAAGATTAAAAGCCAGTGCCCTGTCCTGATGTAAGGGTGGGAGACAAAAACGAGGTGTGGCAGGAAGACTGGCTTGGAGACAGAAAACCTACGTTGGTATCTTGATTCTGCCTCTTCTTGGCATTGTGACCTTGGTCAAGTCACTTAGCCTCAGTGATAATTGCCAAAATGAGGATTGAAAAAGAGATATTGGATGTGAATTGTATGTAAATTTTATAATAAATGTACACAGAAGTTTAATATTATTGTTGCTTTTATAATTGGTTGTGCTTCCTCAGGGATGTTCACAGAATTTTTGTTGCAGGTGAAAAGTTTGAGCGTGAATATCCCGAAGACTCAGCACACTGAGAAGTTTTGTGAAGGTACAATTTAAAGGGAAGGGAACTAACGGCAGCTGCAATTTTTCCTGTGCTTGTTTTCAAACTGTTCCTATGGAGTGAGGGTGCAAAAGAAAGAGGAAGGGAAGGAAGGGAGAGGGAAGTCTCTTCTGAAGGGTTAAAGTAAGATAGTGCTGTAAAGTGATTCCAGATGTACAAATATTAATATCTCTCTCCCTCCCTGATGAATGAGAAGGTATGACCCAGTTAGGAAACTGCTAAAATTACCGGCGCCACCGAGACCTCAGTCGATGGCCCAGCACAGATTTTTATCCTTACCCCGGCAACTATAATGCTGATGAAGGGCTCGGACCTGCTGCAGCAGACCTTCCAAAACTTCACTCTGTCCCTTGTGTCTAGGCGCTCTGTCGTCACAGTCTTTCCAGTCTATTGAACAAAAGAAACAAACAGAGTAAAATTTTCAAGTAGGCGAGGCCTCTTGCCTGCACTGCCTCGGGAGCTGAGTTTTGCTCATACGACCCACAGACTGTGTGAATGAGCACCCAGTACTTGCACAACTAGCAGGCATTACCAAGGGTTTGGAAGCTGCCATTTTTCAGGCCCTGTGCAAAACAGCAATTGTGGTTGGTTTCTCGAGTTGGGCAGTTTTAAGGCAAGAGAAAATGGTAATTGAAAGCCAAAAGAAAATAGAGAATTTGGGAGTCCAATTTCCCCTCCCCCAGCTCCTTACCCTCCTTTTCAGCGTCTGTGTCCTAATCAGTTCCCTGTCACCTCTCCACTCAGCACCCCAAGTCGCCACTGGATTTTCACAGTAGGAAAGAAAGGGGTGGGAATGTGCAGACTAGATGAAATCCACGGTCCCAATGCTTTTATTGTAGGTTTGACACTTTTGGCCAAATTGACATTTCTTTCCAAGGAAAGAGCCCATGTCAGATGCCAAGAAATGGAAATCTACATTTTGCTCTAATGAATGTCTGCTTTGGTTAGCTGGCACAGCAACTCCTGCACATACTCCGAGCCACCAACCACCCTGTCTGCTCAGTCTCTAAATATACAGTATTAGCTTACATGGCAAATTTAAATTGCAATACCCACTGAGATTTTTCTCCCCCTTCTATTTTCATTCCATTTGGCTATAATGATATCAAGAGTAATAACCCGTATGGGACTAATGTCAAGATTATAATTCTGCTGTCTCCAACTCTAGATTTTTTTTTCGGCAGGTCAGTCATTTCATAGTCCATCCCTATTCTCTTTCCCCTGGTTTTACTTTCTGGATCTTTCAAAAGCAACAACTTTAAGTGCTTCTTGGTTGAAATGCTTTCTCTAAAATTGCTAGACATTCTTTTCGAGAAAAGCCCGTTAGTTCACAAGTATATTTGAGGCTTAAATTCTAATCGAACAAGTTTCAAATTCCCTCCACCTAGAGTGATTTTAAAATATGGAGTCTCCCTTGTTTAGAAACTTAAGCAGATGCCATGACAGTTAAAGTTAGGTAAAAGCATTCCACGTTGGTCCATCCAAGGCCGAGTAGGACAACATAGAAAGAATGCAGGTTCTGGAGTCAGATAAACCTGGGTTTGAGCCCTGGTTCTTCTGATTCCTAGCTCAGTGTCTGTAAAACAAATTACTTATACTGACAGGGCCTCTACTCCGTAGTATGAAAAAGGAGTATAGTACCTATCTTGCAGGATTTTTGTGAGGATTAGATGAGAGGTACATTAGCTATCCAGTGCAATGTTATGTGGAAAGCCTTATGTAAATAATAACTTAAAAAGAAGGGAACTCATTGTTGGAAAGTTAACTTCCTGAGTGGTGAGTATGGAAACATCATTTCTTAACCTTAGCAGATAATTCCCTTTGAAGAGGAAGGCCTCAGAGATTTTCTAATTCCTCCTCCTTCCCACCTTCCCCCATGTACCCTTCTTCATTTTACCTCTTAGAAGACTGAGGCCCAGAGATAACCATTCCAGTTCTAAATTTTTCAGCTTGGTGGTGATGGTGGCATAGCCAGGACTATAACATAGTCTCACGACCCTCCGTATAGTGCTCATTTCCTTATACCATGGACATGTTTTTGTTTTTGTTTTCTTTTGAGAAGGAGGGTCAGAGTTTGGTTGGAGTCTGTGTGGTGTGGCTTAGTTGTGGTCAACTCTGGAGACAGGGAATTGGCATAGGTGCTTTCTGTGGACTCTGTTCTTTGTTGGCAGAAACTGTGACTTAATTTCTCTTTGCTTCAGGTTTTTTCTCTGTAAAGTGAGCTTTTGAGTCTCTTTTTAGGTTATTTGTGGTTTCAAAGAAATACTGTAAGTAAAGCACCATTCTGGGCACATTGGAGATGCTCATTAAATGTTGGTGAGGCACTGTGACTAGAAGCATGATGGTGTTCACGTAGGATGGGCTAGGAAAGATCTTTTACTGGGAAATTTGGAAATGTTTGAGGGAACGAACTCCAAGTGGCCCTTGGACTATCTATAGTTTCCCTGGTATCTGGACACAGTGAGAATAAACATTGCTCTCATGTATTCCCAGAGGCCGTTATGAGTTTGTTTCCTTAGTTGGATGAATGTATCTGAAGTACTCAGATAAGATGAGCAATGTTGTTGGCTTGAGTAAGACTCCTGGGGGACTGAATTACTATATGGCCCTGAACGTGCTAATACATTCTAATGAGTGTTAATGCTGCCATCAGTGCAGGGGGAGATGAAGTGGACCTGGCTCTTTCAGCTGAGGCCTATTACATCAGAGGTGAGCTTGAGCTGATGACTTTATGGTACATTAGAAAATTGCTAATGCTAAATTGCAGCCCGAGTGAGCACTGGACATGATGCCAAGGTTTTTGGAAAGAATGAGTCTTTCTCGTAGATGTTTGGAAGGTTCTGATGACTACATAAAATAGGAGACTTTAGGGATGAGGGAGAAAATTGAAAATATATTAAGAAATCAGGAGCCTGACAGGAATAAACTTAGTGTGGTAGGAAAAGAGCAGATCATGCCACATAATACTGTTCACTGTTCTGGTAACGAGACACTTGAATTGCAATGCAGTGCAGAGCTTACATTCACTGGTGATATCAGGGCTTTCCTGATCGTAACTCAGACAAGCCTGTCTGAGTCCTTTTCTCTTATTATGTACCATACCATATAACATAAGTCTATAAAAACACATTCAGGCCTTTTGTAAAAATACTTTAAAAAGTTTTATAGCTTATTGGAACATATTACCAAATTTCCAATTATTCTGTCATGTTAGAATACATTGTCTTCTAGTAAATATCTGAATACTGATATATGTTACATCACAATGTCATAGTCTGTTTATAAATAGAACCAGAGTGTTTTTATATTGTTCTTTCCAAGTGACATGGCATGTCTGCAGTGACTGTAATGACATGTTTGGATTTCAGTTCTTTGCCAGATACCTCTACTAATCAAATGTGCTGTTTTAGAAAGTGTTGCCATTTGCTACGTTAATTACCAAGTAATAAGTAACTCTTCCCAGACCTGGACAGCTGTTCTTTTCATTCTGGAGAGAGCTCTTCAAATGGGCTCTGAGGGAGAGTGTCTGACTAGAACTTGAAGTTTATAGAACTGGGACATCTGGTGTTTATAAGTAAATACATCATACAGATCAGAATTTGCATGGGGTCTGCGTTTGGAGTGGGTTTCCCTCTGACCCACCTTCAGGTCTAATTTTTTTTTTTTTTTTTTTTTTGCTGTTCTATCCCTTCTATCCCTCCATCTCCAAAAATACATACTCTTTTTACCCCCGTAGAATGAGATGGGTTCCCTAAGTATCTTAATCTTCCAATATTCCCCGTATGTGTTTCTGGTAAGTCTTCAGTAAGAAAGATGTCCAAGTAAGACTGGAATAGTTAAATCATCAAATGCTAGGGGACTTAGGAGTCTTAGAGATGCCTGGTATTTGTGGTCCAAGGCTCTGTATGGCCTGATTTAGCTAGCTGAATCCACCAGAGGCAGTAGTCAGGAACGGTTGGCTGGCTTTTGGTCTGATTGTCTGCCTGATAGCAGGGCATTAGCTACCACAGCAGAGTCTTGACTAGTTCAGACTTGAATCCTGGCTCAGCCATGTTACCAAAGTTGTGACCCCAGGCAAGGCAACACCCTCTCTGAATCCTAATTTCCTTATTAATAGAGGAGGAGGACAGCATAGTGGTTAAGAGCAAGGAACATGGGGTTTGGACCTGACTTCAGTGCTGGCTAATTTTCTGTTGTTGGGCTGTATGTATGCGTGTATGTACCTCAATATTAATAGTTCCATCATCAGTAAAATAATAAAAATCACCTCAATCTTCATAACAGACCTTAACAGGTCTGTTATGAAGATTGAGTTAATCTGTGTAAAGTTCTTAGATTAACATGCAGCATATAATGAGTTTTATCAATGTTAGCTCTGCTGTTGATGGTGATACAGATGATAATATGATGCTTAGCCACAAGATGGGAACAATGACTGTTGTCAGGATTAAGTGAGACACTGAATGTGAAAGCCCATAACATACCACCTGATTCATGGTTTTTCCTGGGCAAAGGGTTATTATAATACTTGAAAAATACAAAAATATATAAAATAGGAAACTAAAGAGCCCATAATCTCATAACCCAAATATCTGCTGTTAAATTTTAATAGTTATATGCAGACATACCTACCTAATTATAGTCAAACTCACAGTTTAAATGTTATATGAAAAAAATTATGATGTTTGTTTACATAAAACTTCTAAGAATTTCTTCTATACAATGGATCATTTCTTAAAACACCATTTTTAGGGGTTGCATTTTATTCTATAGTATGGATCTATATATATCATACTTTATTTAACCGCAGAGTTAATATTGGATATTTGTTCTCCCCACCACACGTGATATTTCACTATATCAATATATTGCTGCAGTGCACATATTTGTTCATGATTGTGTGTCTGCATCTGTTTCTTTAGGTTAGATTCTTAGATGTATAATTATAGGGAAAAAGAAACGAATGTTCTTATAGCAGCTGATATAATATGGTGCATTGTGTTCCACAAAGGATGGAGCGGTTTGCACTTTCACAAGAAGTGTATGATACCATTTTAAATGATCCCATTAGTGAAGATTTTTAAAATAAAATATAATTCAGAACAATAGGTTCATTATGCAGAAAACTCTATCATGTAGTATGTCTGGAGATGTTCTTCTTGTTAATTAAATTTTCTGGTTAATAGAGAATTGCCAAATACACCAGACATAAATTATTAAGTTTAAGATAATTAGAAGGGGCTTTGCTGGGTTTTTCAGCCACCATAATAAATATTATAGATTTCTGTTTGTGGCAGAGTGTATCAGAGTGCCTGTTGATAAGAAAGCTTTTCTTCTGACAGAATGTAAGTAAGATTTGCTAGACTTTTGGTGAAGAAGGGGAGGTGAGGTCTAAAATGGACTGCGTGTACTCTGGGCCAGCCAGTCCTACTGTGCCATTTCAGTACATCTCCACAAAAGCCCTGTGAAGGGTATGATCGGACCCATTCTACAGATGTTGAATTGAGACTCAGAGACTTTAAGTAAATTTTGAAAGTCACACAGCTAATAAAAGGTATAATGGGTATCAAATTCAGTCTTGCTGGTTCCAAATTCCCTCTTCTTTCATTCCACTGAGTTGCTTCCCAGGGGAACATTTCTGCAGAGGAATCATTCATTATGTGGCCAGATGCTACTCTGAGGACATCTTATTAGTCCCAAGCAGTGGGGAGAGGGAATGGCAATGGCATCCTGAGGATGGAATTGGAGTTGGAGTCTGGCCAGGCTTGAGAGAGTTCACAGCCACCACCTACTAGAAGGAGAGGCACATGCTGGTGTCGTGGTCTGAGCAGGTCCCCATCCTTTCATGTTATAAGCCGAGACTTGAACAAAATACTGTTGGCCCTGCAAAGTATCGAAATAGAGAGAATGATGGGTTGGGAATTTTATTTAGTCAGTTTTACCCTAGAAGCTTTATTCTGTGTCTGATGAACTTGTTCATCCCACTACCCATACTTTAACTTTCTAGCTTTTCTTGACTATTATGTTTTTACATGATAATAAACATATTTGGGGTGCCCTCTTAGTTTCTTTGTGCTTTCTTTTTTCAAAATTGGAATATCATAGTTGCTTTTCCTGACCTTCCCCAGACCATTATACACCAATTTTTAAGTCATAGTTCTGTAAGGTTTACCAAAACCTGCAGTTTCTCACCCTTACCTCTTTTTCCTTATTCTCTCCTCCCCAGTGGCAACTACTATCACCTTTTTCTAGCTGATCAACTTGCTTTACAAGATCAACAAGTTGTAATGAACATCTTTTCAGATTAATAATTAGAGATCTGCTTCATTCTTTTAGTAGTTGTATAGTACTTCACTTTGGGTAAACACAGTCATTTATTTAACCAATCCCTCATTAGTGGACATTTAGATTGTTTCCACATTTTATGCTAAATAAATAATGCTGCAATAAATATCCTTTACTCAGTTATTCAGACATTTTAAAAATTAGTTCTTTGATGCTACTTCAGTTTTAAAACCATTATTAAGACAATGGTTTATATGCTTTAATGTTTTATGACATTAAGAATTAAGGAGTTGTGGCTGTATGGAGGCTCCTCAAAAACATAATAGACCTGCTGCCATGTGATCCAGCAATTCCACTCCTGGGTATTTATCCAAAGAAAACAAAACACGAATTTGAAAAGATATATGCACCCCAGTGTTCATAGCAGCATAATTTACAATAACCAAGGTATGGAAGCAAACTAAGTGTCCATTAACAGATGAATGGATAAAGAAGATGTGATTACACACACACACACACACACACACACAATGGATTATTACTCAGCCCTAAAAAAGAGTGAAATTTTGCCACTTGCAACAACATGGGTGGGCCTGGAGGGTTATTATGCTTAGTGAAATAAGTCAGACGAAGACAAATACTGTATGATATCACTTATATGTGGAGTCTGAAAAATAAAACAAACAAACTAGGGAATGTAACAAAAAAGAAACAGACTCAGGATGTAGAGAACAAACTAGTGGTGACCAGAGGGGAGGGGCAAGATAGTAGAAGAGAATTAAGAGGTACAAACTACCAGGTAAGAAATAAATAAGATACAAGGATATAATGTATAATACAGGGAATATAGCCAATATTTTCTAATAACTTTAAGTGGAGTATAATCTATAAAAATATTGGATTACTACATTCTACATCCAAAATTAATATAACATTATAAATAAACTATACTTCAATTTAAAAAAAGAATTAAGGAGTTGTTTTTTGTTTGCTTATAATATTTTAAAATGTTTTATGCTTTTATATTTTTGCTTTGAGGAATTTTTTTTTTCTGATGAACCCAAAGGGGTATTTTAGGAGCCAGCACTTGTTAAAGCATTGCTTGCAAAATTTGTAAAGTGGTGTTTGAAGTTAAAAAAAAATAGCAATCGTTGTAGAGCCTTTGCTAGGGATTTAATAGTATTGGCCCTACCATATCGTAAACTTGATTTTTATAACATTAAAAATGGGTTTCTAGGTACCTCAAGGATATGGGGATTCTCTGAAGTGTAAATCTACTTCTAGGCTTTTATGTGATTAGGATAGTGTCTGTGTTGCTCTCATTGGATGACCAACTGCAAAAACTTAATCCCTGTAAAAAATTAGTTCAAATATTAGAGAACCTCTCTATGGAGAGTTTTCCATTTTTATCACCATATCACTTTTTCTTTTAAGCAGCGGAAATTCCCTCGGGTTCTCTCTGCCCCTCTTCCATCATGTGAGCTATAGGGTTGGGAGTCAGATGACAATAGCATCTGTAGGGGCCACCCATTCAGGGGTTTGTTTGTTCTGCTAATCCACGGTTTTGGCCCCTGGTGTATATGTGTAAGTAAGACTAAAAGTTAAGATTCTGTGATGGTGACCCAACCACCAAGAATTCTATTAGAATAAGCTGGTTCAAACTTGAAGAGGTGCAACCTAACACAGATTTTTAATTCTGGGCTTCAGGATTATGCTTTACAGATAACGGTTTTAATTGACTAACCTTTTAGAAAAACAACAAGAAAATTCTCCTTCTACCTCTCACATATGAAGGTCCTAAGATATTAATTATTTGAATTGGATAAAAAGGTACAGGTTTAATTTAAGTTTACTTAAAATCTTTTTCAGTTGAAAAGATTTTGATGATCCACTTTTGTTGCATTTAATTGTTTGAGGAAATATAGGGTTTGTTCCAGTCCGGACTGATTTGTTAGGTGTTTTTATTTTCTGCATTTCATATGCTTATATGGTTTATAGTTCTATAAATAATTAACACTTAAGTTTAGATTGGTTAAACAAATAAGCACAGTCTGTTCCAGTTTTTCATTCACAGTTTAAATTGGTTCAGGTTACTGAGAAATGTAGTGCCACCACATATAGTTTCTTTTCTGTGAAAGCACATTTGGGCAGATTTTTTTTTTTTTTTTTTTTTTAATCAAGGGAAAAGGGTTTCTCTCAGGAAATTGTGTGACTCCAATTGATGACTGATCTCAACTGAGGCTGTGGGGATGAGGGTTAGATGAAGCTATTATTTTTACCATCAGACAGGGAGTCAGAATTGGATCTCATAGAGCCTTTGATCCCTCCCCAAAGATTAGACTGCGATCCAGAAAGCAGCAGCTTTCAAGGCTTGCATGAGGCCAGTCTTTTTCTGATCTCTGTAGAACATGGCAGCTTACAAAGTGGTTCATGCTGTCTGCTCACTCCTTTGTGGGGTTCAGATTATGGGTACCAGACATAGCACGCTTAACGAGTGGCAGTTGTTGCCAGAGGACTGGGCGTTGGCTGTTGCTGGGATGTGTGAATATCCCAGCACAAGCATCAGGGGTAGGGGAATGGGAAGTCTAATGGTGTTTACCATTGTGAGTCCTGTGATTGTGCATCTCAGGGTCTGCAGGTTTTCCATGATGATTTCTCCAGCCAAAGGACAAAAGTCTTTAGACATGCTCCATTCCACTGGATGGAAAGGGGAGGGGGGAAGAGGGGGAGGGAGGGAGGGAAAGAGAAAAAGAAAGAAAGAGAGAATAGTCATCTACCAAGAAGCATCATAGAAACTCTAGCATATAATCTCTCTCAAAAACAGTAAGTTTACCCTCCTTTCCCTGTATTGGCACATCTAACAATTCTCCTCGGCATAAGTCAGTTTCCAAGTTCACCATTATTTTTTAAAACAGAGGCGGGGAATAAAGTAATCATTCAACAGTGAATAATATACCTTAATGTGTATGTATGTATATATGTATATAGACACACGTGTGCAGGCACATTATATATAAAAGTTCATTGTATATAGAAGATGTTATTTACTTCATGTAAGAAGTGAAGGGCTCATTAGGATATTACCTTCTGTTTGTTCCCCACGTCTGGTTTCTGTTTCACCATTTTGCTGAGTGTGCTACTTCGAGCTCCCAGGGGCATTCTCATCCCAAATGAAGAAGCCTCCTTTCATTTCCTTCCACATAATTTGACTCCTTTTCCTTCTGGAATCACCCTCTTCCTTTAGTGTGTCGTATGCTGCTCCCCTGGCTTTCATTCTCCTCCCTGATATTGCCTTCCAGGCTTTTTCATTAGGCTTCTTTTCAGCTGGAGAATTTGGGATTTGTGGCTGATCTCTTTGGTGGTCCCCACACACCTGACGTCCCCAGAGTGGGTGTTCATTCACAGTTAAATCTTAACACCCAAATTGTAACACCCCATTTTACTGTGAGACACGCTCTTTCATAACATTTTCCTCTGGTTGAAAAAACCGTGATTAGGAGAGAGAAATTGTACATCATCAGTAAAAAGGGTCTTAAGTGACCGTTTACACATGGCAGGATTTGAGACAATCCTAAATGAAGCAGGAGCTTCAGTCACATGGAAGACAAGGCCTGCATGTTCTAAACCTCATGATGACAAGCTATAGGCCTTAAGATTTAAATTATATTCTCTATGACACTTAAATACTTCAAAATTAAGCCAAACCATCTCTAAATCCTGCTGTTCCCCTAGAGTCACACAATCCCTCTGTTCAGAGTTGCTGCCCCTGCCTCCTCTGCTTCTCTTCATTATGCTCCTGGGAATCTAGCTTGCTATCCTCACTCTCTTGAAATTGCGCTCCTAAAATTCCTAGTGCTTTGATCATCCACAACAGCCTCTTCTTGGGAAATCCTGCCACTTTGGCCTCCCCCCGTGTTTTGCAACCTTCTTTCCCCTTGGTTTCGGTTGCACCCTGTCTTCTGCTTCTTCTGCCTCCTGATTCCCTCTTTTCAGGCTCTCCCTGGTTCCTCCCTTTCTTTGTCCTTTGATGTGTTGTTCCTTGAGGGTTTGGCTCCTTTTTCATTCATGCTTGTCCCAGGTAGTGACCTTATCCACTTTTATGGCTCCAACAATGACTCTTAAAACTGTATTTCTAGGTTTAGCTTCTCTCTGGAGCTCTGACTTCTTTCTGTAAATTTCCACCTGAGTGTCCCCACTCCACTTGAGTGGAAGTACTCCATTAAGTACTTTTCCTTACCAAAATATGTTTCTCCTCTTTTTTTCTTAATTTTAGCTCATTTAGCACTGCCACACATCCAGTCAACCAACCCCAAAACTCAGTGCATCCTGCTTCCTCTTTTTCCCCAATTCCTCACAACCAGTTGATTACTAAACCCAGTAGGTTCTATTTTTAAATGTCTCCCAGAAATTTCCCTCTCCTCCTCACACTGAAGCTATTCTAGAGCAGACCCTTATAATCCTGAGCATGAACTCTGCAATTGATTTTTTTGTAGGCCTAATTGATAAACTCTAATTGATATTTCTGTTCATCTCCTTATCCTTATATACAATCTTCTTACTATAGCCCGAATTATAGTTTTAAAATGCAGATCTAATTGTTTAGTTTCTCCTCATAAAATCTTTTCATAGTGTCCAGTTGATTTCCAAAGTAAAGTTAAACCCTAACAAGGCATTCAAAGACCTTCATAATGTAGTCCCAGCCTTACTCTACTATCTTCATGTCCTGCCATTTCCCAAAGCAAAGTCCTTGTCACCTGTTTGTCATTCTGTGCATTTGTATGCCTCTGTCTTGTGTTCATCTTCCAACCTTTGCTTGTCAAAACCCTACTAATGCTCTGAATTCCTCAGGAATAATTGATTAAATACATCTTTTCTGTGTTCCCAAAGTCCTTAATTTATATAAAAACAAGATTTATTACACATATATTATGCTTCCTTTTCTCGTTGGATTGTGAGAAATTTGAGAATAAGAAAAGTGTTAGTCATTTCTTCCCTCTCTAGATCCACACTTGGATCTGTGTGCTTGGTGCACAGAAAACGCTTACTAAATATTGTACACATCAACTACATATATATTTGTTTTATTGTATGCATATACATATGTACACACACACATCCAGAATAGACTGCTTTTCCAACATGGAGATATTTTTCTTCCATGTGAATCTTCTCCTTCTCCAGACTCTTGCCCTTTGAAGTTCTTAGGCATATTGTAAAATCTAATTAGAATCAAATGATTAAGGTTGTATGTTTACTCTCAAATCAAGCCTATACCTTATTATAAATACATATTCTGAAACATATATATGTATGTATTTTAATATATGTGTTATATATATATAGGTATGTATGTATACTTCTTTCCCCAGTTGTTTTATTATGCCTATGAGCTACTAGCTCTTGAAAAAGCCAAGTTTCTTAAGGTCAAATTAGAGAGGGTTTGTAATCAGAGAATAGTGTTGCATATTATTTTAAGCTAAAGAAAAAAGAGCAGTCGTTGAGGGAATTATCACAAACAAAATGAAAATTAGTAGCACATGTGCAAGGACATCTAGAAAGAACAAAGAATATAGGAAAATTCTAGAAACAAAAATATCTTTGGTTGCCATTGAGACATGCATGGTTCACTGATGTGGTGAAGCCCCAAGCCCAAGACTGAGGATCAAGAGCTTCTGATTTCAGGCTAAGGATTCAGGGTACATCCCAAAAGAAGAGCTAGGGATTAGTGGGAACAAGACCAGATTATTTGAGAAATGATTAAAGAAAAGTTGCTCAAAGATGCAATCTTTAAAATTTCTGAAGAAACAACAATTTCTTTTTGAATGAAAGCTGTCATGTTCTATTTTTTTTTTTTTTTTTTTTTTTTTTGCGGTACGTGGGCCTCTCACTGCTGTGGCCTCTCCCTGCTGTGGCCTCTCCCGTTGCGGAGCACAGGCTCCGGATGCGCAGGCTCAGCGGCCGTGGCTCACGGGCCCAGCCGCTCCGCGGCATGCGGGATCCTCCTGGACCGGGGCACGAACCCGCCTGCATTGGCAGGCGGACTGTCAACCACTGCGCCACCAGGGAAGCCCCTGTCATGTTCTATTGAAATAGTTCTACAAAACATGTTTCAGGTGGAAAAGAGGGCCTGGCTTCTTCAAAAACAACAACAACAACAAAAACAAATAGAAGCAGGTTTGTAGGGAGGTGTGTTCTTCTTTAGGAGTTAATAGAAAGTTTTAACCATTTAAGTCTAATTAGATCTTATAATATGTCGAGGTTTCAAAGGGGGAAGGGTCTAGAGAAAGAGAAGATCTACATGGAAGGAAAAAAATTCTCCATGTTGGAATGGCCAGTCTATTCTGGGGCAACCTATAGTTTTTTCCCTCTGTGTACTTCCTTGGGTTGATGGACTCTTGACATAAAGAAAGGAGCTTCTGCTCACTTCTGGAAATAGAATGAGCCAGAATCACTTTGAGAGCCAACTGGGAATTCTAAGAAGGCAACTTAGCATGGTCTCTCTGGAAAGTTATGTGTAGGTAGTTTAAAGACTTAATATTAAAGCCATGAGAAAAATCACTTATAAGTCTGCTCTAAATCCCTGAAAGGTTGGAGCCATGTATATGAAGTTTAAAACTATATAAGACTTACAGTTTTAAGATAAAGATCAGGGCAACTGTTTCTACTTAGGTCTGGGAAATAGAAGCAGGGTTCAATCATGCAGTGGCTCATAAGCAGTTGAACGTTAGTAAGAAAGGTACCAGACAAAACCTAGGTGTTAGTATTTCTTAAAAATTGGCTCTGGCTCAAACTGTGATTCACTCTATGTGTATCAAATAGCTATGAATATTTTAAATGTGAAGTTCTGTTATTTTAACAAGTATTTCATTTTTATCTAAGCTTTAGAAATGTAGAGCAGTTGGGCAAGAGAGTTTCTACCTGAACCATCACCATTTTCCTGATGGCAGCTGTTATAAACCACAGACCAAGCTTAAGAAGAAAACAGAGCTCCAGAAGGTTTCCCCTCGTCATCTGAAGTCTATAATGTGAGGAGGAATGTCCCAGAATCAGTGAGAAGAGTAGAAAATTCATAACTGGAAGTGTTAGGGCACACAAGCTGAGAACTTAGTCAAAGTGCAGGTAAATTTCAAGCCTCATGGTGTAGACTGTGTGATTAACAAACCCTGAAGAGTTATAACACTCTTCAGTGTAACTGCAGAGTGATAACACTCTTCAGGCCAGCTTTTTGAGAGGTGAAGACTGTGCAAAAGGAAAGGCATAAAGAGATAACGTTGCAGCAATATCTAATTTCTATTCAGTTGATTAAAAAAAAAAATCTAAAAACTGCTATTGTCCAGGTTCTCCCTCAAATCTCAAATGCCTCAAAGTCTAGAGTTGTTTTATCCTCTTCACACACCAGGAGGACAGACTGTAAAAGTTATCCTCCTGCCTCTTGCCCAGGCCCTACTCAAGCTTTCCACTTGAGCCTCACTGGTCACTCGACCTCAGACCCATTGCTTATGCTGTTTTCTCTTATAATATGCTCTCCTTCCTCAAAATCTTCTACCCCTTCATTCAAACCCCTGGTTCAATGATCCTTCCTTACCATAGCTTTTCTTGGCTTTCCAAGGGAAGCTCCTTTGCCAGCTTTCCCATAGTAATTTTAATATGTCTCTTACATTGCACTTGCTTTATTGTTTTGTATTTAAGAGCTCTGTCTCCTCTTTAGTCTATAAGCTCTTTGAGAGCATGAACCAAGTTGTATTAATACCAGTTTCCAAAGCATCTATCACAGCACCTAGCACAGTATAGGTGGCTCAGTTTATGTTGCGTGAATTGAATACTTGATTCATGACTTTGGAATGCTTGAAGAATAAGGTAGACAGAAATCTGACGCTGTTACTTAAAGAATAAGAAAACAGTGTTAGAAAAAATACAGTCAAAAGAGAACGGAAGTTGCTTGAGCTGCCCAGTAAGTAGTTAAGATGGAGATTAATTCCTGGCTTCCAGATTCCCAGCATCCCAGACTCCTCACTTGTCCATACTGCCTCTAAGGACCCCCAAAAATAAAAGTTTATTTCCTGTTCCCTATCAGCACTTCTATGGAACCAAAACAGCATTTTTACTGGCCACACTCACCCCGGCGCCTTAGCTAATGAATGGAATTTGGCTCGACTGCCCAGCCCAGCACCAGAGCATTATGAAATCTTCCCTGATCCATCTAATTGTGCAGTTTCTAACCTTTCAGGCCAACCATAGCACAACAAGTAGAAAGAGGGAGAGAGGGATGTGCCGAGAAACCCAGAAAAAGATCAAATGCAGTCATTCCTAGAGATGAGAAGATGTGTCTTGCTGAAGCATGAACCCACTCAACACTTGTGGGTTTTAAATTGGGAAATGACGTGTGAAAACTCTGGATCTGGGAATTCTGTTTAGCTCTGGCAAAACCCGAGGTTGGAGCTGCTTGCATTTTTTATTTTAAATTCCCTTGGTAGTTCTAGGAGTAGGGGCATGCATTACTTTCAAACAAGAATCTTTATTGTTTGCATAGCACACAGTCTTCCAGTTAATTAGAAAAACATTTTTTTTTCCCAAATTAAATTTCCCTAGAACAACAATGATTTAAATTAAGGGCAAAAGCCTTTTTTTTTTTGGACACTAGTAAATCCTTCCTGCGCCTACTACTTCTAGAAGATTAAAAGCACAGTTGGAATTGGAAGGCTATATTCATTTATTTATTGTCAGTTTCTGCCATCTACAAAAGTAATATGCCCCTACCTATGTATATTGTGTATTGTCTTAGTTTTGCCTGCCATATTACAGAGCTACCTACAGATACAGACATGATTCTAAATGTTCAGGTTTTTGAAAAGTACATAATACTACAAGTAACAGCAAAAAAGTCAGCTCCACAGTCTGATCTATTTGCTTCTTTATTTATCTCCTAATGGCTCTCCTGTTATGGCGGAATTTATTCTTTCTCTTGATTGTCTTTGCTTTCTAAATAAACGATACTATAATTTTTGTGATTCTTACTACTGCTGAGAGTTCTTTCTCTTTTTCCAAGCTTGGCATGAAGTGTTTGTTGAAAGAATACCAGTCTTCTAGAGACCCAGCTGCTGCCAGCCTAATGTCTTCAGTGAGATTCACGGAGCTTCACCTTTGTACTTTTTTGGTCTCTTAACCAGGGGTGACTTTAAACAAAAATTCCTTCAGTAATTTCTGCAATTTGGGTATGAGAAAGTCTGAATGATCTGCACTAGTGGAGTTATCGGAAGTATAGGTAATCCCCAAGCCCCAGATCATATAGAAATCACTTTTTTCTTTGCGTTTATAGGATCTCTTTCCTTAGTAGATTCACCTACTGGTTTTCCTAGAACATTACGAGTTGGGAAGGTCTAGGATTTATCGCAGAGTACGAAGTGCAAAATCCCCTCATCATGTCACATCTGAGATGAGGTGGCATAATAGGGCAGCTTTTAGAGGCAGCACAAAGTGGGAGAAGGAGAAAGCCAGAGCTTGGCTCTATCCACATTTAGATGGGATAAATCCAGCAGGTGCTGGAGTTGACCCATATGGCTCGCAAGAGCTGATGTTAAAATTTTAGGAATTTTGCCAGCTGGTTGTTAAACACAGACATTATTAAAAATTAAATTGTATGAACTTAAAGTTAAATAAGTTGTGTTAAAGAAAAAGACAGTAAATATTCAAAACTCATGACTCCCTAATTTACTGCATTTTACTAGTAATTATGCTCTTGAGATTATTGATACCTATTTTATCTGTAGGGTGGAAATAGCATATTATGATGTACTACTGCACTTATCTTCCCAGTCTGTTTAGTGACATCACATTGGTAGCTTGAAATTGGCCATGGTGGGAATATTTGCAGTATAGCAATGAGCAAATGCTAGAAGACCAAGGCGTGATTTTTTATTTTGTGGACTGTCTAAACCAGGTATCGGCAAACTATAATTCCAAAAGCCAAATCCGACCCGAGGTCTGGCCTTTGCATTTTTAAAGGATTGTAAAAGCGCGTGCACATGCACACACGCACACGAAGAATATGTGACAGAGACCATATGTAGTCCACAAAGCCTAACATATTTACTCTCTGGCCCTTTGCAGGAGAAATTTGCTGACCACTGGTCTAGACTTAAGAAAGTGATGGAGAAAATGTTAATAATTCAGATTAAAGTTAGAAGTTTCTGTGGCTGTTACATTGCGTGTAGCACCAAACAATTGAGGAAATAGTCTTCCAGTACTCGAAAACTGTAACTTGATTCCACAAAGAATGTCATTGATGAGTCAAGTTGTAAGTCTGTATTGTTTCATTTTTGTTTTAATTCCTTAAAGTAAATGAAAATATCAACCAACGTTTACATGGTAACTACACTCATTGCATGAAAATAAACAAAAGCATTTTGGGAGAATTGATAGGCTATGAGGAATTTATAAAAAAGTGTATGGTATATGTTATTATTATTTGTAAATTGTGTGCTACATATCCTTTCTATTAGTAGAATTTATAGAAGACTTTGTGTGTGTGTGTATGTGTGTGTACTTTTTTTCCCCAGAGATCCAATTGTTCAACATTTACCATCATGCCATTGGATAAATGCTAGGTGGTTGCTCATATAGACTCAGAGTGGATGTATCCTGACTAGCAGGTTATAGTGTCCAAGGGGAGCAGATTTCTCAGATGTACCTTAGGTAACATTCTGTTACCAGGAGATGAAAATGAGGTACATAAGCCCCTTTAGGAGGCAAGAGTGGCACAGTGAGGGAATCTGGGGCAAAAGTTCATTTACTAAGCAGTCACCATCTGAGAGGTCTGTTCAGTGGCCAAGACCCAGGCACTGGGCAGTACAGGTGCTCAGACCCCCGGCATCAGTTCTTCTTGCCCAAGCCAGGGCTGACCCTGAAATTGGCACAGCATACAGCCTGTAGGGCAGGCATCTGTGGACTTGACTGCAACAAGGATGGCAGAGTCAGGGGCTGGCCAACAGAAACCTAACATCCAGTAGGTTTGGCAAACATCCCAGTCCACTGCTTCTGATGGCCTGAAAGAGCTCCATGCCTAAACAGAACAGTCTGGGCTTCCTTATTATTTTATTCTTTATTATATTTTATTATTACACATTATTATTATATTTTATTTCATGATTATCTGGGTTTTATGAATGGGCACTTTTAAGACACTGTGGACTGAACATATGAACATTGGTTATTAACTCAGATAAACCTCTCACTTTTCCTTTTTCTTTGGAACACTGCCATATCTTTGAGTTATAAGATGTCCAGGTAAATTTTCACTTGTTTTAGATTACTTCTTAAGAGAAACTGTCCAGATAATTTTTGTTCACTAAAGAAGTATAAGCTTTTAAAAGGCTGCAATGGATAAAGTGGAACAACTGTGACAAAACCAAGTGACAATTAGAGATCTGAAGGCTGGGATTGCCGCCCCACACTCCTTCTCTGAGAATAGGCAGCATCTGAAATCTGTTCCGTGGGGTAAGAGCTGCTCTGGGAAGCTTCTGGGATGCTGAGATTTTTTGTTTTTGTTTCGTTTCCAGCAGCGTGATGCCCTTCTTGTCTGCAGGAAGAGAACTCTGACAAGCTATTTTACTTTCTAAAGGATACAGAGTAGGGCAGGATCTGTGTGATTTACACGCACAAGGTCCAAGATATGTGATCAATTTGCAGCTGTCTGAATCCTGTTGAGTCCTCATGGAATTAAAATAACCAGCCACAGGGGCAAAAGCAAAAACATTCCAACTTTTTTGCCAGATGACAACTTTCATTCAGAGAAAGTGACTCCATTTGGCTTTGGGGATGGGGGTCATTTTCCTACCCATTTTTTTAAAAAAAATATTGAGGTAACATTGGTTTACAACATTATATAGGTTTCATGTGTATAACATTATATTTCTACCTCTGTACACACTACAGTGTGCTCACCACCAAAAATTTAGTTTCCATCTGTCATCATACAGTTGACTCCTTTACCTGTTTCGCTCTCCCCCACTCCCCCCGCTTCCCCTGCTTCCTTTTGGGTAACCACTGTTCTCTTCTCCATATCTATGCATTTGTTTTTATTTAGTTTGTCTTGCTCATTTATTTTATTTAAAATTTTTTCATATTCCACATATGAGTGAAATCATACAATATTTGTCTTTCTCCATCTGACTTATTTCGCTTAGCATAATACCCTCAAAGTCCATCCATGTTGTCGCAAATGGCAAGATTTCATCTTTTCTTATGGCTGAGTAGTATTCCATGTGTGTGTGTGTGTGTGTGTGTGTGTGTGTGTGTGTGTGTGTGTGTACCACATCTTCATTCATCCATGAAGCACTTACGTGGGCACTTACGCTTGTTTCCAAATCTTAGCTGTTGTAAATTTACTATACCCACTTTTAACATCCCATTTTCCTCCTTATAACCTTAACTAATTAAACTTAAGGAAAGGACTCATGCCATATTGATTTTTGGACACCCACCCCACTGTCTTGTAGAAGTATGGAGTATAGTCTCAAATAGAGTGGGTTTGACTTGAGTCAAATTGAATGGGTTTATATGTGGACATTGATGAGTGAGGGACAGTCCTCAGAGTTCTATTTTGGTCCCTTGATCTACAAAATAAGGACTTCTTTGCTGGGCATTTAACCTAATTTCTGAGGCTTGTTTTGCCCTACTCCCTGCATTTTCCCTGTGTTCCAGGAAAAGAAAACTAACACTTAATGAAAATCGACCAGGTTCTTTCACAGATAATTTTGTCATTTTGTTCTCACAATATTCCTGCAAGATAGGCTAAGTCATTCATTCAGTAATTCTACCAATTTAACAAGCGGCAGAACTGGGAATTAAAGCCAGGTCTGTGTGAACCCCAAACTCACTTATAACTTCTTATTGAGCCTGGGATAAAATCCTCAATCTGTATCCTGGCCTGCAAGGCCCTGGGTGACATGGGCCTTCTCCATCTTCTAGCTTCAGACTCATTTCACCCACATGTTCTCTTTCTCTCTCTGATTTTTAGATCCTCAAACATGTCAGGCTTCTTCTCCACACATACTGTTTGTTTTGCGGGAAATGTTTTCTCCTTTCTGACTTTCGTAATTATCCCTCATTTTCCCTCAGGAATCAGTGTAAATGTCACTTCTGCACATAAGCCTTCTCTGCTCCGAAGATAAAATTAACATCCCTGTTACGTATCTCAGAGATATAACACTGTCCCTTTGTAGCACAGTAACTACCTATCAGTGCAGTTATCTCTTCAATCTTACAAACTCTTTGAGGACAATTGCTATGAATATATATTTCCTAATAGCTAGCATATGCCATAGCATATACTAGGCCAATAAATATTTATTGAATTGATATTAGATTATTGTCCAGCTAGGTTGTGGGGATATGGAGAGGCAAGTGACATGGTCCCTGGCCTTAAGAAGCTTATGCTTTAATATTATGGTCCACTTTTACAGATGAGGACAGGAGGTTCAGAGAGGTCAAGTCTATCTCAGACCAGAGTTCTTTCCTCATCACCATGCAAACTCTTGGGAAACAAGTTGTCTTTCCAGCCTGATGCCTCTCCCTTCTCCTCTTGTTAAAACCTACTTGAACGAAAGGCTCATGCTCCTTCAACCCCGGTCATTCTCCCTGATTCCCCAGAGTAATTTCATCTGTCATTTTTTCTGACATTAATACTCTCTATTTTGTATTATAATGACTCATGCAATGTATTTTCAACTCTACCTGCACAATATATTTCAAGTCTGTTTCCTTTTAATTTTTTTAAACTCCATATTATCACCCTCATCCAAGCTACCATCATTGCATACTGGAACTTCTAGGGCAGTTTCAGAGCTGAACTAGAAGGTCTCTCTGTCTCTGTGCATACCCACTTCCCCTGCCCCCAGTCTCCTGAAGCCAGAACAGGCTCTTCAAAACATAAATAATATCACAATACCTTCCTTCATTGAAACCTTGTAAGTGCACTTCTCATAAAATCCAAACACCTTAACATAGTCTACAACAGGGGTTGGCAAACAGAGACCCTGTGGGCCAGATCCAGCCTACCACCTGTTTTGTATAGCCTATGAGCTAAGAATGGTTTTTGTACTGAAAAAAAATCAAAATATATTGTAAGTTATGAAAATTATATGAAATTCATATTTCAGTGTCCATAAATAGATTTTATTGGAACACAACCCCACTCATTCTTTTATATATTGTCTCAATGGCAGATTTGAACAGTTGCAATAGAGACCATATGGCCTGCAAAGCCTAAAATATTTACTATCTGATCCTTTATATGTAGACCCTAGTCTACAAGGAGTCGTGATCTGGCGCCTGCCTACTTCTTTGGAATCCCCTATCCTACTGTTCTACCCATTTTGCTTCATCTGCACTTTCTTTTTCTCTAACTTACTAAGCTATTTCTCCCAAGCTCATCTGCATCTCACTCTAATACATCATCCTTCTTTATTTTTGGTACTTATCATTATCTGAAATTGTCTTGTTTATTTAAATTTACTTGTTTATTCAAGGAATATGAGCTTCGTGAGTTTGTCTGTTTTATCCCCCACCGTATCCCCAGGCCTCGAAGAGGATGTGCATATCGTAGGCATTCAAAAAAACTGTGTTAAATGAGAATTTTTATCTTCCCCTTAGTTTTCTTCAGGGAAGACACTGGGTCTGACTCATTTTTGCATCCCCTACAGTGGCCAACATTGTGTCCTGTGTGGAGTAATAATAGTTCCAAAAATAGCTGTTAACTGACTAAAATGCCAGACATTTACTTCCTCTTCCTCCTGAGTCAAAGTGAGAAAACACTTGTTGTCAGCTGGACCCCAAGAAACAGTGAAACGTGTACGGCATCTTTTCCAGCTTATGTCTATACTGCTTTGTTTGAGGGCACATTTTAGTGAGGGGCCATGAGTCCCAGCATGTTCCTCACAGAATGTTAGCTATGGGTGCCTCAAGTGCCCCAACAAAGGGTGTTTCTAGTTGATGCTGAGTTAGGCTCAGTGTTTTCTGATAATGGGAAAGAACTATTGGCAAAAGGTGTGATTGGCAGTTTTTCCTATGAAAATAGCTCCAATTATTTTTCAAAAGGTTACATAGATTGCCTTTTAGAATACGGCATGTGTAAAATGTTACAAAAAATAAAAGGTAAAAAGAAAATCCTGAATCAGTTAAAAACAGATAATGGGGGCTTCCCTGGTGGTGCAGTGGTTGAGAGTCCGCCTGCCGATGCAGGGGACGCGGGTTCCTGCCCCGGTCCGGGAAGATCCCACATGCCGCGGAGCGGCTGGGCCCGTGAGCCATGGCCGCTGAGCCTGCGCGTCCGGAGCCTGTGCTCCGCAACAGGAGAGGCCACAACAGTGAGAGGCCTGTGTACCTCAAAAACAGACAAACAAGAAAACAACAACAGGTAATGGTTTATATGAAGCTAGTGCTTAGTGATCTTTGGAGGATACTGGGAAAACATCTATTAATATTTATTGGGGTACTTTGATCTACTTCTAAATATTTTACTTAATCCTCCTAACAATCCTATATCATAGATAATACTTGTCTCATTTTACAAATGAGAAAACTGAGATTCAAAGCTTTTAAATAACTAGCTTAAGGCCACACAGCTTATCAGTGCAGAGTCTGGATTTGAACCCCTGTCTCTTTCGTCTTCCTCTCAAGCCCATATGAGGAGAAAGTGATAAATGGACTAACAGCCATGTTGAGGCCTTTTAAGCTAGAGAAAGCCCCAACTGTGAAGAGTCTGCAGAATTCATAATATTTGACTTCTACTGAGTGAACCTGCGGCAGGGGCTCCTGGTTGGCACCTCTGCCTCCTTTCCCCAAGGGCCAGAGTTGTCTCCAGTACTGTGGTTTCCTTGTTGTGGTTTCAGGGGGGGACCGAGGATAGTGAGTGGCGGCCACTGAGCAGAGCAGGGGACCGCACTGAGGCTGAGGGTCTGTGAGTCTCGTGAAGGTGTTCTGTATTTTGTGTCAGCTACGTGTAGCTGTGGTGGCCAAGATAAGTACTGATTAAAGGAAACAAAACAGCAACAGTGTGAACAGTCACGGAAGACTCGTAAATTGCTGGCATACATTTTGAGCCTGTTCCGTGTTATGTATGTAACCTCACCGGTGCCAGATATTCTTCCTTCACCCTCCTCCAGTAGCCAACTCTAGCCCTCCCCAGTCCTGAATAAGGCCCATGTCTTTTTTCACCCGTTTCGCTCTCCTCTGGCTAGAGACGCTTAAGCTGAGGTCAGAGGTAGGATGAACGGCCTGGGAACAGACCAACTCCAAAGCAGGAGCGGTCCCCCAGGATCCAGAGGAATTTGTGGGAGAATGAAATAAATAAGGAAAGGAAGACAGGAAGGGAAAAGAAGAACGAAAGGAGGGAAGGAAGGAAGAGAGAGATGAGCAGGAAGGGAGGAAGGAAGGAGGGAAGGAAGAAGGAAGAAAGCAAAGAAAAGGAAGAACGAGACCACCTTAGGTGCAGCTAGCCATAGTCCTCTTCCCTTTGTGTCTCACCAAGGGGAATGTGCTATTTGGGGCACTTCCCTTCAGTATTTGTTTTCACGTTCTACTGTAAATTACTCAACAAGGTGCCCTTATTGATCCTGAAAAATTCAGTCTTTAGATTTTCCCATCAAGGCAAGAATAAGCCTTTCAGAGCTTCTCAGGGAGACGGAGCCCTGTCCTCCAATCCCAGACTCAGATGCTGCTTCTATGTGAATGATCAGACTAGCTGATGTTGAGGGCACAAACCTCAATATGTTGATATGGGGGTTCTTTACTTGGGGTCCAGAAATGCCATATGGGCTTCGGGGTATTAGAGAAAACCCTTCATATTGTAGGCAACATACATGTATTTTTTTCCCCTCAGATCCCTCTGAAAGGTTACACGTCACAGCGCACGATGTATATCCTAGCTGGAGCTATTTGAAGGGGCTAAGTACTTTTCTTGGAGGTAGTGCTGTAGTTATCTCTATTTTGTTTGTTGCCTTTGGTTTCAACATTTCTACTTATATGTGAAGTCTCTATATTTTCAACACTCACAAAACATATTTGAATCAGTAGCTTGGACCTAAAATGTTTGTTGAGTGTTTTACAGCTCATTTGTTTAACTGGCAGATCCACCCATGCCTTTTATCTGGGTCCATGGGAGCAAATGGCACTTAGTAGGTTTCCAGTACAGATGTCTTAAATGAATGATTACAATAATTTATTTAATAAAGAAGACTTTGTCACATTCACAGTTAAAAATGAAGAACAAGACTGCTAGTTTGCACATTCAAAAGAGGTTACTCACTTGTGGGAAGATGAAGCTCTCTAGATTTTGAAAAGTCTTTTATCTATTCTAAGATAACAAGGCAAGGCAGGAAAGTCAGTGGCGATATTTAAATCTTGATAGTAAAGTACTTGGCCCACAGTGAGAGAAAGAATTATGTGGACTTACTGGAGGGATATATACATAATCGGATTTCAATAAATAAACATAGTTGAGTTTATTGAATTTTGTATCTATTTGTCCGACACCAAGTTAATTCCTGGCATGTTTGGGATAAGAAATCAACTTCAACTTTCAATGTAGTGCTGTTTGGCTGACTGACTTATCAGACTTTCAGTGCTGCCCTGTTAGGTACCAGATGATGTAAAGTGCTGAGGATGTGAATATGAATAAGCCTGATCCCAGCCCTCAAGACAATGCGGAACACAGACAAGTCAATATGAGGTTATAATGGAATAAGATAAGTGCTGTGATAGAGGCAGGCTTAGAGTGGGGGCACCCTCAACAGTCGGGGGAGAGGGTGGTTAGGGATAACCTTCTGGACAAGCTGGATCTTGGCAGACTCTTGAAGGATGTGTAGGTCTGCCAAGGGAAGAGAATGGTTAAAGGCACTCCAGGCAGAAGTTTGTGGGTGTGCAAAGGCACAGAATTGTGCTGTGGTCAAGGAAAGGCAGGGAGATTATGGGGAACAGAAGAGGTGAATGGGATGGGGGTGTGGCTTTAGTTAGAGATGGGATTCCACAGGGAGGCAGGAGCTCATCATGCTAACAAGTGTCAACATTATTCTGAAGGCATTTTGGAGCTACTGAAAGATTAAGCCATTGTATGATCACATTTGCATTTTAGAAAGATCACTGTTACAGCTTGTGGGAGAAAACCTGGAGAGAGGCAAGGCTGTAGTCAGGGAGACCAGAAAGATACTACTAGTGCTGTGATCCATGTGCGATGGGGTACCCGCTCAGGGCTGGCATTATCTTTGCCCTTTGTGAGGAGGAGGAAAGTGCCTGACTTCTTGTTAGCCACCACGAGATACCTTTTCCTATTCACTGAGGCATCTGTGAGCCAAATTTTTATGTAAACTCAAGTATTTGGCATTTCAAGCTCTCATAGGAAATAGTGAATTCTGGAGTTCAACGTTTTTTTTGTTTTTTTGTTTTTTTTTTAAACTAAGAGCTATTAGCAACGCTGTATACTTAAAAATTCCCAAATCAAATATCGTGGTCATATCAAAAACCATGCCCTCTCTCCAGGTGTATGTAACTGGTTTCAGCTTTACTCAAAGTTCAATTGCAAACAGTAATAAAAACATTGACATCTCTTTGCTCGTTCAGTACTTATGTAGCTGTCCCCATCTCATTTTTACACATGCAAAACCTCAAGAGTTGGTTGAATTTGAGGTGAGCTGAAATCTCCTTTGACAGTGGGTTTTTTGGAGGATACTTTCATCCTTAAGTAGCTTTCAAAACAACACTCAGATAGTGGCAAGAGATCAAAGAAATGCTTTGTTACCACAGGGGCTGCTGAAACTGTTATTTCCCCTGCAGAAGTTCTCCTTTGCGGAAAAGAAAGTAGATCAGACTTACTAGGGGCTCGAGCAAATACTCCTCTCTGCAGAAGCAGACCCAAGCCCAGTGAGATGTATATCTGTACTGTGGGTCCTCTGAAAAGAATCCAGGAGGGAGAACTGGGGGAAGAAGTAACAAAAGAAGGGGAAACTGTGGCTGCTAAGTCTACTTCTCGCCATGGGAATAACAATTTACAGTTCTAAAACATTTTTAGATTGCAATACCTTCTTCCACATTTTTCTCATTTGATTTTCACAACCACCCTGTTATGCATTTTTCTCATTTTAGAAGTGAGGTCACAGGCTCTGCAAGACTGAGTACACCGTCCAAGGCCACACACGGGGAATGAATGGGAGGGTTAGATTTCGAACCTGTGTCTGTCTGGTCTCAAAATCCAGTGCCTCTTTCCCTCATAGTTAAATGACACTTCAGCGTGGACTGAGAGGTGAGGAAAACAGTAGCTGCAGAGAGGAAATCATAGAGGTACACAGGTTCGTGAGTTTTGATTTGGAGAAAGTCTGAGAAATGTTCCTCCTGAATCTTCAGTTTGCTGTCAGATGAAGGTACAGTTCCATGGACCGGCTGTGTCCCACAATGAAGGGTAGGGTGCTGTTATGCCTTGTAACTCCCAGGGGTTCACCTGCTGGTGCACCCACCCATTCCTCTGCAGGATCATGGAAAAACATGTGGCATCTAGATTGAGAAGGGTTGTGACACAAATTGTTTTCAAGTACAAAACTCTGGGACCAAATTCTCCTTATTGCTCAGGTTCTTCACCTTTAATAATGCTAATTACTACATTAAAATGACACTTTCCAGTTTAAAAACACCTTCATGTATTCACATTTCCATATATGAGTACATAATTTTTTGAGCAGCTTTAAGATTGGAAGGCACTGAGCTGGGTGATGGGATATAAACACAAAATAAGACATCATCCTTGCCCTAGGACTCACAGATCAATGGGCAGATGGATAAAGATACAGGCAATTATAGTAAGATGTGATCTTGCAGGTGAACAAAGTGTTGTTGAAGTTCCAAGGACCATCAAAGTTGGAAGAGGGGTTGGAATAAAGAAAGGCAATGTTTGGTCTGGGTTTTGAAGATCGAGTAGGATTTTACTGCCCAGAGAAGGGCATTGCAGGGGGAGAAACTGAGGGTTGAAAGAGTTGAGCATGATAAGGTAGGGGAGGGATGCTTTGCAGCAGAGGAAAGAAGGATGTGGGGGCTGAGGGATGGGCTGATATGTGAATCAATGCTGATATGGCATTGATTGCAATGCTGAGGGTTGTTTTTTTTTTATCTCATGGGAGCCAGTGAAGGCTAATGAGCAGGGGAATGACATGATCAGTTCATATTTTAACTTGATGACCAGTGTTGGTATAAGGAGGGTAATGGGAAACATTTAAATCTCACTAGTTCTGCTGGGTTAATTCTTATTCTTAAATTTCAAGTAAGGGAGCTAATTCTTAAAGAGTGTTTCATTCTCTTTCAGATAGCTAGTAGGTGCAGGTATTACAACTCAGCTGTACAATTTCTGACTTCAGTTCTTATACAAACCAAACCACATGTCTGTGTGACACATGGCCCCAAAACTCTTTGTTTTCTGTAGGGCTTATGGTTTATAATGTTTGGGGTGTCTGCCCAGCTCATTCACTACCAACATTGTGCACAGATAACTTAGATTTCCCACGAAGGTCTGGTATGCCTGAGAACAGTGACCTTTCTACACCATTCTTTTTTTTTTCCCCTCACTTCAACTCAGTCACTAAGATGAATCTACTCAGAGTAATTGTTGGATGGTGTTGACAAATGCTGGAATCACATCATCTGACTGCTTCTGCACAAATGCGCTGTTGCTTTCACCCTCCTAGGCCAGGACTTTGGGAACCTGGACAATTGCAGTTCTAGACCTGAAACATGGAAAAGCTGGTGGAAGGCTCTTCTTGAAGTTCATCTTTGCATCACCAGATCTGCCATTGAGCTTCAGCAGTAAATGAAAGTCCAGGCAGAAACCAAAAATAATTACTCTGCTTTGGCTTTCTGCTTTATGGAATAGATTCTTTCGTGTTTAATAGAAACTAAAAAACCTACTGGAGTTGGATCACAGCTGAATTTAAGTGTTTCCGGCTCACCGCTCAATAATTTATTTTGAATCATTTTGAATGGTAAGGTCTCATATCAAGGTGTTCATCATCCTTATTTGTTTATAGATGTCCCACCATTTTTTATTTCTTTAAGCCTCAAAATAGAAAAGTAATAAGCATTTCCCGATTCAGGGTTTTGATTTTTAAAAAACATGTACAAACACTAGATATTGATTATTTAGTTACCTAAAAATTTTAGTAGCACACAAAGAGAAGAAATACTTAAAAATGTGGGAGTGGGGGAGGTGTGGCTAAATGCTGCCTGGAACTGGAGAATGAAGAAGAGAAATTTTACTTACTTTAGCCCAAAAAATAAGTAAAATATGTATCCAAAAATCTGGCATAAAATTCCACAGTCCAGTAATTTTACTGAAAACTAATTTGCAAGTCAAAAGCCAAGGACACCCAATAAAACATTTAATTGTTACAAATATAAGTGCCATGTATTAGCAAGATACAGTCTCATCATGCTGCAAAGAAATTTACTTTTAAAATGTATTATTGTATATATGTCCATGCCACTCTCTCACTTTGTCACAGCTTACCCTTCCCCCTCCGCATATCCTCAAGTCCATTCTCTAGTAGGTCTGTGTCTTTATTCCCGTCTTACCCCTAGGTTCACTACCAAACGTAAAATCGATAGCTAGTGGGAAGCAGCCGCATAGCACAAGGAGACAGCTCTGTGGTTTGTGACCTCCTAGAGGGGTGGGATAGGGAGGGTGGGAGGGAGGGAGACGCAAGAGATACGGGAACATATGTATATGTATAACTGATTCACTTTGTTATAAAGCAGAAACTAACACACCATTGTAAAGCAATTATACTCCAATAAAGATGTTAAAAAATAAATAAATAAAATGTATTATTTACCTGTAAATTATCTGACTAGTGTTAGGGGATAAGTGATTTTAAAATGATATATAAATTGTATTAAAAGTTTTCATTTTCAGAAGACATTAAAAATATCTGACTTTTCTAAGTGTACCCATTATTTCACCTATTGAAAGGGATATAAAAATGCAGGTTTGAAAGTGGGAGATCTGATATCTTTCTTTTTTTTTAAAAAGTGACATCACACATGGAAAATATACAAACACTACAGAAAGTTGAATTCTCCCTTAACTTGCTTCCCGGAGGCAAAAAGCACTGATACCAGTTCTTGACTTTCCTTCTGGATATTTTTCCATATAGATAGAAATAAAAGATATACTCTGAAAAACCGGCTGATGTTCTGTTTTCTCATGAGTAAGATGACAGGGTGCCTGGCGAATTGGGTTGTTAAATGACATCATGATATGAAAAATACTTGACAAACTTTGGAACGGTCTGCAAATATTAACCAGTCATGGGGTCCTTAACCTGAAGTTAATGGACCACTATGAAATCTAAGTCTTGGCTTCAGAGTGTCTATGAAAGTCCAGAAATTGTAGATAAACTATACTGGGTATATATGCATAAGTGCATTTTTTGGTTTGTTTTGTTCTGTGTTTTTCCTGGGTAGGCAAAGCCATTGTGTCCATGAGCTTTTCTAAGGGAGAATGTTACCAAAGTTGTTTAGAACCAGTATTCTAGAGCCTGAGTTCTGTTTTCTTGAGATTGTGCCCTATTCATTGAATGTGCATCAAAGGAAGGAGAGGATGAAGACTGTGAACAGTTCAGAGTTGTCCTTGGGACCTTCTAACTTGCATTCTCTGGGTCTCTCCTGTTCATCCAGAGCAATGTCTATGTGGTCCTCACTGAGTTATCCTGTTCCTCTAAATAAGCCTAGTCTCTTGCACCACTGTGCCAAACTTCCAAATTACCACCCTGCCTTCTCCCATTATCAAAATTCTGAACCCAGCTGTCCCAGAAGAAAGTTAAACTTCTAATAAAAAGTAAAAGACACATCTAATAATAAATTACTTTATATCAAAGTATGAATGATGGCTAATAGCATAAAGACATGCCCTGAGACTATTTTCACTTATGTATTTTGATCAATTATTTGTTTTTTCCCCCCAAATGTTTTTATTTTTAGATAGGAAATCAGAAGATAAAACAGGGACTTCCCTGGTGGTCCAGTGGTTAAGACTTCATGCTTCCACTGCAAAGGGCACAGGTTCGGTCCCTGGTTGGGGAACTAAGATCCCACATGCTGCGTGGCACGGCCAAAAAATAAATAAAAATAAAATATTAGCTAGCAAAAAAAAAAGAAAAAGAAAGAAAAAGAAGATAGAACATAGGGTATTATTTCTACTACAGAGTTTCCAAACTTGTTTCCTCTACTGCAAACATAATGGGTTATGGGTTCCCATATATGCTGCACTCCCATTGATATATACAGGGTTGTGCCCAATTACATGCACCTTAGGTATAATTTCACATCTTTTGTACTCAAGACTCCAACTTCAGTATCATAATCATTATTTAAACTACTTACTAGATGCCTCACAGCTGAAAATCACAACACTGTTGTGATCCAGTAGGGAAGCTGAGACTATTCAAATAGTGGGGGCTTATTTTAATGTTTTGAATGGGAGCTGGAGCTGCTTTAAGATGGCAGGTTTTTCTGGTGCTTCTCAAATTATATTTATTCATTCCCTCATTTATTTGCCATCCATCCATTCATCCATCCAGCTATCTATTTGTTCAGTCTAGATGTTGGGAGAAGGTGGAAGGGCATGCCATGCAGGGGGAACAGCATGTGCAAGGGCATGAAGGCATGAGATTGTATGATGAGCCCAAGGTAAGGTGAGCTGCTCCATGGTTTCAGCTGTAGAATGCAAGATGGAAAGAGGTGGGAGATGCAGCTGGAAGGGAATGTTGGGGCCAGGTTGTGAAAAGATTGTCTACATGTTAAGGAGTATGGACCCATGTCATCACCATTTAAAGCTGGTTATACTTAGAAACCACATGAAGAGCAAAGTCAGTCTCTTAAAGTTGTTTCTTTTTCAGAGTCCTGGAGAGGGAGAGCCAGTGGGCTACTCCCATGCACCGACTGGAGATGCTGACCTGATGTCTTGGTTACCATGATCCCACTCTGGTTAGAAATGCAAGAACCTGAGGCTTAAGTTGTGAACCTCTGATTCCAGTAGAAGTAGCAAGTGTCTAAGAACTCTCAGCATGTTACTCTAATCCCAGGGAGATCAGAATTGAACAAGCTCCTTTTGTTGAGAATTCTCAACTTCTGCAAACTCAAGAAATCTCACCTCAGTGCTACAAATTGCTCAGATTATGGGCTAGGTGCATTAACCCCTGAAGTTCCTAGCCTCGGCTTCAGACCTCTCTGTGGTTTCTGGTGAGATTTTTACTAGGGAAATGATATGCTATGGGGGAAATAATAGTGAATTGGGAGCAGGAATCTAGATTCTTACTTTGGCTCTGCCGGATATTTTTGTGACGTTGAGCAAGTCTCTTCACCTCTCTGGGTCTCAGTTTCCTGAGTTTTAAAAGAATAGGTTGAACCAAATGATCTCTGCTTTTCTTTGGCTGTTAAATTCCAGGATCCTGGGGTTTTCTTTTATTATTTATTATACGTATCTTATGTGGCTCTTAGTATTTTATTGTTTCGTTCTTGCGTTTTGGAGCTCACCACCATTTTAAGTAAAACTCTTTTCTAAAATTGATTTTCATATGGTTTTATATTTATACCTTTTTATTTTATCCTTTTTTAATCACTCTGTTTTACTCTTCATGTTTTAAAACAAAGGGTCATCTCTTAAGACCATTTAAAAAATCCCAATTCTTTTGTTAACTTTTACTGGGTTTTGATTCTCAAGAATTAGACCATTTTAGCAAAAGATCCATAAGTCCAAATCTTTATCCTCTTATCTCAAAGAACATCCAACCAACAAAACACATTCCTTAGCTTTATTAATTCCTCACCAAATAACAAAGAATATACCACCCCAGTGTTAGGTAGATTGAACTGTTTAAATATGGAAGAATAAAATTTTTGGAAAAGAAAGTAGGTATCATTTAAAATGATACCTTTATTTGGAAATCATGGGGAAGTTTTGGCAAACTATTTCTATTGGGTAGTTAAAACTATTCAAGTGAAAACCACTCAAGTAGAATTTGCAAGAAATTATATTCCCTCTCCCTGACTAACAAAGCAAAGTATACTCTGATTCAAGAAAACAGTCATGGAGGAAAGGTAAAGTCTACAGGATGTACTCTTTCTCCTTGTGGACAAAACTATCTTAAGACCTAACTTGTTGGAGAAAGAAAAGAACATGGACTTTGGAGAATTCTAATAGGTTCCTGGTTATAACAAGGAGATGCCTCAGGGCAAAGAAAATGTCCTTTGGGGCTTCAGCTCTCAAAACTGGCCCGGCTTTTCTTCTGCTTAATAGTTATTGTGCTCTCAGTTATTTTAAGTTGTGTATTATTGAAATAACTGTGGATCCATTTTTATGACTTCCTAAAATAGGAAGGCAGAAACATTGCCTTCCTATTTTAGGAAGAAACTGAGGCCAGAGGGGTTAAGTACTCGCTCGAGGTCATACAGCTAACAAGTAGAGAAACTGGGAACGAATTCAGAAGAATGAAGAAGGGAATTGTGATTGCTTATGTTTAAAAAATAGTACCTGTTCTTCCTTTATTAAACTCATGTTTGAGGAAAAAAATAGGCATAACAAGAGTATTAAGGCCATGATTTAGTTATCTGGGGCTAACTTGCTGTAAGGAGGAAGAACAAGGTCATGAAGGCTATTTGAGTCTCTTTGAAAGAGTTGCTGATGAACTTCTATAGTGTTTTCCTCATCATGGAACTGTTAGCTACAGGGATTTATTCACATGCCACTATGAACAGGCTTTTAAGTAAATGAGACTGTAAAACGAATTCTTTCCATAGAAACCTAAAATTTTAGGCGTTCTCAAAAGAGTTTTATAATCTTTACTTATGGGAGTCATACCATTCATTGACTTTTTCTGTAGATTTGAAGAAAATATTTATCTTTAAAATAAGGAACATAACATTGAGACAAATATAATCTGATTGCTGTCTTCCTCCACCACTAAGATAATACAAGAGAGTATACCTGTCAGGTCCACATAAAAGCTCCCATCATTTCCACAGGTGTCTTTACCCTAATCCACTAGCAATTTATACCTCTGCTACTTCATAATAGGAACCCAGGTTTAAACAGAATGTCTCAAAGGAAACAAATAGAGGAAACATAGTTAACAAATGTACATAGGGAGATAAAACTCCTGTAAACACCTATGATAATTTTCAGAGAGACACCCAGAATATTATGATGGGCCAACTAACTGACCAATACAAGGAATTGAAGTATGTAGCTATTTAAGCTTAGTTCATATTGAAAATAGTTGTAGTAATTGCAGTCACTGAAGAAAGCATCCAGACATTTTGTTAAAATATGATTCTGAGATTATTCCAGTCTAACTTATTTCCGATATGGATGTATGGAGTTGAAATGATCTACAGAAAATATAGCCTAAAATGATTTGTCAAAGTGTTCTAAATTATTTTCTGTCTTACTTGTAGTCCTCTGATACTTTGACAGTTTGTGCTAGGAGTGGTTGAGATCCCCTTATTTCAAGCCTATGTTTCAGAAGCCATAATCAAATACAAAGAATCTATTGCTCATAAGTAAGCTCTGACCCGCTACAGAGCAATAAAAGCCTGTATATGTTTTAACATAAATGGAGGTCCAGTGTGATGTTATGAATATGCCTTTTGGAGAAATATGTATATCCTGACTTTATCACTTGCTACCTGTACAACTCGGGCAACTTCTTAATCTCCCTCATCTACAAAATGAAGAGAAGAATAGATCCTACCTCTTAAGACTGTTGAAAGGATTAAATGAGATTATACATAGAAAACATTTAGCTTGGCACATACTAAAAGCTCAATAAATATTTCCTACTATTAGTGCTACCACTTCTACTACATTTCTTCATAAGCCAATCTAAGGGATAGTACTTTGTTCAATGTGCCCTATTTGGTAGACTGTTTTTATCATATACAAATGTTCTTTACTTGGGTAGAAAAATTAAACTCTTTCCAGGTTCCATGTCCATGTTCAGGTTTGAAGGTAGATACTGTTAGACACCTTTAGCCCATCAGATGTTTACTTTTGAAACCCTGAGCTGGAGGATCATCCACATTCCCTTCCCTTTTTTTCTCTTGCCATATTTATTTGGTCTCATGCCAGAAACTTCTTGGAGGTAGTTCAAATTAGCATCCATTACAGATTAATCTAGAAGAGGTTGACTATTTATTATCAGGTGGATACATGAACCTTGGCAGTTTCAGAAACCATAGCTAAAGTGATCTTATAAAGTTCCAGTTAAATCAACACAGTGATGTGCTAGTCTCATGATGACTTTCATGAAATTACCTCTGAAATGCTAAGTATTTTCCCACTCAGAATCTCATTCTAACCTATAACTTATACCAAAGATAACACTGTACCTGCTCTTAGCCTTATAAGTCTTACAAAAGCCCTTGGCCAAAAGCAATAAAATTTGACCTGACCTAATCCTGGAGTCACAATGGATAATGTGTGTATTTTTCATTCAATAATTTAATGTGGAAATTAACTGCATGTGTCACATATTCCCCATCTTAAGTAGAGAGACTTTTATGGTTCTAATGTTACACAAAAATTAAATATGTAAGCACTCTTGTCATTTAAGACTCTTCACTTTCCTGATAGCTTAAATAAGTACTACAAAAGACTCCTTTGGAGAATTTGTTATTTTATAACATGGAAAGCTTCTCCATGGGTCTCACCCCCTATGGTCACAGAAATGATAGCAACATATTTTTTTCTTTCCCCTTAAAAGATTTGAAATAATTTTCCTAATTTGGCTTACTGTATTATTCTCTCATGACTGTAAATATAGGAAAAACACTGGAAATTTATAGAAAAATTTTGTTCTCTTTCTTTAGGTGTACTCTTGAGCATTTTCTACTCCTGGGCATGGGAAGAAAAGTGTCTCTCTACCTCGCCCCTCACTTTTTCCATAAAGGCTATCACTTCATGGTATCTTTTGTCTGATATGTCTTTTTCCATTGCCTCACCTTTTTTCCTCTGTATCCCATGAACTTTATTTTTTCTTTTAATATTTTTAATTAAGTTTAATGTTTTGAATAGATCCACGTGGTTCAAAAACCAAAAGGTATAAACAGTGATACAGGGATAAGTCTCCCTCAATTCCTGGTCTGACATCTTGTCGGTTTCCAGACTTGCCCTTCATAGGTATACACTGTTCTTAGTGTCTTATGTATCCTTCCAGAGTTTCTTCATGCATACTCAAGCAAATAGGAATATAGATCCCAACCCCTCCCCCATTTTACACAAAAGATAGCATATTATATGTATTCTTCTAAACTTTTTGTAAACTTAATTTTTCCTAGAGATTTTTCCATACAATACATAATGATTTCCACATGCTTTTTTATAGTTACTTTGTATGGTAATTTATTTAACTAGTTCTCTGTTGATAGATATTCTGTGTTTTACTCTTACGAACTGTATGTGATGTAATTTACTCTTTCAAACAATGATATGAATAATCTTGTGCATATTTTATATTATACATCTCTAAGTGCATCTGTAGGATAAATACCCCTAATAAGGATTGCTAGGTTAAAAATTATTTGCATTTGTAATTTTGATAGATATTGCCAAACTGCCCTCTATAAGAGTCATAAAAATTTTTCTTCCATCATCATTATATGAGAGTGACTATTAGATTAGAGCCTAATCAACAGTTTATGTTAAAACTTTTGGATTTTTGCCATTTGGAAAGGTGAAAAGTGATAGCTCAGGTCAGTTTTTAATTCCATTTCTTTAATAATGAGAGAACTTGAACTTCTTTTTATATGCTTAGGAGCCATCTGTGTTTCTCTATGAACTATCCTTCTCTCATTTTTTCTTATAGACTTTAAAAGCTGTTTGTATGTTAGAAAGATGAGCCTGTTCCTATTGTATGAAGTTTTGTCTTTTTTATGTTGCTAAAGTTCTTCCTGCTGAAGATATTTTTTTAACGAGGTTGAATTTATTCTAGATTTTGAGTCATGGTTATAAAGGCTGTTCCTATTTTAGTTGTAAAGGATTTCTCTCATGTTTTCTTCTAGAACTTTTATGATTATATTTTATTTACATTGAACTCTCTGATCTCTTTACAATTTATCCTGGAATAAACTGTGAGACACTAATTCAATTACATTTTATTTTTCTATTCAATAACCCTCTTATTGAATTGTACGTCTTTTCCCCACTGATTTGTGATACCACTTTTATCTTATTTTAAATTCCTGCATTTAGAGCTACTAACGGATTTTCCCTTCTAACCTATTGACTTATTATGCTCCACTATTTCATTGTTTAATTGTTTTGGCTTTATAATGGGTTAGTATCATGACCTCTATGTTAACCTAATAATAATAATGACAGCATCATCTTACGTATATATAGCATGGTATCATTTACAAAGCATTTTTGCTTATATTACTTCATTTGTTTTGATTCTTATAACATCACACAGGGCAGCCGAGACAGGTGCTTCTGTCCTTATTTTGTACGTGAAGAAACTGAAGCCCAGAGGAGATGAACGGTTTTCCCAAGGTCACAAGCAAAGCTAGTAGGTGGAAGAGTGATGGCTTTTCTCTTAGTGTTACCTCTGCCAATTCATAGTACACCTCTCAGAATATTTCACATATTCCCTAAGATTTCTCTACACCAGAGAGGTTGTTCATTCCCATAGATTAACTCTGTGCTATAGAGTTCTAAGTCTTGCAGATCATCAGCTTTATCTAAACTTCTTTGGATTGAAAAAGGGACAAAATCATGAAAATCGTAGAATGTTAGAGCAGGAGGAGACCTGAGAGATCATAGACTATCCTGGTCATTTTATAAAAAGAGGAAACTGAAGCTCAGAGAAGCTGTGAAATCTGTGCCCAAGGTCATACAGTTTCTAAGAAGTCAGGGTCAAGTCAGAACTCAGAGATAGTCGTTTTCACTTGGTATAATAATGAAGAGAAGGACAAAAATATTGTATGTACTTTACTGAAACTCATCATCTCCATGTTTTTAAGCACCTCCAGGACCAGAAATAATAGGTGTGAATTCATTCATTCATGCATTCATTCAACAAATAATCATGTACCACCTGCCAAGCACTGTGCTTGTCATTGGGTTGATAATGGTGAACTAAAAGTAGGCACAGTCCTTGCCTTCATGGAGAATATAGTCTAGTAAGAGGAACAGATATCAAGCAAATAATAAATGGATAAAGGTGTAATTACAAACTGGGAAAAGACTATAAGGGAAACTTACATGGTACTCTGAAAGAATATAACAGGAAGACTTAATTATTTAGACTGTAGAGTCTGGAAAACATCCTGCTGTTCCCCCCACCCCCAAAACTGCCTTGCCACGTTGTCCTGAGGCATCTCTGTGGAGACCTAAGATTCCATGGATCAGTTTGAAAACCACTGAGCTAATCTTATTCCCTCATTTCTTCAGAGGAGAGAACTGTGGCTGAAAGAGGAGACATGACTTACCGAGGGATGTCACTTAGCTAGTTCGAGTAGAACCAGGACTAGAACAGCAGCCTCCTGACTTTTTGGTTAGTACCCCGCTTACTGTATAATGAATGACCTCTTAGTGCAGACTCGTGCTCTGCTACCAGAATTTGCAGTGACACCATCCTTCATGGATCATGGGCTCCCAGGAGACTGTGTTACTTTGACTTAAGTTATACCATGCCATAATCAGCACACTGTAGAGAACAGGCAAATCAAGATTTGACAAACACTTGCCAATAAAGCTAGGTAGTTTTTATTTTATTTATTTATTTTTTGGCTGTGTCACACGGCTTGTGGGATTTTAGTTCCCCGACCAGGGATTGAACCCAGGCCCTCAGCAGTGAGAGTGCAGAGTCCTAACCACTGGACTGCCAGGCAGTTCCTGGCTAGGTGGTTTTTAGAATGCAGTTTATCTCATTTTCCTTGAGTGGGATATCAGATATTATACTTAAGGGTGGGATGAATATCCCTAAACCAATGCACATTTTTAGAATTTAAACCACTTTGTAGAATATCTTAAACCCTTCCTTTGTCAATGGACAACTCTTTTTTGGCAATCAACAGTTTGACCTAAGTTCTCCCGACCAATTGTTTCACTCCATCAGTGTAGTCCTTAGCACAGACTTAATCTGAAGTAGAAATGATTGATCAGAATAGAAGAGATTTAACTCCATTTATTTAGATGTGGTTCCTGTGTGTGCCCTGTGCTCATCAATCATGGATGTGCTTCCATTTACCACCTGGGACAGGGGGATTAGGCAGGGGTGATGGATTCTCAACTTATTTAGATGCTCTTTCTTGTAAATGAGAGCTCCTTCACTCATTATGCCTCCCCTCCTTTTCTTAATTTTATTTTTCTTTTCTTTGGGGATGGGGTAGAGTGGTAGAATAGGAGAGTTTTAATATTATTTCCCACATCCATATTTAGCTATTTATAACTGTGTGACTCAGAAGTGATAGAAAAATCAGGACTGATTTTAAAATGGAGGAAAAATTACCCTTTTTATAAAGGGTTAAAGAATGATTACTGTATTAGATTTTAATTTTGAAAAATCAAAATTTCTTTTGTAGATGTGTTTTTGTTTGCTAACTTTCATGGCTGCATTTGAACATAACTTGATGTTTTGAGAATTTTTATACATATGCAAACCCTTCTCTTAAATACATCCAATAATTATAGTGCTTAATTTTTAAAAAAATGGAGGAAAAATTAGTAGAACTCTCCTTTTAAGAAATATTCCAAAGTGCAGGAAAGACTCTAAATACAGAGATGTTCATGACAGCAGCATTTATAATAGTGAAATAGTTGGAAGCAATTTGAATAGCCAACACTCAATAAAATATAGATATATTCCATATAATGGTAAATATGGATGAAAACAGTGCTTCAGAGCAGAAGTTGTAACATGGGGATGTGAAGAGGAGAAGGCAGTACAGTATAGTCATTAAGAGTAGAGGCTCTGGGCTCGATGACTGAGGTTCAGTTGAACTCTGGCGTGGCCATAGGACCTTCAGCAAGTTCCTCTCTTTGCCTTAGGTTCCCCATTCATGAGGAGAGGATGATAATTATACTATTCCGTAGGGCTGTACGAGGTTTAGAAGAAGCAATGCTTGTAAAGCCTTGACCCAGTGCCTGGTACCTGGCTTGACAAATGTTCACCGTTATTATTAAATATATTATATCAGTTTTAATGGATATGTCAAGAAATACTGGACATTCCTTCAAGAAGTAGATTTCTTTGGGATGTAGGATTAAGGGTGAGTGATTTGTTTCTTCGTTTAAAATTTCTGTTCTTTGCAATGTTCTGTAATTATTATGCTTGATTTTCCTTTTGTCCTTCCACCCTCTTTTCACCCCAGAAGTTTTTTTTTTACCTTTACTGTGCTGCTCTGTGTTCCTCTGGGGGCTGACCTTTGTGCATACATTCCCCAGGGCCTTTTGCCCCGCAACTTCTAGCTGGGCTCATCCAGTGCCTCAGTCTGGTGGTAGGTGTGTCCTTTCTCACAGGAACTCCTGACTGGTGTCCCAACTCCAGCTTTTCCCCTTACCCCTTCAGGAGTAGGGGTGATAACAGCTTCCCAGTGTTGCTGGTCCTGCATGCTTTGCTATCTCTTGTTCATTTATGAGCCCTGATCAATCCTCTGTAAATAATCCCTTTCTTCAGAATTCAAGCTGAGTGTGTTTTCTGCTGGGACCCTGGATGGTACAAGGAGCATACATAATTTTTATAATTGGAAAATTTGTACAAAGGACCTCCCCCGCCTCCCACCTCCCAAAAGGAAGCACTCTTCACGACGTGGAGAGGCCTCTCAGTTTCCAGACTTCAGGGTGATTATTTTTGTTTCATTTTTGAGCCCTCACATGAAATTAGGCTTTAGGCTAGAACACCTATTTCTTAGAAAAACACACTTTCTCCTGGAGAGAAATTCTAGAAAGCAGTCGCGGGCTATTGACAAACTATAATGCTGTAAAGGGTTCTGGCCAAAAAGGAATCAAGAGAAAATCTCCATGGGGAGAAGGTGGCTCGGAAAGTGGCTCATCATCTGTGGTGCCAGCTGTGTGCCCAGTTGGGCAGTCACGGACAGAGCTGTGCCTTGAGTGGAGACCTGCCTCTGTGGCCACTGGAAACTCACCAGCCCCTGTGGCGTCTGGGCTCAGCAACTGCCAGGCTCCTAGGGGGTAAGTGATACAGTTTGTTCAGTCCGGGGGTGGGTGTGGTGGTATGAGGCAGTGGTGGGGCTGGCTGACGGGGAAAGCGGGGCTCGGCACGTTACAGCGCACTGCTCCGCTGTTACATCTCTAGTGACAGGCTGACTTTTCCTCAGGAGGAAGTGTGGGGAGGAAGCTCACAGTTGCAGGGCAGTAAAGAGCTGCCCGGTGAGCCTCCCTCTCCGCCAAGAGGCTTCGTGGCTCCAGAGTTCCAGAGGGGTGTGCGATGGGGAGGAGGGAGAAATAAGCTTCTGTACTCAATAGTGACGTGATCACCTTTGCAGAAAGTTCCCAGTGGCAAGTGTGTTGAAGACAGCGAGCTTAGGGGAGCCAGCATAGTACAGAAGAGTGAAACTGAAGGCAAGGGGAGGGGCTCTGAGAAGAGAACTCTAAACTACTTATAAAGGACAGGGGTGAAGGGGGAGGCTCAATAAAAGAGGGTGTTGGACAAAGCCAGTTAAAAACTCCAGCCTCAACACTTTGGTCAGTGGCAGGCCCTATTTTCCTTACACTGCGAACTGAATTCTTAGGTGAGTGAGCTTAATTTTCTACACTAACCTCTAAGCCCCATTATCAAGGGGACTGTGTTTATTGTGTTCATTGTGACAGTGAATTAATTGACTACCCCCCATAAAAATGTTGAGCCCTGTGCCAAGTTCTAGGAACACGGAGATAAACAAAAGTCCCTGTTCACATGAGGCTTACCGTCTGAAGGGAGGGATAGGTATCAAAAAACACGACCACACGTTAACAGCCTAGCTGCATATTAGAGCCATCTCATGGCTCTTGAAAAATATCTATGCTTGGGTTCCTACCCTGCGAAGACTCAGATTTGATTGGTCTTGGAATCGACCCTGGTATGGATCCTAAATGACTCTATTGTTCGGCGTAGTCTGAGAATTCCTGTTCTAAATACTCTCAGGGTTTCATGAAACATTATTCCCAGGAAACATCCAATGATGCTCAAGTTGAACTTGGGAAATAATTTATTATATGTATTAGATATTAAAGACTCCAATAAGTTATATAGTAAAGAAACCTATTTAAACTTAAAAATATATCACAGAAGTAAAGATGTTTGCAAACCGAGACCACTACTTTGGAGGAAAGGTGAAAGACATGATAGAACTTATAATAGGCCTGATTTATATTAAATACTTGAAAATGCTTCCCTGAAGAAATTACTTATAATAGAGCCATGAACAATCAGTGGGCAATGGGAGAGCAATGTTCTAGGCAGAGGGATCATTGTTTTTTTAACTGAAGTATAGTTGATTTACAATGTTTTGTTAGTTTCTGGTGTACAACAAAGTGACTCAGTTATATATTTATATATATATGTATATATATTCTTTTTCATACTCTTTTCCATTATGGTTTATCCCAGGAGATTGGATAGAGTTCCCTGTGCTGTACGGTAGGACCTTGTTACATTTAGACCTATTCTAAATGTAATAGTTTGCATCTACCAACCCCAAACTCCCAGTCCATCCCTCCCCCACCCCCCTCCCCCTTGGCAACCACAAGTCTGATGTCTGTGAGTCTGTTTCTGTTTCATAAATAAGTTCATTGTGTCATATTTTAGATTCCACATGTAAGTGATATCATATGGTATTTGTCTTTCTCTTTCTTAGTTCACTTCGTATGATAATTTCTAGGACCATCCATATTGCTGCAAATGGCATTATTTTGTTCTTTTTTATGGTTGAGTAATATTCCATTGTATGTATATACGTGTGTGTGTGTATGTATGTGTGTGTGTGTGTGTGTGTGTATATATATTACATCTTCTTTATCCATTCATCTGTCGATGGGTCGATGGACATTTAGGTTGCTTCCATGTCTTGGTTATTGTAAATAGTGCTGCTGTGAACATTGGGGTTCATGTATACTTTCGAATTAGTTTTCTCCAGATATTTGCCCAGGAGTGGTATTGCTGGATCATATGGCAACTCGATTTTTAGTTTTTTAAGGAACCTCCATACTGTTTTCCATAGTGGCTGCACCAATTTACATTCCCATCAACAGTGTAGGATGGTTCCCTTTTCTGCACACCCTCTCCAGCATTTGTTTTTTGTACACTTTTTTTTTTTAAGCAAAAAAGAAATTTATTGGAAGGATTTCTGGGACCTCACAAAATTGACAAGAAAGCTGAAGCACCAGACATGAAAAATGTGTGAGTGAAGAGGTCAGGCAGCTGAAAGCACAGCCGAGGTCAGACCCCAGGAGCAGTATGAATGGGAAACCACTTGGCTCTGCTGCTACCACCATAAAAATCTCCAACTGTTTCAGGTTCTTTGTGTCACCAGGTCAAGCTTCAAGTCCTAGGTGGGGGCATCCAGTTGACTAAACTTAAAACATTCCCACAGCCAGGGAGAAGGAAAGAGAAGACATCCTCTTTTTGTTTTTTTTTTTTAATGGGAAGTAGAGTCCTGCCATTCACTTCATTTGTGACTTATTTCAAGTAGCAGAAGTGTTCATATGCCAGATAATCCTCCTCCATTTTGGAATAGTAGACCAATTTCCACTTGGTAGTCAGGATCAATTATGCCAGCTAACACCATAATTCCCTTCTTTGCCTGTTGTTCCAGAGGCATGAGGAATCTGACGTTCTTGAGTGGCAGCTTTAACTTCCAGTTCAGTGGAATCATGGTTATATTACCTGGTAGAAACATTCTTCCTTCTAGAATTAAAACCACTACAAAAACTCCTCAAATCACAAAGGAAGCCAGCAGCATAGAAAGCAAAGAGGAAATGATCTGCTAATATTGGAGAGTCTCCTGCAGAGGTGGAGGGCAGCTGTGGCTCATTGTATGGACAGAGACACAGGCAGTGGCAGCCCTGGGAAGTTCTCATTGGTGTGAGCCCTCTCAGAGGCTGCCATTTTCGTAAGACCTGGCCCCACCCCTATTTGTACATCTCACACCAGTCAGAATGGCCATCATTAAAAAGTGTGCAAATAGGGGTGGGGCCAGGTCTTAAGAAAATGGCGGCCTCTGAGAGGGCTCACACCAATGAGATTTGCATTTCTGTAATAACTAGTGATGTTGAACATCTTTTCATATGCCTGTTGGCCATCTGTATGTCTTCTTTGGATAAATGTCTATTTAGGTCTTCTGCCCATTTTTTGATTGGGTAGGTTTTTTTTGTTTGTTATTGAGTTGTATGAGCTGTTTGTATATTATGGCTATTAATCCCTTGTTGGTTGCATCGTTTGCAAATATTTTCTCCCAGTCCATAGGTTATCTGTTCTTTTTTTTTTGAATTTTATTTTATTTTTTATACAGCAGGTACATATTAGCTATCTATTTAATACATATTAGTGTATATATGTCAATCCCAATTTCCCAATTCATCGCACACCCCACCTCCCCTGCTTTCCCCCCTTGGTGTCCATACGTTTGTCCTCTACATCTGTGTCTCTATTTCTGCCTTGCAAACTGGCTCCTCTGTACCATTTTTCTAGATTCCACATATATGCGTTAATATTGGTTTTTCTCTTTATGATTTACTTCACTCTGTGTGACAGTCCCTAGGTCCATCCATGTCTCTACAAATAACTCAGTTTCGTTCCTTTTTATGGCTGAGTAATATTCCATTGCATATATGTACCACATCTTCTTTATCCATTTGTCTATTGATGGGCATTTCGGTTGCTTCCGTGATCGGGCTGTTGTAAATAGTGCTGCAGTGAACATTGGGGTGCATGTGTCTTTTTGAATTCTGGTTTTCTCTGGGTATATATATGCCCAGTAGTGGGATTGCTGTGTCATATGGTATTTCTATTTTTAGTTTTTTAAGGAACCTCCATACTGTTCTCCATAGTGGCTGTATCAATTTACATTCCCACCAGCAGTGCAAGAGGGTTCCCTTTACTCCATACCCTCTCCAGCATTTGTTGTTTGTAGATTTTCTGATGTTGCCCATTCTAATAGGTGTGATATGATACTTCATTGTAGTTTTGATTTGCATTTCTCTAATAATTAGTGATGTTGAACAGCTTTTCATATGCCTCTTGGCCATCTGTATGTCTTCTTTGGAGAAATGTCTATTTAGGTCTTCTGCCCATTTTTTATTGGTTATTTTTTTTAATATTGAGCTGCATGAGCTCAATATATATATTTATATATGTAAATATATAAATATTTATATATTTTGTAGATTAATCCTTTGTCCATTGATTCATTTGCAAATATTTTCTTCCATTCTGAGGGTTGTCTTTTCATCTAGTTTATAGTTTCCTTTGCTGTGAAGTTTCATTAGGTCCCATTTGTTTATTTTTGTTTTTATTTCCATTACTCTAGAATGTGGGTCAAAAAAGATCTTGCTGTGATTTATGTCAAAGAGTGTTCTTCCTATGTTTTCCTCTAAGAGTTTTACAATGTCTGGTCTTAAAATTTAGGTCTTTAATCCATTTTGAGTTTATTTTTGTGTATGGTGTTAGGGAGTTTTCTAATTTCATTCTTTTGCATGTAGCTGCCCAGTTTTCCAGCACCACTTATTGAAGAGACTGTCTTTTCTCCATTGTATATCCCTGCCTCCTTTGTCATAGATTAGTTGACCATAGGTGCATGGGTTTATCTTTGGGCTTTCTATCCTGTTCCATTGATCTATATTTCTCTTTTTGTGCCAGTACCATATTGTCTTGATTACTGTAGCTTTGTCGTATAGTCTGAAGTCAGGGGGTCTGATTCCTCCAGCTCAGTTTTTTTTTCCCTCAAGATTGCCTTGGCTATTCGGAGTCTTTTGTGTCTCCATACAAATTATAAGAGTTTTTTGTTCTAGTTCTGTAAAAAATGCCATTAGCAATTTGATAGCGATTGCATTGAATCTGTAGATTGCTTTGGGTAGTTTACTCATTTTCACAGTATTGATTCTTCCAATCCAAGAACATGGTATATCTCTCCATCTGTTTGTGTCATCTTTGATTTCTTTCATCAGAATCTTATAGTTTTCTGAGTACAGGTATTTTACCTCCTTAGGTAGGTTTATTCCTAGGTATTTTATTCTTTTTGTTGCAGTGGTGAATGGGATTGTTTCCTTAATTTCTCTTTCTGACCTTTCGTTGTTAGTGTATAGGAATGCAAGAAATCTCTGTGCATTAATTCTGTATCCTGCAACTTTACCACATTCATTGATTAGCTGTAGCAGTTTTCTGGTGACATCTTTGGGATTATCTATGTATAGTATCATATCATCTGCAAACAGTGACAGTTTTACTTCTTCTTTTCCAATTTGTATTCCTTTTATTTCTTCTTCTTCTCTGATTGCCATGGGTAGGACTTCCAAAACTATGTTGAATGATAGTGGCAAGAGTGGACATCCTTGTCTTGTTCCTGATCTTAGGGGAAATGCTTTCAGTTTTTCACCATTGAGAATGATGTTTGCTGTGGGTTTGTCATATGTGGAGTTTATTATGTTGAGGTAGGTTCTCTCTATGCCCACTTTCTGGAGAGTTTTTTTTTTTTTTTTTTTTTTTTTCGGTATGCGGGCCTCTCACTGCTGCGGCCCCTCCCGCTGTGGAGCGCAGGCTCCAGACACGCAGGCTCAGCGGCCATGGCTCATGGGCCCAGCCGCTCCGCGGCACGTGGGATCCTCCCGGACTGGGGCATGAACCTGTGTCCCCTGCATCGGCAGGCGGACTCCCAACCACTGCGCCGCCAGGGAAGCCCCTGGAGAGTTTTAATCATAAATGGGCGTTGAATTTTGTCAAAAGCCTTTTCTGCATCTATTGAGATGATCATATGGTTTTTATTCTTCAGTTTGTTAATATGGTGTATTACATTGATTGATTTGCATATATTGAAGAATCCTTGCATCCTTGTATAAATCCCACTTGATCATGGTGTATGATTCTTTCAATGTGTTGTTGGATTCTGTTTGCTAGTATTTTGTTGAGGATTTTTGCATATATGTTCATCAGTGATTTTGATCTGTAATTTTCCTTTTTTTGTAATATCTTTGTCTGGTTTTGGTATCAGGGTGATGATGGCCTTGAAGAATGAGGTTGGGAGTGTTCCTTCCTCTGCAATTCTTTGGAAGAGTTTGAGAAGGATGGGTGTTAGCTTTTCTCTAAATGTTTGATATAATTCACCTGTGAAGCCATCTGGTCCTGGATTTCGTTTGTTGGAAGATTTTTAATCACAGTTTCAATTTCATTACTTGTGATTGGTCTGTTCATATTTTCTATTCCTGGTTCAGTCTTGGAAGGCTATACCTTTCTAAGAATTTGTCCTTTTCTCCAGGTTGTCCATTTTATTGGCATAGAGTTGCTTGTAGTAGTCTCTTAGGATGCTTTGTACTTCTGTGGTGTCCATTGTAACTTTTCCTTTTTCATTTCTAATTTTATTGATTTGAATTCTCTCCCTCTTTTTCTTGATGAGTCTGGCCAAAGGTTAATCAACTTTATTTATCTTCTTAGAGAACCAGCTTTTAGTTTTATTGATCTATGCTATTGTTTTCTTTGTTTCTATTTCATTTATTTCTGCTCTGATCTTGATGATTTCTTTCCTTCTACTAACTTTGGGTTTTGTTTGTTCTTCTTTCTCTAGTTCCTTTAGGTGTACAGTTAGATTGTTTATTTGAGATTTTTCTTGTTTCTTGAGATAGGATTGTATTGCTGTAAACTTCCCTCTTAGAACTGCTTTTGCTGCATCCCATACATTTTGGATCGTCGTGTTTTCATTGTCATTTGTCTCTAGGTATTTTTTGTTTTCCTCTTTGATTTCTTCATTGATTTCTTGGTTATTTTGTAAAGTATTGTTTAGACTCCCTGTGTTTGTGCTTTTTATGGGTTTTTTCCCTATAATTTGTTTCTAATCTCAAAGCGTTGTGGTCAGAAAAGGTGCTTGATATGATTTCAGTTTTCTTAAATTTACCGAGGCTTGATTTGTGACCCAAGATGTGATCTATCCTGGAGAACTTACCATGTGCACTTGAGAAGAAAGTGTAATCTGCTGTTTCTGGATGGAATGTCCTATAAATATCAATTAAATCTATCTTGTCTATTGTGGCATTTAAGGCTTGTGTTTCCTTATTAATTTTCTGTCTGGATGATCTGCACATTTGTGTAAGTGAGGTGTTAAAGTCCCCCACTGTTACTGTGTTACTGTCGATTTCCTATTTTATAGCTGTTAGCTTTTGCCTTATGTATTGTGGTGCTCCTATGTTGGGTGCATATATATTTATAATTGTTATACCTTCTTCTTGGATTGATCCCTTGATCATTATGTACTGTCCTTCCTTGTCTCTTGTAACATACTTTATTTTAAAGTCATTTTATCTGATATGAGTATTGCTACTTCAGCTTTCTTTTGATTTCCATTGGCATGGAATATCTTTTACCATCCCCACTCTTTCAGTCTGTATGTGTCCCTAGATCTGCAGTGGGTCTCTTGTAGGTTGCATATATATTGGTCTTGTTTTTGTATCCATTCAGCAAGCCTGTGTCTTTTGCTTGGAGCATTTAATCCCTTCACATTTAAGGTAATTATCGATATGTATGTTCCTGTTACCATTTTCTTAATTGTTTTGGGTTTGTTTTTGTAGGTCCTTTTCTTCTCTTGTGTTTCCCACTTAGAGAAGTTCCTTTAGCATTTGTTGTATGGTTTTGGTGGTGCTGAATTCTCTTAGCTTTTGCTTGTCTGTAAAGCTTTTGATTTCTCCATCGAATCTGAATGAGATCCTTGCCGGGTAGAGCAATATTGGTTACAGGTACTTCCCTTTCATCACTTTAAATATATCATGCCACTCCCTTCTGGCTTGTAGAGTTTCTGCTGAGAAGTCAGCTGTTAACCTTATGTGAGTTCTCTTGAATGTTATTTGTCGTTTTTCCCTGTTGCTTTTAATAATTTGTCTTTAATTTTTGTCAGTGTGATTACTAAATGTCTTGGTGTGTTTCCCCTTGGGTTTATCCTTCCTGAGACTCTCTGTGTTTCCTGGACTTGGGTGGCTATTTCCTGGAAATTTTTGACAAAAATCTTTTCAGATATTTTCTCAGGTCCTTCCTCTCTCTCTTCTCCTTCTGGGACCCCTATAATGTGAATGTTGGTGCATTTAATGTTGTCTCAGAGGTCTCTTAGGCTGTCTTCATTTCTTTTCATTCTTTTTTCTTTGTTCTGTTCTGTGACGGTAAATTCCACCATTCTGTCTTCCAGGTTACTTATCCGTTCTTCTGCCTCAGGTATTCTGCTATTGATTCCTTCTAAGGTATTTTTCATTTCAGTTTTTGTATTGTTCATCTGTTTGTTTGTTCTTTAATTCTTCTAGGTGTTTGGTCTTTAATTCTTCTAGGTCTTTGTTAAACATTTCTTGCATTCTCTCGATCTTGGCCTCGGTTCTTTTTCCAATGTCCTGGATCATCTTCACTATCATTATTCTGATTTCTTTTTCTGGAAGGTTGCCTATCTGCTTCATTTAGCTTTTTTAGCTTTTTTAGCTTCATTTAGCTTTTTTTCATTTAGCACTTCATTTAGATTTTTTTCTGGGGCTTTATCTTGTTCCTTCATTTGGAACATAGTCCTCTGCCTCTTCATCTTGTCTGTCTTTCTGTGAATGTGGTTTTCGTTCCACAGGCTGCAGGGTTGTAGTACTTGTTGCTTCTGCTCTCTGCTCTCTGGTGGATGAGGCTTATCTGAGAGGCTTGTGCAAGCTTCCTGATGGGAGGGACTGGTGGTGGGTAGAGCTGACTGTTGCTCTGGTGGGCAGAGCTGAGTAAAACTTTAATCTGCTTGTCTGCTGATGGGTGGGGCTGAGTTCCTTCCCTGTTGGTTGTTTGGCCTGAGGTGACCCAGCAGTGGAGCCTGCAGGCTCTTTGGTGTGGCTAATGGTGGTACTTCCCAGAACTTCTGCTGCCAGTGTCCTTGTACCTGTAGTGAGCCACAGCCACCCCCACCTCTGCAGGAGACCCTCCCACACTAGCAGGTAGGTCTGGTTCCGTCTCCTACAGGGTCACTGCTCCTTTCCCTGGTACCTGGTACGTGCACTACTTTGTGTATGCCCTCCAAGAGTGGAGTCTCTGTTTCCCCCAGACCTGTCAAAGTCCTGCAGTCAAATCCTGCTAGGCTTCAAAGTCTGATTCTCTGGGAATTCCTCCTCCTGTTGCGAGACCCCCAGGTTGGGAAGCCTGATGTAGGGCTCAGAACCTTCACTCCAGTGGGTGCACTTCTGTGGTATAATTGTTTTCCAGTTTGTGAGTAGCCCACCCAGCGGTTATGGGATTTGATTTTACAGTGATTATGCCCCTCCTACCATCTCATTGCAGTTCTCATTTGTCTTTGCACATGGGGTATCTTTTTTGGAGAATTCCAGTGTCTTCCTGTCAATGATTGTTCAGCAGTTAGTTGTGATTCTGGTGCTCTCGCAAGAGGGAGTGAGCGCATGTCCTTCTGCTCCACCATCTTGAACCAATCTCCTCTGGCCTCTTCTTCTATGCTATTAATCTTTATGAGCCTACTGGAGGCTGGAGGAGAGAGTTCATTCCTTGGTTTCTCCAGCTTCTAGAGGCTGCTCGCATTCCTCTGCTTCTGTGTCCCTTCTTGGTGTTCGTTCATTTTGTTTTGGGTTTCCTTTGCCATGCAAAAGCTTATAAGTTTGATTAGGTCCCATTTGTTTATTTTTGCTTTTATTTCTATTGAACTGGAAGACTGACCTAAGAAAACATTGGTACAATTTATGTCAGAGAATGTTCTGCCTGTGTTTTCTCAGAGTTTTATGGTGTCATGTCTTATATTTAAGTCTGTGAGCCATTTTGAGTTTTTTTTAGGTGTATGGTGTGTGGGTGTACTCTAACTTCATTGATTTACATGTGGCTGTCCAGCTTTCCCAACACCACTTGCTGAAGAGACTGTGTTTTCTCCATTGTATATTTTTGCCTCCTTTTTCAAAGATTAATTAACTGTAAGTGTGTGGGTTTATTTCTGGGCTCTCTGTTCAGTTCCATTGATCCATATGTCTGTTTTTGTGCCAGTACTATCCTGTTTTGAATACTGTAGCTTTGTAGTATTATCTGAAGTCTGGGAGGGTTATGCCTCCAGCTTTGTTCTTTTTCCTCAGAATTGCTTTGGCAATTCTGGATCTTTTATGGTTCCATATAAATTTTAGGATTGTTTGTTCTAGTTCTGTGCAAAATGTCATGGGTAATTTGATAGGGATTGCATTGAATCTGTAGATTGCTTTATCAGTGTTTTATATTTCTCAGCATATAAGTCTTTCACCTTGGTAAGGTTTATTTCTAAGTATTTTTTAATGTGATTTTACTTTGTCTTTCTGTTATTTCATTGTTAATGTAAAGAAATGCAACAGAGTTCTGTATGTTAATCTTATATCCTGCTACCTTGATGAATTCGTTTATCAGTTCTAGTAGTTTTTGTGTGGAATCTTTAGGGTTTTCTATATGTAATATCACATCATCTTCATATAATGACAGTTTTACCTCTTCTCTTCCAATCTGGAAACCTTTATTTCTTTTTCTTGTCTGCTTGCTGTGGCTAGAACTTCCAATATTATGTTGAATAAAAGTGGTGAGAGTGGGCATCCTTGTTTTGTTCCAGATTTTCATGGGAAAGCTTTCAGCTTTTCACCATTGAGTATTATGTTGGCTGTAGGTTTGTCATGAATAACTTTTATTATGTTGAGATGTGTTCCCTCTTTACCCACTTTGATAAGAGTTATTATCATGAATGGATGTTGAATTTTTTTTTTTTTTGCAGCCCACGGGCCTCTCACCGTTGCGGAGCACAGGCTCCGGACGTGCAGGCTCAGCGGCGATGGCTCACGGGCCGAGCCGCTCTGCGGCATGTGGGATCTTCCTGGACCGGGGCACGAACCCGTGTCCCCTGCATTGGCAGGCGGACTCTCAACCACTGTGCCACCAGGGAAGCCCGGATGTTGAATTTTATCAAATGCTTTTTCTGCATTTATTGAGATGATCATGTGGTTTTTGTCTTTTCTTTTGTTAGTGTGGTTTATCACATTGATTGATTTGCATATTTGGAACCATCCTTGTAACGCTGGGATGAATCCAACTTGACTGTGGTGTATGATCTTTAATTGTGTTGTTAGATTCAGTTTGCTAATATTTTGTTGAGAATTTTTGCATCTGTGTTCATCAAAGATATTGACTGTAATTTTCTTTTTTGGTATTTCCTTTTTCTGGTTTTGGTATCAGGGTGATAGTGGCTTCATAGAATGACTTCGGGGGTGTTCCCCCCTTTTCAATCTTTTGGAAGACTTTGAGAAGGATCAGTACAAGTTCTTCTTTGTATGTTTGGTAGACTTCCCCAGTGAAGCCATCTGGTCCTAGACTTGTTTGCAGGGAGTTGTTTTTGTTTTTTTAAACAGATTCTGTTTCACTTCTAGTGATTGGTCTGTTCAAATTATCTGTTTCATATTGATTCAGTTTTGGTGGACTGTATGTTTGTAGAAACTTGTCCATTTCTTCTAGATTGTTCAATTAGTAGGCATATAATTGTTCATAGTATTCTCTTATTTTTTTTGTATTTCTGCAGTATCAGTTGCTATTTATCCTCTTTCATTTCTTTTATCGTTTATTTGGGTTCTCTCTCTTTTCTTGATGAGACTGGCCAGAGGTTTGTTGATTATGTTTACCCTTTCAAAGAACAAGCTCTTAATTTTATTGATTGTTTTTCTATTTCTTTTAATCTCTATTTTATTTATTTCCTCTCTGATCTTTATTATTTCCTTCCTTCTGCTGACTTTAAGTTTTGCTTTTTCTAATTCTTCTAGGTGGTAGTTTGGGTTGTTCATTTGAGATTTTTTTTGTTTTGTTGAGGAAGGTCTGAATTGCTATGAACTTTTCTCTAAGAACTGCTTTTGCTTCATCCCATAGATTTTGTATGGTTGTGTTTTCATTGTCATTTGTCTCAAGGTATTTTTAATTTTGCCTTTGATTTCATCACTGACCTATTGGTTTTTTAGTAGCATGTTGTTTAGTCTCCATGTAATCTTTGTTTCTCATTTCTCTTTTTGTGGTTGATTTATATTTTCATACTGTTATATCAGAAAAGATGCTTGAAATCATTTCTACCCTCTTAAATTTGTTGAGGGGGTGTTTTGTGTCCTAGTACATGGTCAATACTAGAGAATGTTCCATGTGCACTTGAAAAGAATATATATTCTGTTTTTTTGGGGTGTAGTGTTCTGAAAATATCATAAGTCTTAACAGTTCTGTTACATCACTTAGGATATCTGTTGCCTTATTGATTTTCCGTCTGGAAGATCTGTCCGTTGATATGAGTGGGGTGTTTAAGTCTCCTACTACTATTGTATTTGGCAAAGGGATCATCATGTGCAAAGAACATGCAGCGGGGGAAATGGTTTAAGATCAGAAAGAAGGCCAGTGCCGCTGGAATGTAGGAGGTGAAGGGAAAAAAGAAAAAGACAAGATTTCTGCCTTCAAGGAACTCCTCATACCTTAGAGAAAAATATTCCAAAAACTCCTTATTACTCTATGGATCTATGCTTTTCCAAATATAATAGGAAGAAGACATCAGTGTCAGGAATAACCCTTCACTAGCTGATATAAAAACCCAGTTTCATGTTTGTCCTTACCTAGCTTACATAATTTTTTGAAATAGCAGATATGCTTTCATAAGTTGTTGGCTTAGGCTAATGCTAGTATTAGGTCATGTTTACTGAGCATACGGCCTGGCTAAGAAAGAGAACTGACTTGGAGATTGAATCAAGATGCCAAACTGACACATGCCTACCTACCCTTTTTCTCTCCAAATCTCTTAAAAGATAAACAAGGTATGCAAAAATATATCAGTTATTTAGAAAACAAAAAAGTGAGCCATACATACCCATTTCTCTCCTCCTCATTTCCTCCTTAATTTCTAGCAACCACTAATCTGTTCTTTACTTTTATAATTTTGTTATTTCAAGAGTGCTATATAAATGGGATAATACACTGTGTAGCTTTTGAGGATTGGCTTTTTTACTCAGCATAATTCTCTGGAGATTCATCCAGGATGTTGAGTATATCAATAACTTTGTTCCTCTTTATTGCTGAGTAGTATTCAGTGGCATGAAGGTACCACAGTTTGTTTAACCATTCACCTGTTGAAGGATATCGGAATTGTTACCAGTTTGGGGCTATTACAAATAAAGCTGCTGTAAACATTTGTGTACAGGTTTTTATATGAACACAAAACTTTCACTTTTATAGAATAAATGCCCAGTAGTGCAGTTGGTAAGATGTATGGTATTTTCATGTTTAGTTTTTTAAGAAATTGCCAGACTGTTTTTCAGAGTGCCTGTATCATTTTACATTCCCACCAGCAACGTATGGGTGATCCGATATCTCTGCATTCTGGCCATTTGGTGCTGTCACTATTCTAAATTTTTTGGTACTGTGATATGCATGTAGTAATATTTCTTTGTGGTTTTAATGAGCCTTTCCCTAATGGAAACCTAATGAGTTATTATTATACAGTGGAACATGAGCAGAGAGTATTCTGAGAGGGAAAGTAAAAACTACTCTTGGGAAAATAGGTACCACCCTGAAAGGATCATTTGAAATGAATTTTGAATAAGATAATGGTAAGTAGGGTAAGAAAGAAAAAAATATAATTAGAGATTAGAGGAAAATACATAGGAAAGGAAATGTAATCAAAGTATACTACTTGAGTTTGCAGTGTCAAAAACTTACACTCATAATAGTATAAGCATTGTTGCCTTAACTAAAAATAGAAATATAATTATATTGAGAGAATAAGAAAGTGTAGATGAGTGTGGTATTGTGAGAGAGTTAAATTCTTTTCTGTTATAATTCTAATTCCATACATAAGACCTGCAATTGCTAAATCAAAAAATAGCCATAGAAGCTTATTGATTAAAGTAGACAAGTAACTATGAGAAGTGGAGGAGTTAAAAAGCGGCTGGCTCTGAGGGGAAGAAGGATGGTAATAATGGAGCAAATAAGGGTTGTTTTTTCATTATAAATAAGCCTTTCAGTACAAATTTGCTTTTTAATACTATTCTTATAAGGATATATCACTTTGGACAAAAAAAAATTAAAAGTGTATAGAAAGAGACTCTCAGAGTAAATAAATTCAAATGTCATGGAAAGGATGAAAATGAAAAGATAGAAAAGACAGGAGGCAAATGGAAGCATAGAAAGCAATGTTAATTACAAACAGAAACTGAGTCAAACAGCATTAAGCAAGACAAATAAAGCAGCTTCTCAGAGATCAAAGATTAAAGGGACAAGTACTTTAGGAAAAAAACAGGGATTTAAATAACACACACACACATTCCCGCTTTATACCCAATGGGGTTTACACATTCTTTTCAAACACCAAGTATGGTACATATCCACGATTCATTGGTTAGCCACAGGTAAGAATTTTAAAAAATCTCAACAGGGTACAGTCCACATTTTAAATTTTTCTTATTGTAATAGAATACAATTAGAAATTAACAATAAAACTATGGCAAAAGATATGGCCAGTTAGAAGTTTAAGATAACTCATCTAAAAACTTTGGTTAAAGTGGAAATGAAACAAATTGTAAATTATTTATAAATAAGTGATCATTATAGCAATGCATTTTAAACTTTTTGGGTATGGACAAAACAGTAATCAGGGAAAAATTATAGCCTTAAAATCCATGAATTAGAAACAAAAATAAAGAAGTAAATTAAGTTTTCAAAAAAAAAAAACTAGGAAAGAAGTAATAAAGTAAACCCACGGAAAGCAATAGGAATTGGCAAAGCTAAAGCCAAACATTAATAAAATAGAAAATAAGCAAGAAACACATTTTATGAATCAGAAAAGTTAATTCTTCAAACAAACCAATAAAATAGACAAATGATCAACAATTCTAAAAAAAAAGGGCACAAATACATGACTTTTGAGGTTCTAAAGGGTCTCTAACCACAGGGGAGATTTAAAAATTGTGTTCAACAGTATATCAATAATCATAATCCAAATGAAACGTCTGTAATTTGGTGAAAGATATCTACCAGAAGATTACAGTAGACATCATACTTAATAGTAAAATATTAGATGCATGTTGACAAAAGCAGGTAAGAGAGAAGAACACCTACTATCCCAGTTACTATACACAATATAATGGGAACTAGAATTCACATTGATTCTGGTTAATGAAGTGAGATCTGAAAAAGAATGCAAAGTATTGGAAAGGAAGGGACAAAATGATCCTTTCTTGAAGATGAAATGACAAAAAGTATTCATGAGGTGCAGGACAATCTACTGGGGAAAAAAAGGCTGCTACTAAGAGAGTTCAGTAAAGCAGTCAACTAAAGATTGTTTTAAAATTACAATAGCTCTTCTACTGTCCCACAATAGCCCATTAGAGAATATCTTGAAAAGAGAGTTCATTTATAATAGCCACAAAAACTGTAAAATATATCCAGCATGAAACTTTACAGGAAAGAAGACCAATAAATAAATAAAATTATTAAATTTTCCTGAATATGTAAAATTCAACTTTATTAGGAAGATATGTCATGGATGGGAAGTCTTTCCAAATTAATTTAGGAGTATGATGGTATCTCAATAAGATTTAAAAAATTAAAGTTGACAAGCCAATTCTAAAATTCATTTTGAAGGGAACATATTACCACAGGGAGGGACTTGCTATACCAGATGTTAAAATATACTATGAAGTTATTATATGGCATTAGCATGAGTATAGGCAGATCAGTGAGACAGAGTATATGAATACATAAACATTTCCACTTCCAGTTTACAATCCCAGAAAAAAATATTCTCACAGGTAAGAGACACATACTAGGATTGCAACATTATGTAACAGGAAAAAAATTGAAACCACCTATGTTCATCCGTGGGAGAATGATTAAATACATTATGGCATCTCTGTCTATGGAATAGCAATACTATACAGCTATTTAAAAGAATGAAGATCCAAACACACTGACATATATATATTGTTGAACTGAAAAAAAATCTAGCTGTGTAACTAGACAAATAGTATGATATTTATATTAGAGCACACAAACAAAACTATACATCTGTGTGTATATACATATATGTGTACGTGCATCAAGAAAGGATTTGTAAGGGTATACATTAAACTCATAATAGAGATTAACTTGGTGATAGGGATGTGACCTTGGGGGAAGGGTAAATCTTGACTTTTTATTTTTCATTGGAGTATAGTTGATTTACAGTGTTGCATTGGTTTCAGGTGTACAGCAAACTGATTCAGTTATACATATACATATATCTATTCTTTTTCAGATTCTTTTCCCATTTAGGTTATTACAGAATATTGAGTAGAGTTCCCTCTGCTCTGCAGTAGGTCCTTGTTTGATTATCTGTTTTATAAATAGTAGTGTGTATATGTTAGTCCCAAACTCCTAATTTATCCCTCCCCACCACTTTTCCCTACAAAGGCTTTAATAATTTGCTATTAAAGCCTTTGTAGGGAGGAATTAGGGTGGCAGTTTCTAATTTGTGAGGGAACAAGATGAGAAGAGAGGTGGGGAAGGGCATCATCCAAACCAGGGTGCTGCCCACATGCACTGGAACGACTACAGCAGGATCACGTCATTGGCAGACTCCAAAGTGTGACCACTTCAAGGCCTGCTTTTGAAAAAAAGCTAGAAAATAATTCATCCAGTAGATGGAAAATAGATGCTGCACTGCACCTGTTAAAGGATACCTTCCTATCCACCCCTAACCCTGCAAAGAGCAGTAAAATCACTTTTGAAAATGTTTTCTGCTTTGGGACTACTGGGAAATGACATATCCTCTGCAAATGAGAGCTCCAGGTAGGTCACCCAAGGCAGTGAGGAGAAAATGTGGAATGAAGTTCTGGCAATTGTCCAAAGCATCAGTGTATCTGAAATAAGTCTAGTTTTGCTCTGTAAGCCATGAAACCTGGTGAGATGGGACCAAAAGGTGCAAGCATTCTTTGAGTCCAAGGAGGAAACACCTAGAAACAGACTGTAGCTCTCTTAGCTTCATTTCTCTGTTTTCAGGGAAGATGCAGGCAGAAAAGTCCAGGGGGTCTCACTCAAAACTGTTTTCTGGGTTTTAAGCTGAAATTTACACCTTTAATCTCCAAATTGTGATGGCAGCTGGCCTGGTACATTGCCCTCAGGGCCTGAAGAAGGTGTATAAAGGATGCTCTTTAAAATATTTCTGGATATCAACAAACTTTTTTTGAAAAAAGAAAACCCAAACCAAACCAAAACAAAACCCGACATGTTGATGAGTTGAGTGTAAATAAGAAGAAACAGAAGGATTCAGATTTTCTTTCAAAAACTGGCTTAACATGAAGGGGGAGGACATCCAGGTGTCAAAATAGGCTTGAGGTTTTGCTGAACCCAGAAGTTCTGGAGAACAGTATGAGATGTTTTTGCCAAACCCTAAATACTGCAGGGTTAAACCTTCCCTCTAACCCATTAGATAATTGCCATTTCATTTTGTGGATTTCTTAATTGTTTCTTCTCTTTTAATGCAAAAAAAAATAGCCTTGTCTCAAGGTAATTTTGCTAATATTTTCATAATTAAATAATTACTTCGACCCTGAATTAAAAACTGTCCTGCTGTCTCTAGGTACAGTAGTCTGGCAGCTGTTTTAAATTTAAATAGCCCTTGAGAGCAGTCAGGTTAAGGACTCAATTTATAACCTTATAAATTAACAGAGGGAAACCTACTCCATAATGCAACAGACAATTCTATTTATAATGCTTAATTAAGCCCCTCCAGTCACTAACAAAACCCATTTGTGACCTTTCATTTCAACCTCCCCCAAATGCAAGTCTCCTGAGATGATATGTGTTAATATGTGAATGTTGATAGAATTTGCTGGCATTATGGTCAGGTATTATATACCTGATGGTCTGGATAAATTAGCTCCTGATAGCTCACTAATCAAATGTAAGAAAATGTCAAGTTGGGCAGCATTGATGAAACCCTTTAGCAAAACCCTGGAGAGAGGTAGAAAGAAAGGAAGATGCCCATGTCTAATATTGCCTGCAAGTCCTTGCTCTGAATTTCAGAAAGTCTTGGCAACCAAGAGAAAGTATCAGAATTGTATTGAAGGATGGCTGTGGGCAGCCATTCTTGATGGCTTGATTTATTTGCTATAAATGAAGGCAGCTTCAGGCTACCTTCTCTTAGCTTAATACAGAAAACCCGAAGTGATAACCAATTCAATGCTGTTTTACCTAAGATATTACAGAGTGGAGTTATCTGGAAAATTCCAAGTAACTCAGAAAGCTACAGGGTGTGGGTAGACTAATGTTTGTAGACATAGGAGTGTCTCCTGGGAACAGGCCCTAGAAGGAGAAAGGAAGCACGTATACTACTTGGACACTTTTGTGGCCCAAGGGAGTAGTAGGGACCTGAACACAGGAATTCTTGGAATATGGCCTGGCATCTTGGAATATGTGTGGAGAGTCTTATCAGGTTTTAGGACCGTTCGGGGTATTTCCATATGTAGAGTCAGCATAATGTGATACTTATGGCTCTGCTGCAAGTCTTTAGGCAATCCTTAATTTCATTGCTTCAGTTTTCTCATCTGCAAAATGGGAACCATACAGTACCTACCTTATAGGGTTGTTGTGAAGAATAAATAGAGTTAATACATATATAGGCTTTAAACAGTGCCTGGTGCATAGTAGGCACTATGTAAGCCTTGGCTGTTATCATCATAGCATCTCCATAAAATCTTCTCCTGTGGGCTCTCTCCTTTCCCAGTGCTGCTATAGCAGTCAGGTCAGGCTGTTGTGACCTCTCTCCTGAATAGCTTCCTAATTCATTTCCTTATTCTAAATCCATATGTCTTCCAATACATCATACACAGTGTTTGCACTTAAATCTTTGAAAAGTCTACTTCTGATCTTGTCCCTATCTTATTCAGTGGTCTGCAGAGTTCATCACGTAAACTCTAAATTCCTCATTCTACTCCTTCGTCCTAACCCTAGTTTCACTTTCTAATTACATTTCACTGCTTCTTCTCACGAACCCTCCCCTGGAGCCACTGCAAGCTCCGTTACTCTCTTCTACTTGTTCTGGCATGTTTTTGCTTTTATACCTGTGCTCACTGTTCTCTCCACTTGGCGTTCACTTTCCTCCCAATATCTTCTGCTTCACCTCCCAGCTGTCCTTGAAAACAAGGCCTGATTGCCACTGCTACCCTGGGGCCTTTCTGATTCTGTCATTTAACCATCCCTCTTTCTTTTCTGACCTCCAATGTTGTTGTTGTTTTAGTTCTCAACCCTAGTTACCTGCTATTACAGCTATTAATTTATATGCCCCCTATTCCATATCTTAGCCTCTGAGCCCTGTAAATCAAGGCTGATTCTTTAGTGTGTCCTACTCAGTCCTGTCCTGAACCGTATGCTATGCACAGAGCAGGCCCTCTGCAAACAGGAATTAAATATTAATACTAATATTAATTGGGTCTGTGACTTATTCTTAGTCACTTTATTGCTCTGTGTTTGACTGCCTATGGAAATATTTCAACTCCAAAAAGTAAATAGGATGAAAAAATACCATCAGCAGGAAAAACAAACATACAAAATGCACAATTGATCTCCAAACAATGGATTGTTTTTTAAGAAGGAGCAGTCACAAAAATATTTGGAATCCAGTACCTTTATATCTGGTTACTACAGCTGCGTTGACACTAAGAGGCTCATGAAAGCTGACAGTGAGTGATGTGCTGCTGGTTACCATGAGACAAGCATTGGTTGGCACCTCAGGGGCTCCTGGGACAGAAGGAGAAGCACAAGGATCTTAATATAGCAAATCCTTTTCAAACAATGTTCCTGCCTCTTCAAAGGGTACCCCGAAACACACACTATGGAAACATTTGTTTGTAGAGCCTAATAGATTTTGCTTTTGAACATTTTCATTAGAACTCTCAATGGCCTTTATTCATTGCTAGTGTGGTCTTATTTGAGCATTAGAACATCTTCTGAAGGGGTAAATAATACCAGTTAAGCCTTCTCAAATTATCTTAGAAACACAATAGGAGATTGGGCTGGACCAGTGGAGAGGAGGCCAGAAAGTGTTAGCAGGAACTGACATTGTGGATAGAGACTGTTACATTTCATAAAGTACTTTCATGTAAATCATTTCGTTGGAGGCTTTTTGCAAGCCTGTTGGGTAAAGAGAACGAGTAACAGCATCCCCACTTTTAGGATGAGGAAACTGCAGCCCAAAGAGGCCAAATTACTGGTTCAAGGACACAGTGAAGACATGGCTAGGATGGAAGCCCATGGCTTCAGATGCCCAATTCTGGGCTCTTGCCAGCATGGAATGCTAACTTGCCTTGCTCTCAGGCTGCTTCCAATTACATCAGGTACTATTTTTCTAAGAAAGACTGCATGGGCAAATGTCATGTCCACTAACCTCAGGTTTTAAAGGCCTTCTGATCACTCTAGGTACTTTTTAACACCCAGAAGATGTTTTTAACACCCAGAAGATGTTTTAAAACAACCCAGAAGGGTGTTTTAACACCCAGAAGATGCAAATGTCATGTCCACTAACCTCAGGTTTTAAAGGCCTTCTGATCACTCTAGGTACTTTTTAACACCCAGAAGATGTTTTGTAATTTAGAAAAAATTTTAAAAATGGCATCAAGCCTAAAAATGTGACTGATTCTAGTATTAATCTGTCCTAAAATGAGGTACCATAGTAAATACATTTATTGAAACAATTGCTGAATATCTTTTTTAAAAAAACGTGTATCAGCATTGCTAGAGATTGTTAATGTTAAAAGCAGCCTTTTATTAATGTTACTTAAGTTATTTGCTTCAAGAGAAAGGATTAGGCCTAGATTTGGTACTTAGTGTACAATACTACAGAAAACAAGAATTTCCCTGCCTTTGGTGTTTGTTTATATCACAAAGCAGAGGCGGATAATTCCTAGCCTAATAAACCCATCTTTCCCTTATGTTTAAATTTTCAAGCCTAATTTTTAGTTTTTGTTGTTTGAATAAGATCACCTGTTGGAATAAGAGTTTAATGTTTCACAAGTGTTCGGATTTTATATGAATTTTTATATCAAGGGCGGCACTAAGCAGTACCTTCCAGTGCTAATGAGTATTATCCAGAAACAAGGCTTTTCTTAAACTAACAGAAAGAACTGGTAAAGAGAATGGAAGTGCAGACAGCAGCATAGTTCATGGGTTGATTGTCCTTCTCTGTTGCCTGTATTAACCGAAGGTCAGTTTATATAAGCTGTATATATTAGAGAGTTGAAAACAACTTAAACTGGAGCTTGAAGCAGAAACTGGACAAATAGGCAAACAAATGGTTTTCCACCTCCACATCCACAAAATATAGGCACTTCGGGCATCAGACCATCCAAGTCATTAGGCATTAGGGTGTAGCGGGTGGAAAGTGCTAGATGAGTGTGACATGGTGGAGGGAAGCCAGCAGCACTAAAGCCTCATGGCTGTTGTCAGAGAACCTATCAGGAGCCCGAAAATCAAGCAAGACAAAAGATCCTTTTACAGCCTCCCAGAGCCCTTGCTCCACATAGGCTGACAACGGCCATCCATGACCCTGTAGAGCTGCAAAAAATCAGTACAAGAAGGCCTGGCTGTCTCAAACCAGGGTTCAGTCTAGTTAAATGTACAAGTCCTCTGCTTATACTCACTGGCATGTTCAAAGCCTGTTTTCATGCGTCTGTAGAGTCGGTACCTCCACTCCCAAGCTTTCAGTTGTTTCTCTTTCTCTGTGTTGTCCAGGCTGAATCTTTCATTCTCCACCTGAGCAGACAGTTCACTCACCCTCTCCTGGGCTTCCTGCACCAGCGTGTTGAGGTGCATTGCTCGGCTTTCCAGGCTGACAACTGAAGGGAAAAAAAAGGGGTGACTCCCTTTTCTTTCTGGGGAAATGCTACTTCGTTGGCAGGATATCTGAGAGTCTACTATGGGTTTTTAAAAATGCCTGGGGAAAGTGGAATCTGTGTTCATTATTAACTATCTTACTATGATAAGGTCTAATTGGTGACACCACTAGTTGATAGTACACCTATCAGCTTAAGAGATTCCCATTGCCCTCTGGCCCAGACAGCTGCCTAGCAGAGTTAATTAGAATTCCACTAGTATGAGGCCCACTTCTGTTTCACATTGCACACGTCTGTTTCCGTGATCTTCAGAGGGACAAACACTAAGGGGCAAAAGCTTTGTAGGACTAGGAAGGCCTTAAGAAAAGCTGTCCATGAGGCAAGTTGCATTCTGCTGAAGAATATGTTTGGTTTTTTTTGTTTTTGGTGTCTTTTGTTTGTTATATTCTTCCCAGCTCATAGAGATTTTTGTATGTGTGTCTTAGTGGTAATTTTGTTCTTGTTAATCAATTTACGTATTGCTAACAAAGTGTTCCACTATTGCTGCCCCAGTAGAGCTAGTGAGCCCTGATGGTTGGGTGACTTGGGTGCGATCAGACATTGATCTTTGAGCAGTTTGATCTTTGATTGTGGTCTGATTGGAGGAACGGTTTCTGGAGATGCCCATGCCCAAGAGAGCAAGTTGTACTGGCTCCTCTTGCAGAGAGAGGTTGTCAGGCTTGATATTTCTGTTTTATTCAGTGTGTGATAATCTTTATTTGATTCACATCACATTGTTTACCCAACCTTCCCCTGTGTGAGAGAACGTTCATGTCAATGATAGAACATTTCAAATTCTTAGGTCAGGTTGGGAGTCTGCTTCTTGCTGTTTACTCGCAGCACTCATGCATGTGAGGGCCTGCCTAGGTGGTCACTTGGTCACTTCAGTGGAGCCCTTCCTGGTTGGTGACAGAGACAGAAGACAGCCTTAGCATGGGCATGTGGTAGAGGATCATACAAGTAATGAAACAGATCAGAGTCAAGTTCTGCGGATCTGTCACCAACATGTGGTTGACATTCTGCATGACCAAAACAATATTTCCCCCTGGTGGGTGGGAAAGAAATCCAACCATTTCATTCTTCTAATCCAGAGAGAAAATATTATGAAGATAATGCAAGTGAAAATTTGTTAGATATATTTTGAAATGGAAATTAAGTGGTTATATAGGCATGTTTGCATTAATTATAGGAAACGAATACTAATTTATTATTGCCCCTGCTCACCATCAGTCTAAATTTATTTATAGATGAGGTCAATGAAAAATTAGTTGAGTCTTTTTCTTTTTCTTTCTTTCTTCTTTCTTTTTAAAGGTGCTGTTTAGAACACTCAGGACTGTGTTTTGCTGCAGATTTGTCATGGTTAATGAATGTTGCTATAGCAGTCAATCATGTACTCTAAATACTGTCACACTTTTTTTTAAAGCCTCAGTCATGAGCCATGACAGAAAAATAAACAAACAAATATAAAGCTAAAAAACTCTTTCACTGAGCAGCTACACTATGCAGAATCCCTTGGGAAGGCTAAAGGAGGCCAGAATAAATGATAATATAAGTGCTGTGGATGTAGGGAAGCAATGATGGTGTATGAACACAGAGGTTCTGGAGAAAAGAAATACACATACACACACATGGGCGCATACTCCTGTGGAAAAATTGGCAATATTAGCAGCCTCAAGGTGCAATTTCCTGGAGCAGTGAGATTGACAGGTCAGTACTAAATGCTGTTAATTTAACTAACTTCAGATTAATGCTAGAGTCTGCTGTGACTGAAGCCCTCAAACACAGTCTCATTATAGCCTTGCTGGGAAGGTCCTAAATATAGGCATTGACAGTTTAAAACAAATTCGTATACATTTGTGTATTTTTAGACATAGGTTAGGCGTCAGAGTTTGTGTCACAGTTTTCAGGTTGATTAATTGACCCAGTAACTGCACCCTCTACACTCTCGCCCCCTCCTTCTTCCACTACAAATTATGGAGAAAATGGGGGAATTGTCTTTGCTAAGTCATTCAGTGAGCTTTTTATTGAAAGCCTGATGTTTGAATTGCATGCATGCGTCAACACTTGGGTGATAGACACATGATTTATAAAAATAAATTTTTCTAATACTATGAAATCCCCCCTATTAATTTTTATATCCACAACAGTTATTACTGGTGTGAATTCCAGGTGGCATTTCAGATGGACAGCTTCTCTTGAGGTATGCTTGGCTCCCCCTGGAGATTTTTCCTGCTTTTCCTAGCACAAAACATTTTGTTTCTAGACTTTTCCTTTACTTCTAGACTGTAGACCTGACGCTATTTGAGTTGTAGTGGTAAAGGAATTCTGTATCTTTAAGAAAAGCATTCACCTCTTCACAGAATAACAAGGAAGATACACAGAATTTTATAGCCAAGTAAGTTTTCCAATCATTTAGGTCCCTGTGCTTCTCAAAGTGAGATACCTAACATGCAGCATAGCATGGTGGTGGTGTTGATGGGGTGCAGTGGGCATCTCTGAAGCCTCAGAATAAATATGTGTGTCTTTCTGGAGCATCAAATTTTCAATGCAGATTTTGATGAAAGCAAATTATTTAGAAGTTAAAACAAACACTTCTATTATGGAGAAGAATGGAACATTTTCCTAAAAAATGAAGATAAAAAAAGAAAGTTTATAGATCTCTCGCTTCCCCCAGGCTAAGTTCCCAGATGCTCCTGGGAGTATACCTACTCACTTGCTTCTGTTAGAAGTAATTCCATGCACGAGTTGGAGAGGCACTAACTGAGCCAATGGTTTCAAACCATTTCACCAAGCAAACGTTTTATTATTTTTATTCTGTGGATTTTTAAATAGTTTAATAAAACACTCTCTTTTGAAGGATTTTCTTTATTGACTGCCAAATCAGCTGACTTAAAGTAATCATTTTTCTCCCTATTAATAGTGACCTATATAACTGCCAATAGAAGCATCTCTTCGGTATTAGATAATCAAACCTAACAAACTGGATTAATATTTTAAGGAAAATCAAGTAAATATGATAATCATATTAGAATTTGTAGTTTTATCTTGAGTAATGATGTGTTGGTTAAGTTTTTGACACCTTGGAAATTGTTTGGGGAGCCCCATTCCTATTTTTTCCACCCCAGCATGAGAACCTTTTCAATCCCCTTATTTTTAAAGGTAAAGAAACTGATACCCAGGGAGGTGGGATGATGATCCAGGGTTTCCTTAAAAACCTTAAATTTAGTGAACTTCCTCTAAACCTAAATGGAACGCAAATTAACCTATTCTTTATGTATTGCAGTGTTCTAATTGCTATCTATTTGGCACACGATTGGTGAACTCATTTTGGTTGGCTGTTTGGATATAGAAACTAGAAAGGTTAATGTCAATTTTGTGATTAATTTTCCTGCCCATCCACTTCCCTTTTCCTTGGGTCCATTCTCTTTTCACTTCTACCCTCTGGATATTTTGAGTCCAGAACTCCTGTATCTGTTTGCAAGGTTTGGTCTTTTCACTCTTACTGCAGTTGATCCCTTCTCCAGGCAAGCAGCTATCCCTCTGGGCAGCCATAGGCAGCACAATAGAGGGTCTGTGAGTGTGTGGTGAGCTGTCCGGCTGGGGCAAGACCACTTGGCGGCTCCTGAAATAGGCTCCGTGCTATTGTGGTGTTTAATTATCAACAGCATTTCTACCACCCAGTGTTTCTGAGTGGGCATTTGTTATAAGACCTGCGCAGCTAATTAACTACAGGGTGGGAGTGGGGGGAGGGGCAGGAACTTGGTGTCCAAAGAATACAATTATGGCTACTGTTTAAATCCTCAGATAAATAATAATCAGACCAAGTGGATTTTCTTCACCATCAGAATCTAACCTGTTGGACTTCCCTGGCGGTCCAGTGGCTGACTTCGCCTTACAAGGCAGGGGGTGCGGGTTCAATCCTTGGACAGAGAGCTAAGATCCCACGTGCCTCATGGCCAAAAAACCAAAAACATAAAACAGAAGCAATATTGTAACAAATTCAGTAGACTTTAAAAAATGGTCCACATAAAAAAAACTTAAAAAAAAAAAAATCTAACCTACTGATTGCCAACTACTTACTATCCTTACATTTCTTAATTTTGCCTTTGCCCTGCAACTGGTGAATTTGGGCCTAGTTGATAATTGCTTAAAGCTTGAAAAATATAATGAGGGTAAAATGTAAACTAATTTTAATTTTTAACTGAGGCTTTTAGGGAGCAGTTCATTTGACTTGCTTAAAGAAATACCTTTGCCCATTACTAATGATATGCCATTTTGCAATGTAGCAACAACTTTTCTATTGTTATTGGCATTTTCCTTGTTTTCATTGATGAGAAATATGGGGCACCAAGACAATCATTTAACTCAGTGTTAGAAGGATCCTTACAATCAGCCTTAAGTGCCTCTTCCTATAGTACCTTTGGCCCTGTATGATTTCCTTCATGAGGGGAAGTCACTGTTCACCAAGGTGGCCTTGTGATAATCTTACATAGAAGACTGTCAATTAGCAGAGGTTTGTATTATTATTATTAAACCTATTAGTCTGTGTTGTATTTTTAAGAGGCACACAAAATAAATCAAATACTTGTTTTTGTAAAATAGCTGTGTTCTTCCATCCAAAAAAAAAAAATCTTGCCCCAGATAAAAGTTTTCTGTTCTAGCTACCATCAGAAATATATTATATACTAAGTCATGTCAATTTCAACCCTGTTATTTCAAAGGAGAAAACAAGGTCACTTAGGTATAACCCTTGATTATAAGCCAATATCCTCTGGGCAACCAAGAATAGCAGTTAATAATATTTATCTTTGCTGATCATAAATGACAACCTCCTAACAACCTCACAACTGACTTGTTTTCAGCTAGGAATGTCAAAGGAAATAATATGGAGGTATTTTAATAATTAAATGTTTTTTAATTCAAAAACTCAAAGCTTAAGGTGCAGTTTACCTGTCCTGATAAGGTTCAGGGCTCAAAATTCACTTTGGTTTCACCTGGGCCTCAACCTGTTGTCTTATTTTCAAGTTTTCCCAAGGACTTTGAGAGTGTGGTTTCCGAAAGGTTTTAGTGATTTGGAGATTAAGTGTTTCATTTTAGTTACTGTGAGCTTTCTTCTCCTAGAACTCATTGCACCCTGGACATAGGGCTCTGGAATGTTTTTCTCTGCTATTTTCAGCAGAATGTGGATTCACGAAGTCCATATTATATAGTTTAAGTTGTAATTGTTGCTCTTTAAGAAGCCAGAGCCATTGACATAGAAAGGGACTTGCTGCCCAGGTCTCCCCAGCTCCAGGGGGGCAAATGGACATTTTCTCTGAAACAAACACACAAAACACCTGAAGAAATTATTTAGAAAATCCAAAGCAGATTACCCAATGACATCATAGGGAGTTTAAATATGAAATAAGATAGCTGTATCTTCTGCTGATTTTTCGATGCTGTCCAATAGAAATACAGTGTGAGTCGCATCACTTAAAATTGGCTAGTAGTGACATTAAGAAAGCAAAAAGAAATAGGTGAAATTAATTTGCATAATATATTTTAGTTAACAGATCCAAACATTATCATTTCAACATGCAATCAGTATAAAATTATTAATTAGATATTTTATATATTTTTTGGTACTTAAGTCTTGAAAATTCAGTGTTAAGTTTTACATTTAAAACACATTTTAATTTGGACTGGACACATTTCAAGTACCAACAGTCGTATGTCTATGTTCGTATAGTTTTAGAACATAAAATCCTACAAACTTCAAAAAGTGCCTATATTGGACAGTGTTTTCACAACACTAGACAACAGATGGGTAAAATATTTAAATTCTCTACCAGGAGATCTTGGGTTTGTTTTATTTCATTTCTGTAAGTTATCTTGGCTAACAATCTTTTTGACCATTTACAATGTGCCAGGGAAATGTTTTAAACCTATTACATTTAATTCTCAACCATCTTAGATAGGTAGCGGAGTAGCCAGCCTTCAAGAGGGCCCCTAGTGATCTCTGTCTCCTAGTTTTCACACCCTGTACCGCGGCTGATCTATGTTGGTCATCAAGATAACAAGATTCAGCAAAAATGATAATATATCACCACTGATGTTAGGTTAGAAAAGGGACTGTTGCTTCCATCTTGGTTGGTCTCTTTGTCTTTCTTAAATCATTTGCTCTGGGAAGCCAACTGCCGTGTTAAGGAGCAGCCCTATGGAGAGGCCCATGCAGGAAGGGACACAGGTCTCACCAGCAGTCACTCTGAGTAAGCCTGGCAGTGGATCCTCTGGCTCAGTCATGCCTTCAGAGGATAGCAATGGTTACGTTGGCAGAACTGAGGGACAGGAACCTCGATAGTGAGTGTGTGCATGTGCACATGTGTGTGTTGGGTGGGCCAACAAAGGTATCTTTAAACTTTATATGTTTTAATTTTTGGCAAGGACAATATATTCTGTGTTGCACGTATATTTAAAATTTAAAAATAAAAGACTGAAAGGACAGTTATCAGCTCTTGAAGAGCAAGTGACTGGAACTTAGGCTATGGCCACCTGATGTCTAAATAATTATTTGGAAACAAACAAAAAGAGATAAATTCACTTGATATTTACTAAAATCATTCCCTTCAAAATTAGTAATATATTCACACCCTTCAAAACAAGTGAGAGTAGCCTTGGCATTTATTCAGTTCAATTAAACACACATTTTTTGAGTGCCTTCTATTTGCTGGGGATACAGGGACACATGAGACAAATTTTGCTCTTGTGGAGTTTACATTCTAACACAGGGGAGGCAGAAAATAAGGAAATCAAAACCTGGAGAAGAATATCATACAGTGATTTCAGTGCTGTGCGGAAAACTAAAATAAAGTGATGTGATTAGAAAGTGACTTTAGACTTTGGATTTGGTGGCCAAAGAAAGCCTCTCTTGAAGATGTGACATTTAAGGTGAAATGATAAGAAGGAGTTAGACCGAGTAATGATCAAGATTAAAAGCACTTGATCATTTCAAGCATAGGGAACAGCAGTCCAAAGGCCTTCTAATAAGATAGTGAGGAGTGTTCAAGGAATGGAATGGAGGCTGGTGTATCACGGGTGAGGGGTGAGCAGTATGAGATGAGGTTTGAGAAGGAGCAAGTTTGTAAGTCAGGGTGAGGATTTTTACACCTATTTTAATGAAGCAGATAAAAATATCTGGGGACGCATTCTAGCAACCGGCCTAAGGCTTGTTCTTTACGTAGTCTTAATGGTTGCAAATCTTTGTCTTTTGAAGGTGGATTTGATTTCAGGAAACCTCTCTAAATCATTGGAAACCACGACTGGTGAACATGGAGGGTGATGACGCCGAGCAATGCTGTTTTGGAACAAAAATCAGATGTGACTCTAAGCAATGAGTCAGATTTTCTCATAAACTGGCTCTGAGGACAAATCCAAAAGCATTTAGAGCAATGGCAGCACTGTTGGAGCAAGTGTGGGGTCTCCCATGTGGACCCTCTTAAAGGATAACATTCGAGTGGATTGTAGACTTTCTGGTGTGTTTGTTTACATAAAGCCAGCCTCATTAGTTTATAGTCACACCTCTTAGACGTGCCCTGAACCAGTCCCAGCACCAACACGGACCCTTGACTACTGCAGAAATAGTGGTGCATCCTGACCAGTCTGCCAAAATTTTAACATTGGTGTCTGCACCACACTCAGCTGACAGCTACTCTGCGATCATATTTTATGAAGTAACTGAACATAACTAATTCTGGGAGACATTTCCTAGTTCCACAGGCAGTATCCAAGGGAAAGTGAGAGAGAGGGGTTCACAACGGATTGCAGAGAGAGAGAGGAAAGGGTCTAGAGAGAAGGGAGAATGCAGCTATAGGAAAGGGCAGAAAGACTAAAAATGAGGAGCGTTCTGCCGTATTATTAATCGGTGTAGAAATAAAAACAGTCAGGCTACGTCTGCAACCAAATTTCAAAACAATGCCTGGAAAACACAATAATGGCAACAACAACAGGTTCCCCACAGTGTAACTTACTTGAAGAGAAAGTTTTCTTCATACATTGTGTGTGCAAGTGCATGTATGTATGTGTGCATGTGCACTGTACACATAGTGTATGTGTGTGTGTGTGTGTGTGTGTGTGTATGTGCTAAAATTCAATACCTGCAGTTCCCAGCAGTATTAGGCAGGGCTTAAAATTCAACTGAAATTTCAACTGAAAATTTATCAGCACCTACATATGTGCCAGGTATTGGGGTCAAAAGATGAGATAACATCCATGTGAGTGACCAGATTTGCACATGGTAGGTATCCAAAAAGAACTAGTTTCTTTACGGTTACTGTTTATAGAGCCGAAATGATGCCAAATAGATAGCAGCCTCAGAAAGGCAAGGACCTCATTGATGATTCGGTGTGTTCGTCCTGGAGACTGTTGAAGTGTGATTCGAGGGTAGAGGTAGGATATGAGTTAGAATAAGGGAGGGGTTTATGACAAGGGACTTTCAGTTATGGAGCAAGTCTTTCTCAGCCGTTGTTCAACTGAGTATGAGTTATGGCAAGTGGGATACTGAATGGATGAAAAAATCAAAAGTATAGCCCCCAGGTATCCTGTAGTAGCTTTGTACATTAACTTTCCTAGCGCTAGTCCTTTTAGATTCTGGGCCTGTTTCCTGAGCTTGGCACACGTATGTGGGATTCTACTTCAACAATGGCTAATGTTTTCTCCTAGAAGGAATGAATATTACTTTGTGCTGCTTACCTAAAGGTGGGAGGAACAGAAAAAAGTTGCCGAATAAAGATAGTAGATTCATCTAATGAGCAGGCTGAGGTTCTGTGTATATTTAAACTTGGGGCAGTGTGCAAATTTGGGTGGCCACTTCTGGAACTTTCCTTATGAATAAGGAAATGTACATGGTTGAATTTCAAGCCATGTTTATTCAGAACACCTTCATATAGCTCTATGATTTCAGGGGCTAAAGCCCAGAAGACATGCCTGACCGGTGGCTTAGGAGGTAAATCCCTAAACGTATCTGTGTCTTTGTGATTCCTGTTACGAAAGGGAGAGAATTACAGAGGACTTTCTTCTGAGTTACGTCAGGATCTTTGGTTGGCATAGTGAAAAGAGTATTGGGCTGTTTTCAGAAGGGAACACACAGGGGAAGAGAAGACAGAAAATTTACCCTATTAGAAATCCTGAAATATTTAACAGGCATTAGAAGAGGACAGATGGAGAGTCAGGGAAGGAAGGAATTGAACATCTGCAGTGTGACAGTGAGTGTGCTAATGCTTTTCCACAAATACCAAAACAATACAGAAGATCTGGGTTCAAATCATGGGTCCACCACTTATTAGCTTTGGAGCACTGGATGAATTATTTGTCTTTATTTCAGTTTCCTCGTTGATCAAAACGAGGAAGCTAACTCTCATCTCACAAGTCAGTGGTCAGGATCAAGTGAGATGACGCAAGCAAAAGCATTTTTGCAATGTGTAAAATACTCTAAGAACTTAAGACGTCATTCTTCTATCCTGCCTCTGCAGCTTCTGCGGATCAGTTTGCAGTGGGTGCTTGCTTATCTGGTTCTAGCTGGGAGACTCTGGTTTTCCTCATGGGCTGGCTCATACTCATGCCCAGAAGCAATTTGATTTCTCTGGTACTTGATACATAAAGTGAATTAAAAATCCCTGAAAACAGACTGTGTTCTTCTATCCTGCCTTTTTTCAACAGGAATGGCATCTCAGCTCATAGAGCAGCACAAAGAAATACACCATAGGATTTTAGCAAAGGCACAAAGGGAAAGGTCCAGGGGCCCAGCGGCCACAGCCTTCTTTATTAGTTACTTGGAAAGACAGTGAGTTTGCACAGCAGGATTCCAGGCGTGGTATCTCACACACTTGGACTTGAATCCTTGACATCCCTATTCATTTGCTAGATGTGTGACCTTTGGTCAGTCACTTAACCTCTCAGAATCACGAATTCCTCTTCTTCAAGATGGAGGTAATAACATCATCCTGAAGGGCTAGTGTGAAAACTGGAGATAATGTATGTGGAGATTTCATAGTTTCTCAATCAATAGTCCTTTGCCATTTTTACACATGTGGGAGTCTGTACATGATCCTATCTCTTTAACTTTTTGGGTGGCCAAGGTGACTTCGGTGTCATATTTCCTAGAAGCTAAAACCTGGGTTTCTCTCTCACTGTCCTTTACAAGTTTGTGATGGTAATGTGGTTACCGTCCCACAGGGAATGAGAAAAACCAGGGATCTTTTGAATGAATTTGCTTTCGGTTTAACTAAATATTTAGTACTTGGGTTATTTTATGGAGATTTAATTATGCACAAGGGGGATTGGGGAGATTGGGAGTATTACTGGTTTCATGGAAAATGCAGAAATTCTTTGCAGCGTCTCAGGTAAGTAAGACTAATGTTTCATCCAGCTCAGTGCAGGCAACATCTGGATGAATGGTCTCCTTGTTCCTATAGAATGGGGCTCAGTCTGCATTCTCTATGTTCAGACCCCTTGATTCTCTCTCCACCGCTCTCTCACTGCATCTTTAGGACAGACGTTATTGCAACATAAATTGGAAGGCAGCAAATAAACCTTTTTGATTTCTTCCATCCTTATTTGCCCATCCCTCCAAATCCTCCAATTCCACTAAAAAGAAGCAGCACTTTGATGATGGAGCTCTTATTGAAGAGCCCCAATGCTACTGAACCCAAGTCCTCATTCTTTTTGACATGGATGTAGTGAGTTTAGCATTTTTAAAATAAAGAGTTTTATGATACAAGGTTCTGCCTCTGTACCTAGTTTTTGGGTGGCAGGGGTTTATGAAATTTAGGAGCAGAGATGTGACCTCTAATTATATATTTGCTTGCTTCTCTTTCAGCCTTCTGGGTCTCACCACTTGGAAGTGAGTGAATCAGTATTAGTGAAACTAACAATTTGATGAGTTTACTTTTTTCTTTTAGGAAACATAAAAACTGTGGCTCAGAGCCATTGTGGTCATTGGGTCAGAGAGTTTGCACCTAAGGGAATATGAGTGCCTCCCTCAGAACGTTGTGTGAGGATTCAAGGAGTCAATACATGTAAAGTGCTCAGAATAGTGCCTGGCACAGGGCAAGGGCTATATGATTTTATCCCATCCACTCCTGGGCGGGGTCTATGACCTGAGAGCAGTTCCCTGTGGTAAGTACTATCAGCTCTACTTCAAAATACATCCAGAAAGAAGCCATTCACAAAAGACCACATACGATGTGATCCCGTTTATATGAAATGTCCAGAAGAGGCAAATCTATAGAAACAGAGAGTAGATTCGTGGTTGCCCAAGGCTGGGAGGAGTGGGGAGGTTGGGGTGAGATAGCCGAAGGGTATGGGGTTTCTTTTGGGGGAATGAAAACGGTCTAAAATAGACTGTGGTGATGGTTGCACAAGTCTGTGCATATACTAAAAACCATTGAATTGTATGGCATGTGAATTATATCTCAAAGCCGTTAAAAAATACATTCAGAATTCCACCGCTGCTCACCATCCATGTCACCATCAATGTCACTATGGTGCTAGTCCAAGCAACTGGCATCTGTCTCCTGGACCATTAGAATAGCCTCCTAATTGGTTTTCACAGTTTCACAGTTGCCCTAACCACTGTGTATTCTCCACAGACGGCTGTAGTGATCTTTTATTTTTTTATTTTTATTTATTTATTTTTTTTGCGGTGCGCGGGCCTCTCACTGTTGTGGCCTCTCCCGTTGCGGAGCATAGGCTCCGGACGTGCAGGCCCAGCGGCCATGGCTCACGGGCCCAGCTGCTCTGCGGCATGTGGGATCTTTCCGGACCGGGGCACGAACCCGTGTCCCCTGCATCGGCAGGCTGACTCTCAACCACTGCGCCACCAGGGAAGCCCTGTAGTGATCTTTTAAAATATAAAGCAGAATATGTCTTCCTCCCTCCCTCCCTCCCTCCCTCCCTCCCTCCTTCTTTCTTTCCCATGCCACGCGGCTTGTAGGATCTTAGTTCCCTGACCAAGGATTGAACCTGGGCCCCAGCAGTGACGGCACCGAGTCCTAACCACTGGACTGCCAGGGAAGTCCCCAGAATATGTCTTTCATCTGCTTAAACTGTTCCACTGTCTCCCCATCACACTTAAAATCAAAGTGAAACTTCTCACCTTGGTTAATCTGCTCCTGTATGGTCTGGTCCCTGTGACTTGTCCCTCAGCCATCACTCTCCCCTATGTTCATTTTGCTTTAGCCACACTGGCCTTCTTGTTCTTCAGATATGGCAGTCCCATTCCTACTTGCCTCAGAACCTTTCTGAGTGTTTGCCATTCACTCTGCCTAAAATTTGACCCCATGTCTTCTTATAGCTCATTCCTTGATATTGCCTAGGACGAGGCTCAAATGTCACTGCATTAGAGAGGCTTTTCTTGCCCAACCCTATTAAAATAGTCCCCACTCCATCAATCTCCACCCATTCATTCACTTTATTTTCTTCATCATATTTATCACTATTTGAATTTATATATTAATTTATCTATTTACTTGATTGTTGGAAATCTCCTCCCCTAGTACATAAGTTCTTTGAGCGTAGAGATTTTTGTCTTGTTCACCACTGCATTCCTAGTACTTAGAACATGCCCTTTCCTCATTGTTTGTTGAATGAGTGAATGAATGAATGGAACCACCATGTTGACTGTGGACAGAAAGCCATTAACACACACATACTCATTCTCTTTTCTATCTCATTCTTTTTTCTATGTATATGTCCTGTGCTATAGCCTCACTTGGAGTCTTTCACATATCTTAAAACTTGCATTCAATTCTTACGAGGAAGTTCCTTTGAGGTTCCTTTTCAATAACATTCTGTGTATTCTATTTAGAACGTAACTTGATGCTTGGACTGATAAACACTATCACTGTTTGCATGAAAGTTCATGAAAACATGTAAAGGATTTCAGAGCCTATGCTTAGTCAACCATTCATTCTAAGGGCCAGCAATGGCTATTTCGGTGGCATAAAGCTGCGGTCTGGCCTTAATAGTACATGTTTTATTCTTGAGTTTACTTACAGTGTGGACTTTCTTGGGCCCCTGTTCTCAGAAGAATCCTAGCAATGGGCACATTGTTGGTCATGATGGCGATATCCAGAGGTGTCAGCCCCTCACTGTTAGGTGTGTTGAGATCTAGTTCTTCCGACGTGTACTGATACAGGAGGATCTGCACAGCATCCATGTCTTGCTGTTCAACTGCTTCAAACATGGCTTCATTGCCCTGGAAGTTCTGGAAGAGAATGAAGCAGGTTCGCACAGTTTCATAGACCAGCTTGTCTTCATGGCCTAGCTGTTTTGAATTTTAGGGACTGCTTCAGTGACTGCATTCCCACTTATAAGTGGTATAACTGCTATTTATTCCAAGGTCTCCAAAGTAAACACTATTGGACCCTCCCTCCATCTTTTTTAATGAACATTGAAAAGATCTGTATATTTAGATGCATTGAGACAATATAGTATACAGTCTACAGATAAGAGCAAACATCAGTTTTTCTCAAACCAGTCTTCTGTGGAATACTGTTCAGTAGGCCATCATAGGGTGTTCTATGAAGAAAGTAGCATGTGGTCAAGTGAATTTAGTAAACATTAGATTAAACCAAGTTACTGCATTATTTTATTGTAAGACCTCTCAAGCCCTTTAGTAATTTTAACATGCAATTATGACTCTCTAATAGGTGAGAAATATGACCTGTTTCAAGTATTTTTTCACAGAACATATTTTTCATTATATTTGTTTTAACTGTCCTGGAATAAGGTTCTACCAAACACAATTTGGAAAACGCTGGCATAGATAACACAGCACAGGTAATTTAAATTATGACTAGCTTGGAATACACTTCCTCTGTTTCTCAAACTCATCCCCTCCCTTTCCGTCCCTGTGTTTTGACTGTTTCTCAGACTGTTACCAGATCATGGCAGTGACCTACCTGTTGCTAGTCTTAGTCTCCTCCATCCCTACTCCATATTGATACGAGTAGTCTTTCTAAAATTTACACTGCTACATGTCCTTTCCTTATTTACAAATCTCTAGTAGGTCCACACTGCCTGCAGGCTGACTCCCTAACTCCTAGACTCCTTTATACTAACCTCTACACTTTCTCAGCCCTGAGCCCCAGCCACTGAATACCTGGCATTTCTGAGACCTCAGGTGAGGGGCTCAAGAGGTGGTGTCCAGGGAAGGTTTCAGTGAATGGGCGGCAATTGCTTTGGGGCCTGAGAGGGCCAAAAGTTGAATATTCATAGGATACAAATCACCTCTAGAAGAGAATAGCTAAAGACAGTATCTTTCCTTTGAAAAGTTCTTTCAGGGGATTAATAGTAAGCAAAGGAGAAAAGCTTTAGAATTCTCTCAAATACATATTTCTGTAGCTCATGGGGTAAGAGCAACACACATACTATTCATACATTTATCTGGTATCTTCTCCAAGAGTTCCCAGGTGTTTAAACATGTTGAAATACCAATGGTCCTGAGCTAGCATAGGGGTTGCCTGATTAAAATGTGGAAGGTCTTCAGTAACCACATATTTAGGTAGGCAGGTTTTATTTTTAGTCTCATCAAAAATCAATTCTCCCATTCAAAGGCTACAGGTCGACATAGCTGAGTGCGTAACACATGAATGAAATTGGAGGAAAACACAAAGCTATTATGCAAATGCTTGTTTTGACAAAGGGGACCCAGGGGATAGAACTGTTTGATATGCAGCTCTCTTTGCTACATGGCAGTCTGCTGAACCGAAAAGTGTTTTGTCGACAATCTGCTAAGCTGAACAGCCTCTGATGCTTAGGCCGTAACTCAGCCACAACCAAGCCCTCCCAGAAGATGAGTTTGAAATGAGAAAACAAACTAGAAAACAAATGAGTGCAAAGTTAAAATGCTGCTCTGTCCAAACAACACAGTTGTGTATTTGTTTGTGATTCTTAGTCTGTCTAATTTCTCATGTGCCATACTTGCTCTCACTCTTAAGTCATTCCCTTCGCCATATGCTTTTGTTGGCAAACTCTGGTACGCTTCTATCTGGAAAGGCTAGGGCTCATTTCTGTTTTAAGCTCAAACAAATGGTGCCATTACCCCCTGCAGAAATACCCTTGCTGAGCATGATAATATTATGCCCTCAGCTTTTACTGAGGGGCAGTATAAGAAGCTGCTATGTGAGAATGTTTATAACATCCCCAGTGCCACTCTTTATTCTCCATTACATAATTCACTATGACATCTTATAGAAGCCGGAGGACTTAGCAACAGGAAGATATTCATTTGGTATACTTGCAGTTATTAGCTAATGGAATGCTATTACCAATTGTCCTTCCCCTTCTGCTTTGACTGACTAGGAACTCAGAGGTAAATGTAATGACAAATTTTAGGTACTGTATCTGCCTAGGTTTTTGGTATATCTATTTCTCTTTCCATCCCCACTATTTTCTTTTTCCAGTTTTTTTCCTTCCTTCCTCCCTCCCACCCTCCTCCCCTTCCTTCTTTCTTTTTCCCTTTCTTGCTCCCTTGCTGTCCCCCACAATCACCATCGCTATTGATTTATTTACCATTGTATAATACATTTGCATTTTTTTTTGTTTTTGCCTGGATTCTGTCTTGAATGCCTTTGGAAAGCATATGGGGTATACATTACAAATAAGTAAATAAAATATTGTTCATTGTTCATTCAATATTTGAATGAACACTGGATTTGAATGAACACTGGATCTCTCAGAAAGCCTATTTAATCTCAAACTCCATATTTGTCAAGCTGCTATTTTGTGGGCTCTTTGGTCTATTAGAGAAAGAAAAACTAAGGGAAATAAAGGAAAAGAAATTAAGAAAAAGAAAGAGAAAATCTCACAGTCACTTAAACTTCGACTAACATATATATGTGCAGTTCCTACCTTACCTGACTTTCAACATTTATAAACTTGCAAACATCAGGTTCTGGAGTAAACGTGGATCATCGTAGTATCTCCTTAAATCCAAACACAACTGCACTAATCAAACCAAGATGAGAATAAAGAGTTTTATTACCACCGAAGTCTTTCTGAGACTCAGCCGGTCAGTTCTTGTTCTAAAAGAGGCTTCATCAAACGAAGAGTGGCTCCCTTTCAGTTTCTCAGAGAGGTTCCGGTACAGGCGTTTGGCAGCACTGGGAGATGATGGGGCGCTATGTTTTTTTGACTGAGAAAGATGTAAATTCTGCATTTGCTGGGTCATTTTCACACGGCAATTCCTAAGAGGAGAAAAATCTAATGTCATAATTTACACAACATAATTATAAGTTGACAAAAAATTTTATCATCCCCAGTAACCATCTGGAATCCTAATAAAATATTATAGCTGGAAGGGACCTTAGAGATCATCAGATCCAGCTTTTTCATGTTATAGATGAGGAAGCTGAAACCCAGGGAAGGGAAGCAGCTTGTTTATGGCCAAATAGCTAATTGGTGGCAAGAATGAAATGACAACATCCATTTACTATATAAACATATGCATTTACATACAAACATATATGACTTGAGCCTCTACGAAAAATCTTTTGATCTCTGTCCCACTGGGAGGAAATATCTCAATTCTATAACCCAGGGAGTCTGTTCAATTATTCTTGGCTATATATAATTGGAATTTTGCTACTTATACTCTAGATGCTGTCTTCTGTTGGGTGTATAAAAGAGTGTGGTTGTTTCCTGCAGATCCCCCTTCTCTCAAAAGTGTTAAACTGTGCCTGTTGTCTGAGATTTGTTGGACTATCGCAGTGCCCAGAGCTTTGGGGAATTTGTACCGATAGGCTCATCCCTGCTCACCCCAGATACTTCAGATAGTGTCCTCCAGGACACTTACTACTGGCATTCTCCAAGTAGTATTTGACTGCTGTTCCACAAATCTCTAAACAGGTCCTCACCAACGTCATACCTGAAGTCAATTTCCAGGAGGTTAGCTATGGATTTCAAAGGCTGTCCATCATTATGTTGGGTATTGCTATTGAAATATTGATGCTACCAAGGCTATTGCTGCCTAGCATGTGTGTATTGGATGAACAAATGTATGAATGAAATAATTGGCTAAGGCAGCTATGTGCAAGGTGTCTCCACCCCTGGTGCAGCCTCTGGTGCATTGGGCCCAGGTCTCTGGAGCATGCAGCTGCCTTCCCACCACCTGCCCTCAAATACCCAGTGGAGTCTTCCATTTGTAATGCTGCCATTGCCACTTAGCCGTGACCCTTAGGACATCTTCAGTCCTTGAGTTTTTATAGCTTTATGGGCTCTGATATAATACCATGTAGAATCTCTTTTATTGACCAAACTCTTCACAGCACTGACTTCAGTGATTCTCCAACTCCTACAGGATATAACCATATTCTTTAGCTTTACATACAAGTGCCTGCCTCTCTAGCTTCATCTGATACTGTACTTCTACATTATATGTTTCAGTCTTTCTGATCTCCTTAGAGTTTCCTAAGTGGTTCAAACTCTTTGCTCCCTCTGGGTCTTTGTATGCACTGCTCTGTATGTATTAAAATTCCATCTGTGCCTGCATCCCCTAGGAAACAATTGTTGATCCTTAAAGTCTATGTTCAAGTAGTTTCTGACAACCCAGGGCAAATTTGGGTATTTCTTTACTCATTCACTCAGTATGTGCTTGTTACAGTAAATACTTTATCACGTTACAACTGTTTGTTTGGCTTTCTGTCTCCCAGCTAGTCTATATGCTTCACAAGAACAAGGACTGCTAAATATTACTTTTTATATCCCCAGTACCTAAAATGTGCCTGTCTCAGGGTAAAAGAAATATAACAGAGATTAAGATGTGAATCTCCTCTTCCACCTACTGAATATGGGATCTTGGGCAAGTTACATAACATGTCTGCATCTCATTTTTCTAATTTTTGAAATAGAGAAAATAACAACAACTACATATTATGGTTGTGAGGATTTGATGAGATAATGAATGTAAGTAGCTTAGAATGTAGGCAGACTTCTGGCAGCTATCATATTTATTATAGAAGATACTCAGCAGATACTTCAGAGTAAATGAATGCACATTTGAGAGTCTATTACATATAATATAGTAAGGGTCTACCCAGAAAGCTCATTTCCTCTCATGCTTCTGAACTGGGTTCCATGTCCACTAGCACCAACTAACCTTGACTTCCTTGCACTTTAACAAATGGAGATCCATCTTCATTACATTGTTGAATGTCTTTAGGCACCTTTTAAGTCTTGCTTGTAATTTTCTCCAACACAGACTTCCTGATGCCTTCTGAGGAGGTCAGACCTATTCAATATTAGTCATGTGCATCAGGACCTACCCATTCTCAGCTAAACGGCCACATTTACATTTGGAAGGAGGATGTAAAGCACTGTCTGTAGTGTGTATGTACATGTGGGTATATTTTCATTAATTTTTAATAATCTTTTAATTTACACAAAAGCAGTAGGTGATTTGGCATCTTCCTCTTTCTGCCTACAAATCTTTTACCTATAATTCAATAGCAGCCCTAGCACTTCCTCTATGTCTTAACCATTCCCACAGAAATTCCAGATTGATATGCAAGCTAGCTTACATGGGGATTGCCTTTACTTATTTACTTCTGCCTCCTGTCTCTAGCCTTTTCCTTCAGCATTAAGCCATCTGTCTTGTCTACATCATTATCATTCCCCAAATAACTCTACATTCTTTAGTATCTCCCACAGTGCCCTGGAGTCCAGTAAATAAATTCTTGTCGATTGATCAAATTCCAGTGACTTGCCCTCTAACTGATGACACCTACCCACACGGTCTCTTTTGTCTTTGCTCATCTCCTGTCTGTTCCCTTCACTCAAAATAGGTTGACTTTCTCTGTCTCTTTGACTTCCTTCTCATACCACCCCAGCTGTCCCTTCCTTCCAGGCCATCCTTTAGCACGTTTCTGTTTTTCTAGATTTCATCTATCATGATATTTTCTTTTCCTTCTCTATATTTAAAATTTTGTCTGATGAGAGATACTGAGAAAGACAACTTTCTATTATCTGTTCTCATAAACATGCACACCCCTCCCAGCTAAATGTGCTCTTACATTTTTACCATGGAAAGGGAAAAGCGTTTGAGAAGCAGAGGAGCTTTGGCTCTGGAATTTGGCAGACCCAAGCTTGAACCAGGATATTTTTATCTGTAATCTGTGTAACTTTGGGCACTTTAATAAAATTCTCTGAGTCTGTGTAGTATATAAAAAGGTTTATTACAGAGTTGTGAAGATTAAATGAATTAACAAAAGGTATGCATCCTGTTTGGTGCATAGTAGCCACTCAGTAAATAGCAGCAATTATTAAGGTTACTCCAAGTCTTCTTCCCAAACCAGAAACACCAAAGTACACTGTAATAATTTAAATAGTTTTGTTTGTTGTAAACATTGTTTTGAATCTGATTTTATGTATTTACTATACTCCATTTTTATTTTGATAAAAATATGTTTGGATATTTTAGTGTGTATGTTTACAGTAAGTTATGGTAAAACAGAAGTACCAAGTAGAGCTTCAGACGGTTAGAGGGAAGAGAGGAATAAAGATGTCTAAAAATACTTGAGAAATAAAAAGAAACAAAATTAGGAAACATAATAAATAGAAATGTAAAATGAAGGAGTAGGGTTAAGACTGAATATGTGGGCACAATACATTCAGATGGTTTACTTTTCCTAATAAAAGATAAAACTCTCCAACTGAGATTTTTAAATGGCCATTTACCAGTGGTACACCTAATTAAACATTTCACAGAAATATTAAAAACAAAAGAAAAGTATGACAGTGGGAATGGCAAAATAAGGACCTCTGAAAATCCTCTTCTACATAAAAGCAATGAGAACATCAGCAAAAATTGTCAGAATTAATTTTTCAGAACCCTGGAAATTAACCAAAGGTTTGAAGCAATCCAGGAAGTGTTTATTCAAGAAAAGTAACTGAATTTGGTAAGAATAGTAAGCTTTGTGGCATTTTTAACTTGCTTCATTCCCATATTCCTCAGCTCTGTGGTAGCCTTGAAGACTAAACAGCCTACATTCATAGTAAAAACCAGTAGCCTGGCAGCCACTGGATGGTGCAGAATAGTAATGGAGCGTCTTTAAAACCCCATTTTGAGAGAATCATCATTATTTGACACTTCTGGTGGTTCCCTGGAAGAACTCACTCACAAGACTTTTTTTTTTTTTTTAAATTTATTTGACTCTGAGTTCACCAAGTGCAAATAACCTTTTCCTCTGGGGCATCTGTTGAAAACAAACATCAGCAATGGCTTAATATCACAGCTGCCTGAGGTGGTGGATAAGAATGGTAGCAAACAGTAGATAACCAAAAAGCGTAAAAGGAAAAGTTGAGGAATTAGATGTCCATAGAGGACTTTGAAAAGTTCTGACACATTCCTGGGGATCTAGCAGATCACAGGCATGCCCAGAGCTGAGAGCATTCTCATAAAGTACCTGAGAAGGTCCTAAGCTCTCATCTCTGTCTGACTTTGAGACTCTGTGCAAGCAGGATGTGAAGGCTAAGGCAGAGCTGTCAACTGCCTGATGAGTATTGAAGGTGTGCCCCAACATAGACATAGAACCTCTTTGCCAAGATCAGTTCTAGGCCTTTAAGGAAATTTGTGTTCAGTCATTAGCTGACCACTGAGCTAACCAAGCAAAGACTTCAGTGGCCACATATGACAAGAATACAGACTTTACAGATATAGTTCTGTACTTTACAAATTCAGTTAGAGGACAATCTGATTTCTAGAGTTGCCACATTACATTATTTGAGATGCCTGGCTTTCAACAGAAAAAAATATGAGACATGTAAAGAAACAACAAAAAATTTTTCCATTCACAGGAAATAATGCAGTATATTAACATTGCCCTTGAAGAAGTCCAAATGTTGGGCTTATTAGACAAAGACTTTATTTTTTTTAATATCTATCTATTTATTTATTTATTTGTTTGGGGTACAGTTGTTTTACAGTGTTCAGTTACTTTCTACTGTGCAGCTAAGTGAAGTAGAGTTCCCTGTGCTGTACAGCAGGTTCTCATTAGTTATTTTATACATACTAGTGTATATACGTCAATCCCAATCTCCCAGTTCATCCCATTTACCCTCTTTGCCCCCTTGGTGTCCATACATTTGTTCTCTACATCTGTGTCTCTATTTCTGCCTTGCAAACCAGTTCATCTGTACCATTTTTCTAGATTCCTCATATATGCGTTAATATATTTGTCTTTCTCTTTCTGACTTACTTCACTGTGTATGACAGTCTCTATGTCCATCCATATCTCTACAGATGACCCAATTTTGTTCCTTTTTGTGGCTGAGTAATATTCCATTTAGACAAAGACTTTAAGTTGTATATCTTAAATATGTTCAAAGAATTAATGGAATTCATGTCTAAAGAAATAAAGGAAATTATGAGAATGATGTCTCACCAAATAGAGAATATCAATACAAGGTAGAATTTATAAAAAAAAAAAAAAACTGCCAGAATCAAGTAGAAATTCTGGAGTTGAAAAGTACAATAACTGAAATGAAAAATTGACTGGAGGAACTCAACATCATATTTGAGCAGGCAGAAGAAAGAATCAGCAAACTTGAAGATAGGTCAATTGAAATCAGTTTTAGGAGCAAAATGAAAAAAAAAAATGAAGAGAACCAGAGTCTTAGAGATCTGTGTGACCCATCAAATGTACCAACATATATATATAATAGGCATTCCAGAAGGAGAAGGAGGAGGAGAAAGCATATTGAAAAAATAATGGCCAAAAACATCGCCAAATTGATGAAAAACATTAACCTACACATCCTAGAATCTCAGTGAACACCTAGTTGGATAAAGTCAAAGAGATTCACACCTAGATACATCATAATTAAACTGTCAAAAGCTAAAGACAAAGAGAAAATCTTGAAAACAACAAGCAAGAAATAACTCATTATGTACAAGGAACTCTCAAAATGATTTACAGCTGGTTTTTCACCAGAAAATGATAGAGGCCTGAAGGAAGTGGTTTTAAGCACAGTGTCAAAAGTAAGGACTCTGATACAAAAGTAAGGACTTTGATACAAGGCTGATCTACTTTTAGGTTTTGTTTTTTCTACTTATTAGAAAATTATTCAAATAATTTTATTAGATATAATTAGCTGTATGATATTTAACAAAATATTAGCTTCAATTTCCTCATCTTAACAGTGGTCCCATCTCAATTTTAATAGTCATGTCTAAAGGGATATTAAAGTTTTAGATAATACATACCAATTGTTTAACAGAGTGCCTGAAATAAACAGATGTTCAATAAATATTTTTTGAACATCTATTTATTTTAGGCCCACTGTTTCCAGGCAACTACTGGTCTGCTTTTTGATACTATAGATTAGGTTTCATTTCATGGAATTTCATACAAGTGGAATCACCATCATTCACTTTTTTTTTTTTAACCTAGATTCTTCTTCTTTATTTGAGGGTCAATTTTTAAAAATAAATTAATTTATTTTGGGCTGCATTGGGTCTTCGTTGCCATGCATGGGCTTTCTCTAGTTGGGGCAAGCGGGGGCTACCCTTCATTTCAGTGCATGGGCTTCTCATTTCAGTGGATTCCCTTGTTGCGGAGCATGGGCTCTAGGCACCTGGGCTTCAGTAGTTGTGGCACGCCAGCTCAGTAATTGTGGCTTGCGGGCTCAGTAGTTGTGGCTTGTGGGCTCTAGAGCACAGGCTCAATAGTTGTGGTGCAGAGGCTTAGTTTCTCCACAGCATGTGGGATCTTCCCGGATTAGGTATTGAACCCGTGTGCCCTGCACTGGCAGGTGGATTCTTAACCACTGTGCCACTAGGGGAGTCCCGAGGGTCAATTTTTTTTTTTAATGGTAGCATTTCTTTCTTTTTAATTTTAATTTTTTTAAATTGAAGTATAGTTGATTTACAATGTTGTGTTGGTTTCAGGTGCACAGCAAAGTGATTCAGTTATATATAAGAATATGTATATTCTTTTTCAGATTTTTTTCTGTTACAGGTTATTACAAGGTATTGAATATAGTTCCCTGTGCTATACAGTAGGTTCTTGTTGTTTATCTATTTTATATACAAGTAAGTCCCCTACATACGAACAAGTTCCATTCCAAGGGTGTGTTCATAAGTCCAATTTGTTTATAAGTCCAACAAAGTTAGCCTAGGTACCCAACTAACACAATCGGCCATATAGTACTGTACGGTAGTAGGTTTATAATACTTTTCACACAAATAATACATAAAAAACAAACACAAAAAACAAAACATTTTTAATCTTACAGTACAGTACCTTGAAAGGTACAGTAGTACAGTACAACAGCTGGCATACAGTGGCTGGCATCAAGTGAACAGGTAAGAAGAGTTACTGACTGGAGGAGGGAGAGGAGGTGGGAGGTGGTAGAGCTGAAGGATCATCAGCAATAGGGAATGGAGGATAAGCTGCAGTTTCACTCACACCTGACGTTGATGGCATAGGTTCTGGTTCCTTGCTGGATTCAATTCTATCTACCCTCTTGAAAAAACGATCCAGTGATGTCTGGGTAGTAGTTCTTTTTTTCTCATCATAGATAATATGGTAGCACTGGATTGCATTCTGACCGGCTGCTGCAACCTTTGTGTACCACTCTACGTTTGGGTCCTGTGCCTCAAAAACTAACAGTGCCTTCTTAAATAAAGAAAATCCCCTTGCCATTTTCTGCATTGTGAATCTCTTTGGTTCTTCAGTTATTTCTTCTTCCTCTTGTCTCTCTTTGTCCTTTCTCTGGGCCTCCAACTCCATCAGGTCTTCATTAGTAAGCTCCTTGTGTTGCACAGCAAAGAGTTCAATGAAATCGTCCTCTTGCAGATCTAGCTTGAAATAAAGGTACTGTACTACTGTACTCTATACAGTACTGTACAGGAAAGTACACAAAAGCACAACCACTTGTAGAGGGTGCATGAACATGACAACGTACGCCAGACACATGAACTAACTTACGTGGTTGGACATACTAATGCACGCTTGCATCTTTGAAAGTTTGCAACTTGAAGGTTCGCATGTAGGGGACTTACTGTACAGTAGTGTGTATGTGTTAATCCCAAACTCCTAATTTATCCCTCCCCCTCCTTTTCCCTTTGGTAACCATAAGTTTGTTTTCTATGTCTGTGAGTCTATTTCTGTTTTGTAAATAAGTTCATTTGTAGGATTATTTAATATTCCCCATAAGTGATATCATATGATATTTGTCTTTCTCTGACTTACTTCACTTAATATGATAATGTCTAGGTCCATCCATGTTGCTGCAAATGGCATTATTTTACTCTTTTTTATGGTTGAGTAATATTCCACTGTGTGTGTGTGTGTGTGTGTGTGTGTGTGTGTGTGTGTGTGTGTGTATAAATATATATATAAATCACATCTTTATCCATTCATCTTTTGATGGGCATTTAGGTTGCTTCCATGTCTTGACTATTGTAAATAATGCTGCTGTGAACATTGGGGTGCATATATCTTTTTGGATTATGGTTTTCTCTGGATATATGCCCAGGAGTGGGATTGTATGTGAACTCTAGTTTTAGTTTTTTAAGGAACCTCCATACTGTTCTCCATAGTGGCTGCACCAGTTTACATTCCCACCAACAGTGTAGGAGGGTTCCTTTCTCTCCACACCCTCTCCAGCATTTATTATTTGTAGACTTTTTGATGATGGCCATTCTGACTGCTGTGAGGTGATACTTTACTGTAGTTTAGATTTGCATTTCTCTAATAATTAGCGATGCTGAGCATCTCTTCATGTGCCTGTTGGCCATCTATATTTTTACCTGGCTTCTTTAACTCAGCTTTATTATTTTGAGAGTCATCCATATTGTAATGTCTATTAGTACTTCTTCACTTTTTATTGCTGAATAGTATTTCATTGTATGGGTGTACCACCATTAATCAATTTTAAGGTATTATTTTAGTAATAATAAAACTTTAATAAGACTCGGGATTTGCTCTAAAGAAAGAAAATATATATATTCTTCTTCCATGAAAGACGATTAGGAGACCTGAGTTACAAAGAGAAGGGGACACAGATTGGAGGTGTGCTGGTCTCTGCAACATGGATACAGGACTAGACTTTAGGAGATAGTTAACCAGGCAGAGATTCTCTATGGGAAAGCTAATTTCTAGTTTTATGATTTTTTTTTTGCATCCTAATAATTTTTTTATCCCCAAATCTTTAATAAAAGTCATGTTAAATGTTATGGTCTGTCAAACCTTTAGGAAAGAAATTATACCAATCCTACATAAACCTCTTTAAAATTTGGGTTCATTTTTGAAGCCCTGATACCAAAACCAGAAAAAAAGGCATTACAAGAAAAGAAAGCTATTGCCTGATGTGTCTCATGAACATAGAGGCAAAAAATGTCAACAAAATGTTAGCATATAAACTTCAGCAATATACAAAAAGGATAATACATCATGATCAAGCAAGGTTTATTGCAGGAAAGCAAGTTAGTGTAGCATTCAAGCATAATTTATTACATTAACAGAATAAAGGGGAGAAAACCATATGGTCCTCTTAATAAATGCAGATAAAGCAGCATTTGACAATATTCAACATCCGTTTATGATTTAAAAAGTTTCAGGAATATAAGGGAACTTCTTCAACCTGATAAAGAGAATCTGCAAAAACCTATAGCCAACATTATATTTAATGATTAAAGACCAAGTGCTTCCTCCTAGGATCAGAAACAGTGCAAGAATGTCCACTCCTACCTTTTCTAGTGTTCTAGGTGTTCTTGCCAGTGAAGTAAGACAAGAAAGATAAAGTCATATAGATTGGAAAGAAAGAAGCAAGACAGTCTTCATTTGCAGATGACATGAAGGTTTGGAGAATAATCTAATAAATCCTCAAAAATCTACATAGAATTAAATGCAGCAAAATATATGCAAGACCTATACATTTAAAGCTACATGACATTAATGAGTGAATTAAAGAAGACCTAAATAAACAGAGATATACCTTCTTCATGATCAGATCAGAAGAATTAGTATTGTGAAGGTGCCAATTCTTCCAAATTGAGCTATAGATTCAATTCAGTCTCAATCTAAATTCTAGCAGCCTTTCTTTCTTTCTTTTTCTTTCTCTCTCTTTCTTTCTCTCTTTCTTTTTCTCCCTTTCTCTATTTCTCTCTCTTTCTCCTTCCCTTTCTCCCCCTTCCTCCCTCCCTCCCTCCCATTCCTTTCTTCCTTCCTTCCTCCCTCCCTCCTTTCTCTCTTTCTTTCTCTCTTTCTTTCTTTCTAGAAATTGATTGACAAGCTGTATGAAAATGGAGAGAATCTAAAATAGTCAAAACAACTTTGAAAAAGAACAAAGTTGCTTACATGACCTGATTTCAAGACTTATAAAGCTACAATAATCAAGACATGGTACTGGTGTAAGGCTAGCTATATAGATAAAGACAGTGGCATAAGGATAGACATATAGGTGAATGAAACAGAGTAGAGAGCCCAGAAATAGCCTGCACATATATTATCAATTGATTTTTGACAGAAGTGTCAAGGTAATTCAATAGAGAAAAAGAATTTTTTCAACAAATAGTGCTGGAACAATGGGATATACATATGCCAGAAAAAAAAAAAGAACCTCAACTCCTACTTCATATCATATGTAAAAATTAACTTAAAATGAAGTAGATCATAGAACTAACTACAAAAGCTAAAACTGTAAAACTTTTAGAAGAAAACTTAGAAGAAAGTCTTTGTGAACTTGAATAAGAGAATGATTTCTTAGAGGAGGCACAAAAAGCACAAATCGTAAAATAAATTGATAAATTGAACTTCATGAAAATTAAAGACTTCTGCTCTTTGACATAGTATGGCCTGATCTCAGTTACACTTTTGGAGGACCTGTGAATATACCTGGAGCCAAGCTGTAAGGAAAGAGTGACAGCCTGATCAATCCAGGTACAAAATGGCGAGAATAACCTGTGGAGAGTGGAGTCTCTTCAGATTTATTTCAAAACTACCTGTTCCCTGGGCTTTGGCCACTTGCTCAAATAGAGAGCTTTGGCTGTTGCCATCACCCTGTCTCTAAATGCCACCAGCTGTCTCAAGTGAAGGGTGGGTCCATCATGCTTGCTGTGACAGAGCTGCAACAGCTCTGACCCAACCAGACCCATGGAGGGAGGCTTCAGCTTCACTCATGTCTACCTGGAAGGACTGGGTAATACTATCTGGAAATGGAAAAAACTGGACCAATGAGAGACAGGAGACTGGAAGTAGCCAGCAGATAATTTCCTCTGCATTCCTTCCCCGTGGACTGTTTTGAAGGCTTCTTGGAAGCAGTCGCAGGCAAACAAGCAGCCGTATGTGTTTTCTTATGATGCCTTGGCTAGTTCAGTTACAAGCCATCTGTATTTGTTTTCCCTCCTTCCTTGACTCATTTCCCTTTTTTCCTTCACTCTTGATGCCCTGAGGTTATATCTCCCAATACCTAATAGAATATTTGCAATTGACTCTGCCTCAGGCTAAGACAAAATGTAATAACAATCCTATGAGAAAGTCAGTACTGTTATTACATCCTCATTTTACAAACAAGGAAACTGAGGCCCAGAGAGGTGATTAATTTGTACAAGATTCTACAGTCAGTAAATGGAGGAGGTAGCATTTGAACTCTGACTCCAAAGCTTGTGCTCTTAGCAACTCTGCTATTATTCTGCCTGAGGGATCTTGGTCTGGCTGCCTGTCAGCTTCTTCCTAGACCATGATTCTGAAGACAAGATCTTGCCCTCATTATGAGTTCTGGCATGTCCAGAGTCCCTGTCTCACAGGATCTTGGTTGTGGGGCTTTCTTACTGTATTTGTACTGTGAAAAATGATGTGAGCCAGTTTGGGTGAGGAGCGGTTGTAAGACAAAGCATATTAGAAACAGGAGCTCTAGCCATTCTTGACAACGGGGTAGACAGATACATTTAGTGAAGGGAGCATTTCTGACTGGGACAAGGTTACTCTTCAGGCTGTGATGGGAACTAGGGACCTTCAGACTTCAACCTGCCTGTCACTAGATAGAAAAGAAAGTATGACACCCCCGTTCTCCCCTGCTGTTAACACGACAGTTATGTCTTCGATTGCTAAAGGGTAGCCAGTTCTATTACACTGATGATATATAACAGGGTGGAATCATCCTTTCTAGTTCCTGTGCATTTAAAAAAAATAATATATTCAGTTATTCAGTGACAAGTTTTGAAAAGTCAGCTGTGACTTCACAGCAAGAAGAAGACTGATTTTTGAAGCTTAACAGCATCTTTATGAGGTAGAAAGTGAAAAGGCAATTAATATTGGTTCTGTAGTTCAGTAAACCCTTATGGATAGCCTACTCTGTAAGCTATGTATCCTGTGATAGACCCTGGTGATTCAAAGGTGAATAAGATAGGGTCCTCATAGGGTGACCAGCTCTCCTGGTTTGCCTGGGACTGAGGGGTTTCCCTGGTTGCAGGACTTACAGTTCTAAAACTGGGAAAATCCTAGGCAAATTGAAACAAGCCGATTACCCTACCTGTACCCCAAGGGGCTCATAGGCTAAAAAGGAGGGCAGTTATGCAAGTGCCTGTGGCTATGAGATAGTGTGATATGTGAAATTATGGAATAATAATATCTTTTACTTCTATGACACCTTCTGTGAGCCAGGCAGTATTCAAAATAATGCCTTTATATATATCAGTTCACAGAATCCCTTAACAGCCCTGTGAAGTAGGGACTATTATCCCCACTTTACGCAGGAAGAAACTGGGACACTTCTAAGGTGCAGATCTGGGATTCAAGCCCAGGCAATATGGGTCTATATCTGATAAATTAACCTCTAGACACTGCTCTCAAATGCCTAAAGCAAAGAAGTAGCAAAAGGGACAATTGATTAACTTCGTGGGTAACGGGAGGTGGTCACGGGAGAACGGGGTGTGGGGAAATGAATTAGAGAAGGTGATGCCCGAGCACGAATTTAGGAAGGAAATAAGAAGTCATTCTAGGTAGAACAGCTCAGGTTGGGACATGGAAATGTGAACTGTCATGGTGCTGCTGGTAAGTCAATGTCCACAGGAGCCCTAATGGTATTTTTCTGGGCTCTGACACGTTCACTGGTACATTTCATCCACCATGCCAGGAACTTCGGAAAGGAGCCTCGAGAGGTAGCAGGGCCAGGCTATCAAGCACTTCGCGTACCATTCTAAGAAGCGTAGATTTCAACCTGTTCACGACAGGGAATCACTAGAGAACTTTAAGAAAAATCTGATATTTGCATTTTTATAGAATTACTCTGGAGGCATCCAGAGGGCGATTTGAAAGGGAGAGGGTTGTGGTGGGACCAGTGACAAGTGATAACCAAGTCTGAAGGTCTTGAAGAAGTCCCTGTGAGAGCTGGTGACTTCAACTACAGTATGTGACAATAGGGATGGAGAGGGCTGGACAGATTAAAAAGATGAAGAAAGTAAAATGGATCAAGCTTTGTTAGTGATTGGGTCGAAGGGCTAAAGGAATCAGGAAATATGAAGGTAACTTCTATGAGCTTTGCTTGGCTAACTAGCCAAATAATGGTTCCACCAATAATTTAAAAAACAAAACAAAAGAACACAGGAAGAAGAGTGGATTTAAAGGAGAAAGATGGTAAGTTCAGCTTTCCACAGTGTGACTCTCAAGGGCCTAGAAGAAATCTAGATGATATTGTCTAAGCCAAGCATTCCACACAAAAAGGACTTGGCTTGTCCTAAAAACTACTTAGTTTTCTGATCAAGAGTGAAATAATAATTATGAGGGAAGTTCTTGGAGACATGTATGAAATCAAAAGAAAGCAGGATAATTAATATAATATTAATGCAGCATTCTTTGGGCTTCCCCTGAGGTAGAAAACATTTAATACATTCATTTATGATAAAGTATTGGTGGCTTCATTTATTACTCCTCCTAAGAAATATCTGTATTTAATAAAAGACAGCAATACTTAACTGAATTCCTGATAAAAGAATTTCAGGTACCTCAATCCTAGAGATGGAACTTTTTTTGTGTGTGATTTTTTCGTAAATGAGCCTTCTAGAACGAAATCACAGTACATTTACAGCTGCTAATTCCATGTACATGGGGGTAATTTGAACATCTGAAAGTTGTCATAAATTCAATACATAGGTTTCTCTCATCCCTGAGTTAACTCCGCCCAAATATTTCCACGTTTGTTTATTTCAAACATTTAAGACCTTCAGTATCTTGTCATCCTAGGTATAGAAAATCAGTTATTATTGACCAATAATGAAAAAAAAATATTTACATGACCTATATTTTAATTTTTTTTTTTTTTTTTTTTTTGCGGTACGCGGGCCTCTCACCGCTGTGGCCTCTCCCGTTACGGAGCACAGGCTCCGGATGCACAGACTCAGCGGCCATGGCTCACGGGGCCCAGCCGCTCCACGGCATGTGGGATCCTCCCGTACCGGGGCATGAACCCGTGTCTCCTGCATCGGCAGGCGGACTCTCAACCACTGCGCCACCAGAGAAGCCCAGAATTTTAAGTTTTTTAAAAAATGACATTTTTCATCTCTAGTCTCCCCTTCTAATTCCCTAAGGGTAATCATGGTCCCTTCAGACTACTCCATATCCGTTAGATGGGGGAAGGGGCAGGCATCTCCTCATCCCCACATAAAATCTCATTTGTGGGTTTCTGATGCATGATCTCTGGATTAAAGTGTATGAACAATGATCTTAATTACCTATTACATCCTTTAACAAGAAAGATTTAAGTGGTATCTCATGGATACATTAGTCGAACTTAGCATATCTTCTTTGAAATCAGGAATGGAAGGAGTGGAGGAATGGAGATTCAGGGAGAGTAAGTGAATTTCTCAAAGACACACACTTAGTCTCAGAACCAGCAAAAGGGACTTGCTTTCCTGATATCTCTAACCACGAAGCAATGCTGTCTCCTTTCTGTTAGGATGCCATCATTTGTGAAACAGCCAGATCATGTGGGAGAATGACCCTGCTCTTGTGATTGAGTGGCCTGGGGATACTTTCTACTAGGCAAAACGCCACCCATCTCTCAGATTTCTTAACTTTGGTTTTTATTTAAAGAAGCATGCTGCTCACTGTTCCAACATCATCCATCCTTGTCAGCACCCAAGGCCACAACTTCATCTGAATCGCCAATGATATACTGCAGATAGAGTGCACCAAAGACATTAAATTCTATATAACATTTATGTGGACCCTGAGCCCACCAGAGATGGATTGATGCTGCCATAAAGTCTTGCAGTAGCCAGGCAAACAAAAGACTAAGGAGACATGGTGGTGGTGGTAGGAAAAGCAACAGCTTCCTCCGTTCCTTTCCCCCTCTGCAGAAACTGGCTTACATCGTATTTAGGAAATGAGAAAATTAAATGAGAGTACAGGGATTTTGGGGGGCCCAGCAGAGAAGCAAACTTAGCCTTGATTATCAATGGTATTTCCAGCAGCCTTGGCTGGGCCAACAACCAGCATGGGTAACAGGGAACTCAAAATATCCCACTTGCAAACCTAGGGCATCCTCCCAACCATATATCTTCATGGAGTGAAGAACTTAAGAAACATGGGGGTCAAAGTGGCAGTGGATCAAGCAAGGGTTTGCACGCATGTCTGTTGTGTCCCCTTGGCGGGTATCCTCAGCATCACTATCATGAGGTTATTTATGAGCATGTCCACCCAGGATGGACGGAATGCTGGCATTCCTTTCTGATGTCCACCCTGCAGACTGGATGAAAGACCGCAACATGCCTGGATTTGTGTTCGGGATTATCAGCGTGATGGGATCCATCCTTACCTGATCCAACAAGTATTTGGTAGGCACTCAGGAACCCGAGTGGAAGATGATCTTACACAACAAAAGCATGATGTATTTTTAATAGCTAATGCTAATCAGTTATGCAAGCACAAAATGTCCTTAAACTTGCTGCAAACAAAATGACCAATGATCAGAAATGGGGCTTCTCTACCCCCATCCTCACCTATCCACATAAACGTGTATGTGCTATTGCAGAACCACTCAGTATGTCTTGTGTGCGTTCTTCATGGACTGCCTGCAGCTAATTTTGGAAGATGCAGATTTTTAAAATCATTTAAACCGCAGCAACACATACACATTTAAAAAAGAATCGGTAACTAAGAAAGCCCCACATTCACACGAAGAAAGACAACAATAAATTGGACTTACCAGTTTAGGTTGTCTGAGGCAGCAGAGGAACAAGTTGTTGGTAATTGTCCAGTGCTCTCATTCAATAAATCACATTGGCTTTGCTTTCTCCTGTGGCTCAGCCTCTGCGCAAAGCAAGCAAACCTCCTTCCTATTCTGTGTAAAGAATAAAATGCGAGGAGGATCACTGCAGGCAAGAGCTGAAGTCCATGATCACTAAGCTACTCTTAATGCAAAACAAAAGAGCAAATGACGCACGGGGAGACAATAGGGGAAGGAAGCAGCCTGGCTCAGAGTCTAGGTGTGCTCGGGACTGCAGCCCTGGGAAGGCTTGATTTCTCAAGCCCTTGTGCATGTAGTAAAATGATGCCATGACTTCCTTGCGTCTTTAGCCTATGGTAACTGTGAGGCCCATCAGGAAAGGCTGACCTGGACGACAAGCTACATGGCAAACACGACTGAATCGAAATGGGTTGTTACTCAGGGATGAGCAAAGGGGCAATGAGGCAGCCAGTTAGCTTTGCACTATGTTAACTGCCGGGGAAGAAATATCGTCTGGCGTCCAGGAGCCCATCCAGCATCCTGTAACTGCAAATGGTCCACAGCTCTCCTGGGGCCAGGCACTCCCTTACTCCCACAGCTGCTTGGGACCAGAAGCACACAGGTGGCAGCCACATCCTCTCACCTTGTGGCACATGTGCAATCCTTTACAAGCTCCCAGCAGGAGCTAGGGGCATCTTTAGAAAGCTCCCAATCCAGTCGGGGCGGCTCAGCCAATGCTAGAGTTTTTGCCTGAGCAGGTTCTGAGAAAGTAGTCAGCAGACTTGGGACTTAGGACACCAAAAGGCTCAGTCTTAGGAAAAAAGATTCCAGTGCTTCCATTCCAGCCTCATCTGGATGCACCTGGCTCCTTTCGCATCGTTATGCTTTATATGACTAATAAGACACACAGAATGGATTTCCTAGAAAGCCACTTATGTAGGCACTTTTCATGGTTCTCTCTGAAATAAAATGGCAAATGACCTTCACAGCTGCTTATTAAATTTAGGGCATATAGGAATACCACACATGCACGCACACACATACACACATAGATACACACACGTCCCTAGCAACAGCATTGAGAATCTTTTCTAAAGCTCTATTCAGATTCTCTTTCTGCCAAATGAAAGCTTAGCTTCTGTGATGCCTTCAGAAATAATTTTGGACCCTTTTACTAGGCACTGATGCTGGTCTGTGATTTACACCTGGAGCTGAATCAACTCCCCTATGTTGAATGTGACCCTGTAGCAAATCAGGAGAAAATCTCTTGGTTATAAACCAGAGGGTGGAGTGTTAATATTTGGCCTGGTAATTCATTAGGATCCCGGGAATGGTATCTTGTATTCCTGAAAATCTCCCCCTTTCTAGAGACAGCATCTTACCCATCCCTAACAAGTGGCTCTTCTAGAGCTGGGATCCGAGGTAAGGTTCAGTGACATAAAACCTGGGTGCCCAAAGGAGGAGTTCCGTTAAGTTTTCCACAATTGTTTTACTTTTTCTTTTCTCATTCGAAAGGGAAATTCTCTCTCTGGCACATTTTTTTCTCTCTTTCTCTCATTGAATTTATTCGTCCATGGAAGCATTGCTAGAAATAATCTAATTTGGGAATATGCATGCCCTTGAGGTTGAGAAGGCTATTTTTTCATCAAGGATTAAGAAAGAGTCAGGCTACCCTTTCACAGCTTAAGCCTAAATGATTGCCAGGTAAAACTTTACCCTTATCTCTAGGAAAGCTTTGACTTTAATGCAGATTGACTTAAATTCCATCTGCTGGGGTAAGCCAGGTGACTCTGAGTAATTCTACTAAGGTTAGGGGCTGCCTCACAGGGGTCATTAGTTTAATCTGCTATGCAAACCTAAGGGGATGATGCCGCCTGTAATAGTGGCATTGCTTTCTGGAGCAAATGCTCAAGACTGAGTCATTTCATGAGCCCGTGTCTATTGCAAAGGAGATCCATTCATTCATCCGTTCATTTATTAATCCACCCCTCAACAGACATTTATTATTACTTAGTAGGCTAGATACACTGTGCCAAATACTTTAATGTTATGAAAAGCCTGCCAATAAGTATAAACTCCCAAACATACTTTAGCAAAATTCTCCATAATCTGGCTCTGCCTATCCCTCTAGCCTAATTTCTTACCACCTTCCTACTTGCCTTCCATGCTGTAGCCTTTTTGAATGTCTTTCAGTTCCTTGGACATGCCATACTGTCTCTTAACTCCAGAATTCTGCATATGATTTTCTCCTGTCTGAATGCTCAGTCCCTTTTGTCTGGCTAACGCACGTACGGTCTTAGAGTCTTGACTCAAACATCATCTCTCTGGGATATTTTTCTAGTCCCTGGGCTATTAGGGCCCCCACTCTGTGGTCCTCTAAGACCTTATACCCTCCCATCATTATATCTATCACATTTTCTTGCACTTAACTTGTTTAACATCAATCATTCCCATTTTACTGTAAGAGTTTAAGTGCAAAGTCTTTTATTCACTGCTCTATCTCCAGTGTCTAGCACAGCTCCTGGCACATAGAAGGTGCTCAAAAAATATTGAGTGAGTGTTTTGTTGAAGGGCTTAGCATGAATTTACTGAATGATGAATAAACCATCTCAAAGAATAACAGGGGTCTGAGAATTGAAAGGAACCCTAAAGTTCACTTAGTACATCTAATTTTTCTTGCCAAGTGGCCATCACTGAATGCTTGTCTCCTCTGATTATTCCTTCTCGATTAATCTCAGCCCATACTGATCACACATTTACTTTGTCCCATACCCCCCAGCACTTTCACAGCATGTTCTTGCTTTTTGTTTTCCAGCTGCTTCCTGGAGTTTGTCTCATTTCTACAAACTGGTATTCTCCATAACACTTAACATAAGCCTGCAATTATTTGATGCTGATTCATTCAGCAACAAATATCTGAACAGGGAATTAAATGATCAGAGTCTTGCTTTAGGAAGATTACTCTGGTATTGGGGGAAGGATGGGTTGGATCAGCCAGACCTAGACAGGACTCAAATAATGACCACAGCTCAGAGATGGCGTTTAAAAGCAGCCTTGCCCTTTCTTTCCCTCTGCCCCTCCCCCATCGCCCCACCCTCCACATCATAATATCAGTGTTCTCATTTGGAACATTGAGAATGTTTGTTCCATGCTCAGCACTTCCCCTCCACCCAGCTCCACCCCCATGGTTAGTTCACTTGCTTAGGTTATTCGTGAACATGTCTCACTGATTAAAGTTCCTTTGAAGACAGGGATTGCATTTTACTTATTTTTCAAATTTTCTTCCTCCAGCCTTTACACCGCCTGGCCTAGTGTCTTGCAGATAGTAAATGCTCAATAAGTATTAAGAAAGAAAAGCACTTATTCTATGCAGAGCATTGGATAAAACAGTATGGTGAGGAGGGGTACAAAGTTGAATGAGACATCTTTTGAAAGATAAAAGAGATCTATTTAGTGAGAGAGGTGAAACTTATTATAATACAGGGCAGAAGTAAATGTGTCATAAAAAAGTATGAGCAATGTGCTAAGGGAGCACAAAAGAATTACCACTTCCTTCCAAGATGCTTAGGAAAGATTTACAGAGAAGGTTGCATTTCAGCTGGATCTGGAGGAATGAAGACCTCTGGAGGTTAAAAAGAAGAGAAGGGAATGGAGACAATGCACAGAATTCGTAGAATATTTGGCGATTGACAAGTAGTCCTGTTGGGCTGGAGTAAATGGTGATGGGAGGACCTAATGGAATTTAGGTTCCAAAAGTAGACAGGGGCTAGAATGGAGAGCACTCAAACACTGCATTAAAGAGTTTGGGCTTTATCGTATAGGTGACAGAGATTTGAGCAGGAGAATGTCAGTGCAGCTGATTAAAGATCCCTCTACGTCTAGCCATCATGGACCATGAACTGAAGTGGGAAGAACCTGGAAGTAGGAGGACATTGATGGTGAGGGACTGTGAGTGTGTAGATTAGGAAATGAACATGGGACACTCTTTGGAGGTAGAACTTAAAGGATTTGTCAGCAGGTCAGGCAGAGGAAGTGAAATGGAGAAAGAAGCTGGGTTTTAACTTGCATGATGGCAAATGACGGTGATATCGATCCCTGTACACAAACATAGAGATAATTTAGGCATTCATGTAGTGCTGTGAGCACCTTGTGAAGACAGAGGAGAGAGCAGGAGACCGAGTCCTGGGAGCCAGGTGAATGTGCCTAGACTGCTTTGAAGAAGCCATTCAGCAGCAACTGTAGAAGTCAGTAGAGGGTGCGGCAGATGAACTACCTCTGGCAACACATAGGGCCATTTGCAAGGGGAAGGGTGTAGAATTTCCCTTGAAAGAAGATTTCCCGATTAATTGTTAGGGTTTGCAGTTTCCCATCTTGGAGTTGTTTAGCTCAGTGGAAAGAACCCTGGTTTGGGATGGGGACTTTGAGCTTGAGTCCTTGAGCTCTCCTCACCAGCTGTGTGACCTTGGGCGAGTACTTTCTATCATGAGGTCTCAGTTTTCCCACTTGAAAACTGGGAGTTGGGCCAGTTAAATTCAACGATTCCTTTTAGTATTGTACTGTTCTCTGATTTGTGAAGTGCAACATTTAGAATTTCAGAACACTTGTGAAATTAGGCCAAAATCCACCAGCATCAGAAGCTACTAATGTCCACTGTCTCCTGCAAGAGCATGCCCATATTTTGAGAATGTCCATTGCAAACGCATGTCTGCCCTGCGGTTAGTTCCATGTGGTTTGTTTGTAAGACACATTTAAATTGATCACTTTCTGATGACCATTTTCTAACAATTTTTCACCCTTTTTATTCAGCGAAGATTTTTTTAAGGGGGTGCCTTTTCATCAGAGTCCCAAAATTAAGTTATGGGAAGAAAGCGGCAGTCCCTTACTGTGGTCGGTAAAGAGTTTGGCCAGCCTACTTCCGCTCCCTAATCTCCTGACCTTCCTTAGGGCGAGGCTGCTCAGTCATGGCTCTGATTCTTTTTTCAAAATTAAAATGTGCTACTTATCGAAAGCTGCTAAAAAGGAGACAAAAAAATAGGAAAAGAAAACTAACACCCCAGGGTGTATCTGAACATGCTTATTATGTGTGAAGTTGTTAGTAATGAATGTGAAACTCTTCCTCCTCCTCCCTCTCAATTTCTAAGCCCCAAAGAAAAAAGAAAAAGGGGTGGGGGAGGGCATTGGCTATTCAGTCCCAAGCAGACCTTTTCAAAAGGTGCAGACTGTTCATAGGCATGGTATTTCTTGATTATTTTGTTTTAAGTGCCAGTTGACCTTTCAGACTAAAAGTAAAGGTCCTCAAATATCCTGAGAAACCCTCCTTTGGATTTTTTTCTCTAAGTCTTGGAAACTTAGATTCATGACATTCAAAAAGACCCTTCAAAAAGAGATGGTCCGTATGACTTCTAGTATGATTTGATGACAGGGTGTTTATCTGAACTAATCATGTGAGATTTTCCAGAGTTGCATTTTTGAGAAATGGGATTCTCTTAAGGAGGTTACAAACACTTCACTGAAAGCTTTCCAAGAACGGCTTCATTCGGCCTCTCTGCAGCCTCTCGCTGGGCTGTAGCACCGATGTGATAATCAGGGTCCTGCTTCTGAAAAGTCTTCTTGTTCTGGCTGCCACCCTCCTTTCAGTCATCATTAGAATTCTCAAGCTATGAATCCCCTATTGTCTGTGTGAGCCCGGGATCCCCACACCATGCAGAGGAAGGAATGTGAACCTCCTAGGTCTGGCTCTAAGTCTCAACCTTATCCAGCAGGTCACAAAGCCCCATTTATACGCAGCTCTAAAGTTTTATCATAATTCTTTATCTGCTCAGCCCCATATATCCTCTAGGGCAGTCCGGAGACGTTTGGTAATGAAGCTCATTTATCCTCATTTTCTCAATTGGCACACTTAAAGTTCTAATATTTATGTTCACACTGTCCTAATTTTGAATGTCAAAGATACTATGCTAGACAAGTAGCATTGCCGAAGGATAACTGAACCACGCAGAAGAGTTCACCAGAGTCTGAAACATGATGTGGTTTGTCATATTACCAATCATTGCATGAGAAATAGTTACTTTTAATAACTCAGTGAAAAAATAATAATAAATGCTGCCATTTATCAAATACCTCCTGTGTGTCATGCAGCAGTACCACTGAATCCTCACACAAAGAGGATTATCCGCTTTTTACTGATGAGGAAACTAAGGTTCAGAGAGATTAGTTAACGTGTTTATGCGCACTAAGGGGCTGAGCTGGGACTCAAACCCAGATCTCTGTTTGCAAAACTCATGGCATTTGTACCTCACTCCTTTGCCTCTTCCCAGAAATACAGTTTGTGGGTTGTTTTAAACTAGTATAACATACTTATTTTTTAATGACAAATACATGAAGAATTATGAACTTAGGGCTGTTCAAATGTTTTGGCCAACTGAGTAATGAGATTTGCTCTGATAAACATTGATTAGCACAATACCATGTCAGAGTAGGAATTTGCGGCATATACTTCACCTATCAATAGGTGGCAGCATTCACCTAAATCTCTCCAAGAGGAATTAGCACAGGTTACTTCTCCTCGCAGCCACCCCCAAGGCCATCTACGTTCTATCATAAAGAAGAGCATTTACAGTAAATGGGTTGCTAAATGGATCGTGATCATGCCTCTGTATAGTGAAATTTGGACTGTACTGAGGCTGTAGGGGAGGACAGTGAATCCTCCCGGAGACCCTGGAACTCCACTCCATTCACAACAGTCATTTTGGCTATTTCTCTGGGGAGGTCTTTTGTTTGCAACTCAAAATCAAAGGGACTTTTGTGTCTTTACTTACTTTAAGAATGTTGTGTAGAATCCTAAAATAATTTAAAAATGAAATTGTTAATGCCCTAGAATTTGATAGTTCATGTGTTTATCATTCAGAGAAAGAGTTTGCTTAGATCGGGACAATAAAGCAACTGGCAGACTACATGGTTTCAAAACCTTACGTACAGGGCTTCCCTGGTGGCGCAGTGGTTGAGAGTCCGCCTGCCGATGCAGGGGACGCGGGTTCGTGCCCCGGTCCGGGAAGATCCCACATGCCGCGGAGTGGCTGGCCCCATGGGCCATGGCCGCTGAGCCTGCGCGTCCGGAGCCTGTGCTCCGCAATGGGAGAGGCCACAACAGTGAGAGGCCCGCGTACCGCAAAAAAAACCCCCAAAAAACCTTACGTACATATACACCTACCCATCAAATCATACGAATCTTCACCAGGAAGCATGGAAGCTGGAGTCCATAAGGACTTTTATAAGGGTTCAATATGCAAGTCAAAGTAGTCAAGCTGATGAGCCAGAATACTGAAGGATAAATGACTTCTGAATTTTAGGTGTATTCTTCCTCCACTTCTTCCTACTCCTGTGTCTTCTCTTTCTCCTCCTCCTCCTTTTTATTTTATTTCTTGGAAAGAAAATCTTAATATAAAAAATATGTAGTTAAAAGTATTAGCACAGAATCTATCTCTATTTTCTAGCTGCCAATAAGAGTCTGCCTAGTAGGATTTACTTTTATAAAGTCAAGAAAACAGGTGTGGTGGTAGAAAAAAGGGCAAGCTGAAAGATGCTTAGACCTATCTTTTTGTTGACTAGTCCATTTTTGTTTGGGATACTTGGAACTGATCATCATCAATGACAACTGAAAAGCACTTAGAAATCAGACGAGAGGAAGAGTCCTAACTCTCAGAGCTAAGAAGTTGACTTAAGTAAGATTCTCAGGAGAGCAGCGTCTCTCAAAAGAATTCAGATTGGAAGGGAGAAGGCTTTGGAGACTGCATGTTAACTTTCTCTTTTATGTTCCCCAAATGGAGTGTCTTTCTCTTGTTTCACTGTGGTATTTGTAACTGCTTTAGTGCTCTCAGCACAGACTAACATTGTTAGAGTTACTTGGGGCTCTCCTTTCCTTACTGGATTGAGATCTCTAGGAGGGCAGGACTCAGACCTCACTGACCATTGGATTTGCCTCTCAGCTCAAGGATGGGGCCCCTGTGCATCGTCATTGATGATCATTGATGTTATTCAATGCATATATGTTTAATTCAACTGAATTAAAGAGAACTCAGAGGAATGCATTTTATACCTTGTTCCTAGTTTAAAGAAAAATTGCAGCTTGGGTGTTGGATACTACACATCAGTCACATTTCTTATTTCTCATCTAGTTCTTCCATTTCAGGACAGCATTGGTAAGTGACTGCCAAAGCCCACCACATCCCTGGAACCGTTAATTAGCTAATTTTATATCCTTGGCAAGGCCACTGTATTTTGTAGAATGCCCTGGCCATAGGAAGGTTAAATGCAGAGGCAGGCAAAAAAGCCATTACAAAGGATATTAAGTGACCCACATCTAGTGTATCATTCCAGTCACTAATGTTTCCTGCCTTTGTGGTTTGGAGACCCAACCTGCACTAAAAAGCAGAATGCTACAATGCTGTTTCCTAATGGTGGCTATCATTGTTTCCCATATTAGGACAAAGCTAAGCACGAGGGTAGACATTCATCTTCAAAAGCTTACAAAATTACATTCAACTCATTCGGCATATCAGGAGATACAGCCATGCTTGGGAAATGAATTACCCAGCTGAATATCACAGGCATAATGAAGTTGTCAACAGCAACAGTGCAGCTGTAGATTGTCTGAGTACATGTTGACTGTGCTGGCCATTCAGGGACATCCCAGGAAGGAAATTGTTGTCATATTATCCACCACATTCCCAGACTCGACCTGATATCCCCAGAAGCACATGGAAAACAACAGTAACAATAACAAACCAGAAAGAGCATCCTCTTATTCCCAGTATGGGTGGATTCTCTCTCCTCCTGCAGCTCCAATCTGTCATCTTCTTAAAAAAAAAATAACCATGACAAGGGAGTGTAAGTTTAGATTCTAACCTTCCAAACAAACACTTCACAATGGGCTGCTTTAACTCTGTTAACTTCAAAATCAGCCACAGTCCAGCAGGAACGCCAACAACGTGGTTGGAATTTACACCTTTCTTATGAGTCAAGGATGAAGGCATGTTGAGTTGTCCCTTTCTGCAGAAGTGTCTGAGCAGGTTGATACGTAGTGTCTTGACATCAACTAGAATCTTCTGAAAGATTTTCTCGCCCCCCCCCCACCTTTTTTTTTTTGGAAAAAAGAACACTTTTAGCTTTCTCCTCTATTAGTTGAAGGGGTCGGACTAGAAGATCTTGAAGGGCACTTCTGACTCTAGCATGCTATGATATCAAAAGGCTACTAAGAGCACTTAGCACATAAAAGAGTATCTCTGCCGCAAAGACAAATTGCTTTATTTCTAAACAGCTGCTCTTGGTTTGTACTGGAAATACAGTTGTCTCTCAGTGTTCACAGGGGATTGGTTCCAGGACCCTCCCGCCCCCTCCATGCTCCAGTCCCTTATAAAACATGGTGTACTATTTGCATATAACCTATGCACATCCTCCTGTATATCTTATATCATCTCTAGATATTTAATAATATCTAATACAATATAAATGCTATGTAAATAGTTGCTGGTTCATGACAAATTTGTTTGCTTTTTTGGAACTTTTGGAAATTTTTTTCCTGAATATTTTTCATTGGCGGTTGGTTGAATCCACAGATGTGGGACCCACAGATATGGAGGGTCCACTGTGTGATCTGATACTTCAGAACCAATATAGGTGAACTTCCTTTCCCTAGAGTGCATTGAAATCTGCTTATAACACATGTGTTATTTATCAGGAATGTTTTCTTTTTAAAAAACTAAATAATGTAGATGTGCCTCCCTCATTAATAGAACCCTATATCTATTCATGTTTTCTTTGGATAAAGACAACAAGATGTTTCTATTGGTAGGACTGATGCTTTTGTATACGCTTACCATATTGCATGGGAGCATTTGATTCTTTGATTACCCAAGGTCTTCACTCAGTGAAGAGTGATTTGCATGAGTAATACTCTGGGCAGTTTTGGTGGTCAGTCAAGCCATAGAGAAAATTCTCCTCCTCCCACCCTCATTTATTTTTTTCTCCTGAGTGCCAGCCAAAACTGGATTTTCATAAACTCTTCCAGGAATATTTCTGTTTGGAGTTTAAGTCCAGGTTTAAGTTGAATTGTTGGTGCCTAAGACCAAATTTCACAACAGGTCCTCTTATCCTTGGTTAACTGATAAATAAATAAATCTCTGAAGAGGCCTGCCATCTTTTCCAGGTTGCTTTCTCCATTTACTTTGCAGCCCAAGAGTTTCCTAGATGATAGCTGTGTGGATGGCCTGGGATCCAGCCCCCACCAGATTGCTTACCTGCCTATCCCCACAAGGAATACCTCACCAGTTTGACAAACGGTTTATTTCCATAATTTCACAACATCGGAATTTTAGTAGAGAAGATATAAGTCTTTGTAAATAATCACAAAGAGTTGAGAATTCAAAATACTTAGGTAAAGGAGAAGTGAAGACGTTAATTGTATTTGCTCATTCAAACATAATAATGAAGACCTATAGCTGTGGGACAGGACCCAGCAATTATAAAGGTAGTATACACTGTCACTTAGACACTGGACCGTAAATGCCACTTTACCCATTAAAATTACTCTCAGCAGAAGAGAAAAACTTCTTTCCCTTTCTCCTAAAAATGCCAGATCAAGTTTGCTGTGCAAATGTCAGTAGCATCTGACCCAAAGCACACAGCACCAAAGAAGTACTTAACGAATTGAAGAAGAAAGAAAAACAGGAAGAAATAAAAATAAAGTCAAAGAAGTTGTAGTAATACTTTTAAAGAAGGCTTTATAGATTCATCCTGTTAAAATTTAGCTTCATCTCTATTATTCCCACCTTCCCCTTACAGATGTTGGCACAGCCCTTTTATTCCTGGCCTAGTTCTGTCTTCAGACTTCTGTCCCACGTCCCTTTCTTTACTCCGTCCCAGACTCTGAAATCCCATGAGAGCAGACACAGGAGGGGCCAAATGGGGTGCCCTGGCCACTTTGTAAGTTTGCTCAGCAGAGCTTTTTCAAGGACTACATACGCCAAATACTCAATGTAATTCTTCTATGGCATTGTCAGACCTACCGGATGCACCTCGCAAGAGAGCAAAGGAACTGAATGGAATTAGAGGCTCAATGGCTTATTCACTTCATTCATTATTTGGGGGGAAAATCCAAGACTTTGCTCAGAGCGGATTAAAAGGACTGCAACAGGCATCTTCCGTCTGCGCTGCCAATCTAGCTAGGATAGTCTCTGCTTGGTTTGAAAAGGAGGTCACAAAGTTCCACTTATTTCTCAGATCCTCAACACTTAAACTCAGCATGTCAAACACAACCAAAGCTAGTTATTCATTCTCACCGCTTGTTCAGTAATTTACCTTCAGCATCAAAGAAAAGTAGGGATTTTCCTTATAGTCCACCTCCAAAAAGCATTTACTTCTTAAATTAAAACACACACGCACATACAAACACTAACACACACCACACTACAGCTTCACCATCTCCTCTAGATATATAAGTGAGAAAATCAAGCACTTAGGAGCATTTATACTTCATCAACCAAATATTAATTTAGTGCAATGCAACATATGGGTGGGAGAAATTGTGGCTATATTTTAACTGATTAAATTAAGACTACATAGGCTGAAGAGAGTTACATGTAGCCCAGTGAAACGCACTTGCCCTTGAACAAGAAGAATTTATTTTGAGCTTGGTAGCACTGAGCGGTTGAGACTGAGAGTAGATTCCTTTCTGAGATGGCATCAGGCATCACACAAGGACCCCAGAGTTAGAACGAAATGGTTTAGAGTTTTGTTTGAAAAAGGACCACGGTTGCTTTCATTTAACCCAACATCATTACTGCTTTCCTTTCCCTACATCTATACCTTCTTCTACCACACCCTTGTCTAACAGGCCCTCAGGCACTGTAGACTGTTACAGATGAGGGAAGCTGAGGTCAGGGATCCGTTGAAAAGTACAGTACTTGGGAAATGAAATACCAGCTAGAGTAAGGAAATGTGACTAAAGGATTTTGAGTTTGCTACTTTTTAGCTGTGAATCTTTGGTAAGTCACTTGACTTTGGGAGACTCAATTTTCTTACCTATAAATTGGAATTAATAGTAGTTACCCTGCAAAATGCTTGAATAGACACATCACAACAGAAGATATACAAATGGCCACTAAGCACATGGAAGGGCGCTCAACTTGATTAGTCAACAGAGAATTGCAAAATAAAACCGCAATGAGATACCACAATGGCTAACATCAAATGTTAGGGAGGATGGTGAGAACTGGCTGAATGCACGTAGATTGTTAAAGGGAGTACAAAATGGTATAATGACTTTGGAGAACGGTTAGGCAGTTTCTTATAAAGTTAAATATAATATACCTTATGACTGCAATTCTACCTTGGGTTTTACCCAAAAGAGAGGAAAATAAATATCTACAAAAAGAATTGTATGAGAGTACGTATAGTAGCTTTGGTCAAAATAGCCAATCTGGAAACAGACCAAATGTCATCAATAGGATAACAGATCAACAAATTGTGGTTTGTTATTAGTCATTCTGAGGAATATTACTTGACAATATAAGTGAATCTCAAAAATATTTTTTAATTTCGAGAGGATCTATTGCTGATGCAATTATTACTGACCTGTTAAAAGTATTTTACAAGTTATAATATTTGGATAAATTTTTTTTTATGTTTAGAATTTTTTTTGAATTTTATTTTTTTATACAGCAGGTTCTTATTAGTTATCTATTTTATACATATTAGTGTATATATGTCAATCCCATTCTCCCAGTTCATCCCACCACCACCCCACCCTGCTTTCTCCCCTTGGTGTCCATACGTTTGTTCTCTACATCTGTGTCTCTATTTCTGCCTTAAAAATTGGTTCATCTGTACCATTTTTATAGATTCAACCTCTATGCGTTAATATATGATATTTGTTTTTCTCTTTCTGACTTACTTCACTCTGTATGACAGTCTCTAGGTCCGTCCACATCTCTACAAATGACCCAATTTTGTTCCTGAGTAATATTATGGCTGAGTAATATTCCATTGTATATATGTACCATATCTTCTTTATCCATTTGTCCGTCATTGAGCGTTTAGGTTGCTTCCATGACCTGGCTGTTGTAAATACTGCTGCAATGAACATTGAGGTGCACGTGTCTTTTTGAATTACAGCTTTCTTTGGGTATATGCCCAGTAGTGGGATTGCTGGGTCATATGGTAATTGTATTTTTAGTTTTTTAAGGAACCTCCATACTGTTCTCCATGGGCTGGATCACTTTACATTCCCACCAACAGTGCAAAAGTGTTCCCTTTACTCCACACCCTCTCCAGTATTTGTTGTTTGTAGATTTTCTGATGATGCCCATTCTAACTGGTGTGAGGTGATACCTCATTGTAGTTTTGATTTGCATTTCTCTAATAATTAGTGATGTTGAGCAGCTTTTCATGTGCCTCTTGGCCATCTGTATGTCTTTGATGGAGAAATGTCTACTTAGGTCTTTTGCCCATTTTTTGATTGGGTTGTTTGTTTTTTTAATATTGAGCTGCATGAGCTGTTTATATATTTTGGAGATTAATCCTTTGTCCATTGATTCATTTGCAAATATTTTCTCCTGTTCTGAGGGTTGTCTTTTCATCTTGTTTATAGTTTCCTTTACTGTGCAAAAGCTTTGAAGTTTCATTAGGTCCCATTTGTTTGTTTTTATTTCCATTACTCTAGAAGGTGGGTCAAAAAAGATCTTGCTCTGATTTATGTCAAAGAGTGTTCTTCCTATGTTTTCCTCTAAGAGTTTTATAGTGTCCAGTCTTACATTTAGGTCTTTAATCCATTTTCAGTTTATTTTTGTGTAGGGTGTTGGAGAGTGTTCTAATTTCATTCTTTTACATGTGGCTGCCCAGTTTCCCTAGCACCACTTATTGAAGAGACTGTCTTTTCTCCATTATATATTCTTGCCTCCTTTGTCATAGATTAGTTGCCCATAGGTGTGTGGGTTTATCTCTGGGCTTTCTATCCTGTTCCATTGATCTATATTTCTCTTTTTGTGCCAGTACCATGTTGTCTTGATTACTGTAGCTTTGTCGTATAGTCTGAAGTCAGGGGGTCTGATTCCTCCAGCTCTGTTTTTTTCCCTGAAGATTGCTTTGGGTGTTTGGGGTCTTTTTTGTTGCATAAGAATTTTAAGGTTTTTTTTTGCTCTAGGTCTGTAAAAAATGCCATTGGCAACTTCATAGGGATTGCATTGAATCTGTAGATTGCTTTGGGTAGTATAGTCATTTTCATAATATTGATTCTTCCCATCCAAGAACATGGTACATCTCTCCATCTGTTTGTGTCATCTTTGATTTCTTTCATCTGTGTCTTATAGCTTTCTGAGTACAGGTCTTTTACCTCCTTAGGTAGGTTTATTCCTAGGTATTTTATCCTTTTTGTTGCAATGGTGAATGGGATTGTTTCCTTAATTTCTCTTTCTGATCTTTCATTGTTAGCATATAGGAATGTAAGAGATTTCTGTTCATTAATTTTGTATCCTGCAACTTTACCAAATTCATTGGTTAGCTCTAGTAGTTTACTGGTAGCATCTTTAGGATTCTCTATGTATAGTGTCATGTCATCTGCAAACAGTGACAGTTTTACTTCTTTTCCAAATTGTATTCCTTGTATTTCTTTTTCTTCTCTGATTGCCATGGGTAGGACTTCCAAAACTATGTTGAATAAGAGTGGTGAGAGTGGACATCCTTGTGTTGTTCCTGATCTTAGAAGAAATGCTTTCAGTTTTTCACCATTGAGAATGAAGTTTGCTGTGGGTTTTTCATATACAGCCTTTATTATGATGAGTTAGGTTCCCTCTATGCCCACTTTCTGGAGAGTTTTTTATCATAAATGGGTACTGAATTTTGTCAAAAGCTTTTTCTGCATCTATTGAGATGATCACATGGTTTTTAATCTTCAATTTGTTAATATGGTGTATCACATTGATTGATTTGCATATATTGAAGGACCCTTGCATCCCTGGGATAAATCCCCCTTGATCATAGTGTATGATCCTTTTAACACGTTGTTGGATTCTGTTTGCTAGTATTTTGTTGAGGAATTTTGGCTATATTCATCAGTGATATTTGCCTGTAATTTTCTTTTTTTGTAGTATCTTTGTCTGGTTTCAGTATCAGGGTGATGGTGGCCTTGTAGAATGAGGTTGGGAGTGTTCCTTCCTCTGCAATTCTTTGGAAGAGTTTGAGAAGGATGGGTGTTAGCTCTTCTCTAAATGTTTGATAGAATTCACCTGTGAAGCCATCTGGTCCTGGACTTTTTTTGTTTGTTGGAAGATTTTTAATCAAAGTTTCGATTTTTATTACTTGTGATTAGTCTGTTTATATTTTGTATTTCTTCTATTTCTTTCTTCAGTCTTGGAAGGTTATACCTTTCTAAGAATTTGTCCATTTCTTTCAGGTTGTCCATTTTATTGGCATAGAGTTGCTTGTAGTAGTCTCTTATGATGCTTTGTATTTCTGTGATGCCCATTTTAAGTTCTCCTTTATCATTTCTAATTTTATTGATTTGAGTCCTCTCCCTCTTTTTCTAGATGAATCTGGCTAATGGTTTATCAATTTTGTTTATCTTCTCAAAGAACCAGCTTTTAGTTTTATTGATCTTTGCTATTGTTTTCTTTGTTTCTATTTCATTTATTTCTGCTCTGATCTTTATGATTTCTTTCCTTCTACTAACTTTGGGTTTTGTTTTTTCTTATTTCTGTAGTTCCTTTAGATGTAAGGTTATATTGTTTATTTGAGATTTTTCTTGTTTCTTGAGGTAAGATTGTATTGCTATAAACTTCCCTCTTAGAACTGCTTTTGCTGCATCCCATATGTTTTGGATCATCGTGTTTTCATTGTCATTTGTCTCTAGGTATTTTTTGATTTCCTCTTTGATTTTTTCAGTGATCTCTTGGTTATTTAGTAAAATATTATTTATACCCCATGTGTTTGTGTTTTTTACATTATTTTCCCCGTAATTTATTTCTAATCTCATAACATTGTGGTCAGAAAAGATGCTTGATATAATTTCAATTTTCTTAAATTTACCAAGGCTTGATTTGTGAACCAAGATGTGATCTATCCTGGAGAATGTTCCATGTGCACTTGTGAAGAAACTGTAATCTGTTTTCGGATGGAATGTCCTATAAATATCAATTAATTCTATCTGGTCTATTGTGGCATTTAAAGCTTGTGTTTCCTTATTAATTTTCTGTTTGGTTGACCTGTCCATTGGTGTTAAGTGAGTTGTTAAGGTCCCCCACCATTTTTGTGTTACTGTCAATTTCTTCTTTTATAGCTCTTAGCATTTGCCTTATGTCTTGAGCTTCTCCTATGTTGGACGCATATATATTTATAATTGTTATATCTTTTTCTTGGATTTATCCCTTGATCATTATGTAGTGTCCTTCCTTGTCTCTTGTAACATTCTTTATTTTAAAGTCTATTTTATCTGATATGAGTATTGGTACTCCAGCTTTCTTTGATTTCTATTTACATGGAATATCGTTTTCCATCCCCTCACTTTCAGTCTGTATGTGTCCCTCGGTCTGAAGTGGGTCTCTTGTAGATAGTATATATATTGGTCTTGTTTTTATATCCATTCAGCAAGCCTGTGTCTTTTGGTTGGAGCATTTAATCCATTCACATTTATGGTAAGTATTGATATGTATGTTCCTGTTACCATTTTCTTAATTGTTTTGAGTTTGTTTTTGTAGGTCTTTTTCTTCTCTTGTGTTTCCCACTTAGAGAAGTTCCTTTAGCATTTGTTGTAGAGCTGGTTTGGTGGTGCTGATTCTCTTAGCTTTTGCTTGTCTGTAAAGCTTTTGACTTCTCCGTCAAATCTGAATGAGATCCTTGTTGCGTAGAGCAATCTTGGTTATGTGGTATTCCCTTTCATCACTTTAACTATATTTGCCACTCCCTTCTGGCTTGTAGAGTTTCTGCTGAGAAGTCAGCTGTTAACCTTATGGGAGTTCCCTTGTATGTTATTTGTCATTTTTCCCTTGTTGCTTTTAATATTTTCTCTTTGTCTTTAATTTTGTCAGTTTGATTACTATGTGTCTCAGTCTGTTTCTCCTTGGGTTTCTCCTGCCTGGGACTCTCTGAGCTTCTTGGACTAGGGTGGCTATTCTCTTTACCATATGAGGGAAGTTTTCGACTATAATCTCTTCTAATATTTTCTCAGGTCCTTTCTCTCTCTCTTCTCCTTCTGGGTCCCCTATAATGTGAATGTTTGATGTGTTCTGTGTCATCCCAGAGGTCTCTTAGGCTGTCTTCATTTCTTTTCATTCTTTTTTCTTTATTCTGTTCCATGGCAGTGAATTATACCATTCTGTCTTCCAGGTCACTTATCTGTTCTTCTGCCTCAGTTATTCTGCTATTGATTTCCTCTAGTGTATTTTTCATTTTAGTTATTTTATATTTCATGTCTGTTTGTTTGTTCTTTACTAGGTGTTTGTTCTTTAATTCTTCTAGGTCTTTGTTAAACATTTCTTGCGTCTTCTCGTTCTTTGCCTGCATTCTTTTTCCGAGGTCCTGGATCATCTTCACTAACATTATTCTGAATTATTTTTCTGGAAGGTTGCCTATCTCCACTTCATTTAGTTGTTTCTCTGGGTTTTTTTCTTGTTCCTTTATCTGGTACATAGTCCTCTGCCTTTTCATTGTGTCTGTCTTTCTGTGAGTGTGGTTTTCGTTCCACAGGCTGCAGGATTGTAATTCTTCTTGTTTCTGCTGTGTGCCCTCTTGGATAAATTTTTGATAACTCATTTTGAAGTACACATATTAATATATCTACAGGTGATGATTCTTGCAGATAAATTTTTCTGAAAAGATGTAATTCTTTATACAAATTGATTTTGTCTGTATTCAATTTTAAATATACATAATTGTATACAATGACATTGTAATGTTTCCTCTAGTATTTCCTGTAACTTATGGAGGTCATATAAGAAACTAAAAGTGGCTTCATGATTCATCTATCAGTGTATTTTTAATTATGAAAAAAATTTTAAACTTATGTTCCTCATTAACAAGTGGTTCATTTTTCATATGAAAATAATGTTCTCATGTTCAGTGCAATGATCTTTGAATTTAATTTCTATTTCTAGAAAAAGAAGAGCAAAATAAACTAAGCAGAAGTGAGGAGATAATAACGACAAAAGCGTAAGTCCATGAAACTGAAAATAGAAAAACATTAGAGAAAAATCAATGAAACAAAGAGATGCTTCTTTGATAATATAAATAAATTCATACCTCTATTAAGACTGATATAGAAAAAGAGAAGACACAAGTTATCAATATCAGAATTAAATGGGGAACATTATTGATATTAAAAGGATAATAAGGAAATACAATGAATATTCTACAAACATCAATTTGATACTTAGATGAAATAGATTGCTTTCTTAAAAAACAATGACTACCACAGTTCAGCCAATATGATATAGATCATCTGAATAGTCTTTTATCTACTAAGGAAATTAAGTTCATAATTTAAAAACACCGAAAATTGAAATCTCCAATCCCAGCTAGTTTCACTGGAGAATTTTACCAAATAATTAAAGAAGAATTAATGCCAATTTGACACAATCTCTTTCAGAACACAGAAAAGGAGAGAACACACCCCAATTCACTTTATGAACCTAATATTACCCTGATAAAACCAAAGACAGTACCAAAAAATAAAATCATACAACAATATTCCTCATAAATGCTGATGCAAAAATCATTAACCAAATATTAGCATTTGAATCAAGCAATGTATAAAAAGAATTAAACACCATGACCAAGTGGCATTTATTCAAGTCATGCAAGGCTGGTTCAATAATTGAAAATCAATCAATGTAATTCATCATATTAAGAGACTAAAGAAGATTTGAAAATCAATCAGTGTAATTCATCATATTAAGAGACTAAAGAAGAAAATTCACATGATCACATAAATTGATGCAGAAAATGTATTAGACAAAATTCAACACTCATTCATGATGACACTTCTTAGAAAAATATAGGTATAGAGGGGGCATCCTCAGCTTGATAAAAAACATCTCCCAAGGAATCTATTGCTAACATTATAGTAAATGCTGAAAGACTGAATGCTTTCCCCCTATGATCAGGAGTAAGCCAAGTAAGTCAACTCTCACCACTTTTATTCATCATAGTAATGGGAGATTTTGCAGTATAGTAAAGCAAGAAAAGGAAATGAGAGGCATACAGATGAGAAAGAACTGAAACTGTCCTTATTTGTGGTCAAAATGATTGCACAGAAAATCCCAAAGAATCTTCAAAAAGAGTCCTAGAACTAATACGCAAATTCAACAGGGTCACAGGATACAAAATGAGCATGCAAAACTCAATTGTATTTCTGCATATTAGCAATGAATATATGACATGAATTAAAAAATACAATACCGTTTACAGTTGCTCCGAAAAAGAAATCTTAGGTGTAAATCTAACAAAAGAGGTACAAGATTTCTATGATGATAACTATAGAACATTGATTTAAGAAAATCAAAGATCTTGATAAATGGAGAGACATAATGTGTTCATAGGTTAGAAGATTCAACATAGTAAAGATGTCAATTTTCCTCAAGCTAAGCCTCACACATTATGCAAAAATTAACTCCAATGGAATGAACTTAAATGAAAAAATATACCACTTCTAGAAAATATATAGGGGAAGTCTTCAGGATCTAGGACTAGGCAAAGAGTTCTTAGACTTGACGCCAAAAGCACAATCCAAAAAAGGAAAAATTGATAAACTGGACTTCATCAACATGAACTTTTATTTTGTGAAAGATCCTGTTAAGAGGATGAAAAGACAAGCTGCAGGGTGGGAAAAAATATTTTCAAACCACATGTCTGACAGTAGACCTGATGTCTGGAATATATAAAGAATTCTCAAAACTCAATGATTAAAAACCAAACATTTCAATTAGAAAATGAGCAAAAGGTATGAAGAGACATGTCAACAAAGAGGATATACAGATAGCCAATAAACAATAAACACAAGAAATTATATCCAACATCACTAGCCGTTAGGGGAATGCAGATTAAAACCACAATGAGATATCATTACAAACTTATCAAAATGGTTGAAATTAAAAAATAGTTGACAAAACCAAATGCTGGTAAGGATACAAAGAACATGGATCACATATATTGCTTGTAGGAATGTAAAATGGTACAGTCACTCTGGAAAACAACTTACTCAGAGATCAAAGGAATTATAAAGCCAAAGGAAGCCAAAGGAAGTGGCCTTGTATAGTAGACAGATTATACAATAGGTATACAATAGGTTGTATATTATTTCACCCAACAAATTCATTTCTAGGAAATTATTCTGTAGTTACCATTCCATAAATGTGCAATAACATATAAACAAACAATGCACATTTCATTGCAGTAGTGCTTCTAGTTGCCAAAAACTGGAATCAAAATACTTGATAGATTTAAATAAACCATATTTGTAATGGAGTACCATGTAGCTATTAAAAAGACCTGATAGATATGTATTATTCTAATTTTTGTGTAAAAAATGGGTATGTATGTCTTTAGGTTTGGTAGTATATACATAGAAAAACTAGAAATATATACTCTATGCTATTAAGGTTATCTTGGGAGGGGGTAGAATTATGAGGGACTTTAACTCAGTACTCTATTTCTGTATGTTCAAATAGGTTTCTATGAATGTCATTAACTTTTAAAAAAATTAACTATAGTTGATTTACAATGTTGTGTTAGATTCAGGTGTATAGCAAAGCGATTCAGTTATACATATCAATATATACATATATACTTTTTCAGATTCTTTTCTCTCATAGGTTGTTACAAAATACTGAGTATAGTTCTCTGTGCTATAAAGTAGGCCCTTGATGGTTATCTATTTTATATATAGTAGTGTGTATATGCTAATCCCAAACTCCTAATTTATGCCTCACCTTTCCCCTTTGGTAACCATAAGTTTGTTTTCTATGTCTGTTGGTCTATTTCTGTTTTGTATATAAGTTTATTTGTATCATTTTTGTTAGATCCCACATATAAGAAATATCATGATATTTGTCTTTCTCTGTTTGGCTTACTTCCCTTAGTATGATAATTCCTAGGTCCCTCTGTGTTGCTGCAAATGGCATTATTTCATTCTTTTGTATGGTTGAGTAATATTCCATTATACACACACACACACACACACACACACACACACACACACACACATACCACATCTTCTTTACTCATTTGTTGATGGACATCATTTATGTTGCTTCTATGACTTGGCTATTATAAATAGTGCTGCAGTGAACATTGGGGTGCATGTATCTTTTTGAATTATGGTTTTCTCTGGATATATGCCCAGGAGTGGGATTGCAGGATCATATGGTAGCTCTATTTTTATTTTATTTTTTATTTTATTTATTTATTTTTTTGTGGTATGCGGGCCTCTCACTGTTGTGGCCTCTCCCATTGCGGAGCATAGGCTCTGGACGTGCAGGCTCAGCAGCCATGGCTCACAGGCCCAGCTGCTCCATGGCTTGTGGGATCTTCCTGGACTGGGGCACGAGCCTGTGTCCCCTGCATTGGCAGGTGGACTCTCAACCACTGCGCCACCAGGGAAGCCCGTTAGGTCTATTTTTAGTCTTTTAAGGAACCTCCACACTGTTCTCCATAGTGGCTGTACTAATTTACATTCCCACCAACAGTTTAGGATGGTTCCTTTTTCTCCACACCCTCTCCAGTATTTATTATCTGTAGACATTCTGATGATGGCCATTCTGACCGGTGTGAGGTGATATCTCATTGCAGTTTTGATTTGCATTTCTCTAATAATTAGTGATGTTGAACATCTTTTCATGTGCCTTTTGGCCATCTGTGTGTCTTCTTTGGAGAAATGTCTATTTAGATCTTCTGCCCATTTTTTGATTGTGTTTTTTTTTTTTTTGTGATATTGAGTTGTATGAGCTCTTTTTATATTTTGGAGATTAATCCCTTGTTGGTTGCATTGTTTGCAAATATTTTCTCCCATCCTGTAGGTTGTCTTTTTGTTTTGTTTATGGTTTCCTTTGCTGTGCAAAAGCTTTTAAGGTTAAGTAGGTCCCACTCGTTTATTTTTGTTTTTAATCCCATTACTCTAGGAGATGTAGCCAAAAAGATATTGCTGCGATTTATGTCTAAGAGTGTTCTGCCTATGTTTTCCTCTAGGAGTTTTATAGTATCCAGTTTTTCATTCAGGTCTTTAATTCATTTTGAGTTTATTTTTATCTATGGTGTTAGGGAATGCTCTAATTTCATTCTTTTACATGTAGCTGTCCAGTTTTCCCAGCAGCACTTATTGAAGAGACTGTCTTTTCTCCATTGTATATTCTTGCCTCCTTTGTTGTAGATTTACCATAGGTGCGTGGGTTTATTTCTGGGCTTTCTATCCTGTTCCATTGATTTATATTTCTGCTTTTGTGCCAGTGCCATACTGTTTTGATTTCTGTAGCTTTGTAGTATAGTCTGAAGTCAGAGAGCCTGATTCCTCCAGCTCTGTTTTTCTCTCTCAAGATTGTTTTGGCTATGTGGGTGAGGTCTATTGTGTTTCCATATAAATTAAAAAGGTTTTTGTTGTAGTTCTGTGAAAAAACATTGGTAATTTGATAGGGATTGCATTGAATCTGTAGATTGCCTTAGGTAGTATAGTCATTTTGACAATATCAGTTCTTCAGTCCAACAACACAGTATATTTTTCCATCTGTTTGTGTAACATTTGGTTTCTTTCATCAGCATCTTACAGTTTTTGGAGTATAGGTCTTTTAGCTCCTTAGGTAGGTTTATTCCTAGGTATTTTATTCTTTTTGATGTGATGGTAAATGGGATTGTTTCAATTTCTCTTTCAGATCTTTTGCTGTTAGTGTATTTATTAACTTTTGTATTCAGTCAAAGGTGTTTTAAAGAAGGAGCTTTGGAGTTTGACTGACTTGTTTTTAAGTTTCAGCACTTTCATTTGCTAATTTGGATAAGTTAGTTAATTTCCCCAATAAGTAAATTTAAGATCCCCAGTTTCCTTATCTGTAAAATGGGGATAATGATACTTAGCTTATAAAGTTATGTGAATTCAGTGAAGTAAAATAAACATTTGATCCAGAGTCTGGCTCAAAGCAGTTAATTTATAAAGAGCACTTGTATATGTTTGCCACTCCCTAGACTGTTGAAGAATGGTAGATTTCTGACTAACTCACTTGCCTAAGCCTTATCATGTAAAACCTTGATACCCACCAGGCCCCATGGACTCATTGAATTTCCAAAACTGGCCACTTTATGTCAGTTCTTACCCGAGATCCAAAATAAAAGCTACAAGCAGTGTCAGTACACTAGTTTGGTGTTCATGTTCCTTGGACTTGCCCATCTTTTACCCTTCAGTCAGCCATCCAGGTCCAGAATTTCACTGTTCCATCTGTATCAGAAGCTAACTTAGTGATAGAGAGAAATACCTCTAAGCTTAGAATCTTTATCATTCAGTGAGTTGAACACTTCTGCGCTTATCCCCATTTGAAAATGACAGAGCCACCAGGACATTCTTTGATTGGACTTCCTATTTGCAACTCTGTTTTGGGAGTTGAATGTCCATGTGGCTTTTTGGTCCATAGGGCAGAGAGTCTCAGCTTGGGCCACTGTGTTACAGAGTTCTAATACTATATAGTGAAAGTGGGATAGGATAAGCCAGCCATATGATTTTAGGGCATTTTGGATTAAACCGAGCCACCATGGGCTTCCCTGATGGCACAGTGGTTAAGAATCCGCCTGCCAATGCAGGGGACATGGGTTCAAGCCCTGGTCCAGGAAGATCCCACATGATGTGGAGCAACTAAGCCTGTGTGCTACAGCTACTGAGCCAGCGTTCTGGAGCCCACGAGCCACCACTACTGAGCCCACGTGCCACCACTACTGAAGCCCATGCACCTAGAGCCCCGTGCTCCATAACGAGAGAAGTCACTGCAATGAGAAGCCTGTGTACCGCAATAAAGATTAGCCCCCACTCGCCACAAGTAGAGAAAGCCCACACACTGCAATGAAGACCCAACACAACCAAAAATAAATAAATAAAATAAATAAGTTAAAAAACAAAAACAAAAAGTGGAGCCACTGTGGTTGATCTGTCCTAAGCTATTACATGCCGTGCACTGTGAGGCTCTGTGATCCTTCGCATCCAGAAGGACCCGATCCAATCCAGCAGTGAACATGCTGCCAGAAAGAAGCCCGGCTGGAGCTAACTCCAGCTGACGGTAGAAGCTGTGGCATCGCTACGAACCTGGATCTGATGCAGGTCAGACAACCCCAGATGATCCCTCATATGGCTGAGATGTAGTAGCGATGCATGGCGTATTTCTGCCTGGCCTATGGATGTCTGGGGATTACGTGAATCTTTCCTGTAACAGCAGACTCACTAACTCTAGGGGAGTGCTATCTTTACAAAACTTTGTGCGAACACTTCCTCTGGCTATTAATACAAGCATGCTGACTCCTGTTTTCTTTCTCTAGGGATGATGATGTGGAAAAGTAGATTAGAAGACAGGTACTGTGTTTTAGAATTAGTGGTCTCACTTCTCTTAGACTACTTCTGTGCGTGAACTTCTGATACTGAACTTCAGGGTATGACAAAGGTGGAGGGACCCAAATTCTAAGGAGCAGATCTCTCAATACAGAAGTACAGATGGGAGAGGGACTCTCAGCTTGATGGGCAAACAATCAAATATTTGAGTACTCTATCACAACACACTGCCAATTACTGCCATCTGCCTGCATGTGAAATTGATCTTTCTCTCACCCCCAGAGCCCTGCAGGAGCAGCAGTGGAAGATGCCATATTTGCAAATGCTCAGTTCCTTGAGCTTGTGTGTCTGACCCATCAATACTGACCTTGAGACTTTCAGTTTGATTCATTTTCTTTTAAAAAACGCAATTTCCTGTGTCTAAGGGAGGGAGGAAAGGTTAAAAAATATCATTATAAAGGCTCCAAGGATTTTTGGGACATCAAATTGCTCTGACAAACCATTTTTATGAGTTAAGTGTAAAGGAAACAGAAACATACGGATTAAATTTCCCTTAAAATACACATGGGCTTAAAAATTAAGGGGGAAAGAAGGACTTGGCAATGTGGGTTTCAGGCTTTGCCAAACCCCAGCTCCTGAGAAATAACTTGAGATGCTTGACAAACCCAAAAAGCAGCTGGTTTTGCCCTGTGCCCTCATTGAGCGACATTTAGAGTCCCATGTGATTGGAAGCTCTCTAACTGAAATATGCTAATTTACAAACTCATGCTCTGATTCTTCGGATTACCTCAAACAGTCTCTGTTTATAAAATTTCTCCCTAAAGGCCTAGTCCTCCTCGGGTTCTCATTGTGTCTAGGCAGAATCACAGACCAGCGTTCTAATTCCCATTTCATGGATGAAAACACAGAGCTTGATGAGGTATAAGCTAGATGGTTGGGGGCAGCTTCTTCAAGACAGAAAATTTACCCATATGTACCCCACACCTGCCTTGAGAACAAAAGAGAATCTTTGGTTCATTAAGTTCTATAATGGATTCATAGACAAATGGCAAGTATAAACTCCCCGTTGAGCATTGAGGATTCAGAGGGGTATGTGAACTTAACTATAGTATTCATTCATTCATATATTCAATAAGCAAATGCTTATGGAGCAAAAAGGTACTATTGATATCACAGTGGAGAATAGAAATAAAAGCAGCTAACATTGATTGGGGGTTACTATATTCTGGTTATTGTGCTGACCCATTCCTGTGCAGTATCTCATTGAATGCCCGCTTGAACTTTCAGAGGTTGGTACTGTTGACTCTCTCCATTTTATAGAGGAGGAGAGAGGTAGAGAGGGATTTAGTAATTGACTTAAGATTGACTAGAAAGGGAAGATCTAGGATTCAAAACCAAGATTGGTGTTAAAGACACTTGGATGCTGCCTTCAAGGACCCTAGAGTCTCCTGGCCAAGCTAAGCCACACTCAAATGCAAATACAATAAAGAGTGATGAATGTCCCAGAGACGTTCAGAGCATGGAGGGATCACTTTCTACTGAGATTAGGAAGGCTTTGTGTAGGAAGAAGTTTTTGCAAAAGATTTTGAAGGATGAGTAACATCAGAATACCAGGGGAGAGGTCAGAGTCATTTCTGCCTGGAGAACACCCACGAGGGGGTTGAGAGGAGGAAGCCTAGAGCACAACAGGAGATACTGCAGAAATGCAGGGAAATCGCACTGAATGTACATTTTTCTTAGGCAAATGCAATTATGTATCATCAGCCAAAACAAAAGAAAACAAACTCTCCAAAATAATGTAAATAGCTCAGGCAATTTAATCTGCCATTTCCTAGAAGATGAGTGTAAGATAGGAGGAGCAGTCTGTTATTTTCTCATTCGGGTCCAACTCTGAGAGCCTCTCATGATGTGAGCATCTCACAGCGCTTAGTGATTCTAGAGATGAAAGGTGTACATTTTTGCATAACATGGTCCCAATCGTGTTAGCTAGCACTCAGGTGAAGTCTGTTCCAGGGCGTGAGGAATAACAGTCTATTGCTGAGATGGAATAATTTTGACTGTATGTGATATTTACCTTATTTGCTCATTTTAGAACTTAAACCCCCTTTTATAAGTGCAAATCCACAATAGCTGCTTACCTTGTAAGTGAACTCTTGAAATTAGAAGGTCAAGTTGTTAAAAATGCTTTGAGTTGATGTAGTAGAAAAAAATCAATCCAAACAAAATGTAAATTGTGCATGAAAATATATGAAGAAGCTAAAAATTGTTACTAATGCATGAAAATATATTAACCTCTAAATATATACAAAAGGAAACACAACTATTTAAAAAACCTAACTATTCGCCTGTTTGTGACAAACCAAGCATGCAGACTTCTGACGGTCTCCAAAATGCTATTTGTCATTAATAGCAGGGACTTCAAGACTTGAGGGTGAGAAAAATCAGTAAAAAGGCAGCAGGGCTGAGAAAATTTATTAAAGAAAATATAAGGAGGTTGAATTGTAAGAGTAAGACATGGAAGAACACTGAAGGTGCATGAATAGTTAAGTCTTCAAGAAAATGTTAATATGGTATGAGTTGACATAATATACACGTAAAAGAAATATCTGATAACTTTACTCCTACTTTTTCTCTAAATATAAAAGCTATATGTGCTCATTTTAGAAAAAGTAGGATATATAAAACCCACAAAAGATAAACGGAGAAAAGCAAAAATCACCCATAATCCTATCACAGACAGAGAGAACCACTTTATCTTTTTTGTGTGTATTCTTCTACATGCATATATTTTACATAGTTACATTGATTCATGCTCTCTATGGGTGGTTCTCAAACTGTAACATACATCAGATTCACCTGGCTGTGAAGACACATTGCTGTGGGCTCACTCCCTGAGTCTCTGATTCAGCAGGTGTGGGTGGGACCTGGGAATGTGCATTTCTATCAAGTATATAGGCACTGCTGCTGCTTCTGGTCCAGGGACCATGCCCTGAGATCCACTGTTCTATAAGGCCTTCATGCTTGGTATTTTCACTTCACATTGCATCAAGAGTATTAAAGTTATTTGAAAATACCTTTTCTCATGCCTGCATAGTATTACACGATTTGTTACCCCTGCTCCTATTGTTTTTCCATACCCATTAATTGGAGGATGTCCTACTTAAGAAAACAACACTGAGATGTACCTCAAGCCTTAAGACAGAAGCACACACACCTAAGGCTGTGAGATAAGAGGAAACATTTACACTTAATGGTTACTTTGCATTTTAGAGGACCATAATGATCACATCCCCGATAGGAATGGTCCTGATAAATCATTTTAGCTGCGTAGCAAGGACTTTGTAAGCCTCCAGAAGCTGTATCTCTCACAAAGCAGTTATCACTGACTTCTGAAATGGGCCAAGTGGTTCTTCTGAAATATGTAGAAAAAGAGAATCAAGATAACAGTCTAGGAGACTGATGTTATGACATGCAGCCACCTAAAAATCTTCTTCCAGAAGTTGCTTGATAAGCTTATGTTTCCAAAGAAACCTTTGGCACTCTTAGTGAGCAGGCTCTCACCACGAACAGAATCCCAGTGGGGAGTGCTTTGGCCCTTCTGCCTTTTTCTCATCCTCAGCAATGAGCACCAGAAACAGTTAAACTGCCAGCAGCTCCCAAACAGTGGTTTCCGCCCTTAGCGACGGCCAGCCCATGCAGGCTCACCACACACAGCCTCAGAGGTCTGGCTCCAAAGCGCCTCTCTGCCCAGACGCCATTAACAATGAGAAAGGAAAACTGTGGCCACCACAGAGCTTCAGAGGCCAAAGACACACAGTAGCCTCCACCCTACCAACGAATTCCCCTCACCCCACGCCTGCGCCTTGCTTCTCATACCCTGCCTTTCCCCAGACTTTCACAAAAACCTAGCGTTCTCTTCCTCATTCATCGGATGGTCTCACACTGTCCCCGAAGAATTCCAAGGAGATCCAATGAAGCTGCGTTTCACAGTGAGGAATCTCTGGACACTTGGATACTACTTGCTGTGGGTGAACTCAGTAAATTAGTACCAATGAGACCAAATGTTGTTTGAATGGTGTTATTTATCAAGCATGCTACAGATGTGTATTATCCAACTTAATCCTCACATTAGCCCTAAGAGCTCAGTATTCTTCTTCTTCCCATTTTACCAATGAAGAAATAAATGGAAGACCAGAGAGGTTAAGCCACTTGCCCAGTTTCACTCAGCTGGCAATGATGGAGATGGACTTAAACCCAAATCTACCTGACTCCAAAGCCCATGTTCTTTACCACTGTTCTGATCAGCTTCTTTTAAGAAGATATCTAATATTTGTTTAACTTTCTGTTCACCAGACTCATCTAAGTGCCCAAGAAGGCCAAGCATTTTGCTTTTTAAGAGACTCTTAAATGGTAGATCAGATTCCTAATAGCCTATTTTAAATCAGCCAAAAGAAAGTCTTCTGATTTCCTGGGTTATTGGTTTACCCTCTGTGGCACTCAGACCACAGGAAGCGTGTGAAGATGGTCTACAGAGGACTCAGTTACCACAGCAATTAGCCTGAGGTGTGAATAAAAGTTACTATCGTATTAAAATAAACTGATTTTTTTAAAAATCCATAATTTTGGTACTTACATATATGCACGATTGTATGTGTGTATATATATGGCGGCCCTAGGTATACATACACACATGCATATATACACTTAGTCCTATGCATACTCAGTTACGTAAATATGCCGAGTAGTGGTTTTCAAACATCAGCGTGCGCTGGAATCACCTGGAGGGTTGTGAAACCACAGACTGTTGGGCCCCTCCCCCAGAGTTTCTGAGTCAGGATATCTGGGAAGGACCCAAGAATCTGCCTTTCTGACAAGTTCCAGGTGATGCTGATACTGCTGGTCTGAGTAGAGGGGCCGGGGATCTGCCAAAGCTTTACCCTACAGGGAAAGAAGAGTTTGCCACAATATTTTATTTCATTGTATTATTTTTTTATGGGCAAGGGGACCTGGAGGCGGTGGCTTGGTCTGTGGTCTGTGGGGGCATTGGGCCACCCTTTATCCACACCCTAGCTTTAGTGTCACAATATTTTAAAGGAAACTACCTTTCTTTCTTGAATTCCGTGCCACGTTGTCTGTCTGCTGAAATGATGGATTGGTGTATTCGACCGGGGAGCACAATCACCTGGAGAATCGGGCCCACTTCATACTGAGTCTTCCATGTCACGACACAGGGGGTTTCCCAAGGAACAGCTGTGACACTTGAAGTCCCAAGGGTGGTCGTTAACAGATAAAAGCCAGAGAAGGCCAGTGGTTTTTGATTGTCTCCTCTACATCAATAATGGGAAAAGATATCGACTCCTTTGTTACTCGATGTAATTTTAGAGATGTTTGCAAACAAGCTTATTCATTTTCTGTAGCTGTCCCAGGAACTGAACGTTCCTCCTGCTGCTGGAAAGATCATGCTCCCTTGCTACAAGTGTGATTGATTTCTCAGATTTGCCTGTCAAAATGCCCTGTGAAATGTTCCCCAGCTCCCTGATAGCTCAGGTCTTGTCCTGTGTACATTGCTTCCGGAAGTTTCTTGGCATATTGGAGTAGAGGGAGTTTAGCATCAGTGTTCACTCAGTAATATTTTCATCTAAATTAATGGGTTGAGTTCTGTGGCAGAGAACTTCAGCTATTTCTGCCAGATTTGGGTGTCCCTGAATGACACAGCCATGAACAAGCAGGTCAGGTCCTTGCTCCAGTTTGAAATTCTTTGTGTCTTGAGCTGTTTTGCTAAAGGAGAACAGCATATACAATGCTGTACCAGGCCACACATTCAGCGCTATCAAAGAATAAAATTCTCAAATTTCTGCTATCTCTCCCCGGGATGGAGAAAGCCAGGCTGACTTCCAACCTCAAATTCTGAGAGCAGACCAGAGGGCCAGAAAACGTCGGTCTGTTTTCTTCTTTGATAAACTTCCTTGGCAAAGTGAGACGACCTGAATTACGGTGTGGCCTGTGGCCCAAGAATCTTGAAGTCGGCTCTGGCTTCGCCTGCTTCTTGCCTCTCTTCAGGCAGTGGTGTCTGGCCCACAGTGCTGTAGATCAGTCACTCGGTTTCCAGTGGCAATCATGTATTCTCTTTATGATTACGGGTGCCACCGGAGGGAGGGGAACAGCCACAGATAACCCCAAAGAGGGCTACCCCAGAAGCCAGTTCTACTGTTTGCTTTGGGAAGGCGTTATTCAGTTTCTTTATATAGCTATTTTGCCTTTCTAGCTGATAGCAAAACAAATTTTTGTTCCCTGAGTACCTAAGGCCTCATGGTGGGGGAGGTGGACCAGCAATTTGCTAATTGGGAAGAAAACAAAGCTTGGGTTTAAGGAAAAGATGACTGAGTATGCCTGTAAAGGATGCTCTCCTTGCTGAGAGAATCTGCCAGGTAGCTAAACCACAAGCAGAAGACGTTTCTGCCTAGAATTTTGAAAAGGGAGCTTGGGTGTCCTCCAGTACGAAGGAGACTGCAGACTGTTCTGAGAGGGCTGGAGCCCTGGGACTGCAAGGGATGAATAAGGCCTGGCTCTTATTTTCAGGGACCTCAAGGTCCAATAAATGGCTGAATGCTTATTTAGTCATTCATTTGACAAGTATTTATTGAATACTTAGAATGTGCCCGGGAGATTGTTTTGGTACTGAGATCTCAGAGTAGAAAGAGACTCTAGATCAGAGATCAGAAGTCCCCTGGGTAGCAGCATCTCTTCTGTGCTGTCCTTGGCAGATCGTCACCTGACCTCTGACCACATACTGGGGTGGGAAGCTCGCCACGTTGTGAGGCAGCTTATCCCATCGCCCCACAGCAATCACGGCTCAAAGGTTCACTTTGTACTGTACTGAATCCGTTATCTGCCTTCTCAGATTCCACCCTGAATGGAACCAATGTCTCCTTGCATGAGCCCTGTGTAACTCGACACCACTGCCCACCCACCTGAAACCCTCTCACCTCTCCCCCTAAAATAACCACACACACAAATACGCACATGTAAAACCCCCAAAACCGTTGGGTATGTTTCTGCTTCTGCGCTTAGCAGTGGCGGTGGTGGTGGCATATGGGTGATACAATGAGTTAAAAAGAAGGTCGAGAATAAGACGAGGGTGAATGTGTTTGTCCCAGTTCCTAATGCAGTCGGTCTCCAGCAAATATCCATCAAAGGAATGAGTGAATGGATGAGTGACTGGACGAGTGACTAGAGTATGAATTACTAACTAGGCTATAAACTTTTCATATTATGAACTGTGTCTCATACATTTAGTACCAAAGACAGTACTTGGTCCATAAGTAGGGGTTCAACAATAAGTAATTTCTGAATGAATGGATGGATGCATGAAATTGAAAACCACTGGAATATAAGTGGATGCTAAATAAATATTTGTCATCAGAACAAATGAATGAATGAATGAATGTTCAAGCCAAAGAGCGAGGCTTCACTGGGAATAGTTATTCTGCTTCAGCAGTAGGGAAGTTATAGTGGGTAGGTGAGAAAAGCATGACTTTAATAGGGCTGTTGGTTGCCTTTTCCAGCATGAGAAGCTCTTTCCTACGTTGACTCAGCAGCCCAGGCAGTCTGCCTTCATTCTGCGGTCTTTTCTCACATGTTAGGGTTAGCTAGGTGAGATGGCAGTGTTTTGTCTTGTTTCATTTTTAAATCAAACTCTGCTTTGCTTAGACATTCTACATTTATTTGGTTGGCTTTCCAGTTGCTAAAGGGAATATGGATGTTAACTAGAAATGGTTACAGATGCTAACAGAGAGACTGTCTGATTTGGTAACAGAGAAAAGAAAGGTCTAGAGAAGATGAACAACATATACTGCTGTCTGCACCCTTATCCTCCTAAGACCACCTGGAGAACCCCTGCAGACAGAGAAGAAGAGTGGACACTCCGTTTCCCCCAAGAGGTCTTCTTCTGGATGTGGCATGCTGTGCTAGAGCAAGTCTGTTCCCCCAAACACGGGCCTTAGCTTCTCAGAGCCACACTCTATGAAGAGGAGACCACAGGTTACTTTTGATCACATCACCTCTGTTCCCTGGAAGGCAGCCCTTAGATGGTACAGGACCAAGAGGACTGAAATTTGGTTTGTTTTTCCTTTTCTGATTGTTAGATCATTGGCCCGTGAGTCAGTTCGACTGTACTCCTCAGGAAACCAAGTTTTATTTTGTTATAGTAGGAATCTGACTCAGCCTCTGCCTCTTTGGAAGGTACCATGATTTCCATGCCAGTGATGAAAGGGAAAACCAGGGAGGTACAAATGATGCCCACTATGTAGCAACGTACGTTCTCAGCAACATGCTCCTTCTAAGATGCCACCTGATTGGCTCTCTTGCCTTCTACTGAAATGAAGAACGAAATACTGGCAGCAGCTCTAAAGAAGATAAAGAATTTGTCACAAACTGTAAGGAAATTTCATGTAGCCTAGTGAATTAAGTACCCATCTCTTAAGCTAATTAGCTCCTGATTCTTTGTTAAATTGGGTGTTAAATTGGGGTCACTTAATTACTTTTCAAGGCAAGTATCTGGCTCTAAGAAGAGACTTTAGAGAAATAGGTGATCAGACTACGGAAGTTCAGCAGATGCCTCTGGACCAAGTGTCAGAAGCCACAGCCCTTCCTTGCTTCAGAGGAACCCTGGAGAATTTCTGGATGGCCCATGGGAAAAGCAAGTAGCATGCTGGGTGGCCAGGTCTTCTGCTGGTCCTGCTATTAGGTTCTAAGCTCTGCAGCAAAGGACTATAGGCCAAATTGGGCAAGAAGTGAAGGCTACCCAAGGCCACTGTAATAGGCAGCTGTCCAGTATTCTGGTCAGTCCATTTAAATGAAGCCAAGGTTAAATTAGCTGGACTAAAATCAGGAACAGTACAATTAGGCCCCTAAATGTGCTTTGGGCTGTTATACATCTGGGCATCGGAAGGTCAGTTCTATGTAGTAGGATACCCCATGCCCATTGACACGGTCTTGACCTGGATTGATTTGCCCTACCTGGACAACACCCATCACTTTCAGCAGGTACCTTCCAACCTTCTGATGATATGAGTGACTCTATTCAAAATAGAAAACCCCCATATGTTCAGTCAATTAATGAGTTAAAACACATCCAGGGCCTTTACAGAGAGGAAATCAGATGAGCAATTTAAGGGAGATGTAGAACAGATTTTGAAGAAATATGGGAATAGGACCAAAATACACACAGACACTTGCAATGATCCAGCGATATTCTCTTACAGACATTTTGCCCCTAAGGAATTATTTGCAGTCTCAACAGGGTTCTCCAGGCTGTGGTCATTTGTCAGGGTGGAATGATCCAGACTCTCATTTACAAACTGGACCTACTGCTTTTAAGAGTCAAGGGGCATGGTTTTGGGATATTACCTTTCTTTGATGCTCTGGATTAGATTGGAGTTATCTAAATCCTCGTAGTGAGTCAATGTTCTCCAAGCATTACAGCCATCACAGCCTAGAGGCTGGAGACAGGCCCTCATGAAAGCCTGTCTTCACGTCATTAGTTTTCACAGGAGGGGAGGAAATGAGATAAGACATTGTTCCGAGTAATTTCAATATCAGATAGTCCTCCAAACATCTGCAAATCGATAGAAATTGAGGTGAGAGGGGCTATGAGGAGGCATCGGTGCAGTGACTAATGAGACTAGTTACCATCTGCCTAAGTTAGGCTGTGAATAAAAAATTGCATGCTTTTGTTTTGAATTGCTAAGGTATCCTTAGTTAGAGCACCAGGTAGACTCAGCTCTTCGCTGGACCTTTGGAATATTTAGTTTGTGTGTCTCTTCAAGTAGAAAGGGCGGTGTGGTGAGAATGCTCCAGGTCTGGCTGCAACTCAAGTGCTCTAATCGAACATAATTCCAAATTCTAAAAGAGAAAGTGAAATTTCTACATCAAGGCACACATGAATTTTACCTAAAGAGATACAGGTTGTATGTATCTCCTACAGCAGTATTTCTTTGGGCACGTCTCTGGCTTTTAATTCTGTTATCTTGTAATTATCCACATAGCATCCTTATTTCATAGATGGAGAAAATGAGTCACAGAGCGGCAAAGAGATTTCCCTTGAGAGCTGTTTAAGTTCCTATTAAAATTGCTGGATTAATGGTGAAGTTGGTGCTATGATTTTGTGGTGTTCACGATCCTGCCTGAAATCCTTGTCGGAATAAGAGAGTAGAGGAAAGAGCGTAGAGAAAGAGATTGAGAGAGAGGAAGGAGGAAAAAAGGGAGGAGGAAAGGTGGGGGGAGAGGGATGGGAGAGGTAATGGGAAGGGGGAAATCAGTAGAGAAGAGGGAAAGGAAGAGAAGTAAACCTTCAGCCGTTGTGGGGAAGATGCACCAGCTGGGAGGTTAGGACCCAGTTCCACAACTCAGCAGCTGCATGATTAAACTGTCTGAATCTCAGTCTTCTCATCTGTGAAATGGACTAATTACATCTGCTGTGCCTCCCCTGCAGGGTTTGCCAGACCACAGGAGACCACAGCTCCTTTAAGTGTAAGAAGAAGCTTTGGAAAACGCAGAGTGCTGTTCAACTCTAAGCAGCATGATGGCAGACAGTCAGTTACTCCTTTGGGGAATTCAGGGTTTTGGTTACCCTGGAGGGTCACTTAAGACATTTGAACTCCCCCTTGCTACTGAGTGAGGAGTGCCACACGTTACAACAGGGCCAATGTGGGCTTCGTTTATAAACAGTGAGAATTCCAAAGCAATCCCGAAGGGAGGGGATGAGCTGCTCCAAAGAACTGGCTCTAGGCGCCAGGAGAAATGGAGCTGTCTCCCTGCTTTTTGATGCCAAGACATCAACACTTAAAGCAGCCACAGGGCGAGTTTGACTGAGAACCAGCAAAGCAGAGAAAGAACTCAATTGAGGTGCCTTGCCCTGTAGGCAATCTTCCTGCTGACATGAATGAGAACTGTACCCTGGTAAGGAGATCAGGACTGGCTTGCACACTTTAAGTATCCCATGTGCTTTCTTATGAGTGAATCTGCTGTCCTTTTGGCCCTGGAAGCAGAATTAAGTCCTCAGAGCCTGGCCCAAGTGATGGGACAGAAGAAAGAGAAAAGCTATTTCTGAACTCTTAACAAAAATGTCTTTTTCTCAGAGTCTAACAAGGCATCTTCTGGGACTTTAAAGTGAGGCTCCCCGCCCCTCATGACATATTTCTCAGATACTGTAAACACAGACTAATTTAGTCTCTTCACTTGTCACTCATTGATGACAAATACAATAGTAGTCTTTGCCAGTAGAACACTCTGTTCTCTTGAAACAATAAGAGCAGAATGCAGGGCTTTTAAATGAATGGGGATCCACCTTCACAGAAACGGATGCAGTACAAAGTTACATTTAAATAACACAGGAGAGTACCTTGCTCAGAGCCTCTGAATAGTGTTAACCTTGCACTCTGCCCCAGCCACCCAGGGTTGGCAAACTCCAAGATCACCTACCAGCAACACTGATTCCTGCTCTGCATAACAAGGAAACCTCCATATTGCCAGCAGCCTTTTGAGCTGGAGATTTAATTATTAGCCTGTATCCCATTTAATAATGTTCGCCTAGATGAGTTTGAGAAATGACTGCCCTTTGCAAGGTTTCTTCTTCGAACTACCGAACAGCATCTCTCTATGAGAAAGATCTACGATGACCAGCTTGCAGAGGTGATTTGAGGATGGTTCCCCGTCTATACTCAGAGGTAGAGCATCTCCCTTTTGTTTTTTGGTTTGGCCAGGATTAGCACTTACTTCTTAAAGAGCAGCTTCTAGATAGGTAGTGTCACCTGTTCCATCACACATCATCATTAAAATGAACTTCCTCGCTACTGTCTAAGTGCCCAAGATGCGTTAGGCACTGCACTAGGCACTTCACGGACATCATTTCATTCCACGGCAGGAATGAAACACAAGGTAGGTTCTATTGCTTTCATTCTAAGGGTGAGAAATTGAAACTCAGGGACGTTAAGCTCTTTATCCAAAGCCACCAAGCCGTAGAACCAGAACTCAAATTCAGGCTTGTTTGGTCCAAAGCCTAGGCTCAGACCCCAGTGCTGCGCTGTTTTCCCATTGGCAGAGGTCAGTTGGTGGCGGAAAGAAACCTGATTCCACATCAGACTGACTGCACTGAGTCTCAGCTCGGTGACTGTGGGTACATTATTTACCTGGCTGTGTTTCCCTTCTTGCTTAAAAAAATGGGGAGAGTGAGGCCTGCCTTATCTTCCTCACGGGGTTGTGAGGATCAGATGCAAAGATTTGTGAAACTGTAACACACGTCACAACTATGGGGGATTGTGGTAGCGTTTCTGATTAGAAAATTATCGCTCCATGTCATTATATCAAGGGACTTATCCTTGGGAAATTTTGATAGAAGGCATTAACAAGGATGATGACATTTCGCCTGTGGTTGGTCAGGTGCTTGGAAGAAGTGGTTTGTTATTCTCCAAACATGGAGATATATATACCTCATCCCACATGATCTTTTTACAAGGTGACTCCCTTTCTCCTGCTGAAGGACATGGGAGTCGAATGTCCTTTGCCCTTGAATCTTGGCAGTGGTTAACATCTTCCTTGGGACTTGATGTGAAGTGAGCCTAAGGTGATAAAGAAAGTCAGCTTCCACCTGGCTCAGGTACTCGTCCTTGGAAACCTGCCACCGTGTAGTGAGGAAGCCCTAGTCATGTAGAAAGGCCATGTCTGAGTGTTCCCAGCACCAAACACAAACCAGGCCTTGACTGACAGCCGCATCCGTGTGTGAGTGAATACGCCTTCAGATAATTGCAGGCCTCAACCTTTAGAATCTTCCAGCTGAGGCCCCAGACATCTTGGAGCAGAGACAAGCTGTCCCCAATATGCCCCATCTGAATTCCTGAACCACAGAAACCATAAGAGATAATAAATGATTATTATTGTTTTAAGTCACTAATTTGGGGTGGGTTGTTGAGCAGTAAAAGATACCTAATATAAGAAAACATTAAAACAGGGTCACAAAGACTCCAAGATAACATCACAGTTTTCTCTAAGGTTCATTTTGCCAGGGGAGCTTTCCATTCTGGAGTTCAAGAAGATGCTGGGAGACAGGAAATGTTGAGTCTGGGCCAACCTGGAACCATAGACCTAAGGGATGGGCCACTGCAGCCCACAGGAAGAGAGCTAACCAAGCAGGCCAAGCCGGTGTTAGGTGACTTTTCACACTAGGATGCTTCTGAAAATGAAAGGACGTGTTAGTAAGTGTTACTCTGGGGCAACAGGTGTAGATGAGGGTGTCCTAGGTAAACTGGGATTTAGACACTGGGCTGACACCAAGCAGATGATGAGAGTCCCGAATGGCTTGCTGACTAGCTGGGCTGGTGGGCTGGAATTTAGGAAGAAAAGTTTGGAGATCTGGACAGGCAAGTCTGTGTTTGTAGCAGTAGGACACAAAGTCACAAAGCTGGGTGTAGAGGCAGGATTCAAGTCCTGGGTAGGGAGAGGGAGGCTTGTTCTTAATGACAGAAAGACAAGAAGGAAAAAACATCAGCATTATACTGCTCCAGCTCTGAGACCTCTCTCTTTTTTTTTTTTTTTGCGGTACGCGGGCCTCTCACTGTTGTGGCCTCTCCCGTTGCGGACCACAGGCTCCGGACGCGCAGGCTCAGCGGCCATGGCTCACGGGCCCAGCCGCTCCGCGGCATGTGGGCTCTTCCCGGACCGGGGCACGAACCCGTGTCCCCTGCATCGGCAGGTGGACTCTCAACCACTGCACCACCAGGGAAGCCCTCTTTATTTTTTTAATTTATTTTTTTTTAATTTATTTTTGGCTGCTTTGGGTCTTTGTTGCTAAGCACAGGCCCTCTCCAGTTGCAGCGAGCAGGGGCTACTCTTCGCTGTGGTATGCGGGCCTCTCACTGCTGTGGCCTCTCCCGTTGTGGAGCACGGGCTCTAGGCGCGTGGGCCCAGCAGTGGCGGCTCCAGGGCTCCAGAGCGCAGGCTCAGTGGCTATGGCTCACGGGCCCAGCCACTCCGTGGCATGTGGGATCCTCCTGGACCAGGGCCCGAACCCGTGTTCCCTGCATCGGCAGGCAGACTCCCAACCACTGCGCCATCAGGGAAGCCCTCTGAGACTTCTCTTAACCAAGAGTGTGAGCTTCAACTATTTTGTTTTGAGAAACTCTTTATCTAGAAGTGGAATAAAGATGGAGAGAGGCATGAGTCATCTGGAGTGTGTGTGTGTGTGTGTGTGTGTGTATGTGTTTGGGGGTGGGCATGTGTAGAAAAGACAGGGAAATAAGAAAGGGGGTAGAATGAAGTTCTGGAGGGAGGCTGTTTTGGAGCAGAACTGGGTTCCGGAGCTGGTAGCTCCTGACCTAAAGACCCTAAGGATGTCAGTGAGGGTGGGAGGCCACCTCCAGCCCAGCAGCTTGAGGGCATAAGCCTTTAGCAGCCTGTCCAGTCTCTGCCTCATCCTCTTTAAAGAATAGGAATTTGTCTGCAAGGGAAAGACCACACACAGTCCCCAACCACACCCCTGCTGTCACCCTAAATGACACTGGCATGGCTCAATTAAAATTTTGTGAGAAGGGAACAGATTATAAGGGCATCGTAGTTGTAGATTTCTCCATGAGATGATTTACTGAAGGAGTCAAAGATTCCTTTCTATCAAAAAATAGCGTAATATTTATATAGTCACAGAATAAATAGAATCCTGACTTGTGCTTTATATTTTACGTGGCTCATTCCGGGTAACTTGGGTTCTTTCTGACAGTTATGGCAGTTGTCCCTCTTCTGGGAAGTAGAGGAGAGTTTGCCTGCCCCTCCCCACATCTCACTAAGCTTGTCTCAGTGTACTAAGTGAAGCCTCTCTTTAGTTTGCCTGGGGATTCCCTCTTGCCCTTCCATACACTGACCCCTAAACCCCTGTTCTTTTACCACATTTGGACTTTCTCACCACCACTGTTGCCTGGGCATTTTATGCTGTTGTATAGAGTAGTGGCTTTCAATTTCTTTGACCATGACTTACATTAAGGGACACTTTTTACATTGTGACCCAGTAAACACACACATCACATATATAAAACTGAAACAGAAATTTCATAAGATGGCATTAATACTCACAAAGCACCCTGCTTTGTACTCTAATAGCATCCATCCCATTCCGTTCTAAGATGTGCTTCCCTATGCTGGCCTGTTCTATTAGATCAAGCAAAATTCAATCAAGATAAATTGGAAATCATTAGCTTGCTTAGATACTTTTTAGACTTAAGAAGATTGACTGTGTTCATTTGTGAAGAAAAAGAGGGAAAATGAGAGATCTTATGAGTATTTTTTACAATGTACCTTCTAAGACAACTTTAAAAGGTGGATTATAATTGGAAATTTTATAATACTTTTTAGTTTTCTAGGAATGGAATTTATAACTGTTAAATCCATTGCTGTAATTTTACAAATCAATCTTCCTCATACACAAACACGTGCACATGCATTCGAGCCCATTACACACACACACACACAATTTCCAGATATCTCCGGGAACTTTTATCAAATATCAGGGTATAGTGTATTTTGTTCTCCAATCAGAAGTGTCTAAAAGTCCATTGCTGGGTGAGGAAACATAAACCGTAATATAGGTACATCGTTAAAGCGTCATCAATCTTTTGACAGCTGTAAATAATATCAGATTATTTCCTCTTTTTGAAAGGAATTGGGTTGTGGTGGTTAAAAGGAATAAGATCTAGTCATCTAATAAGAGGGAGTAGCTCCCTGAAGCGGGGAGAAATCTGGGTAAAGAGAAAGCGAGAAGGAGCTGAAGTTCAGCCTAGGTGTTAGGTACTCTGCTAACACTTGGAACATGTTCCTTCATTTAATGGTTAAAATGAACCATTACCGTGGGGTCAGCATCCATTCACCGAGTCACAGTCTACCAGATGCACTCGGCCCCTACTATGCTTTAGATGTCGGGATTAATAGTGAGCAAAGCCCACAAAGAGCTTGCCCTCTACCAAGAGATACCCCTTTATGCCTAGTTAAGTGCTTAAGGAGAGGCTCCTCGTGTTGTGTGTGAGACCATCTGAAAAATTTAGTTGAGATTTTGTTGTAAAATAATATAATTAAATCAGTTTTCACCTTTTAAGCTTCATGCACATACTTTTATGTTGTGCAGTTATTAATAGAATTTGGTTTACAGAATGTGATTTCTAGTGTCCTGTCTTAAACTTCTATTTTTATCTGCTTCAATTCAAGGCACTTCTCCAAAATTACCAGCAATTGCAATACATAAAATGAATGTGCCAACACTTTGTCAAGGCTCAGGGTTCTATATATTTATACATAGATCACTCTTGGTACCAAGCTTTTTAAAAAAATTGTTAGCTAGGGTGGTTTGAAGACACTGTATTCATTTTCTAAGTTATGAAACAAACCCATCATATTTGAGCCAATCACATCAAATATCCAGATGAAAATGGGATACTCATTGCCATACGATTGTTTAGCATCAGTTCAACACTCTAACCATCACAGACTCATCTTGGAGAACTTTAAAAACTAAAACACTTTCTAGTACTTGTATAACACTTTGTAATTTACAGAAGTGTTTTTTTGATGTTAATTTTTGAGGTATAATTTACATACAGATCTTAACTATGCAATCTTAAGTATATAGTTTCAGCAAGTGTTTCGACAAACATATACACCCATGTAACTACCACACTGCAATCAAGATAGAACATTTCCTGCACCCTAGAGAGTTCTAGTCTATTGCATACCCTCCCCACGTCACACACAGAGGCAACCATTGTTCTGATTTTATCATTATACACATTTTGTCATATTGTATGTATTCTTTTGTGTCTGGCTTCTTTTATTCCACATGTTTTTGAGATTCATCCATGCTGTTGTTTGTATTAGTAGTTCCCTCCTTTTTATTGCTGAGTATGAGTATACCACACTTTATTTATTCATGCATCTATTGATGGACATTTGTGTTATTTCCAGTTTGGTGCTATTATGAACAAGGCTCCTATGAACATTTTTTGTGCTAGTTTTTGTATGGCTAAGTGTTTCCATTTCTCTTGGGTAAAGAGTTAGGAATGGAATTGTTGGGTCATAGGAGACATATATGATTAACCTTACAAGCAATTGCCAAACAGTTTTCCAGTGTAACTGTACCATTTGATTCTCCCACGTGCCATGTATGTGACTTCCAATTGCTCTACATCCTTGCCAACATTTGACATTGTCAGTCTTTTTAGCCTCTCCAATGTGTGTGTGGAGTTTTCATTTCAGGTTCATTGTGAGTTTTATTTGCATTTCCTTGATGTCTAATGAGTTTGAGCATTTTGTTATGTGCTTACTAGTTATTTTTCTATCTTTTGTGAAGTGTTTGTTTGCATATTTTGCCATTTTTAAATTGGGTTGTCTCTCTTTTTGCTATTGAGTTTTAGGAGCTCTTTATATATTCTGAATACAAGTCCTATGTAATGTGAATATTTTTTTCCCAGGCTGTGGCTTGCTTATTAATATCTTTTAATGCAGCCTGCTGAATTTTTAATTTATCCTTTTTTATGGTTAGTATTTTCAGTGTTCTGTTTAGGAATTTACAAATATTTTATCTTATATTTTCTTTTAGAAGCTTTATAATTTTAGCTTGTACAATTATGTCTGTGATCCATGTAAAATGAATTTTTGTATTTGATATGAGGCAGGGATTGAGATTCACTTTTTTCCAAATTATTATCTGGTTGTTGCAGTATTATTCATTGAAAAGATTTTCTTTTTCTGATTGGATGGTTTTGGCACCTTTGTTGAAAATCAGTTGATTGTATATGTGAAGGTAAAGTGTTGGACCATCCATTGATCTCTTTGTCTATCCTTATACTAATACTGTGTATCTGGATTGCTGTAGTTTGATAATGTTGAGACCTTCAACGTTGTTCTTTTTTTTTTGCAAAATTGCTTTGACTATTCTAGATCCTTTGCTTTTCCATAAAACTTTTAGAATTAGTTTGTCAACTTCCACAAAAAAGCCCACTGGGATTTTGATTGTTGTTGCATTGAAGCTATAGAAAAGCTGTTGATAGATTGAGCCTCATAATAGAGATGAGCAAACTGAAGCTCAGAGAGCCATGGAATTAGAATACTACAGCTGGGAAAGACATTGGATAAATCGCAGTTTTCTGCAGTAGTTCTTTAACCTTGTTGCACACTGGAATCACCTGGGGACCTTTAACCACGTATATGTGACTCCCACCCTGAGATATTCTGATTTAATTGGTCCTACTTGCAAACTGGGCATCAGGATTTTTAAAAGCTCTCCTGGTGATTCTAATATGCAGCAAACTTTGGGGACCACTGGTTTAGTGCTCAAATTTATAGATGTGGAAATTGAGGTCCAGAAGTTATAAGCGAGTTGCTTAAATTTACAAAAAAGTTACAAATTGACTCACTCTAAACCCACTGCTCTTCACCCAATGTCATATGGCTGTTTAAAAGAAATTATGTAAACCTTACAAAACAACCACCACAGCAGCTCCCGACCAAGACTAAATAGCTGCCACTTTCTTGCCAGCAGAGAATCTTATCTTAGCTCTTTGTGTCACACTGAGCAAAATTCTAAATGTGAATTTATTTCCTCAGGGAAGTAACAAAGAAAAGGAATGGCGAGGGGGGAAGATTGAAAGAAATAACACAGGCATTAGGGCCAGGTGTGTTATTCTTCCCCTGGATGCCAAGTCAATAGCTGTCTTTGTGTTGTCAATTTTCAAGCTATAAAAACAAAAGATTATTTGGAGAAACATGATGAAGCCTGAAGTCTTATGCTTCTTGGGTAAAAACACAGAATATCTGATAATATTACTAATTTCAATATTAGCAATTTCTATTTAAATTTCATTTAAAGAAAATTGCTTTTAAACATCATAAGAAAAAGAACATTGCTCAGCATGCACATTTATTTTCTCTCTCTGTGGGATTCAATATCTTTCTGTTCAGAAAATAGAAATTTAGGACAATAAATAGAAAAACTGGTGCTATACAATTATTACTTCTTTAATTGAGTATATTTGAATTTATAGTGCCTCTTTTTCCAACTTAAGATTTTTAAGGTCTTTGAGGGCAGGAAATGTTTTTCTTACTTGGTAAACTCTCATTAGCACAGCGTATGGCACGTAGAGGTCTGTCAATGAGTGTTAAACAGAACAATCCTATGGAAGAAGAAAAACTAAGGGCCACATTAGATCGTCTCTAACAAAAGTCCCACAGTTCTTATTTTAACAATAAGACACTCTTCATTTCAAAGCTTTAAAACAATGCCTACTAAGTGGATCTTTCACCCTTAAGCTTCACGTTGAACATCTTTCAGAATAAATGTCATAGTTTCACAATTTTTCTCATTTCGAGGTGTTTCAAGACAAAAGAAGGCTGTTCCAGTGTACCTTTTATTATTATTATTATTAGCTGCTTTGGGTCTTCGTTTTCTCTAGTTGCAGGGAGCCGGGGTGGGGAGGGTGGGGAGCTATTCTTACTTGCGGTGCACGGGCGTCTCATTGTGGTGGCTTCTCTTGTTGTGGAGCACGGGCTCTAGGCGCACGGGCTTCAGTAATTGCAGCGTGTGGGCTCAGTAGTTGTGGCTTGCGGGCTCTACAGTGCAGGCTCAGTAGTTGTGGTGCACGGGTTTAGTTGCTCTGCGGCATGTGGGATCTTCCCGGACCAGGGCTTGAACCCATGCCCCCTGCATTGGCAGGCAGATTCTTAACCACTGCACCACCAGGGAAGTCCCCCGATGTACCTATTTAGTTAGGAAATTTTCTGACTACATTGGGCTTTTCTAAATTGTTTATCATTATTTGTGTTTTGTCATAAGGCATCTTTCAAGCTGTCCTTCAAGCTGCCTATTGGTCATCAATTCTCAGAATTACTGTTGTCAATAAATAACCTATTCTCTAGTTTTTGAAATAGAACCAGTTTTTTAAAAAAAATACGAGTGATGTGCCAGAAACATATTCAAAGCCAGTCTGCGTGTTTCTAAAGCAACAGTAATTTTTCTAAGCTAGAGCGGTATGTGGGGTCCACTCTTAGAGCGATCCTGTTTGGACTGGGCCAAAAGAAGAAAGAGGAGGCAGGAGATGGGCGACATTCCGAGTTTACTTTAGGGACGGTAGAGGATAAAATGAGACTACAGACATGTCTTTCTGTTATTTTTATCTCCCAGATTAGAGGAGAAAATCATGATGGAGTAAACATGTATTTAATACCTAATTTGGGGATTTTGGAAAACTTAGATCCAAGGGGACGATTGAGGTAGGGAGTGACTACGGGAAGGGGAGGAGGGCAGCAGGGAAGGGAAGGTTCCTAGGGAGCCATCCTGCCAGAACCTGAACTGTACTTCACCACCGTTATATTTAAGAATGCTAGAGAAGTTGGCCAACAGCCATTTAGGGGAGATAGGCTTCAGCATGAGATATAAGCTACTTTGATCATTTCGATATTGCTGTGGAGGGTAATTCACAGTGGCTTTTAGCTGAAAAACCCTTGCTCCCTTATTCGAAAAGATACATGCACCCCCATGTTCATTATAGCACTAGTTACAATAGTCAGGACATGGAAGCAACCTAAATGTCCATTGACGATGAATGGATAAAGAAGATGTGGTACATTTGTACAATCGAATACTACTCAGCCATAAAAGAGGAATGAAATAATGCCATTTGCAGCAACATGGATTGACCTAGAGATTATCATACAAAGTGAAGTAAGTCAGAGAAAGACAAATATATGATATCACTTATATGTGGAATCTAAAAATATGATACAAATGAACTTATTTACAAAACAGAAACAGACCCATAGACTTTGAAAACAAATTTATGTTTACCAAAGGGGAAAGGTAGAGGGGAGGGATTCATTAGGAGTTTGGGATTAACATATACATACTACTATATATAAAATAGATAAACAACAAGGACCCACTGTATAGCACAGGGAACTCTACTCAATATTCTGTAATAACCTATGTGAGAAAATCTGAAAAAGAATGAATATATGTATATGTATAACTGAACCACTTTGCTGTACATCTGAAACTAACACAACATTGTAAATCAACTATATTCCAATATAAAATAAAAATTAAATTAAAATTTAAAAAGTCATTGGTTGGTAATAAAGAGCCAGTTGATATCTGCTTGATCAATGATAACTTCCTTAAGGGAGCAAGGGTTTTTCAACTGCCCCGTTTCAGATATGCTGACACAGAGTGGGTATCATCCCTTGCTTTTATTGGTAGAGTGGTATATTGAAAAGTGTGAGGATGCCACTGACAGTGACACCACTGTCCCGTGTTATTAGATGCACAACAGATCATATGACTCAGTATTCTCTTCCATAAACACTTACCTACACCACTTGCTTTCAGGCTTTAGTCAAATCATGGTTACTTCTTCGGATTGACCATTTGGACTTAAAATATGGTTTTATGATGGTGAGCCAACTTTTTAAAACTCAGACTCTGAAGGACTGCAATCTCAGTTCTAAAGCAGGCTTTGGAGTTAGCCATGTTTGGGTTTGGTTCTGGTCCTGTTCTTATTATCGTGAGAGTTTGGACACCATTTTTTTTGACTTTAATGTCATTCTCTTTAAAATGGAGATATGAGTACTTAGTTCTCAGGGTTACTGTGAAGATTACATGAGAAGATGTATATACATACAGCACCCAGGACAGTGCTTGGCACATAGTAGGCACTCAAGACATGAGAGCTACTACTATTATTATTATATCATTACCATCATCATCATTATTCCACTACTACAGGATAATTCTGTAGGTCAGTAAATGAACAAGAAATGGCCTTAAATAAAAAAGGACATTGATATCTTGCAAGTGAAACTTGTAGAATTTAGAACTGTAAATTCCTATACTTCTCATTATCAAAGTTTGTCTAGGATTTGTTTAGTTATCACTTAAGGATGAGATGAAAGTTACTTTATTAATATTCAGTCAAATAGGTATTTTCTTACTGAATATTTTATGATGATACTCAACTGAATATTGTATATGACAATCAGGATTAGGTAAAAAAATACGACATTTGAACCTTAGGAATAAAAAAATCCTGGAATTGACTCCTGAATTTAAATTTGTTCCTGGAGAATTTCAAGAAGAGAATCAATTATTTATAAATAAATCTTTAAACAAAAACCAGACCTACCAAACAGTCACCAATTGGTGGTTTGGAGCCCTGAATTGCTCCTATATTCTATATCGTTTCTAGATTTGGGATTTTAGGAGTTTAGGTGTGATTGTTAATCTTATGTGTTAACATGACTGGGCTAAGGGATGCCCAGATAGCGGGTAAAACATTATTTCTGAGTGTGTCAGGGTGTTTCTGGAAGAGACTAGCATTTGAATCAGTGGAACAAGTAAAGAAGATCACCCTCTCCAGTGTGGGTGGGCATCATTCAATTAGGAGGGCCCTAATAGAGCAAAACAGAGGGGGAAGGGTGGATTTGCTCTTTGCTTTAGCTGGAACGTATGTCTTCTCCCGACCTAGACACTGGTTCCCATGGTTTTCAGATGTTCGGTTTTGGATTAGAAAGAAGTACACCACCAGCTTTCCTGGCCCCCGGCTTTCAGACAGCAGACTGTGGGACTTCTCCTTCTCCATAATCCTGTGAGCCAATCCCTCATAATATATCTGTTTTTATATATCTATATACTGTATCCTGTTGGTTATATTTCTCTGGAGGACCCTGACAAAGCATAACCCACAAACGTTACTGCTATGTGCACAGAGTGCGCTCTTTTTGAGAAGCCTCTTTTTCCTCAAATAAACCTTGAAAGTGAACTTGCCACAATTCAAGGAAAATGGAGTGAAGCTGGGGCTATCAGCCAAAAAAACAAACAAACCAAAAAAAACTGCCTCATCTGAGGCATGTAAACATAGCCTATGAGATGTCAAAATATAATAATGAATAAAAAATAATTCAGGAGGAGAGATAAGCTATTAAGAATAAAGAGAGTGAAAATTTTGTGAGTTAAGAATAAACTCTCATAACATTCACCTCCTTAATAATCAGCAGAAATTCCAATTTGGAATGGGTTAAATCCTGTGGTATGAAAGAATGATCATTCTTACTTTAGCTGTCTTACTACCATGTATCACATCCAATTTTTGATATTAGATTAGAAATTGTAAGCAACCATTTCTGAGGATGAGTAGGCATGGTGGTTATAGCCCATGAGGAGGTGGGGACAATGCTCTTTCATGACCCCTAATGACAGATCATCACTGCGTACCAATGAGGAGCAAATGTGGATCTCAATAGGTTTCATGTACTAGCTCACTGAATTCTCACAACCTTGTGAAGTAGGGACTGTTAGTTATTGCACCTGTAGATGAGGAAACTGAAGCTTAGCAAGTGAGGATACCTTAGATATCCTCAAGGTACATTGTTCAGAGACGAGATATGAACCCAAGTCTGCCTGTCTTCCAACTCCCCTGTTCTTAACCATGAGTCCATTGAATTGGAAGACAGAATGAGAGGAAGCCTCCTCTGCAAGCTGAATGAATGGATGCTTTCATCCTGAATGAATACATTCATGTAGACACCCAGAGCTGAGGGAAGAACCCAGGCAAACTGTCAGCCTCAAAAGGGATTAGAGTGAGGTTACCTTTGGATCAGAGATTTGGGGGCCCCGTCAAGCTCTTCAGTGCTTCTGCTAGGGTCAGACAGATGGAGACTGCATTTGGATCACTCTCTGCAGCATATTAGCTGTGTGATCTTGGAGCAGTCAAATAAGCTCTCTGAGCCTGTTTCTTGTCTGTGAAAATGTAGTTAGTAAGAGGACCTGCCTACAGGAGAGTTACTCTTGCTGCTCAGCATCCTTTACGCTTATCCTGGTCAAAGGATCCCAAATTTCCTTCAGAGCTCTGTCCTCTACCCTATTCTCAGTTCATGTGCTTTGGATGCTGTTGTATGAGACAAAGATCTAGCCAATAAAGGTACTGTATTACACAGCCATAGAAATGTGATCTGGTGAGAGTCAGTGAGATGGGATGAGACTTTGGCCCAGGCTCTTGGGCAACCATTCATTGCTGAGAATGAAGCAGACATAGAGGAAGTCAGAGTCAAGAAACAGAAAAAAATATCATCTGGGACCTCGAATCAAGCTGTACCTGAAGCCAAACGTATCCCAGATCTTTGAGTTAAATGACTTAGTTACTTCATACCTTATACATAATACTATACATAATACTTTATAGTTGAAAATGTCCTAACCATACTATCTACTTGTTATGAGGATAAAACATAGTTCAATGTAAACAATTAAAAAGTTTCTGATGCATATTAACTACACCATAGTATTACCTATTTTAATTTTTCTCAGATTCTAAGCTATACTTTGGGAATTTAATTATTTTTATGCTTCTATTTTTTCTTTTCTATACATTTTTATTTCTTTAGGTCTTAGTAATTTTCTTCATTTACCAATCTAGTGTTGTAGCTCACAAACATGAAAAAATTCAGCCTAACTACTAATCACATATGTAAACAAAACTGAGATTATCTGATTATAATATATAATTGTATTATACTCTTGAAATCAATTTAACAATACTATAAAAATCGATTAAAATGTCCGTTGTTTTTGATCCAGAAATTCACTTCTGACACACTCACTCTTATGGAAGCTACATAAAATTCAGGCAAGGGTTTGTATCACGTTACTAATAATAGTGAAAAATTGGAAGGAAACACCTCTTTTTTTAAAATTAAATTTAATTAATTAACTTATTTATTTTTAACATTATTATTGGAGTATAATTGCTTTACAATGTTGTGTTAGTTGCTCCTGTATAACAAAGTGAATCAGCTAACGTATACATATATCCCTATATCCCCTCCCTCTTGCGTCTCCCTCCAACCCTCCCTATCCCACCCCTCCAGGTGGTCACAAAGCACCAAGCTGATCTCCCTGTGCTATGCAGCTGCTTCCCACTAGCTATCTAGTTTACATTTGGTAGTGTATATATGTCAATGCCACTCTCTCACTTCGTCATAGCTTACCCTTCCCCCTCCCCGTGTCCTCAAGTCCATTCTCTACATCTGCATCTTTATTCCTGTGCTGCCCCTAGGTTCTTCAGACATTTTTTTTTTTTAGATTCCATATATATGTGTTAGCATACGGTATTTGTTTTTCTCTTTGTGACTTCACTCTATATGATAGACTCTAGGTCCATCCACCTCACTACAAATAACTCAGTTTCATTTCTTTTTATGGCTGAGTAATATTCCATTGTATATATGTGCCACATCTTCTTTATCCATTCATCTGTTGATGGACACTTAGGTTGCTTCCATGTCCTGGCTATTGTAAATAGAGCTGCAATGAACATTGTGGTACATGTCTCTTTTTGAATGATGGTTTTCTCAGGGTATATGCCCAGTAGTGGGATTGCTGGGTCATATGGTAGCTCAATTTTTAGTTCTTTAAGGAACTTCCATACTGTTCTCTATAGTGGCTGTATCAATTTAATTCCCACCAACAGTGCAAGAGGGTTCCCTTTTCTCCACACCCTCTCCAGCATTTATTGTTTCTAGATTTTTTGATGATGGCCATTCTGACTGGTGTGAGATGATATCTCATTGTAGTTTTGAATTGCATTTCTCTAATGATTAATGATGTTGAGCATCCTTTCACGTGTTTGTTGGCAATCTGTATATCTTCTTTAGAGAAACGTCTATTTAGGTCTTCTGCCCATTTTTGGACTGGGTTTTTTGTTTATTTGATATTGAGCTGCATGGGCTGCTTGTATATTTTGGGGATTAATTCTTTGTCAGTTGCTTCATTTGCAAATATTTTCTCCCATTCTGAGTGTTGTCTTTTCATCTTGTTTATGGTTTCCTTTGCTGTGCAAAAGCTTTTAAGTTTCACTAGGTTCCATTTGTTTATTTTTATTTCCATTTCTGTAGGAGGTGGGTCAAAAAGGATCTTGCTGTGATTTGTGTCATAGAGTGTTCTGGCTATGCTTTCCCCTAAGAGTTTGACAGTGTCTGGCCTTTGGGCCTTTAATCCATTTTGAGTTTATTTTTGTGTATGGTGTTAGGGAGCATTCCAATTTCATTCTTTTACAAGTAGGTGTCCAGTTTTCCCAGCACCACTTATTGAAGAGGCTGTCTTTTCTCCACTGTATATTCATGCCTCCTTTATCAAAGATAAGGTGACCATATGTGCGTGGGTTTATCTCCGGGCTTTCTATCCTGTTCCATTGATCTATATTGTTTTTGTGCCTGTACCATACTATCTTGATTACTGTAGCTTTGTACTATAGTCTGAAGTCAGAGAGCCGGACTCCTCTAGCTCCGTTTTTCTTTCTTAATATTGCTTTGGCTATTCGAGGTCTTTTGTGTTTCCACACAAATTGTGAAATTTTTTGTTCTAGTTTTGTGAAAAATACCAGTGGTAGTTTGATAGGGATTGCATTGACTCTGTAGATTGCTTTCGGTAGTAGAGTCATTTTTACAATGTTGATTCTTCCAATCCAAGAACATGGTATATCTCTCCATCTATTTGTATCATCTTTCATTTCTTTCATCAGTGTCTTATAATTTTTTGCATACAGGTCTTTTGTCTCCTTAGGTAGGTTTATTCCTAGATATTTTATTCTTTTTGTTGGAATGGTAAATGGGAGTGTTTTCTTGATTTCACTTTCAGATTTTTCATCATTAGTGTATAGGAATGCCAGAGATTTCTGTGCATTAATTTTGTATCCTCCTACTTTACCAAATTCATTGATTAGCTCTAGTAGTTTTCTGGTAGCATCTTTAGGATTCTTTATGTATAGTATCATGTCATCTGCAAACAGTGACAGCTTTACTTCTTCTTTTCTGATTTGGATTCCTTTTATTTCTTTTTCTTCTCTGATTGCTGTGGCTAAAACTTCCAAAACTATGTTGAATAAGAGTGGTGAGAGTGGGCAACCTTGTCTTGGTCCTGATCTTAGTGGAGATGCTTTCACTTTTTCAGCATTGAGGACGATGTTGGCTGTGGGTTTGTCATATATGGCCTTTATTATGTTGAGGAAAGTTCCCTCTATGCCTACTTTCTGCAGGGTTTTTTGTCATAAATGGGTGTTGAATTTTGTCAAAAGCTTTCTCTGCATCTATTGAGATGATCATGTGGTTTCTCTCCTTCAATTTGTTAATATGGTGTATCACATTGATTGATTTGCGTATATTGAAGAATCCTTGCATTCCTGGAATAAACCCCACTTGATCATGGTGTGTGATCCTTTTAATGTGCTGTTGGATTCTGTTTCCTAGTATTTTGTTGAGGATTTTTGCATCTATATTCATCAGTGATATTGGCCTGTAGTTTTCTTTCTTTGTGACATCCTTGTCTGGTTTTGGTATCAAGGTGATGGTGGCCTCGTACAATGAGTTTGGGAGTGTTCCTCCCTCTGCTATATTTTGGAAGAGTTTGAGAAGGATAGGTGTTCGCTCTTCTCTAAATGTTTGATAGAATTCGCCTGTGAAGCCATCTGGTCCTGGGCTTTTGTTTGTTGGAAGATTTTTAATCACAGTTTCAATATCAGTGCTTGTGATTGGTCTGTTCATATTTTCTATTTCTTCCTGATTCAGTCTTGGCAGGTTGTACATTTCTAAGAATTTGTCCGTTTCTTCCAGGTTGTCCTTTTTATTGGCATAGAGTTGCTTGTAGTAAGCTCTCATGATCCTTTGTATTTCTGCAGTGTCAGTTGTTACTTCTCCTTTTTCATTTCTAATTCTATTGATTTGAGTCTTGTCCCTTTTTTTCTTCATGAGTCTGGCTAATGGTTTATCAATTTTGTTTATCTTTTCCAAGAACCAGCTTTTAGTTTTATTCATCTTTGCTATAGTTTCCTTCATTTCTTTTTCATTTATTTCTGATCTGATTTTTATGATTTCTTTCCATCTGCTAACTTTGGGCATTTTTTGTTCTTCTTTCTCTAATTGCTTTAGGTGCAAGGTTAGGTTGTTTATTTGAGATGTTTCCTGTTTCTTAAGGTAGGATTGTATTGCTATAAACTTCCGTCTTAGAACTGCTTTTGCTGCATCCCATAGGTTTTGGGTCATCATGTCTCCATTGTCATTTGTTCCTAGGTATTTTTTGATTTGCTCTTTGATTTCTTCAGTGATCACTTCCTTATTAAGTAGTGTATTGTTTAGCATCCATGTGTTTGTATTTTTTACAGATCTTTTCCTGTAATTGATATCTAGTCTCATAGTGTTGTTGTCGGAAAAGATACTTGATACAATTTCAATTTTCTTAAATTTACCAAGGCTTGATTTATGACCCAAGATATGATCTAACCTGGAGAATGTTCCATAAGTACTTGAGAAAAATGTGTATTCTGTTGCTTTTAATATTTTCTCCTTGTACTTAATTTTTGATAGTTTGATTAATATGTGTTTTGGCCTGTTTCTCCTTGGATTTATCCTGTAAGGGACTCTCTGTGCTTCCTGGACTTGATTGACTATTTTCTTTCCCATGTCAGGGAAGTTTTCAACTATAGTCTCTTCAAATATTTTCTCAGTCCCTTTCTTTTTCTCTTCTTCTTCTGGGACCCCTGTAATTCAAATGTTGGTGCCTTTAATGTTGTCCCAGAGGTCTCTGAGACTGTCCTCAATTCTTTTCATTGTTTTTTCTTTATTCTGCTCTGCAGGAGTTATTTCCAGTGTTTTATCTTCCAGGTCACTTATCCATTCTTCTGCCTCAGTTATTCTGCTATTGATCCCTTCCAGAGAATTCTTAATTTCATTTATTGTGTTGTTTATCACTGTTTGTTTGCTCTTTAGTGCTTCTAGGTCCTTGTTAAACATTTGTTGTATTTTCTCCATTCCATTTCCAAGATTTTGGATCATCTTTACTATCATTACTCTGAATTCTTTTTCAGGTAGACTGCCTATTTCCTCTTCATTTGTTTGGTCTGGTGGGTTTTCACCTTTCTGCTTCATCTACTGCGTATTTCTCTGTCTTCTCATTTTGCTTAACTTACTATGTTTGTGGTCTCCTTTTCGCAGGCTGCATGTTTGTAGTTCGCATTGTTTTTGGTGTTGGCCCCCGGTGGGTGAGGTTGGTTCAGTGGGTTGTGTAGGCTTCCTGGTGGAGAGGACTGGTGCCTGTGTTCTGGTGGATGAGGCTGGATCTTGCCTTTCTGGTGGGCAGGACTGCATCTGGTGGTGTGTTTGGGGGTGTCTGTGAACTTAGTATGATCTTAGGAGCCTCTCTGCTAATGGGTGGGGTTGTGTTCCTGTCTTTCTAGTTGTTTGGCATGTGGTATTGTCCAGCACTGGAGCTTGCTGGTCGTTGAGTGGAGCTGGGTCTTAGCGTTGAGATGCAGATCTCTGGGAGAGCTCTTGATGCCTGATATTACGTGGGGCTGGGAGTTCTCTAGTGGTGCAATGTCCCGAACTCGGCTCTCCCACCTCAGAGGCTCAGGCCTGTTACCTGGTCAGAGCACCGAGACCCTGTCAGCCACACGGCCAAACTTTAGGCTTGATTTATTTATTTAATTCGAGTGTCCATCCTTGACTCTGTTTCCATATGGAATGGATCTTGATGTTATATATCCTATTCTTAATCCTCCTTGGAAATATTAAAAAGAGAGTAATGTATCACTTCCTTTCCATCATAGAGTTCACTGTCGAAAATCAGCAGTTCACACATCAGAAATCTTACCTTGCCAAAACCTTTGTGCAGTTTACCACAGAGTAAAGGGTTGAAGGGTTGAACTTTTGGGAAGTCTGAGGTCTTCTGCCAGCATTCAATAGGTGTTCTGTAGGAGCCGTTCCACATGTAGATGTATTTTTGACGTATTTGTGGGGAAGAAGGTGATCTTCACGTCTTACTCCTCCGCCATCTTTAAGGTCCCCCTGAAAAGCCTAACTCTTGAACTGTTGTTGAACTGTTGTTTCTTAGCCAGGGGGATGGCTAAGAAATTATGAGCCAGTCATAGAACTGAGTATTGTATTTGCATTAAATAAAGATATTTACAAACAGTTGTTTATTACAAGGATAAATGAACATGCTATTATGTTAAATGACAAAGGGATACTGAAATTACACATACTAAGAATTTAGTCATGTAAAATATTTTATGTATATTGGTCATATATACACAGAGAAAACGAAGGAAAACCCCAAAGTACTTGTCAGAGAGGTTCAGAGTTCCAGACACGTGCAACGTGTCCTGTAGGAGTTAGAATTTGCTGTCTTTTATGTCAAAGTGATGACTTAGTCTCTTAAGATGCATTAACAACTATTTCTAGAAAAAATATTTGGGCTTTTGAACCAGGGGCCCAATCCAGGCATCATCTATCAGTTTTCCCTGGCAGGGATTTAAAGAAAACAAACTGAAGAACATTTTCCCACACAGTTGGGGTGAAGTGTTGAATTAGGATCCCTTCTACATGGTATTCCACTCACCTTTTGCATTTCCCTTCTTGAGCTGCCAGTTAAAAATATAACTGGTGGGTGGAGACATTCCCCAGGTCACTCCAGTGTGGACAAGTACATGTCCTAATATTGTAACAAAGCCATGTTTCTCTGCTTCATCATTAGGATTTTTTAACCTCTACTTTTTCCAGTAACAATAGTTCCCATTTACTAAATAACCTTTTTATATCAGATTCAGTGTTTGGTACTTTATTCATTTTATGTAATACAACATTCTGTGAGTTAGATATTATTATCCTTATTTTACAAAAGAGGAAACAGGCTCAGGGAGGGTAAATGACTTGCACAAAGGCACATGGCCAGTGAATGTCACTGGTGGGATGTGGGCTGTGGTTTACCTGGCTCTAGCTGCATCTTTTAAGAATTTGCCTTAAGGAACAGATGCTTGGGAGCAATGGGCTGATGCTACCTTATCTAAGACAGAGGCGAGGCTCTGCTAGATCTGCTTGCTCCTGCTGCTCAGGACTGGAAGACATCTCCCTGCCTTCTTGAGGTTATGTGTGATTCTGAGTTAAAGTAGTTGTCAAGGACATTCATTCATTCATTCATCCACTCAATAAATATTTATTGAGATACTACTCCATGCCATGTACTATTCTAGGCATGAAGATTTAGAGGTGAGTAAGGAAGAGTAGTCCCCAATCTCCTGGAGCTTACACTCTGGAGGTAGTCAACAGAAATAATCATATAAACAAAGACCCAATTAAGGCAATTTCAGGTGGTATTAAGTGCTAAAAAAAAATTAAACATTAAAGAGCAAGTTAAGGTGAAAGTGCCACTGGAGCCAGAATTAAGGAGATGTCTAAATGAAGAAACAAATACGAGATGGAGCCAGCCATATGATGATCTGTAGGAAGGGCAGTTCAGGCTGAGGCAAATGCAAATGCAAAGCCCCTGAGGTTCAAATGAGTTTGAGACATTCAAGTCAGAGAACAGAAGCTGTTTGGCTGGAGTGGAGTGAGTGGGGTTGAGCAGAAGGGGCTGAGGTTGGAGGGGCAGCTGAGGCGTGTTTCTGATGAATATTTTGGCCATGACAAGGAATTTGGATTTTATTCGAAGTACCCCAGGAAGCCACTGGAAATTTCTAAAGCAAGGAGGGACAAACTCTGATTTCTGTTTTAAATGATTATTCTGGATTCTGCCAGAGTGGAATCTGGGCTGTAAGGGGTCAAAAGTGAAAGCAGAGACCCTAGCCAGGGGCTGTTACAGGGGTCCTGGCAGGGGATGATGGTGGTGAGGGATGCTGCCTTGTGAGCAGAACTCTCTTTCTTTGGATAACCATCTCCTTCTGGGCTATTCTGTGGTTTTTCTACCCTTCCAGATCTCTGGAGCTGGGCAGGACAGGGTAAACCCTTTACCTCAAGTCTGCAGCCCTTGTCTGCTTCTTGTTGGTTCTGGTGACAACTACATGGGCTTGGCTCTGGGCAAACTGCAGTGTCTCAAGCTTCTTCTGGCTCCCCTAGTGGAGTCCCATTGCTATGGAGCCCAGGAGACTCTGCTAACCAGCGTTGTCTCTCTTGGTCTCAAAGCAGACTGGGACCTGCATGCCCACTAGGCTCTTCGGTGTCCTACTTTGTTTACATGTGCTCAACTCAAGCATGGCCATGCCAGTAAAAAAAGCTTTCAATGGTTTATTAAAAAGGGGGTGAGGGAGAGACTCCAAAAGATTTTGGGACACTAGATAGCTCTTCCTAAACAGAGCTTGATGAGTTAAGTGTAAATGAATCAGAAACATGTGCACTGGATTTCTTTTTGCAGGCACTTTGGTTTAAAAATGAAAGGCAAGGGTTAGGAGAATGAGGGAAAGCATGGCTGAATTTGCAAGGACCTGAATGAGAACTTCACAGAATGGAGGGCCCCAAACATGGTGAAGTTTTCCCCTGCTCTAATTTCTTTCATCCCTAGACCATGAGAGCTGCTTGATATATATGGCATTCTGCTGCATTTTCCTTGCAGACACTATGTTCCTGGTATTCCTTATTTCCTTGCCAAAGGTCTTATTATGCTGTGGGTTAAAACATGCTTCACCAAAGCCCTTTTGACTTAAACATCCTAAGAAGTTCACAGACTTTGTTCTCATGAGATCCAGGCTTTTGAGGGCAAGAACTGACTCTATCTTTTAGGCTGTGCTGCAGCCTTATGGGCTTGAGAGAGGGCACTGTCTTGGCACCATTCAGAAACCCTTACCAGCTCCTTGACTTTGAGCAAGACAGTAGTTAAATATTTCAACCTTAGCTTTCTCATCTGTAAAACGGGACAACTCCTTAGCTAATGTGCTTCCAAGAGTTTGTGAGGGCCAGGTAAAATTGCAGAGTACTTTTAAAATGGCTAATTATAATGAATGTGCCAGAAGGTTGTGAATGGCTTTAAGATGGTACACCCAACTTATCTGGAAGTGATATGCGGTAGAGGGAGCAGTGAAATGAATTTGTTTTCTTCTTACCTCTTACGCTGAGAGGGGTGAGGATGTAAGCTAAGCTGGAATGAGATCATTAGGGACGAGTTCAAGAACAGCATCTCTTCTAACCCATAGTATCTGGCTGTCCACGAATTAGAAACCTAGAATTTTAGAGGTTGGAGAGCATCTTCTTAATTTCTTTGTTTCACACTTGAAGAATCTGAGGCCCAAAGGGGAAAATTACTGACCCAAGGTCATATAGTTATCTCACTAAAAATGTTACGATGCCTATGCTGAGAAAATAAGGTCCACTCTCAGCAGTAGGAAGGTCATAAGGAATGAGGTTCAGTTATTTGTAAAGCATCTTATGAGCATCCTATATATATTTTTTTTTTGTCAGTACGCGGGCCTCTCACTGCTGTGGCCCCTCCTGCCATGGAGCACAGGCTCCGGACGTGCTGGCTTACGGGCCCAGCTGCTCCGCGGCACGTGGGATCCCCCCGGACCAGGGCACAAACCCGTGTCCCCTGCATCGGCAGGCAGACTCCCAACCACTGCGCCACCAGGGAAGCCCCAGCATCCTATATTTTTAACTAAAAAAAATCTCCAGAGCTTAGCATAGTCCTTGGAATGCAAAATACATTCAATACAATTTTACAGAATGAGTAAAAGAATGAAGAGTACCAGGCAGATAAGCGGGAAATAGAAAATAAAGAGGAAGCGTGATTCTTGTCCTGGAAGAGCTGTGGAGACAAGATGTAATAAAAACAAAATAAAACAAAACAAAACTGAAGCACTGCAAGTGATGTAAGTAATTGTAAGTAAAATGAAATAAGGTTGTTTTTTTTCTTAAGAAAGACAGATTTTAAAACAAAATAGGATAATTAATGCCTCCAAAACAAGCAAGACATATGCCAATATTCAGGTGGTAAACCTGCAATTTTTCTCTGTCATTAAGTCCTCCTTGAGTAAGTGAGCCTATGACCCATGCTGGGCAATCACTCTAGGGCAACACTCTGATTTCAGCTCTTTGTACAGGGATGGGCATGTGACCTTGTCAACAAGGTCAGCCACAGTGCTTCCACGTTATTTGGTATATGAACAGCAGACAGAGAGGGTCCGTCTTCCTTCTGCATTGTTAGTTCATAGCATGTATGCTGAGAGTAGTCAGCGGCCTTCGTTCCCAACATGAGAGAGATACTAAGGTGATGTCAATGAACAGTCAGACATGGAGCCAAGAGAAGGAGAAAGGAGCAGATATGATGACTGAATTCAAGCCCCTGGACTCGGCCATGCCTTAATTCTAGTTACTTAAGCCAATAACACTCTTTTTTTTGCAAAAGGGTTTCTGTCACCTTTATTAGAAACAAACAGTTGAGAATTTAGAGCTTCAAGATGGCGGAAGAGTAAGACATAGAGATCACCTTCCTCTCCACAAATATATCAGAAATACATCTACATGTGGAACAGCTCCTACAGAACACCTACTGAACACTGGCAGAAGACCTCAGACCTCCCAAAAGTCTGAGCCATGTGGATGCAAGTCTCTTGGTGCTCCAGCCAGGCGCCAGGGCTGTGCCTCTGAGGTGGGAGAGTCATCTTCAGGACACTGGTCCACAAGAGACCTCCCAGCTCCATGTAATATCAAATGGCAAAAAACTCCGGAGATCTCCATCTCAACGCCAAGACCCAGCTTCACTCAGTGACCAGCAAGCTACAGTGTTGGCCACTCTATGACAAACAACTAGCAAGGCAGGAACACAACCCCATCCATTAGCAAAGACGCTGACTAAAATCATAATAAGGCCACAGACACCCCAAAACACACCAACAGATGTGAACATGCCCACCAGAAAGACAAGATCCAGCCTCATCCACCAGAACACAGGCACTAGTCCCCACCACCAGGAAGCCTACACAACACACTGAACCAACCTTAGCCACTGGGGGCAGACAACAAAAACAACGGGAACTATGAACCTGCAGCCTGTGAAAAGGAGACCCCAAACACAGTAAGTTAAGCAAAATGAGAAGACAAAAAAACACACAGCAAATGAAGGAGCAAGGCAAAAACCCACCAGACCTAAAAAATGAAGAAGAAAGAGGCAGTCTACCTGAAAAAGAATTCAGAATAATGATAGTAAAGATGATCCAAAATCTTGGAAACAGAATATAGAAAATACAAGAAACATTTACAAAGGACCTAGAAGAACTAAAGAGCAAACAAACAGTGATGAACAACACAATAAATGAAATTAAAAATTCTCTACAAGGGATCAATAGCAGAATAACTGAGGCAGAAGAACAGATAAGTGACCTGAGAGATAAAATAGTGGATATAACTACTGCAGAGGCAGAATAAAGAAAAAAGAATGAAAAGAATTGAGGACAGTCTCAGAGACTTCTGGGACAATGTTAAACGCACCAACATTCGAAGTAGGGGGTCCCAGAAGAAGAAGAGAAAAAGAAAGGGACTGAGAAAATATTTGAAGAGATTATAGTTGAAAACTTCCCTATTTTGGGAAAGGAAATAGTTAATCAAGTCCAGGAAGCACAGAGAGTCCCATACAGGACAAATCCAAGGAGAAACACACCAAGACACATATTAATCAAACTATCAAAAATAAATTCGAAGAAAAAATATTAAAAGCAGCAAGGGAAAAACAACAAAAAACACACAAGGGAATCCCCATAAGGTTAATAGCTGATCTTTCAGCAGAAATTCTGCAAGCCAGAAGGGAGTGGCAGGACATATTTAAAGTGATGAAGGAGAAAAACCTACCACCAAGATTACTCTACCCAGCAAGGATCTCACTCAGATTTGATGGAGAAATTTAAACCTTTACAGACAAGTAAAAACTAAGAGAACTCAGCACCACCAAACCAGCTTTACAACAAATGCTAAAGGAACTTCTCTAGGCAGGAAACACAAGAGAAGGAAAAGACCTACAATAACAAACCCAAAACAATTAAGAAAATGGTAATAGGAACTTACATATCGATAATTACCTTAAATGTAACTGGATTAAATGCTTCAACCAAAAGACATAGACTGGCTGAATGGATACAAAAGCAAGACTCATATATATGCTGTCTACAAGAGACCCACTTGAGACCTAGGGACACATACAGACTGGAAGTGAAGGGATGGAAAAAGATATTTCATGCAAATGGAAATCAAAAGAAAGCTGGAGGGCTTCCCTGGTGGTGCAGTGGTTGGGAGTCTGCCTGCCAATGCAGGGGACACGGGTTCGTGCCCTGGTCTGCAAGGATCCCACGTGCCGTGAAGTGGCTGGGCCTGTGAGCCATAGCCGCTGAGCCTGCGCGTCCATAGCCTGTGCTCCGCAACGGGAGAGGCTACAACAGTGAGAGACCCGCGTACCGAAAAAAAAAGAAAATAAAAGAAAGCAGGAGTAGCAATTCTCATATCAGACAAAATAGACTTTAAAATAAAGACTATGAAAAGAGACAAAGAAGGACACTACATAATGATCAAGGGTCGATCCAAGAAGAAGATATAACAATTGTAAATATTCATGCATCCAACATAGGAGCATCTCAATACATAAGGCAAATACTAACAGCCATAAAAGAGGAAATGGACAGTAACACAATCATAGTAGGGGACTTGAAAACCCTTCACCAATGGACAGATCATCCAAAAATGAAAATAAATAAGGAAACACAATCTTTAAATGATACATTAAACAAGATTGACTTAATTGATATTTATAGGACATTCCATGCAAAAACAACACAATACACATTCTTCTCAAGTGCTCCTGGAACATTCTCCGGAATAGATCATATCTTGGGTCACAAATCAAGCCTTGGTAAATTTAAGAAAATTGAAATCATATCAAGTATCTTTCCGACCACAACACTATGAGACTAGATATCAATTACAGGAAAAACATCTTTAAAAAATACAAACACATGGAGGCTAAACAATACACTACTTAATAGCCAAGAGATCACTGAAGAAATCAAAGAGGAAATCAAAAAATACCAGAAACAAATGACAATGAAAACACGGTGACCCAAAACCTATGGGATGCAGCAAAAACAGTTTTAAGTGGGAAGTTTATAGCAATACAATCCTACCTTAAGAAACAAGAAACATCTCAAATAAACAACCTATCCTTATACCTAAAAGAACTTGAGAAAGAAGAAGAAATAAAGCCCAAAGTTAGCAGAAGGAAAGAAATAATAAATATTAGATCAGAAATAAATGGAAAAGAAATGAAGGAAACGATAGTAAAGATCAATAAAACTAAAACCTGGTTCTTTGAGAAAATAAAGAAAATTGATAAACCATTAGCCAGACTCATGAAGAAAAAAATGGAGAAGACTCAAATCAATAGAATTAGAAATGAAAAAGGATAAGTAACAACTGACACTGCAGAAATACAAAGGATCATGAAATATTACTACAAGCAACTCTATGCCAATAAAATGGATAACCTGCAAAAAATGGACAAATTCTTAGAACTGCACAACCTTCTGAGACTGAACCAGGAAGAGCTAGAAAATATAAACAGACCAATTACAAGCACTGTAATTGAAACTGTGAATAAAAATCTTCCAACAAACAAAAGCCCAGGACCAGATGGCTTCACAGGCGAATTCTATCAAACATTGAGAGAAGAGCTAACACCTATCCTTCTCAAACTCTTCGAGAATATAGAAGAGGGAGGAACACTCCCAACCTCATTCTACAAGGCCACCATCACCCTGATACCAAAACCAGACAAGGATGTCACAAAGAAAGAAAACTACAGACCAGTATCACTGATGAACGTAGATGCAAAAATCCTCAACAAAATACTAGCAAACAGAATCCAACAGCACATTAAAAGGATCATACACCATGATCAAGTGGGGTTTATTCCAGGAATGCAAGGATTCTTCAATATATGCAAATCAATCAACGTGATACACCATATTAACAAATTGAAGGAGAGAAACCATATGATCATCTCAATAGCTGCAGAGAAAGCTTTTGACAAAATTCAACACTGATTTATGATAAAAACCCTCCAGAAAGTAGGCATAGAGGGAACTTCCCTGAACATAATAAAGGCCATATATGACAAACCCAGAGCTAACATCGTCCTCAGTGGTGAAAAACTGAAACCATTTCCACTAAGATCAGGAAGAAGACAAGGTTACCCACTCTCACACTCTTATTCAACATAGTTTTGGAAGTTTTAGCCACAGCAATCAGAGAAGGAAAAGAAATAAAAGGAATCCAAATAGGAAAAGAAGAAGTAAAGCTCTCACTCTTTGCAGATGACATGATACTATACATATCCTAAAGCTGCTACCACAATCCTAAAGATGCTACCAGAAAACTACTAGAGCTAATCAATGAATTTGATAAAGTAGGAGGATAGAAAATTAATGCACAGAAATCTCTAACATTCCTATACGCTAGTGATGAAAAATCTGAAAGTGAAATTAAGAAAACACTCCCGTTTACCACTGCAATAAAAAGAATAAAATACCTAGGAATAAACCTACCTAAGGAGACAAAAGACCTATATGCAGAAAATTATAAGACACTGATGAAAGAAATGAAAGATGATACAAACAGATGGAGAGATATACCATGCCCTTGGATTGGAAGAATCAACATTGTGAAAACAACTCTACTACCCAAAGCAATCTACAGATTCAATGCAATCTCTATCAAACTACCAATGGCATTTTTCACAGAACTAGAACAAAAAATTTTACAATTTGTATGGAAACACAAAACACCCCGAATAGCCAAAGCAATCTTGAGAAAGTAAAACGGAGCTGGAGGAATCAGGCTCCCTGACTTCAGAGTATACGACAAAGCTACAGTAATCAAGACAGTATGGTACTGGCAGAAAAAAAATATATAGATCAATGGAACAAGATAGAAAGCCCAGAGATAAACCCACGCACATATGGTCACCTTATCTTTGATAAAGGAGGCAAGAATATACAGTGGAGAAAAGACAACCTCTTCAATAAGTGGTGCTGGGAAAACTGGACAGCTACATGTAAAAGTATGAAATTAGAACACTCCGTAACACCATACACAAAAATAAGCCCAAAATGGATTAAAGACCTAAATGTAAGGCCAGACACTATAAAACTCTTAGAGGAAAACATAGGCAGAACACTCTATGACATAAATCACAGCAAGATCCTTTTTGACCCACCTCCTAGAGAAATGGAAATAAAAACAAAAAGAAACAAATGGGACCTAATGAAACTTAAAAGCTTTTGCACAGAAAAGGAAAGTATAAACAAAACGAAAAGACAACCCTCAGAATGCAAGAAAATATTTGCAAATGAGGCAACTGATAAAGGATTAATCTCCAAAATTTACAAGCAGGTTATGCAGTTCAATATCAAAAATACAAACAATCCAATCCAAAAATGGGCAGAAGACCTAAATAGACATTTCTCCAAAGAAGATATACAGATTGCCAACAAACACGTGAAAGAATGCTCAACATCATTAATCATTAGAAAAATGCAATTCAAAACTACAATGAGATATCATCTCACACCAGTCAGAATGGCCATCATCAAAAAAATCTAGAAACAATAAATGCTGGAGAGGGTGTGGAGAAAAGGGAACCCTCTTGCACTGTTGGTGGGAATGTAAATTGATACAGCCACTATGGAGAACAGTATGGAGGTTCCTTAAAAAACTACAAATAGAGCTACCATATGACCCAGCAATCCCACTACTGGGCGTATACTCTGAGAAAACCATAATTCAAAAAGAGTCATGTACTGCAATGTTCATTGCAGCTCTATTTACAATAACCAGGACATGGAATCAACCTAAGTGGCCATCAACAGATGAATGCTAAAGAAGATGTGGCACATATATACAATGGAATATTACTCAGCCATAAAAAGAAACGAAACTGAGTTATTTGTAGTGAGGTGGATGGACCTAGAGTATGTGATACAGAGTGAAGTAAGTCAGAAAGAGAAAACAAATACCATATGCTAACACATATATGGAATCTAAGAAAAAAAAAGGTCACGAAATACCTCAGGGTAAGATGGGAATAAAGACACAGACCTACTAGAGCATGGATTTGAGGATATGGGGAGGGGAAAGGGTAAGCTGTGACAAAGTGAGAGAGTGGCATGGACATATATACACTACCAAACGTAAAATAGATGGCTAGTGGGAAGCAGCCACATAGCACAGGGATATCAGGTAGGTGGTTTGTGACCACCTAAAGGGGTGGGATAGGGAAGGTGGGAGGGAGGGAGATGCAAGAGGGAAGAGATTGGGAACATATGTATATGTATAACTGATTCACTTTGTTATAAAGCAGAAACTAACAAACCATTGTAAAGCAATTATGCTCCAATAAAGATGTTTTTTAAAAAAGAAAAAAACAAAAAACAGTTGAATATGATTGGTAAGGTGCTCTGTAGACCTGTTAGTACTGGATGGGGAAGCTGTGTGAGTTGATGAAGATAAGCAGATCATTTGTGGAAGCCAGAAATATTTAAGTGGCGTTAGCATCTGGAGAATAATTTAGGGTTGCGTGATGAGTCATGAAGGAGAGAGCAGTTACCTCTGGTCCAATCTGGGGAGCAGGAAAGGCTACCCCTCCATTTCATACTGACCCAGTACCTGAAAGAGCCACACTGGAATCCACTATTTGGATTAAGTCAGACATTCTCAAAGTATATTCTTCTGAATACCACATATAAAAGGACTGTGTGTTCAAACACATTTATTTTCTTTACTTCAGGACTTTTTTAGCTTTAACTCTCCTAATATTCTTTGAGAATCTCCAAGAGGCAGCTGGAGCATATATTTCCTACCTTTTTTGTTCAGAGAACTCTTTGTTTTGTTTTCCTTTGGCTGGAGGAGCCGCTCATAAGAACATCCTTTGATGGGTCTTGGATTAAGGCATTGTTTTCCTGGAAGACCCCTGCAAAGTAACATACTGTGGGAGCTAAGTAACATTTTATCCTCTCTTCTTTCCACAAACCACTGGAGGTGCAGAGGAGAGAAGAATGGAACAAATGGCTAAGAGACCAAGGATGGAGTATGGAAAAGAGGAGGAGGGAGGAAGCGTGTGGGGCCCATTCAGAAAGTAGGGTAAGGGAAGTGGTGACAACAGAGGGAAAGACTAGGCCCTGAACCTCTTGGTGACCACGGCAGACAGGAGGGGAAACTGTGATGACTCTCCTTCCCGAATTGAGTTTTGTGGCTCTAATTACCTCCTAAAAGCAAGTAAAATAGGTACTTGAGAGAGACAAAGAATTCTTTTTCGTTTTAACACTTAATCCTAAGAAATCGTGGATCATATGGCTTCTTATATAGGAGACACTGAATAACATATTAGATGGTCTTCAACAGAGAGTTTACAGAAGGCATAGAAAAGTCCTTCGTATGGCTGTTTCCTCTATTAACATATAACAAAAACCAAAGACTTAGTATGAAGTCACAGCCCTTCGTGGGAATATCTGCAGTGAACTGAGGTCTTGTAGCCTGACACGTTACTTAGTGATCTCAAGTCACACGGGGAGTAGACAGCTCAGGGACTCTCCCAAGAGGGGGAGTTAAGTTAACCAGGTGGAGATCACCGATATGCACAGAGTAGGTTATTACCTTAGAGAAGTGCTACTGGAGAAAGCTGAGAATAGGGTTCTGAGTGAAAGGTGTATAGGGTGGGAACATTTTGAAAGTAGGGGAAGGAAGGGTAGAGAGAAGGGCTCAGGTGGAAGCAGCGTACAGACTCATGATGATTCAGCAAGGATGTGTCTTGGAGGCCACAGAATTAGAGTCAAAAGTGGGTAAAATTCTCAGAGAGTAAATGGCCTAAGATAGTGCTGGTACAATGAAGCCTAGCTCTGAAGCCCCAAATCAAAAATTGAAGGAACAATATACAACCCAGGTTTCAAAATGATTGATTGTATTTCCAAATGGAAGAGACCCCCAACACTCAGATTAAGTGTAATTTACAAATGACTCAAAGCACAGTTGAAAAATGTCAAGAAAACCAAATTTCACTGTAAACGTTCTACACTCTGGTTGTTTCAGGGAAAAGCTAGTAACTTGACCATCCTAACAGTTACAACGGCCATTTTCGTATGTCCCTCCCATCAAATACTGTACCCTTTGGTCACTTTGTCCAACACTTGGCCTCCAGGTTGTGATGGTCCTATTCAGGCTCCCCAAATCCCTAAACTCTAATTTTATTAAACATTGCACCATTTGCTCAAATATTGGGTTTCTTCTCAGAATTTCAGGGAATCTTTAATTCCCACAAAACCTATGAGCTCTAGCTCTATCAACATTTGTTTATTTATTTTTAATAATATGAAACCAGCACAAACAGGGAAACGTGGGCAGAGAAAGAAGCAGCGGAAGCTGCTCAGTGGCTGTGATTTAGATGGGCTCCTGTAGGAAAATGCTAGAAAGGATGTGAGGATGGGGCCAGAGGGGTAGGGGGAGAGCTTGGAGAGGATAATGCTGTTTACTCCCCCCTACGAAGGCTTTGTAGAGGGGAGAGGAGAGTATTAATAGGTTTTTTTGGATTCCAAACCAGAGGAAATATGTAAGATAGACTGTGAGTCATGGATGAGTCACTTACAAATGAGAAAACTGAAGGCCAGAAGACTGTCATTTCTCTAAGATCAGATAGTGGCAAGGCCAAGGTTAGAATCTAAACCTCTGGGGACTTCCCTGGCAGTCCAGTGGTTAAGACTCTGCTCTTCCAGTGCAGGGGGCGTGGGTTCGATCCCTGTCTGGGGAGAACTAAGATCCCATATGCTGCACAGCGTGGCCAAAAAACAAACAAACAAAACCCACCTCTGGACTCCCAGTTCAGTATTGTATTTGCCACATGACTTGGACGGACTGCAAGTGTGGAGAGAGCTGTTTCGCTGTCCTGAGATCTGGGCTGACTTTGAGGGGACAGAAGAGCACAGGGGAGATTGGTTACACTTGGGAAATTTCCCCAGATCAACAGAAAGAGAAGGGAGGCGTGTGTATGTAGACTGCAAACTTTTTGAAATTTCCTTCCGATGTCCTAACGAGCTCCTGAACACCAGGAAGGTCTCTCCATGCAGGAGGTCTAAGAGGCAGACGATGCATGAAAAATGCCAGGGCCAGGCAGGCAGGTAGCTGTTCATATTTCAGGAAAAGGGCAATGATATTGATGGAATCCTTCTGCAGAGGAAAAGAGGTTCCACATACTGAATAAGTTTCACAGTTCGGCTTCTTTACAGACAGCACAAATCCGATGTGGTCCCTTGACCTCACTCTGTGGCTTCCTCCTCACGGATTTGACCCACTTTTACCAACCCTCTCACAGAGCAGATGCTCTTTTCCCAGTGAGCCCCAGTGTCTTCCCGTCACCCTAATCTGTGGACAGCTCCCATAGGAACCTGGGTTCCTATCACTATCTTCAGTGAGACTCCAGTATTGCCCGACTGGAGGGAGAAAAGAGCCCCCCACAAACACTTTCCCTCCTCTTATCCACGCCCTTTTGATCTTTCACAAAATGTAATGTCACATGATGGTAGCCTCAGAGGTCAGACTTTCACTGTTGGTTGGTCCCTCTGAGGGGTCTTTAAGTTGAGAACTGTTGGAAGCCCTTTGGGCTGGAGGCTAAGGTACAACAGCAGGTATCAGAGGGACAATGACAAATGAGAATGGTGTCAAGAGAGACTGTTCAAATAAACAGTTGGATGCTTGGAAGTACAGCCTGAAGACCTCAGATCTTTCTCTCCCCTCTGTTTCTTTTTTCCCCCAAACAGAAGATTAAGTTTGCTGTGAACATGAGCTGATGAAAAGAATTCAAATAGTGCTTTGAATAGGCCCCCAGTCAGACCCACAGGAGAGCTACAAATTGCTTTTGGAGACACCAGTCTCCCTTTACAGAAAGTTAGCATAAAGCCTGCATATCTTCTTTCTATAAGGTACTAACTTGTAAATTAACCTTTAATGGTGTATAAATGATGTTCTGAAAGAACTGCTTATGCAGCTATATTTATGATCTAGAAAATTGCAAATATTTACAAGATTATAGGTGTTAATGGTCTGTCAAAAATGTTTGTATATTGTACATACATTAAACCCCGGTTTCAGACCACCCTGGTATAAAAGACCACCACTCTCTAGTCCCATATAGTGTTTCGCTTTGATTCCATATATGCCAATCCCTATAATTAGCCTGTTCCCTAATATAGATCAAGTCCACTTTATAGGGAATTCTCCCGATAGTTTTCATTTAGTTTAAATCCAGGACCCAGGCTGCCTATGTAAACTGTTTGCTAAATGGCCCAGGATGGCCAATCGATCTTATGTCAGCCCTTCGGAGGCTCCTGGGCAATGGCCTGTGAACTTGTCCGTCTTGTTTCTGAGTGGGCCCCACTGCAAGGCCTAAGTGCCCCTGGTCTGATTGCTTTCCTGAAATAAAATTAAGCATATATGCGTGCTCCCGGGACTCTCCTTCTGCTGAGGTTCAGTCATTTGAGCCACAGACGTAATTCATTTCAAAGAGCAGCCTAGTGTGACAATAGCACCTTAACTCCAGTGCTTGACACCGGAAAGGACATCAGGCAAAAGGGGACGGACACTCTCCTTTTTCCATCACCGTGAAGCCTACTGTGGCACATTTCTCTGAACATCCGTGTTCCGTGAGTGGGTGCGGCAGGAAGAAAAGAAAAAGGGTCACAGGTTGTTTTGAAATGGTTCTTCCATCCTAGTTTATTATCTCATTTGCACATTTTCATTAATGTCAAACTGTTTCCACAGCTGTCTCAAGATGATGGGTCTCTTGAGGCATTTGCCAGAGCTGTGTCTGTCGCAGCAATTCAGAGAGCACGCTTCTTTTCAAACGTTAGAAAGGAGCTGCCTTCCCACCTACTCCACTAAAAGCACGCAGGAATATGTTTGGCAAAGTTCTGACGTGACAAGATGAACTTTTGAATTTTTACATAGCTCTTCACATAATCACTCCCTCCCACTCAGTCCACTCCCCCACCCCACCCCCCAAAACAGAGCAGGGAAATAATAAAGTCAGTTTTCCTTTAAGCCCTCTAATGAGCCCTGACGACACACTCTTAATTTTCTTGAAAATAAAATAGGGGTTTGGGTGGCTGCGGACGGATTGAAACCATTGAAGTCTCTGCAGAGGTCCTGAATGGAGCTGGCCAGATGGCTTCGGGCTCCAAACGAGAAGCAGGATGCCCCAGAGGGAAGGGGAGAGGCTCTGAGGAATCAGGAGCTCTGTGTTGGGGAGAGTGGCCTCTCCGGCCCTCTTCTCTGAGATGATTCTCAGAGCTACCGAGTCTTTGGACCTGCCCTGTATTTGGGAAGGATATCAGGGTGCTTGAGCGGGCTTATCTACAGAATTCCATTGGAGCTGTTCTGGAAATCTCTCTACCTTAAAATGCCTGTCAAACCTGTTAGGCTAATGATTCAGTCCCTAGGATTTTGGCCCTTTGGGGACCCATGCGGGAAGAGACGGGCTTCTCAGAGATATACCCAATATGTCAGAGACACCCACTGGAGTCATAGAACTAACTGGGTTCAGACTGAGAAGGAGAGCTAAACCTTTTTAACTCAGACCCTATCAACTCAATGTGTTTATGTTGGTTCTCTTACAGTGGCAATTTCTGATTAATAACAAAATGAGGAAATTGTTTTTCAATAATTGCATCTGGTGTATATCCTTCAAAAATATGGACTCAGAGAGGAAAGGAAGATAACAAGGTCCATGGAGGTGAAAAGTGAGGGGCCACTTGTCTAGGGTGGCTCCGTGTGAGCTACGGAGCACCAAATCACCCCTTTTTTTATTCGGATGCCAAGTGAGGAAACTGAAAAGTAAACACAAGATCAGATCCCAATCAGGGACAGAGTCCAATCTCTGTTCGGTTGCCTCTTATGTTTATCTAGGAACACAAATGGCTGAATAGCCAAATGTACTATATTTGCTTACTCTCACAAGAGGGTTATGAGTATGTTAGCTTTCTCTCTCACTCAGGAAGTGATCCGCTTTAAGATGGAAGCTTAAAATTAGGGAGCAACCTGGGCACCAGGCAGGTGAGGCTGGGCCCTGGCTGTTCCTCAGTGTTGTTTAAGAGGGAGGGGCCTGGAATAGTCACACAAACAGCCGTGCATCCATTCCGCCTGGAGAGAATGGCAGGGCCTGGGAGGAATTTATCAATTGTTTCAAACCTTTTTTTTTTTTTTTTTTTAAGCATTATGGGTTTGGCAAAACCCCAGGCATACTTTACCAAGTGCTTTTTTCCCTCACTTTTTAATCCCACGTGTATTTCAAATGCAATCCGTATGTTACTGATTCATTTACACTTAACTCATCAAGAATGCTGGTTTGGATGAATTAGTCGATGCCCAAGGAGAAGGCTGGTACCCTTTTAAAGATGTTAGGAAGCTTTTCCCCGCCTCAGCCCTGTTTGCCAAATGTAGTTCAAAGTGAGCCACCACCCCCGCAGCACCAATTTTTAATAACATTAGAAAAGCCATTTCCAAGGAGCACTAAACTTGGGGAAATTCTTCATTCCACTCTCCCTCATTTAAAAATCCGTGTGCATTTGAAGGGAGATCTAATCCATATGCTTCTGATTCATTTACACTTAAATCATTAAAGTGTTGTTTGGAGCAGCCACTTGGTAAACAGAAATGAGTACGAGCCTCTTTTATTATTATTTCATCAAGCCCTTTTCTGCAAAACAGGAAGTCACACTGGGAAAGTTGACTGTCCCAAAGTTTCAACCTGGTATGACAATTTTTAAGCCACCGTGGTTTCGATAAACCTATTTTTGGCTATCCTCACATGAAACCCAGGGCAGCGCTCTGCTTGAATGGCAGATGCGTGATCATAATTGCACGTAATGAGCCAAATTGCATCCGTGAGTAAGTTACTTCCTTTAAGTAATTTGAACGGAGTGTGTGTGCCTGCGTGTGATAACAGATCCTTTGGATGCTAAATATACCTGGTAAGAGGGGACTGAAAATGGAATTGCATGCTGAGAAAGAGGAGAGAATCAACGTGAAACGGTTTATGTGTTTCCATGAACATTAATGGGAAACACACGGGATATAGTCTTCTTTAGTCCTAGTTGAAGACTAGTGAAGGTCATTGAACCTGTGTCATCAAGCTCACTGACAAACTAGAGGGGCAAACTGTTACCGTCCCCTTGTTCTCTCTCCTCTATGACAATGTATGCCAATGGACTTTACTCTCTTTCTAAACCCTTTTTGTCTTCCTCCCCTGAATCTCATGGTATAAATTATACTGGGAACACTTACCTACTCCAACCGTTTCATTTTACAGAAGCGGAAACAGAAGTCCAAGAGTTAGTAACAAAACTAGGACATAGAAGCTTTGACTCCTGAAGTAGAATTGCGACACAGTGGTTAAAAATGAGGACTTGTGAAGTGTGTTTGACCACTGACTTCCCCACTCAGTGGTTGGTGATTTTAGGCCTGTTACTTAACCTTGCTACATCTTCTTTCCCTCAAAAATAGGCATAATAATAGTACCTAAACTACCGAGCTGTTGTGAAGATTACATAAGCCACTCCACGCAATGATGTCTAGATGTATTAGACACTCAAGAAATCATGGCTGACATTCTTTCTACTCCTCTGTACAGTCACTCTATATCACTAATAATTTGGGGGTTTCATCAGGGCAAAGGAATTTTATGAATAAAGAGACCAGGGTAGCTGCAGTGAACTGAATAATTTGCATATGTTCTAAAGCCCTTTCTCTACCCACTCTTTATTCCAAATCCTGCCCAGCGATGGGCAGGATCTGTGCACACCCAGCTCTGCAACAGAAAGCACATGGATGGGGTCAGCACCTTCCTGACATGGAACTGTGAACAAAACTCTCACATCCTGTGGCACTGAATGTGAAAGCAAAATGGAGACTATTTAGAGGGGAAAAAAAAGCATTACAGCCATCATTTATTAATGTTGTTACTATTTTCACATCTATAGCTTAGTGTTATCTTTCAAATATAATTTTTAAGCCATAGTAGGGCATTATGATTTCTAGTTTGCACTGTGGGTCATGAAAGTTCCTAAAAGTTCACCTATCAGGTAAAGACATCTGAATCCCATTAGAACTGTGAGATGGGGATTTCATGGCAAATAAAAACACTGTATCATTTTAATAAAATCATCATGTGCAAGTGAACGTGGAGGCAAGGAAGGGTTAAATCTGTAAACCTTTACTCCACACTTCTTATTCTGGCTAAAATGCCACACTTCCAGCAGAGACTTTTAGTAACAACATTATCAGTCTGCTACAGAAGCTGGGGTTAGTTCCAGATTTTTGTTTATCTTAGGTAGCAAGGTTTCCAGGGTAGCATTTGAATAAGGACAGGGCAAGAGGCTGACAAGAGCTCTTGGAAGGCAGGGGTGCTGGGAGGCAAGACAGGTAAGCTAACCAGTGCACGTTTCCCCTTTGGTTCCAAAACCCCCTCCTGGAGCTTCAAATGCTGCTGGAGAAAACCGATGGCGACCTGTTTTCTAGATCCAGGGCGACACATCCTTTAATATTAATTTCTTAAATTTTCCAAAGGAAACCGTGGCTATGCCTGTTTCCATGGTGCCAAACATCTGGATGAAGGCTGGGGGAGGGAATCCCCTGAATAGGGGATTTGTCCTCATTTGCTGTGGCCTGGAGGGTCGGTGACTCTGAGTAAACTGAAGAGCACATCATTCTGGGAAAGAAGCTGAGAGTCCAAGGGGAGGGTTTTACACACTGTTGGAAAATGTTCCCCACTGTGTCACTGGGGTGTCTGCAGGCCCGGAGCCTGTGGGATTGACCCTCTTCTTCCAGAGTCATGAGCAAGAGAGAGACTGTTAATGTTTGAGGGCCATTGAATGAAATCAGGCGTGTAGCACGTGGCATTAATGCGGCCCTGTTGTTTACAGCTCCATCTACAACCAAGGGCAAACGAACAGATGAATCTCAAAGGTCCTTATCGGCTCCAGGATTCAAGTACCAGCTTTTCCTAGTAGAGAAATGACATCTCTACCCCCAGGACCACTGCATCCTCTTCCTTCTCACCACCACCATCAACACAAAGCTAAGGGAGAGCTTACTATTTCCAGTACCAAACCAAGGCTTTAAGATATCATTTAATTTAATCTACTAGTAACCCTTTGAAGTTGGTGCCAACACAATTTCCTATTCATAAATCAGGAACACAAGGTTAGATGAGTTGACCAGGCCACCAAGATAGCAAGTGACAGACCTAGGACTTGATCTCAAAGCTTATGGCATTGCTCAGTATGCAGTTAGGTAATCCAGACCTAACTTGAATGAATGAATGAATGAATAAATGAATAAACAAATAATTACAAAGGCCCTTTCTGACTTAACTCACTTCAGTGACTGTTGATAATCTTGGAAGATACTGCTGTTGGGCAAAAGAGCTAGAATTAGGGTTGAATTCCATATTTATCACTTTGTAGGTGTGTAGCCTTAGGCAGGTAATTATGTCTCTGAGCTTAATTTTGTAAAATAGGGATAAAAGTAACCACTCTGTAGGTTTGTTATTAAAGTTTTAAAATACAATATATAGTGTGTCTGGTTCATAGTTGGTCACTAATATGTGTTACAGATTATTTTTAAATACGTTGAATGTTTATATTAATTGCTTATTACAAGTGACCTAAAACGATCTTTTAAGAAAACTAGACAGGTAGCAGTCAAGGGAAGCTGGCCTCATTTTCTGCCTACCATCCTTAAACCTTCAAAATATGACACCCCCCCCCCACTCTTTACTCCAAGTTTTCAGCCTCAAATAATGAAAAAACAAACCTGATGAATTCCAGCTTCCTTTCATAAGGTGAGAGAACTAGAGGAGGGAAGGCTTGTGTCTGCCAAGAGGAAAATACTCAAATTTTGAGAGACTAAGAGAAATATCACATCTTTCTTATTTTGTAGTTTGCAAATAATGATTTCCTTCCAAGCTCACAGATAATGGATTAAAATCAACACTTCTCTACTCCCCAGTAAAATGGCTTGACTTGAGTTTTTGAAAATGTTTTCATTAATCTTTTCTAACTCCTAGCAGGCTGTTCTCAGACTAAGGCTAGCACTGGTGGTTTACACTGCTGGACAATGAAGGGATTCAGAATGGAAACAGCCACTCTTTGGGTAGGTCTTAGCTCATGACACATTCTTTCTTTAGGCAGAGTCATTATCTACTAATTCTTCTCCACAGTAAGTTTGCAGTTCTTATATAAATTCCTGTTATTTGAATATGAAGGCTTAACCAGTAACGATAAAATGTAACCAAGGCACTCAAACGTTTTAGACTCGATTGTCTTGAATATCTAAAATTTAACAAGCTTGTGTAAAAGCTGTGTGATATACAATAGTCCAGGGAAAAGTTGACCATTTACAAAGCATGATTGGGTTACAGTTACCACACTGACCTTCTTGCTTTGTAAACAGGCTACGTTCTCACTGGGGTAACATACAGATTAAATTTCCATTAAAAATTAGCCACTTCTAAATTTATACAATTAATTTGGACTTCTCTGGGGGTACCAAGGAAAGGATGGAAATGCACTTTTCTTTTTACAAGTGTGTTTCTCACAAGGAGTATCCCCTTCCACACCGCCTGAGCTTAAAGGGACCTTAAAGTAGTGAGTGTCCTCTTCTGGGGCAAATGTCTGTACTTGGTGGATTGAATTGGCAGAGAGAGCTAAATCCTACATTCCAGGCATTTGGAGCTGTGCTGTGACTCAAAAGCAGGAAGCCTGAAAAACAGCTGGACTTATTTCCCACCTCCTCCACCCTCTCTGTACCCAAAGGCACCCGTGCTCTTTCCAGTATATTCTACAGTTCCAAGCTCAAGGATTGTGCAAACGTAACCACCAGTTGTGACCAGATGTCTCCACCAGAACACCATCAATGCAGGGCTGGCACAAAAGAGAATCACTGAATCAAATGGCCATGGTCAAGGGTAGCCTAGAACCCAGGGCTTACTTCCCCTGCTGCCTTTCTCCCCCATCCTCATTCCTTCCTGTTCATGGCCTTTCACTATTCATTCTTCCTCTCACTGGCCCTCTGGGACTCTAGTCATTTAAGCCTTAGTGCTCATGGATTAGAGGCAGGACTGGTCTGGTGTCAGGAGGCAGGATGCACAGCAAGTGGGGAAGGAGCAGGGTCCTTTGTGTCTGGGAGTTGCTTTACATTTGCAGCCAGAGCCACAGGGTTGATTCCTTTCTGCCACAGGCTCCAGCCCTTTGATTGGTCTCTTTCCTCACCATCTCTTCTCCCCACTTCCGGGATGCCAGGGACCTGGGACTTGAGTTCTGTGTCCTCTTTTTTTTAAAATTAATTTAATTAGTTTTATTTATTTTTGGCTCTGTTGGGTCTTTGTTGCTGTGCGCGGGCTTTCTCTAGCTGCGGTGGAGCGGGGACTACTCTTCATTGCGGTGCGCAAGCTTCTCATCACGGTGGCTTCTCTTGTTGTGGAGCACGGGCTCTAGGTGCATGGGCTTCAGTAGCTGTGGCACGTGGGCTCGGTAGTTGTGGCTCACGGGCTATAGAGCACAGGCTCAGTAGTTGTGGCGCACAGGCTTAGTTGTTCCGCAGCATGTGGGACCTTCCCCTGCATTGGCAGGTGGATTCTTAACCACTGTGCAACCAGGGAAGCCCCGATGTGTCCTCTTTTTATATCCATCTTTGTCTTGGGAGGGTTCTACCCCTAGAGGCTCTGAGATGCCCGTGCTGGGGTCCAGCCTGGGTGTTGGGTTTTTTCAAAGCTCCTCTGGTGATTCTGATGTGCAGAGGATGCTGAGAAGCTCTGCTGTGGAGGAGTCGTCTTCTTTATGAGGACCCACATGAGTGTTAGGGACATCAGACGGCATGCAGTCCGGAGGAAAATAGATACTGGAGATGTGAGCATGGGAAAGGCATTACCTGGAAGCTCTGGCTGTGGAGAGGCAGTGTGAGCTGGTTACGGGCTCGACTAACCATCCTGTGTGCGTAACGGTACACACAGACGACGTAGTAAGAGCAGATTTGCTGTAACTGTTATTTGAGAAAAACACTAACTGTGTTTTTTTAATTGAAATGTAGTTGATGTACACTATTATGTTAGTTTCAGCTCTGCTACGTAGTGATTTGACATTTGCATGCATTATGAAATGATTATCACGATAGTCACCGTCTGTCCCCTTGTAAAGTACTACAATATGATCAACCGTATTCCTTATGCTGTATATTACATTGCTGTGACTTACTTATCATATAACTGGAGGTTTGTTCCTTTTAATCCCCTTTACCAATTTCACCCGTCCCTCCACCTCCCTTCCCTCTGGCAACCACCTGTTTGTTCTCTGCATCTGTGAGTCTGTTTTTGTTTCATTTTGTTTGTTTTTTAATTTAGATTCCACATATAAGTGAAATCATACGGTACTTGTCTTTGTCTGTCTGACTTATTTCACTTAGCGTAATACCCTCTAGATCCATCCATGTTATTGCAAATGGCAAGATTTCTTTTTTTATGGCTGAGTAATATTCCATTGTATATATATATATATATATATATATATATATACCACATCTTTATCCATTCATCTATCACTAGATGTTTAGGTTGCTTCCATATCTTGGCTATTGTAAATAATGTAGCAGTGAACGTAGGGGTACATATAACCTTTTGAATTAGTGTTTTTTTAATTCGGGTGAATACCCCAAAGTGGAATTGCTAATTTGACACTCAGTCTCCTGTTGGCCACGTAACAAGGTCTCATAGCCATAATCTTAAAACTAGCGAAAACAGGGGCTTCCTTGGTGGTGCAGTGGTTGAGAGTCCACCTGCCGATGCAGGGGACACGGGTTCGTGCCCTGGTCCAGCAAGATCCCACATGCCACGGAACGGCTGGGCCCGTGAGCCATGGCAGCTGAGCCTGCGCGTCCGGAGCCTGTGCTCCGCAACGGGAGAGGCCACAACAGTGAGAGGCCCGTGTACTGCAAAAAAAACAAAAAACTAGCGAAAACATTCACACCTTGCACTCTCATATATACTGGAGTGCCTCAAATACTATAAATTCCCAATTACCTGCTCTCCTGGTGGAGACGAGACAGAGGTTCAGGGATCCTAATATGCTAAAGAATTATTTTATTTGTCTTTATTCCTCTGAACATTTTCTGGTACATGTTCTGGTGAAATGTTTTGATTTTCATAGAAGACTACTGATTCAGCATTAGAAAAAATTAGAGCAATACTGAATATGTATTCTCCAAGTTCTTGACAGGATATATGACCTTTATAACCTTGAAAGTTCCATTGCTCAGTCCTTAAGCAACAATATTTAAGCAAAAATATTCACTAGGGCCTGCCCAGTTTTAAGCAACAATATTCACTAGGGCCTGACCAGAAGATGTGAAGATAACATGTAAATGCTCAGAACAGTCTGGGCACATGGCAAGGGCTCAATCAAGGTGAATTGTTTGTTATTCCTCTAGGTAGTCTAAATGCCATTCCTGGATGAAGCCAGACCCTCAGTGAGCCGTGTGCCTGGACCACAGAGTTCCGGCCTCTTGTCCAGATGCTTTCTCTCTCCTGGGCATTGCAATCCCCCTGGCCTCTGTGAATAATGGCTCAGGAACCAGCCTGCTGAAATTTACTATTGAATTCATAGCAGCAATGCATTTTCTGAGGACCCACAGGAGAAATTTAATTGAGGGTTCAAGGCCAGGAGCCATTGTATTTCTCCTGAGAATCGAGATTTGTTTTTTTTCCATAAAGACTTTACTTTTTTAAGAGCAATTTTAGGTTTATAGAAAAATTGAGAGGAAGGCACAGAGATTTCCCATTCACTTCCTTGCCCCCCTACATGAATTGCCTCCCCCATTACCAACATCCTCCACCAGAAGGGTACATTTGTTACCATCAGTGAACCTACATTGACACATCAGAATCACCCAAAGTCCATGGTTTACATTAGGGTTCATTCTTGGTGTTGCATATTCTATGGGTTTGGACAAACGTACAGTCACGTATATCCATCACTATAATCTCATACAGAGTATTTCATTGCCCTAAACATCCTCTTTTCCCCTCCCCAATTATTCATTCCTTTTTCAACTATTCATTCCTTTTCCCCTCCCCAACTCCTGACAACTTTTGATCCTTTGACTGTTTCTGTATTTTTGCCTTTTTCAGAATGTCATATAGTTGGAATAACAGAGTATGTAGCCTTTTCAGATTTTAGTTTGTTTTTTTTTAACATCTTTATTGGAGTATAATTGCTTTACAATGATGTGTTAGTTTCTGCTTTATAACAAAATGAATCAGCTATACATATACGTATATCCCCAAATCTCCTCCCTCTTGCCTCTGCCTCCCACCCTCCCTATCCCGCCCCTCTAGGTGGTCACAAAGAACTGAGCTGACCTCCCTGTGCTATGCGGCTGCTTCTCACTAGCTATCTATTTTACATTTGGTAGTATATATAAGTCCATGCCACTCTCTCACTTCGTCCCAGCTTACCCTTCCCCCTCCCCGTGTCCTCAAGTTCATTCTCTACATCTGCGTCTTTATTCCTGCCCTGCCCCTAGGTTCTTCAGAACCATTTTTGGTTGTTTTTATCGGATACCTACAATGAATTTTGTTTCCTTCCTTCCTTGGCTGCTAGGAAGTACAGCATTCATTGGTGACCCATTTTTAGTAACTGTGTGGAAGCTTATTGGGTGCGTTTCATCTACTAAAGTAACCTCTCACTTCGCTTAATTTTTCTCACCTCCTCTTTCTCCAGATTCCCTTAGTTGTTATTTTTATCTTATTAACACTGTATGTATTTCAAATTAAAAAAAAATAAAACCTTTCAAGAAGTGGAAGGAAAGTAAACAAGCAAAAAAATAAATGCAATTGGCCTAGGCATGCATTTAAATAAATATTTTGCAAATTTACTGTCCTAATTTTTTCTTTAGTGAAAAGAACATAATAACAAGAGTTCCAGCCTTGGTTCCATCACTGGTGAGTTGTGTAACTTTAGAGAAGCCAGGCCTTTAGAGAAACAGGCCTTCTGTTTCTCTATCTGTAGGTGAAGAAGTGGAAATATATGAAATAAAAGTCCCTCTCAGTGGTGACAACCCTGGATGTATAAAGGAATTCACATTCTCTAAGCATATATCATCAATCCAGAAAGGTGCTGAATGACAGATGGAAGCCAGCTTGGGAGCCATGCAGAGCATAAAATTCACAATGAAATACCTGACAGCTAATTGCCTTGAGCCAACTTGGTACCTTCCCTCAAGGAGTTTATGATCTAATGGAAATTCCTGAAATTCATTCTCAATATCCCAGGGTGCATTGGTAAACATTTAATTATTTGTTGAGTAAATAAATGGAGGGATGAATGAATGGATATATTCTCCAAAGGCTTCTCAAGTTTTGGATTATTTTCTTTTTGAGTGATTTTTATTTCATTTACTAAAATAGCACCTATATACATAAAGATTGCTACATTCGTACAAGAGTTATTCAGTAGATAAATAATTCTTGATGTGGATACGGATTCCTAGTCCCCTTATAACTTCGTGGTACATTGACCCTCTCACTCCCCAACCCCAGAAGTAGGGAACTAGTTCTAAAGATTTATGATATACTTCTGAAAAAAATATTTCCAGTTATTTTTCCTAATTAGCATTTAAACATCTATCTATTTGTGTTATTACAATTAAAAATTAAATTGTTAGGAAAACTTTATGGTGTTAAAAAACCTGTTATTTTTATTGGTAACTTTTTGATAAATGGTTCTTTGTTGTTTGTTTGTTTCTGAGGGAATGCTTCACATCGAGGGACCCATAACTCAATACAAAAAAGATATAAACCACTGATTTAGAGACAGATTTGTAACTCAAATCCAGCATCTGAATAGGAGGTCTTGGCATTCATGTTAGAAGCTCTCCTCACCCCTTGCTTTATTTTTCTACTTTTAGATTCTTAATGCTCATATACCAGGAAACTTTTCTATGGACTCACAAGATCTCTTCCTACAGAAGTTAGGAGTATTTTTGCTTTTTTTTCCTTTAATTCTCCTGATAGAACATGCATTTCCATGTTAGCCTTCACGCTTCGTCTGGAGTGGGAGTTATAACAAATGAGATGAGGTTAAGTGGGTGGTCCTTAGCATCAGAACAATAAGTGAAAATGAAAACTGTGCAGTTGTGAGATGGTTGCCTAATCTGAAAATTTGGACATCAGAGAGAAAACCTTTTGGGCAGCAAGAGATATACTCTCTACTAATTGCAAACAAAAGTCTGTGCTAATATAAATGCAACTAAGTCAAATGCTGGCTTAACTAGAATGAAAACTACCCTAGAAACATAGACTTCATTAAAAAAAAATCACCTACCTATTCTTTCGTAAGATTTCATTTATTACTTTATTCCCTGAGTCACAGATAGTGCTTTTAGGAGCACCTCTTATAAATTACAGTTGAAACATTATTTTACACCACTGCAAAGCTATGCAAAGCTCCCATATCAAAGGAGACCAATTAAAAATATTGAGTAAACACAGTTTGGCTTTATTTGGAGAAAAATAACCAATCATTTTTCATTAACAAGACTATCTTTTTTTTTTATTGACAAGATTGTATATGGCTCTTGTTGTAAGTGACTCCAGTTTTTTTTTTTTTGAAAAGAGGTGAAATATAAATACTTTCAACAAATAAAATGATGTGTCAGGTTTAGCTTGCCTTCCAACTTTCCTGCACGGGAAAAATTGTTCAAATTGTTTAAAAGTAATAAAGTGTCAAGTGATTATTGATGATGCCTCTACCATTTTAGATACATGATCATACATAATTGTATATTGTATATAGAAGGGAAACCCTGGGCTGCATATCATATTTTCTAATCAACTGTTGGTTTGCTGAAGCCAAATAACTTAACTCTTGAGGGTACGCTTTCCCCTTTCCTTCTAGAAGAGCTGTAACGTGACGTATAGATCCGATCTGTGTGGCATATTCCAACCAGATGCTTTATGAAAAAATACTCTTTGGGCAGAAATTGGTATTGATTTATTTGAATAATAATATCAAGCTCCTTAGATTAATGACATAAAATTATGTTTATATTTCTGGATAGAAACATGTCAAATTAAAGAATGATAAATTCTTGGCCAACGTACTGTCACTTTCCCATATCGTGCTCAAGGCAGACATTACTAACCAACTCTGACATTCTTTTTCATGAGTTGGGACTTGGCTTCAAGAGCATTTGAACTACTCTTTCAATGGATTGTAGTTCACATGTAAGATGAGACTTATTTGCCTTGCATTTTGAAGCAGGCAAAATATAGCAGAGGGCCTGTAGATCACAGCCTGGATTCTAAACCAAGAGTAAAACTGAGTTTTTTGAACCTTAAAATTTCAAAGGAAAAAGAGGATGGAGGATCCTTAGGTTACGTTGTCCTTTCTGCTCCATTTTTTATGAGAAAACAGACCTTCTATGCCTATGGAGGTACTGGGGGAGAGAGGAGGTTGTTGAGGGGATGTCCAATATCCTAACCCTTGTTTCAACCACTGTAATAAATACATATAGTAAAACTATTTCACAGAAGCTTTTTTTTTCCCATGGAAAAAAATGCCAACAATGGTACAGCAGAAAAATCCAGAAGCACTGGAAGCTGCCCCAGTGATTAAATCTCAGTAAGTGCTGTGGGACTATTGGCTTTTCATATGGAAAAGAGCGAAACCCCTATTCTAATTTATCTCCCCATGAAAAGCCAACAGACCCACAGCCCTTACTGAATAGTCCATCTTCCCCACCGAAGTCTCCCAACCTCCTCCTTTACTTACCATTTTTGGGATCTCTATCCTAGTGCAATATTTATTTGTCTAACCCTGTGACAGTATTTACTATCTGAATGACTGCAACTTTATAAGTCTAGCTATCTGTTCATGACAAATTTGTCCAACCTTTGTCACTTTTCAGAATTGTCTTGGCTATGCTAGCACTTTTGTTCTTCCATATGAAGTTTAGAATCAATCTGTAAAGTTCTGTTAATAAACCTGTTGGTATTCTGATTGAATTTCTTTTTCATTTACAGATTAGGAGATCACTTACATTTTTACAATGTTGAGACTTTCTGTGCATGAACATGAAAATTCTGGCCATTCATCAAATCTATTCTTACGTCTTTCAACAACCTTTTCTTGTGAAAATCTCAAAGGTTAAGTTGATCTTAGCTACAGGTGAGACTTACTTGCCTAATGATACTGGAGTTGTTCTGGCTAGACTGGCCATGACTAAGGAGTTTTCAGCTCCATTCCGTGCTGTTCCTGATGGCAGTGTGCTCCTCATCCCTGTCTCCCTTGTCCTAGTATCCCAGTGAGATCAAGTTACAACTGTCCACATATTAACTTGCTTGATAATGCACCTTTTAGCTTTCCCTTCTATGCCCCATTTCCTCTCTCTTACCCATATTTCCTGTGATCACCTCCTAATAAACCACATGTACTTTTATCCTTGCCTCAGGCTCTGCTTCTGGGGAAGAGCCAGACAAGTATTACATAGATTTCCATGCCAAATGTAATTGAGTCTAATTCTCAGAACCTAAAATTAAAGACACTCTACCTGTGATAACCTTCAGGTAGGGTCTTTCAGGGTAAAAGCATGGTCTTTGGGGCCTGATAGATGCCTGGATTCCAGCTTCCTGATTGTTTTCACTGTATGGTCTCGATAAATCTCTGTCTTCCACCTACATGAAAATAGTAACCTAAGCCTTAAGAATAATATTGTTCTGATTATTGAATGACAGGTTAAATTTTACATTCATTCAACAAACATTGTTTTTCTCCAGACATAACTTATATAAGGAACATAGTTAAGTAGCTGGCACAGAGAGGTGAACAATAAATGGAAACAATGGCTGTTGCTGTACACCGATGAATGGGTGGCTGAGCAGATCTTGGAGAACTTATGACAATAGATGTTTGGTAGTAGGGACATGCATCTGTCATAGGTGTTGTGCACCAGGGCACCTTGTGCTCTGCATCAGGGGGTGAGCCTTTGAAGGTAAACAGACCTGGGTTCAAATACCCAGTGAATGACCCTGTCAACTTCTCTGGGACTATCTGTGGGATGATGATCGTGATGCCTTCTGCAGGGGCTGTGTGGGGAGGAGCTAAGGAGATGAGGGACGTAAAGGCCAGGCCTTCAGCAATGTTGCCTCTTAAATTGCCCTTTCTGAGGTTCTCCTGATTGCTGCCTACTGGGTACATTACATCACTTTCTCCTGACATAACATGTCACATCCAAAGGCATTTAGACAAGTCCTGTTGGTGGGCCCTGTTCTGTCCAATTCTTCAGAATTGACAGTAGTCAGAACAGAATACTGCTTTTTATACTCTTGATAAAGGCAACAAACAGGACCCTGCTATCCACTCTCTAAGAAGTTTTCTAGAATGTAGCTTTAGAGAAAACATACCAAGGCCATGTTCAAAAGCAGGAGGATATAACAATTCTATTCAGTCTTAATAAGCAATCTTAAGAAGAGGACAATTAAGTGAGGAAGAGGGAACATGATTTTTAAAGTCAGATAACTTGATTTTAATTCCAGGACTGCCATTTTGTAGGTACATGTGATCTTGGGCAGAATGCTTCATAGCTGACCTTCAGTTTCTTCAGTAAAATGCTAGCACAATCTCATTTTGCAGTGTTATTAATAAGATTGTCAGGTAATCAGGAAAAAAACACGTGTATAAAACGCCCAGTTTACTGTATGGCACATAATCAAAACTCAATAAATGGTAATAATTGATATTATGTAGCTAGTATATAAGCTGAAATATTTACTTCAAAGGTTTTTGTGTTTTTTTTAATCTAGGGTTGTTAGTCTAAGGTATGAAATACAAGTGGGAAAGCCGTGTCTTACTTCCAATACCTATGGTTCTCAACTTTTATAAGTTTAACTTTCAAATGACCTGAATTCTTGTATATTATATATTAAAATCCCGAAATCTCCTTTCCTCTACCAAATTCAGACTTGCACCTTACCAAACAGCCATGTCAAGTTTCCTTTACAGGGTGCTGCTTGCCAACCAGTTTTAGCAGCAATGCCATCACTGACTGCAAAGCAGCATTTATTTTCCGATTATCTGAGTAGTTTATGTATTCTCTCTTATTCTTTTATAAACATGAATGGAAAATGGAAAAGTGATAGATATGATTCTAGTGGTAAGGATAGACTTAAGAAGGCAACTGTTCTACCTACAGAAAGCGATAGATCTTTTACCCTGGTTCTATTGACTCAAGGTGGTTAACTGTGTGTTCTCAAGTGAAAAAAATTAAACAGTACTGTGGGATGAGTAATTGATGCTTGAAGCTTGTGTCTAAAAAGCAAGAAGTAAGTAGGGACTTTATAACTTTCTTAAGGTCTCTGAGTAGATGCTCCCTTATAATGAGTATAACTACCCTTTGACCTTCATGTATTATTAGACTTTAGCATTTTAGTGATGTATGTGTCAATAGAAAACTGCCTACATTTCTAAAAAGTCAAACTGAAAATGCAAAGTTTCTTTGTTTCTTTAAGGGATTATAATAACTCACGTGGTAACGTTGAACACGTCAGCAAAATCAGTGGCAATTTCCCATTTTGGTTCATAAAAATTGTAACATTTATTATTAATTAACTCTTTGTTTAATACGCCAAATTCTTCAAAGCATGAGTCCCACAAGGGGAAAAATACAAAAAGAGTTTGTAAAGAAAATAATGAGAAAAGGTTGGAAACCAAATGGGTCCAACAAACATAGCTGGGCAACTTTGTAACTTGAGCTGCAGCCATTAACTGGAACTGCAGAGATGGATCAGGGACTGGCTGATCTTATTATGTCTCTGTAGGGACTTGGTCTCTTTGAGGTTTGTTTCTTAAAGACAGAGCAGATAAAAGGTCTCTCAGTTCAGTCCTCACTGAAGCCTCTGCCCATGATGCCATGAATGAGGTAGGAAGTGGACGCCTGTCTGGGTAGCCTATATCCCAAGTTATATTTCCAATGCAGTTTGGAATCACCTTTCAACTACTACCGATTTTCTCCCTCATCTGATTAGAGGTGGTGGTGATGTTGGTGGTGTGGGAAAGAGAAAGGAGCAACACTGATTACAGATGCCTCTTTTGGGGTGAATATTCTTCATAGCAATGCTATCTTGACAGGCAGGACCATTTTAACCTGATTCAGGGGAAGAGACCCATCTGCTTTTTTCTCTCTGACCTTTTAGTAGGTTGATGCTGCCTGTCTTCTCTTTTAATAATTGCAACACAGCTCTCCTATAAAAGAATCCATAAAATATGACTTAGTGCTGTAGCAAAACTATAAAAACCAATTACTAGCACAGCTCCTACAAGTCTGTGTTGAAATTTCAGAATAAAGGTAAGATTCTCCAGTTTCCTTAGAGAATTGCATTTCTTTTGATAGTGTCCTCCTTTAAAACATTGTAAATAAAATCATCTCTCTTGTCTACAGATAAAATAGTGTTACTATAAGTGTTTGCTATCAGCTTAAAAATGTTACAGACAAAATTTAAGAATCAAACTAGAGTCACAGACCATGTGGGATTTAGGTTTTAAGTTGACGTGTAAGGTAAAAATTGCCAATTGTCAAAATTACCAGTGAAAATGCATTAAATTACCCATAACGCACTATGGAACCATCTTTTAATAAATCCAAACATCTAGCGTGGCAGGAAAGATCACTGTTGAGCACCAAGTAAAGGGTTCTTTCGGGTTCAGGTGCCATGATGTTTTAAAAGAATCTTTAAATACTAGAATTGCTCTCTACCCGGTGAGACCTTCACTCCGTGAGAGCCATTAAAGTGGATAAAGTGAAAGACCTGAGGAACAGGCAGCTTTGGGCCCCAGTGACTCTTGTGACTGGAAAAGGATCCTTGGGCAAGAAGGTGGGCAACATTTCTCACATTATTTAACGGTTACTTTCTTTTGCTTTTTGATGACTATTATACAGTTAAATTTGCAGATGGCAAAAAAAGAAAGGACCACTGAATACTAGAAATTAAAACACAAACAGTGTTTTTAGGAGCTATTCCTAGCAAATCTCAAAAGACTACAGACAAGTAAGCAGCCAGCAAATGTTTGATAATTCAAATACTCAATATTATTGAAAGCCTTTTTTGAAAAACACATTGAAATTAGAAAAATCTGAATTACTAAGACTATAGGAAGTACACTGAGGTTTTGATGGAACAAAAAGTTGGCCATGTGACTGATCCTTTACTAAATAAAACCTTCCGCAAAGCAAAGTAGTGGCTTAAATTGTCTCTTTTACTGAGAGGTGAGTTGAGACAAGCTTCAGAGGGCCAAGCTGGGACTCCGAGGAAGCCTGCTCTCCACTCCCTGTCAGTGCTCTTGTTAGAACCGCAGATCTAACCCTTCTACTTAGGGTCTCTGGATCCAGTGACGTTCAGCCCTTCCCTGATGGCTGCATGTGTGTTGCCTGGATTTATGAAATGACTGGGCATCTAATTTCAGGTATAATAATCCAGAAAACATAAAAATGAGCGGTAGCATCACTCACTCATTCAGCTTTCTCTTGAGAAGGCCTCTCAGAGCTAAGTAATTCCATTTTGCATTTAGGCTGCTGGGCCCTGAAGACCGATGCTTGGGGACTGTCATGATGCAATAACTTTTTTTTTTTTTTTTGGCGGTACGCGGGCCTCTCAACGTTGTGGCCTCTCCCGTTGCGGAGCACAGGCTCCGGACGCGCAGGCTCAGCGGCCATGGCTCACGGGCCCAGCCGCTCCGTGGCATGTGGGATCTTCCCGGACCAGGGCACGAACCTGTGTCCCCTGCATTGGCAGGTGGACTCCCAACCACTGCGCCACCGGGGAAGCCCCTGATGATGCAATAACTTTGAGTCACTGAGAGTGTTTACTCTGGGCATGTGACTTTGGGTACCATGCACACAGAGAAGGAGGCCAAGAAATTTTGAGAGAGACACCAACCCAGGAAAAATGATTAAAGGTATTTTCTCCTCCTTTGGGGGAAAATGTTGTATAAGAAGGTATTCCCTTAGAGTTACTCTGCCTTATCTTCACCTTGATGCCTCCACTGGAATGAACAGGAGCACAGGTAGTCTGTCTTTACTCACGTATCTTCACCTACCATACCTAGCACAGTGCCTGACAATTAGCACATGCTTGACACACATTTTAAAATTAATATGTTGAAGTTTATAGGTTATAAGTAGAGAAGGAAAGCCAATCGTGTACACAGTATTTTAAGTCACCACTCCCTTCCTGCCACACAACCAGATCCTGTGTGCCACTTAGAACTTCCCCTCCAAACAGCATCTTGTCCTTCTTCGTGCTTTCTTAGCTACCATGCCCACCCCATCCCTGATATTTCATAATGGTCTATGGCTGAACTCTGCGGCCAGCTGGCTTCACCACAGTGCAATGAAGTTTCACGGAACTGAAAATGTATTCAAAAACACAGAATTATAAATCATAATAATTATATAGGGTTTTCTCCTGCACTGTTGGTGGAAATGTAGATTGATACAGCCACTATGGAGAACAGTATGGAGGTTCCCTAAAAAACTAAAAATAAAAAAACCTACCCTATGACCCAGCAATCCCACTACTCGGCATATACCCTGAGAAAACCATGATTCAAAAAGATACATGTACCACAATGTTCATTGCAGCTAGCCAGGACATGGAAACAACCTAAATGTCCACTGACAGATGACTGGATAAAGAAGATGTGGCACATATATACAATGGAATATTACTCAGCCATAAAAAGAAACGAAATTGAGATATTTGTAGTGAGGTGGATGGACCTAGAGTCTGTCATACAGAGTGAAGTAAGTCAGAAAGAGAAAAACAAATACCGTATGCTAATGCATATATACGGAATCTAAAAAAACATTACTGATGAACCTAGTGGCAGGGCAGGAATAAAGACGCAGACGTAGAGAATGGACTTGAGGATACAGCAGGGGAAGGGGAAGCTGGGACGAAATGAGAAAGTAGCACTGACATATATACACTACCAAATGTAAAATAGATAGCTAGTGGGAAGCAGCCACATAGCGCAGGCAGATCAGCTGCTTGCTTTGTGACCATCTAGAGGGGTGGGAGGGAGGCTCAAGAGGGAGGGGATATGGGGATATATGTATACATATAGCTGATTCACTTTGTTGTACAACAGAAGCTAAACATTGTAAAGCAATTATACTCCAATAAAGTTGTAAAAAATAATAATGATTATATAGGGTTTAAAAAAATTGAAGTATAGTTGATTTGCAATACTGAGCACAGCATAATGATTCAGTTTCTTTTCTGATTATATTCCATTATAAGTTATTACAAGATATTGAATATAATTCCCTGTGCTATACAGTAAATCCTTGTTGCTTATCTATTTTATGTATAGTAGTTTTTTTATCTTTTAAATCACTCCAAATTTATCCCTCCCCCCTACCCTGCTTCCCCCTTTGGTAACCATAAGTTTGTTTTCTATGTCTGTGAATCTGTTTTCTGTTCTGTATATAGATTCATTTGTATTATTTTTTAGATTCCACATAGTGATATTACATAGTATTTGTGATATATAGTATTTGTCTTTGTCTGACTTACTTCACAAAGTATAATGTTGTCTAGGTCCATCCATGTTGTGGCAAATTACAATATCTCATTCTTTTTTATGGCTGAGTCATATTCCATTGTATATATATTTGTGTGTGTATATATATATATATATATATATATATATATATATCTCACATCTTCCTAAGCCTGTCGTCGTCTGTTAATGGGCACTTGGATTGTTTCCATGCCTTGGCTATTGTAAATAGTGCTGCTATGAACATTGGGGTACATGTAGCTTTTGATTTAGAGTTTTCATTTTTTGCATATTGACCCCTTGTCAGTTGCATCATTTGCAACTTTTTCTCTTATTCCATAGGTTGTCTTTTTATTTTGTTGATGGTTTCCTTTACTTTGCAAAAGCTTTTGAATTTGATTAGGTTCCATTTGCTTATTTTTGCTTTTACTTATATAGGTTTTAAATTTTAATAAAAAACATAATATTCAATACTTCTTAATGTAACTGGAGATTAAAACTGTAATTTTAATTACAGTATATGATATTGATATTGGTCTCAGATCAGGGTGTGTTAATATTTTGCCGCTGTGTGGTCCTTCTCACAAGAATGAGATCTTCTTTCATTCCTGTCTTTGGGTGGTTGAGTGTCCAAATGGTGACATTAATTCACTGTGTGATCCATTCCGGTTGATTTGGATTTTCTTATTGGCCTTCAGCCTCCTTTTTCAAGCTTTGCTTCTTGTTTGCATCATTCCCATTGTTGTAAAGTGTCTGTCTAAGAACTTGGCCTCATTCACTGGATATCTGGCATTCCTGTCTTATCCTAGCTCACTGACCTCTTACGTTAGAAACTCTGCTCTCTTTTAGTCTTTCCAATAGCTTTAATCTGCCCCATCTGATGCTGAAATGACAGCATTTGGTAGACAAAAGATAAAATGGAAAAGGTTCAATTCGTTACCATCCACCAAATTTGGATTAGGTCTGGTTGCAAAAACTCCCCAAATGCGTCCATAATGCTTATCAATTGCATGAGTACTTTCCACTGTTTGGCTTTTTTCGTTCAGAATTGTTTGTGAGATTTATTCATGTGGTTGCATGTAGTTGTAGACTGTAATTCTCACTGCGGTACAGTATTTCACTGTGTGAATATACCACAATGCATTTCTGTTGGGTATATACATCAGAATGGAATCACTAAGTTATAGGGTATGCCTATGTTTATCTTTAGGAGATAATGCCAGTTTTCCAAAGTGGTTGTACCGAATGTCTCATCTACCAGCAGTCTATGAGAATGCCAGTTGTTCTGCATTCTCATCAGTACTTGGTATTATCTGTCCCTTGTTATGGTCATTTGGTGGATGTCATTTTATTATCTTTTATTTTGATCCAAATATTGGAGTATATGCTAGGGGGTTCTTAGAGGTACTTTAAACTGGTATCTATTCATGATCTGAGCAGTTAGCTTTTACAGTGTCTTTTATGTAGTGCTGAGCCTCTCTCTTGGTCTGTCTCTGTCCTTTTAAAAGACAAGATGCTTCATAAATCAGGAATAAAGTTACTTTATCCACTTTAAAGTTACTTTATTTTAGCCTTAAAATTTAATTAACATGGAGACACAATAATCTTCTGTTTCTTTTTAAAATTAACTCTAAAATAATAAATAGTCTTATTCTAAGCCATACGCTGAGACTTTAAAGATCACTCTGTGCCAACAGATTGTTCTATAACTTCTGTAATGGCCATTGACAAAAAGCAATAACAGCTGACCTTAAAACCACCTCTTTGTGTGCTTTGGTGCCTTTAACCCTGCTGCAGGATAAAGACTACTTAATCCTGTGTGCACAGTGATTCCTGGTTCCGTGTGTGAAATCAAGGACTTAAATAAGAGCACTACAGGATATATATTCACTATCTTCATGGGTCTTTCAGAATTCAGAAGACATGATTAATCCACATGTATAAGTTATAGAAAAATAAAAAATGAGTATGTAGTCGGTTGTTAAATAGGATGCTCTAATGATAATTGCAAAACCTTTAATGTTATTGTTATACTGTATTGTAAATTTTTGTTTAATAGTTTCCCACACTAGACACAGTTCCATGAAGACAAGGACCACACCTATCTTCCTTTCTGTATTCTCAGTGCTAGTACAGTGCTTGATACATTATAGCACTTAATACATATTTATGAGGTTAAACTGAAGGAAGAAAAAACATGAGTTAGAATAAGTATCCAGAGAAAAATGATTAAGATTTAGGTAGGCAGAAAGGAAAAGGGGAGTTTTCTAGGCAGAGAACACATACCAGTTTTATACTAGTGTTTCCTTTTATTGCTATAATCCTTTGTATTTAAAAAATTTCACATAATTATCCCAATTCATTCCCCCAGAAAACCATATAAGTTTATGGGAGTCAATGAAGTAAATAAAGTATTAAAAAGATATAGGCTTGTTCACAAACAAAATCAATAACTCTGTAGATAACAAATGAAACAGGAAAATGAAGAAATAAGTGCAGGGCTGAAGCCCTCTAGCTGAGCTTCACTCTGGAATCAGGACAAAGAAGGACTAAACTCAGGAAGGGCTAGGAGCTCTGTACCTGTAGTTTACTGGGGATTGCACGTGGGGAGCTAAAGCTGGGCTCACTGATGATACCAGGAGGTAATGTGAGTTTTCTCAACTTGACAAAGGAGGAAGAAAAAGGTTGTTGTCCACTGTTGCTTGGGATACAGTTGTGACCTAGGGAAGCTGACGAATATACACGCAACTTTTTAAAGTGACTGAGCTTGGGGGCTTGGATCTTGGGTATCCCCAATATCACCATGGAGCAGGAACATAAGCCCCTATTAAATATTTGGTTGGACCAGGAGTCCTGGGTGGGGGGCTGAGTAGAGGCAACAGCGAAACTTTTAGGTAAGGTGGTGTGAGGAGAGTGGGTTGGAAGGAGGGATAGAAGGAAAGTCTCAGAAAAAGTAAGATAGATATAAAAATTTCAAAGTACAAAGAAACTCAATGCTAGGCAAATGTAAAGGAGAATATAATGCCAATAAAAGAAAACTACAGTTGATTCTTGAACAATGTGGGGTTAGGGGTGCCAACCCCCTGCATAGTACAAAACTTGCATATAACTTTTGGCTTCCCCCAGACTTAACTACTAATAGCCTACTGTTGACAAGAAGCCTTACCAGTAACATAAACAGTTGATTAACACATATTTTGTATATCATATGTACATCTACATGTATTTTATGCATTCAGGATATACTTAACTTTTTCTCAATTTTTTTGCTATTTCTAGGCTACAGAGTTTGCGAGTTTTTTCAAATTGTTGCAAATGTCCAAGAATTTTTCAATGTTTATTGAAAAAAATCCACCTATAAGTGGACTTGCACAGTTCAAACCTGTGCAGTTCAAGGGTCACTGTATATATAGGGCATTCTCATAAGTGAACCTAAATTAAAAAATTTAAATAGACATTTGCAAATTGCTTATCAATGTATTTTCAAAGATACTATTGAGTAGGGTGTGCCAGGAATGCAGTGAGATTCAACATGAGAAAATCTATGAGTGCAGTCTATCACACAAATAGATTAAAGGGAAAAAAACCCATAAAAATAGTATCATTAGAGGCAGATAATACTTGATAAATTTCAACACACAATCCTGATTTTTTAAAAAGTCCATTATCCACAGCTAATGGAACCAGAGATGTTTCCAACTGAGACATCCCATTCATTTGCTGGCCAGTGGCATAACAAGGAACAAAGACCTGAAGGATGTGGGTTTCCTATCTTGGAGTTTGGATTATATGTGGATTCCCCAAGTGGGAAGCAGAGCTAAAATGTCCTCTCCTTGATATCTGTGCCTGCCATTTTGAACACATGCATCTGAAAAATAAGATGGACCTGATCTACAGAAGTAGGAGACACCACAAAGCCCAAGAAAGAAGAGACCATCCCTGGTTCTCTTTTCTTCTTTTTTATTTTTTAAATTTAATTTTATTTATTTTTTTATACAGCAGGTTCTTATTAGTCATCCATTTATACACATCAGTGTATACATGTCAATCCCAATCTCCCAATTCATCACACCATCCCCCCCCACCCCTGCTGCTTTCCCCCCTTGCTGTCCATACGTTTTTTTCTCTACTTCTGTGTCTCAGTTTCTGCTCTGCAAACCAGTTCATCTGTACCATTTTCTAGGTTCCACATAATGCATTAATATACAATATTTGTTTTTCTCTTTCTGACTTACTTCACTTTGTATGACAGTCTCTAGATGCATCCACGTGTCTACAAAGGACTCAATTTCATTCTTTTTTATGGCTGAGTAATATTCCATTGTGTGTGTATTTTATATATATATATATATATATATATATATATATATGTATATATTTATATATATAGTATATACTGTAGCTTCTTTATCCATTCATCTGTCTATGGGCATTTAGGTTGCTTCCATGACCTGGCTATTGTAAACAGTGCTGCAATGAACATTGGGGTGCATGTGTCTTTTTGAATTATGGTTTCCACTGGGTATATGCCCAGTAGTGGGATTACTGAATCATATGGTAATTCTATTTTTAGTTTTTTAAGGAACCTCCATACTGTTCTCCATAGTGGCTGTATCAATTTACATTCCCACCAACAGTGCAAAAGGGTTCCCTTTTCTCCACACCCTCTCTAGCATTTGTTGTTTGTAGATTTTCTGATGATACCCATTCTAACTGGTGTGAGGAGATACCTCATTGTAGTTTTGATTTGCATTTCTCTAACAATTAGCGATGTTGAGCTGCTTTTCATGTGCCTCTTGTCCATCTGTATGTCTTCTTTGGAGGAATGTCTATTTAGGTCTTCTGCCCATTTTTGGATTGGGTTGTGTGTTTTTTTAATATTGAGGTGCATGAGCTGTTTATATATTTTGGAGATTAATCCTTTGTCCATTGATTCGTTTGCAAATATTTTCTCCCATTCTGAGGGTTGTCTTTTCACCTTGTTTATGGTTTCCTTTGCGGTGCAAAAGCTTTGAAGTTTCATTAGGTCCCATTTATTTATTTTTGTTTTTATTTCCATTACTCTAGGAGATGGATCAAAAAATATCTTTCTGTGATTTATGTCAAAGAGTGTTCTTCCTATGTTTTCCTCTAAGAGTTTTATAGTGCCCCATCTTACATTTAGGTCTGTAATCCATTTGGAGTTTATTTTTGTGTATGGTGTTAGGGAGTGTTCTAATTTCATTCTTGTACATGTAGCTGTCCAGTTTTCCCAGCACCAATTACTGAAGAGACTGTCTTTTCTCCATTGTTTATCCTTGCCGCCTTTGTCATAGATTAGTTGTCATAGGTGCGTAGGTTTATCTATGGGCTTTCTATCCTGTTCCATTGATCTATATTTCTGTTTTTGTGCCAGTACCATATTGTCTTGATTACTGTAACTTTGTGGTATAGCCTGAAGTCAGGGGGTCTGATTCCTCTGGCTCCGTTTTTTTCCCTCAATACTGCTTTGGCTATTTGGGGTCTTTTGTGTCTCCATACAAATTTTAAGATTTTCTGTTCTAGTTCTCTAAAAAATGCCATTGGTAATTTGATAGAGATTGCATTGAATCTGTAGATTGCTGTGGGTAATATAGTCATTTTCACAATATTGATTCTTCCAATCCAAGAACATGATATATCTCTCCATCTGTTGGTATATTTAATTTCTTCCATCAGTGTCTTATAGTTTTCTGCATACAGTTCTTTTGTCTCCCTCGGTAGGTTTATTCCTAAGTATTTTATTCTTTTTGTTGCAATGGTAAATGGGAGTGTTTCCTTAATTTCTCTTTCAGATTTTTCATCAGTAGTGTATAGGAATGTAAGAGATTTCTGTGCATTAATTTTGTATCCTGCAACTTTACCAAATTCATTGATTAGCTCTAGTAGTTTTCTGGTGGCATCTTTAGGATTCACTAAGTATAGTATCATGTCATCTGCAAACAGTGACAGTTTTACTTCTTCTTTTCCAATTTGTATTCCTTTTATTTCTTTTTCTTCTCTGATTGCTGTGGCTAGGACTTCCAAAACTATGTTGAATCATAGTGGTGAGAGTGGACATCCTTGTCTTGTTCCTGAACTCAGAGGAAATGCTTTCAGTTTTTCACCATTGAGAATGATGTTTGCTGTGGGTTTGTCATATATGGCCTTTATCATGTTGAGGTAGGTTCCCTCTATGCCCATTTTATGGAGGGTTTTTATCATAAATGGCTGTTGAATTTTGTCAAAAGCTTTTCCTGCATCTATTGAGATGATCACATGTTTTTTATCCTTCAGTTTGTTAATATGGTGTATCATATTGATTGATTTGCATATATTGAAGAATCCTTGCATTCCTGGAATAAACCCCACTTGATCATGGTGTATGATCCTTATAAGGTGTCGTTGAATTCTGTTTGCTACTATTTTGTTGAGGATTTTTGCATCTATATTCATCAGTGATACTGGTCTGTAATTTTCTTTTTTTGTAGTATCTTTGTCTGGTTTTGGTATCAGGGTGATGGTGGCCTCATAGAATGAGTTTAGGTGTTTTCCTTCCTCTACAATTTTTTGGAAGAGTTTGAGAAGGATGGGTGTTAGCTCTTCTCTAAAAGTGTGATAGAATTCGCCTGTGAAGCCATCTGGTCCTGGACATTTGTTTGTTGGAAGATTTTTTTTTTTTTTTTTTTTTTTTTTTTTTGTTGGAAGATTTTTAATCACAGTTTCAATTTCATTACTTGTGATTGGCCTGTTCATATTTTCTATTTCTTCCTGGTTCAGTCTTGGAAGGTGATACCTTTCTAAGAATTTGTCCATTTTATAGGCATAGAGTTGCTGGTAGTAGTCTCTTAGGATGCTTTGTATTTCTGCGGTGTCGGTTGTAACTTCTCCTTTTTCATTTCTAATTTTATTGATTTGAGTCCTCTCCCTCTTTTTCTTGATGAGTCTGGCTAATGGTTTATCAATTTTGTTTATCTTCTCAAAGATCCAGCTTTTAATTTTATTGATCTTTTCTATTGTTTTTTTTTGTTTCTATTTCATTTATTTCTGCCCTGATCTTGATGATTTCTTTCCTTCTGCTAACTTTGGGTTTTGTTTGTTCTTCTTTCTCTAGTTCCTTTAGGTGTAACGTTAGATTATTTGAGATTTTTCTTGTTTCTTGAGGTAGGCTTGTATAGCTATAAAATTCCCTCTTAGAACTGCTTTTGCTGCATCCCATAGGTTTTGGATCGTCATGTTTTCATTGTCATTTGTCTCGAGGTATTTTTTGATTTCTTCAGTGATCTATTGGTTATTTAGTAACATATTGTTTAGCCTCCATGTGTTTGTGTTTTTTACGTTTTTTCCTCTGTAATTGATTTCTAATCTCACAACATTGTGGTCGGAAGAGATGCTTGATATGATTTCAATTTTCTTAAATTTATTGAGGCTTGATTTGTGACCCAAGATATGATCTATCCTGGAGAATGTTCTATGAGCACTTGAGAAGAAAGTATAATCTGCTGTTTTTGATTGGAATGTCCTATAAATATCAATTAACTCTATCTGGTCTATTGTGGCATTTAAAGCTTGTGTTTCCTTATTAATTTTCTGTTTCGATGATCTGTCCATTGGTTTAAGTGAGGTGTTAAAATCCCCACTATTATTGTGTTACTGTCGCTTTCCTCTTTTAGAACTGTTAGCAGTTGCCTTATGTATTGTGGTGCTCCTATGTTGGGTGCATATATATTTATAATTGTTATATCTTCTTCTTAGATTGATCCCTTGATCATTATTTAGTGTCCTTCCTTGTCTCTTGTAACATTCTTTATTTTAAAGTCTATTTTATCTGATATAAGTATTGATACTCCAGCTTTCTTTTGATTTCCATTTGCATGAAATATCTTTTTCCATCCCGTCACTTTCAGTATGTATGTGCCCCTAGGTCTGAAGTGGGTCTCTTGTAGACTGCATATATATGGGTCTTCTTTTTGTATCCATTCAGCAAGCCTGTGTGTTTTGGTTGGAGCATTTAATCCATTCACAGTTAAGGTAATTATCGATATGTATGTTCCTATGACCATTTTCTTAATTGTTTTGGGTTTGTTTTAGTAGGTCCTTTTCTTCTCTTTTGTTTCCCAGTTAGAGAAGTTCCTTTAGCTTTTGTTGTAGAGCTAGTTTGTTGGTGCTGAATTCTCTTAGCTTTTGCTTGTCTGTAAAGCTTTTGTTTTCTCCTTTGAATCTGAATGAGATCATTGCAGGGTAGAGTAATCTTGGTTGTGGATTCTTCCCTTTCATCTCTTTATGTATATCATTCCACTCCCTTCTGCCTTCTAAAGTTTATGCTGAGAAATCAGCTGTTCACCTTATGGGAGTTCCCTTGTATGTTATTTGTCATTTTTCCCTTGATGCTTTCAATAATTTTTCTTTGTCTTTAATTTTTGCCAATTTGATTACTATGTGTCTTGGCGTGTTTCTCCTTAAAGGATAAAAAGGTTTATCCTTTTGGGGGCTCTCTGCACTTTATGGACTTGGGTGGCTATTTCCTTTTCCATGTTAGGGAAGTTTTTGACTATAATCTCTTCAAATATTTTCTTAGGTGCTTTCTCTCTATCTTCTCTTGCTGGGACCCCTATAATGCGCATATTGTTGTGTTTAATGTTGTCCCAGAGGTCTCTTAGGCTGTCTTCATTTCTTTTCATTCTTTTTCTTTATTCTGTTCCACAGTAGTGAATTCCAGCATTCTGTCTTCCAGGTCACTTATCCGTTTTCTGCCTCAGTTAGTCTGCTATTGATTTCTTCTAGCATATTTTTCATTTCAGTTATTGTATTGTTCATCTCTGTTTGTTTGTTCTTTAATTCTTCTAGATATTTGTTAAACATTTCTTGCATCTTCTTGATCTTTGCCTCCATTCTTTTTCTGAGGTCCTGATCATCTTCACTATCATTATTCCTAATTCTCTTTCTGGAAGATTGCCTATCTCTGTTTCATTTAGTTGGTTTTCTGGGGTTTTATCTTGTTCCTTCATCTGGTACATAGCCCTCTGCCTTTTCATCTTGTCTATCTTTCTGTGAATGTGGTTTTTGTTCAACAGGCTGCAGGGTTGTAGTTCTTCTTGCTTCTTCTGTCTGCCCTCTGGTGGATGAGGCTATCGAAGAGGCTTGTGGAAGTTTCCTGATGGGAGGGACTGGTGGTGGGTCGAGCTGGCTATTGCTCTGGTGGGCAGAGCTCGGTAAAACTTTAATCTGCTTGTCTGCTGATGGGTGGGGCTGGGTTCCTTCCCTGTTGGTTGTTTGGCCTGAGGTGACCCAACACTGGAGCCTAGTTGGGCTCTTTGGTAGAACTAATGGTGGACTCTGGGAGGGCTCATGCCAAGGAGTACTTTGCAGAACTTCTGCTGCCAGTGTCCTTGTCCTCATGGTGGGGCACAGCCACCCCCCGCCTCTGAAGGAGACCCTCCTACACTAACAGGTAAGTCTGGGTCAGTCTCCTATGGGGTCACTGCTCCTTCCCCTGTGTCCCAGTGCACACACTACTTGGTGTGTGCCCTCCAAGAGTGGAGTCTCTACTTCCCCCAGCCCTGTCAAAGTCCTGCAATCAAAGCCCTCTAGCCTTCAAAGTCTGATTCTCTAGGAATTCCTCCTCCCTTTGCCAGACTCCCAGGTTTGGAAGCCTGACGTGGGGCTCAGAACTTTCACTCCAGTGGGTGGGCTTCTGTTGTACAAGTGTTCTCCAGTTTGTGAGTCACCCACGAAGCAGTTACGGGATTTGATTTTATTGTGATTGCGCCCCTCCTGCCATCTCATTGTGGCTTCTCCTTTGTCTTTGCATATGGTGTATCTTTTTAGTGAGTTCCAGTGTCTTCCTGTTGATGACTGTTAAGCAGTTAGTTGTGATTTCAGTGTTCTTGAAAGAGGAAGTGAGAGCACATCCTTCTACTCCACCATCTTGAACCTATCTCCGTATCCCTTGTTCTTGATGGCTCTCCATTTCCGATAAAGCTCTCCAGTTCAGAATAGCATAAATCCAACTAAACTTTCCTTCCTTTTTGTGGATTTCATTAAATATCAGCATTCTTACAATTATCTCCTCCTCACTCCCTTTAAACTTGAGCTTCTTTTGTAGTCTAAAAAAATGTTTAGAAAAGATATAATGATAGAATCTTTACGTCAATAATCAATACTAAATGTGGAAACATATTTTAATGTTTAGGAAGGTAGAAAGTGGTTTCTGAAGACCTAGGAGATAGTTTCTGATCTTTGGTAAAACTCTAAAATAGATTTAAAAAATAATGATTTGCAGCTTGGGAAAAGTTAACTTGTAATTATTCACAGCTATACCCCAACATTTTCTTTGGTACCCAATGCAGGGGACATTGGTTTGAGCCCTGGTCCAGGAAGATCCCACATGCTGCCGAACAACTAAGCCTGTGTGCCACAACTACTGAGCCAGTATGCCACACTACTGAAGCCTGCGTGCCTAGAACCCATACTCTGCAACAAGAGAAGCCACCACAATGAGAAGCCTGCACACCGCAATGAAGAGTAGCCCCGGCTCGCTGCAGCTAGAGAAAGCCCGCGAGCAGCAATGAAGACCCAACACAGCCAAAAATAAATAAATAAATAAATAAATTTATTTTTAATAAAAGAAGAAAAGAAAGGATAAATAATATAAACAGGGATTTAAATAAAAAGGTACTTTTGATTGAAAAATTAAGATGAATATGCACATTGAAATTTGATGCTATTTTATAAAATAAATGGTAAAAAAAATCCTCTACATGAGTATTTCTCTCTCTGTATTTGTGTGTTAAATAACTATTCCTTCAACATTATATGAATGCAGAAAAAAAATACAGAAGGATACGCACTAATTTTGCAAGAATGTTTATGGATTAGTAAATAGGGGTAAGAGAGCCAAATTAAAAAGGAAAAGAAAAGGGAAGAAAAGAGAAAAAAAAAAAAAAGAAAAAGGGGGAAAAAAGCAAAAGAAACAGCCTACACTAAAATAGCTAGTATGTATGATGTAATCACATACATACTTTGTTATAAAATTGTACAGAAATGTAGACATGAAAAAATAATTAAGATTAAAAAGTACGTTGCAACCAAACTTGCTAGAGAATATATCCAAGGAATTCATATCAGTATGTAGATGCTCTTCTGCTTGCAGTTTCACAAAATGTAGTCCAAAGTGGCCATGGAGACCAAGCATAGTCCTTGATTATTATCAATCTGAAGTTATTATGTATGTGTTCGGCTTGACTGTATTAAAGGAACAGGGGTCAGTTGAATCTGGATTTATGGTTTATTGCAGGGGTCAGCAAACTTTCTACAAAAAAACCAAATAGTAACTATTTTAGGCTTTCTGGGCCATATCGTCTCTATCACGACTACTCATCTCTGCTGCTGTAGGCAAAAGCAGTCATAGACTTCGATGGTTAATTTTATGTGTTAAATTGGGGAGGCTAGAGTATCCAGTTGTTTAATCGAATGCTAATTTAGGCATTGTAGTGAATATATTTTGTATAGTAATTGTAGATAGATAGACAGAAAATAGCTGATAGATGATAGATAGATATAGACAGATAGATAGAAAGATAGATAGGTATTGCATACTATTGGTTCTGTTTCTGTGGAGAACCCTGACTTATACAGAGATAATAAATATATAGATATAAATATATAGATAAATATCTATAAATAATAAATCTCTCTCTATATATAAATATATAGATATTTATTGGAATAGTGTTCAAATAAAACTATTTACAGTAACAGGTAGTGGATCACATTTGGCCTTGTACCATAGTTTTCCAACCTTTAGTACTATCAATAATAAAAGATAGTTGCTTTTATTAAAAACTCTGTTTCCATTTCCTCCCCACCCCCCACACTGCTATCTAAAGATGAAGGACCAGTTGTACTAGAGATGGCTTGTGACAGTTTGCAAGGGGCAGTAGTTAGACTTTTCAGGAATTTGTGAGCTGATTTTTTTTTTTTTTTCGGTACGCGGGTCTCTCACTGTTGTGGCCTCTCCCGTTGCGGAGCACAGGCTCCGGACGCGCAGGCTCAGCGGCCATGGCTCACGGGCCCAGCTGCTCCACGGCATGTGGGATCTTCCCAGACCGGGGCACGAACCCACGTCCTCTGCATCGGCAGGCGGACTCAACCACTGCGTCATCAGAGAAGCCCTGTGAGCTGATTTTTAAACACAGCCATTCTTAAAAATTGAATTATATAAACTTGCAATGAAACAACTTGTATTAAAAATGGGAAACAAATACTCAAAGCTCATCACTTCCTATTTGTTTTATGACATTTTATTATTACCTATGCTTCTGTGGTTATTTGCATCTATTGTATCTTTATGGCAGAAACACCATATAATGGTGTTGCACATTCTTTCTTAATTCCAAATTCAGTGATAATCACGTTGGTTGCTTAAAATTGGCCATGGTAGAAGTATCAACACCAAAGAAATCAACAAATACTACAAATCAAGGCTTGATTTATTGTGTTGTTGGTTGTCTAGATTTAAGAAAGTGATGTAGAAAATGCTAATAAAACATAAACAAAAATAAGTGTTGTGTTTATAACTCATATTGTAAATAATACAGAAACTCGAGGAAATATTCTATAGTATTCAAAAACTATTATCCAATTTAGTAAAGAAGTTGCTCACATTATTGATGAATGGGTGGGTCTGTGACATACATCTTTGTTGTTTCACTTTTGTCTTACTCATTAACATAAATAATATTAACCACAATTTATTTGTAAACTACATTTATACATCAGTTACAGCCATAGGTTTGCTATAGGTACAATAGTTCAGCAAAAATCAGTGAAAGTGTTGTGTGACAATCAGCTAGCTATATGGAATTTAAAATAGAGAGCACTGCATATTTTATTATTATATATGTTATATATAATAATAAATAATTATATATAATATATAAATTATATATAATAATAAATAATTATATATAATTTATATAATATATAAATTATATATATATGTATGTGTATGTATATATATATATATAATTTTTTTCAGGAGCAGCCTGGAAAGGCCACATTGAAATTACATAAGAAATGGAATTGTTGGAGGCAGAAAATAATAGACCAGTAGTTTATTAATCCTGCAAAATAGGGCATAATTAAGAGAGAAGGATAAGTGAGGAAAAAAGCAACACTAGCCAGGATCTTTTTATATAAGCAGTAGGGAGAGAGGCAAGATTTTTGAGCAGCTACTATAAAGAATTGGGTAAAGAAGATCTTTAGAATATTTTGCCATGGAATGTAATATAATTCCTCTTTGTGGGAATTTAGTAAAAATTTACATTTTTTTCATCTTTTTAGACATTTGTGTTTCTTTTGAATGCATACCTAAACTTTGATGGGCATGAAGCAGTTGGGTTGTATTTAGATCACATGGTATTTTCATACTATAATTATTATTTGGAGTTAATGTGGGTTCACTATGAACAAATTATGCCAAACTTGCTTTCTTTCCCCTTAGGATAGGGTAGTTACACTAGCATATCTTGAGAACAACAAGAGAAACAACAATACATTTATTACTATATTAATTATCATTTTTATATTATTGGCAGCTGTTCTACATTCTTTACATGGATTAATTCACTTAATCATCACAACAACCAAATGAGGCAGGTACAAATAATTTAGCATCATCATTTTACGAATCAGGGAATAGAACTAGAGAGGGGGAGAAACTTGCTCCAAAGCATGTAGCTAGCAAAGTCTAGTGGGATTAGAATCAAGGCAACCTAGTCCTGAGGGTCACACTATAATGCTACAAAATCACCAAGCATTAGCAAAACAGTGTAAAATTCATCTTGTCCTTGGTTTGTAAAGGGCACTGATATCAATCAAAAGATGGCTGTCTGTCAGGGTGTTGGAAAGCTGCCTGTATTTGATTTTATTGACTGATTTCATAAAAGCATTTCTTGAGCATCTGGTTGTTTAACAGAATGTCACAGGAGAGACAAAGATGAATAAAACATGACTCCTCGTTTGAGGAGCTTAAAATCCAGATATTCACTGTTTGTTTTTTTTTTTTTTAAATCAATCTCTTGAATGAAGTCAAGAAGCAAATCAAGTATGTCCCAAAACTGGGACAGGATTTTAAAAAATTCAAATTCAAAAAGCTCCTAACAGTTTCCACTAATATTCTGAAACTAATCAGCGTCACCATAATGTAAAGATTTGCTTATTCAAAATCAAGTGCATAGATACAGCAGAAAAAAATCTGCTTTCATGGCAGCTTCTGTAAAACATAGCTAGAGGTTTTAGGATTAACCTCAGGACTAAAGTGCTATTGAAATTTGTGATGTGCTCTTAGGTTATAGTAATAGAAATAATATGTCCAGAATGAGAGCTTTTTGGTTTTGTTTTTTTTATTCCTTGGAGCTCTGCAGTGGTCAACCATCTTGGCAATATTCTTTTCAGTTCAGGCTGTAACATTTTAACAGGAACATTAAAAATTTGTGACTGAGACACATGGAAAAGGGTAACTAAATCAAGTCATATGAAGAATGACTGAAGAAACTGAGGATGTTTAGCCTGGACAAGGAAGGCTCAGAAAGTATAGGGATCAGATTCCAAAATATTTGGAGGGTTGTCATGTGGAAGAAGGAGTGAACTCTTGAGCAGCTCCAAAAGTAAAACCAGCACAAACCACCTGAAGGTTATCTCGGGTTAGCAAAAGAAACCTGGAAGTGTTGAGCTACTAAATAATGGATTGGGCTTCCATGGGCTAGAGAAAGGGCTCTAGAGAGGGTGCTGTGAGGAGGATGGCTTGGGGGCTGCTGTCGAAGAGCATCATGGTGAAAGCATCTTCCAAAATTAAAAACCCATGATTTATATGACACAACACAAACAATTCCCTAAACCTGTAGGACACACACAGGAAGATCGTATATTCCTCAAATACATGAAAATTATACAACTAACCTATGAGTAGCAATTATCTTTATATTGTTCCTATAAACAAAAGAAGCATTGACATTTAGGTCATGAAAAGAGAAGAACTAAGTGGCCTGTGCAATTGCCTTTGGGCATAGAAAGTCCAGGAACTGTGGGCATAAGCCCCGAGGTATCTACTCCATGGAGAACAGGGGCTCTTTTGATACGCAGAAGTGAACAGAGAAGGAATACAAGGTTCACGCTAGATGCAACTTTAAATCCTTCAGCACAGTGCCTAGCAGTCATAAAAAAGCAAACAGAAGTCAGCAAAGCCTTTCCAGAGGTGATGAATAGAAACAGAACAAATTACTCTCACCTAAATAAATGCTATATCCATGCACTGCCTCTGCAAAGAGACAAGGGCAAAAATTCTGGCACGTGGGCCTTCAGGTAATTTACACAAACCAAGTTAATGTAATTGGCAAGTGGACACCTAAAGACAGAGCATTTAAAGAGAATCCCATCGAGGCCAGAAGAGGCCAAAGGGATCTGGTAGAAGAGAAAGTTCTAGGCTTGTTGAATACAGGAAAAAAGAAAAAAGAGAGAGAGAGAGACTGAGATTGCAATCCAGACAAAGCTTAGTGGAGAGTCAAGAAGAGTTAAGGGGAACAGACCTTTGCTTAGCTGATGAAAACCCTCGATGAAATCCCAACCACACCATGCAATTTATTGAAAGTTGTTTCTTCCCCACTAACCAACCAGCTTCCACGAGTCTCAAGCATTCTTTCTGACTTATTTCATTAACATTTCCTTCTTTTTCTGGAGTGGTCAGAGCCCTAGGGAATCTCTCTCTCTCCTCGCTCCTTGCCCCCAACCAGTGGGGCATTGAATGAGAGCCAGAGTGTTGTCTGCGTAAAGAGAAATTGCAAAACCACAAATTGCAGAAAATCGTTACTGCCAAAAATCGAAAGGAACACACAATATCACCAGGCCTCTTAAAAAGCAATTGCGCATTTCACAGGCCTTTGGATAATTCAGGTTTGTTTGGTAACTTTCTCACCCATACCACCCAGAAGACAATTCTCTTCCACCAGAGGCAGTGGTCCCAAAGAGTATGTGTAATTGAAAAGAAAGAAAAAATGTGGGTGCAAGACTCTCCAGGGGCATGATATGTTTGGATTTGGTTCTTTTTGTTTTATTGTGCAGTGTCGATTTTAAGGCCCAAAGTTTGCTTCCAGAGTCCCCAGAGACTCCCACATAAACAGCGAAAGCCTCCAATAATCTAATAAGAATCCCTTGAAGATAGAAAGCGTTTTTAGATGACAAAATCTTTCTGAAACATTATGCTCTTATCACAACCACCCATTGGTGGAGGCAGGAAAATGTTTTTCTTCCCACTCCACCCTCCACCCCCCATAATACAGATACGTAGAAACTGAGGGGTTAACTAAAATTCTCAAAGTCATACCACTTCTGCGGGAGTGATCTGGGACTCAGACAGGCACCTTCTGATTTTTACACCTGAGTTCCTTCCATCATCTGCCCTTTTTCTCCAAGGGGGCACATCTTCCTGACTTGGGTAAGGCTGTCCCCCATCAGTGCGGCTGGCGTTTTACTTGGCATGTACACATTTCCAGGACCTTTACTTGCAAAGTCTCCTGCCACCTACTGTGGATGGAAGCCTTGTTTGAATAGAGTGCTGATTGCGTGGTTGTCCATTTGCATCGATTGTATCATACAATCATCATTAGGACACAAGGCCAGCTCCAGAGGGGCCCATTGAGTCTGGCTGTCAAAATGAACCCCAGTCACAGTTGCCTGATGATTTGAATGCGTTTCCATGACTCCACAGGTCAGACCAACTTTGTGCCAGTTGCTCAGAGATGACATGGAGAGGTATGTAGATGTATCTTGTCTGGATGGTGTAAAATTCTAATGCAAGTTTACTAAGGATATTTACTAATAAAATAGGTCACCAAGCACTTTGTATGTCCTTGAGAAAAAAATGTAAAAATAAAATGATCACAAATTGACCTAAGGTGAAATAACTAGACTTCCCCTTCCCCCCACCCCCTCCACGAATCTGGGAGGTGTAAAAGGTGTTTTCAACTGAAATTTTGATCAAGAGATCTTGAGCTAATAGTCATATATGTGTTCATAGTTGTGTATTTGCATATAGCGACTTAAAATGCTGCCTTAAATTGCCCCTTCATCTAATTTTCACCACGAACATATACCAACTATTTTTTAGTATTTAACATTAAATCATTTAAAAGCACTGTAAACCTAAATAGGCAGACGCAGTATGACAAAGAGCTACCAAATATGGATATGCGGGGAAGGAAACACAAGTGGTCTCCCCTGAACAGCGTTCTATGTTCAAAAGCGAGAATATAGTCAAAAGTTCCCATTTGTACAAATAAAATACTCATGATAGCACATGAAAAGGGAGACTGCTCATAAAATCTAACATGACTTTATTGGTAAAAGTTGCTTAAATCATTCACAACATGCAGGTGTCTTGATACTGCAGTAAAGAGCACAGCAATATAATATAGAGCCTGACATTTTCCAAATTCCAGTGAATGCATAATACTTAGACATAAAATTTAAATGATTTTAAGGGTGATGATTCTTGTGTTGATGTTTGAATATTTGGGGAATAGCAGTGGGATCAATTTGTTCTAGAGAACAAACGAAAAACATCATCCAGGCAAGGCAGTGAAAACTAAGTTTTTCTTACAGTTCAGCTGAACACATCATTTTCTCAGGGACTGAATGATTCAAAAGAGAATTTATTAGAACACATATAATACGTATAATTCAAGTGAGACCTCTGGATTCTCTCAGGTCCAAGAGTGTCTAATTAATGCTTCAGTGAGTGCTGAGATGCATCCTCCACTAGAAATTCTGTGTGAATCAGGAGCTGGGAGTTGATGGACACTCCTTGGTTCACCTGAGTCAACCTTCTACCTTATGGTTGTTGATCTCCTGCTTACTTATCTGTGGTGACAAGAAACTCACTACCATTTAAGCTACTACTGAATAGCTAGAGTCTTTATATTGAACCCACATTTATCCTCTGTTTTTTGAACTTGGGTAATAGAATCTAGCGTGGGTGGTGGTGGGGTTTTGTTTTAAGAATTTGTGATATATGTTGCAAGGTAAGGAATATTAGATGTCTTGGTTCTTAGATTTTCATAATCAAATTATTCCAGAGACAGATGGAATGTTCATATTTTCTGGTTAAAACCTTTATACCCATTTTATTAAAAAAGAAAAAAAAATCACATCCTAATTCCCAGAGGCAAAACTCTAAAATACTCAGAACTCCCCAGCCTGGATCTGGTATAATTTTATTTGGTCTTTTAGAATAGAGGGGGTTTGTAATTTGTGTAGGGACACTGGGAGTACCAAGAGTAAAGAAACATAATACTCAGGAGATTCATTCTAGAAAGAACACTGGTTTACAGAGTTGCCATAATGCAGTACACACAGGAAGGAATTATTAAGATAACTACCATATTGTTAAACGTAAAACAGTCTGTGATTCCAAGGATCGACTGGGCAAAGAGTAATAAAGTAGTCAGCCATTTTTTGAGAGAACCTGAATATTCAAAGGTTTGCTGTCACACTGTCATAATGTCTAAAAGAATATTGCCTAATTTTTTCCTCATTACTTTTTTCTAGCTTTTTAGAGGCAACCTAGTCACAACCACAATCAGGTTCAATCTGTTTCCCAAACAGTGTATAAAATGTTCCACAAAGTCATACAAATCAAGAGTGTGAAATATTAGATTCAAACTGCATTTGTTGAGCCAGACTTGAAAAATGCAGCAATGTGAGATGGGAGCCTTAAAGATTAGGAGGTTTTAGGAATTAGAGCTGAGAAGGAGACACCATTTCAAGGTGGACATGTACTTACATTTTGCTGCAAGTGAAATGCCTGTCTTTAAAGGGTAGCCTCTGAAACAAAGAGAGAAAAAAGTGTGTTAAAAAAAATACACAGTAACCAATTACAAGTGAAAAGTCACTGAGTTGCCTTCAGAGGTGCTGCCACTGATTGAAAAATTGAGAAGCTTAGAGATGAAAACATTTTGATTGGGAACTCTTCTCGGAGGTACAGGGAGATGTAACCCACAAAGAAAGCATGTAAGTCAACTGTGGTATCTCATTGCACACTCAGCTCCCTGCCCCGAACATCCCCGAATTTCAAGATCACTTGATGTTCACTTTGTCTCCCAGATCTGTTCCTGGCAAGAGGAGATACGGAGTCTAGTTGCATAGGCCAATGGCTCAGACTCATCATCCTCTTGCTTCTGGTTCATACTGACTTTGCACCTTGTTCTTGAAGGCCCAGTTCTGACACTTTGTTCCATTAACTGAAACTCCTCCTAAAAATTATGATTTTCTCAATTCATGCTTATTGAGATAAGTGGACAAATTTTCTTTTCCAAGAAAATTTTTCCAATTTTTCTGGTGAGTATGGGGTGGGAGGGTGTTGAAATCAATGCCAAGTTTCTCTTTATTCAAGATGGCAGTGAAAAGAGAGGAACAATTAGACTGTGCCCGTGCTTGGAAGGAGTTTGCCAGTTGTGCAGACAATTTTTTCAGTGTGGCAGCCCACCAGACAATTCACTTCCAAATCCATTTTTTTAAATCTATTGTTGTTATATCCAAAAGGGTATTTTTCAAGGTAATAGGTTTAATTGGGGACGGCAGGTAAGTCCCCATGATTGACATGAACTGTTCGCATTGTGAGGTTCAAATGGTTCCGGGTCATCTCCCAGACTGAACACTAAAGTCGTGGTGTCCTCAGCCTGACAAAAAGATCTTGTCCCGCCACCCACATGGATCTGGATGAGGCAGATTAGTCACTTCAGTGAGCAATATTTTTCCAAGCTCTGCCATTTTTAGTAATAGTGACTTTTGCAAATGGATTCAGTGCTCTGGGATGGAGAGAAATAACAATAGTGGCTAATTCAAAGAATTGTTGTAAGGGTTAAATAAGATAATACATGTAAAATAGTAGTATAAGGCTGGCCTATAGTGAGGACTCAGTGAATGCTACCTGGTACTGTTACTGTTATTATTATTATCAGTAGGCCAATTTGGAAAACCAAATTAAGAAGATATGATAAGTCCATGGAATTGGAACTAGGAAGGTAGCTACAGAGAGAGTTTTGCTTGGGTAAGATGTCTCCACTCTTGGCAGTCAAAACTGTACCATTTTCCCAAATTTCTCTCCCAGATGGCCTTCCTCGAATTTTCATTCTTCCAACTGCTGAGTGCAATTTGAATTAGATCCAAACCCATATTGAAAAATCCCTCAATATTTTAGTAAGCCACCTAATTCCTCATTGACAATCATGAAGATGGTTGGGGATGGGCTTCCTAGATTGATAAAGTGCTAAATTATTGAACGGCTGGGCCCAGGAAGAACAAAGATAATTCTTCGAGTTTTTACACAAGGTAGGTGCACTGTGCATTTTTATAGAGCTGAATCTTTTAGATGGATCCTATGGTGTGATTCAGCAAGACGTCATACGTGTCACCGAGTCTACGGAATTAGGACCACTCCTCTGACCTCCCCCTGAAATACACTCCCCCACCCCATCCCCACCCCGCTCTTGCCCCTCAAACAAAAAGTGTATCGAAAATTCCTCTGAAATTTCGACCCCTTCAGCTCTTTTAAGCAAATTATTGCTAGGAAACAAATTTAGAACGTTCTCACCTACTGAGAAAAGTTTTTACTACTGCCCCATATAATAGCTTCTTCTTTAACTACAAAAGTATTAACAAAGAAAACTGTCCGTTACTTCAAGAATTCATTGAATAAGAGCTCCTCATTTGGGCAACAATTTTACAGCAATATCATTGGCTACTTTGAAAACTATTCAGAGCCACCCTTGAGACTACCTTATGTAGCTACCTAATGCGGTGGTACCAATCATTTTTCTTGCGGTACAAAATAAATAAAGCCGTTAAGAACATTGTGGCGGTGAGGTTTTACAGATCATTAAAAACCATAAAACTCACCTTTGCTTTTCTAAGCTTTCTTCCACATTAGAAAAAGAAAACCTGAGTTCTTAAAGGAGAAAGAAAGCCCTTAAAATTAATAATTAACTCATTTGCTAAATGTTTCTTGAGCGCCTGGTATGTGAAGGCCCCCATGCTAGGCCCTAATATATCCCCTGCCCGCATGATAATGTCTGTCTGACTGGAGAGACAACTATACATTTGGAAGTATTGTGTGATGATATAATGCAACCTTACAAGGTGCTCAGTGAGGAGGGAAGGTGGTCTTTGAGGATCCAATCTAGAAAGAGAAATCAGGGAAGTCTAATTGAGGAAGTGTTAGGATAATGTCTGAAGAAAAATTCATATTAATGATAACAGCTAAGATTGCTGAGTGCTTCATGCATCAGAAACTCTCCTAAGTGCTTTCACATGCACTGATTCACTTATTACTCAGAATGCCATGAGAGGTGTTATTCTGACCCCAGGGTAGGAGTTAAGAAGGCAAATGGAGAGAGTGGAGCACACCAGGCAAAGGGACATCATCAAGGGCACAGGCTCTGAGCAAGAGGAACTGGCTCCTTTGAGAACTGAGAGACCAAACCACCATTTTTCTTATTTGCACATTTCAACAGAGTCCATTCTTCCACCTGGTGGGAGTCTTCAGGGGGTCATGGCTGGGGCTCTTCTGATACCAATCCTGGATTACTTTAGCTATGGAAGCCTAGCCTCTGCTCCCACCTTGGGGAGATAAGAGGCACATCTTGGCCCCCTGCCTGTACCACACTCACCCAGCACCCCAAGCCACACTCAGAAGGCATGCAAGGCCGGCAAGTTACCATCCTCAAGTCATGGTAGCGCTTGGCCCTGATTCAGTTGCCAGGTCCATAGGAATGGACGTTGTCCAAAGCCTTGGATACCAACTCTGGTCTCCTTGTTAGAAATCTGATCTCCTGTGCTCTGATGATCACTGAAATCTGTCAACTGACAGTCCTGGAGCAACTGATCCCTAGGCCAAAATGTCCAACCGAAGGATTTTCTCTGCATCACACATCTCTCTCAACTTCTCACCCTGGTCCCTGTGGCTGATACCATCTGGTTACAATCTTTAACCTACAATTGACACTCACTAAAAAATAGACAACTTAGTAATTTTGGAATGTTCTCTGCTGATTGAAATATTTAGCTTGAGTTGTCTGCTGTTTAAAACTTTTATGACATGCAAAAAGTTGCATCAGTACAACTGTAATTGTTTGAATAATGTAACACATGGAGTCAAATCCCCTATACACCTATTCCTCTCTATAATACGCAATAAGCTACTTCTTACATGTCCAAGTTATAAGTTTTGAGATGAAGTGGCTGCTACTTTCTTATTCCAAATATTGAATTAATTCTATTTTATGTTAATTTTAATTATGTGCTTATTGCTATGGTAGGAATACTTATTCTTTATCTCAGTCCCAGGAGTGCTGGGAACCAATAATCTTTTAAATTACCTGGGAAGGGGGGAATTGGGGGTGGAGATAAATTGGGAGATTGGGATTGACATATACATGCTACTATATATAAAATAAATAAATAAAAAGACCTACTGTATAGCACAGGGAATTCTACTCAATATTCTGTAATGACCTATATGGGAAAAGAATCTAAAAAAGAGTGGATATATGTATATGTATAACTGGTTCACTTTGCTGTACAGCAGAAACTAACACAACATTGTAAGTCAACTATACTCCAATAAAAATTAAAAAACAAAAACAAAAACAGTTCTCCCCCAAAAAATATTACCTGAGAAATTAATTTAAGAAAACCAATGCATGTTTTATATAAGATAGAATATGACAATTACTGCATAATAATAATAATAATAATTTGTGAACAGTGGATCCTTTTCACTTTGATCACATGTCCTTTATGTGCTGCTGTTGTTGAGAGTTTCAGGGCCTCTGCCCACGGCTCCCACACAGAAGGTAAAGGCGATGGTATCAGAGGCCAAGAGTCCAGTCTCAGATCTTCCACTGACCTCCAGGGTGACCTCTAACCAATTATTTAACCTTATGATTTTTAGGTTTATGAGAGTACACATATATACATCAACCTTTATGTAGCTCAATGCCTTTGTCTATAACATGGAAATAACAGTAGCACCTGCACCTCTCCTAAGATTGCTGTGCTTATCAGAGGAATAATGCATACAAAGCACTTGGCAGAGAACTTGCCCATTCTAAGTGCTTAACATGCGATAGTTATGATTGTCTTTATTGAGTCCAAACTGAAAAATTACCTTACAAAGAATTGCACTTTCCATTTGGATCAAAGTGTTCCTTAAATGGTCACAAAACATGCCATCTTCAAACTCTTTTGTCTCTGACTCTGGGTCTTGATTTGACCCAAAGTATGCTTTTCCTTAAAAAGTCATAGTTGATTGGCTTTTCATGACTGTTGATAATTTTGCTAACAGTAGCTTTAATTTTTTTTTTTTTTTTTTTTTTTTTTTTTTTGCTGCTAGTGTTTTAAGAATTTTATAAACATTTCCAATAGCTTCCCTTATGGTATTGGAATTTCACTGTTATTTTTTTCCAAGTTTTGACTCTGTGCCTTTGCTGAGAACTCAGCAAACCCTTCCATTGCCTTGCCATGTTTAGTTATACATGGCTTCTTGTGTTTTGATTTCTTTCTAGCTTTTAAACAGTAAAAAATTTAATTAAATAAGCAATTTTCATTTCTGAAAATTTGGAAATACAAAAGAGCCCCAAAATTAAGTAAAAGAGTTCAGAACCTCACAGATTTATTCTGAAGTATATAAAGAAGTGAATGTCTTGTCCAACACCCCAGCCTCATTTCCCAGAGGTAATGCTGTTTATAGTATGTGAGGGTATCATTCCAAATTGTGTTTTATGCTTATGAAAGCAAATATACATACATAAACCTTTAGACATATACACTAATACACACCATTAAAATTTTTTAACAAAACAAGATCATGCTATATAATGCTGTATAATATGCTTTTATTCTTTTCATAGTATTTTTGTAGACTTTGTATACAAGTCTGTATACATACATCTCCTCATTTTTTTAGTGGCTAAATAGAAATTTATTTATGTGCATGCCCTAATTTATTTAAACAATCCCATATTGATGAACACTTTGGTTGCATGTGATGTTTTGCTATTACAATAAGCTTGCAGTGAGAAAGCATTTTGAACTTCTTTTTCTTGCCTTGTGCCCTTATACTGTAAGGTAGTTCTTAGAATTGTGAGTACTTTATAATGGGGCATATGCCACTTAATATTAAATGGAGAGTCCAAATTACTCTACAAGAAGGTTGAACCTATTCACCCTCTACCAACAATAGGATGTATCCTCCATGTGGAGCTTTCACTATCCACTCATAATTTCTATTTCTTTGAGATTTTTTTCCTCTGTGTGATAATTCTTCCATCTGAGCGGCAAGATACTTAATTCAGTTTTCAGCAATGTTTTTGAGTTCCAGGAACTCTTTCTTTTTCACAGATTGCTCCTTTGCAATAGCTTCTCTAGTCTCCCTAGGAATTTATATTATTTTATTTTAGAGTTCTTTTGATTTCTTTTTTTAAGGGTCCCTCACGGAGAGCTACCTTTTCTGATTATGTTGTTTTTTCCACCTTCAAACTGGTGAGTCACCTTTAACACTTTGTACATTTTCTCTCCCCACTGTTAACTTGTCTGCACACATCCAGATCTCCTGACCCATAAGAGAAGAGGGGTCCTCAGCCCATATGCATGGAGGCTGTTGGGGTCTCCTAAGTAGTAGGGGGGTCTGCCAATGGTGAGAGGTGAAGGAAGAATCTTTCCCTGGGGGAGGGACTGGTAGGCCAGGACCCCTCAACTGAGTGGTATGAGGGAGACCTCCACGTTCTCAGGATCCTCCTGGTAGATGTGGAGTGTAAGCATTCTCTTCATGTTAAATACACTTGGTGTATTCTATAGTCCTGGTCTTCTCAAAAACAAAACACAAAGCAACAGCAACACATCTAAATACGAGTCCCAAAACAATAAAGAAACGTCTGTGTTGAAGCCAAGTTGACATGTCAGTCCAAGGGTAGATAGACTCTCACCTTCAAGATAAGGGCATTAAGAAATTTGCATAAGCATGGCACTCTCAGAAAGCATGTCAATAATATTATGAATTATATCCTATGTTGGATATGGGACTATTTTGGTAAAACAATTTTATTACACACTCTATTCAAATAGTATATGTTAATGATCAACAGCAATAAAATAGATGGTCCATTTTGCCCAATAATGTATTTATCAACATATACCAGATATTTAAAATGTATCCCAGGTGTAGAACATATAACACTGGCAAAAGCGCGGGGATGATTTTTCTCACTAAGGCATTTACATGAGAGAACTTCTAGAAAATGACTCTACGATTATAGTGACATATGTGGTAAGTACTATGATACAGCAACGTCTGGGATACTACAGGAGCAAAGGAGGTTCTTTTTAAATCAGATTAAGCCAGATTTTTCCAAAGAAGGTGATAATGGGTTTGTGAAAAAAAGAAGTTAAATGTTCAAGTAAGTTTGGGGAATGTTGGGTTAAAGATAGTGAAATAGGTCTTTCCACTGTAATCTTTCTCAGACCTTTTAATATTCTAATATTTATTATAAATTCCAGAGAGAGGTAACGCCCCAAGTTTATGTGACCGAAGAACCCTTCTACCATGCATTTTGAAGGACACATGGGGGGAACAATGGCCGAAGTGATGCAGGGCAGCTCTCCGGAGGGATAATGGCAGAGCTGAGATTTCAAAATGAGCAGGCGTGAGCAAAAGGGGTAGGGAAGGGCAGTCTCAGTAGAACAGCATATGCAAAGGCCCAGAGACAGGACAGGCACCGAGGTAATATGCTACGTAGCGCAAAGGAGCTAGACCAAAGAATTCCACAGGAAGAAGTGACTGGGGGCAGGGCGGGGGAGGAGGACAGAGATAAGCAAGAGTTAGCCAGATCATTCCACCCAGGTAAAGAGTTGCACTTCACCCTGAAAGCCAAGAAGCATATTTGAAGTTTTCTAAAATAGAGGAGAGGTATGAACGGATTTGCTTTGTCAAAAACATCACCCTGGTCGCAGCATAGCTATGGATTGCAGCTAGGTCAGCCTGGAGAAAGGAAGCATAGTCAGAAGGAGTTATTGAACTAACCCAGATGTCAGTATCGAGGGACTGAACTGGAGGAGAAAGATGGGTGAATAGATAGAAAGGTTAGAGTGATCAAATAGATAGATTAGATACATAGACAATAGATAGGTAAGTAGATAGATACACAGATACATAGATAAGGGGCTAAGGAGAGTCTGCAGGACCAGGTGGCCAACTGGATGAGGGGTGAGTGGGACATAAAGGATCAGGTGATTTCTGGGGGACTGGGTGGGTGATACCATCACTTAGAGAGATGGGGAATATTTGCAGGAGGAGCAGATTTGCATCAAACCTAATGACAGGATAGGTGGTAGGATTCAGGTGAGAAGGGATGGAGGCCCAAGCCAAAGCTGAAGCCATAGTCTTCATCATGTTGAACCTGAAGAGCTGTTGAACATGTAACTGTTAAGATTCTAACAGGTAAATCTATCAGAGATAATAGCAATGCTAGAAACCCAGAGGTCATATAAATTATTCCTTAGGAAACACAGATCTCATTTACAACTTCTGTATCCCAAACCCCTCAAATGACAAAGACAAGTACAAACTATTTTTAAATGAACCTAGATTGGTGAAAAAATTATTGTTTAAAACCCAAACTGACTAAACTCTTCTGCCTTCCAGTGGCGGTGGGGTGAACTTATTCATATCAGTGAGAAAATAACTCTTCAGGGTTTCTCAACCATTGCACTGTTGACATTTGGGGTCAGATAATTCTTTGTTGTGGGGACTGTCCTGCACATGGTAGGATGTTTGACAGCATCCCTGGTCTCTACCCACTAGATGCCAGTATTACCCCCCTTCCCCAGTTGTGATAACCAAAATGTCTCCAGATGTTGCCAGATATCACCAGGAGGGGCACGACTGTGCTTCCCGTCCCCACCAACCCACCCCAGATTGAGGACCATTGCTCTCAACTCTTCCTTTAACACCATGTGGTGGAATTTAGAAGAACTCTGCTAATTCTTATGCCAGGGAAGGGTGAAACCCAGAGGAGATGGCTTTTTGTTCAGCAGAGTACATTAATGAGTATTTGGCCTACACCTTGAATAGATGTTGTGTAAGTTAAATTCTGCTACAGAAGAAAGTGAGAGGAACTGAATTTCTAAAGTAAACTGAAGGGAGCTTGCTGGGCAGCAGGGAGTCTGATGTCTTACAGAAAGGAGAGCAGTGAGAAATTCCTGATGGCTGGGAGGATGCAGGGCCTTTAATTACAGAGATGCTTAACATTCAATCCTAAACTATTTACTGTTCTGCGGTATAAGACTCCTCCATTGTTCTCAAGTCCTAAAGTAGGACCTCAAGGCAGATGTGGCTGTGAGGATGTTATCTCCCAGGACTTGGCAGAGGTGTTCAGTGTGTGGCTTACGCTCTTAAGCTTTGTCACTGTCTTCACCATTGCCATCTTCTTTCTTTTTATCTTTTCCTTCTTCTTTCACATCTTATAATAAAAACGTTCATTCTTGGAGGTTAATTCTCTTGCTTGGAATTACCAGTAAGCTCAAATTCCCTGTGGGATGCTGAGTTTCGGAAGCTGTAGGAGACCAGAGATGCCCTTTGGGCAGGGCAGAGCTTGGCATAGAGACTGACATCATTAATGACACGTCTCCTTACAGATGGGTAAGCTGGGGTTCAGAGACCCGCAGCACTTTGTTTTAGGAACACAGCCTAGATCTTCTGGCTCCTGGTTCTGTACGTTTTCTAGCAGAGCACACTGTCTAGGAAATCGCCTCCCTCAGATTAGCTGGCAGTGGTATCTAGAAAGTTCTCTGATTTTTGCGCTAGCAGCTTCGAGGGAATAACCTTGCTAGAAGAAAAAAGCAGAGTAAAAACTGTTTAACTGAAGGTCTCTCCAGGGATGTCTTAAAGCTCTGCTTATCCTCAAATCTTTTCTCCATGACATCATTAAACTATTATCTGGCTCAGATATTTTCTGCTTTTAAACACCTCTTTTCAAATTTGTATCTTCAATCAGCTCACAATACAGACTCATAAAAGCCTTTCATGTCTCACAGCTACTATAGTCCAAACCTTATAATTAAATGGTGAATTTCTAAGGATTAATTATTCAAATGTCAAAGAGATGGTTTTTGGCAAAGAACGAAGTATCTTTCAAATCTGCTTTAGATAATATGAAAGCTGATCAATGGCCAGTGTTTACATATCTAGCTATCAATTTTAATGAAACATTTCCTTTGAAGTCACTTACAAAAACATATGAAGTCTCTCTATATAAAACCCCCAAATCACACTGAATTTCTGTCTCACAAAAGGTGACCTCAATTGATGCTGTTCCAAAACTCCTCCAACGGGAGAGTAATGGCTCAAATTCCTTATAAATCAGAGCATGAACCCAGGCAAATTCTTATTCATCTTTTTATCCTCTGCAGTGTCTAGCAGTGTATCCAGCACATAGTGGCTCTTCAATAGAGAGCAGTTAAATGAATCAACCTCCCCAGGCTTCCCCAGCAACAAGATTCTGTCTGCCCGGCAGCCGCCCACATCCATACTGCCTCTATCAACCACGTCTACCCCAGGACAGGTATGTAATTTGTGGGACTCGCGGCAAAAATGAAAAGATGGAGCCCCTTGTTCTAAAACGGTTAAGAACTTCAAGGCAGTGACAACAGAGCATGAAATGAAGTCTGAGGCCCTGCGTGACTGCATCAGGTGTGGCATGCTCATAGAGCCTGCCCCGTGTGTGCCCAGCCCACTTCCCGGTCTTCTGAGTCCTTTGTGCTTCTAATCACGCTGCCTGGGCCAAGAGAAGACCCATGTCGAGCTGTGCTTAGCCCCTTCTTTCCTGCCTCAATCAGACCCCTCCTTCTTGGGTCAGGCCTTTCCATCCTCTTTGTCTTGTCTTTTTTTGCATTGTGCTTTCTGGACCCCCGTGCCAAGGTGAGAGAACTCACCTCCGTCTTTGCCTTCTCAGTCCATCTCCTTGCATGAACGGAAAGGGAAAGTAGGCGTTCCCACCTGCACAGTCCTCTCCAACAGGGGCCACTATTGTTTCTACCTTCAAAGTGCAGCTGCATAAGGGGAAGGATCTATCTGCCCTTGAGCCTCAGTGGCCCTTGCAGACTGTTTGTTAAATTGCTGTTGCTCCACCTAATTGCTTACACCCTTTTTCCATACCCTACCCTATGTCACTGGATACTTTCCATGGCTCTCTTCTGCCTCCCTTCAGGCCACGCCAGCACGCGGCTCCCAGCTCCCCTCTTCTCTCCCACCTTTCTTGGTATTTGTAATGTTTGCATCAGTGACCCATCTGGCTCTCTGACCTTGCAGCTCAGTGATTTCCACAAAGCCACTGATCTCTATTTCTGTTCACTCCAGACACTCACTGGCATACCTCAATCTGCATTATTACCAGGAACTACTCTACTTACAAGATGTATATTCTAATCACGGGACAACTTGGAAAATATAGAAAGCAAAAACAAGCACATAAGAACAAAACAGATCAACCAACCAAACAAAAACAACTGCCGTTCTATCACTCAGTGACATCACTGTTAGAATTTTAGAAAGTACCACCCCCAGTTTTTTCTCTATGCATAGAAAATTGAAACTGCGAGAGTTGTGATGAGTTTTATCCATAAAAATAGAGGATATTGATCTCATCTGGGATATCAGATTAGGCTGTTTAATCAGAGAATTCTAGTTAAGCTGAAATCTGAAAGCTGGGATGGTGCAGCTCATTGAAGGAGAAAAAGAAGATCATCGTAGGCAGAAGGCACAGCTTGTACAAAGGTCCTGAGGCAGGAAAGAGCATGTCTTGTTTGAGGACCTAAAAGAAAGCCATTTAGTAATAACAGGGTGAGAGGTATTACCTGGGTTCAAATCTCAAATTATTTACTTCAGCCTCAATTTCCTCCTTTGTAAACTGGAGGTCATATTGGCCTTTCCCTGGGTTCGTTGGGGAAAATTAAATGTGTTCCTGTAGGGAAAGCACTTAAACTGGTACCTGGCACATAGAAAAGCTTTCTTCAAATGGGGGAAAATCTATACAGCCTAAAGAGTCAGTGTGGAGAAGGGGCCATATCTCTTCTGCTTCTCGTGTTCTCCGTGAGGACACAGCCATGAGTGACAGCTATTGGCGTGAGCAAATCTGGCCTCTCTCTTCACTCCCTGTCTTTTTCATCCAGGAAGAGGCTGACTTACTGGACTGTGGGAAGCTAAACAACCACCGGGCCATTTTCCATAGTGGGGAGGCTTCCTGGCTGCAGGCCACTGCTCTTGTGCGCACGTGATTCCAGGCTCCTGTGTTAATAATGCTGCAAGTCGGGGGTCCCGCTGTGACTGGACAGGTGAGTCACAGTTGTGTGGCACTGGGCTCCAGGCTCTTTAGTTCAGAGGAGGGGAGGGGGCAGCCCTGGTCTGACTTCTGCAGTGAAGTTTCCCAGTTGCCATGTATTTTGGATTTATTGGATACTCTCCAGCTATCAATGAGGTTGGTACTTCGATACCCACTTAGTGGAGACGATGGGGTGAAGGATTAGAATCCTGATCCCAACAAGGCAGTGCCCTGGAAACCTTAAGATGAATTACAGACATCTGGAGAGCAAAGGACCTGAACACGAGACCACAGATCTTGGTATAGCTATTATGACCACTTTGGTATGAGTGGGCAGGCTTTTGTTCCTGACTTGTTTGGTGGCAGTGGCTTGCAGTCAATGTGCTGCTGAGGCCAATATTGGATTACTTGGACTTTAAATAGAAAATCAACAGCAACAGCAAAAGCCCAGCTAGACTCCATCAGAGTAGAGAGAATGAGAGAGAGGTTTGGGCCTGCAGGGTAGCGCTAGGCACTGGGAACACTTGCTCAGCTGATCCAGCTGTGTCTCCTTTTAATGTTGCTGGGAATCACACATCCCGAGACAGGACTGTGGAAGGACCAGCTTCTTGTTTCAGGGAGTTTGCCCACAGGTTCCTGGGGCTTTCTGCCAAATGCTCTCAAATTGGCTTTTTTCATAATGCTTATTTCTCAAATGAGATATGATCTCTTAAATCCACAGCTGATTATGATATGGATTTAAGAGACCCTGACCCAGATAATAGTAAAGAGGAGCTGAATCTCTGGCTCGTTATCTTCCAGCATTCAGCTAGGAAGTATGCTTAAAAGGCCATTTTCTTGAACTTTCTATTTCTAGGGTAGATTTGCTTACAGAGTTAAGGAAGAACGGAGTTGGCTTAAAATACAGCCTTTGATCTTGCCTTTAGAATACTAGCTGTTAGAAATGAAAGAAAAATGAAGGAAGATGCTATGACTGAGTGGAAAGAAAGGAGTTATTTCTTTAGGAGAAATGCTGAGATTTTAGAGGCTAAATTGGACAGATGTGAAACTAAAATGTTTTAAATGCTTTTAAAGTTGATGTTAGAAAAGAGATGTGGCTGAGGCTTAAAAAATCCAACAAAAAAGTAGAGAAAGAAAACAGGAGACTAATGCCCAGCTGTGGGGGACTGTTAGGAAGCTTCTGGCAGAGTCACACGGAGGGCTGCATGCAATCTGTACAGCCGTGGGAGGGATGACTAGGAAAAGCAGAGTGGAAACTTCCAGGGATTATTTCACTGGTTCCAAGATAACACAGTTACTGCAGCGCTGAAGCAGGTTCAGCAGATGCCATGAGGAATGGTAAGCTCTGGTCTTTTCACAGATGGCTCAGGGAGGATAAGTTAGCCAACCTTAAGTGGTTTTTTGTTTTTTAGATTTATTTGCGATTTATTGATAAATTCACGGGGTATATCCACATTGCATAATGGTTTGAAACAAATGAAAGAAAAAGAAGTTTATGGTTGATTTTATACTAAAAATAAAGTTATATAAGCATATTGAAACGAGGTAAGGTAAACAAAGAACTTAGTAAGAGCTTGACATATAGAAAGTGCTCAAACGGTACAGACTCTGAAGCTGGACTTCCAGGATTCAGATCCCATCTATGTTTGTTTCTTACTGACTGTGTGACCTTGGGCAAGTTATTGAAAGTCTCTGGACCTCAGTTTCAATAACTATAAAATGAAAATTTTAGGGCTTCCCTGGTGGCGCAGTGGTTGGGAGTCCGCCTGCCGATGCGGGGGACGCGGGTTCGTGCTCCGGTCCGGGAGGTTCCCATGTGCCGCGGAGCTGCTGCGCCCGTGGGCCGTGGCTGCTGGGCCTGCGTGTCCGGAGCCTGTGCCCCGCGGCGGGAGGGGCCGCAGCGGTGAGAGGCCCCCATACCGCAAAAAAAAAAAATAATAATAATAATAATTTTATATTGCTCATAGGGTTGTTCTGACAATTAAATGAGTGACTATGTAGAACGTGTACAGAGCTGTATCTGGCACACAATGATTTTTAGATGTGTGAGCTCTTATTTTCCGATGTTGTTATTTAAGAAGTTATAGGTTACTTTTTGTGTCACAAAACACAATAAAATGAAAACTATGTTAAGTAAAAATATATCAGAAATCTTTTACCTTCGGTAAGATAAAGGTTATTTTTATTTGGAATAAGAATTTTCTCTATCAGCTCTGTATCTGTGGTTTTTTGAACCCATACATTTTATGACTTTTATTATTTTAGGTTTAGGAAAAGGAGCTGGTGGACTTCAGATCATATTCTCCCAAATCCAGCTAAATTCCACTGGCATTTTTTCAAACTGACAAATTTGATCTAATCATCATGTTTAAATGAATATCATGAATACAAAATATATAATATATTCTTTTTTTTAACATCTTATTTAGAGTATAATTCCTTTACAATGGTGTGTTAGTTTCTGCTTTATAACTAAGTGAATCAGCTATACATATACATATATCCCCATATCTCCTCCCCCTTGCATCTCCCTCCCACCCTCCCTATTCCAACCCTCTAGGTGGTCACAAAGCACCAAGCTGATCTCCCTGTGCTATGCGGCTGCTTCCCACTAGCTATCTATTTTACATTTGGTAGTGTAAAATCTCTCACTTCGTCCCAGCTTACCCTTCCGCCCAACCCTGTGTGCTCAAGCCCATTCTCTACGTCTGCGTCTTTATTCCTGTCCTGCCCCCAGGTTCTTCAGAACCATTTATTTTTTTTTAAGAATCCATATACATGCGTTAGCATACGGTATTTCTTTTTCTCTTCTGACTTACTTCACTCTGTATGACAGACTCTAGGTCCATCCATCTCACTACAAATAACTCAATTTCTTTTTATGGCTGAGAAATATTTCATTGTAATACAGGTGCCACATCTTCTTTATCCATTCATTGACACTTAGGTTGCTTCCATGTCCTGGCTATTGTAAATAGAGCTGCAATGAACATTGCGGTACATGACTCTTTTTGAATTATGGTTTTCTCAGGGTATATGCCCAGTAGTGGGATTGCTGGGTCGTATGGTAGTTCTATTTTTAGTTTTTGAGGAACCTCCATACTGTTCTCCATAGTGGCTGTATCAATTTACATTCCAACCAACAGTGCAAGAGGGTTCCCTTTTCTCCAAACCCTCTCCAGCATTTATTGTTTCTAGATTTTTTGATGATGGCCATTCTGACTGGTGTGAAGTGTTACCTACTGTAGTTTTGATTTGCGTTTCTCTAAAGATTAGTGATGTTGAGGATCCTTTCACGTGTTTGTTGGCAGTCCGTATATTTTCTCTCGAGAAATGTCTACTGAGGTCTTCTGCCCATTTTTATTTTTTCATTTTATTTTATTTTATTTATTTGTGGTATGCGGGCCTCTCACTGTTGTGGTCTCTCCCGTTGCGGAGCACAGGCTCCGGATGCACAGGCTCAGCGGCCATGGCTCATGGACCCAGCCGCTCTGCAGCATGTGGGATCTTCCCGGACCAGGGCACGAACCCGTTTTCCCTGCATCGGCAGGCAGACTCTCAACCACTGCGCCACCAGGGAAGCCCCTGCCCATTTTTAGATTGGGTGGTTTGTTTTTTTTGGTATTGAGCTGCATGAGCTGCTTATAAATTTTGGAGATTAATCCTTTGTCAGTTGCTTCATTTGCAAATATTTTCTCCCATTCTGAGGGTTGTCTTTTCGTCTTGTTTATGGTCCTTTGCTGTGCAAAAGCTTTTAAGTTTCATTAAGTCCCATTGGTTTATTTTTGTTTCTATTTCCACTACTCTAGGAGGTGGGTCAAAAAAGATCTTGCTGTGATTTATGTCAAAGAGTGTTCTTCCTATGTTTTCCTCTAAGAGTTTTAAAGTGTCTTGTCTCAGATTTAGGCCTTTAATCCATTTTGAGTTTTTTTTGTGTATGGTGTTAGGGAGTGTTCTAATTTCATTCTTTTACATGTAGCTCTCCAGTTTTCCCAGTACCACTTATTGGAGAAGCTGTCTTTTCTCCATTGTATATTCTTTCCGCCTTTATCAAAGATAAGGTGACCATATGTGTGTGGGTTTATCTCTGGGCTTTCTATCCTGTTCCATTGATCTATATTTCTGTTTTTGTGCCAGTACCATAGTGTCCTCATTACTGTAGCTTTGTAGTATAGTCTGAAGTCCAGGAGCCTGATTCCTCTAGCTCCGTTTTTCTTTCTCACGATTGCTTTGGCTATTCAGGGTCCTTTGTGTTTCCATACATATTGTGCAATTTTTTTGTTCTAGTTCTGTGAAACATGCCATTGGTAGTTTTGATAGGGATTGCATTGAATCTGTAGATTGCTTTGGGTACTATAGTAATTTTCACAATGTTGGTTCTTGCAGTCCAAGAACATGGTAGTAGCTCTTCCCTAAATGTTCGATAGAATTCTCCTGTGAAGCCATCTGGTCCTGGGCTTTTGTTTGTTGGAAGATTTTTAATCACAGTTTCAATTTCAGTGCTTGTGATTGGTCTATTTATATTTTTTGTTCTTCCTGGATCAGTCTTGGGAAGATGTGCTTTTTTAAGAATTTGTCCATTTCTTGCAGGTTGTCCATCTTATTGGCATATAGTGGCTAATAGTAATCTCTCACAATCCTTTGAATTTCTACAGTGTCAGTTGTTACTTCTCCTTTTTCATTTCTAATTCTATTGATTTCAGTCTTCTCCCTTTTTTTTTGATGAGTCTGGCTAATGGTTTATCAATTTTGCTTATCTTCTCAAAGAACCAGCTTTTAGTTTTATTGATCTTTGCTATAGTTTCCTTCATTTCTTTCCCATTTATTCTGATCTGATTTTTCTGATTTCTTTCCTTCTGCTAACTTTGGGGGGTTTTTTGTTCTTCTTTCTCTAATTGCTTTACGTGTAAGGTTAGATTGTTTATTTGAGATGTTTGTTGTTTCTTGAGGTAGGATTGTATTGCTATAAACTTCCCTCTTAGAACTGCTATTGCTACATTCCATAGGTTGTGGTTTGTCGTGTCTCCATTGTCATTTGTTCCTAGGTATTTTTTGATTTGCTCTTTGATTTCTTCAGTGATCACTTCCTTATTAAGTAGTGTATTGTTTAGCCTCTATGTGTTTGTATTTTTTACAGATCTTTTCCTGTAATTGATATCTAGTCACATAGCGTTGTGGTTGGAAAAGATACGTGATACTATTTCAATTTTCTTAAATTTACCAAGGCTTGATTTGTGACCCAAGATATGATCTATCCTGGAGAATGTTCCATGAGCACTTGAGAAAAATGTGTATTCTGTTGTTTTTGGATGGAATGTCCTATAAAGATCAATTCAGTCCATCAATCTTGTTTAATGTATTATTTAAAGCTTGTGTTTCCTTATTTATTTTCATTTTGGATGATCTGTCCATTGGTGAAAGTGGAGTGTTAAAGTCCCCTACTATGATTGTGTTATTGTCGATTTCCCCTTTTATGGCTGTTAGTATTTGCCTTATGTATTTAGGTGCTCCTATGTTGGGTGCATAAATATTTACAATTGTTATATCTTCATCTTGGATCGATCCCTTGATCATTATGTAGTGTCCTTCTTTGTCTCTTGTAATAGTCTTTATTTTAAAGTTTATTTTGTCTGATATGAAAATTGCTACTCCAGCTTTCTTTTGGTTTCCTTTTGCATGGTATATCTTTTTCTGTCCCCTCACTTTCAGTCTGTATGTGTCCCTAGGTCTGAAGTGGGTCTCTTGTAGATAGCATATATGTGGGTCTTGTTTTTGTATCCATTCAGCCAGTCTATGTCTTTTGGTGGGAGCATTTAATCCATTTACATTTAAGGTAATTATCGATATGTATGTTCCTATTAACATTTTCTTAATTGTTTTGGGTTTGTTATTGTAGGTCTTTTCCTTCTCTTGTGTTTCTTGCCTAGAGAAGTTCCTTTAGCATTTGTTGTAAAGCTGGTTTGGTGGTGCTGAACTCTCTCAGCTTTTGCTTGTCTGTAAAGGTTTTAATTTCTCCATGAAATCTGAATGAGATCCTTGCTGGGTAGAGTAATCTTGGTTGTAGGATTTTCTCCTTCATCACTTTAAATATGTCCTGCCACTCCCTCCTGGCTTGCAGAGTTTCTGCTGAAAGATCAGCTGTTAACCTTATGGGGATTCCCTTGTGTGTTATTTGTTGTTTTCCCTTGCTGCTTTTAATATGTTTTCTTTGTATTTAATTTTGGATAGTTTGATTAATATGTGTCTTGGCATGTTTCTCCTTGGATTTATCCTGTATGGGACTCTGTGCTTCCTGGACTTGATTAACTATCTCCTTTCCCATATTAGGGAAGTTTTCAAGTATAATCTCTTCAAATATTTTCTCAGTCCCTTTTTCTCTTCTTCGTTTGGAACCCCTATAATTCAAATGTTGGTGTGTTTAATGTTGTCCCAGAGGTCTCTGAGACTGTCTTCAGTTCTTTTCATTCTTTTTTCTTTATTCTGCTCTGCAGTAGTTATTTCCACTATTTTATCTTCCAGGTGACTTATCCGTTCTTCTGCCTCAGTTATTCTGCTATTGATCCCTTCTACAGTATTTTAAATTTCATTTATTGTATTGTTCATCATTGCTTGTTTCCTCTTTAGTTCTTCTAGGTCCTTGTTAAATGTTTCTTGCATTTACTCTATTCTATTGCCAAGATTTTGGATAATCTTTACTATCATTATTCTGAATTCTTTTTCAGGTAGACTGCCTATATCCTCTTCATTTGTTAGGTCTGGTAGGTTTTACCTTGCTCCTTCATGTGCTGTGTGTTTTTCTGTGTTCTCATTTTGCTTATCTTACTGTGTTTGGGTTCTCCTTTTTGCAGGCTGCAGGTTTTTAGTTCCTGTTGGTTTTGGTGTCTGTCCCCAGTGGCTAAAGTTGGTTCAGTGGGTTGTGTAGGCTTCCTGGTGGAGGGGACTAGTGCCTGTGTTCTGGTGGATGAGGCTGGATCTTGTCTTTCTGGTGGGCAGGTCCACGTCTGGTGGTGTGTTTTGGGGTGTCTGTGGACTTATTTTGATTTTAGGCAGGCTCTCTGCTAATGGGTGAGGTTATATTCCTGTCTTGCTAGTTGTTTGGCATAGGGTGTCCAGCACTGTAGCTTGCTGGTCGTTGAGTGAAGCTGGGTGCTGGTGTTGAGATGGAGATCTCTAGGAGATTTTTGCCATTTGATATTACATGAGGTTGGGAGGTCTCTTGTGGACCAGTGTCCTGTAGTTGGCTCTTCCACCTCAGAGGCACAGCACTGACTCCTGGCTGCAGCACCAAGAGCCTTTCGTCCACACGGTTCAGAATAAAAGGGAGAAAAAGCAGAAAGAAAGAAAAAAAGAGGATAAAATAAAATAAAGTAAGATAAAATAAAATAAAGTTATTAAAATAAAAAATAATTATTAAGAAAACTTTTTTTAAAAAAAGTAAAAAAAAAATAACAACAACAACAAAAAAACGGACAGAGAGAACCCTAGGACAAATGGTGAAAGCAAAGCTATACAGACAATATCTCACACAGAAGCATACACATACACACTGACAAAAAGAGGAAAAGGGGAAAAAATAATATATCTTTCTCTCAAGTCCACCTCCTCAATTTGGGATGATTCATTGTCTCTTCAGGTATTCCACAGATTCAGGGTACATTAAGTTGATTTAATCTGCTGCTCCCGAGGCTGCTGGGAGAAATTTCCCTTTCTCTTCTTTGTCCTCACAGCTCCTGGGGTTCATCTTTGGATTTGGCCCTGCCTCTGCATGTAGGTTGCCTGAGGGCGTCTGTTCTTCACTCAGAGAGGACGGGGTTAAAGGAGCCGCTGATTCGGGGGCTCTGGCTCTCTCAGGCCAGGGGGAGGGAGGGGTACGGATTGCGGGACGAGCCTGCAGCGGCAGAGGCTGGCGGGACCTTGCACCAGCCTGAGGCGCGCCGTGCGTTCTCCCGAGGAAGTTGTCCCTGGATCACGGGACCCTGGCAGTGGCCGGCTGCACAGGCTCCCGGGAGGGGCGGTATGGATAGTGACCTGTGCTTGCATACAGGCTTCTTGGTGGCGGCAGCAGCAGCCTTAGTGTCTCACGCGCGCCTCTGGGGTCCACTCTGTTAGCCGCGGCTTGTGCCCATCTCTGGAGCTCCTTTAAGCAGAGCTCTTAATCCCCTCTCCTTGAGCACCAGGAAACAAAGAGGCAGGAAAAAGTCTCTTGCCTCTTAGGCAGCTCCAGACTTTTCCCGGACTCCCTCCCAGCTAGCCGTGGTGCACTAACCCCCTGCAGGCTGTGTTCACGCCGCCAACCCCAGTCTTCTCCCTGCGATCCGACCTCCGAAGCCTGAGCCTCAGCTCCCAGCCCCTGCCTGCTCCGGCGGGTGAGCAGACAAGCCTCTCGGGCTGGTGAGTGCCGGTCGGCATCGATCCTCTGTGCGGGAATCTCTCCACTTTGTCCTCCACACCCCTGTTGCTGCACTCTCCTCTGTGGCTCTGAAGCTCCCGCCTCCACCACCCGCAGTCTCTGCCTGTGAAGGGGCTTCTAGGGTGTGGACACCTTTCCTCCTTCACGGCTCCTTCCCACAGGTGCGGGTCCTGTCCCTATTCTTTTGTCTCTGTTTTTTCTTTTTTCTTTTGCCCTACCCAGGTACGTGTGGAGTTTCTTGCCTTTTGGGAGGTCTGAGGTCTTCTGCCAGCGTTCAGTGGGTGTTCTATAGGAGCAGTTCCACGTGTAGATGTATTTCTGATGTATCTGTGGGGAGGAAGGTGATCTCCGCCTCTTACTCTTCCACCATCTTCCTCACCACCCCCTCTTTTCATTCTTTTTTCTTTATTCTGCTCTGCGGTAGTTACTTCCACTATTTTATCTTCCAGGTCACTTACCCATTCTTCTGCCTCAGTTATTCTGCTATTGATTCCTTCTAGAGAATTTTAAATTTCATTTATTGTGTTGTCCATCATTGTTTGTTTGCTCTTTAGTTCTTCTAGGTCCTTGTTAAATGTTTCTTGTATTTTCTCCATTCTATTTCCAAGATTTTGGATCATCTTTACTATCATTATTCTGAATTCTTTTTCAGGTAGAATGCCTATTTCCTCTTCATTTGTTTGGTCAGGTGGGTTTTTCCCCTGCTCCTTCATCTGCCGTGTGTTTCTCTGTATTCTCATTTTCTTAACTTTTTGTGTTTGCGGTCTCCTTTTTGTAGGCTGTAGGTTCATAGTTCCCTTTCTTTTTGGTGTCTGCCCCCAGTGGCTGAGGTTGGTTCAATCAGTTGTGTAGGCTTCCTGGTGGAGGGGACTGGTGCCTGTGTTCTGGTATATGAGGCTGGATCTTGTCTTTCTGGTGGGCAGGACCACACCCGGTGGTGTGTTTTGGGGTGTCTGTGATCTTATTATGATTTTAGGCAGCCTCTCTGCTAATGGGTGGGGTTATATTCCTGTCTTGCTAGTTGTTTGGCATGGGGTGTCCAGCACTGTAGCTTGCTGGTCGTTGAGTGGAGCTGGGGCTTAGCTTTGAGATAGAGATCTCTGGGACAGGTTTCACCATTTGATATTATGTGGAGTTGGGAGATCTCTGGTGGACCAATGTCCTTATCTTGGCTCTCCCACCTCAGAGGCACAGGCCTGACACCCGACCAGAACACAAAGACCCTGTCAGCCACACTGCTGAGTTAGAATTCAGGCTTTTTTTTATACTAAAAGGAGAGAGGGTATGGCTGGTGCAAACTTCTTGGTGCTTGGATCCCTTGCAGCTGTCCATCTAGGTCTGGTCACAATCCCCTAAGTGTTTTTTTTTTTTTTTTTGCGTTATGCGGGCCTCTCACTGCTGTGGCCTCTCCCGTTGCGGAGCACAGGCTCCGGACGGGCAGGCTCAGCGGCCATGGCTCACGGGCCCAGCCGCTCCGCGGCATGTGGGATCCTCCCAGACCGGGGCACGAACCCGCGTCCCCTGTATCGGCAGGCGGACTCTCAACCACTGCGCCACCAGGGAAGCCCCCCCTAAGTGTTTTTTTAAAAACGTATTGAAGTACAGTTATTTACAATGTTGTGTTTAATTTCTGCTGTACAGCAAAGTGACTCAGTTATACATATATATATTCTTTTTCATATTCTTTTCCTTTATGCTTTATCACAGGATATTGAATATAGTTCCCTGAGCTATACAACAGGATCTTGTTTTTTATCCATCCTATATATAATAGTTTGCATCTGCTAATCCCACACTCTCAGTCCTTCCCTCCCTCACCCCCCTCCCCCTGGCAAGTGTGTTCTCTATATTTGTGAGTTTGTTTTTGTATTGTAGATAAGTTCATTTGTGTCATATTTTACATTCCACATGTAAGTGTTATCATATTTTTTTCTCTTTCTGACTGACTTAGTATGATAAACTCTAGGTCCATCCATGTTGCTGCAAATGGCATGATTTCATTCTTTTTAATGGCTGAGTAATATTCCATTGTGTGTGTGTGTGTGTGTGTGTGTGTATATATATATATATATATATACATATATATATATATATATATATATATATACCACATCTTCTTTACCCATTCCTCTGTTGATGGACATTTAGGTTGTTTCCACGACTTGGCTATTGTGAATAATGCTGCTATGAACATGGGGGTGCATATAACCAACCTTAAGTGAATTGCACCCCACCTCACCGGGCACCTGGGAATATCTGGAGACATTTTTCTTTGATTATTATGATTTTGGGTGGGGTACTGGCTGTTAAACATACTACAATGCACAAGATACCCCCCAGAACAAAGAATTATCCAGTCCAAATTGTCAGTAGTGCTGAGATTGAGAAACTGCCTTAAGGAATACCAGGCTGGGCTACCAACACGAGTCCAGATGGGGTCAACAGTTGGGCTGATGGGTGGGATCATCCAACTTGGAGACCTACATGTGGACAAGATTTGTTTGAAGTATGGATATTTTGGCAGCTTCTGAAATGGCTAACTTCATATCTCTTATTAAGGAAGATCTCAAAGGACAAAATCTGGAATGATATCATGAAGAAAACAAATGAACGGGGCTGAAAGCAAAGGGAAAGAGAAAGGAGGGAAGGTTCTGTGGTCCAGCCAAGGGTATTAGCACCACATACAGAAAAGAAAAGGAGGCGAGTATTACACTCTTAAAAACTGTTGAGCTTCTTTGAAAAGAGTGCAGAATGAGAGAGACAAATGGAACACTCTAGGCATTTGTTACTGAAATAGGGATGAAGGTGGCAGAGGTGAATGTCCTTGCTACCAATGAAGTGAACATAATCCACTCAAGGCCTAGAAACTTAAAAATCGAGGAAAGGCAAATTTGGGGGGAAAAGCACACAGTAAAAAGATGGACTTCCCACCTGAGCATGCAAGCTGCAGCTGCCTCAACAAGAGTTCAGTTTGAGGATCTGTTGAGGACAAGTAATCACTGAGATAAATATGCAAACAAAGAAGGTATATCCTTCAAGGACAGGTCTACAGCAGTGGTTCTCAAACTCAGCATCCATTAGAATCACCTAGAGAACTGGCCAAAACCCAAATTTCTGCATCCCACTCCCTGAGTTTCTGATCCAACAGATCTAGGTGGAGCTTGAGAATCTGTGTTTCTAATATAGTGTCAGGTGATGCACTGATGCTGCCACATTTAGGAAACCACTGGCCTACAGAATTCCAGTGTAGGAAGTGAAGACCGTACACACTGCCTCCTGGGATCCTGAAACAGATGGAGAAATACAAAAAGTAGATCAAGGCACTGAGACTCTAGGGAAGGCATTCCAAGCAGAGGAAGGTGAGTCATTGGAAAGAGCCCACCCAGGATTCAGCACTGGGGAGAGGGGCAAAATGTGGAGCTCAAACCTTGAATGGAAATGAAAAGGATTAAAATATGCAGCATAGAAAACAAGCCACAAGAAGACCTAGAGATGAGGGCCACCATCTAAATTTCTTATTTTGCCAATGTCTCAAGTGCCAGTCTCTGGGGGAGGCAACAGGATGCACGAACAGATTCCCTTCTCTCTTCTTGCCTCGAAGGATACGGGAAGCACAGGGTTACAATGAACTTTTTCACGTCTTGGCACAAAATTACTGTGCTCAATTGTTTATGCTCCCAGGTTATGGATTCAAAATAGATTATGGATTCTAAATTATTACAAAACTGAAACCAAGAACATTGTCCTTTTTTGTCTAAGATTTTCAGTTAACCCTTCTCTCTAGATAACACTTAGCATTCTGCTATGATCCATGGCTGATAACCACAGTGTGGATCAGAACTTTGCATTCCATCTGTCTCTTCATTCTCTGTGCATATTTTCTATCCACAGGAAGAGGGAAGTAGTCAGATTCAGGCACCAAACTCCATCCTGTGCTTCTCAAATTCAGTGAGAGATGGTCCAACTAATCTATAATACATGTATCTACTAAGGGACTGTCATGTAACCATTAAAAAACCCAAAAGTTTATGAAAGGTTGTAATTACATGGAGGAAACGCTTATGGTATAATGGGAAGTGAAAAGAAAACAATAAAATTGAATATTTAATGTCACAATTACATCAAAACATAAAAGCAAATAAAATACTATTAACAAATGAAACTACAGATGGAAATGCAGCATAGTGTATACTGGGGCTGTTCTCAAGTGATGGGAATTTTCTTCAAAGTTTTTCATTACTAACTTGAATGTCATATATAACAGGAATAATCAACTTTTTCAATTTTAAGTATTTTAATGCGAGTTAGCATTAGAAAGTCATAGGGACCCTTATTGCTAGAAGACAGGAAAAGAAGATAAGTAAACAAATATCAAAATGGTAAAGGAGGTGTGGGTAGAGATGTGCTTTGAGGTGGTTGAGAGACTTGTGACTGAGTGAGGATTTACGAGAGGGAGAGAAGGATCATTCCTCCAGTAGGAGGACATTCTTAATATTTCAGGACTAGCATAGAGTTGATGTACAGTAATAGAGAAATGTCAAGCAAAGCTTGGCTGATACTGCTAACCAATTGCAGAAGTGTGAAGAAAAGTTTTAACACTCTAGGGATATAATGAAAATCAACAAAGTTGGTTTAATGAATACCGCATGGGAAAATAGAATGAACTGGCTATGGAAAAAATCAGAAATCTCCATTTGAAAGGATGGCTACAGTATCACTTTCCATTATAAGTGAAGACTATAAACACATTGTCAAAAGTACACATTGTCAAATGAATTTGAACAAAAATATTTTAGCTTTCTGTCAACTGACTAGAATAAGTTTAGATTTTAATTTAAGCATCAAGAGAAATGATCTAATGGTTTATGAGCAGCTTTGCAGAGAGCAGAAGTGATAAAAATTGCAAACAGATGATATGTAAATAAATATTTGCATCAACTGGTATAAATATTTAGAAGTGCTGACAAGTCCCAATTATCTTGTTTTAATTGGTTCACATAGAAACGAATTTTTGACAGTCGTACTTGGTCAATTAACACTTTAGTAGCTCAGCTAAGGTCTTTGATCCTAGGAGTGCTTTTGGGGACAAGTCTCCCTTTGTATGCTGGAGAAATAAACTCTTCATTCAGTCATGAAAATACAGTGGTTTGTGAGCCTCCTACTGCAGCCAAGGAAGTCTTGGTCCAGGAGAATGGAGCCAGAAAGGTTGTGATGTTAAATTGTCAAAACCAGTTGTGCTGGGATTGTGGATAGGGAGGAGAGAAAGGGACAAAGCTCATGGGAAGTGCTGGACATTGGCTTTTAAATGTCTATGTTGCCAATCAGTTATGTATGATCACAAACAGTGCCCGATTTTCTGAGAGGGGCAACTTAGGTATCATTTCAGAGAAGAAATCAGGCATAGTCTGAAAGTTCACCCATTCTTTCCCTTTTCCCTCCTAATTTCTATCTCACTTCCAGCTTACTTGGCTAGCTATATACTTTTATTTAAAAAAACTAGGTATCCTGAGGGGGAGGGTTCAAGGTGGTGACATAAGAAGATCCTGAACTCATGGCATCCCAGGGACACAGCATATTTACAACTACATATGGAATAATTCCCTTGGAAATGGACCTGAAAACTAAATGAACAGAGCCTACACAACACGAAAAAAGATAGCAAAAGGGGTAGGAGAGGTCTGTAGAGATATGGTCTCACCAACAAAAATCCTCACCCCAGCAATGGTGATACCCAGTCAGGAAGGATCACAAAGGGATATTTTTCCCTGAGGAGCAAGGGATTCAAGCTCTATCCACACCAGGCACCACACCCCATAGATACTGCACAGGAGAGACAAGATCCCCCCAAACACAAGGCTTTGAAAACTAATGGAGAGTATGCCCAGGAACTATAAGAATTTCAGAGAAAGGAAAACCCTCCCTGAAAGAGTTCACACACATACCTACTTGACCAGAAAACCAGCACAGAAACACCAGATTAAAAAGCACATGGACCAAAGGTGAAAGGGACCCACTTACTAACCTTGAAGTGTCTGCCATCAAGGAAGGAGTCAGTTGGGACATGCCCTGGGGACTGAGACAATGGCAGGAGCCATCTTTGCAATCTCAGGCTGCCTTGCTAATACTGGTGCTGACAGGTGCCATTCTAACATTCACCCTCTAACCTGTTAGTTCCAGTGTGCATGCCCCATTGAGAGCCCTGCCCACCCCTTCACCTTGTCTGGGTCTCACAGTCATCTGAGTGATAGCAGCACCCCCCTGTGTGCACAGCAATTGCAAGCAGGTCTCAAAGCTGGGCTGGGGGCTAGTCCTGCCCACCAGCACCCTGTGGCAGCCATGGCCAAGCCCTGCAGCCAGTCATTGTACACTGCAGCAGCAACTGCAGCCCAACCACAACAGGAAGGTGCATACAGCCCACATAGGGGACACATCTGGAGCACCTGGCTTTGGTGACCAGTTCAGATTTCACCTCTGAGCCCCACAAGACATCTCCTAAATAAGTCTATTCCTTGAAGTCTGAGAAGATAGCTGATTTACCTAATACACTGAAACAAATGCAGAGAATTAGGCAAAATGAGGAGACAAAGGAATATGTCCCAATCAAAAGAATAAGACAAAACCTCAGAAAAAGAACTAAATCAAATGGAAATAAGCAATCTAAGCAATCTACTTGAAAAAGTGTTCAAAGCAACTGTCATAAAGATTCTCACTGAACACGGGAGAAGAATGGTTGGACAAAGTGAGTGCTTCAACAAAGCAATAGAAAACAAAAGAAAGTACCAAACAGAAGTAAAACTGAACTGATAAATACACCAGAGCAGTTCAACAGCAGACTGGATGAGGTAGAAGAGCAAATCAGTTAGCTGGAAGACAGAACAGCATAATGAAAATATTTTCAAAAGTAAAGATACCTTAAGGGATCTTTGGGACAACATCAAACAGAATAACATTCACATTATAAGGGCCCAAGAAGGAGAAGGAAGAGAGAGAGAGTGTCAGAAAAATTATTTGAAGAAGTAGTGGCTGAAAACTTTCTTAATTTGGGGGAGGAAACAGACATCCAGGTCTGGGGGGCTCAGAGAGTTTCAAATAAGATGAACCCAAGTAGACACACCAAGACACATTATAACTAAAATGTTGAAAGTTAAGGATAAAGAGAGAATCCTCAAAGCAGCAAGAGAAAAATAACTTGTTATGTACAAGGGAAATCTCATAAGGTTATCAGCAGATTTTTCAACAGAAACTTTACAGGCCAGAGGGAGTGGCATGACATATTCAAAGTGCTAAAAGGAAAAAAAACTTCCAACCAAGAATTCTCTGCCCAACTAGGTTATCATTCAGAATTGAAGGAGTGATCAAAAGTTTCCCAGATAAGCAAGGGCTGAAAGAGTTCATCACCACTAAACTGATCCTATAAGAAATGTTAAAGGGACTTCTTTAAGCTGAAAATAAATGGAATTAAATAAAAAGAAAACATATAAAAGTAAAAATTTCACTGGGAAAAGTAAACATAATAAAGACAATGGATCCCTCACTTAGAAAGCAAGCATGAATGTTAAAAAACCAAAGTAGTAAAATTAACTAAAATTAAAATGATTAGTTAAGGGATGCATACAATAAAAAGATGTAAAATGTGTCATTGAAAGTTTAAAACGTGGGGGACAGGTAAAAAGATAAAGCTTTGGAATGTGTTCAAATTTAAGTTGTTACCAACTTAAAACAGCCTTCTATTTACATAGGATGTTATATGTGAACCTCACAGTGACCACCAGGAAAAAACTCATAGCAAATACACAAAAGAAAATGATAAAGAAATCTAAACGTAACACCAAAGAAAACCACCAAAATATAAGGGAAGAGAGAAAGAGAAGAAGAAAGGAACATAGGAGAACTACAAAAACAGCCAGAAAACAATTAACAAAATGGTGATAAGTACATACTTATCATAATTGGACTAAATTCTCCAATCAAGACATAGAGTGGCTGAATGGATAAAAAGAAACCCAAGATTCATTTATATGCTGCCTACAAAAGACTTATTTCAGAAGAAAGGACACACACAGATTGAAAGTGAAGGGATGGAAAAGAATATTTCCTGCAAATAGAAATGAAAAGAAAGCTGGAGTAGCTATACTCATATCAGACAAAACAGACTATAAAACAAAGACTGTAATAAATGACAAAAAAGGTCATTACATAATTATAAAGGTATCAATCCAGCAAGAAGGTATATTTCTAAATGTATATGGACCTAACATAGGAGTACTAGGGTATATAAAACAAATAACAAATGTAAAGGGAGAAATTAAAAGCAATACAATAGCAGGGAAGTTTAACACTCCACTTACAACAATGTATAGGTCATCCAGGCAGAAAATCAATAAGGAAACATCAGACTTAAACAACACATTATAACAAGTGACTTAATAAATAATACAAACAGAACATTCTATCCAAAAGCAGTAGAATACACATTCTTCTCAAGTACACATGAAACATTCCCAGGATTGATCACATATTAGGTCACAAAACAAGTCTCAATAAATTTAAGATTTAAATCATATCAAGCATCTTTTTCAACCACAATAGCATAAAACTAGAAATCAGTCAATCACACACACACACACACACACACACACACACACATACACACAAATGGGAAAAAAACCACAAAAATGTGGAGATTAAGCAACATGCTACTGAACAACCAATTGGTCATTGAAAAACTCAAAGGAGAAATAAAAGATACCAAGAGACAAAAACAGAAATACAACATACCAAAATCTACGGGATGCAGCAAAAGCAGTTCTAAGAGAGAAGGTCATAGCAATACAGGCCTGCCTCAAGATATAAGAAAAATTTTGAATAAACAATCTAACTTTACACCTAAAGGAACTAGAAAAAGAAGAACAAAGGCTAAAATTAGTAGAAGGAAAGCAACAATAAAGATTAGAGCAGAAGTAAATGAAATAGAGATTAAAAAAAATAGAAAAGGTCAATAACACTAATATCTAGTTCTTAACCAAAGATAACCAAAATCGACAAACCTTTGGCTAGAGTAACTAAGAAAAAAGAGAGGGAACTCAAATAAATAAAATCAGAAATGAAAGAGGAGAACTTAACAACAAAGGATCAAAAGAGACTATTATAAAAATTTATAGGACAAAAAATTGGACAACTTAGAAGAAATGGAAAAATTCCTATAAGCATACAATCTTCCAAGGCTGAATCAAGAAGAAATAGGAAATCTGGATAGAGTGATCACTAGTAATGAGAGTGAAACAGTAATAAAAAATCTCTCAGCAAACAAAAACCCAGGACCAGATGACTTCACTGGTGAATTCTACAAAGGACTCAAAGAAGATATAATACCTATCCTTCTCAAACTCTTCCAAAAAATTGAAGAAGAGAGAGACATTCCAAACACATTTTATGAAGCCAGAATGACCTTGATATCAAAAGCAGACAAGGACACACACACACAAATTATAGATGTATCCTTGATGAACATAGATGCAAAAATCCTCAACAAAATATTAGCAAACCAAATCCAACAATACATTCAAAGGATCATACAACATGATCAAGTGGGATTTATCCCAGGGATGAAAGGATGGCTCAACATGAAAGATCACATAAACAGAATGAAGGATAAAAATTATATTATCATTTCAATAGATGCAGAAAAAGCATTTGACAAAAGTCAACATCCATTTATGATAAAAACTCTCAACAAAGTAGGCATAGAGGGAACATACCTCAATCCATATATGACAAACCCACAGTTAACATCATACTCAATGGTGCAAAGCTGAAAGCTTTTCCTCTAAGACCAGGAACAGGACAAAGATGCCCACTCTCACTACTTTTATTCAACATAGTATTGGAAGTCCTAGACACAGCAATTAGGGAAGAAAAAAAAAATGTATCCAATAGGAAAGGAAGAAGTAAAACTGTCACTATTTGCAGTTAACATGATATTATATATAGAAAACCCTAAAGACTCAACAATAAAAAACTGTTAGAGCTAAAATTAATTCAGTAAAGTCACAGGATAAAAAAGCAATATACAGAAATTTGTGTTTTTATACAGTAATAATGAAAGAGAAATTAAGAAAATAATTACATCAAAAAGAGTAAAATATCTTGGAATAAATTTAACCAAGGAAGTGAAAGACCTGTACACTGAAAACTCTAAGATACTGATGAAAGAAAATGAAGAAGGAACAAATAAATGGAAAGATAGTCTATGTTCATGGATTGGGAGAATTAATATTGTTAAAATACCCAAAGCAATCCACAGATTCAATGCAATCCATATAAAAATTCCAATGGCTTATTTCACAGAATGAAGATGGAGATATCATGCTCCCTGATTTTAAACTATACTCCAAAGCTATAGTAATCAGAACAGTATACTATCAGCACAAAAACAAGCACATAGATCAATGGAACAGAATTGACAGCCCAGAAATAAACACACACATATATCAACAATTAATTTATGACAAATGAGCAAAGAACCTACAGTGGAGAAAGTCTCTTCAATAAATGGTGCTGGAAAAACCAGGCAGCCACATGCAAAAGAATGAAATTAGACAACACACAAAAATTAACTCAAAATGGACTGAAGACTTGAATGTAAGACCTGAAACCATAAAACTCCTAGAAGAACACATAGGCATTAACCACATTGATATCAGTCTTAGCAAATTTTTTTGTGGATCTAACTCCAAAGGCAATGGAAACAAAATAAAAAATAATCAAATGAGACTACATCAAACTAAAAATCTTCTGCACAGCAAAGGAAACCATTATCAAAGTGAAAAGGCACCCTACTGAATGGAAGAAGATATTTGCAAATCATATATCTGATAAAGTGTTAATATCCAAAATATATAAAGTACTCAAATAATAATAATAATAAACCCCAGCTTGATTAAAAAATAGGCAGAGAATGGACTTGAGGACATGGGGAGGGGAAAGGGTAAGCTGGGATGAAGTAAGAGAGTAGCACTGACATATATACACTACCAAATGTAAAATAGATAGCTAGTGGGGAGCAGCTGCATAGCACAGGGAGGTCAGCTCAGTGCTTTGTGACCACCCAGAGGGGTGGGATAGGGAGGGTGAAAGGGAGACACAAGAGGGAAGAGATATGGGGATATATGTATACATATAGCTGATTCACTTTGTTATACAGCAGAAACTAATATAACATTGCAAAGCAATTATACTCCAATAAAGATGTTAAAAAAAAAAAGGCAGAGAATCTAAATAGACATTTTCCCAAAGAAGACATACAGATGGCTAACAGGCACATGAAAAGATGCTCAGTATCACTAATTATTAAAGAAATGCAAATCAGAAACACAATGAGATATCATCTCACAGTTGTTAGAATGGCTATTGTTGGAAAGACAAGAAATAACAAATGTTGGAGAGGATGTGGAGATAACAAAACACTGTTGGTGGGGCTATAAATCGGTGCAGCCACTATGGGAAACAGTATGGAGATTCCTCAAAAAATTAAGAATAGAACTACCATATGACCTAGCTATTCCACTTCTGGATGCTTATCCAAAGAACACAGAAACACTAATTCAAAAAAGATATATACACCCCTATGTTCATTGTAGCATTACTTATAGTAGTCAAGATATGGAAACAACCTAAGTATCCATCAGTGGATGAATGGATAAAGAAAATATGATATATACACAATGGAATACTACTCAGCCACAAAAAAGAATAAAATCCTGCTACTTGCAGCAACATGGTTGAACCTTGAAGGTATTACACTAAGTGAAATAGGTCAGATGTTGGAAGACAAATACTGTATGATTTCACTCATTTGTGGAATCGAAAACAAAACAAAACAAACAAATGAAATAAAACAAAAACAACTCATAGATCCAGTGATCAGATTAGTGGTTACGAGAGGGGAAGGGGATTAAGGGGTGGCCAAAATGAGTGACGGGGCTCAACTGTATGGTTATGGACAATAACTTGATTTGTGGTGATGATCACTTTGTAGTGTATACAGATGTGAAATTAAAATGCTACACACTTGAAACTTATATAACTAAAAAATGATATCCCTGGCTAGATTGTGCCTATTTTGTTTGTATTTTTTTTTTTTTTTTTTTTTTTTTGCAGTACGTGGGTCTCTCACTGCTGTAGCCTCTCCTGTTGCGGAGCACAGGCTCTGGACACTCAGGCTCAGTGGCCATGGCTCATGGGCCCAGCCGCTCCGCGGCATGTGGAATCTTCCCGGACCAGGGCACAAACCCACATCTCCTGCATTGGCAGGTGGACTCTCAACCACTGTGCCATCAGGGAAGCCCAATTGTGCCTATTTTGCATTCTAAAACAATATCCAACTTTTATTGTGCCCCATAGTACTCATTCATGCTCTTTGCCAAATATTTCTGACTCTCCACCTTCTAGGCACCTAGGGGATTGCATTCCTGATTCCTTTGTGGATGAATGAGGTCATATGACTAGTTTTAGTTGGGAGCAAAAATAAAGAGCAGAAAGTCACTTCCTTGCCAGTTCATTTAATTGCCCAGGCAAGTGTCCCGAGGTCTTTCTTTACCTTCTGACAGGGCAACCAGGAGGTTCACAATGGCGGTCATTCCATCAGCCTGGGTTCCTGAGTAACTCTGATGAGTAGAGCCCCCAATGACTGTGATATGCATGCAGGGTGATAAAGCCCCTTTGAGCCAAGCCTGTGTCAGCTGCTGAGGGAGATATAAATTTATATATATATATATTAATTATATTAACTAAATGATATATTCACTTGTCTTCTGGATTAGAAAAATTCCAGTTCTGAGAATTTGGAAAAGTGGCTGTCCTTTTCTCTTTTCCCTGGATGGTTTGGCACTGAGTAAAACCACACACCTGTTTGTTCCTCTATTTAAGATTCAATTAATTACCTAGTAATTAAATATTATATATAACATAGATATAACTACATAGTCCTTGTCCTCAAGGAGTGTTCAAATTAGTTGCAGTGATAAGATATATAAAATCAAAAGGTATATAAAAGGAATTATTTTTAGGTGGAAAACAGTTCAGGTCAACAGTAGGAGAGATGTCACAAGGTCAGGTATGACTGGAAGGCAAATGAGATCCAGGCAGTAAGAAGGGAAAGGAGAAGTAGTCAGGAAGGGAAGATTATCTGAGGAGAAATCTGCACTGGATGGGATTTAAACTGCAGGCTGAAGAATTTATATAATTAGGAAAGAGGGAAATAGCCCTTCAGGTAAGAAAAAACAGTTAAGCAACAGTAAATCGGTGAGAAAGCATATGTTTTAGGAGATATTAAATAAACCAGTTTCATTCACACCAAGGGTTGTTTAAGAAGTATTAAGCTGGCCTGCAAAAGCCAAGCATTATGAGCTCAATAGCTCATTGATTACTTCAACAAATATTTATTGGGTACCGACTATCGGCTCATCAGACAAAACTGACAAGGAAATCCCTGGTCACATGGCAAGTGCATTCTCATGGAATTGAGTGCTGCTACAGTCAGAATTAGAGCCAGAGTCTCCTGACTCTGTTCCAGTGCTTGTGGCTCTTTCCAGTAACGACAATAAAATGATATATTCACTTATCTTCTGGATTAAAAAAAGTCCAGTTCTGAAAATTTGGAAAAGTGGCTGTCCTTTTCTCTTTTCCCTGGATGGTTTGGCACTGAGCAGAACCACATACCTGTTTGTTCCTCTGTTTAAATTCAAACCTTTTACAGTCCTTGGGTTTCAGTAATGCTCAATGAATATTTGATGATCTGCTTGCCATTATCCATGCATTTAAAAATTCATTTAACAAGCATACATTAAATGCCTAGGATACGTCAGCCACTACTAGGTTCTGAGGATACTAAATACCATGTGAACATACCATTTTAGCAAAATATTAAAGAAATGGTAATAGATATATATATATACATATACACATAGAACTTTGGGATCACAGAGGTGAACTTGGCTTAATTGTCTTAGCAGTTGGAACTGGCACCAGGCTTGCCAGATTTACCCAATAAAAACACAGTGTGCCCAGTTTAATCATAACTGTGTCCCAAATGTTGCATTGGACATACTTATACCAAAACATATTTGTTGTGTATCTGAAATTCAGATTCAAGTGGGAGTCCTGTGTTTTATTTGGCCACCTTAGCTGGCACAGATGGGCTGACTAGTATATGAAATTCCATGGGGTCAGTTTGGGACAGTTACCAAGACACCGAAATATGCTTGAACTCATTAAGGAGAGTCTAAAGAAAGTGTCAGGAAAAGGGAGGATATTCAGGTGTAGGGGTGGAGAGAGAGGTGCATCAAAGCTGGCGGATCAAAATTGAGTTCGTGATTTCACATTTTTCTGGAAGCTCAAGCTAATATAATGACAACCAGAAAAAAAATGAGGAGTATGACCTTTGTCTATTGGAAAAGAGAAAAAGAAGTCACTATTTTCAGAAAATATCTTCTTAAAAATCCCGTGAGAATCAGCCAAAAAAAAGATTGGAATAGATGAGGGTTCAGTAAGGTCGTTAAATACAAAATAAACATTTAAGTCAGTAACTTTCTTTTGTAAGAGCAATAGCCAGCTAGAAAATATAATGAAAAAAGATTGCATTTGGAATACCATCAAAAATAGAAAGCAACTAAAAGTAAACCACAAAACCATGAAATGTTCTGAAATTATATAAAAAACAAGTTGAACACCCTCAGAGACATAAGAGGAGATGAGAAGATAGAGAGTCATGTCATATTCATAGACAAGAAGACCAAATACTGTAAAGATGTCAATTTTCTCATAATTTATTTTTAGGATTAATGACATTTTAACCAAGATCTCTGTAGGATATATGTGGAACATCAAAATTGATTCCAAGGATTGGTTCAAGATGGTAGAGTAGAAGGACATGCTCTCACTCCCTCTTGCAAGAACACCAGAATCACAACTAACTGCTGAAAAATCATCGACAGGAAGACACTGGAACTCACCAAAAAAGATACCCCACAGCCAAAGACAAAGGAGAAGCCACAATGAGATGGTAGGAGGGACGCAAACAAAATGAAAACAAATCCCATAACTGCTTCCTGGGTGACTCACAAACTGGAGAGCACATCCACAGAAGTCCACCAACTGGAGTGAGGGTTCTGAGCCCCAGGTCAGGCTTCCTAAGCTGGGGGTCCAGCAACGGGAGGAGGAATTCCTAGAGAATCAGACTTTGAAGCCTAGAGGGATTTGATTGCAGGACTTCGACAGACTGGGGGAAACAGAGACTCCATTCTTAGGGGGCACACACAAAGTAGTGTGTGCATCAGGACCCAGGGGAAGGAGCAGTGACCCCATAGGAGATGGAACCAGACCTACCTGCTAGTGTTGGAGGGTCTCTTGCAGAGGTCGGGGGGGAGGTTGTGTCTCACTGTGAGGACAAGAACACTGGCAGCAGAAGTTCTGGGAAGTACTCTGCCATTAGCCCCACCAAAGAGACAGGGTAGGCTCCAGTGCTGGGTCGCCTCAGGCCAAACAACCAACAGGGAAGGAACCCAGCCCCACCCATCAGCAGACAAGTGGATTAAAGTTTTACTGAGCTCTGCCCACCAAAGAAACAGCCAGCTCTACCCACCACCAGTCCCTCCAATCAGGAAACTTGCACAAGCCCCTTAGAGCACCTCACCCACAGAGGGCAGACAGCAGAAGCAAGAACTACAATCCTGCAGCCTGTGGAATAAAAACCACATTCACAAAAAGATAGACAAGATGAAAAGGCAGAGGGCTAGTACCAGATGAAGGGACAAGATAAAACCCCAGAAAAACAACTAAATGAAGTGGAGATAGGAAACCTTCCAGAAAAATAATGATAGTGAAGATGATCCAGGACCTTGGCAAAAGAATGCTGGCAAAGATCGAGAAGATGTAAGAAATGTTTAACAAAGATCTAGAAGAATTAAAGGACAAACAGAGATGAACAACATAGTAACTGAAATGAAAAATACACTAGAAGGAATAGATAGCAGAATAACTGAGGCAGAAAAACGGATAGGTGACCTGGAAGACAGAATGGTGGAATTCACTGCTGCAGAACAGAATAAAGAAAAAGAATGAAAAGAAATGAAGACAGCCTAAGAGACCTCTGGGACAACATTAAACACAAGAACATTCGCATTATAGGGATCCAAGAAGGAGAAGAGAGAGAGAAAGGACCCGAGAAAATATTTGAAGAGATTATAGTCAAAAACATCCCTAACGTGGAACAGGAAATAGACACCCAAGTCCAGGAAGTGCAGAGTCCCATACAGGATAAACCCAAGGAGAAACACACCGAGACACATAGTAATCAAATTGGCAAAAATTAAAGACAAAGAAAAATTATTGAAAGCACCAAGGGAAAAATAACAAATAACACACAAGGGAACTCCCACAAGGGTAACAGCTGATTTCTCAGCATAAACTCTAGAAGGCAGAAGGGAGTGGTATGATATACATAAAGAGATGAAAGGGAAGAACCTACAACCAAGATTACTCTACTTGGCAAGGATCTCATTCAGATTTGATGGACAAATCAAAAGCTTTACAGACAAGCAAAAGCTAAGAGAATTCAGCACCACCAAACCAGCTTTACAACAAATGCTAAAGGAACTTCTCTAAGTGGGAAACACAAGAGACGAAAAGGACATACAAGAACAAACTTAAAACAATTAAGAAAATGGTCATAGGAACATACATATCGATAATTACCTTAAACGTGAATGGATTAAATGCTCCAACCAAAAGACAGAGGCTTGCTGAATGGATACAAAAACAAGACCCATATATACGTTGTCTACAAGAGACCCACTTGAGACCTAGGGACACATTCAGACTGAAAGTGAGGGGATGGAAAAACATATTCCATGCAAATGGAAATCAAAAGAAAGCTGGAGTAGCAATAGTCATATCAGATAAAATAGACTTTAAAATAAAGTATGTTACAAGAGACAAGGAAGGACACTACATAATGATCAAGGGATCAATCTAAGAAGAAGATATAACAATTATAAATATATATGCACCCAACATAGGAGCACCACAATACATAAGGCAATTGCTAACAGCTCTATAAGAGGAAATCGACAGTAACACAATAATAGTGGGGATTTTAACAACTCACTTACACCAATGGACAGATCATCCAAACAGAAAATTTATAAGGAAACACAGGCTTTAAATGGCACAATAGACCAGATAGAGTTAATTAATTTTTATAGGACATCCCTTCCAAAAAAGCAGATTATACTCTCTTCTCAAGTGCTCACGGAACATTCTCCAGGATAGATCACATCTTGGGTCACAAATCAAGCCTCAGGAAATTTAATAAAATTGAAATCATATCAAGCATCTTTTCTGATCACAATGCTATGAGATTAGAAATCAATTACAGGGAAAAAAACGTAAAAAACAGAAACACATGGAGGCTAAACAATACGTTACTAAATAACCAAGAAATCACTGAAGAAATCAAAGAGGATATTAAAAAATACCTAGAGACAAAACAATAAAGAATACACGAAGATCAAAACTTATGGGATGCAGCAAAAGCAGTTCTTAGAGGGGATTTTATAGCTACACAAGCCTACCTCAAGAAACAAGAAAAAACTCAAACTATATAATCTTACACCTAAAAAAACTAGAGAAAGAAGAACAAACAAAACCCAAAGTTAGAGAAAGAAAGAAATCATCAAGATCAAGGCAGAAATAAATGAAATAGAAACAAAGAAAACAATAGCAAAGATCAATGAAACTAAAAACTGGTTTTTTGAGGAGATAAACAAAATTGATAAAGCATTAGCCTGACTGATTAAGATACAGAGGAGGAGGACTCAAATCAATAAAATTAGAAATGAAAAAGGAGCAGTTACAACAGACACTGCCGAAATACAAAGAATCCTAAGAGACTACTACAAGCAACCCTATGCCAATAAAATGGAAAACCTGGAAGAAATGGACAAATTCTTATAAAGGTATAATCTCTGAAGCCTGAACCAGGAAGAAATAGAAAATATGAACAGATCAACCACAAGTAATGAAATTGAAACTGTGATTTAAAATCTTCCAACAAACAAAAGTCCAGGACCAGATGGCTTCACAGGTGAATTCTATCAAACATTTAGAGAGAGGTAACACCCAACCTTCTCAAACTCTTCCAAGAAATTACAGAGGAAGGAACACTCCCACACTCATTCTATGAGGCCATCATCACTCTGATACCAAAACCAGAAAAACATACTACAAAAAAAGAAAATTACAGACCAATATCACTGATGAATATAGATGCAAAAATCCTCAACAAAATACTAGCAAACAGGATCCAACAACACATTAAAAGGATCATACACCATGATCAAGTGGGATTTATCCAAGGATGCAAGGATTCTTCAATATATGCAAATCAATCAATGTGATACACCATATTAACAAATTGAAGAATAATAACCATGTGATCATCTCAATAGATGAAGAAAAAGCTTTTGACAAAATTCAACACCATTTGTGATAAAAACTCTCCAGAAATTGAGCATAGAGGGAACCTACCTCAACATGATAAAGGCCATATATGACAAACCCACAGCAAACATCATTCTCAATGGTGAAAAACCGAAAGCATTTCCTCTAAGATCAGGAACGAGACAAGGATGTCCACTCTCACCACTATTATTCAACATAGTTTTGGAAGTCCTAGCCACGGCAATCAGAGAAGAAAAAGAAATAAAAGGAATACAAATTGGAAAAGAAGAAGTAAAACTGTCACTGTTTGCAGATGACATGATACTATACATAGAGAACCCTAAAGATGCCACAAGAAAACTACTAGAGCTAATCAATGAATATGGTAAAGTTGCAGGATTCAAAATTAATGCACAGAAATCTCTTGCATTCCTATACGCTAACAACGAAAGGTCGGAAAGAGAAAGTAAGGAAACACTCCCATTTACTATTGCAACAAAAAGAATAAAATACCTAGGAATAAACCTACCTAGGGAGACAAAAGACCTGTATGCAGAAAGCTATAAGATACTGTTGAAAGAAATTAAAGATGATACCAACAGATGGAGAGATATACTGTGTTCTTGGATTGGAAGAATCAATATTGTGAAAATGACTATCCTACCCAAAGCAATCTACAGATTCAATGCAATCCCTCTCAAATTACCAATGGCATTTTTTACAGAACTAGAACAAAAAATGTTAAAATTTGTATGGAGACACAAAAGACCCTGAATAGCCAAAGCAGTCTTGAGGGAAAAAATGGAGCTGGAGGAATCAGACTCCCTGGCTTCAGACTATACTGCAAAGCTACAGTAATCAAGACAATATGGTACTGGCACAAAAACAGAAATATAGATCAATGGAACAGGATAGAAAGCCCAGAGATAAACCCACACACCTATGGTCAACTAATCTATGACAAAGGAGGCAAGGATATACATTGGAGAAAAGATAGTCTTTTCAATATGTGGTGCTGGGAAAACTTGAGAGCTACATGTAAAAAAATGAAATTAGAACACTACCTAACACCGTACACAAAAATAAACTCAAAATGGATTAGAGACCTGAATGTAAGACCAGACAATATATAACTCTTAGAGGAAAACAGGAAGAATACTCTTTAACATAAATCACAGCAAGATATTTCTTGATCCTCCTCCTAGAGTAATGGAAATAAAATAAAAATAAACAAATGGGCCCTAATGAAAGTTAAAAGCTTTTGCAAAACAAAGGAAACTACAAACAAGACGAAAAGACAACCCTCAGAATGGGAGAAAATATTTGCAAATGAATCAATGGACAAAGGATTAATCTCCTAAATGTATGAACAGATCATGCAGCTCAATATTAAAAAAACAAACAACCCAATCCAAAAATGGGCAGAAGACCTAAGTAGACATTTCTCCAAAGAAGACATACAGATGGCCAAGAAGCACATGGAAAGCTGCTCAACGTCACTAATTATTAGAGAAATGCAAATCAAAACTACAATGAGGTATCACCTCACACCAGTTAGAATGGGCATTATCAGAAAATCTACAAACAACAAATGCTCGAAAGGGTGTGGAGAAAAGAGAACCCTCTTGCACTGTTGGTGGGAATGTAAATTGATACAGCCACTATGGAGAACAGTAGAATAGAAAAATAGAATTACCATATGATCCAGAAATCCCACTACTCGGCATATACCCAGAGAAAACAGTAACTCAAGAAGACACATGCACCCCAATGTTCATTGCAGCACTATTTACAATAGCTAGGTCGTGGTAGCAACCTAAATGCCCATTGACAGACGAATGGATAAAGAAGATGTGGTACATATATACAATGGAACATTACTCAGCCATAAAAGGAACATAATTGGATCATTTGTATAGACGTGGATGAATCTAGAGACTGTCATACAGAGTGAAGTAAGTCAGAAAGAGAAAAACAAATATTGCATAATAACGCATGTATGTGGAACCTAGACAAATGGTAGAGATGAACCAGTTTGCAGGGCAGAAATTGAGACACAGATGTAGAGAACAAACATATGGACACCGAGGGGGGAAAGCGGTGGGTGGTGGTGGTGGTGTGATGAATTGGGAGATTGGGATTGACATGTATACACTGATGTGTATAAAATGGATGACTAATAAGAACTTGCTGTATAAAAAAATAAATAAAATTCTAAAATAAATACAAAACAAACAAAAAAAACCCTCTTAACGAAATTGAAAATAGAGGAAAACCCCTAAATTTTACTTTTGATTGCTATTCAAATGTAAACATTTTCCATCAATAGCTAATTTTCTATGTGGGTATATATAGTATCTCTGCCCTATTTTGATAATATATTCTTACTACAGTAAAATAATTATGTACACATGTAATAAAAACATTTACCTGGAAGAACAAACTAATAAAAATGGATAGAGAAATTTCGAGTATTTGCAAAGGAGTAGTTAAACCTATCTAATATATAAACATTCCAAGAGTTCCATTCCTTCTATCACAGTTGTGTTTGGGAAGGAATAAGCAGAGAAGGCAACAGGATGGAGCTGTGAGCTCAGGAACAGACCCTGGTGTCTGAATCAGTAACTTACACGACACAAGGGAAAACAGGTCATAGGGCAAGAGCAGGATCGCTCAAGAAAAGTGCCTAGAGAGTTGGGTATCTATTTGGAAAATAATTTTTGTTTTTCATCTCACAGGAAACACTCCAGGTGCATTAAAGTGTTAATGTGAAAATTAAACCAAACAGAAGAACATAAAGACAAATATATATCTGATCTTTGGCCTTAAATCATTTCTCCATAGTTTAAGGGACTTTGAGTGATGGAAATCCAGCCACTCAGAAGACGTTAGGGGGTTTTGGTAGATTTGTCCTTTGCAAAGTGTTTGCTGACTGCAGGGGAAGGCTTGCCTGGAAGCTAGTTAGAAGACCATTGCAGTAATCCTGGCCAGAGATGTTGGGAATCTAGCGAAATCCTGGCATAGGGAAAGAGAATGGAAGAAGGGTATGGAAACAGCAGCCTCCCTAGGAATTTGCCTTGTGTACTATGTGTCTAGACACAAGGGGATATGCTCGGGATCTCTCTGTCGGATGGTTTGTGAAAGGGTAGTTTTAAAAGTAAAACCTATTTTTATTATTCCCACATACAAGACCACTCCACAATTCAGGTCTTTTAAACTCCATGCCTGGCATGATCAAATTCAGTGTTTCCCACTTTCTATGTTTTCTTTTCTCAGCCTCTGGAAATACGATCTAACTAAGTTTCACCGTAATTGATAAAATATTGTACAGTGCATGTGGAATCAGATATGTCTGTGTTTTTATAAATGCACATGAGAGAGGGACAGGAGTAGGACAGAACAAAGCAGCTTGTTCACACTTTTTAATATAGATAGGCTGGATGAAACAGCATGATCTGTCGTAAAACGAAACCTAATATTCGAAAATGAGATCGCCGTCTCCGTGTGTTTAAATAGTTTTCCTGGGAGACAAATCTTCTTTCACTTGAACAAACACACACAAGTGTTTTTTATGGAGTACTAGGAAATACCCAGCAGTCAGGTTGTGCCAGTGAGGTGAGAGCGGCTGTCCAATGGCTTGAATGTCTTCTACCAACACAATTCTAATCAAGCCACACTCTGACCCACTTGCAATATGATTCTGAGGTGTCAAGTTAGAAAGTGGAATTTGTATGACACAGTGCACATGGCCTTGCTGATTGGCCACAACTTCTTCCCAAAGTATTTGCTATCCAGTTAGGCACCAGAGCAGCCATGGTGGCTTAAAATGAAAAGGGCATCTGGGGACTCTATCTCAGGACTGAAAGGTGCTTGATCCAGCCCGTCTGGATCTGACTTTGGTTAAATTTTAAGGTCCCATACTTTACTCCCTAGTACAGTTCCTTGACTGAGCACATGGAGGAAATAATCTTTACATTGACAGGTTCCCCAAATGGAGTCATGATTACAGATTTTGGATGTCCTACTCAATACCACCTTTTTAAGCTAAGGATCCACTTTTATTTTAATAAAGGTAGCGTTAAAATATCGAGGGAAGAACTAATTAAAATCTAATATATCTACATACTATTTGTAGGCAATGCCCCAGTATTTTTGTTTCTTCTCTTTTAGGAAGGTAGATATTCATGGGAACACCCATCATTAGAGATGCACTGTTATTGCATGGAAGCTGAAAAGCTGCAGGCACTCGCACAGAAAAGAGAATAATACGCTGAGTGAGTCATTCTCTCTGAGTCTGGCTGCAGACTGTACTGTAGAGTACTGTAGAGTACTGTAGAGTACTGTAGAGTACAAACCCTGTACTCTACCTGATGGGTAGAAGCAAATCGGCTCAGAATCTTTTTTTTTTCTTTCTTTGAATGTAGAGGCATCTGCTTCCTCTGGGTCTTGAGTTTTCCTACAGAGCCAGTTGTTTAAAGACTGGGTATTTGACAGGCGGCAAAGGGTTGTAGATATGACACAGTGGAATGAGGAAATTTGAGATAGTGCCCCGGAAAGAGGAGGCAGGAGGAACTGAATTTTTCTCTGCTACCATGAATATGTAAAATAAAATCCTCTAAAATACACTCAATCCCACAAATATTTATCAAGGGCCTATCTGCCAGAGCTGGGTAAATCCTTGAATGTACAGAGATGAACTAGACACAGCCGTCAAGGAATACAGAGGGAGAAAAACATGATTTCTGGGTAACAAGTCAGTTTTTAACATTCAAAGTGGTAAGTGCTATATTTGTGTTGTATGCAAAGTGCAGGGGAGCACTGAAGAGGGCACATAATGTCCTGGTAGACCCAGGAAGATGCTAATCTGGATGGAAGAGTTTGAAGGCCAAAGGAAGACTGGCACCCTCAGGGTGAGTTGTTGAAGTGCATTTGATTAAATATTCTTCCTTATGCAAAAATAGAGGCTAAGAGATGCAACTCACATGCTTGCTTCTAAATGTCTGAGCTGACGTCTGTCTCTCCCCTCTCTCTCATTATGAAATGCCTTCAGCTGTCTGCATGACGCTTATTAACAGAGAACAGAGATGGACGGTGGGGAAGAGAGGAAGGAGGGCTGGTTTATACTGCTGAGTATTATCATTCCATTTATGAATAGAGAGCAGAAATTATAAATTCAGTCTCACCTTTTGTTAATCCCAGCTGTGGTTGGCCGAATAATGGCTTCCCAAAGATGTCCAGGGTCTAATCCCTGGAACCTATGAATATATTATCATATATGGTAAAAGGGACTTTGCAGACATGATTAAGTATCTTGAGATGGCGAAATTGTGCTGGATATGCAGGCGGGCCCAATGTAATCACAAGGGTCCTTACAGGGCAGAGGTAAGAGGATAGAGTAGGAGATGTGATAATGGAAGCAAGAGTTGTAGTGATGTAAGGAAGGGGCCACAAGCCGAGGAATGCAGGAGCCTCTAGAAGCTGAAAAAGGAATGAAGCCCTGATGACACCTTGATTTCAGACTTCTGACCTCCAGAACAGGAAGAGAATAACTTTGTGTTGTTTTAGGTCACCACGTTTGTGATGATTTGTGACAACTGCAAAAGGAAACTAATACACCAGGCTCCTCATTAACATGGGCAGAGAAAGTGGTCTTCAGGCCAGTGAGTTCTTAGAAAGATTCAGAAGGCACAATAAATTACATTAGTTTCATGTGATTTTTAACGACACCTTCAGGAAGTAGAACACCACACATTAGTTCCTCGTTTTGTATATGTGTCTGAAGGGGACACGCAACTAGCCTGAGTCAGAACTGGGCTGCAAGATACCCTGGTTCTGTGCTTTTCTCCCGGTGTAGACCATTTCTCTGATGTCGAGGGAATCAGGTGATCAGTCCATTTCCCATCTCAAGTATTTTTCTTCTGCTTAGAATGACTTTAGAGATTTTTGCTCAAATTCATACTGCCGCTCCCATGGGTCACAATAGATACAGTGGACGCTTTGGAGCCAGAACGTTGTTGGAAGCACTGACTGTCTCCTAGTAGCTCCAAGACTTGGTCAAACCACTTAGCTTCTCCTGAACTGTAAAATGGGATAATAACACACATCATGCCTGACTCACTGGGTTGTTGAGGATCAAACGTGGTAATATATGTGAAAGGGCTTTATAAATTCTATAATGCTATTCAGATGTGAAGGATTATTTTTTTATATGCTCAAGAAGGCTGGCACAGCCCCTCTCCCAGGTGACTAAAAAGCATGTGTGATTTTATTTGCTCCAATAATTTTATTCTTATTAGTACTTGTTCAGTATACTACATGGGTATACACAATGCACAAAGCATTTATTCTTCTGGCTACAGTAACTACACCCCTCTCCCCCAAAACTTACCCTTGTAAAAGCAAATAGCAACTCATAAAACAAAACAAAAGCAAAAAAGGGGGAGGTCGGGTGGCATCACTCATGAGAACTGTGTGTCATCAAAAACACTCACCTGTCACTTTGCAAACGAGCTGCTTTTGAGAGTGGACAGTTCTTTTAACCAAACAGCTCCCTAAACACATGATCTACTGCTCTTTCTTCTCCTTTTTTTTCACTTTAATTTTTAACATGATTTCCTAACCCTCCACTTCAAGAGGTAAATACAATTCTGGCAGAGTCTTGGTCTAACTTAGTGTATTAAGGCTTTTACTAGAAGTTTTTAAGCACTCGCTGATTTTCGAAAACATCTTAAAATGGCCACGGCCAATCTCGTAGATTGGTACAAGCCCGCATTTCCCAAACAACTTAATAGTCTGCGACTTGTGCCAGACAGAGAATGATTTCACCATTCTCTTTCCCACAATCTAAAGGCTGGACATTGTTTTTAACTCTGCGGCAAGAGGAAGCAGTTTGCTTTGCCACACGGGTCTCCTCCCTAGAGCTCCCTCCTCTAAGTTTTATAAGTTCCACTGTCCTGGAGGGCACATTCAGCCCTCAAAGAACCTCTTTGTAGACCACTTCTGGGGCTACCAGCCTTGCTCTGGCCTGTTCTTGGAAGATGGAGCCCCTAGGAATTTTTACAAAGTTTGGTCTTTTGGGCAGGTTGATAAGAAAAGCTATAGAGATCCTATCCTATGGTAAAATAAATAAAACTGGGACTTATGTCTCTACATCTTGTCCCTTTTCTCTTTCTGCATATCTTTTTCAATTGCCAATGACAAATTCAGCAAATGTTTATGTACAGCAAATAAATAAATGGCTAAATATCTGAGCACCTTCCACTGCCAGGCTCTGTGCTGAAGACTGGATTACAGAGTTGAGCTCACTGTCTAGTGGGGGAAATCACATCAATGAATATGTACTGTATAACACCCTGGGGTGACACCTGGGATTAGAGTCTTGGTTCAAAGGAGACATAGTTAACTACATGGTCGGAGATTGAGGAAGACAAATATGGCTGATTCCTCAAGAGGACAAATTCACCAGGAAACTCTGCTCCACAAACACTGTGCCTGAGATTCACATTGCATGTCTTATGGGGGAGGTTTTACTTTCTTTGCATCTGTTAAGCTCCTGCCCAGCCCAGAGAGCAGAGTTGTTTGCCTGCCTTCCTGTGGGAGCAGCACAGCACTTTGATATTCTGGAGCAGCAGTGAGAGGGGCGCTGGGTGCTGGTTTGAGCTCTGCTCTAAGTAGTGAACTTACCTGGGATAAGTCACTTCACTGCTAAACTGAGCCAAAGAACACAAGATCTGCCAACTTCTCAAGGCTGATTTCAGGATCAAATAAGATCATGAGAACTCTGCTTTATATGAAAATGTGTATGAAAACTTCTAAAATGACACTGAAGCACAGAGGAAAATATGTGTCTCTCACCTAAATAACTACAGCTACAAGTATAATGGAGTGGTTTTGAATACCAAAATCAAAGTTACTGTTTATGTTCTTTCCATGAAGTAGTGTATATGTGCCCATATAAACACATATACATACCTATGTGACATATACATGCACACATGTACATATGCATATATCATGTTTGTTTGTTGATCCTGAGAAAGAAAACCATGGGAAAGTGGCAAGCAGTGGTCTAAGCGCCAGGGGTTTCTGCAGCTGTATGGTTAAGAATTCATTCTCGGGTACCAGGTTGCCTGAGCTACCGTGTATTACTGTGTCATCCTGTGTAAGTCACTTCTCCTCCCTCCCCAAGCCTTCCTTTCATCATCTTTGGAATAGAGACATAATAGTGGCAGCCTCATCAGGCTGTTGCAAAGATGAAATATATATATGGCATATAAAGTGCTTTCTAAAGGGTCTGGCACCCAGTAGGTACTCAATGTCTCATAGCTATTACTCTCATTATGGACATTGCTTTATTTTTAAACTTTGGGGAAAATCCTCCAGTTTCAGAGACCAGGATACAAAAAGAATACTAAAAAGATGTAGGAATGGACTCTAAAACTTTCCAGATAAAAAGGCATTCGTGTAGAAAGGATGAAAATTCTTTGCTACGTTATGCTTTAGACATGTTATCAACATTATACACTCGTTCCCTAGACTAAAATAGCCAACCAGACTCTGGGTAAAGGCATATATTATGTTAGCAAATTGGAATAGCAACCCCTTTGAAAGCTGCTCAGTAAAGGGCTCTTACTGTTCTATATATCATGTAGGGCAACCTGTTTTGTAGTTAATGAACCTAGAAGCTAAAGCCAGTGGTGTGGCTAAAAGAGCAGTGCCCTTTCCTCATGCTACAAGGTGAATTAGCAAGAAGCCCTCTGTCAAGAAACTTCCAATAAAGAACTGATTATATAAGGCATTGAGCCTTTCTCTAATTATAGCTATAAATATAGACAATCAAGTCGTTCCGAGGACTAAAACCTATTTCACTGTTTATGCTCTTGCCATGCTATATATTTAGCTGTTGACTTTTCACTTGAAGACATAAGAAGCTGGTGAAAAATATCCTTAGAATACTAATTAAGTTGTCATGTGGGGTACCAATAAATGTGGCCTGTGTTAATGAGGACTGAAAACAGTATAATTGTTTTACCAACTAAAACACGATACACGAGGAGAACCTAGGATTTCGTTTCATAAATTAGATGCTAAATACTTTTCTCTGGCTATTTTCAAAAGCGTCATCTCTATAATAAAGTTCTCTTTAAGTGCTTGTTGCATGTGGTGGCCTGGGGCTCCGAGACAGCCTTCCACCCTGAACCATGGGGTTTGCACAGTTGGGTTACAGGAAGGGACGTGAATGGGGTGACAGAGGAGACTTGGAATCCCTTACCCAATCATAAGCACGGGCAGGACCACAGACAAGCTTGCACACCTCATCACAACAGTACCAGAATGACTGTCCCGCTAAAGTTGGCTCTACTTATGCTTCAGAGACAGGAAGTGACCCTGCCCCCTAGAAAAATGGGGTCCAATGAACTGAGTGAGCACCCTTCCCTTCTTGGGGAAGGACAAATAGAGTGTCGAAAGAAGCCCAAAGCATTCCCACCAGCACTACACCTGCGAAGAGAAGAATGGAAGGCTACGGGAGCCCCATTCATCCTTTCCTCCTCTGAGAACCTACAGCTCTTTTTGTTGTTGTGTTTTAAAATTTATTCATATACAGCTATTCAGTCACAACAGTTCAAAAAATGCCTCTGGTCAGGCGTTAAGCTATGGGAGGCACTCAGTCTCCTGGTTTTCGCATGGTAGCATGCACAAGGGTGCTTCCGGAGTTGAAGTCAGGCTAAAGGAAGCTGCTTTCACCTCCCGATTTGGGGGAGGAAGGAAGGAATGTTTTATTCGGCTTCATAAGTCTCTACTCAGCCCGGGGCTCTGAATCAGGTATCTTCCGAACGTGATATTCCTCAGAGAATCCCTGCGTGGGAAGGTAATTTGATTTTACAGAAAAAGCAACTGAGATTCAGACTGATGAAGTGACTTGCCCAAGGTCACACAGCTTGTGAGAAGTGGAGCAGATTAAAATCCAAATCTCAGGCTGGCTTCCTTCTTCATATTCGGCTCCTTCAGGTCTCTGTGTTTCCGGTTGGTCTAGTGGCAGAAAAGCCAAAGCTCATTCTACTGTCTCTGCAAATGGCTCTTGTCCCCATTTTTTCTTTTCTTTTTTTTTGTTTTGTTTTATTCTTGGCACTTTGGAAAATGTGTTCTCTTCTTCAAGTTGTCGGGACCACGGGGTGCAGCATTTCAAATGAGGCCAGGGACTCCTCAATCCGCACCCAGGGGAGCAAGGGTGACCTGGCCGAAGTCTGGCCTGTTGCTTTTGGTTAAGGAAACACGGGGTGGGGGCGGTTTGCTTTCTACTCCCCCGTGTTACTAAGAGCTCAGAAAGTATTACCAGGAAGTATTTCTATTTTATCTTATTTCCTTAGCCTGGAATTTCCTAAAGTATGTTTCAGGGACACTTGTCTTATGATCAAGGAACCTATATTCAAATAAGTTTGGGAAACGCTACATGTTACACCCCACCCCTGCCACCCGCATGATGATCACGATGTTCATCAGTGTATAAAAGGCTCTGAGAAGGTCTGCAGGAAAACCCAAATAAAACACTTATCTTTCTTCAACCCCTGCCTTTCAACTAAACCATTATGCCCCCTGGAATGCTTTTCCCCCCTACTCCAAGGATAGAAACCCTACATATCCTTTTTTTTTTTTTTTTTACATCTTTATTGGGGTATAATTGCTTTACAATGGTGTGTTAGTTTCTGCTTTATAACAAAGTGAATCAGTTATACATATACATATGTTCCCATATCTCTTCCCTCTTGCGTCTCCCTCTCTCCCACCCTCCCTATCCCACCCCTCTAGGTGGTCACAAAGCACTGAGCTGATCTCCCTGTGCTATGCGGCTGCTTCCCACTCTACATATCCTTTAAGGTTGAGTTTTTAAAATATATAGTTCCCCAGCCTTGCCCTCAGCAAGTCTGATTTGGGAGAAGCCCAGAGAATTTTAAGCACCTTCTTAAGTACAGATTTGAAGCAACTTCTAAGTAATTCTAACAACCAACTGCTGAATTAACAGTCTGAGCCTTAGAGCTGAGTCTAGGTTAGCACTCTGTTCAAGAATGCAGGGACCAAGCTGTGTGCACACCAACAAAATTAGATTATGTTGTCAATTACTGTGCTGCTAACTTTATATATCCAGTGATACAGTTCATAGTGGGGACTGTTTAAATGAATGTCCTCCAAAGAACAAGTTTATTTTAAATTTTTGCAGTTCTGCTGGTTCTTTCAGTGTCCTCAACAACCCCACAATATCTGAAGCAGCCTGAATGGGCAGATTGATAGGTGATTTGGCATATTTTCCTTTGAAGACTCCTGTAACCGCTTAGGACCTTTTAACTTGGTAGCAACAAAGTGGGTGAGGACCTACAGGGGAATGGTGAATGACATCCCAACCTCCACCTCCCCCAAGAGGCCAGTTACCAACCAACACTAAGGGCTGGTTACATGAACATGCAGGAAAAATTTGTATGTAAGTATTTCTTCAGTAGTCGTTTTGTGTTTATAATCAATTCCTTTGTGACTTGCCTTCAGTGACAATGAAATCCCAACTAAATCATGAACCTAACTGGAAAATACTGCCTTGGAAGTAGTTAAATATTAATAATGTAATGAAAAAACTCCCAGCAGGGCTTGCCTAGTGGCGCAGTGGTTGAGAGTCCGCCTGCCGATGCAGGGGACACGGGTTCGTGTCCCAGTCTGGGAAGATCCCACATGCCGCGGAGCAGCTGTGCCCGTGAGCCATGGCCGCTGAGCCTGAGCGTCCAGAGCCTGTGCTTCGCAATGGGAGAGGCCACAACAGTGAGAGGCCCGCGTACCGCAAAACAAAACAAAACAAAACAAAACAAAACAAAACAAAGCAAAACTCCCAGTAGCTTATAAAAAACAGAAAGAGAACCTATGGCGGCAACTATGATAAAATTAGGAGCTTAGGCAGTTAAAAAAAAAAAAAACAACATTGTAGAAAATAATATTTTCACATCTTTGTTGCAAACATCGTGTACTGTAGCTTATAAAAGTCATCTGTTTTCTTAAATGAACTTTATATTGGTTTTTCATCTTGTGAGGCAGTTTCTGATTGCAGCAAATAAGTCCAGACAGAATGCTGGAGTTGCCCACCGGGCAACTTGAGCACCAGACGAAAGAGGGTCATGAATTGTAGGTGGATTATGAGAAACACCCCCCTGCAATCTCCTTTTCCAGGGCAGGTGGGCCAGGAATCTCCACTTACTCTTGACTCTTGCTTCTAAGAGGCCTAGTCAAGCCCAAGGTGAGATTGTTTTCCACACCGTGAGAAGATGGGCACTCATTCCCATGCTGGGAAACCAAAACCCCAGCCGTGTTGTGGGAGAGCAGCAACAGAGCACGCACACAGCGGACCATGGACGTGCCCGCTAACATGGGCCCCATGCTTGACAAGGTCATGGGACTTTGGTACAGATCTGTGGTTGGATGGGGGCCCCCTTGGGAAAATCAATCCAAACTGTTAAGTGAGACTCCTGATGGCCAGTCAGCCATTCACTCTGCCAGTGAGTCTGGAAAGATGCTGTCTTTCACCAAGGAGAGAAGGACAGAGGGGTCATTTCTAAAGCCTGTCCTCCCTAAAGCCTGTGGGGAAAGGTGGACTCTTCTCTAGTCAATGAGGGCAAGGATGGCCTGAGTTGCTGGAAACTCCAATCTGGCCTTCTTGGAATTACCTGGCTTGCTTGTTTTGCTGCAGGGTTGGGAGGGTTGTGGTGGTAATATTTAGGGGAATATCATGTGTTTTGACCCAGGCAAGAGGCATTGGGTCATGAGAGAACCCGTATTTCAAATGACAGCATGAATCTTTTCTCCCGCCGTCGATAATCACAGCTGAGCCAGTAACCTTATTAGAAAAAATAGAACATGAGTTTGAGTGCATCAATTTCCCCAGCCCTATCCCCTGCCTCTGTACTTTGCTGAAGATCTCCTCCTCTCTCCTCAGAGAAGTATTTTCCTGCATGTAAGGCAGGTGATTCATTTAGTTCAAAGCTTTATTTGCACACAAGTCTTGAGAAAGTGCTTTGGGTACTTTGGCCAAACTTCCCCTCTCATCCCTGTCATCTAGTGTCTGTTGAGGACCAACGATGTTCAAAATATGGGATGCAGCACAGACTTTGACACGTGAGCATGAGGCATGACGAAGATATTCTGCTTTGCTATAAATGGAGTTCTCTTAACTCCTTGTGCGCGTTGAACGGGTTCCTACATATGACAAACACCCCAGTCCCATGCACTCCCAAGCACACAGCCATCAAATCCAAGCTTTAAACTTGAGTAAATATATCTGTCTTACGAAGTCCAAGGTATTTATTACAGGGATCACCCACTTCAGGAATTTAAACAATGTTCAGACCAAGGAAAAATTTCTTACCAGGGGTTTTAAACTCCATTTCCCCTCTCTGCAGCTGGCGAGCAAAGCCTGGCATGAAAGCAAGTGAACCAAGCAATCCCCACTCTTCTTTCCCTCAGTCCTGGACTCCCAGGTCTCTTTAACCCCTCCCTGCCCAACATACGGATTTGCATCATTTTCCAAAAATGTGGTGGGTGGGTTGGTGCCAAGCTGGCTGGCGCCCCCCAGAGGACTCACAGCGGAGTGGTAAGAACACCCCCTGCTCTCCCTGTCACATCACACTCTGCAAAGTCCAATAAATAGATTTAAATGAGAAGATCATAAAAAAGTATTTTCTTGTCCCTCCTTCTCCTGCCTCCCCACCCCTCCCCCAAACACACACACCGTCTAATAATAGGCTATTAATTCCAGCCATTTCAGACTGTCTGAAGTGTGGTGTGTAAACTCTGGCCGCATCAATCAGAGTTGTGTGTCTGGTTATTTCAAGCATTCCCTGTTGGCATAAAGAGAGGCTGGTTTGTCCACTCGAGCCCCACTGCCCCTGAGGTCTCCATTGATGGATAACTGAATGCATGAGCTGGAAACCTCGAAGGCTGGGGCAGCGGGAACGCAGCTGCTGAGTGATCAGAGCAGGAAGGGAGAATTTGGGGCTGGCGTCGGGAGGGCAGGGAAAGGTGGAGATGGATGGTGACAGGGCATTTCATCCCGCGAAAGGATGTGGGGATCTGGGCTTTGCCGTCTGACTCTCGCCTACTGACTGGCTGGCTCTGAAAGGTGAGCTGAGGCGCCATCCCTCGTGATGAGCACAGGTGCCGTGCAGTGTGTGCAGTGAACTCCCCAAACACTCAACCCCCCACCACAGCAGGCACCAAAGTCAGAGGTGTGACCTACGTGACACCACGGGGTTTTGGCAGGGAGTGTACATGTACCGATAGCTGCGAGGGTGGCAGTGTCTTATCTCCCAACAAGTTATAACCAGGGTTGTTTTTTCTCCCTCCTTGTAAAAAAACTTAATTGACTAGAGCTCAAAGCTCCTACCCTGTTATATGTTTAACACCTTTTCTAGACTAAAAGTGAGGATAGGAAGGACAAAACTATTGTGCAACTCATATTTTGATATCTTGCTTTGTGTAGCTAAAATCCTGCAGACAGCGGGAGACCCCAGTTTTTCTTCGAGATTAATGGTAGAAAGTGATCCGGGTCTAAACATTGGAAAATACTTGTTTAATACACATATAGATACAGATTTTCTTTCTCATTATTTTTCACCTCGAAAGCTGTGGGGGGGTGGTGGTAGTGGTAATCAGGGCACAAGAGAAGAAGTAATGGCACAGAGAGAGATAATTAACTCCTTCCCACTTAATAAAAATCATAAAGAAGGTCCATTTAAGCTTATGTGCTTTGTAGACTCGTTTTGACCTGAGGAAAACCCATCCTTGCCTCCACCTGCTAATTCCCCAGAGTTAAGCCTTGCCTTTCAAACATGGACGTTCAGTCTGGGGGAGGGGACGGTGATGGGGGAGGGTCTGGGGCGATCAATCTTGGCTCATTCTTGCTAATGAATAGATGTGAGAGGGGGTAGGCAGGGGTGTGAGTGCCCCTGGAGTCTTCTTTGGGCAAAATCCAAGCAAGGAGCTGCAGTCCTTGTGCCCTAATTATAGGACCCTTAACAGGAGTGAACAGCTGATCCACATGGCAGAAAGCAACCATGAATCACCAAAGAGGAGAAGGGGAAGGGGCCGTCGCAAGGGCACAGGGGGCCTCACAAGGAGGGGTAATGCAAGTAATTGCATCAGGGCTAGCCAAAGAAGCCTCAAACAATTCACTAGAAAGATCGCTCACTTGGGAGGTTTGGAAGCCAAACTCGCCCTCTCCCGCCTCCTCTAATTCAGCTGTCCCAGAACGTGACTGCCCCGAATTCTTGCTGGGGATTCCATGTTGCACCAGCTCCCAGTGTCCCCTAGCTGAGCTGCCAGAGGCTCTGCAGACAAGTGTCACTGGAGGGCTGAGGGGGCATACAAGTCTTTGCACGACTGCCAGCAAAGGACTGCTGCCCCGTTGGCTTCTGGCTCCCTGGCCAGCTCAGGAAATGGATGAGGGCGGGTACAGAGGCAACTGCCTCTGGGAAAAGAACGCACTCCCTCCCCTCCCAACTGCACTGCCCACAGTGTCAGCCTGACCCGAGGATTCTTTGAAGGCAGCACTGGCACCGGATGGCACTGCGAGCACAGAGGCATCTGGCAGGTGCATGGAGGGACCGTGGCTCACCTGCTCTTCCCAGGACTCAGGTGTATAAGGGAATAGAGGAAGGGCTCTACCTTGACCAAGAACGTGCGTTCAGGGCACGTGGTGGAAGGAATCAGCCAGGTAATTAATATTCGGCTCAGCATCTCTATCGTGTGTCCCAGAAATTGGTATTTCTAGGTTCCCCAGGTGATTCTTGTGTATTAATTCATTCACCTAATGTTTCTTGAGTACCTTCTCTGTGCCAGGCGTTGCTCTAGGTGCTGGAGATACCGCAGTAAGGAAAGCAGGCACAAATCCTTGCCCTCTGGGATTTACATTCCAGTGGGGAGACCGGGGCACATGGCAAGTTGGAAAGTGCCGAGTTCTCTGGGGAAAGACAAAGGAGGAAGGAAATACAGATGTCTGGGCAATATAAAACCAGGTGGTAGGAAGGTCAAGGAGAGCCTCACGGACAAGGTGATAGTTAAGCAAATGCTTGAAAGTGGCAAGGAGGTGAACGATGACAATATCTGGGGGAAATACATTCTGTGCAGAGGGAACAGGTAGAACAAAGGCTGAAGGCAGGAGCGGCCATGAACAGTGACCAGGTGACAACATGGCAGAGCCCAAGGTTCACAGGGAGGGCCCCAGGGGAGAACGAGAGGGAGCAGAGGGCGGGATTCACAGGCACCTAACAGTTGAGGACACTATTCTAAAACTGGGATTCTTAGAGTTACTTGATAAAACACTGACTAATTTCCAACCTGTTCTGGTAAAGAATCCAGTTTCAGTGGTTTTATTTGGGGTCAGATAGGGAAATTGGTAAAGTAAGCTGGTCAACATTTGTACTCGGAAGTCTTGCTCTAGGTCAGGCTCTGGGCTAGATGTTGGTTTCATAAACCCCAGTGAGGCAGCTCCTGCCGTTTAGAACCTTTTATCACAGTGGCAGGGACTACAAACTAACCACATGGTGCAGTGCCTGCCAAGAGCTAAACGTGTGGTGTCCACATCAGATACTGTGAGCGCTCCAAGGACAGGTCGGGCTCTCTTGGTCGGCTGCTTACAGATGACTTCCTGACCAGGAGTATGAGGTGGTAGGTAATGCCTTCAAGACGGCATGGGACCGGCCAGCTCCCTCTTAGGAGCTCTCAGGGCCCAGATGGACCAGCCCAGCCAAATAGCTTGTCCCAGCAAATGCACCCCTGCTCCTGTTTCCAGTTCCTCAGCAGCTCCCTGGCTCCTGACCCCAGGCTCAGCTCGGCTCGGGACTCCGAGTTGGCACCTGCTGTGTTCTGCTTTAGGGTTCTCATAGCAAGGATGCAGATGAAGGAAACTGCAGGAGTTTTTGAGGGAACGAGGAATAGACCTTTCTCCCTGAAGTTAAAAAGTAAATAAAGGAATGGTGTTTTGTGGCCTATTCTGAAAGACCCATTGCTTCAAATCAGATAGAGATGGTTTTGAAACCAAGTTCTGTTATGTTTAGATGTCTGATCAGGGGCCAAAGTTCCTTAATCAGATTGAGTTATTTTTCTCACCTGTGAAGTAAGGATAAGTGGAGAGTATAGATAAAATAGATAATCAATATACCATTCCATAGATGTGACAAGAACAAAGTAAGCATGCAGTGAAAACCAGAGTCATTTTTGCTTTTGCTATTGTTATAGACTGAGTGTCCCCCCAACACTCAGATGTTTCATCCTAACACCCAATGTGACAGTGTTTGAAGATTGGGCCTTTGGAAGGTGATTAGATCATAAGAGCAGAGTCTTCATGAATGGAATTATGTCCTTTTCGTAAGAGATTTTTATAGAGGTCCCAGAGAGTTCTCCGGCCCCACTTCTGCCATGTGAGGACACAGTGAAAACACAGCTGTCTCTGAACCAGGAGGAAGGTGCTCACCAAACACTGAATCTGCCAGTGTCTTGATCTAGGGATTCCCAACCTCCAGAACCGTGAGAAATATATTTCTGTTGTTTTTAAGCCTCCCAGTCCATGGCACTTTGTTATAGCAGCTGAAGTGCACTAAGACAGGTACTATCATTATTCCTGGTAAGAACAAGTACAAAAGAATGCTGGGGGTCAAATTCTGGAAGGTCTTGATCAAGGAGGTTAAATCTCAGAGCGACAAATAGCAGAGCCGAGACAGAGGCCCTCCTCCTTGGTTCCTTTGCTAGCTCTTCTCCTGGGAGTTTCCTCCTCCAGCCCTCAGTGTTGGGCTGGGTAGAGTCTGAATTTCAGTCACATGCTTCCCTGTTGTTTCCTGTCTTCTCATCTGTGCTGACATCTGTGTCTGGACAGTCTTATTGGGTCCATGTGAAGACCCAGACTCAGGGTGATGTGACCCAGCTGTGGACAGCCTCTTGTTTTGGAGACTTGGCCTCTTCTCATAGGGATGCCAAAGTGAAGAAAATAACTTTTCTTTGGCAGTTTCCACAAAGTGAAATGCTAGTCCCAGCCTTTGGATTTTTTCCCCCTTCTGCTCACCCATGCTGTTTATGGAAAATGAATCATGTGACTCATTCACACACAAACGGAGAGGTAGTTTGGGGATAAACAACACAAGTTCCTGGAATGCCACTGGCTGCCCATCGCATTACTGTTATAAGCACTGCTGCAGACCCTTGGTGTGTGGAGAGCCTCCTGGGGTATAAGGTGCTGCTTAGGTCAGAGGGAAAAACAGACTCCGGGCCCAACTGCTGGGCTAATGAATGCTGGAGACAGGATTCCCATCTGCACATTGTTCTTTCCCTGGCATGAATCAAAACCACTCACTCCAGTCTCTCCAACTCTAGTCCCTCACCTCTGCCAAAGGACAGAACGACTGCAAAGGCCCGAGGGAAGGACAGAAGGCCAAGAACCTGGGGTCCTTCTAGTGGAGGCCTCATGGTGAAACCCCCAGGACCATTGCTCACTTAGTGAGTTCATGATGCCTCTGCTGCTTCCTTCCGGGACTCATAGTTTTTTACTCCTGCAAATATCTTCCTCCTCGGGGTCCAGCCCCAAACACTCGGTTCCCAGGAGGTCCTCCTGCTCTCCATGCCCTTCCAGCTGCAGAAGATGAGTTTAGAAGCTATTCTTATTTCCAGGATATTTCAGGACATTTCACAAAGATTGGCCTGCCTGACCCACCCAGCTCAAACATTCGCTCCCCTCTATTCTGCCTCCCGCAGATTTGGTCACTTGCTCCTCTGTGTTCTTGTAGCTCTTACAACAACTTCCGTATATGCACTGGTGATTCTCTGCTTGGGTATCTAGCTCCCTCTCTGGGCAGGTAGCCCTGTAGTGACCAGGACCCGCCTTATTCTTTGAATCCTTGGCAGTACCTGGAATGAAGTAGGAGCTCAATACACATTGGCTGAGTGAGTGAAAGGGTGCTTTCACTAATCGTTACCTTCTTTGACCTCTGAGATCATTTTTTGAAGATACTTCCAGTTTTGTTTTTCAAGATGCGGCATGGGCGGTGGTGTGAACCCCCGAGTCTCAGACCAGGAGCAAACTCTTAGGATCCAGAATGGGGGCCTACAAAGTTTCTTCTCCTCTGCAGAGCTGACACTGATCTCCACGGGTCTTCCAGATGGGCCTGATCAGGGCCTCTCTTCTGTTAGCACAACCTCTACAGCCTGAGCTGCCTAGCAGATCACGAGGCAGGCCATAGTCGATGAGACGGCTCTGTCGGAACTGCCGAGGGCTGTCTGCCGGGCAGCCCTGCTCTCCCCTGCTGCCTCCCAGCACAAGAGCCTTCAGGGTCTACTGTGGAGGCCACCGACGCGGTGCGCTCTCATTGAGCGTTTGTTACCTTCACCTTCCAGCTGAGCCCTCACCACGGCTTGGCAACAACCCTAGGCATCCCCAGGAAGCGTCCTCTGCCACTCTAGTCCATGATTATTTTACTTTCCTCTCCCCTCAAATCTCCTGCGCATGTTACAACCTCCATCCTCTTCCTTCTCCCTCTTGGTGGGCACACTACCTCATATCCCATAAAGAAATCAGGAACTCCCAAATGGAAATGCTTTATTTCTCCTGCCAGGTCCACAGACCTCCCTACCTCTGCTTGCTTCCTCTGCCTGTTTCCTTTTGTTACCAAGGAGAGCATGGCCTGCAGCTGACACAAGGCCAGGCCCCCAGATGGATTCCGGATGCTGTCCCGTGCCTCTCTCTGGAGCCCACTTTCTCTTTCATCTCCACTCTGCCCCCTACCCCTTCTCCCTGGGTAGTTCCCCACACTATTCAAGCAGACTCTGTTGTTACTGTATTGACACAGAACCACTCCCATGAGACCACCACTCCACAAAGGTAACCATCTCTATCTTTCTTCACAGTCAACATTCTAGAAACAACTTTCTAGAGCCTGCAATCCCCACTTACTCATTCACTCCTCAGCCTCTCCAAGGAGGCCTCCATCCCCCTCTACAGCACAGCTCTGGCTGGTATGACAGAACAGAGTCATGTATACACGGAGAGGGAGTTTGCAGCTAACTGCTGGAGAAGTGACTGTAGCTCAGACCAGGGTGGTTAGAGTGAAGAGAAACGGAGAAGTGGACAGACTCTGAATAGATATTGAGGGTGTGGCCAAACACATTTGCTGAAAGATGGAAAAAGAAAAATCGTAGTCCGAGATGACCCCAAGTTTTCTAGGAAGCTCAGCTGTTAGACAGTGCTATCGTTTCCTGAAACAAGGTGGACTACAGAGGACAGGCTTTGGGGGCATCACTGTCTCCCCTTCTGCATTGCAAGCTCCGTGCCGGTGGCTGCTGTTTCTCAGTGTTCATTCACCACTGTTTCCCAAACACCCAACCCAGTGGGCTCTTACTTGTTTGTTTAATGAATGAGTAAATCTTAATATATAATGGTATTAGTTTCAGTTAAGATATTTTCAGCCAGAAGTAATAGAAAACATTAACTCAAATTAGCTTAGAAAATAAGCAGTTTATCATCTCACAAAACGGGGAGTGCCAGCTCTGGGGATTGGCTGGTTCATCTTTACATCGCTCTGCTCTGCGGACCTCAGGCTCGGACTCATCCTTGGGCTGGTGGGCAGTGGTTCCAGAGTCACATCCAACCCAATCAGAATCAGAGAAGGAAGAGGCCGCATCCATCTCTCTCTCTCTCTCTCTCTCTTGCTCTCTCACTCTCGCTCTCTCTCAGGGTAAGAAAAGTTTCCCCACAAGCCACCTAGCACACTTCCCCTCTCGTTCCATGGGGCACATTTGAGCACAACCTCCTTCCTGAGCCAATCTGGGGAAAGCAAGCATCTGTAAATCACTCCGGCCCTCCCCTGGAGCTGGGGTGGGGTCAGCTTGCCACAGGCACCTGGTTGCAAGGTGGTGAGGAGGGTACCTGAACGCAGTCTGGATTCTACTAGAAAGGAAAAAGCAGGAAAGTGGCACCTCTATGAAACCAACACCCTCATGCTGACAAGATGCTTTATAATAATAATGAAGTATAGGCTTATCAACAAGTTGTGTGAATTCTGAAAGTGCTTGTGAAAAGAAAAACACAAAACCCAAACCAAACCAGACCAAAAAAATCCAAAAGCAAGTGCTTTTGATGCCTACGGATATTCTAGATGAAAAATTACCCAAAATGTTCAATGAGTCTTGCAGTTGATGATCACTCTACAACCACCAAATGCATTTCCTGTGAATTTAAGATAGCTTATGGAAAATAATTGCGAGTTTCTTATTAAAGTTACTTAGCAAATATTTCTTTTTTCTTTTTTTTGCAGTACACGGGCCTCTCACTGCTGTGGCCTCTCCCATCGTGGAGCACAGGCTCAGCGGCCATGGCTCACGGGCCTAGCCGCTCCGTGGCATGTGGGATCCTCTCAGACCGGGATTCAAACCCATGTCCCCTGCATTGGCAGGTGGACTCTCAACCACTGCGCCACCAGGGAAGCCCAGCAAATATTTCTTAAACATTATGTGCAAAGACATTAACTTGGAAAAGGAATAACAATAAACATACGACTTGTCCCAGTTCATCAGGAGAGAAAGAGGGAAGGCACCAACAGCTCCTGAGGCCTGTTCTATATGCTTGCTGATGTTCTTACATTTCATTCTCCCAAGAGTCCTATCAAGTAGTCATTATTATCCTCATCATACATTTCGAATGGTCACCAAGATCTGGTTCACCTCTGAGTTCATGGACAGCTGCACTTCCCAGGCCCATTGAGGCTGGGTCTGTGACTAGAAGTCACACAGGTCGCTTCTGTGTCAGGCACGAATTGCTGAGGACTTCCAGTCTCTTGCCCTGTTCTAGCCCTAGGAATTCCACGCGTTCCAGATGACACAGCTGTGAGATGGTAAAGCCTCCATCCCCTGGGTCCCTGAATGACTGTGTGGAGCAGAGCCTCCTGCTCTCCTGCAATGGGTACATAGCATGAATGAGACACGTTTGTTATGTTAACCCCCTGAAAGATTTTGGAGTTCTTGCTGCACCACACTGTAGCTTTTTCTAGTATAAAACATGAAGGTACAGAGCAGTTAGATAACTCACCGAAAGTCACCAAAAGTGAAAGAGTAGGGCTATGAACACAGGTTTAATTTGCTTCCAAATCTTGCACTGCTTTTCCACAGCATGCCAGAGTCCAAATTATGTAAAGTTCTTGTCACAAAACTGGCACTCAATAAATGTTTTATCTAATATTATGGATGGTGATAAATTATGTTTTTTTTATATAGCAGGTTCTTATTGCTTATCTATTTTATACATATTAGTGTATATATGTCAATCCCAATCTCCAAATTCATCCCACCAGCACCCCCACCGCCTGCTTTCCCCCCTTGGTGTCCATAAATTTGTTCTATACATCTGTGTCTCTGTTTCTGCTTTGCAAACTGGTTCATCTATACCATTTTTCAAAATTCCACATATATGCATTCATATACAATATTTGTTCTTCTCTTTCTGACTTACTTCACTCTGTATGACAGTCTCTAGGTCCATCCATGTCTCTACAAATGACGCAATTTTGTTCCTTTTTATGGCTGAGTAATATTCCATTGTATATATGTACCACATCTTCTTTATCCATTCATCCGTCGATGGGCATTTAGGTTGCTTCCATGACCTGGCTATTGTAAATAGTGCTGCAATGAATGATGGGGTGCATGTGTCTTTTGGAATTATGGTTTGCTCTGGGTACATGCCCAGCAGTGGGATTGCTGGGTCATATGTAATTCTATTTTTTAGTATTTTAAGGAACCTCCATACTGTTGTCCATAGTGGTTGTATCAATTTACATGCCCACCAACACTGGAAGAGGGTTCCCTTTTCTCCACACCCTCTCCAGCATTTGCTGTTTGTAGATTTTGTGATGATGCCCATTCTAACTGGTGTGAGGTGATGCCTCATTGTAGTTTTGATTTGCATTTCTCTAATAATTAGTCATGTTGAGCAACTTTTCATGTGCCTCTTGGCCATCTGTATGTCTTCTTTGGAGAAATGTCTATTTAGGTCTTCTGCCTATTTTTTTTATTGGGTTGTTTATTTCTTTAATATTGAGCTGCATGAGCTATTTATATATTTTGGTGATTAATCCTTTGTCCGTTGATTCATTTGCAAATATTTTCTCCCATTCTGAGGGTTGTCTTTTCATCTTGTTTATAGTTTCCTTTGCTGTGCAAAAGCTTTTAAGTTCCATTAGGTCCCATTTATTTATTTTTGTTTTTATTTCCATTTCTCTAGGAGGTGGGTCAAAAAAGATCTTGCTGTGATTTATGTCAAAGAGTGTTCTTCCTATGTTTTTCTCTAAGAGTTTTATAGTATCCGGTCTTACGTTTAGGTCTTTAAGCCAGTTTGAGTTTATTTTTGTGCATGGTATTAGGAAGTGTTCTAATTTCATTCTTTTACATGTAGCTGCCCAGTTTTCCCAGCACCATTTATTGAAGAGGCTGTCTTTTCTCCATTGTATATCCTTGCCTACTTTGTCATAGCTTAGTTGACCATAGTTGTGTGGGTTTATCTCTGGGCTTTCTATCCTGTTCCATTGATCTATATTTCTGTTTTTGTGCCAGTACCATATTGTCTTGATTACTGTAGCTTTGTAGTACAGTCAGAAGTCAGGGAGTCTGATTACTCCATCTACGTTTTTTTTCCCTCAAGATTGCTTTGGCTATTCAGGGTCTTTTGTGTCGCCAAACAAATTTTAAGATTTTTTTGTTCTAGGTCTGTAAAAATTGCCATTGGTAATATGAGAGGGATTGCATTGAATCTGTAGATTGCTTTGGGTAGTATAGTCAGTTTCACAATATTGATTCTTCCAATCCAAGAACATGGTATATCTCTCCATCTGTTGGTATCATCTTTAATTTCTTTCAACAGTATAATTTTCTGCATACAGGTCTTTTGTCTCCCTAGGTAGGTTTATTCGTAGGTATTTTATTCTTTTTGCTTCAATGGTGAATGGGATCGTTTCCTTAATTTCTCTTTTTGACCTTTCGTTGTTAGGGTATAGGAATGCAAGAGATTTCTGTGCATTAATTTTGATTCCTGCAACTTTACCAAATTCATTGATTAGCTCTAGTAGTTTTCTGGTGGCATTTTTAGGATTTTCTGTGTATAGTATCATGTCATCTGCAAACAGTGACAGTTTTACTTCTTATTTTCCAATTTGTATTACTTTTATTTCTTTTTCTTCTCTGAGCGTCATGGCTAGGACTTCCAAAACTATGTTGAATAATAGTGGTGAGAGTGGACATCCTTGTCTCATTCCTGATCTTAGAGGAAATGCTTTCAGCTTTTCACCATTGAGAATGATGTTTGCTGTGCATTTGTCATATATGGTCTTTATCATGTTGAGGTAGGTTCCCTCTATGCCCACTTTCTGGAGCATTTTAATCATAAATTGGTGTTGAGCTTTGTCAAAACCTTTTTCTGCATCTATTGGGATGATCATATGGTTTTTATTCTTCAATTTGTTAATATGGTGTATCACATTGATTGATTTGCTTATTTTGAAGAATCCTTGCATCCCTGGGATAAATCCCACTTGATCATGGTGTGTGATCTTTTTAATATCTTGTTGGATTCTGTTTGCTAGTATTTTGTTGAGGATTTTTGCATCTATATTCATCAGTCATATTGGTCTGTAATTTTCTTTTTTTGTGATATATTGTCTGTTTTTGGTATCAGGGTGACGATGGCCTTGTAGAATGAGTTTGGGAGTGTTCCTTCCTGTGCAATTTTTTGGAAGAATTTGAGAAGGATGGGTGTTAGCTCTTTCAATGTTTGATAGATTCACCTGTGAAGCCATGTGGTCCTGGGCTTTTGTTTGTTGTAAGATTTTACATCACAGTTTCAATTTCATTACTTGTGATGGGTCTGTTCATGTTTTCTGTTTCTATTACATGTTTTTAACATTTGAACCAAGGTTTTCAAAATCCTGTATATGCACATATAAAAGCATACAATGTTATAGGTGTGTATACGTATGTGTATGTGTGTGTGTGTGTGTGTGTGTATATATATTACATATATATTCTCATTTAACCCTTACATTATGCTCATCAGGTAGGTCTTTGTAAATTTTTCCCTGTATGTTGTTTTTTTCCCTTTCTTTTTCCTTCTGCTAAACAAATAATTATTGATTTTCTAGGATGTACCAGTCCCTGTGCTATTATATGGTGAAAGCTGCCCAAGAATTAGAGATTCAATGACTTATCTATGGACTCACAAACACTAATAGGAAGAACTAGAATTTGAACACAGTTTGTCTGTTTTTAACTTTCAGTAGTTCACAGTTTAATAGAGGGCTAACAGAGCCACAAAAAATATCATTAAATACAGCAGTCAAAAAAATTAGCGAGGTGATAAAGAGTTTGTCCTCAATGTATGCTTATAATTGAATGAAAAACTACTACAGGGATTCAGGAGTGGAGGGCGTGATCACTCCCAGCTGGGGTCACTACTGAAGTTTTCACAGGAATGTGGAGCTCACCTGAGCTTTGCAGGATGAGTGGGATTTGGACTGGAGACTGAAGTGAAAGGGCTTTCCAGTGGCCTCAGATGTCCCAAATATTTTTGGAGGAAATGTTCAAAATGCTGTTGGGTACAGTGTGGGCTTTGAGTTGGGAGCAGTAGACAAATATGATGGAAAGAAGACTATAGAACTGTGGAATGTAGCAGGAAGCAATCTCAGAGATCATCCCATCCAAGGAGATCAAAAGACTTTGATCTCAAGGGTTAACTGGGGTCTGCTGGATGTGACTGCACACATGATTCTAAAGTTCATTAGTGCTCAGTGGAAAAAGGCAAGGATTGATGAATGATGAATTGCAAGGGCTGTAACAAAGGGATGGTGCCTGAATGCCACTCATCTGGCATCTCTGATCTTGTCCAATCATTTCATGTCACATGTAAGGGAAATATGATCCAGAGAGGGAAAGCAACCCCTCCAAGGTCACACAGCTTGACTATGGTACAACCAGAACTAGAAAAAGACTACCCGATTTCTTTTCTTGGGCTTTTCCTCTCCACATCAGATTCTGGAAGACCTAATGCATTTGAACAATTGTGTAGGTGAGAGGGAGGCTCTGTAAGCTTTTCAGTAGGGCAGATTGCATTGAAATGATGGTGAGGGTGTGCTAGTCAGATTGACATGTGGAAGGCAGAGGCAGGGAAAGGGTTAGGTGAATTCCAAGATCGAATTAGGAATCACGTAACAGGGCCTGAATTAGGGCTATGGAAGAGAAAAGGATGGATGAGCATGATTACAACAGAGGAGAAAGAATTCTTGTTGTTATTAACAATACTGACAATGCTGTTCATAAACAAGATCAGATCACTGCTCTAGAAAGTGATGTTAAAAAGAACATTTCCCCCGAGAAAGCCCAGACTAATCCCATGTTTAAACAATCCTTGGATGCTGTATTCCAGGCTGAAGTTGGCTGTTGCTCTAAGTGCCAAATACCCATATGAAAATTAAAAAAATGAGTCCAACATCTGAATGTTTGGGCTATATGACGCCAAGCGTCCCACACAGCTGATTCAGAGGCAAAAAGAGGGCATGTGGTGCTGACTGCTGGCACAGGCATTTCATATTCCACTAGGATGCTGAAAAGTTTGGGGATGCAGAACACATTACCCAGACAACACTCATTTGTATCTTTCCGGCAAATCTACTTCACCTGACAAGGAGATGAGACATAGGAAACACTCTATCTCATCCAGATAGAATCCTGCTTACAATAGTGAGTGGTCTATATAATAACGGTCTATATAATATAGAATAACAGTCTATATAATAGCAATTGTAATGTCATAGAACACACTCTCTGGGTAATTTTGAAATATTTTCTAAATAATATTTGTAATTGTTAAGCCATGAACTTGAGAATGATAATATGTGATGGAATAGAAAGAAATAGATCCCATGTGGATTTGGGGGAAAATTGCATTTGGGTTTACTCATCTTTAAAGAATGACAGGCACATAGTAGGTATTCAAGTAATATTAATTCTCACTCCATCATATTGACACAGTACTTAAAGTTCATAAGGCAATTTGAGTGAACTCCATTTCATATGATAAAAATCAAGTTAGATAAAACATTAACTAACTCTGCCCAGTGCCATCCAACTAGCAAACAGTGAGGACCAGGTTTAAAATTATGCCTTCTGGCTCTAAGTCTAGTGTACTTTTCACTGCACCATAATAATGCACATGTTATGTATATTACCTTTTCTTCTTAAGCAGGCTATAATTTTGGCAGTCCATACTGGATTTTATTTTCTACTGTGGCTTGTGCAATAGTTACCACCACTGAGTATTTTCAACTGACAGAAGATTTCTACTGAGAAACAAATTGATGGATTATCCTGAGAAATGGGCTGAACTTTGTAATATGAGGCCTCAAGAATACCTTGGGGATCACAGACCATTTTCAGCTTGGAAACTGGGGGGCACTCATCTGTATTGAAGGGACTTTGATAATACTTTCAAATAAAGAGGCTTTCAGAACTTTTAGACTGTTGATATTAAGAAAGCTGTGTCTCCAATTGTTCACTTAAAATTTTTTTAGACCATTAATTTGTTCTTTCATTCATTCATTCATTCATCCATCTAGCCATTAAACATTTATCATGTACCAGGTCCCATGCTAGGGGCTGGAGATGAAGTGATTTATACAGTCCTCTCCCGCAAGGAGCTCACAGTTTGGGTAGAAACAGACAAACTAACAATGAATTACGAGACAGCATGAGGACAGATGCAGTGTAGACAGACAGGGTACTATGGGATGTTGGGGAGGGGCCTCTGACTGAGACTAAGAATCAGGGAAGTAGGTAGGAAAGGATTCCCAGAGGATCTGCTGCCTGGGCTGAGATGCAAAACATGATCAGAAGTTAGCAGGATTTCTCAAGGGCTGAGGCATGGTGGAGGTCTTCTCCAGCAGAGGGAGTGCCAGAGGCAAAGATGCAGAGGGGTGGGGAAAACATGGTGAGTGGGGTGTGGCCATAGCAGAAAGGAATAAAAAGATGTTGGTGGGACAGATTCTGAGAGGTCTTGGAGTCCAAATTTTTACTGTTTGATACACAAAGGCTAATACTAATTCTTTTTACGCCAAAATCAAGCCAGCTACCGCTGATGAAGATTTAGCCAAATTCTGTGATTTATGTGTATAAACACCAATATACATACACCCCACAAAGCACATCACATCATGTCTATATGATGAGTAAAGAATAATAAACAAAAGCTGTTTTAAATTTCTAGGTGATTTCTTCTTCAGAGATGGGAGTTGGTGGCTTCCATCATGTAGCTTGTTTCTTTGGCTTGCTTTCTAGGCCCAGTAGGTTAATATTTGAAGGCATTGGAAATGAAGGAGATGGAGGGCAGACACGTTAAGCTGGCTGGGCAAAGTCTCATTGCTGCCCAAGCCTCATGGCACTACAGTGCCATCTCACCCCTTCAAAGATGTCAACAGTACAAACTAACTCTAAAATTTCAGGAGCCAACTACCTCTTTAGCAAACTAAAGTTTCAGGAGCAAAGTAGGTATGGAGGATGAGGTCTAGCAAAAGTGGACATTGGTAATAGAAGAAAACCACAAATGTGTGTGTGGAGAAAATGTGAATCATAGAACCATAAACTCTGAGAGCTGGGAGTTCTAGAATGCAAGTTAATTAGCCCAGGATCTAGCCAGGGCTTTCTGCATCACTGCATGGACACTCTTTACTTTGTGTATTGTTTAAAGCTGGACAGCATCAGGTCTTAGCAGTGGCCAGAGTCAAAGAGAAAATCTGTATGTGTAGTGGAGGTGATACTGAGTCATTTTTGCTTGGCTCTGCTCCTAGAAAAATCTCTAAAAATTTTACAGGCAAAATTGGCATCTCAGATATAGCATGGTCCCTAGTTCTCATTTTTCAAGGTTCAAAATATGTTTTTATTTTAATTTATTTTCAATATTAGAAAGCTAAGTTTTATTGTGGCTGCTTTTAATTCTTTCCCAAAGAAATATGTATGCTATTACAGTAGTCTCCAATAGCAACTCTATAGCTAAGGATCAAATATGTTTTTAATAGAGAATAATAGAGGGGAGAAAACCTGTTTATCTCTGTTCTGATTAGCTCAACCAGCAAATTTGGAACACCAAACATTTCTGCAGAGTTTGCTGAATGATTATTCTGTTTTCACTAAAAAATGCTATGGACACAACGGGTATGTCCATTGATAGTTCTACTCAATTTGATTATTCAATAAATTAGTGTGTTTAGATCATGCTGTTATGGGCTGAATTTTGTCACCCCACCCCACCAAATTCATATGTTGAAGTCCTAACTCCCCATCCACCAGTACTTTATAATGTAATTGTATTCGGAGATAGGGTCTTTACATAATTAAAGTAAAAGAGTTCACTAAGGTGGGCCCTAATCCAATATGATGGTGTCCATAAAAGAACAGAAAATTTGGATACAGACACGTGCAGAGAGAAGATAAGTGGAGACACAGGGAGAAGACAGCCATCTGCAAGCCAAGGAGAGAGGCCTGGAACAGATCCTTCCCTCACAACCCTCAGAAGGAGCCAACCCCGCCAACACCTTGATCTTGAACTTCTAGCCTCAAAAACTACTAGACAATACGGTTCTGTTGTTGAAGCCAACTGGTACACGGTGCTTTGTTATGGCAGTCCTAGGAAACTAATACATATGCATATTCATTGCATCTCTATATTAGTGAGCTTATAATGTGAACATTTATTTTCTGCCATCTGTTCCTTTTTAGTTTGGTTGAAGCATCCTGATTTCCTCTAGGAGAACAGCCTCTCCCCATTTTATATACTCTTGATGGGACTGTAAATAAGACCCCCACCCTACCTTAGGGGTGGGGTGGTCACGTGACCCAAGTTAGGCCAATTAGCCTTTCTCCTGAGACTTTGACCCTTACGTGGAACTAGAATGAAAATAATGATAGAAGCTGACCAATGAGGCTGCTAAACAGTATCTGCTACACAATCCAGGGTTGCTGCCTGGATCCTGCATTTTTGCAAGCATGGTTATCTAGCATTCTCATGGATTCTGAGAACTGCCCCAAATCTTCTAATTGTTTTATCTTAAATTAGGAGGACATTTTCTATAGCTTGCAAGCAATTAGTTTTCTAATTCAGTCATACAATTTTCTTTCTATTGAAATTTAAAAGAAAAGTTAATAAAATTTTTATTTAAAACCTTTTCCTTGCTTATTTCTCTCTTATTTTCCTATGTCGGTTTTATGCATTCGTCATTCAAAAAATGTTTACTAACTGACAGCGAAAGACAAATACTATATATCACATATATGTGGAGTCTAAAACATACAACAAACTAGTGAATATAACAAAAAAGAAGCAACTCACAGATATAGAGAACAAATTAGTGGTTACCAGTGAGGAGAGGGAAGCGGGGAGAGGCAATCTAGGGGTGGGGAGTGGGAGGTACAAACTCTTGGGTGTAAGATAGGCTACAAGGATGTATTGTACAACACAGGGAATATAGCCAATATTTTGTAATACCTCTAAATGGAGTGTAACCTTTAAAAATTGTAAAAAAAAAATTAAAAATTAAAAAAATCTGTAAAACTCCAAAAACAAAAAATGTTTACTGAGCACATATTAGGTGTCAGATACTGTGTTAGGTGATTCCATCAAACTGGAAGCTGGAAGACGTTCTGTGCAGTGTGGGGAATTTTTGAATATTTGGAAAGTAGATATTTCATATATTATTAAACTGCATTTATAGAGAGCCTGTATACACTTACATCAGCAGCTCAGATTAAGTAGAAAATGCCATCTAAACATAAAGAACTTAAAGTCAAAAAGTTTTTATTTAGCACCACTGTGTATTTAACAGTTAACAAATAGGAACACATTCTATGTTGAACACCAAACCTTAAGAAATTGAGAAAAGTCATTCTGAGTCCTCTTAACCCTGGTGATGCTACCACAGGAGACTACCTTAAGCACTTTAATGCTTGTTCTTGCTTAGTCCTCACAGCATACCTCTGAGCTGAGTACTAGTATCTTTCCCATTTTACAGAGATAGAAACAGAGGCTAGGAAACTTTCCCAAAGTCTCCCAGCATCCTTTATAGTCCTTCAAGTGGCAAACAAACCCCTCTAATTCCACTTGCCCTTTGCCACCACTAACGTCTTAATTATTAGAGGCCCAAGGAACCCTCTTATCTTCTCAAAATAGCTAACGAAACAGAACAATCTCCCGCCTCAAGATTCCAGGAGTTAGGACCTGTATGCCATGTGCCCCTGTCTCCTGTCCTCTCCTGGTTTTACAACTTTGTTTTATTGGATAATTCCTTCCACACATCCAAGGCATCATAACTGTTTCATTTCTAAATCTGGGGGTGTGTGCTTTGGTAGCTGACCACCAAGACTAGAGTTTGAGAATAAATCAATATGCATTTTCTATAGAACTCATTGCAGTGGGATTTTATACTTATTATTACTTGCCTCCCAGACTCATTTAACAGAGGCCAATCAGCAGCGCCCATCTCTTATAAAAGTTTCCAGAAGACAAAACATGAGAGCTCTGTTCCATTTTTTCCTGGGATTCTTTATCTTGCATAAGCATCAGTAATCAAAGTGGCATTTACTAGCTTGGCAAATGAATAAACTTTTTCTTTCCCACAAGTTCAGTTGTAGGCATCAGGCTCTCCTAAAATTTCTAGAGCAAACAGGCAGTGGAGTGTTTGCGCAAAAAGGGGGAGAGAGAGAGAGAGAGAGAGACAGAGACAGACAAAGACAGAGAGGAGGGAGAAGGAGAGGGATAGGGAGAGAGAGAAAGGAAGGAAGGAAGGAGGAAGGCAGGGAGGGAGGGAAGAACGAAGGGAGAGAGAGAGAAAAGAAAAGAAAAAAAAAGAAAAGAAAAGGAAAGAGAAAGGAAACCTCCAAGGAAAAATAGTATAACAAGGACCACACTGATCCTACATTAGTTTCCTAGTGACTTGCAGAGTTTGTAATTTTTATCATTTACCTTTCTCTCCACTACACCAATTCCTAGGGGAGGGTTCATTTTTTATTCGTTCTGAAAGTTTACCATCAATCATACTCTTAAAGAGCTTGCCAGAAACTTGGACAGAGTCTCATAATAAAATTGCAGGGACAGAGGACTAATTGATTTCTATAAATAATGTTTAGCTGTAAAGATATGAAAGGTGGTTAGAACCACATGTATTAATCTCCTTCTCGCTCCATCTGTGTCTGCAAACGCAGACTGTACCTTGACAAAGTGCCCTGGCCATTTTGCCCTGCAAACACACAGCGGGAGATGAACACCAGATGGCTCACCCCTCCCGTTTCCCTGTCCTGCCCTCTGCCCCGCCCCCACCTCCTCTGGCCAAATCCTCTAATTACTCCTCCCCACTGGACTCCAGTTTCTATCCCACAATTTAAGAATTCTCTTCCCATTACCATCCCCGCACTGACAACACGCAGAGAAGCTGACAGTTCCCCACTGCTCTCAGCCCTTCTGCCTTTCTGTACAATAAACAAAAATACAACCCAAACTCCAAACGTGAAACCTTTTCTTCAGACTGCAAGACTGACAATGTTTAAGAAAAACAGTAACTATTGGTGCTAAAGAATTATTAATGTGTGTGTCTTGGAAAAAGGGAGGCTAGAGAGAACTCCCTCTGAAAGACGCTCTCACGCACTACTAGCTTTAATCACATTGCACAGAAACACCCAGCAGTTACTACTTGTCAACATCATGTAAAACGGGAACCAAATTATATCTGGCAAATAAATGCTGCCTGGACAAAGATAATTCTCTAACTCTCATACTTATTTAAGAGTTGCTGAAGAAATGTTGAGAACTCGCATAAGCACCATCTGTTCAGCCCAACTGTGCTACGTGGAAGTAAGAAGTGAACTGGAGACAGGGTGGGGCTGTGTGACAGATGCCCAATTCTGATTTATGAATATTAGGTCATTACATCTCAAAGGCTGATGCCTAAGGGCACCATCTTAGCTGGTTCAGTCAATCAGCTGGTTCCAATCCCGGTTAAACACAACATGAAATGCCACACTTAGCACGGAATATCGTTTTTCTGGCTATAGATTAAACACAAAATGAATGATTGTTTTCACTTGGGAGACAGGAAAATTGCCACACTAGACAGAATTCAATGAAATTGGCCCATTTCTTTTTCTTCTTCCTCCTCTTCTCCTTCTTCTATTACCACTATTTCTTCTTCTTCCTCTACTTCTACTACTTCTGCTTCTGATTCTCCCTCTTCTGATTCTTTTAATTCTTCTTCTTCTCCTTCTCTTTCTTCTTTTGCCTAGATTGCTCCTAGATCCTGGTGGATAGATATTTTCCATAAATAAGAGTGCTAGGGAGTCTTCTTAATGGGGCGACACAAATGACTACATTGATTTAAATAAAGTGATTCCACATCCGTTGACTTCTGGTCGCATTAGACATTCCTGATGATTTTCATACTCGAAATATGAGCATAACTTTAAAAGCTTTCACAGATACTTTCCTTTTCCCTAACTTTTTATGGGAGGCAGATCAAACTTTCTCAAAGCTTTTATTTTAGGGGGGAAAATGCATGCTGTATTCATAATTTTAAGTCTCAGTAAAATTAACCACACTTGTAAAAAATCATTTATTTTTAGCAAGGGCTCCTTCTATAACATTCCCTTCCTCTCCACATGCTGTTTAGTTGTCCGTCTTTACCCACTTGAGCAGGCTTGCTGAATTCATTTCAGCGGGTTCTCATTTCCATGGTAAGCGCCAAGAAGGTAGGAACTGTTCTAGTTCCACTTGCTTGGCCTGGAGCCGCCAGTGGCTTAGCAAAGGCTACTAGCTCTACCACCAGCCACCAGGGTCCTGGATTTGCTAGCTTTTGTTATAGTTTCATTACCTGAAGTGGCCCTAAGCTCTTCTAAGCACGGACCTGCAAGAAGACAAAGGGAAGGGAATAGTGATGGAACCTAAGAAAGTTTTCTTTCTTCCTTTTTAAAAGGTCTTGGGTGCAGAGGGCAAGCCCGGTTGGCATTGAGCTGCCATGCCACTCAGTCTCACAGTTATTGAACTGCTTCTAGAAATTAGGCAAGATAACCCTTGGGGTATAGCAAGGGGAGTTGCTTGATCTGTGAATTAGTGAAGATGTCAGGACACTGCATGGCTGATCCAGCCCCCAAGTCCATGGTGTTCAAATGGCTGAAGCATTTCGAGCAAGTGAAAAATTAGCACATCTGTTCATTGGATCAGTGGAAGGAGCCTACTGAGCTCTGAAACACCATGGCTGATGGGTCTGATGAATTATTTAGCATTCCAGAAAGCTGGGGTGTTCTCCATGTAGGCTGGTTGGAAAGTTAAGAGTGCCAAGAAATACATGGTACTGTATTTATATTACCTGGAGTTGAAAAACTGTGTAGCCCAGTTTCCACTGCTTATGGCAACAAGCTGAAGTCTGAAACCAGGAGTCTAGAGGAACACCTAGGGATGAAGTTCAGGCTTGGATTCCACAGGTCCAATCAAGTGCGGCCACCATTGCTTTCTGACCTAGAAGTTTACATCTATAAATGTACACTCCAACACAAGATGAAAACCTTGAAGTAGGTAAATAATCACGGGTTGGGGATCAAATGCATCAGTAGGTTTATAGCCAATGGAGTCCTAGGAGAAGGGTCTACTTAACTGTATCAGTGGGAACTTGGAGATCAAAGAGAGTGAAGCCAATCTATGGCCTTCCTGAGTGCCAGGCAAGGAAATGGTCCTTGGCAAGACACCATCATCCCTACACACTCTTAAAGTCTTGAGAGAGGAAGGAGGCGCCTCCAGGGAGGCCCAGGAGAACTTGAGCTGTGGTGTCTGAGAATAAGCAGGCACTGTTTCTCAGGGTGCTGGCGACAGTCATCTGGGGGGGCCTGGAATCTGGTTGTTCCTTGATAGAGTCCCCCAGACACACCCCATCATCAGTGCACATTCAAGCCAAGATGATCAAATAAAGCTGCTGCCTCTGCCTGTTTCCTGAGCCCTGGAGTTTCCTCAGCTTTAGATAGCTGTCTCTGGGATCTGAACTAGCTGAGGGCAAGGATTTAGTAGTTCTTTAATCCCCACCCCTGACCCACTGGCCGGAGTCCTCATCCTCTCCCTTTTCTGTCCTCCCTGGGTGACCAGTGCTCCCCTGCTGGCTCCCAGTGGCCTGAGTCCCTTGCTGTGTTATTCCACCAGGACTGTGCCCTCCCCAAGAGAATCTCTCAGTCCTGCTGTTTTGGAGAACTGGAGATGGGGTCCCCTTCCTAGTTGCTGATACCTAAGCTAAATATAATAAAGCCATTCCAGCTGAGGGAGCAGAATGTTGTGGAATAGGAATGGCAAATTTGTAGAGTCAGTGGATAAACAGTTTAGCTTTTGCAGGCCATGTGGGCTTTGTGGCACTACTCAGCTCTGACCTCCTGGTGCTAAAGCAGGATAGTCAGTATGGAAATGGACGAGTATGGCTGCATGTTGATAAAAGGTTACTTTCAAAAACAGGGGACAAGTTAGATTCGGCCTGTGGGGAGGTAGTTTGATGGCCCCTGGTGTGGAAGAAAGAATACTAGGCAGGAAAAAACCTGCCCCTCCTTACCCCAGCACAGCCCTGACCTTAACCAGCTGCGTGGCTTTAGGCAAGTCACCTCTCACTTCCTTTCCCACCTCTTGCTCCTCCCCAAAGGAGTGTGCCTTAGAGAGGGTGATGGGTGACCCCAGCCACGTGCCTGACATCTTCAGTTGTCTTGTTCATTGGTGGCTAACAGTGCAAAGGCGGTGGAATCGGTGTTGACCATAACGACTATCATTTTGAGCATCTGTTATGAGATAACGTACATCCTCTCCCTAATCTTCACAGCTCACCAAGGTACGTAATAGAATCCCTCTTTAACAGACGAGGAAACAGAGATCAGGGATGTTAAATAACTTGCTCAAGTTACAGAATGAGTAAGTCACAAGGTCAGGATTCAAATCCAGGTCCATTCAACCCCACCCAGTTTTCTCAGATGCCATGTGGTTTCCCATGTAGGTTTCACCTCTGTTCACTCTAAACCACTTGGCAGATGTTGTCTCTGGTACACTGCTCTCTACCCAGTTGCTGGAGTGATCAGATACAATCACTTCCATGTGAAATCTGTCCAGTGGCTTTCCCTTCATACTCTGGAATAGAATAAAGACATTCCAATTAAATGAACAGAAGGATGTAGCTCCAAAGTCCTCACTGTGGCTTGTAAGACTCCTATCTCACTCCCACTCTTCTGACCGTTCCTCTCTGATTCACCTATTCCATTCCAGACCCAGGCATTTTGCTTTGCCTAAAACATGTCAAGCAGACTCCCACATCGAGATCTTTGGGCTCATGGCTCTCCAGCTTGGAACACTATTCTCTCAGTATCTGAATGGCTCATTCCCTCATTGAATTGATGCCTTAACTTAAATGTCACCTCCTCAAAAAGAAGGCCATTTCCTGGCCATTCTATCCATCACTCTGTATCCTTACTTTTCTCTAGTGTTTTTTTGTAGCACCACCTATCACACTAAGCAATAATCATGTTTATCTGTGTTTTTTTCCCCTTCTTCTTCTCTCTTGCATGGTTAGGGCAAAGAATTTGTCTTATTCATTGATAAATGGTGCCTGACCTCATAGGCTTTCAATAACTATCTACTGATTGTTGAACAAATGAAAGAAGGTATTGGAATGAGGCAACAGAGTGTGACTGGCTTGGGATCAGTTGCTCACCACTCTGAAGGCAGTGATTTAAATCTCTCAGCAGTGAGAAGCCTAGTCTCCTAGTCCCCTAGGTGGAAGGATAGTTTGCTTACCTTTTTTCAGAAAAAATCAGGGTATTACTTTCTCTCACCCTTAGAAAGTACCCCAGACAAGAGAGGTGGTGCAAAACTGGGAAAGATTAGTCTCATGACTCTGAATGTCAGAGGTCATCTAGGGTCCAGAGTTTTCCAGCTTCCAATCTCTGCTTGACCTCCTCCACTGCCTGTAGCATCCTTCTCTGCAGGGGCTGTTTCTGACCAGACTGTATACCACCACCAACCCCCACCCACCCAACCCCCTTCTCCTCAGGCTTGAAGGCAGCATGAAGACTTCAGATAAACACTTTTGGTGGAGAAACACTATTTTCATCCAAACCCTGACACTCGTTGGGTGAAGGGTCAGAGAGCTAAAATACCTTGGCCAAGATCCCACCTCTAAGTTAATACCACATCCGGTCCAGAGCCTAAGTCTCCTGAACACAAGACTGGTCTTAACTCCACACTCCATGCAACACGTGGTTATCAGCCAATAACACCCCAGGCTGCTCCTTTAGGAATCAATTCAATTCCACAAACGCTGACTGGGCACCCAAAGTGTGTCTGGCCTTGTAACTGGTCAGAATCTGGCTGCAGTGAGCAAAACAGTTGAGTCTCTGTCCTCAGAGAGTCTCCTGGAAGTTTGAACATGGAATAAATGCAGTAAGATTTTTTTTTTTTGGTATTGAAATATTGACGAATGCAGTAATCAGTTTAACCTCAAAGAGGCTGTAAAGCGCCTTCTCAGAAGTTCCTCAAACAGTTATGCTTAGGCCTTACTCTGGCTATGATAGATATGATTTTTTATAAAAGGGGTGGAGAGAGAGAAGAAGGAAGAAGGAAGGAAGGGAGAGAAAAGGAAGGAGAGGATCATTAAGGGGTCTGTGGCTTCCTCCTTTCCCCCCTTACTTGTAAACATCTCTGCTTCTTTCAGGGAACTAAGGTGTAGGGTCCCTCTCCAGAAGCCTTTTCAGCATGGATCTCACCTATGAAGTCCTGGGATGAAACAAAAGAGCTGAATTATTTTTCCCACTCAGTTTCCCTTACCCGGCCTTCTGCTGCCCAGACTTCAACAACAAACTTCTACACGATCGTAGAAATTTTTCATTACTACTAACCCAACCAACAACGGACAGTCCCTCCATCAAAGGCTCATTTAACGTCTTCTGGATCAGGCTGGGTCAGTGATGGGGATTCAGATACCAACACAACCTGCAGGATCAGTAAGGGGACATGTAAGTCAGTCTCAACTGTGCCCAGCCTGGGCTCAGCCACACAGAGGTGACTGCCCGACCAGAAAAGTGCATGCTGCACTTTAGAAATCTTCACAAATCTTTCTTCTCCATCATGATGACACTAAAATTCAAAAAGAATGAAAAGAAAAGAGAGACAGACAGACAGACAGAGAGAGAGAGGCAGTACACAAGTGTACGGGCAGAAATATTGGGCAAGAGTTGATGTTCACATGGAAACAATTCTTGATTTCCTCCTATTTATATAAGCAAAAAGCAAAAGACAAGAGAGAAAGCAGAAAACAAGGTAAAACCTTGTCTCCTGAACTCTTTCTCTTTCCATCCTTCCCCATTCTCCCACTTCCCAAAAGGTAAAGATACACTTTACAGCCCCAAACTACTTGGAATCACGACTTTTCCTTTCCTTGTACAGAAAGGAAACCAGCATTCCCTCCACCCGACCCGGGATGCTGGCGCCCGAGTTCACTCGCCCACTCTGCCCACATTTTCCTGCCTGTTCCATGCAAAAGCAATTGTCTCCAAAGCCAATTACCGATATTCAGAACTGTGGTGTTCCTACCCTGGTTAGAGACGACTCCATGAGAGCCGGGGGTGAGCTCCTGAGTTGAAAGAGAACCGAAGATTGCGGGTGGGGGTGGGGGGTGGGTGGGAGGTGGATGGAGGGAAACCCCTTCTCGAACCGCCACACGGTTCCGGTTCCCGTTGCCAAGGGAAACCGGGCTTTGTACGGGAGGCTAAGAACGGCCGCCTCTCCCACGGCCTGGCTGCAGGAGTGGCCAAAGCGCAGCGCAGGGCCGGGAGCAGAGCGGGGGTAAGAACCGAACAGGTTTAGGACAAAGAAATCCCTTTCAAAGAATTAAAGAAATGGTAAAAAAAAAAAAAAAAAAAAAAATAGGGTCTTAGGAGGTGTTGGTGGGGAAGGAATAAGTTTATCGATGATGCTGTGATAGGATTTGAGTTGGCTTTTGTGCCCCTGCAAGGGGTGAGATTCAAATCTGGTCCTCAGAGGAGACAGAGAGGGGAGGTTGGAGGGGGCGTGTCTCCACCCTCCTGCAGTCCATGCTAAGCAGTAATCAGATCGATGACTATTTGGTTAACGTGCTTAGTCGAAGCTTGGAATGGATTATTTTGTCTAGGGATTCACTGGAGGAGCTTCTGGCTGTTTCCTAGAAGTCAGGTGGGGCCTGGCCAGGAGATGATAGTATACTTTGGATGGTCAAGCACACTGTCATTTGCCCCGCATCTTAGGGACTCTGTTGGCTTGCCTTTGGGGAAGAAATTCTTTTAAGGAATGTGGCCAAGGCGGCACATGCTTTGTGCATGCTTATTTTGAAAGCCATTTATCAAGCGTAGACCAGGTTGAACAGTAGTTTGGAGAGTTTGGATGGACCCCAATTCCTAGCCTAGTGCCTGGCACAGTGTAATTGCTCTATAAGCTGTTTGCTTTCTGAATGGTTGTCGAAAGACAGCTTGTTTCTTAGCGTCTTTTCTTTCCAGCAAGGTAGGGAGATGTATATTTGGTGGTGTAGTTGAGGCTCAGGGAATGTAGCTTACCTGTGGACTTGTGAAGGAATGGTAGTAGTAAAGAGACTCCAGCCCAGAGGCCGTTGTCTTTGACCGTGATGTCTAAAGGCTTTCTTTAAAATAGAGAAATTAAAAGCACTCTCTATCCAAATGTTGCTCTACAATAGGAAAAATGGCACATAAATAAAGAGAAACAAGGAACTGGTCACCTCTGCATCTGGTCTGGGCTAAACATGGGGTAAGGCTTTTCACACTGAGTTAAAATGAAGTATCAAGAAAACACACACACACAACACACACACACACACACACACACACACACATGCACATACATTTACATGTATTTCCCTGTGAGATGGTGAGCTTTTTCCATCACTTTTTCTCTAAGGCTGTGCTCTGGCATTCATTGCTCCAGAAACGGCCCATCCCTCTCCCAAAGATCAGCTTCCACAGCACTTTTTAAAGGTCTTCCTCCTGATACTTATCACACTGACTTAGCCATGGGAGCCTGATTTAGTCATTAGTATGATCACAGGATGGTCCTCTACCAGAATAAAATCTCCTTAAGGGAAGGCACCATGTTTCATTCGTTTTCTGTCTCTTAAACACCTAGTAAGATGCCTCTTGCATAGTAGGTTCATTTACTTGAGTCAAGGGCGATGAGCCCATGCACTGAGTGTCAACTTTATTAGGCCCCAGGGAGGATTCAAGAGATATTGGAGGTATAGTGTCTACCGGTTTTGCAAAGTTTCAGCTCTAGGTAAGATGAAGGACTTGGTCCTTCAATATTACTTAAGCCTATTGCAGTAAGTGTAGCTGAGAGTAATAAAAGTCATCATTTATTTATTGGACAAAAACGCACTCTCTTGGTGGTTCTGTCTGTTGGATCGTGACCTAGGGGCCCTAAGCTGCAAACAGGCCCAGTCAGGCTTTCAGGAACCATGCTTACTTCTCATCAATACCCTTGGCTTTTTTAGCCTGTCTCCTCTAAAGAAATCCGGGTTAAGGCACTTTTCCTCATGGTAAAAAGACCAGAACTAACCCCATCACGGCACTTTCCCTACTCTATGAGTCTACTTCTCTTTTACAAAAAGACTCATCTAAATCCATCAAAACCCACTATCAAAATGCACAAGTTACAACTGGCTCAATCGCCAAGAAACAGCGTTTTGGACATTCTTATCAGTTTGGGGCATCTGGGCCCAGGTTTTCTGCTCATTGTCTCCAGGGGATGCTGACATAGCACATACTTTGCATGCATGGAGCACTAACTTGTCAAGCAGGGGAAGGTTCCAACCAGAAGGGGCAGGGTCTTGTCCTCCAAGGCCTCTCGGAAACAGCAGGTGGAGAGTGCTAGGTGCTGAGTAGAGTAGTAGGGGACTGATGCTTTCAGGTCATCTGAAGGTCACAGAGGATGACTGTTGCCCAGGGTTGCATGCTGAGTGAGCAGAGATGGGACTGGACCCTAAATCCTGGATGCCCCCTCATACCTTCCCGAGGGCTCTCTTGCCCCCAGGTCCCCCTCCCTGAGCGATCATCTGCGTTAATCATTCCATCTGGTCACTCCACTCTTCACAGTAAGGTGCTGCCACATCTGTCCATTGCCCAAGATCAAGTCTGTCTCACAGGCTTTCTGTGGCCTGCACTTTCCAACTTTTCCTCAGAGAGTCCATTCCCTTTCCCAGTGCCTCAGCTCTTTTCTAAAATACTCAGAGACATTATTTCACTTCACCACGTTCTCTTGCATTTTCCTCCGCCGCAATGTGACTCAAGTGATGGCAATGTCACGGTTATGGTCCCAGATCAACTCATGACATTGCTCTGCCTGTGCTGGGAAGCTGTGAGGAAGGCTCTGTGGAATGAGGGTTTTGGTGGAGGAGGCTAACAGGGGACCGTGTTATGCTGCACTGGAGGGAAGGGCACTGTCTTGGTGCTCAGCCTTCATCACAAGGTGCTGTGCATTTTGGGGAGAGAGTGTAATTAAGAGAAGGAGACATAAAGGAAGGGAGAAGGAATTGGAATTTGGCCGTACCTACCACTCAAGTGCATTCATACTTTCTGGACACCAAGGAGCTTCTATTCAAACCAATACCATTACCATACACTGAGGTCTCAAAGTTAAATGCCTACAGGGGCCAGATAATGAGGTAAGTGAGGGCAGTAAGCCTTGTGTCAGGGAATAAGGAGTGGTAGAGACTGCAGTAAAATAGAGACAAAATGCTGTGTGTAAAGGGAACAGTAGTTACTCAGCCTCTGCTGCTTACTGACATGTGGGATTGCAGCCCAGGGTTGCCAGAGCTTTATAGTTTTTAAAGAGAAGCTGGAAGTGTGTGAAATTTTACAATTTAAAACTGTTGATTCAAAATATTAACAAACATTGTGTAGGGCAAGCAAAATACACTGGTGGACTCTGTCCAGTTCATGAGCTGCCACTTTGCAACCTCTGCCCCTGTATGGAACTTTCCAGAGTCTGTGCACAGACATCTGCAGGCAGGGGTGTATAGCTGTCATCAATAATCCAGATCACAAAAATTACGTAAAAACAACTGCAGGGTAACAGGGTAGAGCCATAAATGATCTCAACATGCTACTCAGTCAAACTAGAAGGTGCTACAGTGATCGGATAGAAAAGAATGGAAAACAAAATAATGGAAGACAGAACTCCTTCTCAGGAGATGTGGCTTTGTTTGAAGTGAAGGTAGGATTGATTGGTGCTCCTGTGCAACTCTGGGAGCTGGACAGCTCCAGAGGTGGTCCTCCCAAATCCCCCTACAGTACAGGGAGGCTGGGCTTGCAGAGGGGGTGTCACCATGGCAAATAGGATGCCGTGCCAGGTGTAGGTACACGCATAACTCAGCACCGGGCTTTTTTTCTCACTGGCCTCAGTCATGCTTTCCCTAGCTCTTAACCTGCATAAACTCAAGTCTTCACCTCTGCGGACAGGCTGGCAATGGTAACATCCCCCTCTCCGAGGAAGACCTTCCTTCACCCCTGACCGCCTGTAGAGGTCCTGGTGTGACTGTTCACAGTGACCGCTCTGCCTCCAGCTCTCTCTGCTGGACCCCTGCCTTTCAAATCCCTTTTCATCATCACATCTTCTTCTCTCAGTTACGAGACGAGTTATGATACCGGGAAGATACCTGCCAAGAATTTGTCTTCTGGGTCTCTTTCAGTTCCTCCCTTCTTTCTGGTTATCATTCAAATCTCACAAATTATTTTTTTCACAAAGTCTACTGTTCCTGAGACACCATTTCCTATTTCTACAGCCACCATCCTTATCCACATGCTGACCATTCCAAATTCCTATTGTGATTCATGGTCTCTGAAGAAGGTTTTTCTTGCCCTCAGTCTCTCCTCATGTGCCCCAAGCACCATTTCCATCACGTCAGCCCCTTCCCTATTATTTATTATTATTAAATTAAAATACACAAACATGACCTTCACAGACTCTTTTTTTTTTTTTTTTCACTGCCTCTCTGTAGAGCCTATGCAGTTACCTACAGGCAACAGAAAGGGAATGGATTTTGGAATCATGCAGACCCACGATTACATCCTGGCTTTGCCATTTACTCCCTGTATGATCTGAACAAATTATATAACCTCTCTTGGCTTCAGTTACCTCATCTTAGAATTGGGATAAATAATAGCTACCTGCACAGTTGCTGAGGCAATTATATAAGCTAATGTAGGCTTTCTCTTTGTAAGTATTCGAAAAAATGATAGAAGTCATTAACATTACTCTCCACAGAGGTAGCATTAGAGGTGGAAAATAACAGGGTGTTTGCATCTGTCATCAAGATAACAGATATGTCAAAAGAATCGGAAGCAAGCTAAGTAAATTGTGGAACTTGTACAGTTCTATGTATCCTGCTACAGTGCAAAAAATATTTTCAAAAAACTTTCAAGAGAGAAAATGAAAACCTACTGTTATAAAGTTCCAGCAATTTTGTTCCCTGAATGTTTTAGGTACATCACCTATGTTCACCAATACATATGGCTGTCACAGGCTTTGTGGACTGTGGTCACATTTCACCTCCATGGGGCCAGTAAGTGCAGCAGAATGGAGACATCTGAGTCATCTGAGGTCAAATAATCTGAGTGTGAATCCTGACTCCATCAAGGATCCAGCCGTGGACCGGGAGCAGGGTACCTGACCCTTCCAAGCTTCAGCCACTTACCTGTAAAACTAGGAGAACCATGCCATCTGGGTGGGGAGCGTTAGATTAGTGGCTCTTCCCAAAGGGCCTCACCTGTTTTAACTGTCCATGTTACTTTATATAACATCCTCTCAGTTCACATTCTCTAAGAAATTGACTTTTGCTCAAGTCCTTCTGATATTAATCACTGCTTTACTCTGTATCCTCTCAGCAAATGGAATCTTAAAATCTGTGACTCAGAGTCACCAGGAAGAGTCTTTTGAGCTAGATAGACTTGGTTCCAAATTCTGGTTGCAACATTAACTAGCTGTGTTACCTGGACAAGTCTCAGGAGTAATAACAGGCCTTCATTTTGGAGGACCCTTGTCAGGATTCACTGAGATAATGCAGGCAAAGTGTTTAGAGCAGGACCCGGCAAGAGAAAAGATACAGCAGAGATTAGCTGCTTTTATTAAGGTGGAAAGTGCCAGAAGTGTTAACTAGTAGGATGGGATGTTGATCCTACCTTGACACAAATAAACTGTGTGCCCTGGATTCATTCACATCACCTCTTTGTTTCCATGCCCATAAAATGAAAGTCATACCAACTGCCTTGTATCCCCAGGAATCTCACGAAGGTGAAATAATGTCATGGATGGGAAGATTTTAAAAAAATGAAAAGCATCAGTTTTGCACATCTGCTGGCAAAATGTTATTTGTTTTTAACTCAGGGTGTGTGTGTGTGTGTGTGTGTGTGTGTGTGTGTGTGTGTGTGTCTGGAAGCTCCTCGAAGGCAGGAAGGGATCCTATGATTTCTTTTGCACTCATTCCACAGTTTCTAATTGAATTCTATTTTCTGTTCCAACCAAGGTCAGTGCTTTTCCTCACCCACGGCTGCCATGTAAAACAGGCTAAAATAAAAGCACCTACCCCTTATGTGTGGACAGTGTTTCTACCAAGGCAAAGATTCAGCTCCTTGGTCTGAGGACCTGAGCTGCCCCAAGGAGGGGGGCGAGATTAAGCATCTGTAATAAATGTTCTCCAGGCAGGGAGGGAAAAATCACCTAACACTCTGTGGCTTTTAGAAAAAAGAGTGAGAGAGAAGAAGGAGGAAAAAGAAAACCCTGAGCTTTAAACAAGTGGCCGGGCTGTTTGTCATCTGTAAAATGAGGCGATGGAAAAGCACGAAAGGGCAGTGGTCACTGAGTCTGCTTCAGGGATCCGCGCCTCAGACGTCTGCGCCAACGCTCCCAGGCCGTCCCCAGCTGCGATTTCTTTTTCTTTAACAAAAACAGAGAACTCTCACTGGGCTGAAGTTTCCCACCTGGCTCAGGAGTTTTCAGACCTGACCTAGGTGGTCTCTAAGTAAATATTTTCATCCTCACTCACCTCCTCCTGAGGAAAAATATCTCTTTGCTCAGCTAGAGAAGAAAGCACCCAAACCAAACAACAGATTATTTGCACCATTGGAACCCTCACTCCAGGGACTCCAGGGAGGGCATGCGGTTTAAATCAGAGTGTCCAGGCTACTTGTCCATCTTCTAGACAAATCTGGTTAACACGGACCTGGAGAGAAGGTTTGGATGCATGCCAAAGCCCTTCAGTGCCTGTGCAGATTGGCACAGGGACGCCTGCCACCACCCAATAGATCTAGAAATCCACCTGCAGGCCAAAAGGAAAGAAACAGTCTAACCTAAAGCGTGAACTCTACCGCATCCTTGCCTGTTTACGTGGAGACCAAACCCTTTGTGATTTCACCGTAGCTAGCAGATCTGATGGAACTCTTCCTTCTGTCGAGCTAATATCAAGGGGCTTTTTTCTCTTCTGCATTCAGTCAGTTCAGGCTGAGTAGTTTTTTCAGAAAACATTTCACGTGTACCTCATTTGTGCCAGGCACTGTGCTAGGTAGGCTGTAGGAATCTGAAGATGACCCAAACACAACCTCTGCTCTCCAGGAGCAAACGGGTCTTGTGATAAAGACAAAAACCCAGGTACACAATTATAAAAATATTAGTTTTCTAGGGTTCCTGGAGCAAATTATCACAAACTGGGTGACTTAAAACAACAGTTCTCGAGGCCAGAAGGCTGAAATCCAGGTGTCAGTAAAGTTGGTTTCTTCTGGGAGCCTTGAGGGAGAATTGATTCCTTGTTTCTCTCCTTGCTTCTGGTAGCTTCTGGAAATCCATGTTGATCTCCGGCTTGTAGCTGTATAACTCCATTCTCTGTCTCCATCTTCACATGGCCACCCTGGAGTGTCTCTGTGTCAAACCCCTCTCCTTTTATTTTCTTTTTTATAAATTTATTTTATTTTTGGCTGCGTTGGGTCTTCGTTACTGCGCGTGGGTTTTCTCTAGTTGCAGCGAGTGGAGGCTACTCTTCGTTGCGGTGCGCGGGCTTCTCATTGCAGTGGCTTCTCTTGTTGAAGAGCACTTGCTCTAGGCCCGTGGGCTTCAGTAGTTGTGGCTTGCGCGCGCTAGAGTGCAGGCCCTGTAGTTGTGGCGCACGGGCTTAGTTGCTCCGCGGCATGTGGGATCTTCCCAGACCAGGACTCGAACACGTGTCCCCTGCATTGGCAGGCGGATTCTTAACCACTGTGCCACCAGGGAAGCCCCCCTCCCCTTTCTAAATCCACATTAAATCCAGAATGACTTCATCCCAAGATCCTTAATTATACCTGCAAAGACCCTATGTCCAAGTAAAGTCATGTTTATAGATTCTGAGAGTTAGGGCTTAGACATGTCTTTTGGGGGATGCAATTCAATTCACTGCAAAGACCAAATGTGATAAGAGCTATGAAAATAGAGGCGAGCACAGGACACCACTGCTGTAGGAAGGAGGGTGGTTTAATACAGCTGGGTGGAGTCCAGGGAAGTTTCTAGAGAAGGTGATTCCTAAGGGAAGCTTCAAATGGCAAGTTGAAATCTGCCTCCTGGAAAAGCTGCATGTGTGAAGGCTTGGAGGTTTGATAGTGTCCATTTTTGGCATTTGAACATTGATGGGCTCTCTGGATCCCCTCCCTGCTAGCCCCTCCACTATACCCTTACCTGTGTGGCCCAACAAGAAAGATCAGCATGCAGAGGGGCGCTGGCTGGAATTTCAAAGAGTGCAGCTTTAGCCCACAGTGCAAGTGCAGGGAACTCCTAGCCTTAACCCCACATCACAACCACAAAAGAGCCCAAAGCCACCCCCATCTCACCCTCCTTGTGTGTCCCTTTTTCTTCCTGAAAATCCCAAGTTTTGTTGTACTAAATACATATTCATTCATATACATGAGTGAGTGTCATCTGTCTCAATCTTTAAATGCATTCCAGGCTGGGTGATCAGAGCCTGCCTCTGGGCAGACTGATCAAACAGAAGAAATGGTGGGACTGGGGAATCCCTTAGGAGTTTGTATGAATGGGATGTGTGGAGTGTGGGTAGAGTAGAGAGGAAGAAACATCATGCTGGAGAGGTAGACAGGAGACAGATCACAGAAACTCTGGAAAAGCGGATGGGCTATAGCAAAACACAAACCAGGTAGGGCATGTCAAACAGCTCTCACCACCTGTGAAAACCAGGAAGAAGGTGTTGTTTGGGGACCATCCTGGTTCTCGAGGAGTTAAGACTTCAGCATCAGGAAATATAAGCAAGGATGAATGGGTAAGTAGAAAACCTGAAGGATGGGGAGCTTTCCTGAAGTGGGGCTGGCTGCCTCTACAGCCAGAATTTTCTGGGGTCTGAGTTTCCTTCTGGAAACCTGTCTACAGGTGGGCTAACCCTTCAGGTGTAAGGTACATATGAATGAAGTTCTTACGCAGCGTCCGTTGAGCCCATTACTGGCTTATGAGGTTACGTGCTTCCAAAAGCACCTTTTTTTTTGGCCAGTCTTCATGGAGTGAACTTGACCAGTAGCTAACATTGACGTAAGCTTTGGGGGGCAACCCGGAAATGATATTTCCAACTCGTCATTTCTATCCAGTCAATGGAATTCTCAGAGCTGCATTTGTGTGGCTTCTTCTTTGACTCCCATGAAACTGCCTAGATCATTAAATAAGACCCAGCAACACCTGGTGATAAAGGATGAGAGCGTGTGACTCCGCGTTGGTAGGGCTTCTTTGGTAAGGATAGCAGAGCTTCTATCGTGCGGAACAGTTATGGATGTGTGGGCATTAACTACCTCCACACTGAGTGCTCTCCCTGAGTGGAGGTCACAGCACGCGGGTGGGGATTTTGTGTGGAAATACAAACTGCACTGGGACTGTTTACTCAAAGAAAGCTTTTCCCCCACCACACCCTGATAAATGTTTTCCTAATGGTTCTTTATCTGAAATAGCCCACCAAGAACATTATATGGCTGATGCAGAAGGCCACATCCCAGGCATTCTTGTTGCCATTCCAAACTTATTATTTATGTGTGGCTTTGGATGGTCTTCAGAAGATTCACTGAAGCATTCACACCAATTCAGTCCAAAACTTCAACCTTTAGCTGGACCATTCTTTATGTGACAGCCCTGGCATTGTGAATCATTTTAGAGTCAAAATGTCAGGCACATGATCTCCCAAAGAAAAAAATAGAAGGAAAGTAGCCAGCAGTCCCCGACCCTCAGCTACTTCTCCTTAAAGTATTCCATGTTAGAGGCTTGGAAAACAACCATATGACTGCCAGCAAACTTCAGGAATTGTACTGGCAAGATTGGCTTGTGGTGGCTCTGTCTACAGATTGTGTTTCTTGTCTGCCTGCCAAGACCCACTGTCCCTGATAAATGTAGCGCTCAGAGATGGCCAGTAAGAGAGGTGCATTGTACCATACAAACCAGCTGTCTGGAGATCAGCGAGGCCAGATCTAGACACCAAGCGAAGATGGTGGTTTGAGAATCGGAGAATCTAGGGGGTCACTTCTGGAAAACCGGGGGCATTTCAGTGCATAATCATTACTTGAGCTTTCTCAATAGGTGTGGTCAATAGTAGGGATTGTGGGGATACAAATAAATATATGACGTGAACTTGCCCTCCGTAAACTTTCAGTCTATGTGTGTAGCTAATGGACATTCTGTGTGAAAATATAAAGTGACAACATAACATAATAAATGAAGCAGATTAAGGGTTATATCTGTAATATATTAATGGTGAGAACAGGGGAAATGATAACTTCCAATTTGGAATAGCTAGAGAGTGTACACATTTTTATTTATTTAATGTCTTACATAGCACTTACTAGTTCTGAGTGCCCTAAGGGATACTAACTCATTTAATCCTCCTCACAGCCCTATGATGTAGGTACTGCTAGCTTACTCATTTTCTTTTAAGATAAAGAAACTGAAACAAAAATATTAAGTAGCCTTCCCAAGGTCACACAGCTAACGAGTGACAGAGCTGGGATTTAAAACCTCGTGGGAGGAAAAAGAACTTAAGTTGGACTTTGAAAGTAGATAAGAATTTGAAACGCAAGAAGGTAAGAAGGCCTTTCAGCTAGTGAAAGAGCAGGTCATTGGTGAGGATGGGAATGACATGATGAAAGATTCATACTGCTCGCTTTTGAATGGTTGATCTGATGGTAAAACACAGGGAACACTGGAAAGGGAGGCAGAGAAACAAGTTGAAAAGCGGTGTAATGATTTAGCCAACAGCTGGCATAGGTCTCAGCTATGGAAACGGAAATGAATGGATACATGCAAAAGAATCTATACATGAGGAACTGACACAAATTGATGACCGAGAGGATATGAGAGAAAAGGATGTAAAAAGTCAAAGACTTCTCTCGAGTTCTGACCTAAAAACTGGTGGTCCCCTTGACGGAATTAGGGAAGATAAGATAAAGCATGGGTTTTCAGATGATTGTACGACTTCCAAATACATGCATCCCTCAAGCAATTGCATAAGTGGAACTTGACCTTAGCAATGTGGTCAGGCTTGGACTTATGGACTGAGGAACCATTAGTGCGGATATGAGTGATACAAGTACTCCAAAGGAAGAAGAATAGAGAGCAGAGGCTAGGGACTAACTTTGTCCAAATACAGTTGCCAGAGGAAGTGAATTAACTAATAATGAAACAGAGAAAGGAGAAGAAAGAAGAAAGATAAAAAACTAGGATAGTGTACCACTGTGGAAATCAAGGGAAGATGCTATGAAAAAGAAGAAGATAGTTAGCAGTGTGTAATGCTGCAATGAGGTAATGGAGAATGGGGAGTGAGACAAGAAAAAAAATCATGGTGACTTTTGGGCAGCCAATATGAATGACATGGCCCTTTTCTTACTTCTCCAGGCTGAGTATTGCCTGTTCTGTCAACATTTCCTGATATAGAATGGTTTTAAACCTCTCATCCTCCCATCAGTCTCCTCTGTCTGTAGGCAACAGAGCATAACGAGAAGAAGATAGCATGGACTCAAATGGAAAGGCTCTGCTGATAAAAACAAATTTGGCAACCAATAGAGCAGGTCATAGTCAAGGGTAGAGCCCTGGGTTTTCATCATACAAAATTTCTTCCAGACTCTGACAGTCTTTGAGTGCAATTTTTCGAACAGTTGTGAATTCACTTGGGAGATTTGTTGAATGACTGGTTGAAATTAATCACTACTATGTTTTGAGTGGTCTTTCAATTTATCAACATGGTAAATTTTAGCTCAAAGGTAAATGAAGTTACTGTGCCATGATTTGTTCTTAATGAGCAAATGTAGGTTCTTAATGATCCCTTCACTTTTTCAAAAATTTTTGAACCTACAATTTAACATTCTTTTCTAGAAATTTGCCAAGGATAAATTTTCAGTTCAAGGGACTAAATTTTAGTAAATTTGGATATCTTCTGGTCACTCGTCCTCTGAGAACTCTCCCATTCATTTTATCATCTCAGAGATAATAAGATTGCTAAGAGGATATAGTGATATATATTTTCAGCATAAAATCTTTTCAGATAAAACTTTTCAAGGCCTAAAATCTTGAACTTGAATTTATAGGTACCTAATTGTTCTCTCTCAATCTTGACTTGCATTCTGTTCTTTATATTGTTTATTCTATTCTTTTGGATATGAAGATAACTCTTGCTAGAAAGTCTGAAACCCTAATACAAGTTGAAAGTTGAGTGCCCTTCCTTCTTTCTGTTATTCAGCAATGCAGTTCAGTTTGACGGCTGTTTATTAAGTGCCTACTATGCGTTTTCCTACTGTGTGTGGGTAGCATTACAGGCTTTGGTGACATGAGGATCTTATCTAAGAGGTACTTCATTCTGATTGTCAGCTTTCCCAGCAGCCAGAAAATGAATGGCACTAATACTGTATCTGCTGATTCAAATCCATTTTCTGAATGGATTCTTTTGAGATCTTAATGCAGAACCCCTCCCCCTGCCATGTATTCACATGGTTTCACATGCTACCTGTCCTCTTTTGTTCTCATTGGGATTATTTTCAACTGAACAGCCAGAATTTCAACTTTTGGCATTCCTTAAACTTAGAAATCCCCATTCACTTTAGAAGTCTTCTAGATATAGACTTGTTTCTATCTATTCTGTGAATTTCTTAAAGCCTTGGGTACGTGTTCAAAAATCCTCACTGTATCTGTAACCTCCCTGACATGGTTCTCTCAATATTCCCATTAATTCAGTATCATTTTGAAGGCCAATATTAAGAATAAGGGTAATTCTCTTTTTTTTTTCTTTACTTTCTAAAAGGTGAAATGGTTAATGAGGTAAATGATTGTGAGATAATCTAATTTTAATGGAATAAGACTTTTGGTAAATTTATGGAGAGACAAAATCCCTTATCATATTGGGATCACTTCTATATTTTTAAGTGTAAATCTATATTTGGAAATAAGTTTTAAAATAATTTATATTAGGAAAATATCATCCTTAAATACTACTTGGCTAGGGAACCCACAGTATAATGCCACCAAAGTAGAACTTTGGATTCTCTTTTTATTTTTCACAATTGAAATGCTTTTCACTTTACTTCCCCTCTAGGATCTATAAATTTTTGTACAGTGTATGATTCCATTATATACAGGCCTAAATTCCTCTCCTTTTCCTGTCTGTGTTAGGCAACATGCCACTCAATTCCTCCAATATGGATTTAAAAAAATGTTTTACAACAAGTAAGCACTAGCTACAAGCCAACATCCAGCAAGAAAGGCTTGAAATAGGTATATTAGAAGTTTCTAGAAGGACTCATCAAGCCTGTAGTAACTGAAAGGAAGCTCTGGAAAGGCAGTTGCCTCATGAGAAACTTCTTCAGAGGTGGCCAGGTTGATCTTGCTTAAGCATACAGCCACCTACGGTTTTAAGGGTTTTTGTCTTAGAGAGTCAGGTCCCCTAAGGGAATAAATTCAGCCACAAAGCTCCATGGTCTGTATTCAAAGGGAGGGCCATATCTTCTACTGGAAAATCCACTTTCTCCTCAACTCTTTAGGATTTTTATTTATATCCCCATGATTCCTACAATTTTAAATATTTCATTTTCACATCTCTCCTCTCTACTGGACTGTAGCCTCCTGGGGGGCAGACTGTGTCTGACTCATCTGTGCATTCCCACCTCCCACCACGTTGTTGATGTTTCTTGAATAAATGGTCTGTGTCCCTCTGTGGGCACAGTGTGGTGGGTCCCAGGGAAGGGTGTCTGGGTTTGTCAAGAGTGACTCTGCTCTTTCAGAGCAACAGAATTCTTATCTTTGGTGACTTAGGGCAAGAATTCCAGTCACCGGATCTGACATTTAAATATGTTTATTTGGATGGGGTTAATATTTTTCTTTTGCCTTGTCTCCAAAGGTTAACATATTGTTTATTCTAGCCATAGGCTTCGTCATGCAAGTTGAGAAATATTTAGGAGATTGCATATGTCTTTCATATATCTTAGCATCTCAAGTTCAACTGCTGTTCTCTCTACTCTGTAGGACTGGCATATAAATGCCATTTGTCATTTCCTAAGAAATACTAGGAACCCCTGCCCTTGCTCTGTGTCTCCTTGCCATGCCAGACGTGGCAATTTCCATACAATCCCATTTTGCAGTTTATTTGGACTTTTTTTTCCACTCTCTGACAAAAGCCCTATTTCAACTCTGTTGATCAGCTCAGAATTGTCTGCCAAATACATTCTTCCCAGTCTCTGTGAAGTGTACCCAGATCCTAGCCAGGACCCTTTGTTCTGGTATCACAGGCCACAGTCCAGGAAACTAACATCTCTCCAACACCATCTTCAGCCATCACTCCCCTCCCTCACCCTCCTTTCTTTTCCAAAGACATGACCTTCAGCTGGAAGCAGAGATGAAAACATCACCTGTGTCCTGAGAGTCCCTGAAGGTCTCTGGGGACCCTTCATACCACTCATTCTTGTAGGAGCCAGTAGAAGGGGGTAGTGAAACATGGGGTTCAGGGGTCTTATCTGGCATATTGCCATATGCCCTCCACTGTGGTCTCTTGACTGTCCGTACACTGGTGCCTCTGAAGGGCACGGTCTAAACTCCGCCCTTCAGATCATCTCTCTGAGGGTTCTTCTACGTGATGGTTCCTGCAAATCTCTTTTATTGTTCTTTGAGCGTAGAATGGTGCTTTTTTTTTTTTAGCAGAATTTACCTACCACAAGAATCTCTTTGTGGAGTTTCCCTTTTCTTCTCTTCATGTAAGTTTTGACATCTATTTCCATTAACAACTTTAGCATATGTTTCTATCTGAGTGCTTTTCTCCTGAATTGTCTTTCTACTGCCTATTATGCTCATTGTCTAATAAACTAGAATATAACAAGGTGATCCTCAAACTTTCCCTTCATTTTGAGTAGTCACTGAAGCTTGAATAGAGAGCAAATAGAACTCAATCAGTAACTCAGAGGAAAGAGAAACACAAAATAGATTCTGAAGATCAGAAAGTTCTTCTAATCAATGTAAATCACTTCCCACCCTCTAGAATAAAAAGCATCTCTGGGTTGCAGGGAACAATTGTTTTCAAATCTTGCCAACTGAAACATATTAATGTTTTACTCATTCATCTGAGTAACTCATTCATTCAAATGAATTCACTCATTCATTCAACATCACTCATTCAAATGATCTATGTATTTGAGAATCTTCATCTAGCTTCCAAGTAGCTGGCATTGAGATATTATAAGGCAAATAATAAGCTTCATGATGTTGTAGAAAGAACACCAGGTGAGGAATCTAGAGAACTGGGTTCTAATCCAAACTCTACCACCGTGTGGTAGAATTCATTTGAATTCTGAATCTCATTTCCCGATCGATTAAACTGAGGCAGAAAGTAGTCCCTGCTTTTCACTGGATGTTTGGGAGGGTCAGATACACGCATACACATCTATATACATGTATAACACACACGTATTTTATAAACTATATAATGCTGTGCAAATAATACATTTTAGGAAATTATCGTTACATTTTAAAGCTAGCATGGCAACCTAGAGCCCTCATAAAAAGGACAAGCTAGAATGAACCATCCTGGACTCTGTGATTACTGAAGCAGAGCTGCCTATATAAGATTGAGCAGGTAACTCATCCTGTTTGAAAAGTTCCCCCTTATGTGAAATAGGGATGGTGAGAATCCCTGGCCATCCTCCAACAAGCTCTGCCGTCTGGCCTGAGGCTCCACCTCTTCTCCTAAAGAGTGGCTCCAGGAAGTTTCACTCTTCAGGAAGCAGTGCACCTGCCTCTCTTTTCAACTCACAACTTACCCTAAGACTTCATCCAGACAACACATCAGAAGGTGAAACAATAACACCAATATCTAAGCAAGACATCCCTGCATAAGAGTTGATTGAGATGGAGGTAGGAGGAATGTTCATTTCCTGACACTTAGATTATTTTCTACTAGGGTATAAAATGTTATACTCTAGTATTTTGCAATAGGGTATCAAATAACTTGAAGTAGAACCTAATATCCTCTCAGCTTAGAGCTTTGAACACCCATACCGTCATTCATTCATTCATTTATTTCCTACCTACAAGTCTTTATTGTACAGTTCAGCTAGGACTGCAGATTCAACCATGATCCACACTGACAAGGCTTTAGAATCAAGGGGAAAAGAACACTGATGGGTACAGACTCAAGTATGTGACATTGGGACACATAGAAATGCTATGGACCCCAGAGCCAAAATCTGTGAGCACAAAGGAGGGCATGCAGGTATGTGTACACACACACACACTCACACACAGAGGGATACACACCCCAAATTGCATCAGGACTGAGATCAAATATACTTTGCTATTTCATTTTTAAGGCTGTCATTTTCTGCAGACCAGAACAAAGGAAAACTCAGGAGGAGAACGAAGTGCAGAGAAAGTTTTATTGCTTTTGTTTGAAGTCGTCTGTGGCGAAGTTGATTGTAATCTAAATGTGGTGTTGGTTACTTTGGGGGGGTCATAGCACATATGCAAGCTAGGATGCCTAGCAATTACCTTTTGCCATATAAAAATCGAGCCCATGTACTTGGAGAAAGGCTGCTTTGGTATTTTTTCACCTGAAAGAAATTAACCAGCCAATTCAAGGAGACACAGATGTAATGACAGTAACAACAATGAGATCACATTTTCTTTATTTACTCCCCCAGCAGGTGTCATGGACAGTTCTGCTTTCCTGGGCATCTAGAAAGATAAGCCCAAATGACTCTCTTCTAATGATCTCTCGTATGGAAATATAATTTGCTTTCCTTGTGCCTGGCCCTTGCACCAACATGGTGATTTTAAGGGAAACAATTCTGAACTAGCATCCTCATGACCTTTCCCAATGACCTACTGTACCGATGGTATATTGACGTGTTTGGATTTTTGGGAAGCCCATCAGAGATGGACCCTGCTTTATAAAATTGCTTTGTAAAATTGAAAACTTAGGAGTAAAGAAAGCATTGGTAGATTGAGTCTTTTATGAAATGTACTAGAAAACTCATTAGAGTGGAGCCTTCACAGCTGACAGAGGTTCGCCCGGAGAGCAAGTGGCTCCAGCGGCCGTGCCAGAAAGCCCTGCCCATCGCCAGGGCGCACCCTCAGCCAGACCCAGATATGGAGCGGGGCAGTGTGGCCACCTACCCCGAGACCTCCAGAAAACCCTGAAGTCGCTTTAAGTTCAGGTCTCCTTATTTATCAAATGGGGTGAAAAAATGTTTCCTTATTGAGTTGAGAGGATTAAAGGACAGCTTTCTATTCATGGAGAAGAGCAAAACTGGACTAAGATGAGGGTTTTCATTGGCACCGAGGGAGCAGCCTCTGTGCACCATCCCTACAGTTGAGAAGATTTACACTGAAAAGAAACGGCAAACTACCTGTCCCTTACAGATAGCTCTGACCAGACACAGTAAATGAAGCCACCCATCTCCTGCATCAAGAGGGATCCATGGTTATGCTTTTTAATCTGAGGATCCACATAATCGGATTCTTAAAGTTAGAATCCACGTTTGTAGATTTGAGGATAATACTTTGCATCATTGGAGGAGTCTTCACGTGACCCAAGATTCACCAGAGCGTTTTCTTAATAGTGAGTTTCCCAACGAATTTCACTTCTCTTTGAATCATCTAACTGTGTAGAACCACCACCACAGTGAACTCTTGCTACACCCCTGTCCTAGAGGGACATACTATTGATCATATAATGAGGTGGTCCTGGAATCTTTGGTCATTAATGCCCTTGGAACCAGTCTAAGATTGGAGGCACTGTGACAGGTTCAGCTCTAAGGAGACATGAGTACATTTTGTAAAAAGAGATACACAGCTAGCTAGAGTCAGAAATTAAGATTGTTTCCAACTGAAGCAACTATGGTAGCTGCAGAGACCTCTGATTCAGTGGCCTTATGTGTTCTACGCGAACATTTATTGGGACATTCCTTAGACCTCCAGGGCACTCTAAATGTAGTAATGGACGATTTCAAAAGCTACTTCTAGAAATCTCCTGAAAATATTACATTTATACATGTCAAGACTATACAGATGCTTTTGTTTTAAGACATAGGGAACAAAATAATAAATAACATTATGGATGATGAAGTGGCAATCATCTTACGCTCCAGTTTCCTAACGCTGTCAAAATATTCAACCGCAAAATATTGTTTCTCTCTATCTGGCTGAAATTTTTTTGACCGTTCCCTCCACAGACTCTGTGTTCTTTAGGGTCATGTACATTTTACCTTTATAAAACAGAGCTGGATTCATTTTTAACCTCTCCTCTGTCTGTCTCAGATGCCACATTCAATTTGAGATAGATCCTTTTTCTCCTATGGCGAAAATGTATTTCTTTTAAATGGCTCACAGAATAAGAAAAAGAAAAGAAAATTGTGTTGGAAGTTCTGACAAACATCCAGATCAGCCAGCCTCACCCAATTCAATCCAAGGTTTGACAAGTTGCTCTACAGAAAAGCAGTCTTTTGGAGGCAAAACTGCTCGCCAGCACGCACGTCAGCTCTGGGAGAGGGCAACACACCAGCTGCCTGAACACTCAGGTTGCATCTCCAGGAGCAAAAAGGACGCTTCATTTTCAGCAAAGTGAACTTTCCCCCAGCTACTCAAAATGCATCTTGCTTGGCTGATTGAAATATCCTCCAACCCAGTAAGGCTGCACCACTTTTCACTGCTAACCTCTGCCCAGGGAGAAGTCAATAAGGAAACAAGATGCAAATAAATTAGCATTCATCGCTGCTGATCTACTATAAATATTTATAAGGGAAAGATGAAGCGATTTTGAGTGATACCGTGATCCCGGCCCCACATCAACAGTTAAAAACAGTCATACTGGGGAGATTGCACTTTGCATTTTTTTTTCCATTTCACATCACCATAATCACCTAATAAATATTTAAATGCACGCATTTGCTGTAACTATAAAAGAACCGTGTAAACTTGTTGTCATCTAGACACATTAGTTGTGGTGGAGTCAATGAATTTCAACAGTCACTTAATACTGCAGCCACGAGCGAGCTACCTTAAAACTGCCAGCCACGGCCTGCCAGGAAGCTACTGTAACAGCTCTGCTCACTGACTCCGAGCAAGACACGAGCTTCATTATGAATGCGAGCATTGCCGCTCTAATTAGGCCTGCGAGAAGTTTAACAACCATCCTACAGTCTTGCTGCTGACAAATATAAAAATAAAGCCTTGTTCGAATTAGCAATGTGAAGTGAGAAGGTCTAGAAGCACCAAGTGTCTGACCGGCCCTGGAATGGCTCTGACCTATAGTGAGGTTATTTTGGTTCATAAACTGCTAGTATGTTACCTGCAGGAGGTCGCCCCTGTAAAATGAATTATAGTCAGCTATATGTGATAATTAACCATGCATTAGCAAATATCTTGAACAGGGAGGCTCTGTTTTCTCCGTATTTTGACTAATAAAAGCATGAATTTGTTCAACAAATGATCATTTAGGTTGTGGAATTCTAACCATATTGGAAGGACAGAGTGAGCAATGCAACATTGTGCTGGTCTCAGAGTTTCCTTACCCAAACAGGCTGCTTAATAGGCTGGCTCTATACTATGATGCTATTCAGACTAAAAACCACAGTGCTGAGAAGACAAATACAATATACATTTAAAATAATATGAACCTTGTGCTCTTATTTACTTTAAAATCACCCTATATGTGACAATTAAAAAAAAAAAAAACAACACGGGTAAAGTTCCATGTCAGAAAACAACCTTATATTTCATTAAAAATAATTTTGAAACAGCTCCCATAACTTTACAACAATTAAAAAATACTGTAATTGTACATTTTTTTACAGTGGGTTTCTAAGAATTTTCTTTAGAAGGCTTCAAACATGCTCTGAAAATAAAAATTAAATTGCAATGTGGGAAAAAAATACTTTTTTCTGAATTAATTCACCATCCAAAAGAATACACAGGAATACAGCTGGTGGGTATCAATGACTTGGAAAGAAGTGTTTTGGGTGCTGGATTAGGGGGGAGAGGTGGGGCCGGCCTCTGAGAGGTTAATGAGAAGGGGTGTCATCTTTGATTGTCTGGCATTCAGTGAGAGCTGTCCAGGTGTTTTCACCGTTGCAGCAAGCTGTGATCAGAGGTTGCCGGCAATGGGACATGGCGATAATGCCTTAAAATTTGCAGACTTTCCCCTTCCCCCCTCAGGACCCCGATTGCTTTTCTTATAAGAAGGAATATTCCTTCCTTCTTTTTTTTCTTCTAACCTCAAAGTTAAAATGCATATTTATACATAGTATATATAAACACATGTACACACACTTACACAGATCTAAAAATAATCCAGACAGACCACTAAGGCAGCTCCAGATTTTAACCCAAATATGTGACCAATAGTTCTGCTTTAAATAGTCTACCCAAATCCATCAATAGTTTGAGGTTATCCCTTCTAAGCAGTTTCAAGAGTTTATATGTTTATAGCCAAACTGTTTCCATACGATATTCATAGATGTTATGCTAAAAGGGTTTTGTGGTCAGATATATATGAGAATCTCTGGATTAAGTAAAGTGACATAGGTTTCTTTACTACAGGACTTCTCAGAGCCTTTACTACCACCTTGGGAAATATTGGCCCAGTGTAAACATTAGATACACATAGCCAGCTCTCATTGAAAAGAGTATCTAGCTTTATAAAAAATTTCCCAGTGATGCAGAGAGGTGAAAAGAGATGTTGATTCTGAAGATCTCCTTGAAGAACCCAGTGGGCTGAGGCACAGTCACCAGTAAATCTTCCAGGACAGAACTTGCTACATTCAACGGGAGAACAGCTAATTCTAAATGGGGCTGAGGGCTTTCTTAGTTTGGCTGAGGGGCTATCCTCTTGATAATCAAAACATCCTTCAGTTGCAAGCCATTCACCCAGTCCAGGTTCTCAGGGAAAATCACAAGACAAACACATTTTGTCATCAGAGTAAAGAATCCCTTTTTTTCTTTCCACATGACGTCAAAGCATTTCTACTCTTAACCATCAAGCACCTACCAGGAAAGAACAGGTGGGTGGTGGCCATCAGCTTCTGTGAGAGAGGTGAAAACACACCCCCACTCTACACAATATTTCTAGCTCAGACCGTCCTCATATCCTGACTTGAAGTGTGAGCATCACCTTTTTGGATGAGAGCCCTTTCTTTTAACCTCCCAACATACTGGGTGGTTAGAACACAGATTGTAAACTCCTACAAAGGCAGAAACCAGCAAATTGAGTGAAGATCCTGGGAAGGGGAATGAAAGAACGGTGGCGTTAAAATAAACTCCAGACTTTGTTCTGTGAAGGTTTGGTGGTTGGTGTAGGAGCCTGAAAAAGGAAAACAAATGTGGATCCTCCAGGCACTGACAAACATCTCTGGAGGCGGGTGGCATAAGAATTATCTCCATTACCTCGTTCCTCAGTTCTTCCCCTCTCCATCTCTCCACAACCATGTTTGCTGAAAATTTTAAGAATTTAAGTTTGTGTACTTGAGTTAGATTGTAATTGTACCTATAACTGATTGAATGTTCTCAGGGCTGGCTTCAGGCTTTTGTAAAGAGTTTGTGGGAGGCTGAGACTACGTGAGAAAATAATGCATTATGAAAAGCTGGTCCTGAGTTGCGTTGCCTTGTCTAATGGAAAAAGCTCAGGCTTAGTATCAAACAGAGAGACCTGGGTGCAAATCCTGTTTCTGCCACATACCAGGGCAATATATTTAGCCTCCCTGACCTCCCTCCCTCATCTATAAAATTGTGATAGCAAGATAGATAATGCACACAAAGTGTCCAGCACACAGTAGGAGTTGAGTAAGTAATGGCTATCCTCCACTCCTTGTCTCTTGCTGCCCAATATAGACACTCATTCTACAATCATACCGTTGTGCTATGAGCCAGTCTGGACCTAGATGAGGTGCCCCTATTAAGAGGTAGAAATATCTCAGCAAATATGCTTAAAGAACAGTTGCTCTTTCTGAGCATTTATAATGCATGTGCCAAGGCTTTGTGCAAAGCAATTTGGGGGGGGGGTGCATTTTTCCTGTTTAATCTTAACATCCTCCCTATGATTTGGAGATTCCATTTCTAGTCAACAAAAGTCAAAGATGCAAAAAAAAAAAAAAAAAAAACAACCACCACCACCACCACCAAATCCCTGGTGATGAGAGTGGTTTCTTTCACCCCATTCTGCTGCCATCAGGACTGATCTTAAAGCCCTGCATGGTCTCTGCACTATTTCTTCATGGGAATGGTATCATTGAGGGAGCGAGGGAGCGAGTGTTAAGAGTGCCCCCTTTTGGTCTGTGAGAGCCTTAGAGCCCATCTGGGAGAATTAGGTGTGAAGTCTCCTTAGGCTCTTTGCAAGCCCATTCAGGGTTATTTGTGTCTTGTACTGTTGTGTCCCCTGGTCGGTCTGTATGTGGCTTTTACATTCCTTAATAAAGTAATAGACATGAAAGAATCCTGTGGCTGACGCCAGCAGCCACAGAGAACACCAAGTCTAAAGTCAGCTAAAGGTAAACATATGGAGCCATCCAAGGAATGTAGCAATAAAAATTGGAACATATCATGGAGCCTCCCCTCCCCCCTCTATTTTTCTGGGCTAATTGTGTCAAGCGGGGGAGAAAAGCAGCTCGTTGCAGACAGCAAGCCTTCATTGTGATCTGCGGTCCTCTGGCAGGGGGAGCCAGTCAAAGAATCTTTCAAGAAATAGTTAGCTTTTTTTTTTTTTTTTTCCTGACTGAGTGTTCAACTACCAAAAATCTCTCAAATGAAATCCAAAGACAATTATTTATTTTCCAGACTTAATTTAATAGCAAAAACACCCCTGGAGAACTGAATGTGGTATTTGACTTTTATTTGGGCCACTCTGGGCATCACCAGCAGCTTTATTCTCCAAAGTGTGACTTTGCAGTGAGCTCCACGGCCCACAGAGCTGTCCAGGGCTGCTGGCTGGGAGCCCCGTTCCCCTCACAACAGCGGCCTGGGGGCGGGCCAGAGACAGCACATAAATAACGCTTCTCAGTGCAGGTTTGACTCGGTATTTCTTCTCCATGGCTCGTGCTCTTCATTCTCATGGAGGGAAAACATGACCCCAGTCTGTCCCCAGACCACCTTCCCAGCCTTGTCTGACACCACAGTGGCCCCACCATGGGCCCGCTCTGCCCCTGTCATGTGGGATTAATTGATGCTTTCCCCTCTCAGCTCACTTTTCCTCCTGCCCTGCATTACCTCTGCCTGAAGTATCCCCATCTCCTCCCATAGCATTAGGTTTTAAAATATGTGCAACGAAGTCCAAGAGATGGATTCAAATCCCGACTTTGTTACTTTTTGTCTATATGTTCTAGAGAAAGTGAGCTGGCTTCTTGGTGCCTTTCCGTGTGATTCTTTATCTGTAAAATGGAAACTATTTAGGACCAACTTTCTTTACAGGGCTATGTCACCATGCAATGAGCACATGATTTAGCCAGCATGTGGCACATGATAAGCACTTCGTAACTTTTAGTTTTCATTATAGTAATTAATCCCACAAGGAAATCCTACTCAGCCTTCAAGAGACACATCGGCCTCATTTCCTCTGTGGGATCTCCAGGGAGTCTCCCCCTCCCTTTCCAGCCTCCTTTTTATTCAGTTGTTCATTGAAGACTCTTAGAGTCTTCATTCCTTTATTATGCTATTTATTAATCTGACTTGAAATCATTTCATGCAGTTAATAGCCACTTATTAGGCACATTCAATGTGCAAAGCACTTTGCTGGAGACACAAGGATGTACCAGGCATAAGAACTCCTTCCAAGGAGCCAAAGATACAAGGGAAGCCATGGCTAAGCTTGACAGTAGTACAAGGTTGAAAGTGTTAAATGCTATGAGACAGATGCAAAAAATGATGTCATTGGGTAGAGAGGGGTCTAGAGGAAGGAGAGGTTAATGCAAGTTGAGGTGAACAGGAAATTCTTTATGGAAAAGATGGTGCTTGCAGCGGATCCTTCAGGCTTTCAGTATTTAAAGATGGGAAGGGGGTGGGGAAGGGCTAAGGTAGGCAAGTGACTGGCTATCTGCATCTGTCACTCCAACTAGGATATCAGACCCCGGAAGCCAGAGAGCATTTCAGAAATGGAGTCATCACTAGGCATGTTAAGGGGTCGTGGCCTGGCTATGAAAGGGAATTGAGTGTAGCATGGAGTAAGGGCCTGAGAGACTGACAAACTGGGGAGAAAAGGGATGGCCCCTTGAGGCTGGGCCTGGTCAGGGCAAACCATTAATCTCAAGGGAGGGCTTGGTACTCCAGAACATTCCAGGTGACATTCTAATCCATGTAGTCCAACCCAAGAGGGAGGATGAGTGCATATTCTTGAGTGGCTAGTGCAGCAGAAGTGAAGTTTTCCTGAGCCTCTGGAACAATAAAAGGTGGGTTTTGCCCTGGGACAGGAACTAGCAGAGGTCCTGAACAAGAGGGTTAGGGTGGGTTTAAAACTCCAGCCCCAGATTGCACCAGCCCTAGGGACTTTGGAAGGTAGTGGCTGAGTAAACCAGTTCCTTGGAGACAGGGATGCTTGGGCCTCTACTGGGTCCCAGTGCCAGGAGCGGTGCTTGTAGGGCACCATATTGAGTCTCTGAGCAGCGGCAACTTGAATGTGCATGTGGACTAGAGTGGTGCCTAACAGAGAAGTTTGAATTTTGGAGGCATCGGACCTGGATTGAGCTCACTAGCCCTGTGACTGAGCAGACCATCCAACACTCCCAGCCTCAGTGCTTTCATTTGTCAGATGTGTCAATTCATACACATTATATTAGGATAAAAAGAGACAGTTATGGGGGCTTCCCTGGTGGCGCAGTGGTTGAGAGTCCACCTGCCGATGCAGGGGACATGGGTGCGTGCCCGGGTCCGGGAAGATCCCACATGCCGCGGAGCAGCTGGGCCCGTGAGCCATGGCCGCTGGGCCTGCGCGTCTGGAGCCTGTGCTCCGCAACGGGAGAGGCTACAACAGTGAGAAGCCCGTGTACCGCAAAAAAAAAAAAAAAAAAAAAAAGAGACAGTTATGGAAAGGGTCTAGAGTGTGGTTCATCAGACCAGCAGTATTGGCATCACCTAGGGACGTGTTAGAAATGGTCTCAGGTCCCACTCCAGACCTACAGCCTCAGAAAGTGGATTTTTACTGGTCTCCCAGGTGACTCCTATGTGCCTTAGAGTTTGTTAAACACTGGACTAGGATAGTGTTTGGCTAAAGTAAGTGCTCAGAGTAGCATGGCTGTGTGGACCCCTGGCCTACTGGTCACCAGGTGTGACTAACTCAGCCAAGACTCAGGGCAGAAGAGATGATCTCAGAGAGGTTCTTACTGGTTCCAGGTTGGAGCGGGCCTGACCCTGCTGGGGACTGCTTCTCATATTTCTTGTAGAACTTGCCCAGTGCCCTGTGCAACACACACCCACTCACATGTGGTGCACACTGGGCTTTCTTGAGTTTGTTAATCCATGAGCAGCTAGGGCTCTCTCTTTATGCCTAATTACTTATACTTCTCGCCTCATTACTTTGGTTTCCATCCTAGCACATCTTGCCATTTCACACTTTCAAATTTGCTTTCCACTTGGTGTGTTGGTAGCTCTTCATCACGAGTGTCTTGATTCTCACTGGATAAAGGCCCACACTCCCTGCTATAGTGAAAATCCTCTGTGTTCTGTTGGGAAGCCTGGGAGGGGCTCTGCTCTAAACCAGAGAACACAGGTCACTGAGCGTCCCCCCTCCCTTTCTGCTCTGGCCCACGCAATGGTTTTGGCACATCACCTCATCACCCTCCCTTTCCCCAATCATCCTCAAACCAAGCCATTAAAATCCACTTTGTGTAAGGTTAGCTCCAATCCTCCAGAGGTTCTCAAAGCAGAAGCTGTGCTGTACTCCCAGGCTTCACTGATACAGCCATCCTAGACCACACGGTGTAGGTAGAAAGACTTAAGCATGAGCTCGAGAATGCAGCTGGTGGATTTAATACTGGCTTAAATGCCTTGGACCACATATTTAGCCACTTACTGTGTGACCTTGAGTAAGCTACCTATCCTACCCAAGCCTCAGTTTCTCTGTGTATAAAGTGGGGAAATAATTATACAGGATTCAATGATATCATCCAAGTAAAACGCTAGTATAGTTCCTGGCACATTACGAGTGCTCAATAAAGTTTGCTATTAATATTAGGCTCACCTTATACAAAGAGGTTACTCTCTGCCCTCCTTTTCCCATTTAATAAGCAAACAGACAGCTCAGACTTGGAATGGAGTTCTGGTGAGCTCCACCCAAATGGAAGCCAAGTGGTGCCTCATAATCCCTGAAAAAACAACAGGTAACCTCCAAACTACACACCCAAAGGAGCCAAGACCAATGCTTTAGTGCCCATTAATCCCCGTCTGGCTTTCTATAGGAAATATGACCACTTTTTTTCAGTGACTGTAATTTGTGGATTAATTAGACTATTTGATTTTCTTTCTCTTTCTTTCTGATGGCCAGAGGACCTCATTAGCACCTCCATTAGCATTTGGTCAGGGAAGGAAGAAGCAGTGGCAAGTTCCAACAGCCTGAAGCAGCAGAAAAGAGTAGAGCATGAATTAAGTTTTCTCTCTGGATCCTGAGTTTGAGATGTGGGCAGGGATGAACAATTTATCCATTCACACATCACACGTTTATTTAGTCCTTGTTGTGTGCACAGTATGCTTCTAGTCATTGTAGGGGACAGAGGAAGCAAACTACTCCTGGGGTCAACTACAAACATACATAGAAAAACAAATCGACAATATGGAAGTAAATGGCAGTAACAAAGCAGATCTCATTCACGTTTGCTTCCCGAGCTTTAGTTTCCTCTTCTATAAGGTGAAAATATTGGACTATAGTAAAATTATAGACTTTCAAGCTTGGAAGGGACCATAGAAGTCTTCTATACCATATTATTTTCTGTCAGAAAATAATGGCATATCAGAAGTTGACAGATCTCCAGACAGGACACCCACTATCTCAGGAGATAGCTCTTAACTGCATTAACATTTTATTTTACTGAAAAATTTATCTCCCTATAACTTCCTCCTGCTCGTATTATTTCTGAAAGCTGACCAATTCTCAGAAAGCCAATACTCAGAATTCTTCTAGTGGTAGATTCCTTCTATGCCAGTTTTTAGAAAGCCAGTCTGTTAAATGGCCAAGCCTGATCTTCAGCTGGTAGGTCTCAGTAAGACTATGTCAGTTATTAAAGCACTCTCTATCAGTGATTGATAACAACCACTCAACTTACCTCCTTCAGATTCCCCACTCCTACTCCAGTGTCCTGGCACCTTCCCAATCAACCTTTCCACCCTTCCCACGATTGAGAAAACAAAAGCTTAGTGCCTAGTACAACAAGAAGATCCTCAAGGCTCTGTGTCAACCCTATAACCAATATCCCTTCTGATTGGTCCTTGCTTATGCTGTACTGATTGCTAATATTTTCATATCACTCCTGTGAATGGTCCCTTTACCCTCTGGACCAAATGGGCTAAACCGAAGTATCTTTCTATATGTATTTGAAGACAACTGTCCCATCTACTAACTCTGAATATTTCCATTCTCTCTCTCTCTCTCTCTCTCTCTCTCTCTCTCCCTCTCTTTTGGATACTCTCCCTTTGAATGTGTTCCATTTGGCCACTATACCCTTTGGTGTGTTATTCCTGGTGGAGGTTGAATTGCACAGAATGGAACAGAAGTCCCCTTACCCTTGTAATGTATACTTTACCTCTAGCAATGTAGCCACAGATAATGTCACCCTTAAGAGGCTTATTAGATATAAAATTCTAAGAAACTAAATACAGTCAAAACACAAGGCATTACATAAAGAATGTCCAGTTTGAGATTAAGCTATTGCGTACTCTTAGCTCATAGGATTGGAGATCATTAACAGCTAGGGTGCTAGTTCTCTGGAGGATGTTTAATCAAGAGTCTTGAGGAGGAGCAGAGAAAAATGATTATAGGTGCAGGAAACTACATGAGCAAGGGAGAGAAAGCAGGAACATCCCCAGAGTGACTTTGGGGAAAAGTGAGTCAAACACACTGGAATAAGATCTTCTTAAAGGAAGTAGGGAGAGATTGAAAAGGTGAAGGGGTGGGGTAAGGTGGGGGTCTAGACACTATTTTGCAAGTAATGTGGAGTCAGAGCTTTTTAGCTGGGTAAGGATATGGTCACAGTGCAGTTCTAAGAAAAATAATCACTAAGTGCTATGACAAAGGAACTAGAGGGGCAGGGATTTAGGTTAAAATGTCAGGATAATGAGAAAGAAAGAAATAAGCTCAAAAAGCATTAAAAACATGGAAAAGGACCCCCACCATACCCTGGCCTGCAGTGGGACATTTCTGTGCTCCTCTGTGGGACTCATCCCTTGGGCCTGCTGTCAGAGGACCTTGGGGTGACCTCCTCGTGTCTGGGACACCAACATGGATCTCACCCTCAGTCTCTGGTAAAGAAAATGGGAAAACCACCCAGGATGGTGGGGCATGCCCTCAGGGCCTGACTCAGGAGGTGAAACTGAGGCTCATAAATGTTCAGTTAACCACGATCCAGAACACAGAGCTGCCATGTGGCTGACAGGGTCTTGGTGCTCCGACGGATGTCAAGCCTGAGGCTCTGAGGTGGGAGAGCTGAGTTCAAGACATTGGACCACCAGAGACCTCCCGGTCCCACATAATATCAATTGGTGAGAGCTCTCACAGAGATCTCTGTCTCAACACTAAGACTCAGCTCTACCTAACGGCCAACAAGCTCCAATGCTGGATGCTCCATGTCAAACAACTAGCAAGACAGGAACAAAACCCTACCCATTTGCAGAGAAGCTGCCTAAAATCATACTAAGTTCACAGACACCCCAAAACACATCACCAGATGCAGCCCTGCCCACAAGAAAGATAAGATCCCGCCCCACACAACAGAACACAGGCACCAGTCCCCTCCACCAGGAAGCCTACACAACCCACTGAACCAGCCTCAGCCACTGGGGGCAGACACCAAAAACAATGGGACCTACAAACCTGCAGCCTGTGAAAAGGAGACCCCAAACACTGTAAGTTAAGCAAAATGAGAAGACAGAGAAATATGCAGCAGATGAAGGAGCAAGGTAAAAACCCTCCAGACAAAACAAATGAAGAGGAAATAGTTTACCTGGAAAAGAATTCAGAGTAATGATAGTAAAGATGATCCAAAATCTTGGAAATAGAGTGGAGAAAAATACAACAAATGTTTAACAAGGACCTAGAAGAACTAAGGAGAAAACAAACAATGATGATGAACACAATAAATGAAATTAAAAATTCTCTAGAAGGAATCAATAGCAGAATAACTGAGGCAGAAGAATGGATAAGTGACCTGGAAGATAAAATAGTGGAGGTAACTACCACAGAGCAGAATAAAGAAAAAAGAATGAAAAGAATTGAAGACAGTCTCAGAGACTTTGGGACAACATTAAACACACAAACATTTGAATTATATGGGTCGCAGAAGAAGAAGAGGAAAAGAAAGGGACTGAGAGAATATATGAAGAAATTATAGTTGAAAACTTCTCTAACATGGGAAAGGAAATAGTCACTCAAGTCCAGGAAGAGCAGAGAGTCCCACACAGGATAAATCCAAGGAGAAACACGCCAAGACACATATTAATGAAACTATCAAAAATTAAATACAAAGAAAAATATTAAAAGCAGCAAGGGAAAAGCAACCAATAACATACAAGGGAATCCCCATAGGTTAACAGCAGATCTTTCAGCAGAAACTCTGCAAGGCAGAAGGGAGTGGCAGGACTTATTTAAAGCGATGAAAGGGAAAAACCTACAACCAAATTACTCTACCCAGCAAGGTAGATTTGACAGAGAAATTAAAACTTTTACAGACAAGCAAAAGTTAAGAGAATTCAGCACCACCAAATCAGCATTACAACAAATCCTAAAGGAACTTCTCTAGGACAGAAACACAAGAGAAGGGAAAGACCTACAAAAACAAGTCCAAAACAATTAAGAAAATGGTAATAGGATCATACATATTGATAATTACCTTAAATGTAAATGGATTAAATGCTCCAATCAAAAGACATAGACTGGCTGAATGGATAAAAAAACAAGACCCATATATATGCTGTGGACAAGAGACCCACTTCAGACCTAGGGACACATACAAACTGAAACTGAGGGGATGGAAAAAGGTATTCCATGCAAATGGAAATCAAAAGAAAGCTGGAGTAGCAATTCTCATATCAGACAAAATAGACTTTAAAATAAGGACTATTAGAAGAGACAAAGAAGGACACTACATAATGATCAAGGGATCGATCCAAGAAGAAGGTATAACAATTGTAAATATTTATGCATCCAACATAGGAGCACCTCAATACATAAGGCAAATGCTAACAGCCATAAAAGGGGAAATCGACAATAACACAATCATGGTAGGGAACTTTAACACCCCACTTTCACCAATGGACAGCTCAACCAAAATGAAAACAAATAAGGAAACACAAGCTTTAAAGGACACATTAAACAAGATGGACTGAATTGATCTTTATAGGACATTCCATCCAAAAACAACAGAATACACTTTCTTCTCAAGTGCTACTGGAACATTCTCCAGGATAGATCATATCTTGTGTCACAAATGAAACCTTGGTAAATTTAAGAAAATTGAAATCGTATCAAGTATCTTTTCTGACCACAATGCTATGCGACAAGATATCAGTTACAAGAAAAAAACTGTAAAAAATACAAACACATGGAGGCTAAAATATATGCTATTAAATAACCAGGAAATCAATGAAGAAATCAAACAGGAAATGAAAAAAATACCTAGAAACAAATGACGATTGAAACACGATGACCCAAAACCTATGGGAAGCAGCAAAAGCAGTTCTAAAAGGGAAGTTTATAGCAATAAAATCCTACCTCAAGAAACAAGAAAAATGTCAAATAAGCAATCTATCCCTACACTTAAAACTAGAGAAAGAAGAATAAGGTCAGTAGAAGGGAAGAAATCATAAAAATCAGAGCAGAAATAAATGATATAGAAACAAAGAAAACAATAGAAAAGCTCAACAAAACTAAAAGCTTGTTCTTTGAGAAGATAAACAATATTGATAAACCATAAGCCAGACTCATCAAGAAAGAAAGGGAGAAGGCTCAAATCAACAGAATTAGAAATGAAAAAGGAGAAGTAACAACTGACATGGCAGAAATACAAAGAATCTTGAGAGATTACTACAAGCAACTCTATGCCAGTAAAATGGACAACTTGGAAGAAATGGACAAATTCTCAGAAAAGCACAACCTTCTGAGATTGAACCAGGAAAGAAATAGAAAATATAAATGGACCAATCACAAGCACTGAAATTGAGACTGTGATTAAAAATCTTCCAACAAACAAAAGCCCAGGACCAGATAGCTTCACAGGTGAATTCTATCAAACATTGAGAGAAGAGCTAAAACCCATCCTTCTCAAACTCTTCCAAAATATAGCTGAGGGAGGAACACTCCCACACTCATTCTACAAGGCCACCATTGCCCTGATACCAAAACCAGACATAGATGTCACAAAAAAGGACAACTACAGACCAATATCACTGATGAACATAGATGCAAAAATCCTCAACAGAATACTAGCAAACAAAATCCAACAGCACATTAAAATGATCAGACATCACGATCAAGTGGGGTTTATCCCAGGAATGCAAGGATTCTTCAGCATATGCAAATCAATCAATGTGATACACCATATTAACAAACTGAAGGATAAAAACCATAAGATAATCTCAATAGATGCAGAAAAACCTTTTGACAAAATTCAACACCGATATATGACAAAAAGTCTCTAGAAAGTAGGCATAGAGGGAACTTACCTCAACATAATAAATGTCATACATGACAAACCCACAGCCAACATCATTCTGAATCATGAAAAGCTGAAACCATTTCCTCTAAAATCAGGAACAAGACAAGGGTGCCCACTATTATTCAACATAGCTATGGAAGTTTTAGTTACAGCAATCAGAGAAGAAAAAGAAATAAAAGGAATCCAAATTGGAAAAGAAGAAATAAAGCTGTCACTGCTTGCAGACGACATGATACTACACACAGAGAATCCTAAAGATGTTACCAGAAAACTACTAGAGCTAATCAATGAATTTGGTAAAGTACCAGGATACAAAATTAATGCACAGAAATCTCTTGCAATCCTATACACTAATGATGAAAAATCTGAAAGAGAAATTAAGGAAACACTCCCATTAACCATTTCAACAAAAAGAATAAAATACCTAGGAATAAACCTACCTAAGGAGATAAAAGACCTGTATGCAGAAAACTATAAGACACTGATGAAAGAAATTAAAGATGATACAAACAGATGGAGAGATATACCATGTTCTTGGATTGGAGGAATCAATATTGTGAAAATGACTATAGTGCCCAAAGCAATCTACAGAGTCAATGCAATCCCTATCAAACTACCACTGGCATTTTCCACAGAACTAGAACAAAAAATTTCACAATTTGTGTGGAAACAGAAAAGACCCTGAATAGACAAAGCAATCTTGAGAAAGAAAAACGGAGCTGGAGGAATCAGGCTCCCTGACTTCAGACTATACTACAAAGCTATAGCAACCAAGACAGTATGGTACTAGCACAAAAACAGAAATATAGATCAGTGGAACAGGATAGAAAGCCCAGAGATAAACCCACACACATATGGTCACTTTATCTTTGATAAAGGAGGCAAGAATATACAGTGGACAAAAAAGAGCCTCTTCAATAAGTGGTGCTGGGAAAACTGGACAGCTACATGTAAAAGAATGAAATTAGAACACTTCCTAACACAATACACAAATATAAACTCAAAATGGATTAAAGACCTAAATGTAAGGCCAGACGCTCTAAAACTCTTAGAGGAAAACATAGGAAGAACACTCTGACATAAATCACAGCAAGATCCTTTTTGACCCACCTCCTAGAGAAATGGAAATAAAAACAAAAATAAACAAATGGAACCTAATGAAACTTAAAAGCCTTTGCATAGCAAAGGAAAACATTCTCAGAATGAGAGAAAATATTTGCAAATGAAGCAACTGACAAATGATTAATCTCCAAAATATACAAGCAGCTCATGCAGCTCAATATCAAACAAACAACCCAATCCAAAAATGGATAAAATGGGCTTAAGATCTAAATAGACATTTCTCTAAAGAAGATAAACAGATTGCCAACAAACACATGAAAGGATGCTCAACATCACCAATCATTAGAGACCTGCAAATCAAAACTACAGTGAGGTATTACCTCACACTGGTCAGAATGGCCGTCATCAAAAAATCTACAAACAATAAGTGCTGGAGAGAGTGTGGAGAAAAGGGAACCCTCTTGCACTGCTGGTGGGAATGTAAATTGATACAGCCACTATAGAGAACAGTATGCATGTTCCTTAAAAAACTGAAAATGGAACTACCATAAGACCCAGCAATCCCACTGCTAGGCATATACCCAGAGAAAACCATAATTCAAAAAGAGTCATGTTCCACAGTGTTCATTGCAGCACTATTTGCAATAGCCAGGACATGGAAGCAACCTGAGTGTCCATCGACAGATGAATGGATAAAGAAGATGTGGCACATATAAACAATGGAATATTAGTAAGCCATAAAAAGCAACGAAATTGATTTATTTGTAGTGAGGTGGATGGACCTAGAGTCTGTCATACAGAGTGAAATAAGTCAGAAAGAGAAAAAAAATACCATATGCTAACACATATATATGGAATCTAAAAAAAAAAAGAAATGTTCTGAAGAATCTAGGGGCAGGACAAGAATAAAGACACAGACGTAGAGAATGGACTTGAGGACACAGGGAGGAGGAAGTGTAAGCTGGAATGAAGTGAGAGAGTAGCATTGACATATATACACTACCAAATGTAAAATAGATAGCTAGTGGCAAGCAGCCACATAGCACAGGGAGATCAGCTCAGTGCTTTGTGACCACCTAGAGGGGTGGGATAGGGAGGGTGGGAAGGAGACGCAAGAGGGAAGGGATATGGGGATATATGTATACATATAGCTGACTCACTTTGTTATACAGCAGAAACTAACACAACATTGTAAAGCAATTATACTCCAATAAAGATGTTAAAAAAAAAAAAACTTAGAAAAGGAGTGGATGGATGGCTAAATGGATAATAGTAGATGGAGTAGGTTGGGGTAAAAGGTTGCAGGAATAAAGAAAATACTATACTTTTGAACGTAGGGAACTAGAAGAATAAGTAGCATCTGGAGAGGGACAGAACATTCCAGAAAGGGAGCCTGGTATTGGCAAGTTAATACACAAACCTGAATTCAGTGTGATGGTGCAATCCTCTTTAGAAGTGTTAAGAAAACAATTGGAATTGTGCAACAAGTAGTACATTCTAGGAAGTTCTCTATTAGGGTAGATTACTCATTTTATAAGTTAGCTTTCTGATTTTCTTTTATTTTCATGCCAGTCCAAGTGTTACCTGACAGAGCTGGGGTAACTAGGGGAGACCATTTCCTGGGATAGGAGGGGCCTAAGGGTTGGATTTAGTTGGGAATGGCATATCCCAAGATTGCCAAAGGCCATTCTAATAGACAGCATTGAAATAGGAATCAAGGTCCACACCAGGAAGAAAATGCCATGACTTAAGTTCAAAAGGGGATGAGAGGATGGGGAAATTTTGTTTGTGGGAGAACAGGATGGAGTGAGATGCAGAAATAGTCTGTCAAACAATGTAAACCCAAGGCTGTGGATGGCAGGTTGATGCCAGGGAACTCCCTTTCCTGAAATGATAGTGACAATGATGACAAGAGTAAGTGATTCAAATATAGTTGAGTAGGGCGATAGCGATGCAAAACCTGTGTTGAAAGAATGAATACATGCTGATGATGGAAGAATGCAGCATCATTTGAGAATGAGGCTAGGGACAGGAAACCCAGGTAGCTATTTGAGCTTAAATTAATGGATACAATATCGCTGCCAGCAGTAAAAACATAAGAAAGAAGGATTTGGCTAATACATTTTGCACAGCCGTGTTGAGTGAAATAATGCGTGCTACCACTTACTGGGAGCTGATTAAGTGCCAAGTGAGATGATGATCATGTCTTTTCATATGTTTTTTCTCATCGTTGCAACAATCCTGACAACTAAGTTGAGGAAACCAAAGACGCTTAAAGCGATTAAAGGACTCCATCTAGAAGTGACAGGTCCAAGGTGTAGTTCATGAGTAAAAATTTCAACATTTGCTCCAATCTGTGTACAAAGGATATGGGCTAAATTATTAAAGTATGGTTGAACTTAGAACATAAGTGATAACTCTGATATTGTACTGAATTCATACAAACAGCACTTAAACATGCTTTAAGTTTTTCTATCAAAAACAAAACAAAACATGTCGAACATGTCCTTTCCCTGCTTGTTACAGCCCTAGTCTGGATTCTTCTCTATCCAGTTTCACAGAATTGTAACCTTGCTGCCTCCATTCCACATTTTCTAGTGGCTGGTGTGATTCTCCGCACTGCTGCATCACAGAGCTTTCTGGAAGGTCACCAATGACTACCAAGGCTCTCAACTCAAAACACCTTCACCCTTCTTGACCTCTGAGTGGCATTCAGAACTGTTGACAGCTCCCTTCCTTGAAATGCACTTTTCTTTTGGCTCAGGAACTTTACAAACTCTAGGTTTTCTCCTTACTTACTTGGCTGCTCCTTTGCTATCTCATCTCTCTTTTCTCTGTGTCTTTAAAAGTCAAAGTTCCTCAAGGTCCAGTCCTAGAGTTCTCCTCACATCACTTGTTTACTCTTCCCCTAGGCAATTATGCCCATGATTTCAATTACCGTCTATGTGACCATCCCACATTTATATATCTAGTTTGGATCTCTGTTCTGAACTCCAGACCCATATGTCAAACTGTTTATTACATGTCTTACAAATCCCTGTGCATCAACTTGTTCAAAACTGAAATCACCTTTTCCAATCTTTTGACTACCTCTTCCTCCTCTCCAAACCTCCATGGTCCTTATCTCAGGAAATGGCAAACTTTCCTCTAGTTGCCAAGGTATGAACCCTTTCTGTGAATCCCTTTCTGTATCAAATTAATCAAAAAGGTATCTTGATTTTATTTCCTAAATATCTCTCAAATCAACAGATTACAATTTCCTTGAGGGAAGAGACAAACTCTCTTTTGCTCATAGCAGTAAACTTAGTACATTACATGGTGCCTAGCAGAGAATGAATGTTCAATAAATATTTGTGGATTAAATGAATAAGTGATTCAACCTATTTAGTTCTTACTATTTTTTCTACTGCTCTTCCAGTACAAGCTACCCTTATTTCTCAGCTGGGCTACCCAACTTAGAGGGTTGCTGGGAGGGTTAAATGTATGTTAATATATGTAAAACACTGGAACAGTGTCTGGCACATTGTAAGTCCTCAACAAATGTTAGCTGTCATTAGCAGTAGCAATAGTAGTAGCAGCAGGAGTATGAATACTGATAAGGGACATAAGTAAGTATGTTGTTACTGATTCTAAGGTAGAAATGAATATTCTTGATTTTATAACAGAGATATCCCCATGCAAGTCAGGCATTACAAAAAAGTATTCAAAAATTAAAGGACTGGGCTTCCCTGGTGGCGCAGTGGTTGAGAGTCCGCCTGCCGATGCAGGGGACACGGGTTCGTGCCCTGGTCCAGGAGGATCCCACATGCCGTGGAGTGGCTGGGCCCGTGAGCCATGCCGCTGAGCCTGCGCGTCCGGAGCCTGTGCTCCGCAACGGGAGAGGCCACAGTGGTGAGGGGCCCGCGTAGCGAAAAAAAAAAAAAAATTAAAGGACTTTATGGGAAAACTGAAATCCTCATACATTGCTGGTGGGAATGTAAATTGGGGTGGCCACTTGGGAAAGCACTTTGGCAAACAGTTCCTTAGAGGGTTAAACATAGAGCTACCACATGATCCAGCAATTCCATCCCTAGGTATCTATGCAAGAGAAATGACACGTGGCCCCACAAAAACTTGTGCATGAATGTTCCTTGTAGCATTAGTCATAATAGCCAATAGTATAAACAATCCAAATGTCCATCAGTTGATAGATGGATTTAAAAAAATCCCGAAAAATGGTTTATCCATATAATGGATATCTTTACACTGAAATAGTATTTCAACAACAGAAAGTACTGAAACATGCAGGTGATATTTGAACTGAGTTTTGAGAGATTTCCATTCCTCATATGGGCCAGCCTAGTGCTTTCTGCACAAATTAGTTAACATATTTGGGAAACTGAACTTTCAATCTTGGTCTCAAAAATGTAACTGTGTGGCTAATAGGGAAGGTAGTAGAGAGCCAGACTGGGCACTTCTGACTCCAGCCTTGCTATCCAGGGGTCCAAGACTGTCCCATGACTTAGAGTGACCATCAGGACCCTCCTCACCAGAACTAAGAAATCTTAGAGTCCTGTGACTTCTAGCCCCAATGATAATTCAGATTTTCAAGAATTATCCTTTTCTCTCATATGCTGGAGCATTTACTTCCTAGATACTGGATCTTTGAATTTTAATACAAGGTCCTTTCACTCTAAAGTGGACCAAACGAAAGGAAAAGTATATGTGACTTGGGGAGGGATAAGCTTTCAAATATCTCATTATTTTTCTACTAAATTTTATTTTAAAATTATATGAGTCATAGCTTTTCAAACTCAGTTGTCTCCCCAGTGGTTAAAACTGTTTTGTTTGGCATGCATCCTTCAATTCACACATATGAACTGTTAAAAATATATAATTTTGTTCATGAGAGTGCAACTTACTTTTTCTCATGCTTTGCTTTGGAGAACTTGACATGTCAGTACTTACAGACCTTCCACATTCACCTTAAGTTCTGCTTACTATCCCATTTTATGGATAACAGGCTCAAGTCCCTGTTCATCACTACAAGCAACACTCCAGCAGACATCCTTGTCTGTGGGTCTTCATACATACATGCTAGTGACTCTCCAATGTAATCACAGGAAGAGGAATTGATGAGTCAAAGAGCACAATGTTTTAAATTTTAATAGAGCTGTATTAGTGTCCTACAGCCACTGTAACAAATTGCTAGAAACTAGTGGTTTAAAACAACACAAACTTACTATATTAGAGTTCTGTTAAGTTTTAAGTCTGACATGGGCCTCATAGGGGTAAAGTCAAGGTACTTACTGCTGGGACTGCATTCCTTTCTGGGGGCTGTAGGAGAGAGTCTGTTTCTTTGCCTTTTCCAGCTTCTAGAAGCTGTCCGCACTCTTTGCCTCACGGCCTCCTTCTTCCATCTCCAAAGCCAGCAATGGCAAGTGGAGTCCTTCTCATGTTGCTCTGACCTTGCTTATGTCATTATTTCTCCTTCTCTGACTCTGATTCTTCTGCCTCCCTTTTCAGCTTTTAAGGACGCTTGAGATTATATTGGGTTCACCTGAATAATCCAGGATAATTTCCCTATATCAAGATAGCTGATTAGGCAGTATCCCAAGGCAAAATAAATAAAAGCAAAAATAAACATATGGAAGCTAATCAAACTTAAAAGATTTTGCACAGCAAAAGAAATCATCAACAAAATGAAAAAACAACCTAAGGAATGGAAGAAAATATTTGCAAACGATGTAACCAACAAGGGGTTAACATCCAAAATATACAAACAGTTCATAAACTCAATGTCCAAAAAACAAACAACCCAATCAAAAAATGGGCAAAAGACCTAAATAGACATTTTTCCAAAGGAGACATACAGATGGCTAACAGGCATATGAAAAGATGCTCAACATCACTAATTATCAGAGAAATGCAAATCAAAACCACAACAAGGTGCCACCACACACCGGTCAGAATGGCTATCGTCAAAAAGCCTACAAATAATAAATGCTGGAGAGGGTGTGGAGAAAAAGGAACCCTCCTACATTGTTGGTGGGAATGTAAATTTGTGCAAACACTATGGAAAAAACTAAAAATAGAGTTGCCATATGATCCAGCAATTCCACTTGTTTATATATCCAGAAAAAAAAAGACAACTCTAATTCAGAAACATGCATGCACCCCAATGTTCAAAGCAGCACTATTTATAATTGCCAAGATATAGAGGCAACCTAAATGTCTATCAACAGATGAATGAATGAATATATATATATATATATATATATATATATATATATATATATATAAAATGGAATATTACTCAGCCCTAAAAAGAATGAAATTTCCATTTGCAGCAACATGGGTGGACCTAGAGAATATTATGCTTAGTGAAATAAGTCAGACAAAAAAAGACAAATACTATATGACATCACTTATATGTGGACTCTAAAAAATAATACAAATAAATCTATATACAAACAGAGTCACAGACATAGGAAAAAACACTTATGGTAACCAAAGGGGAGGGGGGAGGGACAAATTAGAATTATGGGATTAACAGATACAAACTACTATACATAAAATGGAGCAAAAGGATTTACTGTATAGCACAGGGAATTATACCCACTGTCTTGTAAAAACCTATAATGGAACATAATCTGCCAAAAAATGAATCACTATACTGTACGCCTGAAACTAACACATATTGCAAATCAACTATACTTCAGTTAAAAAAAAGATCAGCTGATTAGCAATCTTATTACATCTGCAAACTTAATTCCTCCTTGCTGTGTAAGCTAACAGGCTCTGGGGATTAGGATATGGAAATCTTTGGGGAAGGGGTATTATTCTGTCAAGAACTATTCAGATGACTTTCCAATTGTGTGTTTTATTTTTTGAATTTTATTTTATTTATGTTTTATACAGCATGTTCTTATTAGTTATCCATTTTATACATATTAGTGTATATATGTCAATCCCAATCTCAATTGTGTGCTTTAATTCCCCCACCCCTCACACAATGTACGACAGTACCAATTTCCTTATATCCTCACTAATACTTGGTCTTATTATGCTTTTAAATCCTTGCCAATTGGGTAGATGAAAAATAAACCATTGGTAGCTCATTGTAGTCACTCAGAAGTTCCTTCTGACTGAATAAATGACTCTTTTAAGTTGTGTTTCCTCTATTACTAGCCAAGTTGAGCATCTTTTCACATATGTGTTTGTGTGGTGAAAAGGGCACATCACTCAGTGTAAACAGGCACAGTTCTTTCTGAGGGCAAAGTGACGGTCTTTGACAGTAGCAAAGTTTAATTGCACATACGGTTTAGCTCAGTTCACTCCTTTCCAGGAAATTCATTCTACAGAAATACTATATCCTACAGAAATAATACAGAAGTGCATACACACACACACACACATATATATATTACACTCACCCCCCCCCCCCCACATATTTGTGCACGTGTGTATCCATCTGGCACGTTTGTAATAGTGAAGAAATAGAAACATTTCCTGGTCTTGGCTTCTGCCCATTTTTCCTTTGAAGTGTCATTTCCTTATTAATGTATAGGAATTTTAAATTTGGTTATTTTTTAAGTCATCATTCAAAATCAGAAACAAGAAATAAAGAGGTGTTTCTGCAGACCCACTTCTTATTATATTTTTCTCTATTCAACTAAGAGGTGGAGAACAATGCAGAAAACATAAATATGGAGGCAAAATAGACTTGCAGTTGGAGGTACAGGTCCCAGATTCGACTCTGTTGCTTGAGCAGCTGTGTGAGCTTGAGTAAGGTCCCTTTTCTCTAGCTCTCTATTTCTCATCCATACAGTGAGATTTTTGCACTCTGTAGCTTCTAAGACCCCTTCCTGTTCTGATCGCCAATTAGCCTGCAAATTAGGAAATAATTCATCATTTCTCTCTGGTTAACTGGATCCTGCTCTGCAAAGTGTCAATGAGATTCCCACCCTCATCTCTCCCAGGCATGTATCCATCTGACCTGCTCAAATGTCACTTTGTCACTACTCAGAGACTCTGTTTTCCCCTGTGGGTATGTGACTGTCTCTTCACCTTATGATAACAGTCATAACCATCGTCATTACTATTATTCTGGCAAACAGTTATAGAGCCCAACACTCATTTTCCAGGCCCTCTGCACTGTCTCATTACAACAGTTCTACGAGGAGGCTGACGTTAGTGTTCCCACTTTACAGATAAGAATGTTGAGATACTCTGTGTAAGTTGTCCAGGGTCCCACAGGACATATCTGCACATGTCCTTGAAGCCCGTGTAGCCTGGCTCCTATACTTGATTTCTATATAGTGTATGCCAAGCTAAATAGAGCCCTTCCGTGTTTTTATCTTGCTATCTTTTAACAAAATTAGCACCACCTCTTTGAAGAAACCTGGGGCTCCTCTTCATTGTGTATACAGTTTTGAGCTTAAATTTTCTTTTTCTTTTGTTTTGAGGGTTTGGCATAGGTCTCATTTATGGTCTTGGCTTAGACTGAAGATTCGTTATGCAAAATGCCTAAAGGTAAGATTAGGTCCACCTCACTCCCAACCAGGGAAATGCAAATGAATCATGGCATGTAATTGTCAACACACAAGATTGGCAAAAATGAAATGATGCATAAGATAATATCCAGTGGTGGTGAAGGTGTGGTGAAAAGGGCACATCACTCAGTGTAAACAGGCACAGCTCTTTCTGAGGGCAAAGTGACGGTCTTTGACAGTAGCAGAATTCAATTGCACATACGGTTTAGCTCAGTTCACTCCTTTCCAGGAAATTCATTCTACAGAAATACTATACCCTACAGAAATAATACAGAAGTGCATACACACACACACACACACTCATATATATATTACACTCACACCCCCACCCCACATATTTGTGCATGTGTATATCCATCTGGTACGTTTGTAATAGTGAAGAAATGGAAACAATCTAAACTCTACTAATAGGACAAAAATGAAATAAACTATGGTAATTATAGAATGAAACACTATGAGATAATTTAAAAGAATTAGGTGTATCTATGCACACTGGCATAGAAGTGCAAGGACATATTCTTAAGTGAAGAAAGCTAGTTGCAAACCAAAATAATATACAGTTGATTCTATTTACAAGTTTGGAATAATTCAATGTCATCAAGTGCATTTATTTTATATATAATCCATGTCTGTGTATATTCCTGTATATTTTTAGAAATAAGTTCCCTGCAGGATATCCACCAGTTAATGGTGATTTTTCTGGAAAGGGAAAGGGATGGATATGGCTTAGGGTATGGGTTAAAAAGAGAATTTCACTTTTTTCTCTCTATACATTTGTCTTGCTTGGCTATTTTACAATCGTGTGTTACTCTAATAATTAAAAAAAAAAATTAAAGTGGGAGAAAAGAGAAAGAACCAGAGGCTGTAGAAAATTGACTTTCATAGAAACCAGACTAGCTCCTCATATTAATGACTCATATAAACAGTAAATCAGATTAAAGTAGCAACCACAGCTAACCTTCTGTCTTCACCATTCTGGAGAGAGGCCATCTTTTAGGAAGTCAGTTCCCTCAGGAATGAGCTTACTGTGTTCTTTAGCCCATGAACAAACTCTAGAATTATACAATGCATAACTCTTCCTGGATTTGTAAAAATAACTTCTTGCTGTAATAAAACACCCTAGGCTGCATTGTAATAGTGATTGCCCTAAATGTATAATTTATGTAACACTATAACCATTTTTTTTGTCAATAAAACGCTGCAAGAATGGATTGAATCTATGAGGCAAAGACAGTTTCATCTGTGGTTAGCTGCTTGAGGGTTTTGCCGTGCCCTTAAGTCAAAATATATAGCCCAGACACTATGCCCTTGATCCAGACCATAGACTCCCCTTCCGATTACCAGTTTAATCCTCCCTAGTTCAGTGAGCTGGGCTGCTAGAGGAGCAGTCATTCTGCTCGTAATGATTTCAAGCTCTCTTCAGATTTAATGGAATAAACTCAATGAGTTATGCCACCAGGGCTTTGCCATCTTTTACGCTTAATGGCTTCTCTTTCCTCATGCCCAGAGCAGAGCCAAAGGTGTTTCTCTCTTTGTTAAAGGTGGCAGATTCCTCATCTTCTTCTTGATCTATTTTTGTTTGCTTGTTTGTTTTATCTTTCCTCATGTATACATTTATATCAAGAGATTTGTTCCTAGTAATCCAGCTTTGTGACCACAAATATTTTTTGCTAGTGATGAGAAGTGTTTGTTTAAATATTTACTAGTATGACTTTTAGGTACGTCATACTGTGGCCTCAGCAAAAATAGGATCATATTTCAAAGAGAAAAAGAGACTCACAGTTGCCCAGGGAGAGGCTGTGAGGCATGACTAAGGGGCATTTGAGCAGGTCTGATGGATCCAGGTTCTTTGTAGATCAGGGTCCATTTAACCAGACAGAAAACACTGGGAGATGGAGAACATGGGGTGAAAACAGGACTAAGAGCCAGGAGCACAGAAATGTGGGTTCCCTCCAAGTTAAAGGAAGGAAGAAAATGGATGCTCCTTCAAGCTCAAAAGCCCAGTACCAGGCTGCCAAGGGGTAGGGGGTGTGAGCCCAGACAAATGAGACCAGGAGCTAACGCCAAACCCTGAGGAAGAAGGGAAGACTTACCCCAGCAGCTCAGGGTGGCCCGGGTCGGCACACAGGGGCCTGCAGGCCGTTCCCCTAGACTCTGGTGTGATGCTGCCAGGCTCTGTTTAGACTCCTCACCATGGTTCCCAACCAGGAACTGAGAACTCTGTGCTTTCTCTGCAAACACGGCCACCGCGGTGGCAGGCCACTCGGTTACTGTGTGTGCAGGTGACATACCTTCTGCTAGGAGTGTCCTTACAGGAGGTGAAGAATCCGATATTTTAGGCTGGCACTTCTTTCCCCTTTCCTTTCCTAGGGAAAGTATTAGGGCCAGTACTTTGTTGCCCTCAGGATGGTTTGAAGCAAAGAGTTCAAAGCAAGTGTCAGTGGGCCTAGATTTTAGTCTTGGCCTTCATCCATTCATTCAACATATATTTATTGAGTGCCTATGTTATACCAGACACTAGGCCCTGGATTTATAAACTGAACAAAAGAGAGAAAGACACAAATGAATTTTCAAGCCATTAGGGGGTGACAGACATTAATCAACTAATCCCACAGGTAAATATGTAACCACAAATTGGGTGATGAAAGAAAGACTTCAGGGTGATGAACATTTATTAGAATGGGGGTGGAAGAGGGAATACCTAGTCTGAGAAGTCAGGAAGGCTTCCTTGGAAAGTGAAAATAATAGTAAGAATTAACTAGATGGATGAGAAGGCATTCTTCTAAGACAGAAGGAATAACATGTGCAAAGATCCTGAGGTAGGAAGGATGGAATGTGATGTTTAGGAAAGAAGGCCAAGTGGTTAGCACTTAAGGTAAGAGGCAGAGGTTGAAGCCTGGCAGGGTCAGCCAGGTATTTTTTTTTTTTTAATAATAGGAAACTTCAATTGGCCAGCAATATTGTTAATAGGAGCACTCCTTGCAAACAAGCACCACAAACTAACCAACCTCTGCTGGCCTTTAGATAAAAGAAAGTTCAAACAAGTGAGGCAGAAATTCTGTATTCCTATAAAGGGGCTGTTGGTGGAACTATTTTAACTCATTCCTCTTCATTTTCTCCCAGATAGCCAGCTCTGCCTTTGTATTCTAATATGAATAGTCTCCAAGTGGTGAGCCCTTCTAATTAGCCAAGCATTGTCAAATACTTTATATGCATTATTTCATTTAATCCTCTCAACAATCCCAGTTAGTTGTTTATTAGGACTGTTCACAGATATTTCAGGTCTCTCCCATCCTAGGGACAGAATTCACATGATAGAATTGTACTTCCCACCTCACTGAAGTTAGATATGGCCATGTGACCAACTTTAGTCAATCAAAGAGAAGGTAAAGCAAGGATGTCATTTTCACGTAGAAGCATTTAATTGTCAGTGTTCAGGCTCAACTTTCCTTTCTTTTTTCCTGCCATCTGATTGTGGAAGTGCATTTCCAGATCATTCTAGTCTAATTCTCAATCAGGGGTAATTTTGCTCCCCAGGGAACATTTGAAACTGTCTGCAGATAGTTTTGAATGTTACAACGTGGGGTGGAGGGATGCTATTGACATCTAGCTTGTAAAGGCCAGGGATGTTGTTCAATATCCTACAATGCAGAGGACAACTCCCCACAACGAAGAAATATCCAGCCCCAAATGTCAAGAGTGCTGAGGTGGAGAAACCTTGGTCTAGATGGAGTCTGCATCAGCCTGTGCCTCGGAGTAACCATGAAGAGCAAGTCTCCTCTGCTGGTGGGCACTGACCATAAGCTTGAGTGAAAAACAAACCCTTGTTGTACTGAGTGACTGACAAATTCAAGATGCTTCTCACCCCAACATAAGCCCCTGACTCCAGGATCCATCGTGACCAATTCAACGGTTGCTCCCATCTTGTAAACCAGGAATCTGAGACTCAGAGATTCAGAGTAAGTTGCCTGAAGCCACCCAGCTAGGCAAAGCTGGACTTTTACCCAAATTATTTGGACACCAAAGCCTATATGCTAACCATTCTATTAATGATTAACCAAACGTTAGTCATTAAGGATCCTGCTCACAGATCCCAGGGGAAAATGGAACCTTAACCAAAAGCCATGATCCCCTCCCAAGGGAAGAAAGTGACCTACAAAATTGCTCCTGTTTGTCTGAGAGCTATTTGTTGAGAGAATTCGAAAAGACTTTGAGAAACAGGTTTACCTTATAGAGGAAGACATCTCAGGATTTCACTACTTTGCTTTTGCACCCCATACTTCCTTGTACATATATGAACTTCTCCCCAGTCCTAATTCTAGTACTTTGGAGATTCTCATTCCCTCTAGAAAAATTAGGAGTTTTAGTCACTGTTCATTTGTCAGGACCCTGGAATTTGGGTTCAAAGGCTAGTTTTGCCCTGTCCTGGCTGGGTTATTAAGTTACTTAACCTCTCCAAGACTGTTTCCTCATCTGTAAAATTAGATGGTGTAATAATAGTACTCTTCTCATAAAGTTGTCAGGGGAATTTAACCATCTAACTTTTGCAGTGGTTGGCACATAGTAAGCATGATATAAACATTTATTAAACAAGGGAAGTGGGAAGTTTTTGGTAAAGGAATGAAATGAGAAAAGCAGGGTTAAAAAAAAATGGCGTCCCATTGTCATCTAGGACGACGCAGGGATCTGAGTATCTCACCAAAAAGCTGTGGGCATACAGTTGCAGCCTATCTATTTGAGGGTGGCTGGGAAAGTCAGAGGAAGTATTGAAAGGAGCCACTACTTGGAACAGGTCTTTGGGAAATGGTAGGAGTTAGCAGGTGGGCACAGTGCAATGGCACATTTGGGTAATGCAGGTCATTCCCCTGAGGTCACTAGCTCAAACGTTGGATAAGGCACAACACTAGTAAGCTCTTTTGTAATCTGACAATAAAGAATTTTGACTGTAGCTTAGAAGTTTCCCAACAAGCTCATTACATGCAGCCCCTTAAAAATACAGAAAACAGAGCCAGGCACTGAGGTTGTGGAGCACGGGAGCAGGCAATGAATAATTGCTCTGTGTTCACCCAGATACCACCTTACATGACTTGCTCTTGCAAATTCACTGTTGTGACTCTTTAAAAACCAATGAGAATCTTTTTTAAAAAAATGGTGGTTAGCCATTTACCTTCTTCTGAGAATATGGATAGAGCTCTTCTGACAAGATCTGAAACTACCAAGCTGGGAGGGGCAGAATCCCCAGTCCCCATTTGTTTCCTGAGTTCTTGGGCATCCTGAGTCCTCACTAGAACTTCAGGTCACTCAGGGCTGGTAACTCAAGCCCAGTCTCTCTGCTCCACTCCAAGAGCAGCAAGTGCCTGGACTCCGAGGTCTTTTCAGCAGCTGAGCTGCCTTCTGCCAAGGCTTCGAGGTGGGAGGGAACCGATGCCTCTCAAATTTGATCTGGAAATGAGATACTTAATCCTTGACATTGAAGAAAAGGAGAACATTGCCCCTGGATTTTATTTTGGTTATTTTCTTTGGAGTAAGGCTTGAGACACATGCAAAATCAAAGTTTCATATGACACTCTTGGGGATAGCCTGAAGGTGAAGTGGGTATTTCAGTTTACAGTGGGTAAAAATCTCTCAGCTCCATCTCTCTCCAGTGGATTCCTGGGGAAATGCCCACTGCTTCAGTTACTCAAGTAAGAGATTACCCAATAATAATCATTTATATTTCGCTTCATACATTCTCAAGTGTTCTCTCTGGAATTTTCTATTTATTGCTCACCAAAATCCAGAAATAAGATTTGGTAGAACTGGATGGACTTCAAGATGAACCCACTGATTAATAGAGTATTATGATTATCCAGCAGTTAAATCAGTCCACAAGCCTACATATCATACGTTATCAGGGAAATGCAAAATAAAACAACGAGATACTACTACACACCTATTAGAACGGCCAAAATCCAGACCGCTGACAACCCCAAACCCTGGCGAGGATGTGGAACAATGGGGACTCTCGTTCATTGCTGGAGGGAAAGCAAAATGGTGCATCCACCTTGGAAGACAATTCGGCACTTTCTTACAAAACCAAACATACTCTTACCATACGATCCAGCAATTGTGCTCTTTGGTATTCACTCAAATGGGTTGAAAACGTATGTCCACAAAAAAGCCTGCACATGGATGTTTAGAGCAGCTTTATTTATAATGGCCCAAATTTGGAAGTAATCAAGATGTCTTTCAGTAACTGAATGGATAAACTGAGGTACAGAGAGAAAAGACATGGAAGAATTGTAAATGTGTATTACTAAGTAAAAAGCCAGTCTGAAAAGGCTATATACTGCATGGTTTCAACGGTGAGATATTCTGGAAAAGGCAAAACTATGGAGACAAGGAAAAAGATCAGTAGTTGCCAGACGCTGGGGAGAGGGAGGAAGCACAGAGGATCTTTAGGGCAGTGAAAGTACTCTGTATGATACTATAATGATAGCTACATATTACACATTTTTATGTTGGAGACACATCAGAGGATATTTACAATTGCTGAGCACACCATGAACAGCTGACCCATTTCCTCTGCCAAGAATATCCCTCTTTTCCACCCCTATCTCCGTGTCCCCTTTGTGTACCTGGTGAATTCACACATATTCTTGACGATCCGGTTCAAGTATTTCTTTCCTTCTGCAAACTTCCCTGCGGACCCAGGCAGAATGACCTGTTGCTTCCTGGATCCTCCCCAGAATGTTTGTATATACCCTTCCACTAGCTCTTCCTATTTTATTTTCAGCAGCTGCTTACACATCTGCCTCTCCCTCTAGACTGTGAATTCTTTGGGCAGAAGAGCTGTTTATTTCATTTCCATATCATCAGCCTGAGACATGGGTTTGGAACATAGCAGCCACTTGATTATGCTGGTTGAGTTAAACTGTATTCTCTTTCAGCGTATCCTACATCTGCAAGGCAATTCAGGGAAATAAATCGCTTTCATCTCATGGAAGGACCAGCCCCTGCGATGGGACTGGGCAGAGCCCTGTTACCCATTTCTCAGCAAGCCCCTCGGCTGGCACTGCTGAGGACAAGCCACTGAAGGAAACTCCTGCTCACGGCGCACAGATCTTCAGCCTTCTGCCAGCAGATGTGATCCGAGGAAGCTGCTCTGTTCCACTTCCCTGCAGTGCCTTTGGCTTTAGCCCAGTCTAGACTTGATAACTAGGAACTGCCACTGACCAGGCTGTATACTTCTGATCCTGTTCAGCTCTGTTCCTCCCCGCTCTGCCAGCCAGGGAGGCAGCCTGCAGGACTTTGGGTTGGGCAACTCCATGCTGGGGTATGCGGCACAGCAAGAGGCAAGATTCTTGTTCCAGTTGCTCATGACCTGAATTGCCTTGCTCTCCCCTTCAGTGCTGGCTGACTTTACAAAAATTATTAAAATCAGCATATTTGCTATTTCACAGATATCTCAGTAAGCACAGTCCCCAGGATCATCAACATAGCAGCCCTATTAAAGGGCTCACATGGTTAACTACCAAATACCAATAGTATGCTCACTTACATATTTTGCTGTGCACCATTTATGCAATATTTAATTTTCAAATATGCACTTTTTCCAGAGCCTTAATTTACCTGCATCTAGACCCAATTTTCTCCTTAGGACATCCATGTTCAGGTTATAATATTATAGCAATAGTGTCGTTAAAACGGAGATTCCCAAATTCCTCCTCCATGCCCAAATCATGTGGAGAACTTGAAAATACAGATTCCCTGGACCTTACTTTCCAGGTGCCTGAGGATGGCCAGGATGAGCTCAAGAATCTGCATTTTTCAAAAGCTCCCCAGGGGATTCTAATGCTTGTCTGTGTTGGAGACCCACCCCTTTATATGACTCCATCAGGGAATAAGAGGTTCCATATTCATGAACTCTCCTGATGAATAAAACTTACAAATTCAAAAGATTAAACAATTTACCCATTTATGTCACATGGTTCTAAAATTTAATTTATTAAATAGAAGCAGAAGGTATTGGACATAATTTGTCTATTTATGATGAATGATGTCTTGAACGTTAAGTCCTATGTTGTGGTCTAGTGATGTGCTCATGTATAACTGAATGTATAACTCATCGTTTGCCCCTTTACCACATGGCCCCAGATGTCCTGCTTCTCATACCTTTTCAGTGTTTTCCCTCTCTGTTTATGTTCCAGAGAACTGATGTTGAAAGAAGTAGGATCTCCAGAGTTGGTGGTGGGAGGGGGAGCACACACATTACTATGTGTTAATATATACACACTCTCTTCAATGGTTCTTTTTATTTATTTTTTTTTGCGGTATGCGGGCCTCTCACTCTTGTGGCCTCTCCCGTTGTGGAGCACAGGCTCCGGATGCACAGGCTCAGTGGCCGTGGCTCACGGGCCTAGCCGCTCCATGGCATGTGGGATCTTCCCGGACTGGGGCACGAACCCGTGCCCCTGCAGTGGCAGGCAGACTCTCAACCACTGCGCCACCAGGGAAGCCCTGTGAGTTCTTATTTTGTACATAACTATGATATGACTTCACTAGAATATGGAGTTTGGTGCATTTTTCAAGTGTTGGAGATGGATTCCCAGAGGCACTCCTTGGTAATGAATGCAGTCTGTGCCCTTAAGGAGGACAATAACTGGCTGACATGGGAATAGAGTCTTTCAAAACTATATTCTAATCAACAAACCCAACTGGTAAGTGTTTGTGGTACTTCTCAAACTTTAGTACGAAGGAGCAACTAAGTTCCTTGTTTAAAATGTAAATCTTACAGCCCCACCTCCAGAGATTCTGACTCATTAAGTCTCAGGCTGGATGCAGAATCTGCATTTTTCATTGTGTTCCAGGCATTTTGATGCAAATAGCCAATCAACCAGTACTTTTTAAACTATTTTTGGTCAGCGGCCAGTTTTATTTTTGCATTCCAATCTTCCACTGACCAATACCTGGTCCCTCATCTCAGGAAATATACAAGTCACCACACAAATGTGACTCTATCCAAACTGGTCTATGTCCTATTCCATGAGAAATATCTACTGAACATGCTGGAAGTTGTGGCAATGACAATTTGCTATAATTTTCTAAGTACTTACTCTTGAGGACTCACATGGGTCCATGGACCACACTTTGAGTATCACCATCATATAGCACCAGGTTAGAAAGATTTCATTAGATTGTGAATTGCTGAGAGGTCCCTAATCTGGTAACACTAGGAATCCCCATAATCATGGTTTGGAGAAAAATGAATATCTAAGTGGTTAAAGTGTAAGTTGATGAGGATGTAAGTTTTGGGGCATTTGGTCTTGCTCTGGGAGAAGAGAAGGGAAGCATTCATTTGTGACAGTGATTCCTTTCCTATATGATGAAGTGGGGAGGGAGGAGTTCTGATGAGAAGACAGTGGTAAAGAGCCCTTTCTCAAGAGTCTGTGTTCTTAATCCAAGAAGACCCAGATAGAATTTAAACCACAGCTGGTCGGAGAGTTCCACTTGACAGGTTGGCCAAACCCTAAGTTTTGGGAAACAAGATGAACTGAGAATGAGACTGAGGCAATGGCTTCAGCTGGAAATCTGGGCTTGGTGGAAGGAAGTGACATTACAAGACTACTAATTCTTGGTTACCCTACTGCCTCCCAGGACTTCCTCTCTCTCTAGGTAATGGCAAAGATACTGGTATTAGCTTTAGAAATATAATATCAAGAACTATCGTTATAGCTACTGTTTACTGTTACTGCTTAATTAACATGCCATAATATAATTATCATGTGGTTCGCTAGATGTATGCCAGAGTAACTTTGATTACTGCACTAAAGTCCTCTCTGTGCTATAGTTTGCTTATGCAATGCAATTGTGTTCCACAACCTGAGAGGCGATACTGTCTCCAAACATAGTGTGGCTCCCTAGGTGATGCTTACTGACTGGCTCTGAGAGATTTCTCCTATTTCATCAACTGTAATGATCACCAGACAAGGTGAATGGCACCTAAACTTGGAATCCCAGAACCCATCGTACACTCCTTCCATAATCTCATTTTCCATATCTGCTTGGTCTCCAAGTCCTATTATAACTTCCTTAATGTCCTTTGGACCATCCCATCTTCTCTGTGTTTATCACCATTTTCTTTGTTAGAGTTTCAGTTCTTTCTGAATTATTGCTATAGCCACCAAACCAGTCTCAACCCCTCTGCTCTTGTCTCCCTCGTCTGTCTTCCTTACACCCTGAGAAAGGTGAAATGATCAAGTCACTCTCCACGTAATACCCTTCTGTGACATCACCCTCAGGGTAGAGTCCAAATCTCTTAGCGTGGCGGAATCCCTCATAACCTGGTCCTTTGTTGCCCCTCAAGCACCACCCCCACCCCTTCTCATCACACTTCACTCCAGCCATGCAGAACTATATGCAGTTTCTCAAATGGAGTAAAGGCTTTCCTCAGTTTTGTTGACCCTCTACCAGGAACCTCCTTCTCCTTATATTCTTTTTTAAAAAATGTTTTTTTGTTTATTTAATTTATTTATTTTTGGCTGCATTGGGTCTTTCTTGCTGCGCATGGGCTTTCTCTAGTTGCGGCGAGCGGGGGCTACTCTTCATTGCGGTGCGCGGGGCTTCTCACTGCGGTGGCTTCTCTTGTTGCAGAGCACGGGCTCTAGGTGTGCGGGCTTCAGTATTTGTGGCTCATGGGCTCTAGAGCACAGGCTCAGTAGTTGTGGCTCACAGGCTTAGTTGCTCCGTGGCATGTGGGATCTTCCCAGACCAGGGATTGAACCCACGTCCCCTGCGTTGGCAGGCAGATTCCTAACCACTGCACCACCAGGGAAATCCTACTTTTCCTTATATTCTGTAGGGCGAATTTCTACTCATTCCTTAAGACTCAATTCCAATGTGGCCTCCTATGGACTGATTACACTGTTGTAGTGATTTGTCTAAATTTCTGACTTCTCCAGGAGAACAAGAGCCTTCTGGCAAATGGAAACTGGGTTTAATCAACCTTTGTATACCCAGAGTGAAACACTAGGTGGCATAACACCTGTAGGCACTTAATCTACACTTGTGGAACACCCCCAGAAGTGTCATGGAAGCACTATGACCCAGACCAGTGAATTGAGAAAAAGGGAAAGACAGGAAGCTTGGAATTCCAAATATTACCAACTTTTCCCAAACTAAAATCACTATTCATCTGATTTTCAAAATGTGCTAAAGGAAACATTGGTGAAGGAATAAAGCCAGGAAATTAAGCACTTAAGTAACTTGTGATCTGATCCATCACTCCCTTCCCGTGTGCTTTAAGTAAAAGTCTCTGTTGTGCCCTGTTTGACTAACAAGGCCCAGCATTTAAACAGAAATTGCTTTCTCCCCACTTAATCCACTGCCCATAGAGGCTCCTGGGTTAGGAAATTGGTGCACAGAAAAATAGCATGTCACTTTTGAGTTGTGACAAGGTAAGACTATCCATCCATTACTGTTCCTTTTCCAAACCTGCTGGGCAAATTGCAAAGTGGCAAAGAACAGCCTGGCAGGTGTGGACAGGCTGAAAGCCGCAGCTCTCTCTCCTCCTAAGCTCAGGGCATGTGATCTTGGCACTGTTTAATTAAGGTGTTGTTGGAAAAACACTTTGTTCTTCTCTTCCTCCCATCCACCTCCCAACACACATACAAACACATGCACCTTCTGATCTCTAAAGATTTGCTCTGGACAGCAGTAGAATAAATGTATTTATTGTGACTTTTCTGATTATAGAGGTGGGGGTAATGTTTGCTCTTAGGTGTTAAAATATAAATTCTAATTTCAGAGCTTTTGCTGGTTCTTTATGCAATTAAAGGTGAAGTCCTCCATTCACTTATTCAATCAATATTTGGCATGATTTCACTTTGAGCCAGGTACTTTTCTAGGCTCTGGAGACGCATCGGTTAATAAAGTCCCTGTCCTTACGGAGCTTACATTGTAGAGTAGGAGACGATAATAAATAAACTGGAAAGTATATTATACATCAAAAAGTGATACATGCTATGAACAAAAATGCTATGAAGAACACTAGAACTGTGGCTGTAATGGGGTTAAAGTGGTGTGTGTGCACGTGCACCCACACCCAGGTAGAGGGGGCTATTTTACATGGGGTGGTTGTAGGACTTCTCTGAGTATGTGAAATCTGAGAAAAGACTGTACCAGTTTCCTAGGGCTGCTATAATAAGTTACCACAAACTGGCTGTCTTCAAACAATAGAAATTTAGTCTCTTTCTCACAGGTCTGAAATCCCGAAATCTAAAATAAAATTGTCGATAGGGCCATCCTCCCTCTCAAAGCTCTAGACAAGAATCTGTTCTTTTGCAGCTTCTGGTTACTGTCGCCAGTCCCGTGGCAACATCACCTCCTCTTTTATGTGCATCTACTTTCCCTTTGCCTCTCTCTTATAAGGATACTTATGACGCATTTAGGGCTCACTCAGATAACCCAGGATAAACTCTTCTTTTCAAGATCCTTCACCAAAACACATCTTTTCCCATATAAGGTAACATTCGCAGATTCAGGGGATTAGACCATGGATATAACTTTGGGGGGGTGGGCATCACTTAACACACTACAGAAATCTAAATAATATGAGGAAGAAACAGGAAATCTGGGGTAACAGTGTTTCAGGCAGAGAGAACAGCAGAGAACTCTGAGCCTGGAGCACACCTGTCCTGTGAAAAGAAGGGCAAGAAAGCCAGCGTGGCTGGCTTGCAGAGAGTGCGGGTTAGAAGGTGTGACACGAGGCCCAGAGGTGTGCAGTGGTGAAGATCATGTAGGGCTGCAGAGAACTTTTGCTTTTACTCTGTGATGAGAAATCACTGGAAGATTCTGAGCTCAAGAATGATATGATCTGACTTGTGTTCCAACAACTGATGGATTTTTAAAGATGCACAGATATGCCTAGAATGAGATTTTGGTGGGCATGGGATATGACACACTAAAACTCTCTAGTAAGAAAGAAACAGGCATTTGGGAGTTTACAAGCAGGTGGCAGGGGAGGGAGAGGGGAGGAGAGTGATTGATAGAGAGACGCAGTGACAGGACGACAGGCTGGGACGTAAGGCAGGGCGGGGGTGGGAGTGTGACTAGCAAGAAACTCTTGGTGGCAGGTAAAGGGCCATGGTTTTCATGGCAGGGGTATTTCATCTTGGATTTTGTTTTCCTATACTATTTCTACAGTCCCCTTCCATTATCCCAAACCTTCAGTAAAGGTCTGATACCACTTTGGTTAGGGTTCCTTCTGATAAAAGCAGCCCTGACTGTTCAAAGTACTTTGGGACTATCAGGCAGGTTTGAATTCAAATTTCAGTCTCAGGACCATTTGGGGTGAGCATGGGAAGGGAGAAGATTCTGAGAGATGAGTTGTGCATAAGAGGATCTTAACTAACCATCAGGAACATGGGACAGGGCTTCCCTGGTGGCGCAGTGGTTGAGAGTCCTCCTGCCGATGCAGGGGACATGGGTTCGTGCCCCGGTCCGGGAAGATCCCACATGCCGCGGAGCGGCTGGGCCCGTGAGCCATGGCCGCTGAGCCTGCGCGTCCGGAGCCTGCGCTCCGCAACGGGAGAGGCCACAACAGTGAGAGGCCCGCGTACCGCAAAAAAAAAAAAAAAAAAAAAAAAAAAAAGAACATGGGACAGTAAAGTCCCAGCTATCAGTCAGAGTCTTGTATCCCTTTCCTATTAGATGACCACAACCTACTTTCCAGCTGGCGTGGGAAGAGCTATGCCCAGTAGAAAAGTAGTTCAAAGTAGCTGTGGAGAAGGGACGAATGTGGACCTATCTTTTATTGGGCACTTAGCCTGGACAGGCTCTTACATTAATTTTCTTTAATTTAGTGCCAACTACAACCTCAGACATTAACTGATGTTATGGATATTTTACAGACAAGGAAACTGAGGCCTGGGGAAATAAGGTAAACTCTCTAAGTTCATATAGCTAATAAACAGCAGGGTTGGGATTTGTACCAGGCCTTTCTGATTCCAAAGAGCCCACGTTCTTTTATTTACATCAGGCTGAAATCCTGGGCCCCGGCTGGGAAACTCTGGTCCCAGGATGTCCTATTTCTCTGGACATCTAGTGACTTACCTAAGTCAGACAGTTTGCTGAGCCCCTCCATGCCCATGCCTGCGGCTCATCTCAGAGGCCTGACCATCCCAATGCTTCCTGGCTCTCGTATGGACTCAGCATCCTTCCCATTCAAGGCGTAGGTCCTTCTCTAAAATGCAAAGCCTGGCTTCTTTCTCTCTGGCTTTGCTGGCTCTCTAGAACACCTGTCCAAAATAAGGAGTTCAGGGACTTCCCTGGTGGTCCAGTGGTAAAGAATCCCCCTTACAATACAGGGGACTCAGGTTCAGTCCCTGAGGGAACTAAGATCCCACATGCCACGGGGCAACTAACCCGCACACCACAGCTACAGAGTCCACATGCCCGGGAGCCTGCATGCCACAGCTAGAGAGAAGCCCGTATGCCACAATGAAGAGCCCACGTGCTGCAGCAAAAGATCCCGCATGCCTCAATGAAGATTCCACATGCCACAACTAAGACCCGATGCAGCTAAAAATAAATAACTAATAAATAAATCTTAAAAAAAATTAACAAGTAAGGAGTTCAGGAACCAGCTGGGAAGGTCTCCTCTGGACTTGTCCTGATGCTAGTTTATCAGAGACGTTGAAAATAGTGACGCGACTCTTAAAAGGCCTATTTCTCCAAATTAGCAACATTCCTTATCAATATCCACATTGGCTAAGTGTTGAGGAGACCCCTATATTTAGCATCTGAGTTCTATTGTTTGCACAGTCCCTGGATCTCTCTAAGCGGCCATTTCCGTAAGTCTGTAATAGAGCGCGCCGTCGTATGGAGATTGTAGGCTGTGTATTTGGAGCTTGGAGCACCATTTAACCCTCACTGCTGTTGTTTAGAGTGGCCCCAAATTCAGTTTTGAACTAGATAGTCTAATGATGGTAGCAATGACAGCTTGCGTTCTTGGTGCTTATTTCATTCTTAACACTTTATAGGTACTATCTCATTTAGTCCTCACGATAATCACATGAAGACCCATTTAGTAAGAGAGAAAACTGAAACAGCGTTGAAGTATAGTCATTTCTGCTATAGTGCAACATATGCATTCCTAATAATTACTACATTATTACTATGCTAAAAATTTTACAAGTTTGCTCTGCAAAATAATGCAATAAAAACCATGGTTTATAAGAAAATATGGATGGGCTATGTATCAATATTAGTTGCCTAGGGCTGCCATAACAAAGTGCCAGAAACCAGGTGCTGCAGTTCTGGAGGCTAGAAGTCTGAAGTCAAGGTGTCAGCAGGGTTGGTTTCTTCTGAGGGCTGTCCGGTGGACTCTGTCCCAAGCCTCTTTCCTAGCTTCTCGTGGTTTGCTGGCAATCTTTGACATTTCTTGGCTTGTCGATGCCTCACCCTGACCTCTGCCTTCACGTTTGCATGGATTTCTCCCCGTGTGTCATCACATAGCCTTCCCTCTGTGCATGTCTGTCTCTGTGTCCAAATTTTCCCTTTTAATAAGGACACCAGTCTTATTGGATTAGGGCCCATCATAATGATCTCATTTTAACTTGATTACCTCCAACAGATCATATTTCCAAATCAGATCACATTCTAAGCACTGGGGGTTAGGACAGGGGACACAAGCCAACCCATATGGGGCACAACACTCAAAAACCATCAGTCTCACATTCAGTGAAGGTAGGAAACTAATAAAAACAGTAGCATAGTTTAAAGCATGTGAGATGGTTAAGAAATACCTTAAGTATTGCATAAATATGGCGCTTCACCTTGGAAACATTTAATGTTTACTTGTGGAAGTGGCCTTGGAAGGGTTGCAGCTCTTGAAGCGGTGGAGGAGGGTTATCTGAAATCAGAAGGAAAGTTGTAATCCCTCCTGGACAGGTATGGCTCATAACACAGGCAGTGGACGGAGGCCGTTGTTTGAAATGTGCGTGTTATGAGTATTCCCACACGGCAGTTTTTATTCCTGGGTGCAGTTTCCCGTATTCACCTAGTATTTCTTGAGGAAATTAGGTGTGAGCAAATTTGTGTTATGCTTGAATTGTTCCCTAATATAGCAATGTCTTTGGAACAATTTGCACGTTCAAAACAAACATTCTAGCAGAAGGGACTTTAAACTGCCCAAGGTCACAACCACAGTTGAGGAGCTGGGTTTTAAGCCCCAGGTAGATTGACACCACAACCCAAGGACTTAGCCACTAAGCTGTCAAATTGTTAGCGGTGGAAACGAAGTAAGAAAAGCAAACGACTTACTACCAGGCCACTGGTAGTCAGGGCTCTTCCCATGGTAGGCAGAATCCTAGGATCTCACTGCTCCTTGAGATTCCCTGCCCTGTCTCCTGGGACTGTTTATACGATGAGTCTTCATGCCTGTGATTATGTTACATTACAGGGCAGAGGGATTTTGCAGGCGTGATTAAGGTTATTGATTGATTGGCTTTGAGTTCATCCAAAGAAATGTTATCCAAGTAGACCTAATTTATCATATAAGTCCTTTAAAAGCGGAGAGTTTTCTCTGGCAGGAGGCAGAACCATTTCAAAGCATAAGATGTGAAGAACTTTTGCTGGCTTTTAAGATGGAGAGGACCACACACAAGTGCCAGAAGACAGTGGCCTCAGAGTTGAGAACAACCCCTGGGCAACAGCCAGCAAGGAAACAGGGTCTTCAGTCCTACAATCACATGCAACCGAATTCTACTAATAGCCTGAATGAGCCTGGAGCAGATTCCTCTCCAGACACTCGGGACAAGACGCTAGCCAGCCAACAAACCTTGACTTTGGCCTTGAGACCCTACATGGAGCACCTAGTCGAGCCCACCAGCTCTGACCTACAGACTGTGAGCTGATGAATGGATGTTGTTTTAAGCCACTGAATTGATGGTGCTTTGTTACATAGCTTAGAAAACCAACAGTCTACCTTGCTTTCTGTGCCTAGGCTGTGAGGCCAACAAGGTAAAAGAAAGGGAAGAGCAAGACCCTTGCCAGTTCCTCTGGGCAGGACAGAGGGATAGTGCAGACAAGGTCCAACTTGCACCAACCCTTCCTCCCAGCCAGGTCCGGGCCCTTGTACAGAAAGGCTGCATTCTTCTTCTTTTGTACTGAATAAAATATGCTTTATGATAATGTTTTATTTTGTTTTCTTTTACGTATCTTGCTGCAAACCTTCAAGGTAAGTACTACTTGGAAATGTCATCAAATAAGGTTGGTTACCATCGATGACACATTTTAATTTTAGTTCCAGAAATTATCTAAGTGGGGTGGGGGGCACCTCTCCATGTGCCCACATGAACGGTACATACACATTGCAGGACTATTTCCCAATTAAAGTGGTTAATACATTAATCTCTGAAGCCCAGTTTGCAGTCACAATATTTTGAAAGAAGTGGCTTTAATTTGGAAATTAACCACAGCATTCTCTAGCTACTTTGAGTTGGGCCAATCCTAAGCATCTTCCTGTTTGGTTGAAGTCATTCATATCTGGATGCTATCAACACGGAAAAATGAGCTTGCCCCCAATTTGCTTTGTAAAGAAGTCAGTGCTTTGAACACAGTGTTCACTTCCCTTCAGGGAATGACATCTCTGGATAAGTGGAAATATTTTTTCAACAAAGAATCTGCTGCTCCAGATTTGTTAAAATTAGTTCGACAGTCTGTCTCCATTCCTGTGTCTAATAAAAATGAGATGTGTGAAAAATAAATTTTAATTGATAGGTAAACCATATTTTTTTAAATATATGCTGAAATATCAATTGCACAGTTTTACTCAGTGAATTTGCTATATCATACTGACAGCTCCATTTTGTTTTGCAATTTTGATTAACACTTTTATTTTGTGTCTGTCATTTGTGTTGAACCATTTGCCGACTTCTTGGCTGGGTTGGTATAGGACTTTAATGATGTCTCCACTTTTGGGTGCTACCATTATCTACAGAGGTGAATATTTCATTTAGTTCAATAGACATTTTTTGAGGTGCTACCATGTCCTAACTCTGAACAAGCTTTCAGGGAGACAGGAATGAATAATGCAGCCTCTGTTCTGAAGATGCTCATCGTATATAACAATGTTTCTCCCGTGTGTCCCAGGGATGGAGGCCTAGAATTCCTCACGCTTGTTGTAAATACCATGACGTACTGGTAAGTATGTTAACATAAAGTGAACACTATAAAACATTTTTATGGTAAGCCAGACATGATTTTACCTTAGAGTCTAGGATAGACAGTGTCTGTGGGTACCAAGACTTAAGAAAGAAAGAAAAACAAAAGGATAAGAAAACACGTAGGCACAGGGACAGTTCTACATCTAAAATTTTTTTCTGTAGATTAGAAAAGAGACATTACTATTTTATTGTGGTTTTAGCTTGCTGTTTTATTAGGAGGAGTTAGTACATAAACAAATTGAATATGGCATGTTAGAAATCCTTACGAAGTTTATCTTTCAGGTAAAACACTGCTCTCTACCTGTGTTTTTCTCCTCCTCCAAAATGTTCAGTTTCTCTCTATTGCAAATAGGTTGGAAACTAAACTACTTACCCTCACCTGGTATCCAGCTCTCCACATTCTGGCCACACCCTATACTGTGTTCCCACTTCACTCTACTGCATTCTCAGCTACAGTGACTCCAAATTGCCTCCTGTACCCCCTCCCACTCCCAGTATGCCCAGCATTCTCTTCCTCACACCTTTTCCCACAACGGCCCTCCCTGGCAGCCCCATCTTACCAAGAAGCAAGTTCAACTCAAATCCATGAGTCTTTCCCAGATATCCTCCCCCTTCAACAACCAGAGTGAAACCTTTTATTCTGATTTTTCCATTTTATTTTGTTTATACTTAGCAAAGTCTCTCTTGCAGTAGTGGTAGCAGATGACATGTAGCAGCCAGTAGGTGCCAAGCACAACTGTGTTATCATACACACAGTGGGTGAAGAAACAGAAACTCAGGGAGGTGCTGCTGGAGGTGCGCTGGATGGTTAATAGCAAAGCCACAGTTGGAATCCCAGTCTCTGCTCCCAATGACAGTGCTGCCCTTACACCCTAGAGCCTCCCTTCAGTGTCTTCATCTTCCTGGGGATACAGGCAGACATGGGTCTTCTTCCCATCATTGTGTCATATACCTGGCAGCTACTCAAAATACATCTATGGAATTGAATTGAATTATATTAGGGGCAAGAAAAAAGATGACACCACTTTCCCTGCTCTTTCTAGCAAAGTTTAAAATGATTTATACTATTCACTACTGGTGAAAGAAAAAAAACCTCTTTAAATCATTGTTAATGGGAATGTTAATTAACACGCCCACTTTTGAACTATCAAAATAAAAAAGTGTACATGCCCTGATATACAATTATACTTTTAGAAATTTCTTCCAGGGAAATAATTATAATCAAGTGCAAGGATATGTGTACAAATCTATTTCTTGCAGCATTATTGATGGCAGTGAAAATTGACAGGCAATCTAAGTGTCCATTACTTGGGGGATGGAAAAACATATCGGGGATGCCATATGATGGAGTATTAAGCAGACATCAAAAAATGGGTCTAGATCTATATGTGCAAAGATGGAAGGGTGTTCACAATATACTGCTGAATTGATACAAACGAGTTCCAGTAGAGTGAAGAGTATTGCCCTATTTTTCTCAAAAACAAAAACCTCTTCTCCTTTTCCTTTCATCTCCCCCGTCCATATATACCTATACAAATACAAACTTCTCTAGATGTCAAGTGGACTATTTTTTCTCCTCAGACTGGTGGTGAGGGTCCAAAGATGAAGCCAAGTTATGCTAAGCACCCTCCATTCTAAAGAGAGCCACAGCCATGGTGGTGGCCACTCTGTAAGCTGTGCTAGGAGCTGCCAGCAGTGACCCCACCATCAGTCATCTGCCTCCTTTTCCCTCCTCCAGGCAGATTAAGCAGAGCTGCTAAAGATATTATTAGCCTTGTGAGGTTACAGGAGTTGAAGCCTGTTGTTCAACAGGTCAACATTCAAACTACTACACCAATGAAGGCTAAGATATAACTGTGAAATAGCTGACCGTGAAATATTAGTCTAAGCCCTAAACAGCCTGGCATTTGTTAGGAGCTCAACAAACATTTGTTGAATGGATGAACAAATCAACACCTTTATCTTGCCAATCAGGAAACTGAGATGTGGAGCAGTGGTCTAGCTAAAATCGCACATGTAGGTCATGTCAGAGCTTGAACTAGGCCCAGACCTTCTGTCCCTCAGTCTGAGGTTCCTGAAAACATGGTGATCTCTTGCCTCGTTGTTGCTGCATTACAAGAGAGGATAACTCAAGTTCAGAGAGGCTTGTCCAAAGCCATTCAGTTAGCTTGTATCAGAACTGGCCTAGGCTTCCAGACTCCCAGGTCAAGCTATTTCCATTTCATCTTACAACCTTGAAGGCTTTCTGTCACCAGACCTGGAAAAGAAGCCTCAGAAAGTAAAATGAAGATCCAGAAAATAAAAGGAGAAGACAAAGGATAACAGGTGGTATATTTTATGAGAACTAAAGAAGGTTGGTGACAGGATCATGTTTTATTTCTCCACCTTTGCCTACAAATTCCCCAAATGCACACTGATAACAGGTCAGGAAGAGCCAGGCCCTTGCCCAGTGGAAAAAGTTCTGGAGCACTGCTTGATATGGTTGGATACACAGCTCATACATAAGTTGGGAAGCAAAGTCACCTTGGAACAAGGAGGGTCTCTCCTGACCTCTCAGAGTTGCTGAAAAGCCAGGAGAGCAGTGTGAAAGAAAAACCAAACATGTTTTTACAAGTAAGAGAAGATACTTGTTCTCACAATACCTCTCTTGGTTTTGCTCTAAATGCCAAGCAAAAAGCAGAAAAAAGGAAAGAAGGAAGGAAGTTACACTGCCTCAGCATCATCGGGACCCCTATCTGGTTGCCATGACAACACCTGCTGGACATTATATTCATCTTCTCTGTTTTCCTTTACATCATTGACTATGAGGACCATTTACCAGCTGGCGCCCCCCCATTGGTGAAGCCTAACCAGTATATGTCTCTGGATAGTGCTTATTTCAAAAAAAAAAATATTGAGAAATTTCAATAAAGGTCAAGATTTCCTGCTTCTCTTGAAACTTTGCAAGTTATGACACCTCAAGGCCTGAATTCCCACAAGGTTATAATAGGCTTGAATTTAGTATCTGATGAACCCTTCCTTGGAGGGCAGGCTCTCCAATTTGCCATTGGTGTCACCTGGCTGCTTCTCTCCTCCATGGTACCTGCCTGGGGACATTTGAATTTGAATCATCTTTTTGTCAACTGGTGTTAAATCAGCAAGGTTTCACCTAAATATGCCATTTCCACTGCTATTGGAGGACTACTCAAGAATAGGCAAGTGTTAGCCTACAGTATTTGTTTTTCTCTTTCTGACTTACTTCACTCTGTATGACGGTCTCGGTTCTGAAGAACCTAGGGGCAGGACAGGAATAAAGACGTAGACGTGGAGAATGGACTTGAGGACACGGAGAGGGGGAAGGGTAAGCTGGGACGAAGTGAGAGAGTGGCATGGACATATACACACTACCAAATATAAAATAGATAGCTAGTGGGAAGCAGCCGCATAGCACAGGGGGATAAGCTCGGTGCTTTGTGACCACCTAGAGGGGTGGGATAGGGAGGGTGGGAGGGAGACACAAGAGGGAGGAGACATGGGGAGATATGTATATGTATAGCTGATTCACTTTGTTATACAGCAGAAGCTAACACACCATCGTAAAGCAATTATACTCCAATAAAGATGTTAAAAAGAAAATAATAAGCAAGTGATGCTCAGATCTAACCATGTGTGAACTTTCCAAAGTGATTTCCACTAGCTAAGGTTCTATCTAGTCTCTAATGCAGTTGATCTTGAATGTCAGCCTGGGTTTTCCTCTAGCAGCCCGCTGCTCTTAGTGTCCATAATGCCAGCGGTCCCTGCTCCCTGGCTGCCTGTTCTTCTCACTCCTGGACAGCTCCACTTTCATACTCTGCTTAAACTGGGAATCTAAAAATAGTCAATCATCACAGCACTGACATAATGCTTCTGTTGTTCCGAGAGCAATTCTCTATCAGAAGAATTTTTTCAAGAAGGAGTTATGTTTAAGTTAAAAAATGACATGTGAAATGACTTCGAGCTCTTACAGTTTCACCCTGTTCCCACCCCCTGGACACAGAAGCACCTTTTAAAAGGTCTGGTTACAAAGAAGAGTAGGAAGGAGTGTGGACCATGGTTCTGCTTGGAATTGCAAAGATTGGTTTGACTTAACCTGTGCAAAGCCTTCAGTGTCTGGTCTAGCATCTGACACAGAGTAGGTGCTCAAAAGTATGTTGGAGGAAAGACAGAGAGGTAGAAAGTTACCCAGTACATATGCTTGAGTTTCTCCATTTTTTTTTAGTGACGTTTATTGAGTCCCTACAGAATGTAAAGTGTTTTTCTAGGCACAGTTGAGTTTCATTCATTTACTTATTCATTTCTTTGTTCCCTAAGTGACTACTTTGCTTTCCTGCAATTCCCATTTGCATGTGTGATCACCAGCTCATAATCTCATCACTCACCCAAATATTCTTCAGGGGTCAAGTGCTCCTCCATCATTAGCAGTCACCACAATGTCACTGATATCTAAAATTGACAGGAAATCTCCTACTTCTGTTTCCCGTGGTATAATATGGAATCTCAGCAATCACCCAGGAAAGAAAATTCTCCAGTAGCTTTTTCTATAGACTAGAATGATTCACATCCTCTCGAATTCAGCTAAACCCTAGAGAGCTCTCTATGAGAGGTACAATGGCAGGCTGTCCTCCACTGAACCAAGTTCATGAACAATACCTTCTAACATCTGGAGAGTAATTCGCCAATCGGTAAGTCACGATGCTGTTTTATCGGACCATGATTAAGCCAGTACACCTCCCAAGAGCATAAGGGGTAGCATGTAGTAAACATTTAATAAACTTTTGATGAAATGAATGAATGAATACACAGAGAATGAACAGACAAACTGGGCACTGATTTTACAAGTAAAACGGAGACCTGAAAATTATGGGGCTGCTGTTCTCTTTTTTTTTTTTTTTCAATTTATTTATTTTATTTTTGGCTGCATTGGGTTTTTGTTGCTCCTTGCGGGCTTTCTCTAGTTGCAGGGAGTGGGGGCTACTCTTTATTGTGGTACGTGGGCTTCTCATTGAGGTGGCTTCTTTTGTGGAGCACGGGCTCTAAGCACGCAGGCTTCAATAGTTGTGGCTCGAGGGCTCTAGAGCGCAGGTTCAGTAGTTGTGGCACACGGGCTTAGTTGCTCCGCGGCATGTGGGATCTTCCTAGACCAGGGCTCGAAGCTGTGTCCCCTGCATTGGCAGGCAGATTCTTAACCACGGTGCCACCAGGGAAGCCCCTAAGCTGCTGTTCTAATCAGTACATCAATCTCTGTTGGATCAGCAAATCTTTCTCTCTCTCTCTCTCTCTCTCTCTCTCTCTCTCTCTCTCTCTCTCTCTCTCGATGACCTAAATGCATAGCTTTTTTGTTTTGCTTTTATACAATAAATGTGGAACTCTGACAAGGTTCAGTGCATCCTATTCTCTGTGGCAGGGATTTGGGAGATCAGCAGGCTTCCTTCACCTTCTGACAGCAGAGCTCATGGAGACTCAAAAATATCAAACCTTCCAGACAAAATTTGGAAGAGCAAGAGGAAATTTTTTTTTTTTTGGTTGCATCAGGAGAGAAAATCCGGGCACAGTGGAAAGGCATTTTATTTTTCAGATGAGAACCCTGAAAAATTAATGAAAGGCATGCTATTTTATTTCCTGGACACAAATCTCCAGTCAGATTCTAGGGTCCCAATTTTCTTGGCTATAGAATTACAGCAATGCTTTTTAATTTTATGTTTTTATGCTTTACATTGGCCTTTTGGAAATTAATATACGTATTTCTTGCTCACTGGACAAAATTCACACAAAATAGAAATATATATTAAATGGAAGTCATTTTGTTCCCTCTCCCCTCTACTCTCCACCTTCCAGCTCCCTGAAGAATAAACTCTGAGGTGGAGATTAGCCTGCACAGTGGTTGCTAAGAAGTGCCCTTGGTCACCAGAGTCACAGAGGAGTGAAAGAAACAGGACTGGGCAGAGGGAGAAGTTGAACTGTGATGTGGTTTCCAAAAAGGCTGGAGTTGATTCATAGGGGGAACTTGGGAGCTGGGATGGACTGTCAGAATTGTCCTAAAGGGAGGCAAGGGGTCTTTGTATGCCACCCCTTCCACTATACACTGGATGTGAGCCATCCTTCAACCCCTGCAGAAGGGGGTGTGAACTTGGAGGAGGCAGCTCCCTTCATCAGAGGGCAGTTCCTGGGGAGGGAGTGAGCTATGAGCCACCAGTACCTAACTAACACTTTGATCATTAGCCTTGTTTGCTTTCAAGAGAGAATTGGGTGGCACCCTACAGAAATACACTGTATTATTGTCTTTCCCAAACCCACACACTTTCCATGTCTCTATGAACACGTGAAACACACACACGCACTCACACACACACACACACACACACACACACACACACACTAATATAATAGTTAAGAACATGAATTCTGAAGCCAACCTTGGAAATTTACTTAGTCTCTCTCGGCCTTGATTGCCTCCTTGGTTAAAATGGGATGGGGGATGGTGACAACAGTACCAATCATAGAGCCATATAATTATAGAAGATGAAATGGGAAAAGTTCTGACACATAGAAAATTCAACTCCTTGCTTTTGCCACTCAACAATTGTCTTGGACAAGCTTCTCTGTTATTCATACAGAAGTACTTCATTCTCTTTAGTAGCTGAATAGTATTCTTGAATATTGAATCCTAGATACGGAATGGAGTGGATTTGCCATAATTTCTTTAACAGTTTCCCTACTGTTGAGCAGTTAGGTTGTCTCTAATTTCTTGCAATTACAAGTCATGTAGCAGTGACTATCCTTGTATGTTTATTCTTATGCCCTTGGAAGACTGTCTATAAGACAGGTTCATGAAAGTGGAATGTTTTTCAAAGGGCAAGCACACTTTACTTGTAACAGGTACTATTAATTGCCCCTGAAAAGACTGCAGAATTCTAACTTGAACCTCAGCATCATGAGATGAGTGTCTTCTCCCCCAACCACCACCAATCTCACACCAACACTGGATGTTAAAAATCAGTTACACTTTTGTTAGTCTAATAGGTGAAAAAAGATATTTCCTTGTTTTAATTTTCATTTCAATCAATCCTTGAGAAACAAAGCTTTTTTCTCAATGCTTCTTGGCCATTCATGTGTCTGCATTTGTGACTTGCCTAATTGTCTCCCTCCTCTGGGTCATCTTTGTTGACATATTTTTGAATGCATATATTGTAAATAGATTCTACGACTCCCTCACTCATCTGTTCGACTTTCGAGGGTGCCTCTCCATCCACAGAGGTTGAATTTCCACGTTAAATCTGCCAGTCTTCTTTACACCACCTAGATTTGGGGTTCTGTGTGTGGAAGAGGTGTAAAGTCAAGCTCAGACGCAAAGCCCACTTTATCCTTAGAACTGCAAGTTCCTTTATAGGCCCTGAACTCTCCATCTGCCTAAAGCAGGCAGCTGCTTTTGGTGTCATTTCTGTTTTTCTGTTTTTAACTCAGTCCTGTTTATTAAATCTTAGACAATGTCTAGTCTACATTCTCATCCTCACAGCACTTTTCACTTGGACCTCTCCCTTCCTCCTCTTTCTGATTCCATTCCTTTTCGCTTCTTTTGACTATGTACAGCTTAGGGGAATAATTGGGGCAGAGGTCAACCTCCATGAATGACAGTCCCTTGGACCATCATCTGGCTTGTAAGCATGTCTCTGCAGTCTCCTGCTGCCAGTGTCATCCCAGTTTGGTCCTGGCACTAGTGATAATGGCTGTGTTGCCACGTGTGCTGTTGGGGTCAGGACAGTGGGGAAGCAGAAATAAAGTGTTCATATTTTTAAACTGGTGCAGTGGATGGTGAGTGGTTTCTGGGTTGTGGAGGCACCCAAGGAGTGTCTGGTTGTCAGGAATATCAATTTCTGCTGTCCTCTGACGTGGAGGACCTCCCTGGCAGCAGTCCCATCACCTTTTCGGCCCTTGCCAGGAGCACAGTCATACTCCTTGTGGGAAATATACCTTGTGGCTCCTGTCCCACAGATAAACTCCAAGCTCCATCGGGCGGGGTTGTAAGAGAGAGCTGGTTCTCTTCTGTGACCTGCTAAGAGCCACAAAGAACTTGGACGTGGTGCTGTTGCCTCTTTAGTCACTCCAAAACACAGTCCAGTCACGTCCTGCTGATGTGATGCACTTTGGCAAGCTTCCTGTCTCCAGAGTGAGAGCTGTTTGCTGTGTGTCCTCTGAGGGAGATGTAGGTAGAGAAGAATTAACACCTCATCAATTGTGCCTTACTCAAGAAAATGACCCTGCCTCCTTCTCCGCACATATACATGGCGACTCAGAAAGGGTGATGCGTCCACGCAGTTCTGGAAAGAACCACAGCTTTGCAAACCTTGCAGAGGGGTACTAATGCTATATTCCAGAGATCTATCTTGGTTGCTTTTTTCTGTCTGCTTCACAATGCCTGCCCAGGATATCTGTGATTCTGTGACTCAGCAAGAGAAGATTGGTCATGAGAATAATGATAAAGGTAGTAGTTATTGATAGTATCTTTTGAATATTTTCTGGAGTTCTACTTTCAGTGTGATGGAGTAAGTGCCCAGCAGACCAGTCTCCATGAACAACAGCTATAAACTTAGGACAAAATATTCAAAGGGCAAAATATACCCAGAGTCTCTGAAGAGACAACAAAAGCAAGCAGATTTTAGAAAGGAGTCGAAACTTGGAAGAAGAGATCAACAGAGGGTGAGATCCCCATTTCGTTGCAACTCTAGGATAGGCCATAGTCACAGTGTGACACAGGCCAGCTGAAGGAATACGAGAACACTTGCCATCTTTCCGGTCTGAGGAATTGGAGACAGAATCCAAGGTGGCTACAGACTCTGGAAAGTGAAGAGGGAAGCCTAGAAAGGAGAATGCCAGAGTAGGGGAGCCCCAGATTCCGTGCATTAACTCTGCCCAAATCTGTAGCTGACCCTTGAACTATACATGCGTGAAGCAGACTGCAAACCACCCAGCTAAAGGAAAAAAGAGTTGAACTGAGATTTTAGCTGCCACTCACCACAGGCAAGACAGAGTCTTGTGCAATTTGAGTCTAAGCAAGTTACTGCCTGCTATAAAATATATCAAAACTCTTTAGAGGAATATAACGGAATACAGAATCTCTACATCATAACAACACAATGTCTAGAACACAATCCAAAATTTCTCCAGTAAATAGAATTAACAATAATTACCTCTTGAGGGTTGTTGGGAGACTTAATATGATGTATTTAGCACAGTGTTTGCAAAGTTCCTGGCATGCAGCTAGTGGATGAGTCACAGCCTATACCCCCTGGGATCTGGGGGAGGTATCTCAGGAAACACCTTCAGGAGGTTGCCAAATGTAGTCAACACTCCAAGTTGGAAGAGAAAACACATCTGTCATTACCAGTCCATTTAGGCTCCAGAACCCTAGGAGTGGGGAAGAGGCATAAGCGGAGAGGGAAAGCAGCATTCAAGTTAGTTGCCAAGGTTGCCAGTGAGTTGCTAGAGTAGAGGCAGAAACAGTTCTCAAGCAAGTGCATAAAGTAAGCCAAATACAGAAATAAAGGAGCCAGGAAGCCAGTCCAAAGAGTACCCAAACCATATACAGATACATGACTGATCTAGAACAAAGACAAAGGTAGGGGTGGTTCTGAGGAAGGATTCAAGGGATTTGGAAGACAGGTTTTTGTCAGGTTCACAAGTTTCCCCTGTGATGATTGGGCACATTTTGCCTGTTCATGAAGGACCTCCCAGCCCTGCAAATCCAGGCTCTTTATCCTTTTATTCTTTCAAGGGGAAAACACTGAAGAGGCTGATTCAAGAATTACTATTACTTTTGATGGGTAAAATGGAAAAATCCAAGGTTGCCCAATAAAGGGCCGATGCCATGCTCTAAGAGAAGTAGGATCATCTTCCCGGTTCAGGAATAAGCCCAGCATAAGACAAAGCTTAACCTCCCTCCAATATGATCTACTTCCGTCAAATAATAAAGACATTGGTATAACTCAGTCTGGGTGGGTGACTCTCCTTTCCTGGTCACTCCTGATCAGTGTTTTGCTTCCGTGTTTGGAAACAAAGTAATACCACAAGAATGCAGAATTTTAGCCAAAGATCATTTGTCTCCATTGACCTCATAGCCCTAGAGGTACCTCAGAAATCAAGTCTCTCCCTTGGGAGTAATGAAATTCTCATTTGTGTAATGATAGGTTGCTGATAAACTGAAGAGAAATGCTACTGATAATGTTTGCTCAACAGGACTTTAGTATTTCTCTTCTCCTTGCTTCTCCCATCAAATTATCGCATTGGCATACTTGAGTATGGATATGACTTTAATATGCTTCACTGACTCAGACATCTCCTAAGGTATCCTCACTGTTATAAGACTGAACAGAATCTTCAACATCAGATTAAATCTCACTGGACTCAAACTCTAGAGATTCCTTTGATAAATCAAGGGACTCCTATTTGACTCGAGCCCTGCAGAGCCCCTCTCAAACAAGCAAACATCCAGGCACCAATGCAGCTGGACAGGCCACTTCACAACAGTAGGTTCAGACTGTCTAGAGCTCCCCACCCCACCCTGCTTCAGGCTTCACTCTCCGGTGCCCATTTATCTCAGCTCCAGCATTGACCTGTCTTGCGATTTTACTTCCTTGCTCTTCAGAACGGGCACCTTCTACTGCTTCTTTACCTTGATCTCTGGTTCCTTCTTTGACTGTGATTTCTTTCTTTTTTAAAAAAATCAATTTATTTATTTATTTATGGCTGCATTTGGTCTTCATTGCTGTGCAGGCTTTCTCTAGTTGTGGCGAGCGGGGGCTACTCTTCGTTGGGGCGCACAGGCTTCTCACTGTGGTGGCTTCTCTTGTTGTGGCTCTAGGCGCACGGGCTTCAGTAGTTTTGGCATGTGGGCTCTAGAGCACAGGCTCAGTAGTTGTGGCACATGGGCTTACTTACTCTGCGGCATGTGGGATCTTCCTGGACCAGAGCTCGAACCTGTGTCCCCTGCATTGGCAGGCGGATTCTTAACCACTGCGCCACCAGGGAAGTCCGACTGTGATTTCTCCTCACCACAATGACTGTCCTGTTTTTGGTGATGCCAATTTAAAACTCTCATCACCTCCAGCCTAGCCCCAACCCTAGGATCTTCAACATACTACAGACCCTCAGGACCATGCTGTCTCCACCGTGAGTGTTGAGTGGAGCCTGGGGAGATTGATCTCTCGGATAAAAGCATCTCTGAGATTGCATTTCTATTTTAGACAGAGTGAGAACTGAAGAAGTACTTATAGGTGCGGTAGGAATCTCTTTGAACTTCTTAGAGCCCTCGTACATTTAGGCAGAGACTGTTCTTTTGGAAATGGTGACCCCAGCTCCAGCAAAGTTGGGATGTGTACATGCTCGTGAAATGTTCATTTCTGGAGAGGGAGGCACAAGAGAGCTCTGCCTCATCATGACAGAGGGCACGCCAGGGTCAGCACACTCCATTCAGTGTCAGGATGTCGCAGGCTTCGTGGGAGGAGAATGTACTTGGAGCAAGCACAACCTGAATTTCAAGGCTACTCTACCCCTGAGGCATTAGGAATCAGCTTCCTCCTTTAAAAAATGGGCACTTTGCCCCGGTGTGTGTGGGTGGGTGGGTGGGGATTATGATGATGATGATGATTATTACATTGTGCCAAGTACTGTTCTGATCACATGACAAAAGTTACTTCGTTTAGTCTTTATAACAATCCTACAAAGCAGGTATCACTGTTACCATACCGATTCTACAGATGCAGAAACTGAAGCACAAAGAAATCAACTTGCTTTTGAAGCCTACACAGCTAGAAAGCAGCAGAGTCAGGAACCAAACGCAGCAATGTGGCTTCGGATTTGGTGCTCTTAACCACTGCCCTCTGCTGTCCTCACGTGGTACCCCCCCTCGCCCCCCCCACCAGTCCAGTCGGTACTCAGCAAATGAGATCAGTTATAACAATAACAGCAATTATACCCTCACCACATCATGAAGGCAATTCCACAATGCACTGTCAATTTATTCATTCAACTAGCAGATTATGCAAATGTGCAGAGTGCTTGTATAATGCAAATGTGCTCACAAAATGTGAAAAATAAATCATTTATCTCTTCATCCACTTCTGTAATACCTCTCCCCATCGTAGCAGCAGCACCTGGTGGCCTGTGGGTGTTGAGCAAATGCTTATTAATTTGTGTCTCACACTGTCTGGTTTTAGAACATAATGATATAAATATTACCATTAATATTACAACTGTCACGAATGAGAATTCCATATTAAAGAATGAGTGCTATTGGAACATAAGCGTACAAAGGTCTACACTGAATGACCTTTCCAAAGTCTGGCAAGTTCCAAATTCTGCAGCAGACATAGGACAGTCAACCCTGTTCTGCCCTATAATGGTCTGAAAGGTTTATTTCTGTCTTTGGGGACCAGCAATTTCCATGAAATTTGACAAGACATTTCTGCCTCTCAGTCTTGCTCTCAAGTTTGCCCAATTTGGAAATTTGACAAGGGATGAAATGCTACCACTTGCTCACGACTGCCATGGACGCTTGGTACAGTCAGTCTTCAGCATCTGGGTTAACCTCTGTTAAAGAAAGCTTGCAGAACTAGGACCAAAAGACTCACTAATGCACAATGTACCAAGCCACAGTGTTCCGGCTCCCTCTTCCCTTTCATGTTAAATTCACTGCCTTAACTAAGCGGACCTTTGCCAAGCCAGCCTTGTGACTAATAGGCCTTTGATCAGGTCTTGCTTCCTAACAGCTGGACATATAAATGGAAGTTTATCCTAATTAAGTAATGAACATTGATTGTCCCTACCTTCTGACTGCAAAGTGTCTCCTCATCTCAAAGCAACCCCATTGTTTTTATGTCAAGGCTAATATCTCTGATGGACTTTGCTTAGGGTCAGGGCATGTGCAATTTAGGACACTTAGGAGAAAAAGAGCAAGGGTTGAAGAAGTCGTGGGAACAGATTTTCTAGAATCTGCTAGCATGATCTGGTTGGAGCAGGAAAGCTACAATTTTTTGAGCACCTGCAATTGCTAGCACGTAAAGTACTTCATGTACACTATTTCATTCTATCTTCACGTTAATCTTATAGCTAGCGTCAGCTCCACTGAAAGTGAAGAAAATGAAGATAAGGGGCTGAGTGAACTAGTGGTTACATGGCTGGTCAGTGACCGAGTCACTGTTCCAACAGCCCAAACCAGGTTCTAGGTGACTCCAAAGTTTTATTTCCCCAGCACGTTGGATGATCATTCTCTTTTGCTCCTACACTGGAAACAGCACAGGATTTGCGCTCTGAACCTGTTCCTTACTAGCTCTATGGCCTTGAATAAGTTACATATCCTTTTTGATCTGGAGTTCTTTACCTGAAGATCAAGATCCACCAGCACCCTCTCTGCTGACTCCACCAGATTTTTGTGAATGGGATTTGCACATGATAACATGATGTGCAAAGTGGTAGGTTATTGGCCTGTTTGCAAACAGCCTTTGTTAATCTGTTGTAATCTCTGGGCCACTCTGAGACTTTTTGCTTCCCCTTCCTGACTCTCCAAAAGCAACACCTGGGACTGCTTTGCCAATAACAGATTTGTTTTCATTATTAGGGATGATCCTGTCATCAAGTTGGAACAGAAACGGCAACTGAATGTGCTTTCATGGGAATTTCAAAGATTCAACTTTTGGGGAAAAAAGATATAGGAGCCAATGTAACAGCCATTAAGTCCATAGTTTAAAAACAAATGCTACTAAGACACAGATGATATCATACAATAGTTGGAATGTCTCCTGTTTTCTCAGGCTCAGAGAGCAGGGCAGCCCTCAGAAATCTCACGCCAGCTGTCAGCGTCTATTCCAAGGATTGCCACTCCCATGCATCTCTTTGGCAAATTCCTCTCTCTCCAACCCAAATCTGTTGTACTTAACTCCTAGCATAACCCAGGAAATCATAAGGGCACCTGGTGCTGCTTTCTGTGGTATCAGAGGGGTCTTGCTCCATGTGGCAGTTTCCTGGAATGGAGACTCACTGATTACACAACAGGAATCATTAATTGAGTAGTCTATATCCCAAGAGATTATACACCCTGCCCCTCCACTGACAGTTGAATTGACACACCCTATAGGAGACAAGAGGAAATTGTAGGCTGCTTAAGCAGCATCTCCTCTCATGTGCCATAAAATCCCCCTGTATTTTATCCAGAAAGGAGGCTAATCGAACTGGGGCTAAATTAATGCTAATAGCTGGCCGTGGAGGTATGCCGTCTAATCTTAGGACAAGTATGCCCATCTTGAGCAAGAGATTTCCTGGGGCTTAAGAACTTACTACCATACCAGAAAGATAGTTTGGCCGTTCCACAAAAAGTTAAACATAGAATTACCATATGACCCAGAAATTCTATTCTTACGTATATTTATCCCAAATTGAAGGCAAGTACTTAACCATATCTTTGTACACAAATTCTCAGATACACGATAGCCAAAAGGTGAAAGCCACCCAAATGTCCATCAATGGATGAATGGGTATACAAACTCTGGTATACTCACACAATGGAATATCATTCAACCATAAAAAGGAATGTGCTATATCGTGGATGAACTTTAAAAACATTATGCTAAGTGAAAGAAACCAGACACAAAAGGTCACATATTGTATGATTCTGTTTACATTAAATATCTAGAATAGGTAAATATAGAAACATATAGATTGGAGGTCACCAGGAGCTGGGAGGAAGAAGGAATGAAGAGTAATGGCTTAGTTGATAAGGGGCTTTATTCTGGAGTGACAGAAAGGTTTTGGAACTAGATAGATGTGATATACAACATAAATGTACTAAATAACACTGAGTTACTCAGTTTAAAATGACTAATTTTATGTTATGTGAATTTCACCTAATTTTTTTTAAAAACCCTACTACTAAAGCAACTTCCTCTAAAATGCATAAAAAATAAAAATGGATTGATGAATGGACAGACATAAATATGTGATCAAGCATGAAGAGCAAAATGTTAATTATAGAAGCCAGGTGGTGGGTACATGGGTGTTTGCTGTAAATTCAGTGTTTCAATGGGTTTGAAAATTTTTATAATGGACTGTTGGAAAATAATGAAACCTGGTACACTTACCATGTCATCAGGTTGTTGGAAAGGAAGTACCAAAATCCTGCTTTCCTACATGGGTCTTCCTATCATGGTCCTGACCATGTTTGGAAACTAGTCAGGATAAATTAGCTGAGCTTTGTCCACTGCACACACTCCTCCCCTCCCCTCCTCGTTCCCACATCACCCATCTGCAGATAATGCCCCCTCTTCATGATAATAACTCACATATCTGCTATAGCCAGCCCCTGTGCAGGTAACTGACACTCATTGTCTCCAATCTTGATAACACTCAAAGTAGGTTACAGATGAGAAACTGTCCATAATAGTGAGTAAAACCAGACACAAAAGAATACATATATTTTATACAAGTAGATTGTATAAGAAGTAAAAGGACTGACAGGCAAAATGAATTTATGCTGTTCAAAGGGAGGATAATGCTACCCTTAGGGGGGCAGTTGACTGGAAGGGCTCCCAGGAGGCTCCTGGGCTGCTGTGCTGGTACCATTTTATTTCTTGATCTAGTGATTACATGAATGTGTTTACTTTGTGAAAATACACTGAGCTGTGCTATGCGCACCTTCTTGTACGTATAGTCTATATTAATAAAAGTTTAATAACACCAAATCAATGAAATGGATAACTAAAATTAATCAGTAAAACTCAAAGCGGTCTGTTGAAAAGATAAATTAAAATATAAAAAGAAAGATGGAGAAAACACAAAAGAGTAATAGGAATAAGAAGAGACATAACTGCCAATATAGAAGGAGTTGCAATTTTATAGAAGAATACCGTATACAGATTTACTCCAATGGCCTTGAATATCTTGATGAAATGGATGCCTTTCTAAGAAAACAACTAAAACCAAGATTGTAGGGGAGCATCCATGGATCACAGATTTTGCTGCTGGCTGGAGTCTAAACAACAGCTGAATTCACAAATCCCTCTTCTCTTGTTAGCACTGGGAAGGGCCACAGTAACACACCCACAGACTGACCAACTAGTGAATGGCCAGGAGCCACTGTGCATTGCAGGCCCCTTCATCAGCAGAACCTATAAAGCCCTGCCATGGAAAGAAGGTGGTGGGCGTCACTGTGGTCAGAGTCTGAATCCATGTCTTATGAAACAGCAGAGCACTGGACTGTGCCCTTATCTTGGATGCCTTTCCAAGGCCAGGTGATAACTAGGTAAGACTAGATGGCTCAAACCTGTTGAACAGATGTAATACTACGTCAGGGATGGGAATGGTATTTTTGTTGTAATAAGTATTTTTATTTAAAAATAAGAAGCTGACCTGTATACAAGCCCCTGTGTCCCTGTCCTTTGAAGTAAAAGGCTTTTGCTTTAGTCTCCCAGGCTTCCTCTGAGTCTCAAAAGGCTGGCTCAAGAGTTAATGATGAGGAAACCTGAAGATGTAGAAACAAAGAATAGCTGTTGGGCTGGGGAACTGGTAACAATTTAGACTATAAGTCTGTCACATCGCAGAATTACCAAACTCTCAGTTCCCTGAAAGATACAGATAAAGGCCTGACACATATTCCTAAGTTGTTTTTACAGGAAGCAGACCCTCACCAGAGGAAAACTGCTGACCACAGCACATAGACCCTAGACTGGTTGAAACCAGAAGGCTGATGATGCTTGAAACCTCACCTTGATGCCAACCAATCTGAGAATTGTGCATGAGTCGATCACACTCTGAAGCCCCCTCCCTCACACTGCCTTTAAAACCCCTTGCCTGAAAGCAATAGGGGATTTCAGGTCTTTTGAGCTTGAGCTGCCCCTTCTCCTTGTTTGGGGGCCTGCAGTAAATGCCACACTTTCCTTTACCACAACTTGGTGTCAGTAGTTTGGCTTTACTGCGTGAGGGCAAGCAGACCCAAGTGTGGTTCAGTAAAAAAGCCACCTTTTGAATACTTGACAGGTGTCAGAAATGTTATTTTTCTTTAAGTAGATTTTTAAAGAAAAGTCAACCCGTGTGGCATAGAGGGAAGGAACCCAACAAATGTTAAGTTCAAGATAATAATCCATTAGCAGCTGGGAAGGATATAGTTGAGGGAGATTTTTCCCTGCAAGTCCTAACTTGACACCTTGAGGTAAGAGAGAAACTCCAAGCAGGAAGAGTTAGCCAAGATAATTAGATATTGCAGAGAGGGTCAGAAGGACCAAAGAGAACCTGTATTTATAAGGTTGGGCAACCTGAACTTTCCTGGTTACTTCAGAAAGGTGCTTCTTTTTTGATGAGAGCAAAAGCCCAGAAATGTGTGAGAAGTAAAGGGGGAGGGCGGGTCCTTCCTTGGAGTGGTAGTGGGGAGGGGAGCTTTTGTGAGGTGTGGTGGTATTGGAAAAGGATTTAAATTTTGAAGGTACAATCAGGCAGTGAGAAGGTGGTTTGTTTTTACCCCAAAGGGAAGGAACAAGGCAAAAACGTTAAAGATGCAAAAGAGAAAATAGAAATAATGGATGGGGACAAGATCTTAGATTCAAGAAGATGAGAAAACATGGACTAGAGGGAAGCGCTTGGCTTTGGAAAGGAGGCTAACTAACCAGAGCTAACGTAACCTCTGTGGTGGGTTGGATGGTGGTCCCCAAAAGGGATGTACATTTCTAAACCCCCACTACTTGTGAGTGTGACCTTATGTGGAAACAAGATCTTTGCAGCAATAATTAAGGATCTCCAGATGAGATGATCATGGATTTAGGGTGAGCCCTAAATCCAATAAATGGCGTCCTTATTAGAGAAAGAAAAGGGAGATTTAAGGCACAGACACAGAGGGGAAAATGCCATGTGAAGATGGAGGCAGAGGCAGAGATTGGAGTTACGTCCCAAGCCAAGGAGAGTTTAGAGCCACCAGAAGCTGGGAGGGGCGATGAAGCAATCTCCCCTAGAGGCTTCAGAGGGAGGATCGCCCTGCTGACACCTTCATTTCAAGATTCTGGCCAGTAGAACTGTGAGAGAATACATTTCTCTTGTCTGAAGCCACCCAGTTTGTGGTACTCTGTTATGGCAGTCCTAGGAAAATAATACAACCTCCAAACTCCAGGTTAAAAATTAAACCCAGTAGAGTGAGCAAACCTGAGATACGTTGACATACTTCAGAGATATGTCTTCACTCATTGGTTTGGTTAGGAATCCAGTCGGCCTGGTAGAACCTTATTCCTGGAACAACCATGGCTGTGTCAACCTGAGCCTCAAATGTTCCCTTCAGTGTCCAGTCACCACTTAGCCTCTGCCTTCCATTGCCCTGGTCAGCATTTCTCACTGTGCACCCAACTCTCATCACAGTATATATAGTACATTTCTCCTGGGCACCTACACAAACACTTATTTTCTTAGTCGATCTAACTTACTGCTGATTCCTGCCACTTATGTTCAAGTTCCTCAATTCCTCACAATTTAAGGTGCTACCAATTACAGCATGACAAGGCACTGAGTATCATTTATTCAAATCATTTTAGCACCTTAGCTGGGACTCAAACGAGGGTATTAATCCTATGTATCCAATTCACTGAGAAATTCCCAATCTAGACTCACTGTAGATCATCCAGATTCCAGTGCGGGACTTAGGGAAAAAATGTGGTAAAGGACCACATTAATTCACTCCATATTTATATAGTACCTATTTACTCCCAAGTACTTTGCTAGGTGTCAGAAATATATATATGAATGGGAGGAATGAGTTTGACCTTCAAAGAGCTCATGGTCTCCTGAGTAGCTGGGGAAAAGACAGTGAATTCAACAATACGAATACAATATGACAAGCATTATCTTATGGTATAAACAGTTCCTCTTAGGAGTCTTGGGAAGAGAGGGGGTGTTTCTGGAGATGGGGTAAGGGCTTGTGCTAGAGCATCTCTGTTAGTCCTTCTAGAGGCACACTCCACATTTCCACTTGCCCTGTGCTCTTGGAGGCTTTGTCTATGAGCGGTATCCTCTGCGCACTTGTGCTTTCCCACTTCTAGATGGGTTCAGTTGATGGGAGGACACCTGAGGGTGGAGGAGAGAGATCCCCTCCTGTCTCACTGCAGGTGTTCTAGGACAGGCCACAGCTTCTGTCTGGAGGCCCCTCTTACAAATCTGGGCAAGTTCTGGGAACTGTTTTTTCTTTCCTGATTCTAGTGGTCACTAGCCTTGGGCTGCTTCACCATCTCATCTTGGCTACCCTTAACCTTGCACACCTTTGTAAAGAGCGCCATCATGAGACATCCTTTAACCAATCATTGGAGTGTGCCAACTGGAGTGTTTACTGTTGGGAACCTAATGGGCACTGGAGTCAAGGAATGCTTCACAGAGATGGTGACTTTGAACTTTGTCCTGAAGAACGAGTAAGATTTCACCAGGTGTATATGCATGGGGTAGGGTCTCCCAGGTTAAAGTAAGAACATTGTCAAGGCTGGGAGGCCTGGGATTGCACTGTACATTTGGAGACTAAAAAGTAATACTTATCTTCTTATAGAGGGGCCTGTGGGGACTGGTGGGAAAGGAAATTGGAAAGTTGAAAGGCTTTCAGTTTTTGAGTTATATCCTATAAGTAATGGGAAATTCAAAAGACACTGACAAGATTCCAATGCCTTGAATCTCCAGATACCCAGGACTTTCTACAAAATCTGTACTTCAGAAGTGAGAGGCTGGCATAGATCTGGGCTGTGAATTTATGCTTCATTGGTTTTGTACTCCTCTTTGCTTGGTGGTTAATAAAATTCTCAGACTGTGAGCTGAGGAAAGCTGTTGACTTTTAAAAACATCAAATCACTTCAAAAGCTTTTCCTTCTCAGTTCCAATTTATTGGGCCTTCTACTTATGTATTATGGAAAAAGCTACCTTGAGCTATGTCACAGTTTCATTCAATTACAGAAAACTTTGCCTAATGTGACAGTCTTTCATAGATCCTTATGAAAGGGAGTGCTTAATCAGAGCTAATATTCTTTTTTTTTTTTTTTTGTGGTACACGGGCCTCCTCACTGCTGTGGCCTCTCCCGTTGCGGAGCACAGGCTCCGGACGTGCAGGCTCAGCGGCCATGGCTCACGGGCTCAGCCGCTACATGGCATGTGGGATCTTCCTGGACCGGGGCACAAACCCGTGTTGCCTGCATCGGCAGGCGGACTCTCAACCACTGTGCCACCAGGGAAGCCCCCAGAGCTAATCTTCTTGGCTCAGGTCTCAGGGAAGGGGGAAGAGAGGGGCCAAACTAACATCTGGTGAAGGGAGGAGGAGGAAGCACTGAAGAAGAGAGGAAAATTCAGAGCAGCGTTGTCCAGTAGAAATGTAACATAAACCACAAATACAAGAACACATATGCAATTTTAAAGGCTTGTAGAAGCCACACTGAGGAAAAGTAAAAGGAGGCGAAAGCAAACCTTGTGTCCTTTGACAGTTAAACGTACAAACGAAATGTGGTGCCTGCATACAATGGCATATTATTCAACCTTAAAAAGGAAGGGCATTCTGACATAGTCAACAACATGGATGAACCTTGAGGGCATTCTGACATAGTCAACAACATGGATGAACCTTGAGGGCATTCTGACATAGTCAACAACATGGATGAACCTTGAGGGCATTCTGACATAGTCAACAACATGGATGAACCTTGAGGGCATTCTGACATAGTCAAAAACATGGATGAACCTTGAGGGCATTCTGACATAGTCAACAACATGGATGAACCTTGAGGGCATTCTGACATAGTCAACAACATGGATGAACCTTGAGGGCATTCTGACATAGTCAACAACATGGATGAACCTTGAGGGCATTCTGACATAGTCAACAACATGGATGAACCTTGAGGGCATTCTGACATAGTCAACAACATGGATGAACCTTGAGGGCATTCTGACATAGTCAACAACATGGATGAACCTTGAGGGCATTCTGACATAGTCAACAACATGGATGAACCTTGAGGGCATTATGCTAAGTGAAATAAGCCAGTCGCAAAAGGACAAGTACTGTGTGATTTCACTTACATGAGGTACCTCGAGTAGTCAAATTCATAGAGATGGAAAGTAGAAGAGTGGTTGCCAGGGGTTGCGGGAAGGGGGAATGGGGAGTTGTTTGATGGGTATAGAGCACCAAGTTTGCAAGATAAAAGAGTTTTGGAGATTGGTTATAGAACTGTACTCTGAAAAATGGTTAATATGGTCAATTTTATGTTATGTGTATTTCACCACAACTTTTAAAAAGGTTTTTACCTTTTAAAACAGGTAAACTTAATGTTAAGAATACATTTTATTTAATCCATTATATGCCAAACATTATGATTTCAATATGTAATCAATACAAATTTATTGCTAGTCTCCATGTTTTACTACTAAGCCACTGAGATCTGATGCATATTTGTACACTGATGGCACACCTCCGTCTGAACCAGCCACACACAGTTCAAGTGCTCAATGGCCACATGTGGCTAACGGCTACCATATTGAACAGTGCAGGTCTAGAGCATTGAACAAAGCTGGCTTCTTGGCTGGGGTTCTTGTCTTTTCCTTAAAGTGCACCAGTGACTTGCCTCATGGTGATATTTTTTCAGAGAATTCTTCCTTTAGGAACTTGCCTTTGAGGCAGTACCAGGCATGGGCTGAGACCGAAGCTTTTTGTGTAGCATCATGGGAGGTGGTTCTAAAAGCCTTCCCAGGACCCTAAGTCCAAAGAGATCAAAAGAGGCCATGGAGCTCACCTCCACTGTCCCAGGAGAACCTTGCTTGTGACTACTCTGGCCCTTGATCCAGTGCTAACTGTTGGTACACCAGTGAGGTGTGGTCATAGATAACAGATGTCAGAGACAGACTCACTTGCTTTGTGACTTTGGACAAGTTGTATAACATCTCAGAGCCTGAGTTTCTTCATGGTGAAATATAGATAAGGATGGTGGTCATCTTATAAGGCTGTTGTGAGAATGAATTCAAAATGCACATACAAAACTTTGGTACAAAGGGACTGGTGCATATTAAACAGTGGCTTGGTTATAAAAATCACCATCGCCATTGCTGTTACTGCTACCGTACATTTTAGCTGTACAGTCATGTTTTAACATTCTCTTAGACTTTCAGTCATTCCCTCAGCCAATGTTAAAAGAGTTGATGGCTCAGGGATTAAGAACTCAGACGCTGGAACTTGACTTCTTTGGCTGAAGTTGTGGTCTTGACACTTTAAGCGGCCTGAGACTCTTTCCCTTCCTCAATGCCTCCTCCTTCTGAACCCCTGATCCCACACATCCTCCAGCATAACCTCCTTGTCTCTCAGTTTTCAAATCTGTAAAATGGGACTAATAATAGTAAACACTGCATAGGATTGTTGTGAGGATTAAACACAATAATGTAGATGTGACCTTAAAACATGTCCTGGCACACGGCAAACTTTAGAGAAGTACAGTTGTAGCAGGGAATTAAGCACACACCATACTTGCTCTCCCAGAGTATAATCCTGCAGGACAGCTAGACCTTCAACCAATAATACAATAAAGAATGAGTGAGATCATGTGGGGAGTCCTTACTAATGTCTTTCCTAAATACATGTGCTACGGTTTAAAAGCCTCTTGTCCTATCCTTAGCAGACCAAAGCTTTATTCTCTCCAGCAGACCATGAGCACACCATTTCTCCCTGTCTGCCCAGCATCTGAAGCAGCAAGGCCTCCTTTCCTTCTCAGGCCATTGCCCCATCACCTCCAATTCAGATGCACCAGTGGCCCACCAATTTTGTGAAGCAGCTCTCTCTATTAAGCCCTTGCCCACTGAGTCAATAGAGCTCCTAAAACACCCCCACATTTGTCAAACCCACTTATCTATGGGCAGGAAAACCCCACTCCCAAGACACTCTCAGTTTCCACTTGTGTAGGTCAGGGTGGGCAAATATATGCTGAGTTTCTGTGTGGCTCCCACTGGACACTCCTGGATTTTGCACAAATAATTACTAAATGAACAAAAGAGATTAGCACTGAAGTGATCTATGGGGAGCTACACAGGAGGTCAGAACAGCACTGATTAATCTCCAAATTGACCAGATACATGGGCCACATAAAAGAAAAAAATAAATTGTTGATAAAAATTATCCTTAAGGGAGGTAGGCACTGAGAAAGGAGCATTCAACCACTCTTATTTGATCAGAGTTGGCATTCAGCCCTGTCTGACTCCCATCGTGAAAGCACATGCATTCGGGAGAAGTACCCCTAGCAGTGGAGACCTTAGAACATGTTCCTTTTTCCCCAATAAGCTTAGACACTTCTCGCCTTCCCAAGGACCCCATTCCCCCTTCTCTGTCAGGCCTCTGTCTCAAATCCTGTCCAAGGCGGGAGTTTGTCTCTATACTGGCTCTGTTAGGGCTGGAGAGGAAGACGGAAGGGCCAGGGAGCCTGCTGGACTTGAGCTCCAGGGCTTGGAGAGAATTCTGGGCTGGCTCCTCCCACCCCCCAAGCCGTGACCACTGCTCATCTTCCTCAGGCACTCTGGGACAGGATGGAGAGCTTCTGCCCCTCCCTTCTTCACCCCTACAGAGATGGAAAGAGGAGGCTGTTAAACCTGCATGCCTCATGGGAGTCATTGACAAAGTGAAGGCACCTGAGAAGCTGTAGGCTTGTCCTAGGGAGGATCACAGTGCCTAGTGCCTGGCTTACTAGGACTCAAAAGCAAATTGAGAAAAACGGATGAGTACATCTTTATAGTTCCTCATTCAGAGAGAGAGAGGAAATCTAATGTGCGTAAGGCTCTAGATCAATTGATATTTACCTAGACCATATTACGGATGGTTTGGGGCCAAAGAAATACGTTTCAGGGAACAGTTTGGTAATAAGCAGGAAAAGCCGCTAAAATGTCCATATTTTTTACCTCTCTGATATCACTGTTGAGAATTCATCCTTTTTTTGAATCCAAAATCCATCCAATTTTTTTTTTTAAAGAAAGAGAAGTAAAACTGCTTTATGCACAGAACATATTCAGAGTGGCATTACAATCATGGGAAAACTAGAAGCAATTTAAATAGTCAACAGTTGCTAAACAGATTGTTGCATACCCACTTAAGGGATTAATCCATTTAATCCAGCCACAATTAATCATTTATGTGAAACTGTACTGGAAGATGGGAAAGTGTTTATAGAATAATATTGGGAAAGAAGAAGAGTAAATGAATATATCCAGACTGTAGTTACATTTGTGTCAAAAAGGCATGCTTGGGCAAAGACTGAGAGAACAGAGAAGAACCAAAGGTGATAAAAGGTTGAGATTAGGAAAAAATCTTAAAAAAAAAGAGACACTTTGTAATGTTTCCTCAGTGCATTGTTACTAGTGATAAGAAAAATAAATAATAGCAAAGCATGGACATCAGGTTACTCACCTTGCCTCATTTCTTTGTTTTTCCCTGGGTTGTTTAAATTAGATCCCCCCAACCTGGATGCCAAGGCATAGCTTTGTGCCATGGGCAGGTTCCAGATAGCGTGATGTCCCAACTATTGAACGCTTTCCACTGGGATGGTCACTTGAGCCACCTAGCCACTCATCCCCATCTTTGAGCCACCTTGTCTGTTTCCCTGGAGTGCCAAGGTATGAGAAAGGTCAGAAAGCACTGCCTGGGTGCGAGGATTCCCGGTGAAGCTCTTCCCTTGGTTCACGTATCACTCACACCCCATAGCAACTCAGGAGCTGTGCCCTGACCCTCCAGCACAAGAGCATTCGGTTCTGCACTCAAGCATTGGCTGACCGCTCTCCTCCTGGCCAAGTCCCAGTGTGAAGTGTCTCTGACTCTTCTACCCTCGTCGTCATGCACGGCTGCCCAAAGCCTGCCCTTAAGATGAGCAACAATGGGTCCCTCCCTGGCTCCCTCCTTCTGCCCCTTTTCCCCTCCTCTTGGAGAGGATGAACTTGTATGTATTTACTGCAGATGCTCAAGCAGGTAAACACTCAGCATGACATGCTCAGCCACGTCAAAGCTTCTGAAGAGAGAAGGAAGGAAGCAGGGATGAGAAAACAAACAACACGCAAGCACCTGTGTCTTCTGATAACCAGAATACAGCAAGTCCATGACCAGGTGAACTTTCACTCAGCACATTACTTAGCATCAGTAACAGTAACCCAAAGACACGAACCAGCTCCCCATGTTACAACCACCTGCTGCTGGCTGCACAAGTGCTTTAAAGCAACAATATTCTTTCCTGCCCCTTTTCAGCTTCAGCCTATCCAATGTTCCACAGTAAATTCCAGAGCTTGGTCCAAAAAGAAAAAAACTTTCCCAAAGTTCAAGATTGATGCTGCCAACCCTGAGAGACCTGCTGAGCAGATGCATGAAAGGCACCCCATGTTTCCTGTGCCTGTGCTGTGCTCACTGAACTCTTTTAACAGTGACAACTGAGAGGTTAAACTGTGTTGGATTTGGTGCTCTTTACTACAGACAACTCGAGCTGAGAACGAGAGACACAAAAGTCACCCTCACCCCTTTGTGGTTAGCGGGATGCAAACGCCCCTGCAGAAGGGCAGCTCAATGGCAAAGGAATAGAGATCTACACACCAAACCTGCAAAACAAACTTGGGAAAGAAAATCTCTTCGGAAAGAAAACAGTCCTTCTGCTCAGGAAGCCTCTCTCGGGCTGCGCTTTCTGCTATGTAACCCACTCTCAAGGATGAAGAAGAGGAAGAAAAAAAAACAAAAAGAAAAAATTCCCCACCTGCTGCTTACATATATTATGATCTGAGGAGAAAACGCAAGCGCGTGTGAGCCCGCTCTCGCACTTCCTTTGGCAGATCCTCAATGTACTTGTTAATTGTGTAAACCATCTCCCCTACCCTCAGCCACCCAGAAAGCTCCAAGCCACACATGCACGCCCACCTCACAGCCAAGCCCCCTCCCCAGCATTCCTTTCCAGTTGCAGAGAAATCATAAAATGCTACTCACATGTGGCAGCTTCAGCTTCCCTTTCCCTCTCCCCAGCCTGAGCACCGGCTCTGGTTGCTGCTGCTGCTGATTTTCCCGTTGCAAGTGAAACAAACCTTCATCGACAGAGATGGTTTTCCTCTGGGCTGCTTTGTCTGAGATTCCCCAGATGAACACTGACTCGTTTATGTCATTATCCGAGTTCGATAGCTCCCCTAACACAGGCAGGGCTTTGGGGCTGTCATCTTCCACTGGCTGGGCTTCTGCTGAGAGAAACAACAGACCTGCAACTGACAACTGATCGCATCAAAACACTCCAGGGGATGGCAACCCAAGACTACAGAGTAACACGTTAGCTTGCAATGATACCATGCACAGCCGTGGATCATCTGTCTTCTACTGGCACTGTGAGTGTAGCCAAGTTGAAGAGACATTATTTAAGAACTTACAGCTTCCAGGATGTCTCCAAGTGAAGCCATATGGGCATTATAAAGCAGTGTCAACAGAAGGACTCTACAACCCTCAGACATGTTCAATATTGTTGAAATCAATAAGGGGGTAATATCATTTGGTGGGTAAAAGTTAAAGGTCTGTCTAAAAGACAGACCGGAGTTTATATACACTTAAGTAGACAGGTACAAATGTGAGCTCCATCACTCATCAGCTGTGTGAATTTGGGCAAAGCCCTTATCCTTTCTGAGTCTCTTTTTTCAGCTTCACATTCGGGATACCTATACTTAGCCTATAGGAGAGCTGCAAGACGTGAGATGGTATATATAAAACATCAAGTTCAATGCAAAGTAGGCATCCCATAAGAGAAATAAAGATCCCTTACCCTGTAGTAGCATTTGTTCACTTTGGGGACTGCTCATCTCGTAATGAAGAACCCTGTGATTGTATTATAAAACATCAGGATCGTTCCAATGGTCCATGTAATCAACTGCTTCCTCAGAGGAAACAGATTTGGGTAAGCCCTGATTTTCAGGTCTCAGGCATGTAAGAGTGCCAGAATGTCCATTTCTTTGATATGGGAAAAAGAGCCACTGATTGATAAAGATTGGTCAGCAAGGGGAAGACATTGTCTCTTACTGCTTTTGTTGCCAATCCAAAAGGGGCTATAGCTTCTTGGTGAGTTTTTAGTCAGAGACAACACCAAGAAAAATTCTCACACAAAGTGAAGATTTTATTTGCAGCAAATAAGGAGGTCATGGTGATTCGTTTCCCAAAGCCATGGCTCCCCCGCAAGGAAAGGTTAGTTCTTTTATTAGGGCAGGGGATGAATATCCAAGCAGGAAAGTTTTGTCATTACATATGAAGGCAGGCATAATCTCGCGTGTGCACAATTTGGAAACATGCTTCTTTCATGCATTGCCTGTTAATGTTAATGGGGCCTAAGCTCCCCCTGGGGAGGAGATTTTAGCATTGAAATGAAGCAAAGGTAATTTTTGGACACTATTTTGTCTGAGCAAGCTCCAGTCTTGTGGTCGGGCTTAAGGCTCAAACCAGTTCCAGGGGGCTGTTGATAATGTATCTTCTTGGAGCTGTCCATACCCTAAAAAGAAACAACTCAAAAAACAGCACTGGGTACTCTCTGCACTGGAGTTCCCTAGGAACACAATGGCCTCTCTTGATCTTATTCTTTGCACGAGCCACTCAAGGTCAGGGGCTGACCGATGACACTTTCCCTTTGAAACAGACTTGTGAAAACAGAATGGGAATCTTCTTTCCCTGAAGACCGTCTTTTAGGAGAGCTGAGATTTCTTGTGATTGATGGATTTTGATGAGGAGCTCCTCAGCAGAGAAATTTGTACTCATTTCAAAGAGTAAAAGAGAATGTGTCCAAGCGATGAGAAAATCCAGATGCTCAGTGGACCTCTGAGGCACTTGAGTCCTAACTTGGCTTTTCCCAATTGAGAATATTGCTGTTCTGGAGCTGGTCATTACTGAGTCATCTCCGATTTCACTAGCCCCGAAGAAGAAGGAGAATGCTTGAACAAATGCCAGTTGCTGTTTGGGGGGATTTTTACCATTCTGACGTAGTTTCAGAGACGCCAACATCAAATACACCCAGAGTTGACAAAGGTCTTAGCCCAGCCTACCTACCACATTCCATCTTAGCCCACAATGCATGTTAGATGGAAAGTATGTGTCTGGGTCCCAGCCACAAGCCACTGCTCTCCAGGTGAAGCAGGGTAAATGAACAAATGTTAAAAACCTGGACCAGAGCAGTTGCTGACAAAATCTTCTCCCATGGAGCTGATGACCATTTAAGTTATAAAGGGAAAACTGGAGAGGAAAAGATATAATGAAGTAGTTAACGAAATCCCAAACTGGTTCCTTGAGACAGCTTAGAAGGTCTCAATAAGATCCCACAAACGTGGAAGGACCATTCTGTGAGAAACACGTGCCAAGTACTCAGCACAGACTGCTACACTGTAAATGCTCAGTAAATGTTAGGAATCAATAACAATAATACTAATCATAACAAATAAGGAGGGAGATGAAGGAGTTGCTATAAGTTGAGCTCAAAAATTGTATGAGCCATGACACTAACATTTTACTATCTTGTCTCATTCAATTCTCACAGTAACCTTGGAAGAGAGATATTATAATGCCCATCACGGATAAGAAGACTGAGGCATAGGAACTTCAACAATCAGAAGAGAATGTTTGCAAAGTCCCACCACCACATTTACCCAACTACCAGCATCCATACCTGTAGACGCTGCTTCCCTCTTGTTACTGTGGATGAACCGTCCATTTTCCCAAAGGTCACCTCTGCTACTCAAGGAGGTCACTGCAGCAATATTGCTGTGTCTTTCCTTCACCATCAGTAGTTCCTCCTGTACCACATCATTCTCAATATCTTTATGCTATTTGTTCTCTTATATTTAAAAGATATCCTCAGCTGATCCCATATCCCCCCTCCAGCTACTGTCCATTTATATGTTCCCCTCTGTAGCAAAGGTCCTATCGAGAACTGTCAAAACTCATTGTCTCAATCCCGCTTCTCTACTGAACTCACTCCAATCCAGCTTTTACTGCTGCCGCTCTACCAAACTGCTCTCATCAGTCAGCGACAGCCCCCACACTGCTGTGTTAGTCCTCTTCTTTCTTTGACCTGCCAGCATGAACTGACAGGTAATCACTCTACTCTTCTTGTTTTTTACTTTCTTTTTTTTTTTTTTTTTTTGCGGTACGCGAGCCTCTCACTGTTGTGGCCCCTCCCGTTGCGCAGCACAGGCTTCGACGCTCAGGCTCAGCGTCCACGGCTCACGGGCCCAGCCGCTCCGCGGCATGTGGGATCCTCTCAGACCGGGGCACGAACCCGTGTCCCTTGCATCGGCAGGCAGACTCTCAACCACTGCGCCACCAGGGAAGCCCCCACTCTACTCTTCTTGAAACACTTTCTTCAGTTGGCTCCCAGGACCCCCAGTGGCCCTGGTTTTCCTTCCACCTCACTGGCTGTCCCTTCCCAGTCTTCCCTACTAGTTCCCTTCTAGTTAATGGAGAGGCAGTGTTAGGAAGGGGTTTAGAAGCTCAGACTCTGAAGCCAGACACCCCACATTGGAATCCTGGCTATACAACTCAGCAGGTGTATGACACTGGGCAAGTTACGTAACCTCTTTCTCCCCGTTTCCCAGTCTGTATAATAAGGGTAATAACAGTACTTACCATATGGGGTTGTCATGAAGACTAAATGAGTTCATATGTGAAAGCACTCAGAGCAGGGTCTATATAGTACATAGTAAACACTTCCTGAGCATTAACTATTTTTACTACCCACCCCTCAGTTCAGGTGCCGAAGGGCTCAGTCCTTGGACACCACTCTTCGCTGGTGATCTCATTCTCTCTCATTGCTTTAAACAACATGTAGAGGCAGATTGAAATCCACAGTCAAGACCTCTCCTCTACAAGGTAGCACCAATGGCCTAATTAGTATCTTCTCTTACAGGGCTAGTGAGCATCTCAAACTTGATATATCCACAACCAAACACCTGGTTTTCTCAACTAACTTGTTCCTCCCACTGCTTTCATCTCAATTAACAACGACTCTATCCTTCTAATTGCTCAGGTCCAATTGCTTTTAAAACTTGGAGCCAGCTCATACCATTCCTCTGCTCAGAACTCTCCAAAAGCTTCTCATCTCCCTTGGGGAAAAAAAGGCCGATGTTCTTATTGACCTACAAGGTCTACTCCTCTCCATTCCCTCTTCTTATACCTCTTTGAGCTCATCTCCTATTACGCTTCCCATCACTCCCAATGTCCTAGACAGATAGCCTTCTTGCTGCTCTTTAAAGAGCACACCATCCTGCCCACCCCAGGGCCTTTGAACTTGCCATTTTCTGTGCCTGGAGCATTCTACCTCCTTGATTCACTTCTTTACTCTTTCCAGTGTCACTTTCTCAGTGGCACATTCCCTGATCACCCTGTTTAAAACTGCCCTCTTCCCAGCACTTCCTCTTCCCTAACTGTATTTTTCTCTGTAATACTAATCACCAAATAACATACTATATATTTCCTATGTGTGTGTGTGTGTGTGTGTGTGTGTGTGTGTTATTTGTCTCCCAAAGTTTCCCCCTATGAGAATGTAAGCTGATGAAAGTAGGCTTTTTTTAAAACTGTCTCATTTCTGTTTACCTAGTGCCTAGAAGAGAGCCTGCACCAAATAGGTGCTCATTAAATATTTCTTCAACTGATGGATAGAATTAAGAGAATTAAACCTGTTGTCAGTGGTCACAGAGTTAATACATGATAGAATTGGACTTCTGCTTTTATAGCCCTTGCTCTTTGCAATGCACCAGCCATGGCTCTACCAAAATGTTGTGTAAACTATTCTTGACTTAACGCCCACTAAAGCAATGTTTTAATTTTTAGTGACTGGTGGGTCTTATGCTATATTTCAGCAGTTTTAGGCTGCACATCTGTCATTGCTTGTTAACATTTCTATCAACAAAATACTTTCTGAGCTAAGAATATATTTTACTAAAAGGAAGAACAGCCACTTTATTCCTTTGAACAGATTTATTGAAATCAACATTCTGGCTGAAGTGAGAATTTTTCTTATGGTAGATGTCTTTGTCCATTCAAAGATAAGAAGCGATCTGTAACCCTTTTTAAATTTCTTTTGTGCACCAAATTATTTGAGAAATAATAAACAATGCCCAGAAATAATTGAACTTTTGAAACATGTTTCAGGAGTAGTGGTTGAGTGCTACCAGGGACCAGAGACTCTGGGAGTTGGTTTTAACAACATGTGGGAAAATGAACTTGTTTTTTGTTTGTGACTTTTCATTTGTTGCTTTGAGGATCTCTTAATGTGGATAGATCTATCCATCGGGAAGAACTTGCTCATGGGCAGTATGCTAAGAGACCCTCCATTGGGAGAGGTGTCACAGACATCTGGTTAGGAGTCAGAAAGTCTAGGTTCCGTTCCCAGTTCTGCCCCTGAGGATCTGGGCATACTTGGGAAAGTTCTTCAGGACACTTGGTTCCATTTCTTTATCAATATAAAGAAGGTTGGACAAGCTTATCTCTCTTATTGCTTTTAGGTCTAAATTTCTGTTAGACCATGAGTTCTGTTGTGAGGGTGGACATGCTCTGTACTGCAACCAAGTAACTGATACCTGAGTTTAAGCAGGTAGACTCTGGTTATAAGAAGAACAAACCCACTTGGTCTATGTCAGAAGGTATTAATTCATTCTTTTATCAAGTACCTACTATATAGTTTCCATTCTGTTACATGTTGAGTGTACAAAGAGGAGTAAAACACAGTCTTTGTATTAAAGGTATCATAGCCTAGTATGGAATGTAGCAAATCACAAAGACAGCTATGAATGATTTGATGGTGGGGGAAACAGAGGAGAGACATTTGATTAAGTCTGAGATTTTGGGATGGCTTTTTGGAGGAAGTGACCCTTGAGCTGAATCTTGAAGAATGAGAAGGAGTTGTCCAGGAAGAGAAGGGTAGAAAAGGACGAAATTGGTGGTCCAGATGGAGAAAACATCACCTGTTAAGGATGAGAAATCTGCCAGAATTGACCATGTTTAACCAATTGAGATTTTGAGATAAGAATCTGACTTTATATCTTATTTCTGTTATTCTCTAAAAAATTTAAAGTCCTTGTCTTTGTTCATCACAGGGATAGGGAAAGAGATTTGGGTCTCAGAGTCTGTTCAGTGGTTTTGTGTACAAAAGAAGGCAAAGGAATTGACCACAGTGAGATCTGTAAATTACCCTTATTCATCTTTGCTAATGTTGTTCTTGTGTCCTGCCACCCCTGATTCAGGCTATTCTACTGAGTAAGTTACATAGGTGTATACAACCATTCAGAATGTAGCATTCATCAAGTATAGATGTGATGTGTCTGAATCAACCTTGCATACGGAAATGTTTTATCATGAGGCCTAGGGTCAGAGACTAGTGCCAGACATCCTGGGCTTGAGTCCTGACTCAAAACACTTTCTTCATCTGTAAAAGGGGAGAAAGTAATAGTACTTCAGAGGTTTCTTCAGAGGTTTCTGAATTAAATGATATAATCCATATAAAACTCTTAGCAGAATGCCTAGAACAGGGGAAGAGCATGGTATTTTCTAGTTAATTAATTCAGGCATCTGCACTTACTCAGAAATCCTAAACTAATTGAGTGTTGGGTCACTTGACTTGATGTACTTCCCATATTAAACTATGAAAGTTGGAATTCAATTGTTAAGCTTTAACTGTAATGCAGAAACCATTGCTCAAGCAATTGTCAAAGCAATCCTATCTGATCTCAACTTGCCAATTTTCAGTTATTGGGTGACCACAGCCAAGACTGAGATACATGTTTAGCCAGGGGATTCATGAGCCAAGACTAAGGCTAAGAGATCTGTCAAAGGATGCTTCTTTCCTTAAAGTCACTTGATGTTTGCAAAGACTTTCCCATCTGAGTTTCTTAAGGACAGGGAATTGTCTTCAACTTTGTATCTCCAATGCTTAGCACAGTGTGTGGCAATCATAGGTGCTTTGTGAGGTCTCGCACTGGCCTGCCACAATGGGTGCCACTTAGACCTTGTAGATATTGAACTGTGTATGTCCACTGACTACTTACCATTGCAGAGCTACAGGGAAACTGTGCATCTATGATGCCAACTCACTGTTATGGAATGGGGGGCCAGTGTAGCAAGATGACACTTAGATGCACAGCAAGACATTGGACCATGGGGAAGAGGCTGGCAAAGGCAGTTTTTACAACCTCTAAGGGAATCTTGTTGAAGTTTTAAGATCCATGTTGGGGGTTTAAGAGTCTTGATAAGCCTTTTTCAAGGACTTTCAAGATATGGCATGAGCTCATTATGGACAGGCAAAATCCCGTGACCACTGATCTGAGCGCATTCTTCAGAAGGAAGAGAGGACACTTAAGGCTGCACTTACTGAACCCCTGCACCAATATCTCCCAATCCAATACTCTTCACAGAGAAAATATTCTTTCTGTTAATTCCTGTTAATTATGACTTTCATAAGATGTATATGTTAGATTGCTCATTTCTATCAAACTTAACCCAGTACTCTGCCGGACAATTTCATATGCTCAATACATTTCTATGGAATAAGTAAGAGCATGCATGAAAGAATGTTTTTGTCTCCATGGTTAAACAGGAGTCATTTTCCCTCTGTCTCCCCAAGATAGAAAATACATTAAACAAAGCAGAGGCCACTTGCTGGTGTATTTTAGGCTGGAAGGGCCGTTGGCTCTCAGATTTCAGGTCTGCTGTGCGGCGCCTCCGGTTTCAGCAGGATGTCACGTTCTTGGTAACAGCATCCACTGTGCTTCTAACGAACAAACACCCAGTGACAAACACAGAGCCTCTGCTTTCCCAGGACCAGCAGAGGACGGAGGGGCCGCAGCTGGGAGAGACAGAACAAGCCCATATTTCATAACAATTACTCTGGATTATCAGGAAAGGTGGCAAGAAAAACTATTAGCAAGTTAGTGGAAAGAAGATTTATAGCTTGGCAGCTCAAAGGTGTGACAGGTTTCTACTCAGATGAAAAATCACTTCTTTGGACCTGAGAAAAGGGCAGGTTCAGCAGATGGGGCTCCATCAAGGTAGCTTCACTTTGGAGCAACTCTCAGTCTCAATCTAAATGTCCCTGTAACTCCTGAGGACAAATGATTCCTACTTTTCTCAGGGAACATTGCAGATCCATAGAGTTGAACACACCATACCTCTGACATCCATGGTCAGGTCTCAGTCCTTGTTTGACCTATGGATAGCATTTGTCGTTATTGAATTACCTCTTCCTTCTTGAATGATTTCCTTCACTTTTAGGATTTCATTTTTGTTTTGTTTTGTTTTTTGAACAAATAAAATGAATTTTATTTAATTTTTGATTTTTATTGGGGTATAGTTGATTTACAATGTTGTGTTAGCTTCAGATGTACAGCAAATTGAATCTGTTATACATATATTGGGTTGGCCAAAAAGTTCGTTCAGGTTTTTCTATACGGAAAAGTCTGAACAAACATTTTGGCCAGCCCAGTATATATGTCTACTCAGGTCTTCACTCTGTTTTGATTGTCCCATTACCTCACAAGTCCCTTTCTCAGTTTTCTATGTGAATTCCGTGTTTCTGCCCCACCTTTTACACTGGGGTTCTCCTGTTCTCTGCTCTCCATCCACAACCCCTCCCTAAGGACACTCATCCAACCTCCAGCCGTCCAACACCCTCTGAAGCACTCTTGACTCAGCGTGGACCTCTCGCCTGAACTCGCCTGTCTACTTGCTATCAGCACGTGGATGTTTACTAAACTGCATCTCCAATGAACACAGCTTCAACCAAATGTTTGATCCAGTCCCTCCCACTGCCAAGCCGACTCCCTCTTGAGTCAAAACCGTCTTAGATTTGTCAGATTCTGAATTTTGCAGTTATCCTCGTCTTCTTGTTCCTTTCATATCCCAATGTACCCCTCATTTCAAACATGATCTGTTCCACTGCCCTCCCTCCCACACTGCAGCCCCGGGTCTGAGTCCCTTGGTTGTCTCTTGCCGAGGCTGTGAACAAGCCTCCTAACTGCTTCTGCCTGGGACCTTACCCAGCAAGAGGGAGCCTTTAAATAGGTGATTCTGTTGCTTAACACAAAGTCAGAGTGATGTTTTTAAATTTAACTTCCAATTCTTGAATCTCTCAGAATAGAAGCCACAGTCCTGAGCTTGACCTTGAGGCCGTGAGATCTGGTCCCTCTGACCCCAGCACTCACCCCTCACTCCTTCCTTCCTTCACCCAGTCACACTGGCCTCCTTTCTTGTCCTTAAGCATGTGAAGCAGGCTGCCCCCCTCAGGACCTTGCACTTGCTTTCTCCTCCAGGTGGGTGTTGTGCACAATACTCTTCTAATTTTCAGGACTCATTGCCTCTCTTTCTTTGTATTTATCCTCCAATGTTCCTCCTCAGGGGAACCCTCCTTGGTCACCCTATGTAGGAGAGCATCCCCTCTCCTACAGCAGATGACCCCACTTCTGCTTTTCTTTCTTTTGAAAGAACTGAGTATGAGTGGGTAGGAGGGAGAGGAAGAGGAGAGAGAAAAAGAAAAATACAGAGAGGGGAAGAGGCACACATTAATATTGCAAAATATCATCCAATCACAATAGAAACTGGGAAATGAGGAGGGAGAGAAGCCAGTTTCATGATGGGTTTGGGGCACGCTGAGTGTGGGGGGCTGGCAGGACTCCAGGGCAGAAATGTCCCTGGTCAGTTTTTTCACAGGTGAAATTCTTCAGGTTACCATGGCACTGAGGACAACTGGGCAGGCAGCTTGTCTTGTCAAGTTAGGACTTGAAGGACATGGGAGGCTTCAAGGAGTTGCAATCACAGTGCTGAGGATGGTGTAAAGGCAGCCCCCCTTATGGCCCCCTTATGGCCAACGTTACATCCTCACCATCCCTTGTGTATGCACGACACTTCAGAGTTTGCAATTTGCTTTCATCCATATGCCTTCACGTGACGTTCACCACCCTGTGACTTCATCTGGACGAGCATCACACAACCACATTGCAGAGGAGGAACTGTTCTCTGTGCAAGCCCACAAGAAGGGGAAAAGGGAGCCACAGCTGTCAGAAACACAGTCCTCCAATCTCCCATCAATGCTCTCCCACACTTTCTTTCTCATAGCCACTATTTTAGGATGGTTCTTAACTTGGGGTTCTTAACGATGGGCTTGGAGAGTCCAGAACTCCCTAAAGTTGTAGGAAATATTGGGTCTGTCTGTACACATACATTGTATTGTTTCCCTTGATTGAAGTTTCCATGGCTTTTATGAGATACTAATATAGTCTCTAACGCCAAAATGATTAAGATCACGGTGCATTAGGGCGCTGTTCCTTAAAGTGTTTGACCTGGGCCACCAACATAAACAACAACAAGAGCAAACAACAGCAACACCAGTAATATTTGTTAAAAACATACAACAGTGCTTCCTGGACCTCACCCCAAGTTATTCAGTTGGGACTCTCTGGGTATAACCAGGAATCTGCAATACTAGCAGATATCCCAGGGAGTTTTAGGCACGCAAATAATTCTGAACTAACTTCCATCTTTGTTGGCTGCAGGTGACATGGAATGAATCTCCAAGTACGTTTTTAAACTCAGGCCCCCAAGGCTGTGAGTTATGGGACCCTCACCACCATCAGCAGTTTTGCCACCGCAAGGATCAGATTGGCTCTAAGGAAGCCTCCAGACCATGCAGGACCCAGCAGGTCTTTCCTGGGCTCCTACTGAGGAACAGTGAGCAGGGCCCTGATCTCCCAGGTGTTTTCCTCCTCTGCCAGGTCTTTTCTCCAGTCCGAGTATCCATTCCTGTGCAGCTCCAGCCACCAATTGGACTTGGAGGCAGGTGCTGGTTATCAGTGTTGGATGGAAGAAGACCCTCTTGAGCTGTTCCGGAAGCTGTCTCACTTATGGATACAGTAGAACAAGGGCCAGCAAACTTTTTCTGTAAAGAGGCAGATAATAAATGTTTTAGGCTTTGTGGGCCATCTGGTCTCTGTTGCTACTACTCAACTCTGCCACTTTAACTCAAAAGCAGCCAAATTCAATATGAAAATGATGGGCATGGCTGTGTTCTCAGGAAGCTTGACTCATAAAAACAGGCAGTGGGCTGGACTGGGCCAGTGGCCCCCCCTACTTCGCCAACCCCTGCAGTGGAAACTAGATAGAGGCCCAATCGTCTTGATTTCCTATTTTTCTGATAAAGGGAAGCAATGAGGTGAGGAGTCCAAAGCAAGTGAAAATGTCCAAAATAAGCGTAAACCCCACATTCCACTCACTCCATCTATGACTATGGACAGCATTACACTCTTCTTGTGGCTGCAGATTCCATTTTCCAATTATGTTTTGCTCAGGATATTAATATGGGTTTAGATTCTCTGAGCAGACCCCACCTGGGGCTCAGGACGGGGCCGAGAGTGAATGTGGAAAGCAAAGTGAGCCAGGCAGGCCTCGTGTTAAAATTAGCTGCAGGTAATTGAGAAAAGACTGTCTATGACCTGCCAGTGAGGGTGAGAGATGCCCCCATGAGTGTCTGTATGTTTATTAAATTTGAAAATGGCGTCTCTTGTCTTCATTTACCTGGCCCCCAAAGGCCTGTGTTCAAGCAGGTGAAAGTCAGGAGGGCAGGGGGGCCTCCACTGACCTGGGGAGGATGAGTTCTACCTGCCAGAGATGGGAACACATGGTGGGGGAGAGAATTCAGATGTACTGATCATCTCTTACGTGTTAGTCATGCTGTGACCTGCTTTACAAATAATGATAATAACAGCTAATATTTATGGAGCGCTTGCTCTCTACTAATTGTTTTACATGAGTTATATCATTTGAGTCTCCCAAAGACCCCACAGATTAAGTACTATTATTATGCTCTTTACAGAGATTTAGGGTAATAACTTTCTCAAAGTCACAGAATCATTAAAAACAGGCAGTAAGACTCAATAGCGCCCACTTTTAAACACGTGGTTAAATTGCCCCCATATCTTCTATTTCATAGAAAACCTCCTCTGAGGGTGGTATTACCAGCGGTATTAGTTGCATTGTACAGGTGAGAACTCTAGAACGTGAGTGAGTTTCCCACAGCTACACACAAAGTCAGGGTCAGGCTTCAATCCAGGTCTGTCTGACTCCAAAGTTCAGATTCCTTTCACTGCTAGCCACTACCTAGGGTCCTAGGCCGAGCCATTCATCCGCCTAAATCTCCACATCCTTTCCTGCCAAGTTGGGGTAGCAGTGTTGGTCTTGTCTACCTCCCACACTTGAGAGAGAGCTCAAATAACAATCCTACACTTGCTTTAAAAATGGTAAAACAAGAGGGGATATATTTATAGGTATATCTGATTCATTTTGCTGTACAGCAGAAACTAACACAACGTTGTAAAGCAACTATACTCCAATAAAAATTAATAAGAAAGAATGATAAAACACTGACTAGTTGTAGCGTATTGGTAAGAGATATGAGCTTTGGGTCTGACACTTGCCAGCTGGGTGACCTTGGACAAGTTCCTGAGTCTCTCTGGTTTTAAGTGTTTTTATCTGTATAGTTGGTATAATAATAATAATAATAATACCTCTCCCACTACGCTGTTGTGAGGATAAAATGAGATACTGTTAGAGCGTGACACCTAAGAGACCAAAACGGTGTCATTCCTTTTTAACTTTATATTAGTTAGAGAGATCAAAGAATCCAGTGGTATTGGAATAAGCGATTAAGGACTGTGGGAGCACAATTACAGTAGAAAAGTCAATGGCTCAGAAAAAGATGTTGGATAGAGATCACGTCACAACCTCTCCTTCTGACTGGATGGCGCCTTTATTCTTGTTCCAGATGCCTCCACAGCTGTGGTCCTATGACTATGTTAGCAGAGTATATCAGAGTCTATGAAAACAACTCCCCTGGGCCCTACTGAGTGATCTCTTTGCATCATTTAGTAATGCATATAGTCATGAAGTCTAGGTAAACAGCATTTGTAACACATGCAGGAGTGAGTGGGAAAATCCCAATCTTGGCTTCCAAATAATGGAGAAAAGGGAAGAGGCTACAGACCCAAGTCCCTTGCCTCCTGGCCAGCTGGCAGCCTACTAAGACATGAAAGATTGGGGATTCCTGTTGGTTTAGGTGACCTTTGTTGGAGGCCAAGTAATTAGTCCAGATACAGACACCCTGACCTGCAGATTGTGCTCCAAAGTCTCCTTGCAAACCATCTCGTTGGAATTTATGACACACTCCACCTCTACACAAACAAGATGGTAGTTTGCTTCCCAGGCCAGCTCTCATATGATGGAACTGAGGAATGGTGGCCCTGGAGCAGTCATCTTTAAGACTAATGGTAGAATTTCAGCCTTTGTTCCACAGGGAAGTGCATTTCATGTCACACAGCAAAACAGGGACATGAAGGCCAGGAAGACTTGAATCACCACCTGTAGCAATATCAGCCACTCAGTGCCATGCAGAGAGCCTGAGATAACATTTATGAAAACACTAAACAGATGCGAGGCACTTCTGTCATTGCTGTTGTAGTGGTGAGGACAATGGTATTAAATTCCCACTGCAACCAAAAAGCCACCCTGGGCTTCCCTGGTGGCGCAGTGGTTGAGAGTCCGCCTGCCGATGCAGGGGACAGGGTTCATGCCCCGGTCTGGGAAGATCCCACATGCCGCGGAGCGGCTGGGCCCGTGAGCCGTGGCCGCTGAGCCTGAGCGTCTGGAGCCTGTGCTGCGCAACGGGAGGGGCCACAACAGTGACAGGCCCGCGTACCACAAAAAAACAAAAAAAAAAGCCACACTATGTGTTTTGAGAAGAGGATGCGGGAGCATTAATGTGACATATCCTTCTCCCTTTGGAGGACTTTGGAGGAATTCCCTCTATATAAACCCCTTTATACCACTGCTGTTGGAAGATTGGCACTTTTCTTAAACCTGGACTACGATTATAACAGCCCTCTACACTGAGTGCTGTCCGTGTTCCAGGCATTGTGAGATATACATATATTATTTTGAGTACTTATAAAACTATGAAAGTTAAATACTACACTACTATTTTACTGGTGAGGAAATTTAGACTGCAACAGGTTTACTCATTGGCCCAAGGTCACATAAGTAGTAAGTGACAGTTGGTATTAGAACCCAGGTAATTTTGACTCCAATACTACCCTTTTTCTACTACATCATAAACTTCTGTTTCCTTAGCCTTTCTCCATTATATTTTCTTTCTAAACGGGTCAGTTGGAAGAGCCACTTGCCCGGTGTTAAGCTTAGAGACCACGGAGTTTTGCTAAAACCTGGTTCTATCTGTTTGCCCAATTATCCAATATCATCACATGACCCCTCATATACTCTGTTCTGTCAAAGAGCTTGAGGAAAGGATTGCAACATGAGTATGTTTTATGATAGTCCCTGGTGACATTAGTGGCTTTGGATAAGGTTTCAGGGTAATTCTTTAGGCCATTGTTCTATACCCACTTCCTTTACCAGCTGTCAAGGTAGTTCATATCAAATTCTTCTTAATGGGGGGATCCATTTCTACCTTTACCTTGCCCCCACCAACATCCACACACACACACAAACACACACATCCACACATACTTTTTCACACTGCTTTCAATTGACTCCTTATAAATTAGCTCTTTTAGTTTCCTTCATGGTGGAGAAGAGATCTACCCATGGAAAGAAAGTTAAAGAGATGTAGTTTATAATACTAGGACTATATCACTTCTGCTTCGGTCTTTACAATGTGCTCTCCCTAGTTTTAAAAATTCTCAGAAAAAGTTTAATCAATAAATAAATCAATAAAATGGATGCCTCATTTTCTTCTATCCCAGAATCCTGCAGTTGCTAGAATTATTTTCCTGTATGCAAAGGAAAGTAGATATGTCTCTCTCTATAAGAGTATTTGCATAACCAGTTCTGGTGGTTATAGCAGTACACCTATTTACCCCTTTTTTCTATAGAGAAAACATATTCTGTTCAGAGTCTGGTTCTGGTCTGCCTGGAGGCACATGGCGTCAGCTTCTCCCAGTATCATTGCCATTGTATCCTCAGTTTGAGGTAGCTCTCTGCTTCTTGTACTCTTGTGTTCTTATGCACCATGTCTTATACTGAAACATTTTTGTGTGTTTGTTTTTGTTTTGTTCAGTGTGATGCATTTGTTATAACTGAGGAGCCAATGCATTACAATGAACTAAAGTCCATAGTTCACATGAGGGGTCACTTTTTGTGTTGTGCATTTTATGGATTTTGACAAATATATAATGGCACATATCCACCATTACCCTATCAAATAATTTCACTGCTCTAAAAATCCCCTGTGCTCCACCTGTTCTTCCCTCTCTCTCTCATCCCCAAGCCCTGGAAGCCACTGACCTTTATATTGTCACCATAGTTTTGCCTTTTCCAGAAATTCATATATTTTATGTAGCCTTTTCAGATTGGCTTTGAAACAGTATTTTAATGTTTAAAAATCAGCAAAACTAGCTTTCAGATTCTCTAGGAGTGGTCTTCCAATTTGCATTAATTTTACAAGCTTCCTGAACAAAGGAGAATGGAGAGTGATGATTTTGCTGCTGCTACCAATTTCTGGGTTGTTGCAAGAATGTTTTGAAAAGTGAAGTGTTTGGCTATGGAGAGTTGAATTAATCATTTCCCCCAGTTCCATGATCCTTGGCTCCTTCAAGGCTTCTCATCCTTATTTGTTTGATTTTTTAAATTCATCCATCTATCCATCCATCCATCCATCCACCCATCCATCCATCACATTCCATTCTAATTCTGTTGCACTGCCCAATCCTGCCATTCTAACATGTTGAATACGAATCTCTGAATTTTGCGTATCCTTGTAAAATGCAGTGTTCTTATTGTGTGAATGTTTTACATTTTTTTGAATGGCACTGTGCTAATAGTCTCATTATGTTTTTATATTCTCTGGCTGTTGCTAGTAAACAACCATGTCTGTTGCTTCTTCCTACTAAATAGTATCCAGATGGGCATCTTTCCATTTGCCTGTTTCTCAGCACCTAGGTTCTCTCCCCACCAGCAGTATGAAGATGAACAATTCAGAAATTTTTACAGTTTTTGAGTGCAGAAACCCATGAATCATCATTGTCCCTGCCTCAAAACCAACTTGAAGGAGAACCCAGCACTGTCCTTTAACAAATTCAAGAAATAGATTCAAGTCCACAAGAGCTTAAGGAGAAAATGAATATTTTACTAAGGATTCAGTAGAAAGACAAAAATGAGGATGAGCCAGTTATCCTCTGTCTGTCCACCTCTCAAGGGCCCCTCACAGCAACTCTACCTTGGTCCTCTGCCTCTCCTGCAGCCCCAACATTTACATTCCTTTTCAGTTGTAGAGGGATTTAGCCCTGAGACTCCCCCAATAGGTCTCTTCACTTTCTTCCCCTGATCTGCAAATAAAAGATCCTCTTAGGGAGATGTCTCCTCCTTTCTAGAATGTGTGTGTCCGGTGGTGGGATCACACACGGGATTACAGTTATGCTTTTTGCATGCTTCGTGTGTTAGCTTACTTTCTTGAAATAATAGATACATACCAAAATTTTAAAATGCAGTGAGCACACAATTAGAAGACATCATCCCACTAGGCATCTGTAATTATTATTTATGTTAACTTTCATCATGCTTTACATAAATTAGCATAGATTCTTCTCTAATCAGCCCAATGAGGAAAATGACATTTATTTCATCATGTGGGTATTCTGTTTATAAGAATTTATTATGTACCAAACACCTCTATGTTCTATGATTTGCAAACGATGTTTGATGTTTTCTTCAATCCCTAGAAGAGCCCTCTGACATTCTTTACAATCCCATTTTGTAAATGAGAAGCTCTAGGCCCAGACTGGTGATGCACTTCCTCAGTCATGGAGGCCCTGTGCCAGGAGGAGGTCGGTCTGCAGACTTGCCTGTGTCTTCACAGCTTAATTGGTTAAAAAATTTAAAGTAGAATAATCCATTCAGCAATGAGGGAAAGCATTCCATCTCCCTTGATAGTAGAATTTAGAATCACGCATGCACAGATTTTGAGAGCCAAAGGGCATGCTCACACATGCTCCCAGTGGGATGTTATTGATAATTTGGGCAAGAAAATTTTTCCTCGGGCAATACTGTGTCTAACATCAATTGCTAGTAGTGTCCCTGGAAGCCACCTTCAAATGCTAATAAAACTCTTCATTTATTGTGACCTCTCAAAATATCCCTCGCAGTTCCTCCGCCCCCCACATTCAGATGAGGAAGCTGAGGCCTAGGGAGATGAAGTAACTGAGTCACACAGGGTTTCAACTCCACTGCACTTCAGATTTAAAGCACTTTAGGTGCTTTGAAAATATCAATGTCCTGATCCTACCTCATACCAAATATATCAGAATATCTGGGTGAGGGCTGGGCACTGACATTTTAAAAAATCTCCCAGGTGATTGAAATGACTAGCAGAGTGATTAAGAGACTGAGCTTTGGAGTCCTCCTTTCTAGGTTCAAATCCTAGTTCTTTTATTTACCAGCTGTGCAACTTTGGGCAAATTGCCTCATATCTTGGTGCCTCAGCTTCAAAATATAATTACTAGTATTTAGGTCATAGGATTGTTGTCAGGATTATGTGAATATGGAAAAGTGGTTGGCAAATAGCAGTAGTAAATGTCAACAATTATCATCATCCTCATCATCATTTCCTGTCTCCTTATCTTCTTACTGATGCTCCCTTCCCTAAGAGTTTGCTTATTTTTGAATGGTTTATTGATAAAATACAACCCTTGGGTCTGCAAACTCAGCCCTAAATCTGCATGGAGGCTAGGAAGGAGAGCCAGGTGTAAAATGATGTCCTTAAGCGGGAAGGATGCAGCAGGGAAGTCCTTCAGTACTGAATTATCTTGGATGTTACCAACCTTCCCCAGGGGGATAGAGGATTCAATGAACTGCACTGAAAGGAAGAAGGGTCATTGACACCCATCTGGCTAGAGTTCCTTTCTGGAGGACCCAACCTGGAAGTGTGAAAAGTCAGACAAGCCTTCAAATCCTGGCTCTGCAGCTTCCTAGCTGTGCGATCCTAGGTATGTTACCGAAACTCTTGGAGTTTCAGTTTCTCTGGTGGAAATAAAACAGCCTGCAATGCAGTATTATTGTGGTGATAAAATCAGATAATGTGGGTAATGCTCCTGGCACAGAGAAAATGCTCACCAAAACGTCAGTTTGCTTCCTTCAAATACTTCTTGGAGGCTGTTCCCCCTTACTCTCACCACCACCCCTCCCCCTTTCCTCATTCCTTTCCCAGCCACCCTGGAGGCTTGAAAACAGAATGGAGTTAAAGCACATCATGTTAGACTAACAAATGCACAAGGATTGAAGTGGTTTAGGAGAACTGTTTAAGAGTTAATGAGACTCTCCTTGATACCAAGAGGGGAAAGGCAGGGAGAAAAAAATGTGCATAACTCATAAAAATAGTTTTGCTTCCAAAAAAGAGGTAGTGTGCCTTTCTTCCCTTTGTCTCTTGTTTAACTCAGCTAGTCATTCCACTGCCAGTTTCCGGCTGGGCCCACTCTGTGCAATATTATGGGCTGTTGTCTGGAGAGAATAGAAAAGAAGAATTTTGGACTTCAGCTCTAGAGCTTCAGCAAAAGTCCTGGAAGAGCTGCTACTTTGGACATTGAGTTTGGAACTGGAGTATGGCAAAGCCTAGACCTTTAAACTGAAGGACAGCCTGAAACTGGGTCCTATGAAGCTCAAGACAATAGTGGATGATAACAGCATGAATCCCCGAGGCTTAGTTTCCAAATCCTTTGTCCTGAAATATCTCATTTGATTCCCATATTTGTTCTAGGAAGACAGACATCTTCATGTTACAGATAGAGATGCTGACAGTCCGAGAAGTTAAACTTGTTGCCCTGGGTCATGGGGGATACCAAGTGACTGCAGACTTATTCAAGTCTAAGGTGGCTGACTTTAATTGCTATTTCTAGAATTCCCATTTATCCTGAACTTTACAAAACAGCATGAAAAATTAGGACCACTCATAAAGAGTCTCCCATTTCTCCTCTGAAAACATGGGAAAATCATACTTCTCTGGCTCCTGAAGGCATGGCCGTATGACTTACTTTAGCAAATAAAATGTGAGCAAAGTGTACTGTGTAGAATTCAGGCAAAACCATTTAATTCCAGTGAGAGACTCTAGACCAGGAGTCAGCAAACTCTGGCTTGCAAGCCCAATCCAGCACACTACTGGTTTTCGTAGATTAAATTTTATTGGAGCATGCCACACGCATTTGCTTTCATATTACCTAAGGCTATTTTCATGATACATTGACAGAGTTGAGTGGTTGTGACAGACATCTCCTGGCCTGCAATGTCGAAAATATTTACTATCTGGCCCTTTAAGAAAAGGTTTACCAACCTCTGTTCTAGACAGTTCTTCCCAGCCAGGTCAACCAAGGAGTCTGAGGGTCCCAATGACACAGGTAGAAGCTGGTGGAAGCTCCTTCAAACTGGAGCACTTAGCTTTTGCCTGAAGAACAGTTGGCCTGGAGAGTTGTCGAGACCCATTGCAGACTTTATGTGAGTTAAAAATAAGTCTTTGTTGTGTTAAGCACAAAATTTTGGACTTTTTTTTTCAGTGTGACGTAATCTGGCCTCTTGACTGATACACAAGTTGAGTTAATAAAGGCTAAGGATAAAAGGAAAATACACTGGCTAGAGTCTGTTAAGTGTCAGATGCATTGACAAAGTTGGATATTGGGTGATGGAAATGGATATGGGAGGGGCGGATGGGTGTTCCTGCTTTGGGGACTGGCACATCCTGTGATTTTAAAATAGAAAGTTCTGGGCCAGAGATTGTGGGCAAGTTTGCATTGTTGACAACTCTGCCCACTGGTTTTAAGGTCAAGGGAATTTCCAGGTGTGACTCATGGATTGAAAATAGTCATGTTTCCCTAAAAAGTTTTGTGAATCAAATTTCTGCATGAAGATTTTGAGTGTTGATACATTCAGGGCAAAATGGGCTCCAATTTCTGAGCTGTTATTTAAGGTAATGCTCTGTAGGAATCTTCTGCTTCTCAGGATTGACTATTTAACCTCCTATCATGTCTGATGCTCAATACTGAGCAAAGGCTAACTCACGTGTTGTATCTCTGTTGGAAGACTGACCCCTCTGGACCAGATTTAGTTGGTATTTGCATATGATTCTCAGCTCCAGTGCAGCAAGATTAATAAGAGCTGGTTTACTGGCTTTAGAATCCTTACAAGTGAATAAAAATTCTTGCTCAGCAAAGAAATGAGCATCTCTTTGACTTCTAAGTTCACTAAGTGTCCCACCCAAAGGAGTTTCTGTCAAGATACTAAAAATGGATTTCTACACAGTTTGAAGTAAATTCAGCAATTTTCCAGGGACACAAATTGCCTGGATGGAGTAATAATTTTGATAATAGTGCATCCTGACCTGTTGCATGTGACATGCTTGGACCAAAAGGGCTAAGGGCAAGGTGATTTAGACCTAAGATCTTGAATGAAGGCTGACAAATGAAAGACCTTAGATGTGTTCAGTGGAAGTAGAAATGGTCAGCATGGTTCCTACAGGCATGGGTTACCTGATGGGTAAAACAAAAACATATCTAACATACGTAACTCACAGTGGCCCTCCCAGGGCATTCAACTTACTAGATTCAGCATATCTACCTTCTCTACCAAACATTGTCCTGCTTCTGAGGTTGGTCTCAGAAACTTCTGGTGTAGGCAAGTGCAGTATAAATAAGGAGAGGGAGAGGATAAGAGTCTATTCATTGGATAAGGCTTAGATGGGGAGGTATAGAGAGCAGGAGGAATAATATTGGCTCCAGATGGATCTTGAAGAAGGGTTACTTAATCAGTAGAAGTCATGGTGACAGAGACATAATTCAGAAACCCCACAGACAACCCCCCTTCCTGACCTCTACTGATTTGTAAAGATAGAAACTTCTCCTCACTCCCTACCACCCTAGAAGAAGAAATGAGAAAGAAAATGTTTCATTAAATAAATTTTTGTAAAATACTACAGTCTTATCTTAGTCTTCACAACTGAGAGTGGCAAAGAATCAAGTAATTACTTTTTTTCCTAAAATCTCTTCTTCATACAAAAATTATTAATAAACACTTCAGAAGACATGAAGGAACAAGATTCAGGACACTACCAGGGAATATAACTGGAGACCCAAATTCTTGTCAAGAGAACAACTGAAATATATTATAAATATGGTAGCCTCGTTAACACTCTATTAAGCTCAGTTTGATATCAGTGCAGGGCTGCTTTCCTTTTTCTCCAATTAGGGTCATCTTCCCAATAATTATAGCACATCACAAATACCCACTTTGGGTCCACGGAATGTTCTCCTTACTTTCTGTATTTTATTAATCCATTTTTCTGTCCTGTGCCTGATCTGAGAATCCAAAAATAGCTCATGCATTTGAACTTGTAGATTGCTGGGGTCAGACTCTTAACCGCTGGAGCCGAGCAGGGAGCAGCCTCCAGATGGTGGAAGGAGGAGACCATAGCCCACACACCTCACGAGGCACAAGATGATCCTGAACTGCTTTGATTTAGGAGGGGCAGGGTCGTGTGGGAGGGAGTGTGCACATTTCACTGCATACCTAATTTCATTAAAAAATAGGAAACCAAACACACAGCAAAGGGGATGGGAGTCAGGAAGAAAGGTCCTGTTTCTATGACAACTGGAAGAGTGCATACATCATCACAGTGAGAGGCCTGAACTGGGGCAGGAGTGCTGACAGCTTCATCTAAGCCCTGTCATCAGGTTTTCCCTTACCCTGTGATGCCTTTATCAGTCTCCCTCTGCCTCTCTAAAGTCCTAGAATGAATGGGGACCAGGCACCTTCCCGCTAACAGGTAGGGATGGTCTGCCAATATTGCTTGACTTTCACTGTTGCAGAGGGACATAGAAGATAGGAGTTTCTTCAGATTATTTACCAACTTGAGCACCTGGATTAGAGTCCCAGGCTGTCACTTCTGTGACTCTGGAGATTCCTTTTCTCACTCTCACCTCCTAAACACATGTGTGCTCCTGCACGCGCGCGCGCGCGCACACACACACACACACACACACACACACACACACACAGAGTGAGTCTCCCCTAGGGTTCCTGGTAATGTGCATCCATGGACAGCTGCACCCAAATGCATCACCCTGACATGTACATATTCTAGTTCCTCATAGGGAAACCGTTTCAGCTCTCAGCCCATTACACCATGAAATCACATTTTTGAGGCAGATTCTTTAATTCAGCAATTCTCAACCCAAGCTACACATTAGAATCATCCATAATGTTTTTTTAAATGTTCTGATGCCCAGATCCCACCTCTAGGCTTGATATATCTGTATTTTTCATAACACATGCCCCCAAAGTGATTCTAATGTGTAACCACAGAGTTGAGTACATTATACTAATTCATTCAGCAGCAATGTACTTATAGTTATTTGTGTGCTGGATCTTAGATCTGAAGCTGAATAAAGCACAGGAGTTCCCAGTCTACTGGTGGGAGATAGAGGTGTAGACATATAAGTGCATGAAGTGTCAGGCAGGTCCTAGGCTGATCGGTATAAGTCAAGTTGGGGATATATGAGTGCATGGCTCTGTTTGGGGAGGGTCAAGAAAAACAACATGGAGGAGAGAATGATACTAGACATCAAAATTGAAAGATGTGTTTACCTTTTATGGATGAACGAGAGCAGAAAAACCATTCTGGGTAGAGGGCAGTGTGACAGAAGGCACAAAGGGCATGATACAGGAACTAAAATATGTTGGTACATTGACTTGTAGGTTTGAGGGGTGTTTTGTAGCTAGAGATGATTTCTGATTAGTAAAACTTAAGATAGATCAGAAGAAAAGGTAGAGATTAAAGTATATATAGAGAAAAGGATAAAAACTACCAAAATTTTTTTAAAAACCAGCACAAGAGATATATGGTCATGGTATAAAAGTCTAACATAAGTGTAACTGGAACCCCAAAAAGAAGGAAGAGAGACAATGGAAAGAAGCAATATTTGAAGAGATGATGGCTGAGATTTCTGAAATTATAGAAGCATCAAGCCACAGATTCAATTAAGTACTATGAATCCCAAGCAGAATAAATACAAATAAAATAAATCTACATTGATCATAATAAAACTGTTGAAATATAAAAACAGAAAAAAAGATTAAAACCACCAGAAAAAAAAAGAAATATTTCCTTCAAATCAATAAAATAAAACTGGCAGCTGACTCAACAGAACAAAAAACAGAAGCCTGAAGATTGTAGAGTGATAAGTGCCATGAGTTAAAAGAAAATAACTGTCTGACATTGACCATCAGCAGATCCCACTACAGGAAATAATAAAGTTCTTCAGAGAGCAGGAAAAGGATTCCAAATAGAGGCATAGAAAAGCAAAAAGTAGGAAGAACAATAGAAAAGGCAAATATGTGAGTGAAAACTTACTGTGTAAAACAATAGTAACACACATGACAGAATTATAAACAAACAGAAGCAAAACACATGGCAATAAAAACACATAAGTTGGAAGGGGCAAGGGGAAATGGGATTAGTTTGTTTAAAGTTCCTGTATTGTCTGGAAAGTAGTACTAATTCATATTAGATATTAACAAATTAAAACCATATGTTGTGATCTTGAAGGTAAACACTAAAAGAACAGTAAAAGAAAGAAAAGATTGCAAGTTAAATTGGAGAGCAGATGAAATAAAAATTTAAAAAATAAATCCATGAGTGGGTAAGAAAGCAGAGAAAAATCAAAAGAGATGAGGTGCAACACATAGAAAGATGATAAATTTAAACTCAAATATATCTGTAATTACATTCATTTTGAACTAAGTTTCCAATTAAAAGACAAATATGAACAGACTGAATGAAAAAAATAGAACCACTTTTATGGGGTTTACAAGAGAAATACCTTAAATATAAGGATAAAAAGGTTTGAAAGGAAAAGGAAAATTTCCAATCCAAGGTATTCATCTAAGAAAAACTAAAACATATGTTCACAAAAAGTCTTGCACAAGGACCCATAGATGCTTTCTTCATAATAAACCCAAAGTAGAAATAGTTCAGATGCCCATGAATAGGAGAATCAATAAAGAACTATGTATGCATAATGCACACTTCTCAGCAAAATAGCACTGTTAACATGTAACCAATAAATGAATGAATCTCCAAAGCATTATGTAAAAGAAACCAGACATAAAAAAATAAAGAAAAAAGTCAATATAAGATCATTTTAAAACAATAAAATTCAACATCCATTCATGATACTTTTAGTGGACTAAGAATAAAGGGAAACATCTTTAGTCTGACAAAGAATATCCACAGTAATCTACTATATACTAAAAGGAGATGTAACAAAAGCTTGCCCTCTGAGATGCTGAACAAGACAAAGGAATTTAGTCTTCTCCTTAATACTGTATTGAAAGTCTTAGACAGCTAAGAAAGCCAAGAGAATAAATGTAATAGAATCAGAAAATAAACTAAATAGTGATTATCTGCAGATGTCCTGATTATGTATGTACATACAAAAGAATCACCAACTATTAGAATGAATTAATGAACTTTAGATACATTGTCAATATGCAAAAATTAGCTGTATTTTTATATAACAATGAAGTCCAAAGCGTTACTTTATTCATGATTAAGTATTAACAAGATCAAATACTAGGTGTAAATCTAACAAAAGATGAGTAAGAACTCTATACAGAATGCCAGGTTTTTGTTTTTGTTTGGAGAAGATGAAGGAGACATAAATCAAGAAGGGATATACCATTTTCATGGATTGGAATATTTAATATTGTAATGACATCAATTCTACACAAATCGATCTATAGACTCAGTGCAATCTCAGTTGAAATCCCAAGAGAAATCCCAAGAGGTTTTGTTGTTGATTTTTGTTTGTTTTTGACAATTTACTCCTATAAATTCTCTTAGAAATAAAAAGGCCTAAGAATAGCCAAGAAAATATTTTTTGGTGGCAATTGACAAGGTGACTGTAATTTTCATATGGAGATCCAAAGGGCCAAGAGTAGCCAAGACAATGTTGAAGAAGAATAATTTTTTAAAAAGCAGAGTTACTATACCTGATATCAAGATTTATTGCAAAATCACAACAATTAAGACAGTACTTACTAGTGCAAGAGTGACAATTAACCCAGGGGAACAATAAAGAGACCTCACAAATAGAACCACACATATATTAACAGTCAATTGATGACAAAAATGGTGCTGCGGAGCAGTGGGGACAAAAATAGACTCTTTAGCTCTTTGGTGGGGCTAATGGCAGACTCAGGGAAGGCTCACACCAAAGAGTACTTCCCAGAACTTCTGCTGCCACTGTTCTTGTCCCCACGGTGAGCCACAGCCATGCCCCGCCTCTGCAGGAGACCCTCTAACACTAGCAGCACTTCTTGGAGCAAATAATGTTTGACAAGGAAGCTGGCAAATTCAGATCCTGCATTTGCACAAACACAGGAGATACACCAGAAATACATCTACACGTGGAACAACTCCTACAGAACACCTACTGAACGCTGGCAGAAGACCTCAGACCTCCCAAAAGGCAAGAAACTTCCCACGTACCTGGGTAGGGCAAGAGAAAAAAGGAAAAACAGAGACAAAAGAATAGGAACGGGACCCGCGCCACTGGGAGGGAGCCATGAAGGAGGAAAGGTTTCCACACACTAGGAAGCCCCTTCGCGGGTGGAGACTGCGGGTGGTGGAAGGGGGAAGCTTCGGAGCCACGGAAGACAGCGTAGCAACAGGGGTACAGAGGGCAAAGTGGAGAGATTCCCCCACAGAGGATTGGTGCCGACCAGCACTCACCAGCCCGAGAGGCTTGTCTGCTCACCCGCCGGGGTGCGTGGGGCTGGGAGCTGAGGCTCGGGCTTCGGTCGGAACGCAGGGAGAGGACTGGGGTTGGCAGCCTGAACACAGCCTGCAGGGGGTAAACGGCTACCCGGGAGGGATTCCGGGGAAAAGTCTGGACCTGCCAAAGAAGCAAGAGACTTTTTCTTGCCTCTTTGTTTCCTGGTGTGTGAGGAGAGGGGATTAAGAGCACTGCTTAAAGGAGCTCCAGAGACGGGCGCGAGCCGCAGCTAACAGCGCGGACCCCAGAGACGGGCATGAGACGCTAAGGCTGCTGCTGCTGCCACCAAGCAGCCTGTGTGCCAGCACAGGTCACTATCCACACCTCCCTTCCGGGAGCCTGTGCAGCCCACCACTGCCAGGGTCCCGGGATCCAGGAACAACTCCCCCGGGAGAATGCTTGGCGTGCCTCAGGTTGGTGCGACATACTACCAGCCTCTGATGCCACAGGCTCACCCTGCATGCATACCCCTCCCTTCCCCCGAGCTGAGTGAGCCAGAGCCCCCGAATCAGCGGCTCCTTTAACCCCGTCCTGTCTAAGTGAAGAACAGATGCCCTCAGGCGACTTACACGCAGAGGCTGGGCCAAATCCAAAGCTGAGCCCCGGGAGCTGTGAGAGCAAAGAAGAGAAAGGGAAATCTCTCCCAGCAGCCTCAGAAGCAGCAGATTAAAGCTGCACAATCAACTTGATGTACCTGCATCTGTGGAATACATGAATAGACAACGAGTCATCCCAAATTGAGGAGAGCAAGATTTATTATTTTTTTCCCCTTTTCCACTTTTTGTGAGTGTGTATGTGTATGCTTCTGTGTGAGATTTTGTCTGTATAGCTTTGCTTTCACCATTTGTCCTAGGATTCTATCCGTCCGTTTTTTTTTTAATTTTCTTTTCTTAATAATTATTTTTTATTTGAATAACTTTATTTTATTTTATCTTACTTTATTTTATTTTGTTTTATCTCCTTTCTTTCTTCCTTCTTTTCTTTCTTTCTTTCTTTCTTTCTTTCTTTCTTTCATTCTACATTTTCTCCCTTTTATTCTGAGCCGTGTGGATGAAAGGCTCTTGGTGCTCCAGCGAGGAGTCAGTGCTGTGCCTCTGAGGTGGGAGAGCCAACTTCAGGACACTGGTCAACAAGAGCCCTCCCAGCTCCATGTAATATCAAATGGCGAAAAACTCCCAGAGATCTCCATCTCAACACCAGCACCCAGCTTCACTCAATGACCAGCAAGCCACAGTGCTGGACACCCTATGGCAAACAATTAGTAAGACAGGAACACAACACCACCCATTAGCAGAGAGGCTGCCTAAAATCATAATAAGTCCACAGACACCCCAAAATACACCACCAGAGGTGAACCTGCCCACCAGAAAGACAACACAGGCACTAGTCCCCTCCATCAGGAAGCCTACACAACCCACTGAACCAACCTTAGCCACTGGGGACAGACACCAAAAACAACAGGAACTATGAACCAGCAGCCTGCAAAAACGAGACCCCAAACACAGTAAGATAAGCAAAAAGAGAAGACAGAAAAACATACAGCAGATGACGGAGCAAGATAAAAACCCACCAGACCTAACAAATGAAGAGGAAATAGGCAGTCTACCTGAAAAAGAATTCAGAATAGTGATAGTAAAGATGATCCAAAATCTTGGAAATAGTATAGAGTAAATGCAAGAAACATTTAACAAGGACCTAGAAGAACTAAAGATGAAAATAGCAATGATGAACAACACAATAAATGAAATTAAAAATACTCTAGATGGGATCAATAGCAGAATAACTGAGGCAGAAGAACGGATAAGTGACCTGGAAGATAAAAGAGTGGAACTAACTACTGCAGAGCAGAATAAAGAAAAAAGAATGAAAAGAACAGAGGACAGTCTCAGAGACCCCTGGGACAAAATTAAATGCACCAACATTCAAATTATAGGGGTTCCATAATAAGAACAGAAAAAGAAAGGGACTGAGAAAATATTTGAAGAGATTATACTTGAAAACTTCCCTAATATGGGAAAGGAAATACTTAGTCATGTCCAAGAAGCACAGAGAGTCCCATACAGGATAAATCCAAGGAGAAACATTCCAAGACACATATTAATCAAACTGTCAAAAATTAAATACAAAGAAAACATATTAAAAGCAGCAAGGGAAACCCAACAAATAACACACAAGGGAATCCCCATAAGGTTAACAGCTGATCTTTCAGCATAAACTGCAAGCCAGAAGGGACTGGCAGGACATATTTAAAGTGATGAAGGAGAAAAACCTACAAGCAAGATTCCTCTACCCAGCAAGGATCTCATTCAGATTTGATGGAGAAATTAAAACCTTTTACAGACAAGCAAAAGCTGAGAGAGTTCAGCACCACCAAACCAGCTTTACAACAAATGCTAAGGAACTTCTCTAGGCAAGAAACACAAGAGAAGGAAAAGACCTACAATAACAAACCCCAAACAATTAATAAAATGGGAATGGGAACATACATATCGATAATTACCTTACATGTAAATGGATTAAATGCTCCCACCAAAAACACAGACTGGCTGAATGGATACAAAAACAAGACCCATACATATGCTGTCTACAAGAGACCCACTTTAGACCTAGAGACGCATACAGACTGAAAGTAAGGGAATGGAAAAAGATGTTCCATGCAAATGGAAACCAAAAGAAAGCTGGAGAAGAAATTCTCATATCAGACAAAATAGACTTTAAAAGAAAGACTATTACAAGACACAAAGAAGGACACTACATGATGATCAAGGGATCGATCCAAGAAGAAGATATAACAATTGTAAATATTTATGCACCCAACATAGGAGCACCTCAATACAAAAGGTAAATAAATACTAACAGCCATAAAAGGGGAAATCGACAGTAACACATTCATAATAGGGGACATTAACATCCCACTTTCACCAATGGACAGATCATCCAAAATGAAAATAAATAAGGACACACAAGCTTTAAATGATACATTAAACAATATGGACTTAATTGATATTTATAGGACATGCCATCCAAGAACAACAGAATACACATTTTTCTCAAGTGCTATGGAACATTCTCCAGGATAGATCATATCTTGGGTCACAAATCAAGCCTTGGTAAATTTAAGAAAATTGAAATTGTATCAAGTATCTTTTCTGAACACAACACTATGAGACTAGTTATCATTACAGGAAAAGATCTGTAAAAAATACAAACACATGGAGGCTAAACAATACACTACTAATAACAAAGTGATCACTGAAGAAATCAAAGAGGAAATCAAAAAATACCTAGAAACAAATGACAATGGAGACACAACGACCCGAAACCTATGGGATGCAGCAAAAGCGGTTCTAAGAGGGAAGTTTATAGCAATACAATTCTACCTTAAGAAACAGGAAACATCTCAAATAAACAACCTAACCTTGCCCCCAAAGCAATTAGAGAAAGAAGAACCAAAAAACCCAAAGTTAGTAGAAGGAAAGAAATCCTAAAGATCAGATCAGAAATAAATGAAAAGGAATGAAGGAAACGATAGCAAAAATCAATAAAACTAAAAGCTGGGCTTCCCTGGTGGCGCAGTGGTTGAGGGTCCGCCTGCCGATGCAGGGGACACGGGTTCGTGCCCCGGTCTGGGAAGATCCTACATGCCGCGGAGCGGCTGGGCCCGTGATCCATGGCCTCTGAGCCTGCATGTCCGGAGCCTGTGCTCCGCAACGGGAGAGGCCACAGCAGTGAGAGGGCCGCGTACCGCAAAAAAAAAAAAAAAAAAAACAAAAAAAAAACTAAAAGCTATTTCTTTGAGAAGATAAACAAAATAGATAAACCATTAGCCAGACTCATCAAGAAAAAAAGGGAGGAGACTCAAATCAATAGAATTAGAAACGAAAAAGGAGAAGTAACAACTGACACTGCAGAAATACATAAGATCATGAGAGATTACTACAAGCAGCTCTATGCCAATAAAATGGACAACCTGGGGCTTCCCTGGTGGCGCAGTGGTTGAGAGTTCGCCTGCCAATGCAGGGGACATGGGTTCGTGCCCCAGTCTGGGAAGATCCCACATGCCGCAGAGTGGCTGGTCCCGTGAGCCATGGCCGCTGAGCCTGTGCGTCCAGAGCCTGTGATCCGCAACGGGAGAGGCCACAATAGTGAGAAGCCTGTGTACCTCAAAAGAAAAAAAAAAAGAAAGGACAACCTGGAAGAAATGGACAGATTCTTAGAAATGCGCAACCTGCCAAGACTGAAACAGGAAGAAATAGAAAATATGAAGAGACCAATCACAAGCATTGAAATTGAAACTGTGATTAAAAATCTTCCAACAAACAAAAGCCCAGGACCAGATGGCTTCACAGGCGAATTCTATCAAACATTTAGAGAACAGCTAACACCTATCCTTCTCAAACTCTTCCAAAATATAGCATAGGGAGGAACACTCCCAAACTCATCCTATGAGGCCACTATCAACCTTGTACCAAAACCAGACAAGGATGTCACAAAGAAAGAAAACTAGAGGCCAATATCACTGATGAACACAGATGCAAAAATTCTCAACAAAATACTAGCAAACAGAATCCAACAGCACATAAAAGGATCATACACCATGATCAAGTGGGGTTTATTCCAGGAATGCAAGGATTCTTCAATATATGCAAATCAATCAACGTGATACACCATATTAACAAATTGAAGGAGAAAAACCATATGATCATCTCAATAGATGCAGAGAAAGCTTTCGACAAAATTCAACACCCATTTATGATAAAAACCCTGCAGAAAGTAGGCATAGAGGGAACTTTCCTCAACATAATAAAGGCCATATATGACAAACCCACAGCCAACATCGTCCTCAATGGTGAAAAACTGAAAGCATTTCCACTAAGATCAGGAGCAAGACAAGGTTGCCCACTCTCACCACTCTTTTTTTTTTTTTTTTTTTTGCATTACCCAGGTCTCTCACTGTTGTGGCCTCTCCCATTGCAGAGCACAGGCTCTGGACGTGCAGGCTCAGCGGCCATGGCTCACACGCCCAACAGTTCCGCGGCATGTAGGATCTTCCCAGACTGGGGCAAGAACCCGTGTCCCCTGCATCTACAGGCAGACTCTCAACCACTGCACCAACAGGGAAGCCCTCACCACTCTTATTCAACATAGTTTTGGAAGTTTTAGTCACAGCAATCAGAGAAGAGAAGAAAATAAAAGGAATCCAAATCGGAAAAGAAGAAGTAAAGCTGTCACTGTTTGCAGATGACATGATACTATACATAGAAGATCCTAAAGATGCTACCAGAAAACTACTAGAGCTAATCAATGAATGTGGTAAAGTAGCAGGATACAAAATTAATGCATAGAAATCTCTGGCATTCCTATACACTAATGATGAAAAATCTGAAAGTGAAATCAAGAAAACACTTCCATTTACCATTGCAACAAAAAGAATAAAATATCTAGGAATAAACCTACCTAAGGAGACAAAAGACCTGTATGCAGAAAACTATAAGACACTGATGAAAGAAATGAAAGATGATACAAATAGATGGAGACATATACCATGTTCTTGGATTGGAAGAATCAACATTGTGAAAATGACTCTACTACCCAAAGCAATCTATAGATTCAATGCAATCCCTATCAAACTACCACTGGAATTTTTCACAGAACTAGAACAAAAATTTCACAATTTGTATGGAAACACAAAAGACCCCGAATAGCAAAAGCAATCTTGAGAACGAAAAACGGAGCTGGAGGTATCAGACTCCCTGACTTCAGACTATACTACAAAGCTACAGTTATCAAGACAGTATGGTACTGGCACAAAGCCAGAAATATAGATCAATGGAACAGGATAGAAAGCCAGGAGATAAACCCATGCACATATGGTCACCTTATCTTTGATAAAGGAGGCAGGAATGTACAGTGGAGAAAGGACAGACTCTTCAATAAGTGGTGCTGGGAAAACTGGACAGGTACATGTTAAAGTATGAGATTAGATCACTTCCTAATACCATACAGAAAAATAAGCTCAAAATGGATTAAAGACCTAAATGTAAGGTGAGAAACTGTCAACCTCTTAGAGGAAAACATAGGCAGAACATTCTATGACATAAATCACAGCAAGATCCTTTTTGACCCACCTCCTAGAGAAATGGAAATAAAAACAAAAATGAACAAATGGGACCTAATGAAACTTCAAAGTTTTTGCCCAGCAAAGGAAACCATAAACAAGACCAAAAGACAACCCTCAGAATGGGAGAAAATATTTTCCAATGAAGCAACTGACAAAGGATTAATTTCCAAAATTTACAAGCAGCTCATGCAGCTCAAAACAAAAAAAACAAACAACTCAATCCAAAAATGGGCAGAAGACCTAAATAGACATTTCTCCAAAGAAGATATACAGACTGCCAACAAACACATGAAAGAATGCTCAACATCATTAATCATTAGAGAAATGCAAATTAAAACTACAATGAGATATCATCTCACACCAGTCAGAATGGCCATCATCAAAATATCTAGAAACAATAAATGCTGGAGAGGGTGTGGAGAGAAGGGAACACTCTTGCACTGCTGGTGGGAATGGGAATTGGTACAGCCACTATGGAGAACAGTATGGAGGTTCCTTCAAAAACTACAAATAGAACTACCATATGACCCAGCAATCCCACTACTGGGCATATACCCTGAGAAAACCATAATTCAAAAAGAGTCATGTACCAAAATCTTCATTGCAGCTCTATTTACAATAGCCATGAGATGGAACCAACCCAAGTGTGCATCATCGGATGAATGGATAAAGAAGATGTGGCACATATATACAATGGAATATTACTCAGCCATAAAAAGAAACGAAATTGAGCTATTTGTAATGAGGTGGATGGACCTAGAGCCTGTCATACAGAGTGAAGTAAGTCAGAAAGAGAAAGACAAATACCGTATGGTAACATATATATATGGAATTTAAGAAAAAAAATGTTATGAAGAACCTCGGGGTAAGACAGGAATAAAGACACAGATCTACTAGAGAATGGACTTGAGGATATAGGGAGGGGGAAGGGTAAACTGTGACAAAGCGAGAGAGTGGCATGGACATATACACGCTACCAAACGTAATGTAGGTAGCTAGTTGGAAGCAGCCGCATAGCACAGGGAGATCAGCTCGGTGCTTTGTGACCACCTGGATGGGTGGGATAGGGAGGGTGGGAGGGAGGGAGACACAAGAGCGAGGAGATATGGGAACATATGTATATGTATAACTGATTCACATTGTTATAAAGCAGAACTAACACACCATTGTAAAGCAATTATACTCCAATAAAGATGTAAAAAAAAAAAAAAGAAAGGAGTGAGTCTAGTAAAAGGTAAAAGCTGTACTTGGGAGACAGATAAAACCAACTAAATTTCACAAATGATAGTAACACTGGCCTTGATTCGTAATGACAAAGTGTTCATTAAACTGTAGCAGGATAACTTATAGGATAACAAATAGCTAAAATTGATAACATAGAAATATCATTTGGAATAATACTTCTCTAACAGACACAGATAAAAAATTTTTCAGACATTACAAAGAAGCTATTATTATTTTTTCTACTTCAAAAAAACCTAATCATGGTTTTAAATTCTGTGCATTGAGCCTGTACAAAAATCTAAATTTCTTCCTAATTCTCTGTGATTATTGTTCTAGAAAGTTTGATTTATTTTAGCACTATTCTTGTTGTAAGCCTCTTAGGCATCATGTCTCTGTCCATAGCCTGGGAAAGAGAGAACTATATTCGTGACTTGCTGTTAAGTTTAATTACCAACCTGCTTGGCAGAATTCTACTCACTGCCCCTCCCTTGAAGTGTAAAAGTCCCTTGTTAAGTTAGCCTACTCTACCACTGCAAGGAACACTGTCACTTCCAACACTTCCCTGCCTTGATCTTCTAACAAGAGACTGCTGGATCTTTTCTGAGCATCACTGCCCTCTCTACTTTGGTTTTCTTCAATTTCAAAATTAATTCTCAACTAACCTGGCCAATACTATGATGTTCATTTCCTTCAAGATAATTTCTACATCAGTAAAAGGTAACTAGTCAGGTGTCTGCTTTGAATATAAAAAGCTGTTCTCTTGTATTCTTTTTCTTTGGTTACTAACAGAATTTTTACATTGTTCAAATTCTTTGCTTAAGCTTTGTTGTGTGACATAATCAGTACAGACTAGAATCTATTTTGAAGAATTTATAAGGGGTTCAGACTTTTTAAACATAAAACTAAAAGAATAGCCAGTTTTCAAACATAATAAAGAAGAATCGCCCTCCAAAAAGTCTTTTAGAAATTTAAATTATAAATTAAATTAGGAATTTAAAAATATACTTTGTTTGTTTATGTCCCTTGAAGTAACCATAATAATTATGTTGAATATTAATAATAAATGAATTTATTTAAATTCAGTTCATTGAAAATAGAATCAAATTATTTCATCTCCCTCACTTTGTTTTCATGCTACAACAAAGGGAGTCTACCCTTTATAGAAGACTACACTGTTTCAGTTGTACTGTTATTTTGAAACCAGAGATAGGAATACAAAACAAGTCTATTTAGGATGGATTGTTAAAACAACATCTGGTTTTGACAGATTTTGCTTAAATTGCTGATTGTTCAGCATCTGAAAATACTTTCCTCTTAGGGGTCCTTTTTTTGTCCTTACAAAAATGAACTTTGCTGCTAAGATTTATCATAAATCAATAAACTCCATTTTATTCTGGCCTTTTCAAATTTGAATTAAGCCAAAGCTTCTTAAACAGAAGAAAAAGAATTCTAGGTCATACCATCACTGCATAAGGATCTAAATTCTCCGGGTTCCAAATTTGGAAATCTACTCTTCTTTCCCTCTGGATAAATCTAGTTAAGAAATATGTGTATGCATGTGTATACGTGTGTGTTCATTATTTTATATGTATATCAATTTTAGTTTATTGAAATAAAAATATCAGATAGATGTTGTATTATTGTATTTCCATACTATAGTTTTTCTGCTCAACACTAATAAAACTTATGTTGCTCACTGAAAAAAAAAAAAAGACTAGTCAACAAGCAGTGTGCTGTCAAATGGATATCCAGAGGAGAAAAAAAAAAAAACTCAGTCCCTTTCTCATGTACAAAAATAGATTCCAGATGAACTGAAGATCTAATTGTAAGTAAAACAGTAAAGTTTCTAGATGAGAGAGTAGAATATTTTCATGACATTGGGATAGGGTAGATTTCTAAAAATTGGTACTGAACTTTGTTAAAATCATGAACTTCTAAGATTGTTAACAAAGATTTCACAGTTATGATAACAGAGAAAAATGATGGTTGAACCAAGCAAAACAGTATCTACCACATTCTGTTAATGTTTTTAATTTGAATTTTTAAAATTTGTTTTGCATTTATAGTTATATATGAGCTATAAACACAATGACTACAGCAGGTCTGTGGTGGGGCTCAGGAATTTACATTTCTAACAAGTTCCCAAGTGATGCTGCTGGTCTGGTGACTACACTTTGAGAACCACTGCTCATTTCAAACCAAGTTACCTTTGATTTATTCACCCCCAAGTTGGTGTAGGGCAGCCTGAAAGGCCAGGGAGGAGTGGGGGTGGGGAGGATATAGCCACATTTAATATTTGAACTCCCAAATATTAAATGCGGCTATATCCTCCCCACCCCCACTCCTCCCTGGCCTTTCCCTTCTTCCCACAAGCTCTTGGGGCTGAATAGACTGGGTTTTGTTAGTGGTGATGGTTTTGTTGTTTTCCCCTTCTTATCTGTCTGTGTCATCTGCAAGCATTGCTAAAGCCAGAAGAGACTGGCCTTGGGTTTTTCTTCTTTTTCTCCTACATCATATCCTCCTCCTTCCCTACCCTAACCTTCCAATAAAGTATTAGTGGCAGGTGACATTCAAGGGAGAGAGATTAGCTTATTAATAAGGAACATAAATTAGTATTTTAAAACCTTATACTCATTTTAATACTGAAATCATTTAAGGCATTATAGAGGATCAGTGAGAACCCTTTCAATTTCAAATGTATCTAAACAATTCTCAAGTTTGAAAAACATGAAGGAATAAAGGGAAGACCAAGTTTAGGATGGGGCAAGAGCTAATAGAAATGTGGGGAGCAGGAACAAAGCTCTATCCTGTCTCTCCAGAGGAGGGGCTGGTAATTCAAGACCAAATATGAATGGTGGCAGAGCAGTTCTGTTCTGGGCCAATGAGCATTGAAAGTCCAAAGAGCTCTCCATCCTGTGGGGACTTTGACCTAGCAGGGATACACAGACCCAGGGCCAATGCTAGGCACTAAGTTGAAGGTCTCCATACATTCTACAGAGCTTAGGAAGCAGAGAAGAGCAGTAAAACCCCATACCCCAGAGATCTGGGGACTGTCACTAACCAAGCATGGAGCAAATCCCAGGCAGCTGGCATCTCTTGAAGATATTAGATGGAACCCCTTTGAGGGCCAGGGCCCAGGATGGGAGAGGGGTACAAGAATGCACAGCACCTGTGGGCCCTGCAGAACAGACATCAGGTAGCAGCTGAGCTTTCTCACAGGGTATTCAGATGGGTTTGTCCCCCATTTATGGCCAGGGGTGTCCTGACACCACTGATCCTTTCTGACTCCCATCATCTCTGAGAAGGGCTGAACAAATTCCAGCTGTGGGAGAGGAGCACAGCAGACAGCTGCACTGGGGCTGAGATGAGGATGGAGATTGCCATGGGAAGTAGAGGGCCAAGAATTGATGCCAACTTTTCCCTCTGACATTCCAGACCGGGAAGGGGAGCTCTGCTGCTGAGAAATGAGAAATATGAACTCACAAACCTCCTTTATAGCCAGCTCCTCGTTCTTGCTGTGGTCATCACATGATGTGGTAACTAATCCCTTCCCTGTCTATTTCACAGGGCTGCCTACAAATCCAAACATGATGACACAGGTAAGAGCATTCATTGACCTACTACACAAACGTGAAATGTGAGGTGCTGGAGATGATCGAGTTTACACTGTTTGCCGGCTTTAATCCTTTGGCTCAAATAAATACTAGATCAGAAAAATCAGAGCTTTAGGGGCTTTTCAACTGAATTTCACATCAGTGTTTCCTGCAAGCCTTCCTACCATCTTGTATTCAGCTGCCTCTTGAATCAGATCTGTCTCAAACCATTTCCTCTTTTCATATGAGAGAACAAGTTAATAATAGTGTTTTGTATTTAAGCATAGAAGCCTGCTCATATTTCATATTTGGAGAGGGGTGGGGGCAATGCAACCCTGTGGCTTTTTGGTTTAACACTGTGTGTGGCTGTTTCCATAGGGTACGATTCTGAGACTGGAGTGAGTATTAACTGATAGAGGAAGGCATTTGTGGGAAGTTACTGTACTTTAAGCAAATCCAGCATCACTCCCTGAGCAGGTACATCACAGGGAAAGAGGTATGGACAGGTAAACATACCTGTTGTTTGGCCCTGGCTCTCAGTCTTAAAACTGGTCAGATTTCCCATCCACCATATCACTGACGCTCAATAAAAGTGACGTTTTGCTATTATCTGAAAATGTTCTGGGTTTTATCATTTCATTTCTTTCTTCCTGTTTGTGTCTGGCTCTTGACATTTTGGCTTTGTTACCTATCTTATTTCTGCACACACACTTTGAACTTGATGGCAGGTAGGCTTCACTGGTGATTTTAGTCCTGCCTACTCTCCTTCCAGGCAAGTGCTCTTTCTAGCTCTGACATCTGGGACCCAGCCATGGAATTAGCCTGCTTTGCTCTTGCTTCAAGAGGCCTGTCTTTATCTCCTACAGTGGGTTTGAGTACCACCCTGGAGATGCATTCCATCTATGGTCAAAATGAATGGATCCAGAGCATAAGATGAATGCTGCCAACATAGCATATATCAAGCATGAATTATGGTAGAGAGTCCCATTCATTTATTTGTCCACTGTTTAACTCATACTCCTCTTCGACGCCATGGTTACTCTTCACCAACTCACAGACCATGGAGACTTGTTTGAGCCTGTGTCCTCAAACAAACAGGAGGAGTTCCTGGAAGTGCCAATGTTCAAGATTTCAAAAATTCTAACAGGAACTGAATATTTCTCCAAGATAAGTCTGCCCAAGCAAATTGGAAGTTGTGTTTATTTGCTTTTAATAGGGGGGTTGTTAGTAATGGCTGATGAGCAGTTATAGGGTTAATAGATAAAATCGAAAAATGAATGACTTATACTTAGTAAATATTATCTGAGGGCCCAAATGTTCCAAAGTGTTCCAACACGACAATTAAAATGTTCCAAAATAGGAGACCATGACAATTATGGTGGGAAGTTCTTTGGAATGAAAAGGCAGTAATCTACTGACTAAATATCAAGGGCAATATAGACAATTGAGTCTCTTGTGTGCAGCCACCAGAGTATTTTGGCCTTTTATGTGACCAATGGAAAAGAAATCCTTGGGGAACCTCTGATCCAGTAATCATAATGGGAGATGTGAGCAATTTATAAATCCTCCCAAGAGCATTTTGGGTGACCTTGTAAGAAATCTACTAAAAATCCTCTTTCCACCCCAAGAAGGTATCAAAATAACCTTCTCCCATGCATCAGGATTGATTATTAAATAATCAATGAACTTATTTCTAATTTATATGTCATTTCTTCCCAAGTTTTAAGAAAGAGTAGATCTGTAGATTTACTATTTTTTACACATGAATGTTGCTTACTAATTTACAAGATCTGTTCACATAAATGGTTTTATTTGAAATCACTGCCGTGTGGTAAGTAAGTTTTACTAGGTCCATTCCAGAGATGAGAATATTGAAGTTGCCAGGAACAAATCACTGGTTACCCCAAGAAGGCACATAACTATTTCCTGCTAAGCATGAGACATCTTTAGCTTAAGAGCACTGTGGATTTCTGCTCCTGAAAGTAACTCTGGGCATTTCAGTATGATTTAAAGCTCTAATGATTTTGAGGTAGCTTGAAAGATAGTTGCTAAATATGACTCAAGCCAATAAACAAAACAAGCAAAGAAAACACTTAAGCACCTAAGGCTTTTCAAAAGACAGGAGGAAAGTTTTTACTACAGCATTTTCTAAACTGTGCCTCAGGAACATTAGTGTCCTAAGTTAGATTAATAGATATTCTAAGGCAAAGAAGGATTTTGAGGTGAATTAAGTTTTGAAAACATGGCTTACCATATCTTTTTATTAAAGTTAATGCACTGAAAGCTCCAAGCATTTCTACACTGAAGAAATCCATTCAACTTCATTTATCAACACTTCCCAAACTTACTTGATAATGGAAAGACTTTTTGTCATACAATTTCTGTTAACAAAATGTGGTATTTATGAGTTCCAACATAAGGGTTGAACATACTGTTTTTGCCAAATAAAAAGTGGAAACTTACCTTGAATTTACAGTAAAGAAGAAGGCTAGTAGGAGAAAGCAGAGGCCATGGTATTTTGTTATGACAGCCCTTAGCAAACTATTGGGTTGGCCAAAAAGTTTGTTTGGGTTTTTCCGTAAGAGGTTATGGAAAATCCCGAACAAACTTTTTGGCCAACCCAGTAATATAACTACTATCTCTAAATTAATATCTCTAGATTACAGTGATTTTCAATCATTAGATGGAGCACAATCTTTTTAAAGATGGTATATTGGGGGATTTTCTGCCAGTATGGGTGTGTTGGAAGTCCTCAAACTACCCCGAGGTCTGATGATTCACTAGGAAGACTCGAAGGACTCAGCATATGGTTGTACTCACATCTAAGACCTATTACAGTGAAAGGATGCAAAGCAAAATCAGCAAGGGGAAAGATGCATGGGAAGAAGTCCAGAGGAAACCAGGAATTAGCTTCCAAGAGTCCTCTCCCAGTGGAGTGCTTAATTCCCCAAAGAATGAGTTATGACTACACCTGTGAAATGTTGTCTACCAGGGAAGCTCATTAGAGACTCAGTGCTGAGTTTTTCTTGGCAGCTGACCATGTAGGCTCTCTCTGCATACCTTAGACCAAAATTCCAGACTCCCAGAAAGAAAGTAGCTGCTCAGCATAAACCACATTTCTTGTACAAATAGTTTTAGGCACAGAGAACTACTCTTATCAGGTCTAGGAATGATGGGTAGCCACCAGACACCAGCTAAACAGTCTTGCAAATAGGACTTTGTAAGGATGGCAGTCTCAGGCTTGCTATAACTCATTTCTGCACAATGCTAGATGATTTAAACAACTGAAATGCTGGATAAAATCTAAAAACAGCTTTTAAAGAACATCATGGATCTGAAACTATAAGAAGGAACATGAAAAGACCAAAAATTAAGTGAGAATAGGAACCTGGAAGGTAAGAAAGAAACAAGGGCAGCTTTTATGCTGAAGCCTTCTGTTGGACACAGGAGAATGGGAGTTTTCACTCTGACAACTATATAGAATGCAGGGAACAGAAGATAAAACCCAGGGCCCATGCCAGATAGATTTCCTGGTAGAATATTGCCATAAAAACCTAGCACCTGAAAAGACTACATCTTCTTTGTTAAGATAAGTGAGAAAAAACCTGTTGAATATAAGAGAACTGCCAGAAAATTTGTTGGTCTCTACTTTAGCACTGAGTCGAAAGGAAAAAAAAAATTCCTTGTAGAATTTCCAACCACAAGCCAGAAGATTTGTGGTCCAAATTAAAGGTATCTATGTGATATGTAAAACCTCAAGTTTGTAACTGTATTTGAGTTGGTTCAGGTTGATAGTGCTGCCAGGCAATTAGCTAATATATATATATATATTTTTCTCTCTGGAGAAACATAACTTCAATCTAGTATTTATAGTTAAAAATCCCCAGATAAGTTCCAAGGAAAATGAGAAATTCACAGGCAAGTATCACAAAGACACATAGAGACAAAGCATTATGTAAATGTCAGCAGATATAATAATAATAGTTGAATTGGGCTCACAAATATTTTAGACATTGGAATTATCAGATACAGAATACAAATGCTACATTTAAAGAAATAAAAGAGGAATTTGAAATATGAACAAGAAATGACTTAAAATATGAACAAACATATTTGAAAGGGAGACCAATAGAACTTTTATAAATTAAAACCATGGCAATTGAAATTAAAACCTCAACAGAAAATTAGACACAGCCAAATGGAAAATTAGTGAATGAAAATACAGATACAAAGAAATTATCCAAAACGTAGTACTGAGAAATAAATGTTGGGAAATGTGAATCTGAGGTTAAGAGACAGTAGATAAAGCAATATTTAAACAAATATTTAAATTAGAATTCCAGAAAGAAAGGTCTTACCAAAAAGAATTCCAGGAATAGAATGGGATAAAGGCAATATTTCAAGAGAAAATAAAGAATTTCCCAGAATTTTTTAAAACACCAAACTTCAAATCCAGGAATTGTAACAAACCTCAAACAGGATAAACTTCACAAAACATAATGGAAATCAGAAATCCAAAATAAAAAGAGTATCTATTAAAAGCAACCATAACATGAAAATGAAAATACAACTTTTAAAAATTTGGGATGCAGCAAAAGCAGTGTTTAGAGGGAAATTTATAGCATTGAATACATATATTATAAAGGAGACATTTCCAATAATCAGTAGTGAGGTAAAATAAATTTTTCTAAAGTTTCAATGATTCAACCATGCTAGAAGAAGGACTGAATTATATTTACCATTCTCTGTATAGAAAAAAAATCACTGTCATATGAACAGGTGTTTAAAAAACATACTGCCAAAAAAGTAAGAGAAATTATTATAGAGATATAGCAGACAGTTGATTAATACAGATGTTAAATTATCGTGATATACATGTTACTGGTCAGATTTTTAAAGCCTATAACATGATTTCTGAATAAATATTTAATTGCCTACTTAATTTTGCATTCATATGTTTGTATTATTTTTCTTAAAAAGATCCTCTCCCCCCTTCAAATTGTATGAACTTCAAGTTCTTCAAAATTTGAACCTGCCTCTGACTAACACAAGAGTTCCTCTAGAAATTATACACACTCATGCCCAATACCAGTGGTCATATTAATGTGCACCCACCAGGAGATAAGGCTGGCAAGCTGTGTGTCCAGAAATGGGACAGAGTATAATGAATATCTTGGTGAATTTATATAGTCTAGCATCTGACTCGGAGTCTTACAGGTTCAGACCTGATTTTGTTAGTATATCACGAACAGATCCATCTCTCAGTTTCATCTCACATTAGCTGAGCTCATGAGACTGATGTATACAATTATGATGTCAAGTAATTTATTTACAGGGTGAAATTACTGTCATAGTGATCAGAAAAACTCAAAGTACATTATTTTTTGGATATTTTCTTGCTGTAGAAAACTGCATGAGAAGCAATATAATGAGAGATCTCTGGAAGAAGGGCTAAAAATACTAGAAAATGTAGCAGGGGGGCATGTTCCTTCCCTGAAGTCAGACCTACATGGAAAATCAAATTCCAACCAGAAATTTACTTGATGAGTATGAAATCAAAACATAGAGCTAGAAAAATTGAATATTTACTATCAGACTAAAATTCTGTTTTGAATGTTTTCCTCATTGGGACTTGCATATTCAAAGGCAATTTAGCTGCAAACTCTTATGTCCACTTCCACTTTAGGGGTGGCCCTATTAGTGAGGTTGGAACTACCCAAAGTCTTATTGTCGAGGATACCTCTTCTATCAGTAGTGCTTAGATGTGACTTTCTTTTTCTCTAAGCCTCCATAGCTGGTCCTTTTCAATAGATAAATACTGTCGTCTGTAAGATAATGACACATCCACAGTCAGATCTATTATACATCTTAATGTTTCACTCTCAGAAAAGCATATTTTGCTCTAAATGTGCTGGGACTGTGTCTCTAGGAAATGTTACTTATAGCATGATTTATTGTCATGAAGTTCAGAAATGGCTTAATATGTGATGGAAAGGACATGACCAAAAACATGCTGGCTTATCTCCTCAATAATGAGTTTACATGGTAGAAACTATTGTCAGACATATATACTTATGTTAAATGTTAAGTGATAAAAAGCACCATGCACACACTTAACTGAAACAATAAGCACGCTTTAGAACTAGTATTGCATATGAACAAGGAATAAAAAGAAAGATTTTCTTCTTTGATTAAGGGTTCTATTAACATGTTATAATGCTATTTTGCTATCTATGCTTCCAAACCATTTTATAAACTCTCTATTATAATACTTCTTTATTTGGTACGAAACAGTCGTTATCTGAATTTCAAAGGTATGGAACATAGTGAAGCTTCAAACTGTTCCAAGTATTTGCAAACCATGTTTTCACTGATATCCATTCATTTGGTCATTTGTTTATTAAATATTTTTTAGAGAAGACCTATTATGGATCTAGTACAATTTCAAACTCATATCTTGCGGATGAAAGAATGGACATTCTATTAAGCAGAAAAGAGCAGATTTATTTAGTCCCAGAAACAATTGATTGGAATAGATAGAAAATTGTCAGAGGTGGAGAAGTAAGATAAAGGACTTTGAAACGTGGCCATCAAGTGGTTAAGGTTCATTATTGCATCTGAAGATGTTCTAAGAAGTTTGATCTGGAATTAATATTGATAGAAAACCCAAGCCCCAAAAGCCAAATATAAAAATTCTAATATAATTCCTTCAAAATTCCAAAACTGTGATCTAACTACAAAGAAACTGAGCTAACAAAGTGATTGATTTGTTAAACCTGTTAAATACACTATCTGCATTTTTAAATATAGGTCAGCCTTAACCAATAGTTAAGGAGAAAATGTGGAGCCTTCACTCTGATTGATTATTGGGAAACAGCTTGACTGATCTTAAAATACTACTTCCATACCCCACAATCCAATCAATCATAGGTTCTGTAGGTTCTGCTTCTTGAACATGTCTGGAATCTGTTTTTCTCTATGCCCACAGCCACCATCATCTTTTACCAGGATCATCAGCCTATTTCCTAAGGTCCCTGCCTCTGGTTTCACAGTCAGTTCCTTCTCCACCTGGCTATCAGAGTAAGCTTTCTAAAACACATCAGTGGCTCCCCACACCCTTAGAATAAGGGAAGATATAAACAGCATGAGTTACTCAGCTTTTTGTGAACTGGCCCCTCCTATTTCTCCAATCCTTTTTATCTCCTTGGCCATACATGCCATGCCCATTCTTTCCTTTGGGTCTTTGCATCTGTTGTTTTTTGCTGGCCTGGTACACTCTGATACCTTATCTGTACACAATACCTTGCTTTTCCTATGGCTCAGCATCAATTACACAGTGTTAATAATCCCTTCACTTACTTATATCTCCCCTTAAACCATATTGCTGGTCAGGACCACAGCCATTGCAAGAACCATTGTATTCCCTACATTGGTGATGTACCTTCCGTAGACTAGGAGCTCAATACATATGTGTTGAATGAAGGAAGGAATGAAATCATTCATTATAGTGTGTTTCTGTTTCTAGTATACAGAAACAAAGGACTACCATTTTCTGGGCATCTATTTTGTGCCATATCTCATACTAGGGAGCTTACAGACATGATTTTATTAATCCTGAATACTATACTGTGCGATATTAGAAATGTGGATACTGATCCCTTAGTTTGAGGAATATGGTCCAGGAATGTGTTCTTTTAACTAGTACCTTTAGTGATCCTGAGCCAGGTGGCACAAGGACCACACTTTGGGAAACACACGTTAACCACCCCCTTGAGTGTGTTCCTTATCACATTTATGAAAATCAGTTAGCTGCTGTTTTCTGACCCGGACTTATGTTTCACCACGCCTCACTGCTCTGTGCCCTGCTCCTGACATCTAGGGAAATTCTCCCGGGCCAGCCTGGGTGGATCTCAGGGGTGGGGAGCTCCTACACCCGGTAGAAACAAAGGCAATCTCAGGGCTGAACGGGGATCTGGCTTAGAAAGAAATGCAGAGTCAAGTTGCTGGGGGTCATGTGATGCTGGAAGAGGAAAATGGAGCAGCAGGTTTGTGGTGGAAGCTGCTGAGAGCAGGAGGGAGATACCCTGTCAAGGGGGATTGGGTGGGAGGGTTCAAGGTTGGGGATGGGGGGAAAAATAAAATAAGGGTGACTGAGACTTTGTCTCATTGGAAACCCGTGTTGTATGTGAGTGAGAAGGAGAAAGAGAGAGTGAAGCCTGGCATGGGTTCCCCTGTGTCTCTGTGTCTTACTGCAGGACCCGGGCCACACAAGATGCCTCAGTTGTTATGGTCTGATTCCGCAGGGCAGCTGGCCCAAAGTTCTGCACATAACAGCCTTCAAGCTCTTTGTTATGTTCCATTCCTCTTCCTTCTTCTATTTTTAAAGTAATAGTAGCAGGAGATATGAACAAAAGAAAACACAGAGCAGTAAGGAGGACCAAGAACCGGAGTGGGGGTGGTGCAGGGGGGAACACTCCGCAGAGGACTTATTCAGAGAGGTTCTGTTGCTCTTTCCCCCTACAGGTACAGGAACAGGCACACACAGTCTGTGCTCTTGACAGTCCCCAGCGCGGGGTGTTTCAGAGCCCTGGTCCTGCCTGGCAGGATGGAAGGTAGCTCCTGCCCGTAGCACTGCTTGGCCCTGTTGGATCACCCCTCTATCTAGTGAGCTGAGCACAGAGGGCATGGCCAGGGCCGGCAGGAGGGACGAGGACTATAAATAATCTGGTGACAGGAGGCTCCCGCTGTCTGTCCCTTCCCTTTCCCCAGTCACTTCGGAGACAGCTGGGCAAGGCCGGGCCTTCCAAGTGGTTCTCTTGCTGGAGGGAAAACAGCACAGCAGCTACTTGGCGTCACTGTCCTCGTACCCACTGTTCTTTCTGGCTTCACGATGGGTGCCCTCCTTATCCTTGCCTGGAACGTGCTCACCACCTGTCCACAGTGCTCACAGAACAGGAGGCTGCTTTAGCCTTGGGGGGCAGAGTTTATGATACGTCAGGATGCTCATGAGGGCTCCAAGAGAACTCTCCTCTGAGAGTGGGAAGAGGCAGAGGAAGAAATGCATCCTTTCTGTTTTTTTTTTTTAATTTATTTTTATTGGAGTATAGTTGCTTTACAATGTTGTGTTAGTTTTGGCTGTACAGCAAAGTGAATCAGCTATATGTATGCATATATACCCTCTTATTTGGATTTCCTTCCCATTTAGGTCACCACAGAACACTGAGTAGAGTTTCCTGTGCTATGTATTAGGTTCTCATTAGTTATCTATTTTATACATAGTAGTGTATAAATGTCAATCTCAATCTCCCACTTCATCCCACCACCCTGCTACCCGCTTTGGTATCCATACATTTGTTCTCTACATCTGTGTCTCTATTTCTGCTTTGCAAATAAGTTCATCTGTACCATTTTTCTAGATTCCACATATAAGCGATATTATATGATACTTGTTTTTCTCTTTCTGACTTATCTGGTCTTTGATTACCCGTCCGAGCACTCAGATTAGCTGGGAACAACTGAGGGCTGGGACCCAAGTCTCATTCATTCATTTAATGAGCTTATCTAGGTCCTCAATTAATATTGGCTAAAAATTAATGTTGACTAAAAAGGAAAGTTGGTAAAGACAATGAAATGGTAGGAAAAATATATGTTCTGAAGACTGCATCACTCCCCTAATAGCCAAAGTCCTGAGAGCTAATCCGTGCCAGGCACTGCACTAAGCTTTTTCCTTGAATTATCTTATTTACCTCCAAGACCATCTGCTGAGGAAACAGAGTTTTGGCAACTTCCTCATATTCCTATTGTTAAACGGCTAATAACTAATACCCAGAATCAGAACACAAGCAGCCCAACCTCAGAGCCCTCCACTGGGAAGCGCTGTAATTAACCAATGCAGTCATATCACAGGCCCTTGTGGCTTACTTCTTGAATAAATAAATACAAGTTCAAGTGTTACACCTTTAAAAATTTATTTTCTTGATGGCTGTGTGTGTGAGTCAAAGCTGTTTCTCAGAAGTCTTCTTGCCAAAGAAAAATGTCTTCTGTAAAATTCATATTAGAATGATATTTGAATTCATGGGTATGATTGAGAAGCTAGAGCAGAAAACCAGGTAAGTGTCTAGGAGGAGGCAGGGGCAGAAGTCGCATCCCTGCTCTAAAGGACAGCTGTCTGGGGACTAGCAACTTTCACAAACAAAAGTTGGGGGTGTGCAGGGGTGGGGAAGGGACACCTCACATTCCTGACTTATTAGAGTTTTATAAATAGAAAAACTCATTTTCCAGAGACAATATGGTCTTGGTGTTACTTCTCCTGTCAACACTGCACTCAAAGGACCGGGTTTTCCTTCCCTTTCATCTTTATTTACATAAGTGTTGGGGGAGGGGAGCTGGGAGGGGAAGGACAAAGATGATGTTTACTTCAAAAGTTCATGTAAACAAAAATATCTCAATAGCAAAAGCCACCACCTCCCTCCTACCAGCCCCTTGAGCACTTCTGTCTAGCTTTTATCAGACTGATTTTAACTCATGAAAGACCAAGTGGAATCTGATGGCAGGATTGTCAATACCTCAGCTTGAATGTCTTCAGAGCTGCAGGTGAATGGAGCAAGTGTCCCCAGATGCAACCCTTGGAAAATCAGCTTGACACTGCTCTTCATTTTCTGAGAGAATTGGAGAACGAAAATGAGAAAGCCTTGAAACCTGCTAAAATGACTTTTAAAGAGCTCTGTGAGTCCTTCCCTCTAGGGAGAAGGGAGAAAATATGACACATGGCACAGAAAACGGGGCCATCTATTTATGAATTCCATGTGAGATTTTCTGTGGGAGGGATACTCAGTGACAAGAAAACCTGCCCTGGTTCCTCCAACTCAGAACTTGTCTAACAATAGCTCCTGCATCTCCAGTTGAACAGGGTGCTGTTTTATCTGTAGAGGCGGTTGGGGTTTAGTGAAGGGAGGGCTGGCTTGGAGCAGGGGGCACTTGGGTTAGAGTCTTAGCATTGCTCTGTGACTTTGGCGGGTTATTTGGGCCAATGCACTTCTGGAGAGACAGGCAAGCCAACAGGCTTCTGCTGAAGAATAAGATGGCTTTACTATCTTCAACTTGGCCCACAGGAATGGGAGCGGTTCTGTCCCCTATCACTTTTTAAGTCAAGTCTTACACCATGCTTCTTTCCCCTGGGTGCTTATGATCTAGCCACACTAGTCTTTCAGCACCTCAAGCTCTGCTTGCATGCCACGACACCCGGCACATACTCTTTGTCAGGGGAATAGATGTGCCACTCCCAGCTCTCATCTCCGAACTCTGCCTTCTGAACACTAACTTGTCACCTCCCTGTGGAAACATCACCATCCATGGGACCAGGCTTGTTCTAGGCTCTTATATAGCTTCTTAGACTTTTGGTTGTAGCATGCTCCAGAGTTGGGATTTCATACTTAGCTGCATACTTATAAGACTGTAAGCTCCCTGAGGTTGGGATTGTGTCCTTGTTTTGTGGCTATTGAATTTTCAGTTCTGGCATTTAGCAAACACTCAATAACTAATGGTTGAATCACGAAGCGACTTTTACTGAGCCTTGATTTCCTCCTTTGTACAGTTGCAACAATAATACCTGGCTCACAGGGTTGTCCCAAGATTAAACGTGGTAAACTATATGGAAATCTATAAAGCATGTAACATTGTCACCTTCCATTAATCTGCTAATTCCCAGCTGGTTTCCAGCCTCGTTGCTCCAGTGAATCTGTTCTTTTTAAAATCACCAAAGGCCTGCTGATAGATAAGCCCAAAAGTTACCTCTTTGTCCTTGGGGCAGAGACAATAATTCTCCCCAAATCCAATATTCCATTGTATCCCCTACATTTCTCAGTTTTCTTCTAAGTAGACAGGGTCATATGGTGAGTTCTGGCCAGTGAAAGGTATGCCAAGTCATTGTGTGTCTCAGACTGAGGCAGTGAAAAGCTCATGTGTGGTTGCCAGTCTCTCTCTTCCTCCATCCCAGTAACCAGGGATGCCGCAGGTTCCATATCCTGCAGTTGCAAATAGGGAAGTTTTGGTCACCCCAGCTCCTTGAGTATAAGAAATAAACCTTTATTGTCTCAAGCCAATGGGGTTTGGGGATTAATTTGTTACTGCTGCATCACCTAGACTATCCCAATGGGAGTTCTAGAAGGCAAAAAGAGAAAGGGATAGAGAACTTACTTGAAGAAATAAAGCTGAAGACTTTATACAGACCCTATCATGTTCCACTTCTGCATCATTTAGAATTGTTAGCCACACCATCCTTTTTGAAATTGTTTATACCTCCAGATTCTGGAAGTCTACTCTTTCCTGATTCTCCTCCCTCTCAGACTCTGTCTCAATAGCCTTGAAGGTCTCCTCTTCATCCATCCATGTTCCTTCAAGAGAGAATTCCCCAAGGTTCCTTCTGTGGTTTCTATTTTCTCTCTCTCTCTATGCTTTCCATGAATTATTTTATCTAGGTCCATAGCTGTAACAATCAACTTAATCTGGACTCACTCTAAATCTATATTGCTAGGCAGTCCCTCTCTCCTGAATACCAGGCCCCTGTGTTTAACTGCCCCTTGGACATCTGTGCTGGGATGTTCCCAGCATCTCAAACTTAGCATGACCAAGAGTGAATATGTAATCTTTTCTCCCTGTAGTTTTCATTAATCTAAACATGAGAATGTGCTTCCTAGTACTCTTTTTGCTATAATTGCCAGAAATCCATTCCAAAGTGGTAAAAACAAAAAGAACTGTACTGGTTCATGTAATAACTAGGATGTCTAGGAGATAAGGCTGGCTCCAAGGACTCCAGGAATCCAAATGCTGTCTCTCTACCTGGATCTTCAATGTCTAAAGCTCTTGCTCTGTGTTCGGTTTCTCTTTGTTACTTGCATTCTTCTCCTTCTTTGTAGTGGGGGAAGTGGGAGAAGTGGGGGCAGGAGGGCATGTACACCAGCTCTTCTACTTTCTCCTGGTATCTGTAAATAAAATATCAGGGAAGAACCCTGATTGTTCCTTGGCAAATCATTGTATGCAAGGGTTTGGTGAAATAAGATGGCCAGAAACATATCATAGCCTCTCCACTAGAGCCAGAAATCCTGGTTGCTATAATTGACAGAGGCCACACAAGGACCATATGGAGTAGAGCGTTTCCCCAGTGGAAAGAGGTACTTTTATAGAAGGAGGAAGGATTGCTGAGTAGATGTTTGCTTTGGCTCCTCTCCAGCTCAGTCTTATATTTTCCCTCACTCACATATTTTTTGATCCTGCCACAGAAAACCCATCAGTTTCCCCAATGCACAATGTTGTTGTATCACTACACTTCTTTGGACACTCTTTTACCTTTGCCTGAAGTATGAGAACATCCTAAAAATCATTTGGAAAAGACCTACTCATCCCTCAAGACTTCCTTTGGGAAGCCTCTTCTGATTCTTCCAAGGAGACATGATTGCTACCACCTTTTGGCACCAGATGTATCTTAAATACACATCTTCTCCAGCACTTATACCATATTGAATATATTCATTTGTAGATCTGTCCTTCGTACACTGTCTGGGATGTTTAAGGGAAGAATTGGATCCTAACCATATTTTCAGCTTCCATACCTAACATGGTGTTTTTGCTGAATTGCACAATACATGTTCACCAAATCTGAATCTGATTGTTCAATAACTCACCTCTCTGAGTGCACTCATTCATCTATTCATTTGGCAAATATTTATTTAGTTCTTTCTGTTTCCTAGGCACTGTTCTAAGTGATTAAAACGCATAAATAGCAGGATGTAAGATTCATACCCTCAAGGGGCTTATGTTCCAGTGGTAGAGACATACAATAAATATATAAACCAATAGATAAATATATATTTTCAGACAGTGATGAGAGACATGTAGAAAATAAAATAGAGTAATGGCAGAGAGACTGTAAGGGGTGAGGGATACTTTAGTTATGGGGTCTTGGTGATGGCCTCTACTGATAATTAGGCAGCCGTGCAAAGGTCTGGGGTGGAGGACACACCAGGAGCAAAGCGACTTATGATTGAGTTTGAGGAGCGGAAAGAGGCCAAAATCATTGAAACATCGTGACCAGGGAGAAGCTAGTAAGAGATGACATATGAGAGATAGGCATAGCCAAATTACCTAGGGCTTTGAAGGACACTGGATCTTATTCTACTTGCAAAAGGAAGCTGAAGAGTGAGCAAGTGATGTGATATGGTTATTGTTTAAAAATATCACTTTGGCTGTCGTGTGGAGAATAGACTTGTGTGTATATTGGGGGTGTAAGTGTGGGTGACATGATTGAAAGCAAGGTGCTTAATAAGGTAGACATTGCAGAAGTTCAAGGAAAATATTATGGTGGTTTGGAACAGGGTCATGGCAGAGAATAAGAATAGACCACATTTAAAGTGTGAGGAAATGCACATATAAGTGCTTCTCCTAGATCCCCATTCAAGCAAACCATGATCAATACACAATATACAACCAGGAAGTGGAGAATTTTCTTCATTTATCATCCATTCATTCATTCAACAAATATTTATGGAGCCTTCCTAAATTCAATCCCCTAGTCCAGGAGTCAAAGAAATAGTGGTAAACAGGATTGACAGAGCCTCTGCCATTCTAGAGCTTGCAATTTAGTGAGGAAGACAGATATTAAATAACGAACATGGAGGTATTAATAGGTACTACTGTGATAAAGTGAGAGTTTAAAGGAGAATTAGAACACTTTAAAGAGGACAGGAAGTGATGTCAAGCTATGACCTGAGGATGAGCAAGGAATATCCCAGTAAAGAGGAGGAAGCGTAAGTGTAGTCAAAGCTGAGGGGACAGAAATGGTAGATGCTCTGAAGCTGGAAGGAAGATGTACTCAGAGGAAGTGAAATAAAGTTTGCCTTAGGTTCTCCATCATGAGACTGAGTAGCAAAAGAAGAAGCTAGGGAGGAAAGCAAAGGCCAGATTGATAGGTCTTTGTGGGCACTGTTAAAGAGTCTTGAGTTTATCCTATAAGCAAAGGTAGGTCATCAAGGCATTTTAATCTCTAGCATTGAAGAAAAGAATTGAAAGCTTTCCATGTATGTACACTGGCAAAGTGTCATGGGGGACCTAGAAAGACTCCTTACTCATCACTGTGTCCCCTTCTGCACATGCAGATGGAGACATTCGGCCCTCAACTGTCTCAGTGAAAAAGGAGTTTTCCGACACAAGTGGAGTCTACAGAAGGTAGAAAGGGAGCTGGTGTGTTATAGTGAAGCACAGGCTCTGGGATCCTGCAGACTTAGGTATAAATCCTGCCCCGTCATTTACTGGAGGTGAACACATGAAAATACTTGTTTTCTTGAGCTCCATTTTCCTTCTCAGCATCATAGAGATGATAAATATATTGGTTAGGAAGCTTTGAGCTGTAGATTGCAAAAAGAAGCCTGATTTACCTGATGACATGATGTAATGGAACTAAATTTTTTCAAACATGTGGAATTCAGACTTTAACCATATCCAGTCCATAATATTCTGCTTCCTCAAATTCAGTCAAAATGAATTAGGTTTTACTATCTCTTTTTAGGTAGTATAGCTGTTAAGCATATGAGCACCAGAGTTACACAAGCATCCATTTGAATCTTGCCTCCATCATTTTTTGTCAGTATTTGTTAAAATTTCCAACCCTCAGTTTTTTTCACCTTTAACACAGGGATAATAATAATATTATGAGGATTGAGTGGGACAAATGATACAAGTAAAAATTTGTGGAACATAGTGGGTGTTAATAAATATTAGCTCCTTTGGCTGTTATCTAGCTCAAATAGTGGTCAAGAAGATGAAATTAGATAATCCATCTATAGCAATTGCATGTATCAAATAGTTAACAAAAAGCATCTATTATGTTTGCCATAAGCCAGAACAGTAGCTGCCTTTATTAATACCATGAAGTTTTTTCTACGTTTTGATTGGTGGAACCATGCCACTCCAATCACGGTACAGGTATTAATTTTTTAGACAAAACACATGGTTAGTGTTTCAAATTACTGACTACTCCCTTCAGGGCCTGTCATGTTACACTAAATGGTCTGGTGTGGTCATTCACCAAACTAATAATTAAATGCTGGAATTTTGCTAAAACAAGTTACAAGCAAAGATATTGGTCTTCAGCCTATACCCAGAAATGAATGTTTTGGAAACTATATACTTTATCCTTTTGAAAAGTTGACTTGTCCTTAATCCCCCTGTCTTTATTTATTGAATTTCTCAATTCAGTGGGCTTTCATGTTCGTTGTAAAAAGAGAAGTTTCTTTGGATTTCATTCTTAACAATAACATCAACAACAACAATAAAATATCTTTCATTAGGGGTTTCAATGGATCATGACACAATTAATGTCATTCTGACAAAAGCTGCTTTAAATTACTGAGTAGTGGAGCCTTTGTGGTGAAGAATAACACACTGGTTGTGCCAGGAAAGAAGTAAGAGTTTGAAAATGGGTTTTAAAAGAATGGAATTAAAGGAAGATGATGTGGGGTGTTTGCTGGAAGAACTAAGGGCAATAATCGCTCTCCAGTTTCCAGTTGGGAGAGAGGCTGGTACAGCTAGAATTAGAATGGAGCTGAAGTTTCAGTCTGCTCTTCTATTTTTGTACCTTCAAACTCCTCACTCAGCCATACTATCCAGTGATGTCCTGGGAACCAGCCACTAATCACGGAGATCTCATTACTAGGAACCTCCTGGAAAAACACTTGCCTGAAAGACTTCATTCAATGACAGATTCAAGATAATAGCATTAGAACCGATTGCCAGTATCCTCAAAGAGATTATTAGGACTAATCCCATCATGCCTTACATCCTAATTTGCCTCACTCACCGCCAGAAGTCTAAGTCTCCCCTATTATCCATGGTCATCCCAAATTTCTTCCTTATCTACTCTGTAAATTTCATGATTTGAATCCGATAGACAGCCCCTAAGACCACCTCTTGGTGATTCATGCCTTTGTGTAGTCCCCCCCACCCCACACACACACTAAATAGAGCTGACACATAAACAAAAGGACATTGCAAAACTGATGGTGTGTGACTTCAAAGTTAGATTATGAAAGACATTAAGGTTTCATCTTGCCTTCTTGGATCACTTGCTTTGGGAGGAAGCCAGCTGCCGTGTGAGGATAGACAAAGAGTTCTCTGGAGAGGCAGGCAGGCTGAGGACTGAGGTCTTCTGCCAAGAGCCAAGTGAATGAGTCATCTTGGAAGCAGATCCTCCAGCCCCAGTCAAGCCCTCAGATGACTGCAGGCTCAGCTAACATTTTGACTGCAACCATATGAAAAGTCCTGAATTTCTGGACCACAGACACTGAGAGATAATAAATGTTTAATGTTCAAGCCATTGTGTTTTGGAGTACTTCATTATACAACAATATAAAACTAAGTCAGTGCTCACCTTCCTATCCTTCTCAGATTCTAAACTCTGCTTCCTTAAGCTCCTGATTTATGATCGGTAATTTCAAAAATCCTTAACTTACCCTTTAAGCATTTACTCAGCCTTCTGCCTTAGCTGAAACTTGGTTCTCTCCAGATGACATTGCTTCCCATATACCTCTCTAATAGTTAGGTACTTTCAGCTGCAAATAGGAGAATGACTCACAGTGGTTTACACAATAAAGACATTTAATTATCTCACATAGCAAAAAGTCTAGAGAAAGCTGTTTTTGAGTTTGAGACAACATCTCAATGATGCTCACGCTGTTTCTATCTTTTCACTCTGCTAACCTTAGCATATCGACATTTTGTCCTCATGTTTATTGTTCCATAGTCACACAATGTCTGCCCACAGTCCCAGGCATCATATCCACATCTGAGCAAAACTAAGGAGAAAGGGAAGATGATGATGAACCCACCTCTTACAATAAACCTTCATAAGACAACTTCTCCAGAAACCTCCCAGCAGATTTCCACTTACATCTGACCAACTTCTAATACAGCACCTCCCTGATATAGTATCCTCCTCCATGTCTTTTTTAAAAAAATGCTTAATATGATTTGAAATATGTATTTATGTGTTTCTTGTCTGCCTCCCTTCATTAAAATGTAAACTCCATAAGAGCATGGCTTTTGTATGCTTTATCCATGGCTGTATCCTCAGCACCTAGAACCAGGCTGATATGCACACAGGTGCTCAAAAATACATTTTGTTGAATGAATGTCCTTTGACCATAACCATATCATAGCTGTCCTTTAGCTACAAAGAAGGTCATACAAAAAATATTGGCAAGAGGAATGGTAATGACTTTGTCATCATAGACCAGTCTTTATTAATCCCCTGGTACTGGATACATGGCTGGGATTTTTAAGCAAAAAGGAAGATGGGGGAATGGCTATTAACTGAAGAATGAACAGAGCTAGCCCAAAGTCCTCTCAAACAGAGACTGTTTTTATTCCAATTCCTACCTATCTTAGGATAGAGAGGTAAGGTCAATATCCTCTCTGCTCCCCATTCCCACTTTAAATTTACTTCTATGCTCTCTTGCAAAATCTTCTGTTTATTTGAGGTTTAACCCTTGCAGATACACTGTCCTTGTTGCTACCATTTATCTGGTCATCTCATGTATTATAAAAAAAATTAGCTCTGTTTCATGTTCCTCCTCTTCCTTTGATTCTAGTCATCATTCTTGCTGACTTCAACACCCATGTGGGTGATCCATCCATCCAATACCCCAGCCTCTCTGTTTCTTACCATCAACCACTAACCCTATACCCAAAGTACTCTTCCTCAACTTTCCTCTTCAACATCATGCTCTGGGCTTATCATTACCAAGAGTACACTACGTCCCAATCATAACTGTAAACATCCCACTGTAGATCATCATTCCCTGTGATTTCTGCCTGCCTTCTCATGTTCCTCAGTCTCTTCATGGCATCCAAGCCACTGAGCTCACGTCTAAAGAAGTACCCTTCCTCCCACCTGGGGCTAGTCCTTCATTTTCCCCTTACTTCCTCAGCTTTGTGCCTTCTCTCATGCCTCCTACACTAGCAATTTTCCCCTCTCGATTGGGTCATCGCCAGCTGCATGCAGGCATGCTTTGGTATAGTTCCTAGGGCTAGCTTCTTCTCATAAATCAGGTCCCAGCTCATTTAACCTCCTTGGAAAGGGCCTACTTGACCCTCCTATTTAAATAGCCCTCATTCCATTTGCAGTCACTCCTGCTCCTATTACTTCATTTTGTTTCTGTATAGCACTTATCACTCTATATAATTACCCTTTGGTTAGTAAATGTATTTGTTGTTTATTGTCTCCCCTCTCCCAATAGACTATAAATCCCATGAAAGTAGAGCTCTTGCTTGCCGAGTTCACAGCCACATCGCCAGGGTGGTGAAACTTCATGGCTCTTAAAGGAATACCTGATGAATAAATAAATGAATGGTATCTTCCATTCCCCCAAATAAAACACCCTTCTCTTGAACTCTCATATTCCTGTCACTCTTACACCATTTATCTTCTCCCCTTCAGAGGCAATATCTCAAAAGTGTCACCCAAATTTCTCTTTCCATTTCTTTGCCTTCTCTATCTACCCTGGACTGGCTTCCACCTCCATTTTACCACGTGCATGGTCAGTGGCAACAATAACCTCCCTTGTCGGTGGTAACAATAACATCCTGTTGCCAAACTCAGTGGCCAATTTTCAGTTGTTTTCCTTTTAGAGCTACATAATTCAATATGAAACAGTACTGCAGTATGAAAATCAGATACACACTGGCCATTGCAGATGTAGACCATTTCCATTGTTGCAGAGAGCTCTGGATCCCTCAGCAGCAGTTAATATTCTTGTAATTTGGCTCCTTCCTCGTTGGATATTCCTTCTCTGTCTCCTTTGAAGGATCTTTCTCTTCTAAGCTTTTTTTTTTTTTTTGCGGTACACGGGCCTCTCACTGTTGTGGCCTCTCCCGTTGCGGAGCACAGGTTCCGGACACGCAGGCTCAGTGGCTATGGCTCACGGGCCCAGCCGCTCTGTGGCACGTGGGATCTTCCTGGACCGGGGCACAAACCCGTGTCCCCTGCATCGGCAGGTGGACTCTCAACCACTGCGCCACCAGGGAAGCCCACTTCTAATCTAATTTTAAATATAGGAAAACCTCATGGCTAAGTTGTAGGCTATCTATCCATCTAAATTCTCCTTAGGTAAACTTATCCATTCCTATTATTTTAAATGACATCAACAAGCTGATGACTCAGGAATTTATATCTCCCGTTCAAACTTCCCTTTTGAGCTCTAAATTCATACAACCAACAGTCTACTTGATATCTCAACTCTTACGTGTCCAAAAGCAAATTCTTGATTTTCTCCCCAAATGTATCTGTAATGGCACCACCATACATCCACTGCTCATACCAGAAACGTGCAACTTGGCCTGATTCCTCCCTTGACTCTAGGCCAGACTATGCGAGTCCTGACTCTTCCTCCTCCATACCTATTTACTATAGTTTTACTATAGTATTTACTATATTTACTATAAGCTTGTATGGTATGTACATGCATACATATATTATATATACCCATTAGCTATGTCACACACACACATGTGTACACCTATTTTCCCTTGCTAGCACAAGCCACCATCATAACTTGTCTGAATAAGCCATAATCACTTACTTTTCCTTCAAAACTGTCATCATGGAGCAGCCGTAGTAACCTATTTAAAAAAATAATCAGATCCTATCACTTCCCTGACTGTTCACTGAATCTAGAATAAAATCCAAATTCAATAACATGACCTCGATTCCCTGTATAACCTGTTGCTGCCTATATCTGCAACTTATTCCATGACCTTCTTCTCCAAAGACTCTTCTCTCCAGCTGAACAAAACTTCTTTTCGTCCCTTAAACACATCAGGTTCTTTACTGTTCTGGGCTTTTCACACACTGTCTTCTCTGCCTGGAATAGCTTCCCCACATTCTGTCCCTGGCTGGCTCCTCCACACTCCAGTCCTCGTCAACTGCCCCTTTTCTTAGAGAGAACCTCTTGGACAACTTCCCCTAGTTTCTTCTTTGAATTAACATAAATATAAGAGATCATATATTTCACATATTTAATATCTAGGGAGACTTCCCAGCTATTCTTTCTAATAGTAGTATATATTACAGTAGTTATTCATTTGTTATCTATTATCTGTATTCTCTACTAGATGGTAAGTTGTGTGAGGGCAAGACTATATCTATTTTATTTATTAATTTATATCCAGCTCTGGCACATAGAGGCCCTCAATAAATATTTGTTAAATAAATAAGTAAACAAACCTCTGTAAAGAGAAAAGGTTTTTTGAAGGGAGACAAATCTGGGTTTGATTCCCTGTCCTACATTTTAACAATGTGAACTTGCATATGGTTTTTGCTTTGTTTTTAGACATCACTAAGTATATATTTAAAAGATTTTAGTATTGGATACATTTTTTAACCACTCTAAGCTCTAGCTTTTCAGGCTATAAAGTGTAGAATAATAACATACAGCTTGTAAAATTGTTGTAAGCATTTGAAACACAGTGTGTGTTCAAATTGTTTTCATTTCTTTCACTTTCTCTTAGAAATAAAAGAAGATCATGGAGATAGAGGGTGGGGAAAACAAATGGAAACAAGGGGACAATCAAGATCTCTCCTTTCCTTGATAACTAAGTAAACTTGATCCTGCAGGTAACCCAGAATTCTTGGAAGGAAGAATTATCAGGCACCAGGATGGAACCGTTCCTCAATGAGTCTATGTCATGGTACCATTCAATGTACAGAGTTAAGTTCAGGAAAAGGAAATGAGGTAACACTTGTCCTACTTTAGTGAGATACAGACCAGAGTTGAACTATGTGTCTGTCTTTTACAAGTGGGGTTGACCCGGGACAATTCTCTTCATCTTTTAGAAGCTGGGTTTCTGCATCTATAAAATGGGAATGATGAGATCTACTTCTAAGTTATTATTATGATTGAATAAGAAGAGCATTGATTGTGTGTGCTTACCACAGTGCCTGGAAAACAATTCCAGGTATTCAGATGTGAGTTTATACCCCTGACCCTCATAACTATAATGATATGAGTATAACAGAATCTTTATAATACCACTGCAAGTTGCCAGTAAATGTTCTAAGAGTGATAAAGGATGAATCTTTAGGACCATAATTCACTGTATCAGTTAACTGAGCGATAATAATAACGATAATACTCCTTTTTGTTATCCACGTTTTTGTCAATCAAAGTATTAATAAGACTTTTCAACTGATATTTAACCTTCAGTTTCACAAGCTCCTAGTCAATTTGTTTTGCTAACCCAAGTTGTATGTCCATGTATTTTGCTGAATTCAGTGAATTTGCTACTACTGCAACTGCTGGTGGAAATGACCAAATTTTTGCCTCCATACTCCAAGTTTAGCAATAGATCAGGACACTAAGATATTTCTTCAGGGAGTATTAATTGTAGGGGGAAAGTGATGGCATCTTATTTAGGTTGTCTGGAAAGTCAAAGAAAAATTATAATTTATAGTTACTATGGTAGCTAATTATACCTTCAAGGACATGCCAGTTGCTGTTTTTTCTAAAAAAAAGGCTTTGATCATAGATGAGACCCTTGTTGGGGAATGAAAGAAAATAAGAAAGTGGATTTGCAAATTTGCCATCTTGAAAAATGCCTGGCTACCGAGACCAAATTTCTCTTTGGATAAAAAGTCAACTCAGATCGGTTTCTCCAGGGCTCTAAAACTCATTCCAAGGTTCTAACAGTGTGGAGACAATTTTGTAAAATTCTAACCCATATGTTTTCATCTGTACTCTCTATTTACCATTGTGAGCCTCTTTTATTCAGGGAGGTGAACATCATTCATCAAATTCATGGCTTTTAAGCTCAAAAGACTTGGTCCAGGTTTACCAGGACAAGAGAGATCTGGAAGAATATGCCATTAGGCAGAACCAGTTTTCCTGCAAAACACTTCTATTACTACAGGAGTCTGGCTAAAGATCTTCTACGTTCAGGAGGTATGGCAGGTGGGAGGAGAAGAGGGAGAGTTGGAGCTGGGTCTGGAGGGCTCTGCGCTGTGTCTCGTCCCTTTGGATTGAGTCCAAGTCCTTGGAGGGGTCAAGGAGAGAACGGATTTTTGTTTGCTTCCTGATTGGGTCCTGGGAAAATTAGCAAGGTCAAGGAAGATCTAAGCTAGACCCCCAAGTCTTGTATGGCCCCAGAATGATGTGGGAAAACATTTGAAACTCTCAGGGGAGCAAAGGGCTAAAGGAGGGCTATAAGAAGGTGTTGGACTGAGAATGGTGCTGTTTATAACCAATGGCTGGAGAATATTGGACAGATACAAATGACCAGTGTTCAAATACTTTCCTCCTCACTTTCCATCATCCATTCCTTTGTGTTTTAAAAGCTTCTCTGAATTTAGAACCACCCAAAGAAAAAGAGGGTGTAAATTTTGATTTGAATGAGTTTAAACCTAAAATGTCTATAAACATATTGATTAAGATTACATTTTCTGTCACATAGGGATTAAGTAGCATTCTAGAAAAATAAAGAAGTTGCTTTGTCCTTTGCACACCTGATTCATAGTAACTAAAAGTAAAGATCAATTCTAGGTGGGCCATTTATATCTATTCAGAAAATAAAATAACTTTTAATCCACAGCCCAAAGCCCTAATCTTCACCACATACTTCAAAAAAATGTAGTTCAAGGGATCCAGGAAGCCCATCTTCATCCTTGTTTTCTATCCAAAGATACTGAAACTGAGCAGGATCCTTCAGGACCCTCTTGGGTATAAGAGCCCCACAATCCCCTCCCCTGCCCTCCCCTCCGTGACCCCTGTCTCTTGAAGTAAAAGGCTTTACTTTAGTCCCTTAGGCCTCCTCTGAGTCTCAGAAAGGCTGGCTCAGGGGTTAATGATTGGAAGGATGTGAACATGTAGTAACAAATAATAGCAGCTGGGCCAGGAGAATTAGTAACAATTTAAACAATAGATCAGTCATGTGGCAGAGTCACAGGACCTTTAGTTTCTCCCTGAAGGACATAGATAACCATGTCTGATGCACATTCCTAAGTTATTTTTACAGAAACCAGAATCCCACCAGATGGAAACTGCTGACCACAAGCATGTAGACCCAAGAACAGTTGGAACTAGAAGGTTGATGTTTGAGACCCTTGAAACATCACCCTGTTACCTCACCACCACCCAGTCATAAGAATGTTCATGAGCTGATCAGGCACCTTGCAACCCACACCCCTAATGTTACCTTTTAAAAACCTTCCTTGAAAGCCACTGAGGAGTATAGATCTTTTGAGCATGAGCTGACCATTCTCCTTGCTTGGTACTCTGCAATAAATGCTGTTCTTTCCATTACCACAACCCAGTGTCAGTAGATTGGCTTTGCTGTGTGTTGGGTGAGGCAACCCAAGTTTGGTTCGGTAACAATACTTCCAGGAAGTTGGGTTCTCTTACATCAGGTTCTATCTAAAAGCTCTGCTACAGGTACCCACAGTTTATAGACTAAAAACTAGACTCCTTAGTCAACAAAGCATCTCAAAAACCAAACCCTACCCTACCTGTCCAGCCTGACAATCCTTCAGGGTAGACTAGGTTCCAACCACAAAGGAAGTGCCCCACCCTGACCCTGTAATGTAATTTCCTTCTCCTGTGTCTTCCCTATTTTTGTTCCCTTACTTTGCACTGTTCCCTGCACCCAACTCTTTCTGAATATTTAAGAGTCTATGGATTTTGGAATCTAACAGACATGGATTCAAGGGTTCAGATTTTGGTTCTCCCAGTGACTAGCAAGGCCACCCTGGACAAATCTCCTCTTGTGTAAACTTACTTTAGACACTAATGTATGATCTGGTTTTGAATTATAATTAAATAATGAGTTGAAAAGTAGTTAATGAATGGTGCCTAGAACATAGTAATGCTTTTAACAGGGCTGGGGGGGGTTGCTATTACTATAATTAACAGTCCAAAACAAATCTTTGTTATTTCATGATAATCATTTATTTATCTGGCTCACCAGATAGGTCATGAGTTCCCTGGTGGCAAGATCGTTGTTTAGATCTGCACTATCTGTCAGTTACGAGGTATTCAGTAAATGACAGTGGAATGCAAGTTTGGATTAATATTTAAAGCTCAGTTTAAACTATCTGAGTTTTAACATACCAGACAAGTCCTCTCTGATACCCCAGGCAGAATTAACAGCTCCTTCCTCTAGGAGTTACTAATGCTTCCATATGCCTCATTTCAATTTGCCTTGTTACATGCTATTTTCCAATTATCTACACATCACTTACTTAAACATCCCTCAAGAAAATATTAATTTGCTCTTAAAAAAGTATTTTCTTCATCTTGTTAGCCCAACTACCCTTTCTTGAACTTAAAACTATCCCTAAACTTAAAAACAGAGCCTGGGACATAACAGATGCTCACTCAACACTTACTAAATTATGCTGAAAACCTCAAATCATATTTCCTAATTGTAGTGAGTCAACAGCATCATGTTTGTACTTGAAGGACAAAATAGGGCGGGGACAGAAGTGGCAAATTGCTGTGCACAGCTGAGCAGGGGTGTCCTGGACCCCACAGGACAGCTGGACTGGGCTCAACATGAGAGGAGAGCTTTCACTTTTGATCTTGAAGACAACATTTTACAATATAAAGCAAAAAGAATTTGAGATAATGTGCATGCTTTCCTTTCAAACATGCCATATGGAATTTGAGGCCCTTGGATTAAGAATCATAAGACCTACTTACTAAATTAAGACAACCAGACTCCTGGAGAGCCAACAGAGAAGGATACAGAGCATGGAGCATGGATAAAAGTAAAGCTTACTCCAGAAAAAACAGCAAGAATTAGCGCAGGATTCCCAGCCCCTTGTCTCCATCAAACCAAATCATGCTAACTTCCACTTCATTTCACTCCACACAACATTACCAAATATTGATCATCCAGCTCTCTGATATAGTAAGTGGGTAAAATGTGTATTTACAGTAGCAACCCCATTTGAACCAGGATTTGTGATTTCTAGGGCTACCTACTCATGCTTGAAGATAGCTAGCTGAGATGGGCCTTTAGCAAGGGTGTTCTAGGTCCCAGTGGAGGATGCACAGCATTAGACTAGCTGTGCTGAATGAGAAGAAAAATTCCATTCCATTCCTACATTCCATTGTGCTTGGGGTTGTAACAGTCCTCTCAGTGCATCTTCTATAAGTTCTTTCAGGTTCAGGGAATATATATACTGAATACACTGTATTCTGTCTCAACCTTCCACCCCACAGTCACCTCCTGAACATCCAACCTGTTTCCTTCTGCACAAATTCTTATCCCATAACTGAGTCACAAAAATGGGTTGTTTTATGATGTAGATGAAAGCAATTATGTCAAGACCCTATGATGCCTGCTAGCATGGTGACACTTCTCCCCCAGAATCTGTTTGTTTCTGCCATCCTCAGGGCTTATCCATCGGGGTAATGAAGCTAAAAAAGGTGATAGAAAAGAAAACTCCAGGGCCACGTGAATCCCAAGGCCCTACAACTATCTACAACAAAAGATACTCATGTGGATCATGTGTATGCATTTGGGAAGAAACATGGTTAGCCCAGCCACATTACCTTGGTTTTAAGATTATGTTAAAATGTCTAATTCTGGGAAGATATGCAACATACAGCCTGAATATATATGAGATTCCATGACTAATCTCAAATCTTTTAGCACAAATTGTGTGAGCTTGTGTGTAAATGGTTATCAAGAACTCGTCTGTGTTTCATTTGTGCCCAATTTCCCTACCACTGTGGCTGGAAATACTTTTTTTACATAACATAGGGAAAGAAAAACCAAGAAACTTTTAAGATTTCATCCCAAGCACATAAAATTGTTGAGAAAGGAAGTGAAAAGGGAATAAAATTGTGGGGAGGCTGGAGGGTGGCGGGAGAGAGATATACAAAATCAACTCATTAATCCTCTCTTCTTATCCATCTTAGGCTAACTAAAGCTCAGTGCATGGATATTGTCAAATATATATGTTGTCTGGAAACTCGCTCGTCTTGGTGCGCACAGGGCTTCCTACATTGGGAGCAGAGATTAACATAAAGAGTATCTGAGATGGGAGTAAAGATGATCCAAGAGCTCAACATCCTGCAGTACCATGAACTCTGCTGCTTGTGTTTCAGTTTATTTTCATTTACTTTCCCAGGCCCACTAGGCAGCTAAGCTATGATGCAGTTTCACTCACAAAGGATTTGATCTGTGAGGGCAGTAACCAAGATTTTCAGGGATTGCCAGGGTTCAGCTCACTACATACTACTGACCGGCAGCCATGCAGATGAGGACAGCCAGAGAGGAAATGTGCTCACTGGGACTAGGAAAAAGACTTGCAAAAATCAATGTAAGGCCATAAACTGTGAAGACTAGAATAGGCCTTAGATAGCGCTGAATGCCTGTCCCCACTCATCTGTAGCGTGACCATAATCTCTGATTGCCTGGAATAGTTGCTCTGGCATAATTATTAATAGCACCTCCTCTCACTTTCAGAGCGTCGTGGTTTGGTTAACAAATTATCTAGTCACTCATTCATTTGGCAAATTGGAAATCTGAGGCCCAAAGAGGGAAAGGGAATGAGTGCCAGTGGGTGTAGGATTTGGAATAGGTTATGGGTTGGTTTGCTATGGCCAACAAGAAAAAAGGCAAAACAAACAAATAACAGAAACCAATCTCCACACATTACATGACAACTACCTATTTTTCTGTTTACCTCTTTGGCTATAGCTTATAAACTCCTCAGGGTCAAAGGCTGTGTCTTAGCATCATATTTCTCAATGCCAAACACATATCAGGCACTTAATATAATACTTGTTTGACTGTTGTATTTATTAACATACTTTTGTGTACATTATCTCATTTGATTCTCCATTGGCACTATACAATAGATAATACTGAATAAAGATGAGAAAACAAAGTCTGGGATGTTAAACACTGAGGAAGTAAATAGCAAAACCACTAAAACCCAGGTTGTCAATGCTTCTTTCCGTTACATTATACTCAGTGTTAGAAGGAGTCTAAATGTAGAGGAAATGTTTGCTTAGAGGGATGGAGCCTGGAAGAGCCAAGGAAAATGTGGTAGGCAGAGAAACATCTCTGTGGGCTCAGAGATTTGACTATTGGACCAGCAAAACTGTTTTTGGGTGCCCTGTACTTCTTCCAATATGGCTGCTCCTTTGAAAAGAGGAAGCACATCATGTGCGGGTGGAGGGTGGGAAGGGGAGGTTTGGACTTGATCCTGGATGCCTCAAGGGCAGAGATTCAAAGTGGATGGCTTAAAGCATAACTGAATGGACCCACGGGGCAGCCGTTAGCATGGGTCGGGCTAGCAAGTGTTTTTCCCTCATGAGATGTACCTAGGGCCCCATTCAAGAAAGAATCAAGCCTGGCATTTTCCTGGCTGTTTACTTTTTTTAAAAAAAATTAAAGCTTAGCATTTTGAAAAATGTATTTCTTGGAGACAAATATATTTTGACCCAACCCACATCCCATTAGAACTCACCACACGAAGTTTCCAGTTCCATCCCCAGGCCACAGCACCACTGTACCATGAAGGGTGATATTTTATTTATTTAATTTCTTTTTTTTTTTTTAAACTCTCCAATTCTAGCTCCTTTAGCAATTACTTGGCTTGTATTATTTTTTATTTCCTTGCACCCATTAATTCAGGACATTTTTTGCTTACTCCCATGAGAATAATGTGTCAGTAATGAAATAAACTTTACCTGACTTGGAGTTATAAATGCCCTCGGGGATCATTGGGAGCCTCCTTGACTTCTTCCTGGCCCAGATGTCATCAGCTTTCAGTGGAGGATAGGCCACCCTGGGAAAGGAAAGATGTACACTCTTGTTCAGGTAGGAGGCAACCAAACAGCAGCGAGACACCTTGCCTCTCATCTCAAAGTGCCCTGGGTGGACTGTGGCTTCTGTCCCTCTTCCCCACCCCCCAACCCCAATAAAGATCTAGCAAACCACAGTAGGATTATTAGGAGTAACAAGAAAAGAATCCCAATAAAATCTCACACCATGACTCAGATTCTAATCTTCAACATCTGGCAGTAAGTATCTTCTATCTTCTTGAAGGGGACTCTGAACAGGGTCTCAGTGGTATTCCTCCTGGGCAGTAGAGGGCACTGTGGGCACACACTCGAAGAAGGCCTTTCTGTGCCTCAGGAATCTGACCACAGTTAATAGGAACATTCTGTGTGGTTGCTATCCCTGCACCTTTCTTGTTAAGTGGTCCCCTTGGTTATCTTACTGCCATGATTCCATGGAGGCAACAACAATGACAACGATAAAAGCCGATTGTTCTTTCTTTTATTTTCTTCTTTCCAAAGAGCCTACCTTGGTGCTGAGGGACACGGACTTTGGAAACAGGCAGACTTTTACTCAGATCCTGAGTTGGCTACATCCTGGTTATGTGACCTTGTGACCTAACTTCTCTGAGTCTAGGTTTCCTCATTTGGAAAGTGGAAATAGCAATAATTAGTAACCAGATTGTTCTGAGGGTCAAGTGAGATAATGCAGATGGGTGCCTTCAGCATACAAACATGGATCCATGGTAGCTGTTGTTGGCCATGCCCAAGCCCAGGGCCCTTCATGTTTTCTGAGGCCCAGACTTTTTGTTACTTTCTACTATTTAACACTTTTACCTACGCAAACCTCACGAGGGCTTCGTTAGTACTAGGAACCGTTCATTTCCCATGAATGGTGCAAGGGAAATGCTGAGGGGCAGAGACGCCATCTCATCATAGAAGCCAATGATGACTCAGGTGGGCCTCTCTGGATTTTTTGAGGAGGTAGGGGATCAGGGAAAATCCAGCTATCCTCGTTCTTCTTACAGGCTTGGGATTCAGGGTCAACACATAATTTTGTGGTGTCTCATTAGGGATGCTTATGTGTGGATGTGCAGACTGTGTACTGCATGATAATCTATAGAAAACTATAGCCAGAGTGCCAAATCTGACCAGCTGCCTATTTTTGTAAACAAGTTTATTTTTTTGGAGTACAGCCATGTCCATTCATTTACCTATTGTCTATGGTGACTTCTGCGCTACAATGATGGAGATGAGAAGTTGCAACCCAAACGATATAGCTGTTAAAGCCTAAAATACTCACTACCTGGCTCTTTACCGTAAAAGTTTGCAGATCCCTGTGCTTAGCCTTTGGACCTAGTACCTTGTACATAGTAGATGCTCAAAACATAGCTGTTGAATGGATGAATGGATGAATGAAGGTTCAAATACTAACTCAAAACAGTCAAGCATTAATTCTAAGGAAATAGCAATGGATAATATAAAAAAAGAAGAAAAAAAAAACCTCTTGAAGTGAGGAGACTTAGGTTCTAGTTCCTGCTCTGACCCCTGACTGGTTTGTGTGGAACTTAGAACAATCATTTCCTATCTCTGTATCTCAGTTTCCTCATCTGTAAAATGGGAACCCTCAGCCATTTTACTGAGATTGTAATGAAGGGTAAAATGAACTCACACATGAAAAAAGTCTTGCTCAGTTTTTGTCACATAATAGGAGATTATCAACTGCGAGAAGAAAATGCAAGGCTGAGGAGAAACCCTTTGCTTCTGAATAAAATATCTACCCTGTCATAGAGGAGTAAACAGAGTAATTCATACATTTAATTGGCAGACGTCATGGAAAAAAGCTTCAGGGAGCATTCTACACAAAGACTCCCAGGCTAGTTTGTGTTCAAACAAACCAGACAGCCAGCCCACAGCCTGAGCCAGGAGCCAAATATTTCAGACACCATCCGGGCTGGCTTCTCAGCGTTGTTCTGCGTGCGTCTGGAGCCAGGCCACAGGAAGTCCTCGGTGTTAGCTCTCTCAAGCCCAGTGAGGCTCAGGCATATTCTTGATCCTCTTTGTAGACCACCATGCAGATAAGGGATGTGGGGAGAAAGAAAGGGGGTCTCTTTTCATAAAGGCTGCTCTGTTCCAGCTAAATTAGACCATACAGCCGTTTGGGGGCTGCCAGAAGTGAAGTCTGCAGCCATCATGCCTTTTGTTTCCATTCCCCCTGGGGTGTGGCCAGAGGGGTGGAGTGGGCAGTCTATCATAATGTTGACCTTGGGGGATACTTTGCCACATCTCCACCCCATCTCATTTTATGGCATGTGGAGGTTTTTGTTTTTAACATCTTTATTGGAGTATAATTGCTTTACAATGGTATGTTAGTTTCTGCTTTATAACAAAGAGAATCAGCTATACATATACATATATCCCCATATGGTGTGTGGAGTTTTATAGACCAATTTAATGTGGGAGAGGAGACGAGAAGGCTGATGAGTGAAATGAAGTTGAAGAGTCATAAATTCAAAGGAAAATTATTCCAGAAATCTAAGCCCTGCTTGCCAGGGTCCAAGGGTAATAGCCACTGTTCAGTGGTAGGGGTTGGACTTCCAAAGTTATTTCAGGGGCTGTTTGTAGGACAAGCACCCTTTCAGTTCATTTGGATGGGTAAATATTTTAGAATGGGGTTTCCTAAATATGTTGAGATCCAGCCAAAGTCCCCAAACTGTGGGAGCCCCGAACACCCAAGTACTCTTTTCTCAGGACAGTTCATTCAGGAAGTCCAAATCTGACAGAAAACGATTTACACTTTATCTACACAGAATACAACCAGACTCACTATTTGGTTTGAACTTGAGACCTCAGGAGATTTCGAAAAGCCTTTTGATTGTGAAGCATTCGCCAGGATACCACAAAGCCAAATTCCAAAGTTCTCAAAGGATAAAGCAGAAAAAGGAATATTTTTATGAAGACCCGAAACCTTAGTCTTACCCATTTTGCTGTTAGTAACAATAGCTCAGGAATCTGGTGGACATCTTTGCACAGAACTACAGAAATGGCAGAAGATAAAAATGCTGAGTGGGCAGAACTGACACACCATCAGCGTACACAGCAATTCTCTCATCCTCCTGTTTCCAGACACCTGGAAAGAGACATACCTAACACCATCTAGGTGTGGAACTGAAGTCCCCTGAGCATCGTCCCAACACACCCCCTCCCCAGAATACCTGTTGCCTGTGACCGTGTACCGCTGGCTCTTCCAGGGTCCTTTCTTGTAGGCATTTGACTTCCGCTGATTCTTCAACAACAGCCCCACCAGTTTCTCTAAACATAACATCCCTCAAACTTCCCACACAAAAGACATCATAATGAATAGTCCCCAAAGCTATGAAAGTTCCTGCTGGCTGCTGTTTGACAATGTCTGGTGGCCCTCATTCAAAATGAATAGTTCAGCTGCTGAAAATCTAGACAGTAAGAAGACTCTTGCTGGTGTTACTGTAGCCTCAGGCCTGACTTGGAAAGCTCTCTGCCTAGACCCCTTTTTTCCTAAATTCTTCGTTTTAGATTTTTGTTCAAGGGCTGTGAAGAATTCTTTGCCATTATCAGAGGCATCAGCTTATGGAGGCACAAAGTAATATAAATATATTTAATTCAACATCTATCACCATAAATTCATGAATTTTTCATCCAAACCCAAGTGAATGTTCTTCTCTTTGCCAGTGTTTAAGTTACAGGTTGGAAAACATTCAAAGAGCTTGAAATTCAAGCTGATGAGATAGATAAGAGGACAGGGAATGTAAGTGGCTATTGGCAGTCGTTCAAATGAGATGTTCTTCTCCAGACAAGGTGTTGAGGCCCATAAATAAACTGCAGAAAGAATTGTTGGTCTCCACAAGATTAGGGTGGAAGCTCATAAGTAAATGTAAGTTACCGATAATGTTCTAGGTTTTAGGTTCTGTGGTTAATGCATGGTAGTTCTTTATTTTAGAGAAAAATACATAAAGTAAAAGTGTCAGGCATGGGCCAATGATGATAGTATGTCATGAAACAATGATTATCATTAATCCAATTTTTATTGACTATATTTTTTAATTTTCTGTATTGTTTTTTAAAATTTTTATTTTATTGAAATATAGTTGATTTATAATGTCATGTTAGTTTCAGGTGTACACCACAGTGATTCATATATATATATATATATATATATATATATATATATATATATATATATATATATATATATATATATATATATACATATTCTTTTTCAGATTCTTTTCCCATATAAGTTATTACAAAATACTGAGTATAATTCCCTGTGCTGTGCAGTAGGACCTTGTTGGTCATCTATTTTCTGTATCCTTGATGCTCTGGCATTTGGACACATGATCCTGGAGAGACTGCTTCTCCCAGGGAGAGCTAATTCCCAGAGATAGTAAATGACTCCACAAGAGCATGCCTTTGCTATACAAACCAAGCAATTCAAATCCCCAACTATCTCCTTTATCAAACTCTCACACACCAAGCCAATATGCCTCCTGCCCTAAGTCACCTCAGGGCCAGGTACTGGACACTCCTGTAGCCCAGAGCCTACTGAGACCACCCCCACTATCTAATCCTAAACTGACTCAGCATGCCTACCCTGACTTGTACATTCTTTCTCACAGAACCTCGACACAGGCTCTGGGCTGTATTTTTCCCTCTCCCCCTGTCTCCTGGCCAACTCAGCTGCTTCTCTGTGTGGCCCTGCATAGCGTGCTGTGTCTGTTTCTAGGATCTGTCAGTAGAAACTTTTTCCTTCATGACAATCATTGCCACGTCTGCGTGTCTTGTCATACCTGTTTAAAACAAATCCCTGGTATGTTTTTAGAACACAATTTTGTTCAGCAGAAGTGCAATTAAATAAAAACCAAGAGTAGATTGAGGAAGGAGAGGACATTTATTGGGTGTTTGGAGCAGTAAGGATCACATAATAAGTTGTAAGATGGCATCTGTAATGCAAGAGAAAAAAAGCAGTGAGCCAACAGAAGCCATGCTTCTCAGTGTTGCAGTACACATGGGGAAAAGGCAAAGAAAGGCTGGAAAGAAAGATGGGGGGAGAGGTTCCATTTCCCATCATGAGCATTGAAAGGCTTCCCTACCTGAGCCACTGATCTTTGAAGTGGGAACAATTTAAAGAAGGAGGAGGAGGGGGAAGAGGGGTGAGGGAAGGTGTGTGTATGGGATTCCAGAAAAGGAGTGTCATTCAGTCCTTGGCTCCCAGGCACCCCTCTGGTTTGTGGCCCAGCTTCAGTGCACAATAGGAGTGCTTCGGAAGGCGGAACAGTGTTTGCCTAGGTGATCTCTCTGAGCTTTCTTCCCAACTCTGATGTGCTGCTCTGTTCCCAGTTAATCTGATGTCTGCCGAGGGACTCCACAGGCCACAGTGAAATGTTTGGTTGGTTCCAAACTCACCACAAAATACCTGTCATCACAGCACACCCACCCTTATTGGCTTCTCTAACGCTTCAAGAAAGCAAATTTTCCCGCTGTTTGAAAGAGATGTGTGTGGAAACATTTATTTATCCTTTCATTTGCTTTCCCCATGTGTGTTTTCTCCTTTTCCAGCGTCCTACAGCAGACTAACCCAGAAACGATTTAGCCTGGTTCTCCAGGGATAGTTCTTTTTCTGCTCCTTCTGAGACAGTCACCCACAAGGACCTTTTTGGAGTGCTGAATGGGAGGCTCTAAGAAATAATAAAGACCTTCTGAGGAATCAGTCTCCTTAACACTTAGCATTTTGGGAACAATAACCTCTGCTTCAGAGAAATGTGGTTGAAATTGAACCCATTATGTAACAATAAAAGGAGATAAAGTCATACTTTCTGCACGATTATGGGGTGGGGATGAAACTTTTGAGAGCAGATATATAACCTTTAATTTTTTGGTAATTCAATATCTATTTTTTTAGCCCAGATTTTAAAAGTGGTAGGAAATTAGTCTTGATCAATTCATGAATTCAGTCCCCCATCTTCTGCCTTTCACAGAGGTGGTGTAAGTTCCTGGGGGCTTACTGTGCTAGTCTACTTGGAGATGCCCCTGCCCCTCTGCTGTCCATCCGTTCAGGCCATCCTCATCCTGCCATTGGGTCCCTTCTGTTCTAGTTCTCTTTTCTTCTTCTGGGTGCCTCTCAGGAGAGTTTTTCCACTGCATCTAAATCGCACTACACACTGAGAAACTGCAATTTAAAGTCCTATCAGCCTAGACCTATGACACATTCTTTAAGGACTTGCTGACCTGCAGAAATGTGAGACATAAGGATCCTCTACTCTTGAATGCAGCAAATTTCTCTTTTTTGCACACTGGCTTTGGCTCAAGGTGCCCCACACAGAGCTCCCTTCACTCTGGGAATGACCAGTGTCTATGGACTCGATACACACTCCCTTTCTTCCCTCCTCTCCACTCTGAGGGCTTTATCTAGTCTGAGGAATAAAGAAGCATGGCTCTACTTCTCAGATATTCTTTAAAATCTGCATTTACACATTTAAAATCATGCACGAGTCCTTTCTATTTCCCTTGGCATCTAGGCTTTGGAAACTCAAAAGCTAACGGAAAATAGATGAGCAAACTGTGTATGTGTTGAGTAAGTGAGGGAAGTAGTCGGTGGGTGATAGATTAAGGGGTAGCAATAAATAATGACGTAACACTCATTGGGTAATACTAGAAAACATAATAACCAGCGGTGCTAAGGTAGGCTGACTTCAGAGGTTCAGAAGGGGGCCTGCAGAAAGCCATGTCAGAACATCTTATTCTTGTGTTCCTACAAATTAAGAACTTTATCTTGATGCACTTGGGATTCAGAGAAAACTAGAATGAAAGGACTGAGGTTAAAAATCTAGATTCTTTGTTTTCTGTCAATGTTGGACATGTCAATACTTAACCTGAGCAAGTGTTGCTAAATGGATTTAACCCAGAAGCCTCACATCACCTGTCTCTTTCTCTTTCGGTCCCTTCAACTCTCTCCCACAGGCACACCACGCACCATCCCCCACACACACACATGCATACACACACACACACACACACACACACAAACACACACAAACAAAAACACAGTCGCACTGTTCCAGGCGGCAAAGTAAACAAATGGGCAGATTTCACAGCCTGTTTTCTAGTCAGTTGACCATAGAGCACACCTCCCCTATTTGGTAGTAAAGGCATATTTTCCATTTGTTACACAACCGTTGAGACTCTTTAAAAGTAAGAATTATGGAAAAGATTGGCACGTTGGCAAGGGCACTAAATGAGATGACCTCTGAAGTTGCTTTCCTTCTCTTTTCATCATTCATACGAGAGAAAATGTCATTCCAGGAGAATATGCTGTAGGCAGCTCTCAGTTATTCACAGGCATATTTGTTTTCCTGGTGGATTTTTCCATCTTGGTGAGATGAGCTTAGAGAAGGCTTTGCAGCCTTCAGTAACTTTTCCTACTATGGGCCCAAATAGATCTGGGGCACTGGGTGTCTAAGATCTCCGTCTATTCACCATAAAGGACAAATCCCTAACACCTGACGCCATTTGGCTAGAGTATTTGTGAGTTTAGCTAGTAGATATTACCAAAGAATTTTCTAAAGTGACAGAGCCAATTTATTTCCAGCTCAAATATATAAAAGTTCTACTTGCTCTATGTCTTCACCAGCATTGTTATTGTTAGTATTTTTAATTTTAGCCATTCTGGTGGATATGTAATGGATTTTATTGTGGTTTTTATTTGCATTTGAATTTTCTTCATGGGTAATGATGTTGATAACTTTTCAGGTAAGCTTATTGACCACTTGGATAGCCTCAGTGCTGAGGAGTCAAAGTCTTTTGTCCATTTTATTTTATTTTATTTTATTTATTTTTTTAACATCTTTATTGGAGTACAATACTTTACAATGGTGTGTTAGTTCTGCTTTATAACAAAGTGAATCAGCTATACATATACATATATCCCCATATCTCCTCCCTCTTTCATCTCCGTCCCACCCTTTTGTCCATTTTAAATTGACTTATTTATCTTTTTCTTTTTGCTTTGTTGAAAATTTATAGCTTCTGGATCCAAGTCCTTTATCAGATATATGTATCATAAATGTGTTCTCTCAGTCTTTTTTTCTTATACTCTTAATGCTGCCTTTTGAAGAGCAGAAGTTTTTAATTTTACTGAGGTCTAAATTACCAATCATTTCTTTTATGGTCAGTGCTTCTGAGGGCAGAGATCTCTTGATTTTAGGACAGTAGGCTCCTCCTCCAACCCTGGGGATAGATTATGATACCTCTAAGTGGGCCATGAAATCCATTCCCTTTTGTACGATGCAGGCTTCTGTGTAGCAAGGTATGGCCATGTGCCACAGTTCTGGACTGTGTGAAATTAGGGCAAATCTTATAGAAGGTTTCTATGAGAGATTATCTTGCTGGGCAAAAAGCCACAGATTCTTGAGAAGAAAGCACGTTCCCCTTGCTCTCTTCACCTTGAGAAGCTGGTACAGAGACTTATTTGCTGCAATCATTTTGTGACCATGAGGGAAAAGCCAAGAGAATTATGCAGTCATTGACCCAATGCTCTAACATCATTGCCTGTTGGAATAATCCTGTAACAATTCCACCATAGTTTTTGTTATAGAGGATCATAAGATGTCTTTGCCATTTTAGTCATAATTAGTCAGGAGTCTTTTATCTGCAGATTAGAATGTCCTTTCCAATAAGGGACTCAGAGTACATACTGATCTTCAGCTTGTTTTTTCTCTTAATGTACCATAGATATCATTGTAAGTTAGTACATTCAGACTGACTTATTTTTAATGGTCACACAGAATTCCATCACGGGTATACCATGCATTATTTATCCTGTTTCCTGTTTTTGCACATTTAGATTGTTACTATATTGTTATTATAAACAATGGTGCATATATACTTTAGCATATTGATAAAATTGATTCTTAGAAATGTATTGCTGAGTCAAACGGTGTGTGTAATTAAATTTGAATAGACTTTGGCACACTGGCTTGCAAAAACGTCATTATAATTCAGATTTCCACCAATTATACATTAGAAAACCTATTTTCCCCACACAAATGACAGCTTAGCCTGTTACTAATATTTTTAAATTTTTACCAATTTTATAGACAGAAAATTACATTTCATTGTGTAAATATGTATTTTTAAATCATTAGTAAATTTGAACGTGTTTTCATATCTTTTTCTGTCCATTTGCATGTGTGAATTGCCTATTCATTACTCTTGCCCTCTTCGTTACTGAGCTGTTTGCCTTTAGTATTGCATCATTTCCTATGATGATTACTGTTATACTTATTTTAAAGGATGTCCGGGCAAAACTGAACCAGGAAGATGACTCTTCTCTAAATAGGTTTAAAACATGTGGTTGGGTTAATCTGAACTGATATTTACCAATGTTAATTATATATGCTGTAAATATTTTCTTCTTTTAACTTTTCTTATGGAGAATTTTACTAGACAGAAGTTTTACAATTTTATGTAAAAACAAATATGTCTATTATGCTTCTCCCCTTGGTGGTATCCTTAGAAAAGTCTTCTCTAGCAAAAGATTTTAATAATCTTTTTCTACATTTTGTCTTCTCCATTTACTTTTTGTGTTTTAATCTTTTATTTGACATTTAACAATTATCTATTGAGTACTTAATATGTGCCAAGCACTGTAAAACAGTGAAGAATAACACAAACGGTCTCAACTCTCATGGAGCTTTCATTTTACTGGGAAGACAGACACACTTTCTTAGACAGATAAATAGTATTTCAGAAAGTGATAGTTTCTATGCAAGAGATAACACAGGACGATGGGGAAGAGGAGCTTATGCGTGGGTACTTTAGCTAGGAAGCTTGGGAAATGCCTGAAGAGGAAGTGATATTTGAAGAAACTTAACAGTGAGAAGAGTCAGACTTACAATGATATGAGGGAGAGAGGCCCAGAGAGAGGTGACAGCCAGGGCTCAGTCCGTGAAGCAGAAGGACACACATTCAAAAGGCAGAAAGAGGGCCACTGCAGCAGGAGAGCAGTGAAGGAAGGGCAAGTTAGTCAATGATGGGATCAGAGAAGCCAGCTGTTGGCCACTTTAGTTTGGATTTTATTGTAAATGTGTTGAGAAGTTTTAAGCAGAGTATTAATAGGAAGTGAATCACTTTAAAGTGTATCAGGGATTTCAATTTCCAAATAGGACAATATAAGTCACAGCAGGCCAATGATTCCAATGTAGTAGGAAAGAAGTGATAAATCATATTTTTAGATTTTTTTTTTTTTTTTTTTTTTTTTTTTACAGTACGTGGACCTCTCACTGCTGTGGCCTCTCCCGTTGCAGAGACAGGCTCCGGACGCGCAGGCTCAGCGGCCATGGCTCACGGGCCCAGCCGCTCTGCGGCATGTGGGATCCTCCCGGATCGGTGCACGAACCCATGTCCCCTACATCGGCAGGCAGACTCTCAATCACTGCGCCACCAGGGAAGCCCTAGATCATATTTTAAGATACTGTAGAGATTTGGAAAAGATAATAACTAGATAACCTAAACTTTCATAAAAATCGATATCCTATAAGCCCATATAATGGTTCTTTATGTCAGTATGCATCAAGGAAATGTGAATATGGTGTTGGTTATGACAATTATTAACATATTAGTGGAAAAGGAGTGAACTTTGGAAAAACAAACTCTCATGTAGAATAAGGTATAAAGAAACTCACTAAGTAGTTAAATGCATAAAGATAGTACATATAAATGAAGTCACACCTTTTGATACAAAAGTAGCCTTTCTGCTTGTAATGTGTGCATCACTTTTTCACCCTGAATGATCATATGAAAAAAAACCTCAGTATTTTTGGTGTCAAATGCTAGATTCCAAAAAAATTAAAACCAAAAACCCAGAAATTTTTAGAAAGTAAATAATTAATTATTTGAAAAGAAAAAAGAAACCCAGAACAAAAGTTCACACCAAAGCATCTTTTTGTTAAAAAGAATACCATCTAATGTACTTGAGAGTAGAGTTCAAAGGATAAATGGGCCAGTCTATTGAGGGGGTTGCCAGTGACCAAGTAGTGACAATTTGAACCTTAAAAATGATTACAGTTATTTGGAACCAATACTGTCTGTCAAAGGTCATGTGTCTGTGATGTTGATGCCCCAAAAGACAAACTAAAATAAACTATCATAAATTATCCTACAGACATATCATGCTCACTAAAGTGAGTCAATTTACTGGTATGTGATTTCTTACCAAAAAAAGAAGTAAACAATTCAATTGGTTAAAGAAAATGTAGTACTCAATTTGTTTCCTTGATACAACAATGGACATGTTATGGGGAACATTAGGAAAACTGTGAAGCCTGTGAATTCAAGTGGGGACAAGCTGTGTTGTCTCCTGCTTTGTGTAAAAAGTTCTAAAAGAAAAAGTTTCTTATCTTTTGCCATTAAAAAACTACATTCTTTAATTGTGTTGGCTTTTTTTCTATCAGTCATATCAAAGTCTTAGGGCAAAAACATACAGAATCTCACATATTTTGCCATTGTGAATGACTTGTATTATATTTCAAATTGGTTACTGTTGGGTGTAAAGTGTATATATAAATGTATATAAATATATATGATAATTTAATATGTAGCTGGATTCCACATATATGTCTGTGTGTGTATATATATGTATATGACTTCCAGATAAATATACATGGTAATTTAGTATGCAAGTGATTCCATATGTACTATCTATATCTAAAATGTATATATTAAATATATATATTGCATATATACATATACAGTATGAAATCCAGATGCTTACTAAACTATCTTACACTTTAATAAATTCTAAATAGAATCTTAGACTTTTACATATGTATTATGTACAAAAATTACAATCTTATCTCATTTATAATATTTAAAATTTTAATTGTTTTTTCATGTGTTATAACATTGGCTTGACTATCCAGAATGAATAAAAGAAGTGAGAGTGGGTTTCTTTGTGAATTAATAACAGCAATTGCTTACATTTCTTAAAACAATGTGCTAGCTACCATGGTTAGTGTTTCACCTTTATCTAGTTCAATACACCTGATAACAATAAGTATTATTTTATGGATGAGAAAAACTGAGAAGTTAGGTAATTTCTTAAAAGTTCTGGAGCTAGTAAGCAATGCACTGAATTCATGATTCAAGCTCAGAATTCTAGACATTTATTTAATATTTTGGCAGAACCTGACACAAACCAAGTCAGGAAGATAACATCTAAATTTTTATACAGAATGTAGAGTAACCTGAGTTTGAAAGACAATTTTGGTTTGATTTTGTTTTCCATCCAATGTTTTAAAATTTACTACTTATCCTTTTCCTACATCCAAAAGGTAAAGGAGAGGTGGCTGGTATAATCCCTTAGTATGGTGGATATCACCCAACACATAATGTCTCAATGAAGCCAAACTTTTTAGTTCATGGCAAGACTGGTTAACTGTAACAACACCAATTGTTAGACTCCTGGGGTTCATGGAGAAGGGATTATTCAGTTGAAACCTTGAAGGTACTTTGTAGTGTTTAGGGGGTTGGAAGCTCAGTAAATATTTGACAGAGGAAGAGAAGAACTCCCCCAATACATGGGTAATTGAAGAAAGAAAGGGTGATGAGCTGACCCAGCCAACCTCATTCAAATTCTAGAAAATTGGGTTTCAGAGAGGTTTTAGCAATATTAAAGTCAAACTGGCAGTTGAAAGACTGCTTGATATAACTGAGTATTAATGGTATAGCTCTGTCATTGGGTTTGTAACCCAAGACCTTCACAAATGAATTTGAGAGATGAACAGATCCCATTCTAAATAGCTTATTTAAGCTAGTCACTCAAGCACACATAGAGTTCAAAATAAAAGAAAAAAATAATGATTGGATCTCAGCCCACCTGGTTCATAGGGGCATTAGACTTTGGGGAATGACTCCTCTGCAATATTGCATTAGCTTTTTTTTTTTTTTATTGTCCTATGGCATAATTTTTTTTTAATTGGAGTAAAATATTTACAATGTTGTGTTAGTTTCTGCTGTACAGTGAAGTGAATCAGCTATATGTATACCTATATCCATTAACATTAGCTTTTATTCCTTGTTTCTCCCATAGCTCTTACCTTTGGTGTCTCCTATCCTCTTCTCAGAATCCTCCATATCTGTATACTTGTTCTTGGTCAGTCTTTTAACTCTTTCCTGTTCTCTGTGGGATGGTATTGGGGCATATTTATTACTCTAAGGTAACCTCAAGGAAAGCTATCTTTTGTTGCAAAATGTTTTAAACAAAAAATCCTGTCTTATCAGAGGCTGATCATTTCCATATTCTAGTTGAAAATCTATTTGCACAGTTTGTAGTGTTAAGGAAGCAGCAAATAGGTGGAAAGCCATGGTAGGAAGGCACAATCTAGTTAGTGGAAAATGTACTGTCTTTGGAGTTAAGATGCTTAGATTCAAGCCATAGCTCTGCCAATGTCTGTCTGTGACATTGGCACCGGTTTTTCTGACTTCTTTGAGCGTCGGTTTGCACAATAGAGATAATAGTAGTAGTTACCTACCTCATATTGCTATTTCAAGTTTCACAGGAAGTAATTGCTACCACAAATACCTTAAATATTTGTGGGTGTCTTTAATGTGCCAGGTGCTGTACTAGGTTCTGTAAATACAAGAATGTATAAAAACAGATATCCTTTGGAGTTGATAATTGTCTAGTGGATAATGAAACCATGAAAGGGCCTAGCAAAGATTATGGCATGCAGCAGATATTTAATTAGAGCTATATAATTCTGAATGAGAGGATTTTCTTGTCCAGATTTTATAAAACAAGGCAGCTAATTTAAGGTCATTTAGTTGAGTCAAGTTGCAGACATTGAGCTTTTAGGACAATTCCAATTTCACTCTCCTTCTCAGTAGAGATATACTTGATCTCAGACTTCAAAGAAAAAAAGACTTTTACTTGTGTTTTAAAATTCTACAGGATGCAAGTTCATATACCAGAGTTACTATATTAACATTGATGAGTTATCCTTTATATAAGAAAGTTGATGCAAACTATCTACCCTCAAAGGATGCCTGACTTTCCATTTCTGGAAAATAAGTTGGGTCAATTCAGTTACCTGCTTATCGGGACAGAGAGGTAATAATATCTGTGTTGTAGAATTCCAGGACCATAGAATGTCAGAGCTGGAAGACACTTTCTTGAAAACCTACTTCCACTGCCTTGTTTTCAACTGTGGAAACTGAGGTCCACAGATGCAGTGAGTCATCCTATACCCCACTGCTGGTGATTATGTCTCTGTTGAAGAAACAGAATTCAACGACAGGCACGGAAATGAAAGGCACAATGTCACAATGAACTGAGTGGCTTCTCTAATACCAAAAGAACTGATGAAACTGGAAAACAAATTCTAAATATGTGCCTTAAGGATACCAAGCTTTTGTAACCTTTGGATTACATATTTATTGTAGATAGCCACAGGACAAAAATAACTTCCTTCCCCAATTGCCTTTCCAAAATAAATTATTTTTCATAAATCACATTACAACAGTCCAAACACTTCCTAACTATATATACATTTTCCTGGGACTCATCTCCAAATCCCTGTCCCACAGTCCCTCAAGTCCAATATGCACAAACATCTTCTTCTCCCCACTTCCCTTCCTCCCCTTAAGTATCTCACAGTTTAGTGGGGAATATTTTATGACTTGACCAGAGAAAATCTTTATTTCATGCAATTCTAAGGACTTTACCTTCATCATCTACCATCCATACTCCTGCCAAAATTGCTAAGAAAATTGAGATGCATAGATTAATATTATAAGGGGCATCATTTCCTTTGTAGTAAGGTCTATTCCTGTATCATCTCTGGTACCTGTGTTCCTGGACTGAGGTAGTCCCCAATGAGTATCTGATAGTTCCATCATCCACTTGGATATTTTGGACTTCAGGGTGTAAATATCTAGTTCCCATCCCCCAGTTCCCCAACCATGGAGGTTTTCTTAAATGCTTTACTTATTTTATTTTTAGCTGTATATCTAAACAGTCACTTTGCTTCCAGAATACTCCTCCAGCTTCTTAGCTTCAGAGTTTCTGAATGACCCTAATGCCAAAGACCTTCATTTCCCTTCTATTTTTACCATCCCTTCCAACGGTATAGCAATCAGACATGTTTTGGGGTACAAGTTAAAAACAAAAAAAGAAACAACCACCCCCCCCCCGATTTTCTGTGACTTACACAAATAAGGTTTAATTTTCTCTCATAATAAGCAATGTGGAAGTATGTGGTCTAAGCCCAGAGCAGCAGTTTGTCAATGACATCAAGGACCCAGTGTCTTCCAGCCTCTCCACTCCATCAACCCCAGCATGTTGGCTTATCAACTTATGTTGTCAACGTGTCATCCACTCCTCCAGATATCACACGTGGATTCAAGGCAGGAAGAGGAATGCCACTCAGCTGCATCTATCCCATTAAGTCAAAAAAGTAAAAGCTTTTCCAGAAACCTGAGAAGACTCATACCTATGCCTCTTTGGTAGCAACTGTGTCATGTGTCCCCTCTTAAAATTAAGGGATGCTGGGAATACTACTTCCCTGAGCAATGTCAGAGTTCATATATCTCATAAAGAACCAACTAAAACCTTATATTTTATACCCCTTCCAGGCAACTGAGTCCTGCTGTCTGTGCCTTCCCCTCAACAGATGCTTAAGCCAATAAACATTATTGAGCACCTACAATGTGATAAGTTTTAAGGACATAAAGATGTATAGTAAGGTAAAAGTGCATGAATAAGAAGCATCTATAACCATTCCCTTCCTCATTCCTCTGTTAACTTGGAGAAATCTGTGGAGGAAATGGACGAAGAAAGTCAAAAGCTATTGGATACATTTCCCAAGAAGACTGACAAAAGAACAAAAAAGCAACTATAGTTCATAAAGACCTCCATCTTATGCCTCCATATTAAAATGAAATGCAATTTGCCCTAAAAATTTTAAAAAGAGCTTTGATAATTTTCTCTAGTTCCAAACTGCCCAATGAATAAATTATTAGTTTTATTCTTGTGACATAAACTTTATTTTTAATATTAAACTACCTTAATCCAGTTGTAGTTGAATGGTTGCTATGCCGTTATATATTTTGTGTACAAAAACTTTTACAATTTAATTTTTCTGTTCATCTTTCTTATTTGAGAGGCAATCATTTTGTTTTCACATCTAAAACTTTCTGCAGTGTATTGAAAAGCATGTAGACCCTAAGCTTTGTGTTTACAGTGTTCTATACATAAACATGCCCTGAACAAGGACATCTTGGAGTGCTAGCTACAAAACTTATAACATACTCTAAATGAAGGGACCAGAAAGATTATTTACTCCATGGGCGGCAAACAAATTGATTCAGGGGCAGGCAGGCAAATTAAATGAGTGATGTCATGAGGAAAGTATGAACTATGGCAAACTAGAGAGTGATACGTACTAACCAAACAACGAACTAAAATATTGCTCCAATCAAACCAAATGTGCTAGTTTGGATCTGTTGGCTGTTGAGCTTTGATTCTAGAGTTTATATGTGATGTGAGTTACCTGGAGTTTCACATAATATAGCTACTGGGGCCAGAGCCATGTCCACGTCTCCTGTGGTCTCATTCGGTGCATGCTTTGCCTTACCACCATGCTTTACGTTTACAGGCTGTCCACTTTCCCTAGAAAAGAGGAAGAACTTGAGGACCTGTTATGTCCTAAAGCCCTTTATGTAGGTTATTTCTTTTAATCTTTAACACACATTTGAGATTGCTATTAATAGCCTCATTTTTCGGGCAAGAAAATGAGATACAGCAATGTTACATAACTTGTCTGAGGTTGATTTATGATGATGTGGGTAACCCAATCAGATGTGGGTTTTGAACCCAGGTCCATCTGTGTTTGAAGTTTGTGTTTTTTGACGGTATTAACTGCTTCCATGACATAGCCCTCACATCCAGAAATGTCAGTAATTTAAGTAGTGTGTCCTAGAAGTGACTATGATGCAATCATTTCAGATACAGAATCAAACATGTATCAAGAATGGCTGTTTGTATAGTGAACCCTCCCAGTGATGATGAAAACGAGCAAGGATGCTCAATGTTGCTGCTGCTTTTCTTTCACAGGCTCAGTCCTCAACCTTCCTGAACTATTAGCTACATTCCACACAGCTGATCATGCCTTCCTGCAGTGCTCTTGAAACACTTTCTTCATTTACTTTCAGGACAATCTCTTTGTTGTTCTCCCAGGTCATCACTCTAAACAGTAGAGTGAGATACAACTCAATCCTTATTCCTCTTCTCACCACCAGATAACACCCAGCCACCTAGCTTTAACAAAATGCCATCTATAAAATGATGCCTTTCACATTTATATTTTTAGTCCTGACCCCTTTCCTGAAGTCTGGCTTGTAGACCTCCATGATCTCTTATCTGAAATCTCTCAGTACAGTTGTGCTTTAGAACACATTTCTTAAATTTTATAAATTTATATGCATATGCTCTATATTACAGATATCTCCAGCAACATTCAGGTCAGCAAAAGCAATCTTTTTTTAAAAAAAGAACAAAGCTGGAGGCATCACACACTCCCTGATTTCAAACTATACTACAAAGCAATAGTAATAAAAAAATATGATATGAAAATAGACACATATATCACTAGAATGTAAGAGAAAGCCTAGAAACAAATGCATGCTATATGGTCAATTAATCTACAGCAAAGGAGGCAAGAACATACAATGGGGAAAAGGTAGTCTCTTACCAAACTTTTTTTTAATAGATTTTATTTATTTATTTATTAGCTGCTTTGGGTCTTCGCTGCTATGCACGGGCTTTCTCTGGTTGCAGCGATCAGGGACTACTCTTCGTTGTACTGCAAGGGCTTATCATTGAGGTGGTTTCTCTTGTTCAGAGCACAGGCTCTAGGCACACAAGTTTCAGTAATTGTGGCATACAGGCTTCAGGAGTTGTGGCTCACAGGCTCCAGAGTGCAGGCTCAGTAGTTGTGGTACACGGGCCTAGTTGCTCCATGGCATGAGGGATCTTCCCAGACTAGAGATCGAACCAGTGTCCCCTGCACTGGCAGGAGGATTCCTTTTTTTTTTTTTTTTTAACATCTTTATTGGAGTATAATTGCTTTACAATAGTATGTTAGTTTCTGATTTATAACAAAGTGAATCAGCTATACATATACATATATCCCCATATCTCCTCCCTCTTGTGTCTCCTTCCCACCCTCACTATCCCACCACTCTAGGTGGTCACAAAGCACCAAGGTGATCTCCCTGTGCAATGCGGCTGCTTCCCACTAGCTATCTATTTTACATTTGGAAGTGTATATATGTCCATGCTACACTCTTGCTTCGTCCCAGCTTACCCTTCCTCCTCCTCGTATCCTCAAGTCCATTCTCTATGTCTGCATGTTTATTCCTCTCCTGCTTCTAGGTTCTTCAGAACCATTTTATTTTATTTTTTTAGATTCCATATATATGTGTTCGCATACAGTATTTGTTTTTCTCTTTCTGACTTACTTCACTCTGTATGACAGTCTGTAGGTCCATCCACCTCGCTACAAATAACTCAATTTTGTTTCTTTTTATGGCTAAGTAACATTCCATTGTACATATATGCCAAATATTCTTATCCATTCATCTGTCGATGGACAATTAAGTTGCGTCCATGTCCTGACTATTGTAAATAGAGCTGCAATGAACATTGTGGTAAATGACTCTTTTTGAATTATGGTTTTCTCAGGGTATATGCCCAGTAGTGAGATTGCTAGGTCATATGGTAGTTCTATTTTAAGTTTTTTGAGGAACCTCCATACTGTTCTCCACAGTGGCTGTATCAATTTACATTCCCACCAACAGTGCAAGAGGGTTTCCTTTTCTCCACACCATCTCCAGCATTTATTATTTGTAGATTTTTTGATGATGACCCTTCTGACTGGTGTGAGGTGATACTTCATTGTAGGTTTGATTTGCATTTCTCTAACTAGTGATGTTGGGCATCCTTTCATGTGTTTGTTGGCAATCTGTATATCTTCTTTGGAGAAATGTCTATTTAGGTCTTCTGCCCAATTTTTATTGGGTTTTTTTTTTTTTGATATTGAGCTGCATGAGCTGCTTGTATATTTCAGAGATTAATTCTTTGTCAGTTGCTTTGTTTGCAAATATTTTTTCCCATTCTGAGGGTTCCCTTTTTGTCTTGTTTATTGTTTGCTGTGGAAAAGCTTTTAAGTTTCATTAGGTCTCCTTTGTTTATTTTTGTTTTTATTTCCATTTCTCTAGGAGTTGGGGCAAAAGGATCTTGCTGTGATTTATGTCATAGAGTGTTCTGCCTATGTTTTCCTCTAAGAGCTTTATATTGTCTGGTGTTACACTTAGGTCTTTAATCCATTTTGAGTTTATTTTTGTGTACATGTTAGGGAGTGTTCTAATTTCATTCTTTTACATGTAGCTGTCCCATTTTCCCATTTATTGAAGAGGCTGTCTTTTCTCCATTATATATTCTTGCCTCCTTTATCAAAGATAAGGTGACCATATGTGTGTGGGATTATCTCTGGGCTTTCTATCCTGTTCCATTGATCTATATTTCTGTTTCTGTGCCAGTACCATGCTGTCTTGATTACTGTAGCTTTGTTGTATAGTCTCAAGTCAGAGAGCCTGATTCCTCCAGCTCTGTTTTTCTTTCTCAAGATTGCTTTGGCTATTCAGGGTCCTTTGTGTTTCCATATAAATTGTGAATTTTTTTGTTCTAGTTCTGTGAAAAATGCCATTGGTAGCTTGATAGGGATTGCATTGAAACTGTAGATTGCTTTGGGTAGACAGTAATTTTCACAACGTTGATTCTTCCAATCCAAGAACATGGTATATCTCTCCATCTGTTTTTATCATCTTTAATTTCTTTCATCAGTGTCATAATTTTCTGCCTATAGGTCTTTGTCTCCTTAGGTAGGTTTATTCCTAGATATTTTATTCTTTTTGTTGCAATGGTAAATGGGAGTGTTTTGTTAATTTCACTTTCAGATTTTCCATCATTAGTGTATAGGAATGCTATAGATTTCTGCGTGTTAATTTTGTATCCTGCTACTTTACCAAAATCACTGAATTGTTCTAGTAGTTTTCTGGTAGCATGTTTAGCATTCTGGTAGCAGCTTTAGGATATGTATAGTATCATGTCATCTGCAAACAGTGACAGCTTTACTTCTTATTTTCTGATTTGGATTCCTTTTATTTCTTTTTCTTCTCTGTTTGCTGTGGCTAAAACTTCCAAAACTATGTTGAATAATAGTGGTGAGAGTGGGCAACCTTGTTTTGTTCCTGATCTTAGTGGAAATGCTTTCAGTTTTTCACCATTGAGGACGATGTTGGCTGTGGGTTTGTCACGTAGGCCTTTATTACGTTGAGGAAACTTCCCCCATGTCTACTTCCTGCAGAGCTTTTTTTTTTTTTATATAAATGGATGTTGAATTCTGTCAAAAGCTTTCTCTGCGTCTATTGAGATGATCATACGGTTTTTCTCCTTCGGTTTCTTAATATGGTTTATCACATTGATTGATTTGCTTATATTGAAGAATCCTTGCATTCCTGGGATAAACATCACTTGATAATGGTGTATGATCCTTTTAATGTGCTGTTGGATTCTGTTTGCTAATATTTTGTTGAGGATTTTTGCATCTATGTTCGTAAGTGATATTCGTCTGTAGTTTTTCTTTTGTGACATCTTTGTCTGGTTTTGGTATCAGGGTGATGGTGGCCTTGTAGAGTGAGTTGGGGAGTGTTCCTCCCTCTCCTATATTTTGTGAGAGTTTCAGAATGGTAGGTGTTAGCTCTTCTCTAAATATTTGATAGAATTCACCTGTGAAGACATGTGGTCCCGGATTTTTGTTTGTTGGAATATGTTTAATTACAGTCTCAATTTCAGTCCTTCTGATTGGTCTGTTTGTATTTTCTATTTCTTCCTGGTTCAGTCTTGGAAGGTTGTGTTTTTCTAAGAATTTGTCTATTTTTCCAGATTGTCCATTTTATTGGCATAGAGTTGCTTGTAGTAATCTCTCATGATCCTTTGTATTTCTGCAGTGTCAGTTGTTACTTCTTTTTCATTTCTAATTTTATTGATTTCAGTCTTCTCCCTTTTTTTTTGATGAGTCTGGCTAATGGTTTATCAATTTTGTTTATCTTCTCAAAGAACCAGCTTTTAGTTTTATTGAGCTTTGCTATCATTTCCTTCATTTCTTTTTCATTTATTTCTGATCTGATCTTTATGATTTTTTTCTTCTGCTAACTTTCCTTTTTTAATTTTTTTTATTTTTCGCTCTTCTTTCTCTAATTGCTTTAGGTGTAAGGTTAGGTTGTTTATTTGAGATATTTCTTGTTTCTTGAGGTAGGATTGTATTCCTATAAACTTCCCTCTTAGAACTGCTTTTGCTGCATCCCATAGGTTTTGTTTTGTTGTGTTTTCATTGTCATTTGTTTCTACGCATTCTTTTCTTTCCTCAGAGATCTCTTGGTTATTTACTAGTGTATTGTTTAGCCTCCATGTGTTTTTATTTTTCACAGATTTTTTTTCCTGTAATTGGTATCTAGTCTCATAGCATTGGGGTTGGAAAAGATACTTGATACGAGTTTAATTTTCTTAAATTTACCAAGGCTTGATTTGTGACCCAAGATATGATCTATCCTGGAGAATGTTCCATGAGCACTTGAGAAGAAAGTGTATTCTGTTGTTTTTGGATGGAATGTCCTGTAAAGATCAGTTAAGTCCATCTTTTTTAATGGGTTATTTAAAGCTTGTGTTTCCTTATTTATTTTCAGTTTGGATGATCTGTCCATTGGTGAAAGTGGGGTGTTAACATTGCCTACTATGATTGTGCTACTGTCAATTTCCCCTTTTATGACTTTTAGCATTTGCCTTATGTATTGATGTGCTCCTATATTGGGTGCATTAATATTTACAATTGTCATATCTTCTACTTGGATTGATCCCTTGATCATTATGTAGTGTCCTTCTTTGTCTCTTGTAATAGTCTTTATTTTGAAGTCTATTTTGTCTGATATGAGAATTGCTGCTCCAGGTTTCTTTTGATCTCCATTTGCATGGAATAGCTTCCATCCCTTCACTTTCATTCTGTATGTGTCCCTAGGTCTGAAGTGGATCTCTTGTAGAGAACATATATATAGGTCTTGTTTTTCTATCCATTCAGTCAGTGTATGTCTTTTGGTTGGAGCATTTAATCCATTTACATTTAAGGTAATTATCGACATGTATGTTCCTATTACCATTTTCTAAACTGTTTTGGACTTGTTTTTGTAGGTCTTTTCCTTCTCTTGTGTTTCCTGACTAGAGAGGTTCCTTTAGCATTTCTTGTAACGCTGGTTTGATGGTGCTGAATTCTCCTAGCTTTTGCTTGTCTGTAAAGGTTTTAATTTCTCTGTCAAATCTGAATGAGATGCTTGTTGGGTAGAGTAATCTTGCTTGTAGGTTTTTCCCTTTCATCACTTTAAATATGTTTTGCCACTCCCTTCTGGCTTGCAGAGTTTCTGCTGAAAGATCAGCTGTTAAACTTATGGGGATTCCCTTGTATGTTAATTGTTGCTTTTCCCTTGCTGCTTTTAATATTTTTCTTTGTATTTAATTTTTGATAGTTTGATTAATATGTGTCTTGGGATGTTTCTCCTTGGATTTATCCTGTATGGGATTCTCTGTGCTTCCTGGACTTGATTGTCTATTTCTTTACCCATATTAGGGAAGTTTTCAATTATAACTTCTTCAAATATTTTCTCAGTCCCTTTTTTTTTTTCCTCTTCTTCTTCTGGTTCCTGTATAATTTGAATGTTTTTGCATTTAATGTTCTCCTAGCAGTCTCTGACATTGTCCTCAACTCTTTTCATTCTTTTTTCTTTTTTCTGCTCTGTGGTAGTTATTTCCAATATTTTACCTTCCAGGTTACTTATCTGTTCTTTTTCCTCAGTCATTATGCTATTGATGCCTTCTAGAGAATTTTTAATTGCATTTATTGTGTTGTTCAACATTGTTTGTTTGCTCTTTAGTTCTTCTAATTCCTTGTTAATCATTTTTTGTATTTTCTCCATTATATTTCCAAGATTTTGGATATCTTTACTATCATTACTCTTAATTCATTTTCAGGTAGACTGCCTATTTCCTCTTCATTTGTTTGGTCTAGTGTGTTTTTGTCCTGCTCTTTCATCTGTTGTGTATTTCTCTGTTTTCTCATTTTGCTTAACTTACTGTGTTTGTGGTCTCCATTTTGCAGGCTGCAGTTTCGTAGTTCCTGTGGTTTTTGGAGTCTGGTCTCAGTGGGTAAGGTTGGTTCAATGGGTTGTGTAGGCTTCCTAGTGGAGGCGACTGGTGCCTGTGTTCTAATAGATGAGGCTGTGTCTTGTCTTTCTAGTTGGCAGGAGCACTTCTGGTGGTGTGTTTTGGGATGTCTGTGATCTTATCATGATTTTTGGCAGCCTCTGTGCTAATTCGTGGGTTTGTGTTCCTGTCTTGCTAGTTGTTTGGCAGTGCGTCCAGCACTGTAGCTTGCTGGTTGCTGAGTGGAGCTCGGTCCTTGCGTTGAGATGGAGATCTCTGGGAGAGATTTTGTCATTTGATATTTTGTGCAGCTGGGAAGTCTCTGGTGGACCAACATCCTGAACTTGGCTCTCCCACCTCAGAGGCTCAGGCCTGACACCTGGCCAGAGTACAAAGACCCTGTCAGCCACATGGCTCAGAAGAAAAGGGAGAAAAATAATAGAAAGAAAGAGAAAGAAAGAAAGAAAAATAATAATAAAATAAAGTTATTAAAATAGAAAAGAATTATTAAAAATTAATAAAAAAAGAAAGAGAAAGAAAGAAGAGAGCATCCAAACCATAAAAAAAATCCTCCAATGATAACAAACACTAAAATCTATACTTAAAACTAACAAAAAACAAAACGGACAGTCAGAACCCTGGGACAAATGATAAAAGCAAAGCTATATAGACAAAATCACAGAAAGAAATATACACATAAACACACACAAAGAGAGAAAAAGGAAAAAAAAAAATATATATATAAAATTAAAAAAGGAAGAGAGCAACCAAATCAATAAACAAATCTACCAATGATAATAAGCCCTAAACACTGAACTAAGATAAACAAAAAACCAGAAACAAATTAGATGCAGAAAGCAAACTCCAAATCTACAGTTGCTCCCAACGTCCACTGCCTCAATTTTGGGCTGATTCGTTGTCTATTCAGGTATTCCAGAGATGAAGGGTACATCAAGTTGATTGTGGAGATTTAATCTGCTGCTCCTGAGGCTGCTGGGAGAAATTTCCCTTTCTCTTCTTTGTTCACACAGCTCCTGGGGCTCAGCTTTGGATTTGGCCTTGCCTCTGTGTGTGGGTCACCTGAGGGCTTCTGTTCCCCATGCAGACAGGACGGGGTTAAAGGAGTGGCTGATTAGGGGGCTCTGGCTCACTCAGGCTGGGGGGAGGGAGGGGTACAGATTGCAGGGCGAGCCTGCGGCGGCAGAGGCCAACGTGATGTTGCAACAGCCTGAGGCACAGTGTGTGTTCTCCCGGGGAAGTTGTCCCTGCATCACATGACCCTGGCAGTGGCAGGCTGCACAGCCTCCTGGGAGGGGAGGTGTGGATAGTGACCTGTGCTTGCACACAGGATTCTTGGTGGCTGCAGCAGCAGCCTTAGCATTTCATGCCTGTCTCTGGTGTCTGCACTGATAGCTGCAGCTCGCACCCATCTCTGGAGTTCATTTAGGCAGTGCTCTAAATCCTTTCTCCTCGTGCACCCCAAAACAATGGTCTCTTGCCTCTTAGGCACATCCAGACTTTCTCCCGGACTCCCTCCCAGCTAGCTGTGGCTCACTAGCCCCCTTCAGGCTGTGTTCATGCAGCCAACCCCAGTCCTCTCCCTGGGATCTGACCTCTGAAGCCCGCGCCTCAGCTCCCAGCCCCCGCCTATCCTGGAGGGTTAGCAGACAAGCCTCTCGGGCTGGTGAGTTCTTGTCAGCAGTGATCCTCTGTGTGGGAATCTCTCCGCTTTGCCCTCCTCACCCCTCTTGCTGCATTCTCCTCCGTGGCTCCAAAGCTTCCCCCCTGCAACCCCCCATCTCCGCCAGTGAAGGGCCTTCCTAGTGTGTGGAAACCTTTCCTCCTTCACAGTTCTCTCCTACTGGTGCAGGTCCCATCCCTATTCTTTTGTCTCTGTTTTTTCTTTTTTCTTTTGCCCTACCCAGGTACATGGGGAGTTTCTTGCCTTTTGGTATGTCTTTTGGGAGGTCTTCTGCCACCGTTCAGCAGGTGTTCTGTAGGAGTTGTTCCACATGTAGATGTAGTTTTGATGTATTTGTGGGGAGGAAGGTGATCTCCATGTCTTACTCCTTCACCATCTTAAAGGCGCCCCCCGGCAGGCAGATTCTTAACCACTCTGCCACCAGGGAAGCCCAAAGTTGTCTCTTAAATAAATGGTGTTGGAAAAACTGGACAGGTACATGCAAAATAATGAAACTGAACCTCTTTTTTATACCATATATAAAAATAAACTAAAAATTGATTAAAGACTTAAATGTAAGACCTGATATCATGAAACTCCTGGAAGAAAACATAAGCAGTATCCTCATTGACAATAGTCTTAGAAATAATTTTTTGAATCTGTCTCCTCAGGAAAGGGCAACAAAAGCAAAAATAAACAAATGGGACTACATCAAACTAAAAAGCTTTTATGCAGTGAAAGAAATCATCAATAAAATGAAAAGGCAGCCTACTCAATGGGGGGAGATATTTCCAAATGATATATCGGATAGGAGGTTAATATCTAAAATATATAAAGATCTCACACACTCAATATAAAAAAAATCTTAATAAATGGGCAGAGGATCTGAATAAACATTTTTCCAAGAAAGACCAACAGACACATGAAAAGATGCTCAACATCACTAATCATCAGGGAAACACAAATCAAAACTACAATGAGATATCACCTCACACCTGTCAGAGTGGCAATTATCAAAATAGACAAATAGCAAGTGTTAGTGAGGATGTGGAGAAAAGGGAACACTTGTGCACTGTTGGTGGGATTGTAAATTGGTGCAGCCAATGGAAAACAGTATGTATGTTCCTCAAAAACCTAAAAATAGAACTTCCATATGATCCAGTAATTCCACTCCTGGCTATTGACCTGAAAAAAACAAAAACACTAATTTGAAAAGATATGTGCACCCCTATGTTCATTGCAGAATCGTTTACAATAGTCAAGATATGGAAGCAACCTAAGTGTCCATCAACAGATGAATGGATAAAAATGATGTGGTATATATATGTATACAATGGGATATTACTCAGCCATAAAAAAGAATGAAATACTGCCATTTGTGACAACATGAATGGACCTAGAGTATATTATGCTAAGTAAAATAAGTCAGAGAAAAACAAAGACTGTATGATTTCGCTTATATGTGAAATCTAAAAGACAAAAGAACAAACAAAACCAAACGGAAACAGGCCCATAGATACAGAAAACAAACTGGTGGTGGTCAGAGGGGAAGGGGGTGAGGAGTTGGGCAAAATATGTAAAGGGGATTAAGAGGTACAAAATTTCAGTTTTAAAATAAATGTCATGGGGTTGTAATGTACCGCATAGGAAATACACTCAGTAATAATGTAATAACTTTGTATGGTGACAGATGGTTACTAGACTTACTGTGGTGATCAGTTTGTAATGTATATAAATGTTGAACTACTATGATGTACTCCTGAAACTAATAGAATATTGTATGTCAACCATGCTTCAATTTAAAAAGATATTCAAAAAAATAAAGATTTGGGGCAGCACCCAACATTCAAATACCTCTGCAGTAAAAAATAACTATCCACACTAATTAGATGAACAATGACTATAAATAGCCTCATATCAATTAAATAGTTTGCAGTTGAATGTGAAATAAAATTTCCCTCTCCATTTTCTTTCCTCATCCTTCCTCTGCTTTATTTTCCTCCATAGCACTTACCAACTCTTGACATATTATATATACAGTGTTCGTTCATTTGCTTAAGGTCTCGCTTCCTCAAACCCAATGTAAAGTCCATGAGAGCCGGGATTTTGGTGTTAGTTCCCAACTTTTTCCCCAATGCATACAACAGTTCTGGCACACAGTTGGTGCTCAGTAATTATTTCACAGAGCAATAAAAGAATCCTCAAATTCAGAAAGACCAAACACAACACTTTCTTTTTGCCTGGGTCTGCTGGAGTATCACTGAATACAGGACACCCACAGATTCAAGGCCATAGTTAACAATGACCACCCTTTCTTGTCACCTTCATTGCCTTAAGGCATGTTGAGGGACTGTTGGTCAGACTCCAAGGCCCCTTGAACATTTACAAATTATATCCGTAGCCTCATTTCTAAAATGAGTAACTTGAAGCCCAGAGAAGCTAAAAAAACTAGTTCCTGTTTACCAGAGACCAATCACTGGCAGAAATAAGAGCAGAACCCAGGCTCAAGAGATCTTTCATCTCATTTCTCTCAAACATCCACAGGTATAAAAAGTATTCATAGTGTTGAGTGGCTGTGAAATTTTAATAACCTGGTTTATTAGACTGTTATAAGAAACCTGCAACGTTTTTGTCGCTAAGTAATGAAGTTTGTTTTCAGAAGAGATATGGAACTTAGTTCTTTTAGATCATAAAATATCCTTTACCTGTATTCCTAGGGTAGGGCATTTCAATTTGTTAAAGACTAAAGTAAATTGTATTGATCAGATCTAGATAGTGTGTTGTATTTCAAGTTACTATGTTTGTCTTTAAATGTTATTTCCAAAGCATTTTCATTATTACTATACACAGATATATTATTATATATAATTAAATGTTGAGTATTATAAATACCCAAGTACTGTGTACATCAGACCCTGCACACCTCTATATAGATGTATATTTATATATACACATAAAATATACAGTATACACTATAAAAAGACATAAAATTGGGCTTCCCTGGTGGCGCAGTGGTTGAGAGTCCGCCTGCCTATGCAGGGGACATGGGTTCATGCCCTGGTCCGGGAAGATCCCACATGCCGTGGAGTGGCTGGGCCCGTGAGCCATGGCCGCTGAGCCTGCGCGTCCGGAGTCTGTGCTCTGCAATGGGAGAGGCCACAACAGTGAGAGGCCCACGTACCACAAAAAAAAAAAAAAAGACATAAAATTTATACATAAAATCAGGATGCAGAATATTCTTGCTCTCTCACTTACCAACTACATGAGCTTTAAAAATTCACTCCATTTCTCTGAGCTTCACTTTTATTATGGGAGAGAAATAATGATATGAACAATTATTGTCATAATATTTGTCCTACTTATCTCAATGGCTTGTTGCAAATTAAAAATATAATAATATCCTCATTTTGTACTATGAGTTGTAGCTTAATAAATCTAATATAGAATATTAAGTGCGAGTATTGCATACTAGTTAAAACCATGGACTATGGATCCAGACTGTCCATATGAAATCCTGGCTCTGCCACTTACTAGTTGTCTGACCTGGACAAGCTGCTTAACCCTTCTGAGTTTTATTTTCCTCATCTATGAAACAAGGATTATAATCCTAGCTAACTCATTGTTGTTTGAGGTTTGAATGTATCAATGTTTGTAAAATGCTTAGAACAATGCCTGACACCTCATAAATGCTCCGTGTTAAGCGCCACAGTAATGCAATTAAATCATTATTATGCCAAGCAGATCTGGATAAAGATAAAGACCTAGGTGTACAGATATGTTCACAATATAGAGCTATATAAGTATTGCATTTATGTGGTTATATATAGATGTAAGAAAGATTCAGGGTTATACAACCAGTGAACTCAGTAGCTCTGTTATTTTTATTGCTTCTTAATAGAGAGCACAGAAGTACATGGGAAATGTGAGAGCGTAGTTCCAGCAATCTACTATAGTCAAGTTCATATTGCAAATCCCTAAGTATCACTAACTTTCCATATTGTTAGACTTTAGTCCTTGCAAATGCAGCCACTGCTTGGGCAGACTGTAGCAGCTGCCCAACAGGTGTTGAGAAATATGAGAAAAGGGGGTAAAACCATACTTCCCAGAAGGGAATGGACTCTCTTTTAATGCTTTATTGAGAAAAAGAAGACAAAGTAGCACAAAGCAAGTAGTTATTGTGCCTAAAACAAAAGTTGTACATTAGAAATGGAGGTCAGACAAAAGATTTACCCCTCACTGTAAGCTGTGAGCTTTTCCAAATTACCATAGGCTAATGGGAAACTCCTTTCATTCCTAGCATTGCCCTGGATGGGACGTTTGCAATCTCCCTTGACTTTAATGTAAACCATCGAGACAGGAAGCTCTGCATTTGCTGTAAGTCCCTCCTGCTGTGAGTTAATGCAATGTTTGTCCTGCTTATTTCAGGCACAGAGTGAAGGTCAGAGAGAGCACCTCATGCTCAGAAAGCATTTTTCTTTTCCTCGGAGAACCAGAACCCTTATTTGATGTCCTGTCCAATTCAGTTGGACACTTTTCTTTGCTTATTGCGTTTTAGGATTTCTGCAGGACTTCAGCCATGCATTTCGCCTCTCAGAGCTTTATTCATAAAGCATACTTGGTGATTGATCACATCTTTCATTTAATCTATAACATTTTGGTTTCTGTGTGCCCAGCACTGAGCTAGATTCTATCGAGACTACACAAGAAGTGCATGGTTCTCAAGGTATATAAAATTTTGATGGAGATTTATACACATTTAAAACAGTCAAGAGCAAAACAATATATTAACATAATAGGTAGCTTGACTTGTTGCCAGAATTCAGATGATATGTCTTGTTCTGTGTTCTATCCTAGTGCCTACCTAGCATGGTACCTGTATCATACAGCCACTCAAATAGTTTTTAAATAAATGAATCGATGAAGGATGGTGATTTCATATATATTAATAGCTATAAAAGCAATATTGAGTTTTAAATTACTCTTCTAGTCTAAATAAATAACATAAAATAAAGAAAGCAATTGTGGCAGAGATCAGTTAGATGCTCATCAAACCCACCTCCTCTTTTCCCTAGGTACATATCAGAACTGCCTCTCCCAGCATCCTTTGCAATTAGGTTAAGTCATGTGACTGAGTTTGGCCAATGACATGTTTGCATAAATTGCATATGTCCACTTCCAGGCAGACCCCCAAAACCTTTGAAATCTCTTGTAAATTATCTCTTCCTTCATCTGCCTGCTGGACGCTGAGGATCTTATAGAGGACTTTGGGATTCTAAAAGGTGGAAGAGCCACCAGATGGAAGAAGCCTAGGTTCCTAAATAAATTGTGTGGACCTGAACAGGAGAGATCAGGAAGGGTGACATTAGGTTGTGATGTGTGAGGAAAACTTTCATTTTTTAACCCATTGAAACTTTAGTTTGTACTGACCCATACAACCGTATAAGTAAAAGATGCAGAGAGCACCATTATTTATAATAATGAAAAAGCAGAAGCAAATTGTGTTCCACTATGAAAGAGAGTTTAAGAGTATAAACCCATTCAAAATGAAATGTAATGCAATCCTGGAAAGTGATGGCTGTGGATGCCATATAGCAATTTAGGAAAATGCTAAAATTTTGATATAAAAATCAGACTGCAGTATATAAAATCTTGTATAATATTTCTTATACATAAGTTTAAACTGCTTATAAAATTAAAACATGGGAAGTTCATATATTACAATGCCAAATACAGTTGTATTAGAATATGGATTTATGATTGATTTTTCTATTCTTAAATTTTTCATTTTTAGCATTGTGGTACCTTTGCTTTACAATTTAAAAATAGAATGCAAAAAAAGTTATTTTAAAAAGTGAAATTCATTCTCAAATGGTAACTATACAATTCATAAGTGCTTTTCTTGGTCTAAAATGGAGGGATCAACTTTAACCAGATGGTCAGATAAAGCTTATCAGGAAGGGTGAAACTAGCATGTTTAGAGAGAAACAAAGAGCGTTCCACTCAAAGGGAGGAGTGTGATGAAGTGGGAAGGATGGTTTGGGGATATGAATAGATTCTGAAACTGCCTAAAAATGTCAAGACATTGGACAGGGCTCTTTGGGGGGCATTCTGAGAACACCCTTTCTGTCTCTATGTTCCAGAGTTCCATCCTTTCTGCAAAACCACAATTCTTTCCACCAATAAATCAGGTGCTTGGGCCTTTTCTCCTGGGCATGGAGGCCAGCTGGCCTGGGTTGCATACATCGGTTACTTTAGTTCCCCTTGTAGGGTCTGGGTAAGGTCAGAGGTCAAGTGAGAGTGCTACTATTGAACTAATCTGGGATGTTGGCCTCAGGCCATATAAAGTGGCTGAACAGAATCTTTGGATCCAGACTCAGTTCTCTCACTCATTTTCCTCATGCACTGGCCATCTAGACTCTGAATTGGAAGCAGATACGTGACAGACTCAGAGTCTGTCCTTAAAAAGCTCCCAGCTTAGAGGGAATGAATAAACATGGAAGGTTCAAGAAAACACCATTTACCTGAGTCTTCATTCTGTGGCATAGAGAACACTAGAGACTTTGCAAGACTCTTGCAATAGATTTTTACAATAGGCATTTTCATCTCTTTCTTACAGATCAGACAACTGAGGCTCGAGAGGCACAGTGATTTTTCTAAGGTCACACAGCAAGAAGGAAGCAGCAGAAATTGGATTGAAATCCAAGTCTGTCTAATTTTGTTATCTCGGAAGTTCTGATAGAAGCCAAAATATGGCTCATGGTATTAAAGAAAAGGGGTAGAGATGGATTATTATGGAAGTTCAAAAGAGACTCTGAAGGTGGAACTGGTAGAAGGATGTGAAACAAAGGGATAGTATTTTTTGTTGCAGTTTTAAATAGATGGGTATTTGGGGCAGAGTCTTAGTTTCAAAGCAAAGCCCTGGGTTTGTGGGTTACTTGGGGAGGGCTTAGGGGCAGCTGCGTGGCATTAGTTGGAAATATGCAAGCCAGGCTTGAGTGACCCCCAAGCCTCCTTCTTCTATTTGCAAAGGTCAGGTGTGCCTTTGAAACTCAGCCTTCTAAAACCCTGTCTCTGCCATCAAGATGTGTTTAGCTACCTCTTCACAAGCAAGCATTTTAAAAGGTGCTTCTAATCCATTCAAACCCCTCATAAATGACAGGGGCCTGCATATTACCATAGTTACGGAATCAGCAATCAGAGTCTCCATCCATTTCCTCTTCTGTTACAGAACATTGAATGAGAGGATGCAGCACAGCAGGTGAGTTGAAAGCCTTTCTCTTCTTCACTCTCAACCCTGCCCGCAGCTCTCTGTTACATTAGGAACTTAAAGCCACTGATTTATAGAGACAAAAATAAACTCACAAATTAACTAGAACAATAGGACTGATATCTCAAAACATAGAGCACAGCTTCATCAATCAACCAGTAGAATGGATCTCAAAACATAGAGCTCAGCCTCATCAATCAACCAGTAGAATGGTCAGGAGAGAGCACATGTGTAGCTATTAACTTATATGATCTTTCAGAAACACAGGTCTAATGGTGCCCCCCAACCCTACTGCACCTAGATATGCCTTGATTCCAATCTTCACTACCCGATTAAGTAACTCCCTAATTTTGCATAAAACACTCAGTAATTGGTCCACAGTCTATCCTTCCAACCTCACCACTCCTTCAACTGTAAAAGACTTATCTTGAGTGTCTCCTCCTCCAGGAATTCTTCCTAGCTCTATCAGATCATTTCCTTGTGCTGTCCCATAAATATATTTCCTTTTGCTGTAATTATCTCTTTGCTTGTCTGTCTCCTCCACCTATAAACAACTAAAGGACAAAAGGCTGCATTTTACTCATATTTTTCATCTTTTACAGTGATTAGCATCCTACATGCTACATAGTAGGAAAGCGAGAAAGTTTGCATGAAGTTTGACTGCACCTCTCACCACTACCCATTCCCAGCATTTCCAGCTACTCTGGATGATTCCTAGGAGGTTCCCTACACACTGAGAGCTCTGCTTTTCTGCATTCTCTTCACTTCGCCTGAAATATCTTCAATTTTCCAGTCTCCCTCCCCCACAACCCCATTATAATTCTGCCTGAAAAAATTGCAGCCATCCTGCATTTCAACGGAAGTGCTGCCCTGCATCTGAAGCTTTCTATGAATCTCCAAGGCAGACCTGATGGTCCTTGATCTCAGGTCCTAAATTCTCTTTTGGGCTCTCGTTGGCTGAATGTGTCTGTAACACCACAGATTGCAAGTTCCTCCAGACCAGGAACAAAGCCTTGCCCATCTCTCTGCTCTGCATCTAACAGATGCTCAATACTCGATGCAGAGCTAAATAATAAAATAACCAGCAGTCATTCAAAATAACCTGCCAATCACTGGCCTTCTGGCTCCCCACAGAATCACAGCTTGAATCCTCTCCCCACCTCCCGGGACAACGAAACCCTGTTTTGACAGCTCACTTTACTTCTCACACCTGAGCTGAAAACTGCAAGCAGTGTCTTGAGCAGGATGGGAAACGTGATGAGTGATGATTTTTTCCACCCAGGATAGAGGCAGGATTAAACGTTTTAAAGTGGCTGTCATTTTGACCAGCAACCTAAGATCAATCACTACCCTTGTCCTTGCCATGCTGTGAGCAGAGTTTTCGTTTCCCATCTGCCTGACAGAAGAACATGATTCTCTCCTTAGACCTTCCTTTGGGCTAACATGAATGAAAGGGGTTGAGGAGTAAAGGAAAAAGGAAAGGTAGGAAAAATTAACAAAAAACCAGAGAAAAATCCATTCCTCAAAAACCTTTAATTTGGTGGAGTAAACCAAAGCAGGAGTTTTAGGTTAAATCAGCCTGTTCTTTAATTACTACTAAGCTACTGTGTGATTTTGGGAAAATTACTTAAACTTCCTAAACTCTTGCTTCCTGATTTATGAAGTGTTGGACTGGGAATTAAATGAGGTGATACATGTTTCAAATATAAAAGCACTTAGCAATGTCTAAGAAGATGCTCAATAAGTATATGTTTCTGTAATCATCAAGTTGCCAGGAGGAATGACACGGTTGTATCATGTTATATTCGTGACTTAGGTTCCCAGAAGCAGACTCTGAGACAAGATTTGTGTGCAAGTAAATGATAAAGGAAGTGCTCCTGGCAGGAAGCAGCAAGGGACTGGGAAGGCAGGGCAGGGCAGGGCAAAAGGCCAAGCCAGCGTAGGATTTGAGGCAAAGTCTCAGCCTCGGGCTTCAAGGGGACTCTGGAGTGTAAATCACAGCTCAAAGGCTGATCTAACGCTGGACCAGATGGCTGGGCTTTATCTCGTCTGCAGTCATTGGCTAAGGTAGCCCCAGATAGACACACACTCCCAGGCACTCCGGTTCTTGAAGCCTGAGCAAAGCAACTCCTAAAGCCTTCTTCCAAAGAAGCAGAAGCAAAGCATTCACAAGGCAGCAGGGGGGCACCTGGAAACAGGAAGAGGGACCTGAGGCTAGATGGATGGTCGCTGTCTATGTGCACCTCTCTTTGAATGAGGCACTTTTTAAGCATTTTCTTTTCCATCTCCTGGTAAGAGATTCCAGGGGACCAACTTGAGGTGGAGCAGCTTTGAGATGGACCCATGATGAGGGTTCTGCTGTCTGTTCCTGCCCCTGATCTCAGAGCCACTTGAGCTTCTTCTGCCACAGTTCTGATGCGGGGACTCTGCATTTGCTAACTCCAGGGAGGTCAGTGGAGAAAAAGCAGCACAGAGCCATAGCTGAATGTCCCCATTCTCCTTTTCTCACACTCTCCCTCCCCGCCCACCCTTCTAGAATGGCTACTGGGAGGAGGAACAAAAGCCCACAACTCCCAGGAACCTGCAAGTCTCTACCATTGTTCTTTATTTGTTCCTCACCAAAGTCTGCTGCAGAGGAAAGTTGAATGACCTCAGTTAAGGCTTGGAAAATCAAATCCAACTGAAGGGATGTTTCTGTATCAATCTAATAGTCCCAGCACACTTTTTACCTCCTCAGAGGACTATCATATCTATTATTTTATTTTATTTATAGGTAGTTCTGGAAGTCTGATCTTGAGGAAAGGGGGAACAGCAACAGTGTCAGGAGTGAGAGTGAGGGGGGAAAATGAACCCAAGCAAGACAGACACTGGACCCGAAGGCAGGTGCCTCAACCAGGGCTGTGCATCAGCACCCGCCGAGGGGCTTCCAAAGTCCCCTTACCTAGCTGCAGCTAGACCAGCTAAGTGAGGACTGAGGACGCCTGGGGTGAAACCTAGGCATCAGTAATTGTTAAATCTCTCAGTGATTCCAGTGTGCCAGCAGGCTTGGAAATCTCTGCACTAACAGGAACTAACCAGTCAAAGCATCAACAGCTGCTGTTAGGACCAGATACTTATACCTGCAATGGAAGAGAGATCTTAAGTTAGTCACTCTCCAAATATTTATTGGGCACCTTCTAAGAACAAGGCACTGTGTTAAATGATCCCAGAACATGATAAGGAGGCCCTTTGGGTCTCCCCACTGTCTGCCCCTGCAGTCTTGGGGAGGTGGGGACTGGTACGTAATAAAATAATTACAAATGATCACAGTCCCCTCTGTTATGAGCTGCAGGAGATGTGTATCTCTAGAGGGGACAGCAGTTATTTGCAGATAGATAGAAATAGAGGTAGGGATGGAGATGGAGATAGAGATAAAGATAGATAACAATGCAACTACTATGGAGGGAGTGAACTCTACTATGAGAATCTGGGATCTGGGAAGGGAGAAAGCGTGCTTAGGAAGGCATTACAGTGGAAGGGATACAGTACTAGAGCTAGGCTTAAAGGATGAGTTGGGATTTGAAAAGTGAGCAGTAAGGAAATAGCATGTGTATGACATGGAGGAAGAATAAAGGACACCGTGTTCCAGGATGTGTAAATGACTTAGTATGGCAATTCCAGGATGTGGAGCGTATTAGGGAATGAGGTTGAGAAGGTTGGAGGATGCAGCATAGTGTGTTCGTGCATTTGGACCCTTCAGCCATGGGGAGGGCACATCTCTGACGCACTGTGAGCCTAGGAAATGTCAGCCCTTCCCACTGCCCCAGACCTCTGCTCTGGGAAGATAGATAAGAATTGGATGTGTTTGTTCATTAGTGGCAGTATAGCTTTGCTTCCTACACACACACACATAGGCCCCACTTACTAAAATCAGTCCAAATGTAATATCTAATGCCGGACCCCAGCTTGCTGCAAATTCCCAGGGATATGTGGAATCAATGGTCATTTCTATGTCCAATTTCCTCTTTTGGCTGAAACCAAAATCTCATTTCATCTATCCTACCCCACCACTGAGGTTGTATTTTTTCTTTGGATTAGTATAAATGTGGATGAGGATTTCGATTTCCACCAAAATCTTTCATGCCAGGAATTTGTATGTTTAGCAGACCTTTTGAAATTTGAGATGATGAAGGGCATTTACTTTACAGAAAAACAAATAAGTTAAAAGGAGAGTTTAGACACTTGCTTTAATAGTCCTAGTGTTGTGCCTCCACAGAGAATTTATTGCTGGTCACATTTCTATAAAGATTGTAGCTTCCTGCTCTGTGGCTCAGTACCACCACCACCCGGCCACCTCCAACCCCCAACACACACGTTTATACTCCTATTATCTTAATTCCCTACTTTAATTATGCAGAAGAGTTCAGCTGTTTCTGAACTCTCTACCCTCTACTGTTTAGGCTTATTTTTAAAAATACGACCTCATTAGTGTGCCTGCTGGAACAGAGTTTCATCCACCCTTGGACTCATCCTTTAGTAGCACAGAAGGAATGGAAGAAGGTTTGAAATGTCCATCTCTCCTCTCTCCTTCTCCCAACATCCTGGAAGGGGAGAGTACAGAGACTTACTTCCTCACTGATAAAACTTATGCTACCCCACTCATGAGAAGGTAGTAGTAGCTACAGATTTTGTTTGAAAGAACTTTTCTTAATTCTGTTCAATAGCACAGAGAGGTTCAGTGACTCGCACCCAAGTCATTATGACAAAGGGAAAGGAATGTGCATTGAGCACCTACTAAATGCTAGGTATTCCATCCAGAGTCATTTAATTTGTTCTAACCCACAAGTTGTGCACTTTTAAAAAGTATTATTAAATGAATGAAGAAACAAAGACATTCAAATGACTTGCTCAGGGTTATCCAATTACCATAACGTAACCACATGTTTTAACAGTTTCTTTTTAATTCTTCATGTGGAAGTTGAATGTCCTTTTTCTGTCCCAAGATCCCATCCAGGATACATTACATTCAGATGTCATGACTTCTTGGACTGCTGTAGAATGTAGTAGGTTCCAAGATTTTATGTTGTTTTTTAATGATCTTGAGAGTTTTGAGGAATACTGTTGAGGCATTTTGTAGAATGTCATTCAATTTGGGTTTGTCTGATGTTTTTCTCATGGTTAGATAGGGCTTATGGGTTTGGGAGAGGAAGATCATAGAAGTAAAGTTCCCTTTTCTTTGTGTCACGTCAAGGGTATGAAATTTATCAAGACAACTCAGCACTGCTGGTGGTAGCCTTGACCACCTGGCTGAGATAGTTTGCCAGGTTTCTCCACTGCAAACTTACTCCCTCCTTTTTCCATCCATACTGTACACGTTGGAAGTCCAAAGCAGTGCATTGAGATGAGACCTGTAAGAAGTATAAAGAAATAACACATGGACCTTCCAATTAACTCAAGTCTAAATGGAGAGAAATCACACAAACACACGTGCACACACAGCACAGTCTGTTTGCGTGACAAGAATGATTATTTAATGGATAAGTGGGTGTGAAACACTAAATCTTTAAATCACACACCCATCACCACACCCAGCTTCTAGCACTGCTGGACATGAACTTGTTCTGGTGTAGAGAAAATGAAATTTATTCTACCAGTCCTTTGGGGGGGGATATTTTGTTAGCATAGAAGGATATATCTTTGGCAACAGAATCTCCCTTAAGAAATGAATCCCTTGATGATCTTGACGTTTGATCCAACAAACATTTTTGAGTGCCTCCCCTGTGTAAGATACCATTCCTAACGCTGGAGTAGGGGTGGTTGGAGGGGTCATAAAGATTCCTAATACCTGTCTGGAACTTCTCATTTCTTAAGGGAGTAAAAATGTGTACCCAAACTGCTATAACAGCAGGAACAGAAAACTTGAGCCAGCAAGTGCTTTGGAGGCCAGAGGAATAAGAGTTATAATTCTAAGTACAAAAGGAGAAATTAAGAAAGATTCCTCTGAGGAAGATGGGATTTGACTTGAGTCTTGAAAGCTGGATATGATTTCATTTAAAACGGAAGTTGAAGCTGAGGGAGAATCAGGAGCAAATACCTAAGGGCATAAAAATCAGGGGGATGTTTCAGGAATAGAAAATAACGTGGAAACGGTGTGGTCCAGAATTGGTAAGGATTAGGGGTGGAGAGTCCGTGGAGACCAGATGGTGCAAGGCTTTGAATGCCTTGCCAGTAAGTCTAGGCCTTTATTCTGTAGGTCACAAGAAGCATTTCTAAGTGTGGGAATGTCGCGACCAGCATTATGATTTAGGAGGAGTTATCTGGAGTATGTTCTAAGGACAGTTGTTGGGGTGAGGTGGAAGGGAAGTAGCAAGAACGTTTAGGAGACTAACCATCCATTCATGTGGTTAAGAGGTGGTAGATACTAGAGGCAATACAAAAATTAAGTAAACAATAAATCACTTATGTAGGGGAATTCTTCCCTAAGTCAGTACATGGTGTGATGAATTTGGGGTTATTCCAAGCTTTTTGTGATAAAAGTCAATATAACTTCTTATCTCATTTGTTTTTTATCCTTCACAACAACATCTTGAGGTAGATCTATCCATCTGCATTTTCTTGATGGAGAAAAAAATGAGGCTCAGAAAAGCTGAAATCTTGTGCAAGGCCACATGGCGAGCTAGTAACAGAGACTGGGTTTGAACTGTCATCCAGGGTGACTCAAGAGTCTGACCTCTCTGAACATTCTGTGTCAGAGCTAAGTTTATAGACTGGTCTCCTATGTCCATGTATGAACCATCTATTTATGGATCACCCAGAGAAAATGTGTAATATCAGGCTGACTTCACCCTGCCACCCAGCACGTTCCTGGAGTACCTCCCAGCTGGTGTCTACTCAGGGAACAAAAGCCCACTTCAATATTAGCCCAAGTCAAACCTAATTAGAAAGGCAAATCCACTCCCCGCCTTCTCAGCCCCAAATTGGTGGTCCATGCCAAGCAGTAACTTTCCTGTGTTTTCTGCCACTTTGGTTTTTCAGTTCCAGTTCTGATTACCCTGGGTGGTGTTCTATCCAAAAGCTGAACCATTTTTCCATTTTGTTTCAAGGGGAAAATTCTCCATGGATTATCAAATAATAGTTATATCTTTGACCTTGCACTGGAGCTACTGCATCAACTTATGCACTGATTTGAAAGACATTTAGTGAATACAAAACTTGTGCCAAGCTACAGGGGATAAAGCTGATGAAGACACAGTCCCTATACTCAAGGAGATACAATCTAGAAAGTGGTATATGTTTTGTATTTAAATAACCGAAAAACTTAGTTATCCCTGATACCAACTCAGGCAGGTCTCTGATATCTACTTTTTGTCTTGCCAAAGTGCCAGGGGTAGATCAGGGTTTCATGACCTTGGCACTACTGATATTTTGGGATGGATAATTCTCTGTTGTGGAGGGCTGCCCTATGCACAGGTTTAGTAGCATCCCTGGTCTCTCTCTACCCACTGGATCCTGTTAGCAGCATACACACAGCAAAAGCGTGATGGCTGAAAATGTCTCCAGACACTGTGAAATGTCTCTTGGAGGCCCCCAATTAAGAACCATGGTTTAGACTGTGCAATTCCCATCCTCAGAGACTACTACTCCTATCATCTTGGCTAACACTTACAAAAACCTAAATACACTTGCTTAGTAAGAGACTGTGCTAAGTGTTTTTATGCAACTGTTTTTATGCAAGTGTTTTATCTCAACTCTCAATAACATTGTGAGGTAAATATTATTGTGATCATCTTTTTAAGATGGAAGAAATTGTGGTTTTGTGAAGTTAAGAAAGTTATTCTAAGTCACAAAGCTAATGCAAGGTAGAGCCAGGATTTACAGCTAGGCTGAGATGCTCTAAAACCATTATATTAGGTTTTCCTCCTTATATTCAACTAGTCATCAAACATAGGGAATGATGGCAGCTGTGTACTGAAAACTGGTTAGGGCCAGTACACCGAGGCCAAATTTAATTCTCATTAAAAACCACAATTTTATTCCCATTTTACTGGCTAAGAAACTGAGGCCCAGACAAATTAAGTGACTTTCCCCAAGGTTCCAGTGTTCATAGGTGGTGGAGCTTGAATTCAAACCTAAGTCTGTCTGGCTCCAAAGAAAAGTCATATTCCTTCTTCTCCTAAGTCTCTCCATCCACCACCCACACAAGGCAAAGCCTACAGTTTCATCCCAAGTAAACCTGCAAAATGGGTTCTTTGGGCCAAGTATCTACAGCCTTGTCTTGGGCATGCTCCACTTCATCCCTCCTCCCAGCCCCTGCCCCAGCTTTCCACAGCTCTTCCAGCCCATTGAAGGGGGTCGGTTCTCTGTTTCAACAGCCTCCTGGGCACTGCATACCCTCTTCCAACCCAAATAAGTATGTGGGTGTTTGGTGAGTGTTTTTTCTCACTGGGAGGCCCCACACATCAGAGTGTGGATTTTGGTTTCAAGTCTTTCCTACTTTTTGGCCAACTCTTTTCTCACCTACTGCACTGGGCAGTCCTGCCTCCCTCCAACTCTCACTCTTTGCCAAACCCTGACTCTGGCTGGGAAACAGAAGGCTGCATGCTGCCCTCCTTGGATGTCACCCTCTTTGGGTTCCATGAATAAGTCAACAGGAATGCTTCAAGAAAGCAAAGCCATCATTTTTCCACCAAAGGGGAAAAATATACACAACACTTTCATGGTTGTGCCCTAGTGAAAACACCCCAGGCCTCCTGCGTGGTTGGTCCCTGGGCTCAAAATGTGCACCAAATAGGACTTCAGAGGTGAAATCGTTCTGTCTTTCAAGTCCTCCGTGTTTACCACAGGGACATTGGGGGAGAATGCCATGTCGACTCAGATGCAGGAGTGGTATTTGACCAACAGTCATCACCCACATCAATGGGAACTGAACTCACATAAAAATGAATAAAAAGACCAGCAAGTGGCCCTAATAAGGAAGAGACAACTCTTCCCACCACAATATCCTTGTCATTTAATTACAAATGAGAGTCCATTAGGGGCTGTGCTTCCTTTCTGGGCCCGAGGGCTAAGAGGTTCAGGAAATCAGCCTGTGTGGCTGTCAGCACATCTGCTAATCCTTTGATTGATTCTTCAAGCACAAAACTCTCCAGGACAGCATGGGGAATATTTGAGCAGCCAAAGGGAAGAGAGATGAGTGTGTATGTGTGGACACTGGCCCTCGTGTAGGAAGCAGCATATTTGCAAACACCCTATGCCACCATCAAAGTGAAAAGATGGGATATGACCAGGCTCAGAGAAAACTCGACTGAGTATTTACAATCACTGAAGCATGTATGAAATACACATTGTCTTATACTTTTAAAATGAGTTAAAAACAGTTGAGGAGAAGAGGAGTATAACAGAAAGGACATTGACTTTAAAAATCAGTAAGACTTTTTAAATTATGGTCTTCTCAGGGTACACCCTGAGAAGACCATAATTCAAAAAGAGTCATGGGGCTTCCCTGGTGGCACAGTGATTGAGAGTCCGCCTGCCGATGCAGGGGACACGGGTTCGTGCCCCGGTCCGGGAAGATCCCACATGCCGTGGAGCGGCTGGGCCCGTGAGCCGTGGCCGCTGAGCCTGCGCGTCTGGAGCCTGTGCTCCGCAACGGAAGGTGCCACAACAGTGAGAGGCCTGCGTACCGCAAAAAAAAAAAAAAAAAAAAAAAAGAGTCATATATCACAATGTTCATTGCAGCTCTATTTACAATAGCCAGGACATGGAAGCAACCTAAGTGTCCATTGACAGATGAATGGATAAAGAAGATGTGGCACATATATACAGTGGAATATTACTCAGCCATAAAAAGAAACGAAATTGAGTTATTTATAGTGAGGTGGATAGATCTAGAGTCTGTCATACAGAGTGAAGTCAGAAAGAGAAAAACAAATACTGTATGCTAACACATATATATGGAATCTAAAAAAAAAAAAAAAAAACAGTTCAGAAGAACCTAGGAGCAGGACAGGCATAAAAACGCAGATGTAGAGAATGGACTTGAGGACACGGGGAGGGGGAAGGGTAAGCTGGAGCGAACTGAGAGAGTGGCATGGACATATATACACTACCAAATGTAAAATAGATAGCTAGTGGGAAGCAGCCACATAGCACAGGGAGATCAGCTCGGTGCTTTGTGACCACCTAGAGGGGTGGGATAGGGAAGGTGGGAGGGAGACACAAGAGGGAGGAGATATGGGGATACATGTATATGTATAGCTGATTCACTTTGTTATAAAGCAGAAACTAACACACCATTGTAAAGAAATTATACTCCAATAAAGATGTTAAAAAAAAAACTGATTCAGAATAAAGGAAATTTTAAAATTACCAATGTAACTTAAAACTTTCCTGAGATAGCACCAAAATTTTACTCACTTTTTAAAGCACTCAGTTATGGTATTCTAAACACTTGAGTGAATCTTATCTGATGAATTTAAGGTATCCTGGTCCAAGCAAAAGGGCCATTGTCTGCAGAAGATAAAACTGAGGTGCAAAAGAACTTACTGTTTATCCTAGAGCACACTAAGAAGTGGCACATCTAGGATCTGAACCTAGTTCTGTCTGACCTCTACTATTTCTCCACTGCCAGATGATTTCCCATGTGGAATGTTGTTCACTATCCCTTTCTGAACTGCAATGAATCACCTGGGCCGTACACCAAACATTGTTTGTGTTCGCCATCCTCACCTGAGCGCTCAAATAATTTAGAAGAAACCTTTAATCACCACTTTTCTTATTTAATTCATCAGAAGAGAGTTGGCATCATGCTAGAGGTTAATCATTTTTTGTGTGGGCTAGAAGAATCACTAAACTCAGGATGAGAAGAACTACAAATCTTGACTCTGTTGGGTAAGCACCAAAACCACAGCTTTGCACAGCTCCAGGGTACCATTCCTTTTGCATTGTGTCCCAGAACACAAATCCAGGGAGTACTGTTTGCATGGACTACCATGGGAATGGTGTCCTGTGGCATTGTGTAATGCAGAGGTCTTAGTAACACTGAGCAAATCAGCAAACTTCTCTGAGTCTGAGTTTCCCCCCTGAGAGCAAGAATAATTATGTCTACTTTTTTGGGTATTAAATGAGATAATGAGTGTAAACTCTCTAGCATAGTGTAGCTGTCTATATAGTACCTGACACAGCACCTGGACCATGGCTGCTTTATGAATATAAGGTAGATTTGAATCAAATTGAAATAACTCATTATCATTCTTTAATAATAAGTAATAAATTAGTTCAGGATATCATCTCTCACCTGTGGACCCTTGAGGTACTACGACAAACACTTGGGAAGGATTGCATGGGTGGGACACTGCAGTGGGTAGCTTTGGAAGCCAAGGCACAGAGTGAGACCTCTGTCCTTTTGGACAGAAAGTGAGGGTGTGGCTAATGGAGGTGGTGAGAAGTACTGAATAGGTAGTCAGGGTGGGGTCAGAAGACAAAGTTTGAATTCTTCTCAAAGTCTTCTCTAGAGCTTGAAAGAGAAGGAGCATTCCATTGGTCTTGTCATGAAAAGTGAGGCATTACCCCAAATGTTTCTCTCAAAGAGTTGGGATGAGTGCCCCGATATACATTCTCGGGGACCACGTTAAACCTCACCCAGTACTCAAGCTGGTTGTTCCTTATGGAGCTAAGAAGCCAGCTAAGGTGAAAGGGAGGGTCCATGATTAAGATGGATCTTTACAAAAGCAATCACTCTTATCTGGGGCTGGTAATTTGGGAGATGGCCCTTGGAGAAGACAATGCTGTTATAACCAAATTAGGCTGCAGAAGTAAATGCTAAAGAGCAATCAAAGCAGGCAAGATGCCTTTTGTGTCACAAGAGGGAGACAAGTGGGTTCTCCACTGAGTCATTCCATTAACCAGCCCATTAACTTGTGAAGAAGCCCCAGGGACCCAGCTGCAGTAACAGACACCCTTGAAGAAGGCTCACTGAGACACAGTCCAGCCTGCTCTGTCTCAGAGCATCCCCTCATCTTTTCCTAAGTCTCCTGAAATGAGTCATATCATTTGCTTGGGGACTATATAAGAGAATTCACAGATTTCTCATTTGACCCACACAAATCTGCTGGAAATATCATTTTAAAGATGTGGAAACTGAGCAACAAAGTTGAGTAAATTTTCCTGATTCACAAGACTTTTTAGAGATAGATTCTGGATTTGAACTCAGGTCTCTTTCCACTACAGCACACTGCCATCCATCTGTAATATCACTGAATTCTTCAGCAGCCTTCCAAAGTAGGGTTTATTAGGTTTCATTTTCCTTTGGGGGAAGCTAGGACCCAGAAAGATCCCCCAGGTCACATTGCAGGTAAGACACCTAGGATTTGAATCCAGGTTTTCTGACACCAAGTATTAAGGTCATTTCATTACACCACAGCTGCTGTTACATATCACAAGACACCTTGGTATATCTGGAGCAGATATACCAACACTGCCTTCACACATGTGTACACACACACACACACACACACACACACAGAGAGAGAGAAAGAGAGAGAGAGAGAGAGAGAGAGAGAGAAAGGAACATGCCACATTGAGACATCCAGAAAAAAAGAAACTACCAGTAAAATTGATTCCTAGACTCCAAAATTCTTTGGAATCCTTCGAAATCACAGGTTAGCAGGGCCATTCCCGAAAATGAAGGAAAGCTGATGGTGAGAAATGTGGAGCTCTTGTCCAATGTACTTATTTCATTCTCATGAAATGCAGTGCTTTCCATTTGGATCAGCAACTTGCACAGCTAGCTGGGGTGAGGAGAGAAAGGGTGGGCCAGCCCCTTGGAGGGTGCCGGCACCCCAGTGATAAGCTTAGCACACAGGGACCCCTGGCCATGCTCTTGGTGACAGAGCCAGGCACAGGTGGATGGTCAGTGGCTGAAAACTCCCAGTTGTCACTCTCCACATCAAGCCTCTTTCCCGGGGAAGAGGGGACAGTCCACTGTGGGCTGTAGTCTCCCTCTTAGGGAAGCCGTTGGCCCATATTCTATCAGTTCACACGCAGCTTCTTTAAGGGACAGAAGTGGTTTAACAGCTGTTGAGTAATATGTGTTCACAAAAGAAGTGGAAGAAAACCTTTGGCATTGTAAAGAGGCTCAATTTGGTGTCAGAGAAACCTGAGTTCAAATCCCATCTCTTTCTCCTCCTAAAATTGTGTGCACATAAAACTTTGGACAAGAAAATTTACCCTTCTTAGCCACACTTACTTTTCTATAAAATTGGCATATTATTTCAGAAGCTATATGGCATTATGAAAAATTTTTTGAAATAATATTTACAGGACCAGACATATATTAGTGGCTTGAAACATTTTTATTTGGGATAATTTGTGACATCTCTACAAAGTAGGTATTGTTCTGCCCATTTTACAGATAAGGAAATTGAGGGCCCCAAATTAAGTAACTACATAAGCAGCTACCCCAAAGCGACAGTCCTGGTAAATTCTAGACCCAGGGTTAAAACTGATTCAATACCAAAATGTCGTTCACTTTGAAGCAGGACCTCCAGGAAGCATCACCTAAGGGTCCATATTTGTCTGTGTTTATGGAGATTGTGTTAATGGCAAGCCCATAGCAGGCAAAAGGCAAAGTCAGAAAAAACCTGAAAGAGAGGGTGGGCTTAAAGCATACATCGAGAGTGGTCTATAGTTTCAGTATTTACCAAGTATAAAGGAGAGTAATTATTATTAATGTTTATCAGAATAATTTAAGACAAAATCTCCGTGTGAAAGAAACACAGGCCAAGTGCTTGGGGATGGAGAGGCAGGAGGGAGAGGAGGACAAATATTCATTGAGCATTTACTATGTCAGGTATTATGCTGGGTACTTAAGGTACATTATCATATTTAATTATGTAATAATTCCATACTGGTAATGAGACTAATTGCTCCCCCCATTATTCATATTCCCCAAATATTCTTAGAAACAGAACTCCCTTGATTTTTAGCATGCCACCGAATTTCTCAGCCTCTCTCTACCTCTTTCTATTGCCATATGACCAAGTCCTAGCACAAGGAACATGAGCATAAGTGATATATACAATATCTACATCACCCTCTTAAAAAGAAGTTGCTTGCTTTCCACTTTTTCTCCTTTCTCCAGCCCACGAATTGAAATGTGAATATGATATTAGTGCACCAGCTTTGATTATGCGAACAAAGACCACAGCCTCAGGCACAGGGCTGATTTTGTCTCCCTAGGAGACATTGGTAGTGTTTTTAGGGATATTTTTGGTTGCTACAACTGGGGAGAGGATGCTACTGGCCTCTAGTAAGTAGAGACCAAGGATGCTGCTAAACATCCTACAACACATGAGAACAACTTTCTGACCCCCAGCCCTGCTTCCTCCATCACGATTTTTCTGTGTGCAGATAGCATCTTCCCACTCAGAGATGCTCTCTGAAGCCAGCTATCTGTCTACAGAGATAGACTGTCTGGCTCACCTTCCCCTTCATATTGAGGAGCTATTAATATGCAGGATTCACATACAATTTTCAGACTGACAGTAGTATTTGTCACTGCCTTTGGAAAGACGTAAGCCCACGGCTTCCTTTTCATCTCCTGTAACTTCCTGTGATCACAGGAAGTGGGATAATTAATGTTGACCAGGGTAGGGTCCACCCACTCAGTCACTGTGACTATTGGAGTTCCAGGGTAACATAAAAACCACAGAATCACAGATATCTTCATTGGCCCTATAATGCCAGCCTATATCACACAGCACAACGTGGGATCCAGAAATAATTTTACATGAGTCATTTCTTACAAGAGTTTTGTAGGTTCAGATCAATACAAAGCAACAACTTTCATAATCCTTCTCCCACACAGCCCCATTACATCTTTGACAACCTACCACCCAAAGTGGTCAGTGGGATATTATCCATAACACAGAAAGGAGCCAGTCTATAAATTTATCTCCTTCTAATCAAGGGTTTCATCCAGTGATCTGATCTTCTTCACTGGGGCTCTTAGTATCTTGCAATACGTGGGCGACATCTTCCATTCACAGAGAAGACCCCAGATGGGTAATTCACCCACCCTCTCAGCTCCAAAAAGTGTCTTAGATCTGCCTGGGCCCTAAACCCCAACACTAATATTACATACATTCTCAGAATTTGAATCAGAATATTTAATTCAACCACAATAGGAATCAGACATATGCTCTAAAATAAGACACAGAGACAATACATATGTGTCCTCACATTTTAAAATCGGTCCAAATGTAATGCCACAGGTTGGCAATTTAAGAAGGCCAAAGACATATTCTAATGGAACCAAAGAAGAAATGAATGCAAGCAAGGTGTCGAGAATGTCTATAGCACGTGTTGGGGCTCCATGGATTTGTGCTCAGAGAAGGGCAGAAGGAGCAAAAGAAGAGAGAAGATCATCCTGTCTTGGGAAAACTATAACACAACAGAGTGAAAATACAACCACAAGAATATGTAAATTTCAATTAGTCTTCATAACAATACTATGAGGTAGGTATTCTCGTGACCCTCATTTTTAGTGGTATATGTGAGAAGATAAATATTATCTACTGGGTGGTTACTAGGTACCACTGGTGTAATCCAGAGTCAGTCACTGTGCTGCTTTGGTCACTTGGAGAGGGGGACTTTCCTATGTTCCATGTTGTGTCTGCTTCTCTGTGCCACTTTCAATGACAGTCTCTCAGATCACCACCTGGACCTCCAGGAACTGCTCCCTCTTTATATATGACGTTTGTAACTCTGTGGGCCCCAGTGAGAAACAGGCACAGGTGGAGATCATGTAGAGCAGGTCACTACTCTCCTTACTTCCATGTCCTTTACACTCCACTAACACACAAGGCTGTAGGGGGTCTATTAGGCTTTGCTGAAAGTTGGGGAAATAGTAGCACATCTTGTATCATTGTTAATAATTATATGTGATTATTAGGCATGGTTCTTCATGAAAGTTCTTCAGCACCCAGTCACTAGGAATTTCTCATTGGTTAACTTTCTCCACTGGTTCAATGCTCCCAATGTATTGTCTAACATCATTCTTACACTCTTATCACTGAACCACACTGGGGACAATACATGTGGAACCTCTAAAATCCATTAACAGGCTGTTACAGATCACCACAGCACAAAGAGTTCTCATGAGCATTACAAAGATGCAGAGTAGACAAGTGGACCCACGGAATAGAGCTAATGGAGAAAGTGAGTTGGACCCAAAGCTTGAAAACTATCTGAAAGAATCCTGTTGCTACATAAGGCATCCCTCTTTTTTCCAACTCAGGTAAAATTAGTAAAGTGACTGAGTCACTGAAACATGAGAAAAAGTCTTGGGGAAAGAGGCCACCCTGAAGCCTACATAGACAGCCAGAATTCATGGGGAATGAAAAGTCAGCCTGTCATCTCTCTTCTTCTCAGGATACATTTTCTTTCATGAGGATGTTTGCAATGCTTTTTTAAGATCTCCCAAGACCCTTGGTAAATAAAACTGATGGGTCTTATGTCTCAGAAATCTGGTGAATGAGAAAAATTTAATCAATAACTTAAAAAACACCTAACCTTCCTGCTTTTGTTAAAGTAAGAAAAATATTGTCTTTAAGTGAGAGAAAGTCAGTTTTAATGAATCAGCAATAGTGAGCCAGAATTTGAACTCAAGTCTGTTTTATCCAAAATCTCATGCTCCTTTGCTTGAATGATTCTGTCTCTCAAATGTACACCATAAAACACTTTGTACCTATTCTGGTATCTGAGACATTTTCATGTTATTAGCCTAGAAATAACACTGTAGGAGAAAGATTTCCTGACCAACTGCTGTTAGGAGTTGAAAAAATACTTGGCCAGTTTAGGGCACATTCCAACCTTTGGAAATTATTTTTAAAATTCTTATGATTTTGTATTGGTTGACTACTGGCAAAATGAAACTTTTTGTTCTAAGACTAAAGGTGTGTGTGTGTGTACTTGTGCACATATATGCATGCACTTAAATAACATCTCAGTCATAAAAACATTATTATCTGTCAGACAGAGATTAATTGGAAGCACATTGCGTCAATTTCTCTCTTAAGTAGCAGGTGCAGGAAGCAGAATCAGAGCTCAGGCATCCCACACGGCAGCTCTGCCCCCAGCCTTCTAGTTTTCTGGAAAACCTCTTTGCCTGAATGCTTACAAATCACTTTTTAATGTTGAATCCTTAGGATAAGTTCTCAAGTGTTTGGTGATAGACCCATGGTGAGTAATTAATAAGTAATGTTGGTGTTGTGGGTTGTTGATTCAATTGCTAGCCACATTATAAAGTTGTTACACCTGGCTGACAAAATGTTAAATCGTGCCTTTCCAAGACCTCCTGCTTAACCATTACCTTAATGGGTTGAGAATTTTAAGGAGGGCTACTGTAGCTAGGTTATTTAGGTTAAGAACAGAGAATCAATACAAACCCAAAGGTACACTCTCATGATTTTCTCAGTGGCAGGAGAAGTAAGTTTTTTTTTTATGGATTTTGAAAATTACATAAGTCTTTCCTTACAGATTCTTCATTTCAAATGACTGAATTAACATTAATGGAAATTGTATTATTCTTGCTGTATTAATGAATGTTTTGATTTAGTTGAAATGTTTCAGAAGACTATCCCTAGAGATTACCCAAGTGAGCTCCTGGTGAGAAATATAAATACCATGTATCTCCTGAGGAACACTCCAATTTTTCTCAACCCTAGATATCTTTCTCTGCATTCCAAATATGTGCATCTAACTTTCTACTTGACATCTCCACTTGGATGTCTAATTGGCATATTAACCTTAGTTTGTCACAAATGAAACTTCTATTTCTCTCCAAAACTGGACTGCTCCTTTTCCTTCTCAAACATTAAATGCCACCACGTAGGTGCTCAATCTGGAAACTTACAGTTATCCTTAATTCCTCTCTCTTACTCATGTTCCCACATCCAATAAGCATGCCATATAGGTCCTAGCCTTAGAATTATTTCAAAAATGTCCATTTTTTTCCAACTCATTTTCTCAGGAACTATGTAACAGTCACCTCCTGGTCTCCCTGAATCCCCTCTAGCCCTCATCCATGCTATTTACCCCACAACAATCATTGGGATCATCTTAAAAATGGAAATTAAATCTTCTGGTCCAAGATAGAGAATTGAGCATGTAAGTTTACCCCTTTACCTTTCTAAGGTCCCTTTGCAATGAAAAATCAGAAAAAAATTCATTTGCCCCCATAAAACAAAGAGAATGGGGGTAAAGTCATCAGTAATAGAATGTTTCAACACATATCGGTAGACCCAAAGTAGATGCAGGAGTATTGGCTGGTGAAGCAGATGGGAAGAGAAAGCTGAGCATTGCAGAACTCCATACAGACTCTTGACTCAGAGACACCTGGTATAATGGGGTTAGGGCATAAAGACAGTTGTGAAAATCTGTACACAGAAGTTAACTCTCCTATTCTCCTCTCTACTCCTATGTCCACCAAGAAAATAGGTTTTAATCTACCATGGTGGGGGGGGGGGTGGTTAGATAAAGTTTATTTTTACCTACATTTAAAAAAATAAATTGTAACATGTTGATCAACCAGTGAAGGTGTGGCCCTTGTATTCTGGCACACGTGGATCCCTCCATGTAACAGCAGGATGCCTGCCTGCTTAGCTTAAAATGAAGCCAATTAGTGAACAAACTCTACTCCCAAACACTGTCAGTTTCCTGGCACTTAATTCTTACACATGAATGAAAAATCCAGGATCATTTGATGCTTGAGAAAAGCTTCCAACATGAAAGAGAAATACCAACAAGGAAATCAATACCAAAGCTGATCCTGAAGGAAACAGGTAATTCAACAAACTGAAGAGAAAAAAAAAATTAAATCTAATTATAATTCTCAAAGAGATACATAAAAATTTCATCTATTGAATCAGAATGCAAAGAAAGGTACAACAAAAGAATGAGTTTTTAAAATTAAACATATGATTACAGAAATAATAAAGAATAGAGGATTAAAAACTTGAGGAAATCTCACAGAATATAGAATAAGAGACAGTGGTGGAAAATTTGAGACTAGAGGTCTGCCACTTGACTAATAAGATTGCTAGAGAGAGAATAGAACAGAAGGGAAGAAATTATCAAATAGGTAATAGAGGTAAATGCTAAAAAGTTAAAGGATATGAATCTTCAAATTAAAAGCATTTTCTGTGTATCTGTCTTAGTAAGTAGGATAGAAAAGTTGGTTCCAAGTGTCTAGAGAGACAAAAAAACAAACAAACAAAAAATACCCAACAGGTCATCATAAAAGAAGAAGAATGATGCTGGTCTCAGACTTCTCCTCTGCAACCCTGCATGCCCCAAGATGATGGGATGATGGTCAGTGGGCTGAGGGAATTCCAAATCCAGCCAAACTACCAACGAAGTGTGCAGATGAAACAAAAGCAAGGCTCATAACATTGCTGCCAATACATCCCCCCACACCCAGAAGTTCCTTGAAGGTTTAAATAAAGAGAGAGGAAGAAATGAGAGCCATAGGTTAGTGAATCCAAACCAGCAGAGTAATGAAGGAAAGTCCCATGATGATAGCTGCTCATCAAGCCAGAGAAGAATTATGTCAGTGTTGAGGAGGAGGAGCAGGAGAAATGGAACTAAAACAAAGGAAGACTTGGAAGATTTGCTGGAATCCCTGAGGTAGAGGTTAAAGTACTTGGGGGACATGATAAAGGTACACAGTACAAAGGGGGAAAATTGGAAACAAGATGACAAGCAAATGGTTATCAAAGGAAATGTGATCATAGCACATTATTTGGCTCTTCAGTGAATGATCTTACATGGTCACAGCAATGAGACATTTAAATTCAAAAATCAGTCTATACACAAGGCATGGAAGGATCATTATACTTACAGATCAAAATGTAAATATGATCAGTCTGACATTTTAAAAGTAAATTTGAAGACAGAACAAAGGTAAATTTTAAAAGTAAATTTGTGATATGGAAGTAGGATATAAAAGAATATAGAGGGGAAAACCAAGATGGTGGAGGAGTAGGAGAATGTGGACTTCATCTCCCTCCACAAATGCATAAGAATACATCTACGGATGGAACAATTCCCACAGAACACTGGCTGAACAGTAGCAGAAGACCTTGGACTCCAGAAAGGACAAGAAAGATCCCCACATAACTGGGTAGGATGAAAGAAAGAAGGGAAAAAGAAGAGGAGAGGAAGTGGGATGAGATCTGCAACCCTGGGGGAGAGCTGAAGCTGAGGAGATTTTCCTGTATCTGAGGAAGCCCCCTCACTGATGGAGAAGTCAGTTGGGACAGATGGGGGGCATCTGAAGCTGTCAGAGAAGGATGAAATGTCTGGCCTGTGGCAGACAGGACAGAGTGAGACCTACACAGATAGTCCGTGCCACAGCCCTGCATAACCCAGACTGTGATGCGTGTCCACTGGTGCACACGGGGGCTGAGAGCTAGAGCATGGGGATTGGAGAGCAAACACTGGGGGAGGACTGCTGTTGGCTGTGAGGAGACAGCCTATGGGGATGGGAGGGAGGGAATCTGCAACTGGGAATGTTTGTGGAGGAAACCCAGACTGCCATAGAAGCAAGGCGCCACTGTTGAGTGATGCACAGGGGGTGGAGCTGCCACTGCAGCATCTCTCTCCCCACACACTGGCCCCCTGCCCTGCCAGGTACTAGGAAAATACCCCACCAGTGATGGCCTTCTCACATCAGCCACCAGGTGCTAGGAAGTGCTCTCACTAGGGCCAGATCTCTCGCACCCATGGCCACTGACTTTCTTGTGCACCTATTGCTGTCAGGGCCCCCACAATCCAGGCAGTTACGCCATGTCCACACAGTCTCCTTACCGGGGCAGACCCAAGTCCTCCAGGGCAGCCTGAGGAGCAGACTCCTGTGGTTGGCCCACATGCAGAGGTGGGGTTAAAACCACAGCTGAGCCCCAGGAGTGGGGTGACTAAGGAAGAGGAAAAAAAATCTTTCTGTGTAGCTGCACAAACTGCAGATTAAATCCCCATGATCAGCATGGTAAACCCTGCATCTATGGAATATCCGAATGGACAAGGAGTGTTCCCAGAACTGAAGCCAGTCTAGCTCTAGCAACTGGGGACTTTGGGGATTAGTACATGTGGGAGTTGGGCCAGGTCAGAGTCTGAGCTGCCCCCACAGTGCCCACAGAGGGAACAGAGACCTACCTAGAGGTTTTGGAGGGCCTCCTGGGGAGGCAGAGGTTGGCTGTGAATCATGGTGGGGGCAAGGTCACTGACAGCAGAGACCCCAAGAAAATATAATCATTACTATTTTTTAAATGTTTTGTTTTATTCTGCTTTTTATTATTATTTGTTTTTATTTTTATTTATTTTAAAATTTGTTTTTCAATATAGTTTTTATTTTTTTTATATTTCTAAGTCTACATTACATTTCTGTTGTGTTTTTCCTTGTTTTTTTTTCTTTGTTCTATTTTATCCATTTGTCCCTTGCTTTATTTGTTCTTATCTTTTTTTAAATCATTATTATGTGTTTGTTTTGTTTGCTGTTTCCTTCAGTTTGCATTCTGCTTTAGTTTTGTTCTTTAATTTTTTTCTTTTTTTTTTTTTTTTTTTTTTTTTTGCGGTACGCAGGCCTCTCACAGTTGTGGCCTCTCCCATTGTGGAGCACAGATTCTGGACGTGCAGGCTCAGCGGCCATGGCTCACGGACCCAGCCACTCTGCGGCATGTGGAATCTTCCCAGACTGGGGCACGAACCTGTGTCCCCTGCATTGGCAGGCAGACTCTCAACCACTGTGCCACCAGGGAGATTCCATATATATGTGTTAGCATACGGTATTTGTCTTTCTCTTTATGACTTACTTCACTCTGTATGACACACTCTAGTTCCATCCACCTCACTACAAATAACTCAATTTCATTTCTTTTTATGGCTGAGTAATATTCCATTGTATATATGTGCCACATCTTCTTTATCCATTCATCCAATGATAGACACTTAGGTTGTTTCCATCTCCTGGAAATAGAGCTGCAGTGAACATTTTGGTACATGACTCTTTTTGAATTATGATTTTCTCAGGTTATATGCCCAGTAGTAGGATTGTTGGGTCATATGGTAGTTCTATTTGCAGTTTTTTAAGGAACCTCCATACTGTTCTCCATAGTGGCTGTACCAATTCACATTCCCACCAGCAGTGCAAGAGTGTTCCCTTTTCTCCACACCCTCTCCAGTATTTATTGTTTCTAGATTTAATGATGATGACCATTCTGACATGTGTGAGATGATATCTTATTGTAGTTTTGATTTGCATTTCTCTAATGATTAATGACGTTGAGCATTCTTTCATGTGTTTGCTGGCAATCTCTATATCTTCTTTGGAGAAATGTCTATTTACGTCTTCTGCCCATTTTTGGATTGGATTCTTTCTTCTTTTGTTATTGAGCTCCATGAGCTGCTTGTAAATTTTGGAGATTAATCCTTTGTCAGTTGCTTCATTTGCAAATATTTTCTCGCATTCTGAGGGTTGTCTTTTGGTCTTGTTTATGGTTTCCTTTGCTGTGCAAAGAGGTGGGTCAAAAAGGATCTTGCTGTGATTTATAACATAGAGTGTTCTGCCTATGTTGTCCTCTAAGAGTTTTATAGTGTCTGGCCTTACATTTAGGTCTTTAATCCATTTTGAGCTTATTTTTGTGTATGGTATTAGGGAGTGTTCTAATCTCATACTTTTACATGTACCTGTCCAGTTTTCCAGCACCATTTATTGAAGAGTCTGCTTTTTTCTCCACTGTATATTCTTGCCTCCTTTCTCAAAGATAAGGTGACTATACGTGTGTGGGTTTTTCTCTGGGCTTTCTATCCTGTTCCATTGATCTATATTTCTGTTTTTGTGCCAGTACCATACAGTCTTGAGTACTGTAGCTTTGTAGTATAGTCTGAAGTCAGGGAGCCTGATTCCTCCAGCTCCGTTTTTCATTCTCAAGATTGCTTTGATTCGGGGTCTTTTGTGTTTCCATACAAATTCTGAAATTTTTTGTTCTATTTCTGTGAAAAATGCCAGTGGTAGTTTGATAGGGATTGCATTGAATCTGTAGATTGCTTTGGGTAGTAGAGTCATTTTCACAATGTTGATTCTTCCAATCCAAGAACATGGTATGTCTCTCCATCTATTTGTATCATCTTTCATTTCCTTCATCAGTGTCTTATAATTTTCTGCATACAGGTCTTTTGTCTCCTTAGGTAGGTTTATTCCTAGATAGTTTATTCTTTTTGTTGCAATGGTAAATGGGAGTGTTTTCTTGGTTTCACTTTCAGATTCTTCATCATTAGGAATGCCAGTGTATAGGAATGCCAGAGATTTCGGAGTATTAATTTTGTATCCTGCTACTTTACCAAATTCATTGATTAGCTCTAGTAGTTTTCTGGTAGCATCTTTAGGATTCCTTATGTATAATATCATGTCATCTACAAACAGTGACAGCTTTACTTCTTCTTTTCTGATTTGGATTCCTATTATTTCCTTTTCTTCTCTGATTGCTGTGGCTAAAACTTCCAAAACTATGTTGAATAACAGTGGTGAGAGTAGGCAACCTTGTCTTGTTCCTGAGCTTAGTGGAAATGCCTGCAGTTTTTCACCATTGAGGACGATGTTGTCTGTGGGTTTGTCATATATGGCCTTTATTATGTGAAGAAAGCTCCTCTATGCCTACTTTCTGGAGGGTTTTTGTCATAAATGGGTGTTGAACTTTGTTGAAGGCTTTCTCTGCATCTATTGAGATGACCATATGGTATTTCTCCTTCAATTTGTTAATATGGTATATCATATTGAGTGATTTGCATATATTGAAGAATCCTTGCATTCCTGGAATAAACCCCAATTGATCATGGTGTATGATCCTCTTAATGAGCTGTTGGATTCTGTTTGCTAGTATTTTGATGAGGATTTTTGCATTTATCTTCACCAGTGATATTGGCCTGTAGTTTTCTTTCTTTTTGACATCTTTGTCTGGTTTTAGTATCAGGGTGATGCTGGCCTCGTAGAATGAGTATGGGAGGGTTCCTCCCTCTGCTATATTTTGGAAGAGTTTGAGAAGGATAGGTGTTAGCTCTTCTCTAAATGTTTGATAGAATTCGCCTGTGAAGCCATCTGGTCCAGGGCTTTTGTTTGTTGGAAGATTTTTAATCACAGTTTCAATTTCAGTGCTTGTGATTGGTCTGTTCATATTTTCTATTTCTTCCTGATTCTGTCTTGGCAGGTTGTGCATTTCTAAGAATTTGTCCATTTCTTCCAGATTGTCTATTTTATTGCCATAGAGTGGCTTGTAGTAATCTCTCATGATCTTTTGTATTTCTGCAGTGTCAGTTGTTACTTTTCCTTTTTTATTTCTAATTATATTGATTTGAGTCTTCTCCCTTTTTTTCTTGATGAGTCTGGATAATGGATTGTCAATTCTTTTTTATCTTCTCAAATACCCAGCTTTTAGTTTTATTGATCTTTGCTATCGTTCCCTTCATTTCTTTTTCATATATTTCTGATGTAATTTTTATGATTTCTTTCCTTCTGCTAACTTTGGGTTTTTTTTTCTTCTTTCTCTAGTTGCTTTAGGTGCAAGGTTAGGTTGTTTATTCGAGATGTTTCCTGTTTCTTAAGGTAGGATTGTATTGCTATAAATTTCCCTCTTAGAACTGCTTTTGCTGCATCCCATAGGTTTTGGGTCGTCGTTTCTCCATTGTCATTTGTTTCTCGGTATTTTTTGATTTCCTCTTTGATTTCTTCAGGGATCACTTCGTTATTAAGTAGTGTATTGTTTAGCCTCCATGTGTTTGTATTCTTTACAAATCTTTTCCTGTAATTGATATTAGTCTCATAGCGTTGTGGTCAGAAAACATACTTGGTACAATTTCAATGTTTTAAAATTTACCAAGGCTTCATTTGTGACCCAAGACATGATCTGTCCTGGAGAATGTTCCATGAGCACTTGAGAAAAATGTGTACTCTGTTCTTTTTTGATGGAGTGTCCTTTAAATATCAATTAAGTCCATCTTGTTTAATGTATCATTTAAAGCTTGTGTTTCCTTATGTATTTTCATTTTGGATGATCTATCCATTGGTGAAAGTGGGGTGTTAAAGTCCCCTGCTATGAATGTGTTACTGTCGATTTCCCCTTTTATGGCTGTTAGTATTTGTCTTATGTATTGAGGTGCTCCTATGTTGGGTGCATAAATATTTACAATTGTTATATCTTCTTCTTGGATTGATCCCTTGATCATTATGTAATGTCCTTCTTTGTGTCTTGTAATAGTCTTTATTTTAAAGTCTATTTTGCCTGATATGAGAATTGTTACTCCAGCTTTCCTTTGGTTTCCGTTTGCATGGAATACATTTTGCCATCTCTTCACTTTCAGTCTGTATGTGTCTCTAGGTCTGAAGTGGGTCTCTTGTAGACAGCATATATATGGGTCTTGTTTTTGTATCCATTCAGTTAGGCTGCGTCTCTTTGTGGGAGCATTTAATCCATTTACATTTAAGGTAATTATCGATATGTATGTTCCTATTCCTATTTTCTTAATTGTTTTGGGTTTGTTACTGTAGATCTTTTCCTTCTCTTGTGTTTCTTGTCTAGAGAAGTTCCTTTAGAACTTGTTGTAAAGCTGGTTTGGTGGTGCTGAACTGTCTCAGCTTTTGCTTGTCTATAAAGTTTTTAATTTCGCCATCAAATCTGAATGAGATCCTTGCTGGGTAGAGGAATCTTGTTTGTAGGTTTTTTCCTTCATCACTTTAAATATGTCCTGTCAGTCCATTCTGGCTTGCAAAGTTTCTGCTGAAAGATCAACTGTTAACCCTATGGGGATTCCTTTGTGTGTTATTTTTTGTTTTCCCTTGATGCTTTTCATATATTTTCTTTGTATTTAATTTTTGACAGTTTGATAAAAATGTGTCTTGGCATGTTTCTCCTTGGATTTATCCTGTATGGGACTCTCTGTGCTTCCTGGACTTGATTAACTCTTTCCTTTCCCATATTAGGGAAGTTTTCAAGTATAATCTCTTCAAATATTTTCTCAGTCCCTTTCTTTTTCTCTTCTTCTGGAACCCCTATAATTCGAATGTTGGTGTGGTTAATGTTGTCTCAGAGGTCTCTGAGACTGTCTTCAGTTCTTTTCATTCTTTTTTCTTTATTCTGCTCTGCAGTAGTTATTTCCACTCTTTTATCTTCCAGGTCACTTATCCGTTCTTCTGCCTCAGTTATTCTGCTATTCATCCCATCTAGAGTATTTATAAATTCCTTTATTGTGTTGTTCATCCTTGTTTGTTTCATCTTTAGTTCTTCTAGTTCCTTATTAAATGTTTCTTCCATTTTTTTCTATTCTATTTCCAAGATTTTGGATCATCTTTACTATCATCATTCTGAATTCTTTTTCAGGTAGACTGCCTATTTCTTCTTCATTTTTTAGGTCTTGTTTATTTCTTCATTTTGTAGTTCTCTTGCTCCTTCATCTGCTGTGTGTTTTTCTGTCTCATTTTGCTTATCTTACTGTGTTTGGGGTCTCCTTTTTGCAGGCTGCAGGTTCACAGTTCCCATTGTTTTTGGTGTCTGTTCCCCGTGGGTAAGGTTGGTTCAGTGGCTTGTGTAGGCTTCCTGGTGGAGGGGACTAGTGCTGGTGTTCTGGTGGATGAGGCTGAATCTTGTCTTTTGGGTGGTCAGGTCCATGTCTGGTGGTGTGTTTTGGGGTGTCTGTGGACTTATTATGATTTTGGGCAGCCTCTCTGCTAATGGGTGGTGTTGTGTTCCTGTCTTGCTAGTTGTTTGGCATAGGGTGTCCAGGACTGTAGCTTGCTGGTTGTTGAGTGAAGCTGGGTGCTGGTTTTGAGATGGAGATCTCTGGGAGATTTTCACCATTTGATATTACATGGATCTGGGAGGTCTCTTGTGGACCAATGTCCTGAATTTGGCTCTTCCACCTCAGATGCACAGCACTGACTCCTGGCTGCAGCACCAAGAGCCTTTCATCCACACAGCTCAGAATAAAAGGGAGAAAACATAGAAAGAAAGAAAGAGGATAAAAGAAAATATAATAAATTATTAAAATAAAAAAAATTATTAAGAGAAAAAAATTTTTTTAATTAAAAAAAAAAGCAACAACAAAAAAAAACGGATGGATAGAACCCTAGGACAAATGGTGAAAGCAAAACTATACAGACAAAATCTCATACAGAAGCATACCCTTACACACTCACAAAAAGAGGAAAAGGGGAAAAAATCATAAGTCTTGCTCTCAAAGTCCACCTCCTCAATTTGGGTTGATTTGTTGTCTATTCAGGTATTCCACAGATGCAGGGTACATCAAGTTGTTTGTGGACAATTAATCCGCTGCTCCTGGGGCTGCTGGGAGAGATTTCCCTTTCTCTTCTTTGTTCGCACATCTCCTGGGGCTCAGCTTTGGATTTGGCCCATCCTCTGCATGTAGGTCACCGGAGAGCATCTGTTCTTCACTCAGACAGGACGGGGTTAAAGAAGCCACTGATTCATTGGCTCTGGCTCACTCAGGCTGGGAGGTGGGTTGGGCACGATGTGTGATGAGCCTCCGGTGGCAGAGGCTGGAGTAATGTTGCACCAGTCTGCGGTGCACTGTGCGTTCTCCCTGGGAAGTCGTCCCTGGATCCCAGGAGCCTGGCAGTGGCGGGCTTCACATGCTCCCCAGAAGGGAGGTGTGGATAGTGACCTGTGCTTGCACACAAGCTTCTTGGTGGTAGCGGCAGCAGCTTTAGCATCTCCTGCCCACCTCTGGGGTCCATGCTGTTAGCTGCCTACTCTTTGTTTTTGTTCATTTTGTTTTTAATTGTTGGATTTCATTTCAGGATTCTTTTGTTTCTCTGGTTCTTCTCTGGTTTTGTGTTTTCTCTGTTTTTGTTTTTTCTTTTGTATGTGTCTGTGTTTCTTTGTTTTCATTTGTTTGCTTTTACCATTTGTCTAGGTTTTTGTTTGTTCATTGGTTTTCAATTGTTGCTGTTGCTGTTTGCTTGTCTTTGTTTTGGCTATTTGTCTTGAGTTTTGTTTTTCTGTCTGTTTTCATTTGTTTTCTTCCTGCCCCTTTTTTCTTCTTTTTCATTTTCTTTATTTCCCCTTTTTTTGCTGAGCTGTGTGGCTCATGGGGGTCTTGGTTGCCAGGTTTTTGGCTCAGGTCAGAGCCTCTGGGGTGGGAGCACTGAGCACAGGATGCTGGAGTGCAAGAGAATTCCTAGCCCCAGGGAATATTAATCAGCAAGAGTTCTCCTGGAGGTCTCCATCTCATCTCCCAGACCCAGATCCACCCAACTGCTTGCAGGCTCCAGTGCTGAACACCCCATGCAAAACAACAGGAAAGACAGAAAGGCAAACCCACCCATCAGCAGACAGGCTACCTAAAGTTGTACTAAGCCCACAGACCCCGCAAAACACACAACCTGATGCAACCCTGCCCATCAGAGGGAAAAGATCCAGTTCCACCCAACAGAATGGAGGCAGCAGTTCCCCCCTTCAGGAAGCCTACACAATCCACTGGACCAACCTCACCCACTGAGGGCAGACACCAGAAGCAAGAGGAACTATGAACCTCAGGTCTGCAGAAAGGAGACCTCAAACACAGTAAGTTAGACTAAATCAGAGGAGAGAGAAATATGTTGTAGATGAAGGGGCAAGCTAAAAATGCATAAGACCAAATAAATGAAGAAGAAATAGGCAAAATACCTGAAAAGGATTCAGAGTAATGATAGTAAAGTTAATCCAAAATCCTGGAAATAGTATGGAGAAAATACAAGAAACATTTAACAATGACCTAGAAGAATTAAAGAATAAACAAACAGTGATGAACAACACAATAACTAAAATTAGAAATACACTAGAAGGAATCAAAAGCAGAATAACTGAGGCAAAAGAATGCATAAGTGAGTTGGAAGTAGAATGGTGGAAATAACTGCTGCAGAACAGAATAAAGAAAAAAGAATGAGAAGAATTGTGGACAGTCTCAGAGACCTCTGGGACAACATTAAATGTACCAACATTCGAATTATAGGGGTCCCAGAAGAAGAGAAAAAGTAAGTGTCTGAGAAAATATTTGAAGAGATTACAGTTGAAATACCTTCCCTAACATGGAAAAGGAAATAGCCAATCAAGTTGTGGAAGCACAGAGAGACCCATACACGATACACACAAAGAGAAACATAATGAGACACATATTAATCAAGCTATCAAAAGTTAAACACAAAGAAAAAATATTAAAAGCAGCAAGTGAAAAGCCACAAATAACATACAGGGAAATCCCCATAAGGTTATCAGCTAATCCTTCAGCAGAAATTCTGCAGAGCAGAAGAGAATGGCAGAACATACTTAAAGTGATGAAAGGGAAAAACCTACAACCAAGATTACTCTACCTAGCAAGGCTTTCATTCAGCTTTGATAGAGAAATCAAAAGCTTTACAGAGAAATGAAAGCTAAGAGAATTCAGCACCACAAAACAAGCTTTGCAACAAATTCTAAAAGAAATTCTCTAGGCAGGAAACACAAGAGAAGAAAAAGACCTACAAAAACAAATCCAAAACAATTAAGAAAATGATAATAGGAATGTACATATTGATAATAACCTTAAATATAAATGGATTAAATGCTCCAACTAAAAGACAAAGCCTGGATAATAGATACAAAAACAAGACCAGTATATATGTTGTCTACAAGAGACCAACTTCAGACCTAGGGAAGCATACAGACTGAAAGTGAGGGAATGGAAAAAGTTATTCCATGTAAATGGAAATTGAAAGAAAGCTGGACAATTCTCATATCAGACAAAATAGATTTTAAAATAAAGACAGTTAAAAGAGATAAGGAAGGACACTACATAATGACCAAGGGATCAATCCAAGAAGAAGATATAACAATTATAAATATTTATGCATCCAACATAGGAGTACCACAATACATAAGGCAAATGCTAACAGCTGTAAAAGGGGAAATCAAGAGTAACACAATAATAGTGGGGGATTTTAACACTCCACTTACACCAATGGATGAATCATCCAGACAAAAAATTAATAACAAAACACAAGCCTTAAATGAACATTAGACAAGATAGACTTAAATGATATTTATAGGACATTCCATCTGAAAGCAGCAGAATACACTTTCTTCTCAAGTGCACATGGAACATTGTCCAGAATAGATTACACCTTGGGTCACATATCAAGCATCAGTAAATTTAAGATAATTGAAATCGTATCAAGCAACATTTCTGACCAAAATGCTATGAGATTAGAAATCAATTACAGAAAAAAAATGTAAAAAACAAAAACACATGGAGGTTAAAAATATGCTGCTAAATAACGAAGAGATCACTGAAGAAATCAAACGGGAAATCAAAAAATACCTAGAAACAAATGACAATGAAAACAAGATGACCCAAAACCTATGGGATGCAGCAAAAGGAGTTCTAATTTATAGCAATACAATCCTACCTCAAGAAGCAAGAAAAATCTCAAATAAGCAACCTAACCTTACACCTAAAGCAATTAAAGAGAGAACAAAAAAACCCCAAAGTTAGCAGAAGGAAAGAAATCATAAAGATCAGATCAGAAATAAATGAAAAAGAAATTAAGGAAATGGTAGCAAAGATCAATACAACTAAAAGCGGATTCTTTGAGAAGATAAATAAAATTGATAAACCATTAGCCAGACTCATCAAGGAAAAAAAGGAGAAGACTCAAATCAATATAATTAGAAATGAAAAAGGAGAAGTAACAACTGATACTGCAGAAATACAAAAGATCATGAGAGATTACTACAAGCAACTATATGCCAATAGAATGGACAACCTGGAAGAAATTGACAAATTCTTAGAAATGTACAACTTTCCAAGACTGAACAAGGAAAAAATAGAGAATATGATCAGATCAATCACAAGTAAGGAAATTGAAACTGTCATTAAAAATCTTCCAACAAAGAACAGTCCAGGACCAGGCGGCTTCACAGGCGAATGCTATCAAATATTTAGAGAAGAGCTAACACCTATACTTTGAAAACTCTTCCAAAAAATTGCAGAGGGAGGAACACTCCCAAACTCATTCTGCAAGGCCATCATCACCCTGATACCAAAACCAGACAAAGATACCACAAAAAAATAAAATTATACACCAATATCACTGATAAACATAGATGCAAAAATCTTCAACAAAATACTAGCAAGACGAAAGCATGATCAAGTGGGATTTATCCCAGGGTTGCAAGAATTCTTCAATATATGCAAATCAATCAATGTGATATACCATATTAACAAATTGAAAAATAAAAACCGTATGGTCATCTCAATAGATCCTGAAAAAGCTTTTGAAAAAATTCAACAACTTAATTATAAAAACTCTACAAAAAAGAAGGCATAGAGGGAACCTACCTCAACATAACAAAAGCTATGTATGACAAACCAACAGCAAACATCACTCTCAATGGTGGAAAACTGAAAACATTTCCTCTAAGATCAGGAACAAGACAGGGTGACCATTCTAGCCACTATTATTCAACATAGTTTTGGAAGTCCTAGCCACAGCAGTCAAAGAAGAGAAAGAAATAAAAGGAATCCAAATTGGCAAAGAAGAAGTAGAACTGTCATTGTTTGCAGATGACATGATCCTATACATAGAAAATCCTAAAGATGCCACCAGAAAATTACTAGAGCTAATCAATGAATTTAGTAAAGTTGCAGGATATAAAATGAATACACAGAAATCTGCATTCCTACACACTCAAAACGAAAAATCAGAAAGAGAAATTAAGGAAACAATCCCATTTACCACTGCAACAAAAAGAATAAAATACCTAGGAATAAACCTACCTAAGGAGGCAAATGACCTGTATGCAGAAAACTGTAAGATACTGAGGAGAGAAATAAAAGATGACACAAACAAATGGAGAGATATACCATGTTCTTGTATAGAAAAAGGGTTATTGTGAAAATGACTATACCTCCCAAAGCAATCTACAGATTCAGTGCAATCCCTGTCAAATTACTAATGACATTTTTCACAGAACTAGAACAAAAAATTTTACAATTTGTATGGAAACACAAAAGACCCCAAATAGACAAATCAATCTTTTTTGTTGTTTTTCACATCTTTATTGGACTATAAATGCTTTAAAATGTTGTGCTAGTTTCTACTGTACAACAAAGTGAATCAGCATTTGTATACATATATGCCCATATCCCCTCCCTCTTGTGGCTACTTGCGGCCGCCCTCCCTATCCCATCCCTGTAGGTCTTCACAAATCATCAAGCTGATCTCCCTGTGCTATGCAGCAGCTTACCACTAGCCATCCATTTTACATTTGGTAGTGTATATATGTAAAGGTTACTCTCTCACTTCATCCCAGTTTCCCCCTCTCCCCACCCCATGCCCTCAAGTCCGTTCTCAATGTCTGTGTCTTTATTCTTGCCGTGCCACTAGTTTCATCACTACTGCTTTTTAAAATTTCATATATATGTGCTAGCATATGGTATTTGTTATTCTCTTTCTGACTTACTTCACTCTGTATGACAGACTCTAGGTCCATCCACCTCACTACAAATAACTCAATTTCATTTCTTTATGGCTAATATTCCATTGTATATATGTACCACATCTTCCTTAACCATTCATCTGTCAATGGACACTTAGGTTGCTTCCATGTCCTGGCTATTGTAAATAGACCTGCAATGAACATTGTGGTACATGACACTTTCTGAATTATGGTTTTCTCAGGGTATATGTCCAATAGTGGGATTGCTGGCTTGTATGGTAGTTCTATTTTTAGTTTTTTAAGGAACCTCCATACTGTTCTCCATAGTGGCTGTATCAATTTACATTCCCACCAACACTGCAGGAGGGTTCCCATTTCTCCACACCCTCTCCAGCATTTATTGTTTGTAGATTTTTTGATGATGGCCATTCTGACCGGTGTGAGGTGACACTTCATTGTGGTTTGATTTGCATTTCTCTAATGATTAGTGATGTTGAGCATCTTTTCATGTATTTGTTGGCCATCTGTATGTCTTCTTTGGAGAAATGTCTATTTAGGTCTCCTGCCCATTTTTTGATTGCATTGTTTGTTTTTGTGATATTGAGCTGCATGAGCTGCTTGTATATTTTGGAGATTAATCCTTTGTCAGTTGTTTCATTTGCAAATATTTTCTCCCATTCTGAGGTTTATCTCTTCATCCTGTTTATGTTTTCCTTTGCTGTGCAAAAGCTTTTACGTTTCATTAGATCACATTTGTTTATTTTTGCTTTTATTTCCCTTACTCTAGGAGGTGGGTCAAAAAGGATCTTGCTGTGACTTATGTCGTAGAGTGTTCTGCCTGTGTTTTCCTCTAAGAGCTATAGTGTCTGCTGTTTCATTTAGGTATTTAATCCATTTTGAGTTGTGTATAGTGTTAGGGAGTGTTCTAATTTCATTCTTTTACATGCAGCTGTCCATTTTACCCAGCACCACTTATTGAAGAAGCTGTCTTTTCTCCATCATTTATTCTTGCCTCCTTTGTCAAAAATAAGGTGACTATATGAGCATGGGTTTATCTTTGGGCTTTCTATCCTGTTCCATTGATCTATATTTCTGTTTTTGTGCCAGTACCATACTGTCTTGATTACTGTAGCTCTGTAGTATAGTCTGAAGTCAGGGAGCCTGATTCCTCCAGCTCCATTTTTCTTTCTTAAGGCTGCTTTGGTTATTCAGGGTCTTTTGTGTTTCCATGCAAGTTGTAAAATTTTTTGTTCTAGTTCTGTGAAAAATTCCATAAGTAATTTGATAGGTATTTCATTGAACTTGTAGATTGCTTTGGGTAGTATAGTTATTTTCACAATATTGATCCTTCCAATCCAAAACATGGTATATCTCTCCATCTCTTTATGTTATCTTTGATTTCTTTCATCAGTGTTTTATACTTTTCTGAGTACAGGTATTTTGCCTCCTTAGGTAAGTTTATTCCTAGGTATTTTATTCTTTTTGTTGCAATGGTAAATGGGATTATTTCCTTAATTACTCTTTCTGATCTTTTGTTTTGAGTGTATAGGAATGCAACAGATTTCTGTGCATTAATTTTGTAACCTTACCTAATTCATTGATTAGTTATAGTAGTTCTTTTGTGGAATCTTTAGGATTTTCTATGTATAGTATCATGTTATGTGGAAACAGTGACAGTTTTACTTCTTTTCATATTTGGATTTCTTTTTCTTCTCTGATAGTTGTGGTTAGGACTTCCAAAACTATGTTGAATAATAGTTGCAAGCATGGACATCCTTGTCTTGTTCCTGATCTTAGAGGAAATGCTTTCAGTTTTTCATCATTGAGAGTGATGTTTGCTGTGGGTTTGTCATATATGGCTTTTATTATTTGAGGTAGTTTCCCTCTATGCCCACTTTCTAGAGAGGTTTTATCATTAATGACTGTTGAGTTTTGTCAAAATCTTTTTCTGCATCTATTGAGATGATCATATAATTTTTATTCTTTAATTTGTTAATATGGTTTATCCATTGTTTTTTGGCATATATTGAAGAATCCTTGCATCCCTGGGATAAATCCCACTTGATCATGGTGTATAATCCTTTTAAAGTGTTGTTGGATTCTGTTTGCTAGTACTTTGTTGAGGATTTTTGCATCTATGTTCAGCAGTGATATTGGTGTATAATTTTCCTTTTCTGTGATATCTTTGTTTTTGGTATAAGGATGATGGTGGCCTTGTAGGACAAGTTTGGGAGTGTTCCTGCCTCTACAATTTTTTGGAAGAGCTTGAGACAGATAGGTGTTAACTCTTCTCTAAATGTTTGATAAAATTCACCTGTGAAGCCATCTGGTCCTGGACTTTTGTTTGTTGGAAGATTTTTAATCACAGTTTCAATTTCATTACCTGTGATTTTTGTGTTGATATTTTCTAATTCTTCCTGATTTAGTCTTGGAAGGTTGTGCTTTTCCAAAAATTTGTCCATTTCTTCCAGGTTGTCCATGTTATTGGCAGCGATTTGCTTGTGGTATTCTCTTATGATCTTTTGTATTTCTGCTGTGTTAATTGTAATCTCTCCTTTTTCATTTCTAATTTTATTGATTTGAATCCTCTCCCTTTTTATTTTTTTTTCTTCATGAGTCTGGCTAAAGGTTAATCAATTTTGTTTATCATCTCAAAGAACCAGCTTTTAGTTGTATTGATCTTTGCTATTTTTTTTTTTCATTTAATTCTGCTCTGATCTTTATGATTTCTTTCCTTCTACTAACTTTGGGTTTTCTTTGTTCTTCTCTCTCTAGTTGCTTTAGGTGTAAGGTTAGATCGTTTATTTGAGATTTTTCTGTTTCTTGAGGCCAGAGGTCGGCCTTCAATTGCTATGAACTTCCTTCTTAGAACTGCTTTTGCTGCACCCCATAAGATTTGGATTGTCATTTTTTCATTTTCATTTGTTTCTAGGTATTTTTGTATTTCCTCTTTGATTTCTTCAGTTATCTCTTGATTATTTACCAGTGCAATGTTTAGCCTCCAAGTATTTATGGCTGTTAGCATTTGCCTTATGTATTGAAGTGCCCCTCTGTTGGGTGCATAAATATTTATAATTGCTATGTTTTCTTCTTAGATTTATCTCTTGATCATTATGTAGTGTCCTTCCTTATCTCTTATAACTGTATTTATTTTAAAGTCTATTTTATCTAATATGAGTATTGCTACTCCAGCTATGTTATGATTTCCATTTGCATGGAATATCTTTTTCCTTCCCCTTACTTTCAGTCTGCATGCTTCCCTAGGTTTGATGTGGGTCTCTTGTAGACAACATATATACAGGTCTTATTTTTGTATCCATTCAGCCAGTTTATGTCTTTTGATTGAAGCATTTAATCCATTTATATTTAAGGTAATTATTAATATGTATGTTCCTGTTACCATTTTCTTAATTGTTTGGGGTTTTTTATTGTAGGTCTTTTCCTTCTCTTCTGCTTCCTGCTTAGAGAAGTTCCTTTAGCATTTGTTGTAAGGCTGGTTTGGTGGTGCTGAATTCTCGTAGCTTTTGCTTGTCTGTAAAGCTTTTGATTTCTCCCTCGAATCTGAATTAAATCCTTTCCAGGTAGAGTAATCTTATTTGTAGGTTTTTCCCTTTCATCATTTTAAATATGTCCTGCTGCTCCCTTCTGGCTTGCAGAGTTTCTGCTGAAAGATTAGATCTTATAGGGATAAGAGGGATTCCCTTGTATGTTATTTGTTGCTTTTCCCTTGCTGCTTTTAATAGTTTTTCTTTGTATTTAATTTTTGATAATTTGATTAATATGTGTCTCGGCATGTTTCTCCTTGTGTGTATCATGTTTGGGACTCTGAGAATCCTGGGCATGATTGGCTATTTCCTTTCCCATGTTAGAGAAGTATTCGAGTATAACCTCTTCAAATATTTTCTCAGAACCTTTCTTTTTCTCCTCTTCTTCTTGGAACACTACAATTCGAATGTTGCTGTATTTAATGTTTTCCCTGAGGTCTCTAAGACTGTCCTCAATTCTTTTCATTCTTTTTTCTTTATTCTGTTCTGTGGCAGTTATTTCCACTATTTTATCTTCCAGGTCACTTATCTGTTCTGCCTAATTTATTCCGCTATTTATTCTTTCCAGATTATTTTTAATTTCAGTTATTGTGCTGTTCATCACTGGTTTTTTGCTCTTCAGTTCTTCTAGAATCTTTTTAAATTTTTCTTGTATTTTCTCCATTCTGTTTCTGAGATTTTGGATCACCCTTTCTATCATTACTCTGAATTCTTTTTCAGGTATGTTGCCTATTTCTTCTTCATTTATTTGGTCTTGCATGTGTTTACCTTGTTCCTTTGTATGTAATATATTTTTTTGTAGTTTCTTTTTCTTTTTCTTTTTTTCTGATGCATGGGGCTGTATTCCTGTCTTACTAGTTGTTTGGCCTGAGGTATACAGCACTGGAGTTTACAGGCAGTTAGATAGAGCTGGGTTTTGGTGCCAAGATGAGGACTTCCAGGAGGCTTCAGCCTGAAGAATATTCCTTGGTGTCTGAGGTTGTCTGTTAGTCCAATTGTTTGGACTCAGAGCTCTCACCACAGGAACTTGGGCCTGATCTCTGGCCTCAGAACCAAGATCCCGCAAGCCACGTGGTGAGGCAAAAAAATAAAAAAGAAGTAGCAGGGGCCCTTGAAGATGGTGGAAGAGTAAGACACGGAGATCACCTTTCTCCCCACAGATACACCAGAAATACATCTACACGTGGACCAACTCCTACAGAACACCTACTGAAGGCTGGCAGAAGACCTCAGACCCCCCAAAAGGCAATAAACTCCCCACGTACCTGGGTAGGGCAAAAGAAAAAAAGAAAAAACAGAGACAAAAGAATAGGGATTGCACCTGCACCAGTGGGAGGGAGCTGTGAAGGAGGAAAAGTTTCCACACACTAGGAAGTCCCTTCGTGGGCGGAGACTGCGGAAGGTGGAGGGGGGAGCTTTGGAGCCGCGGAGGAGTGCACAGCAACAGGGGTGCGGAGGGCAAAGCGGGGAGCTTCCCGCACAGAGTATCCATGCCGACCGGCACTCACCAGCCCGAGATGCTTGTCTGCTCACCCGCCGGGGCGGGCGGGGCTGCGAGCTAAGGCTCAGGTTTCGGTCGGAGTGCAGGGAGGGGACTGGGGTTGGCGGATTGAACATAGCCTGAAGGGGTTAGTGCACCACGGCTAGCTGGGAGGGAGGCCTGGGAAAAGTCTGCACCTGCCAAAGAGGCAAGAAACTTTTTCTTCCCTCTTTGTTTCCTGGTGCGCGAGGAGAGGGGTTTCAGAGCGCTGCTTAAAGGAACTCCAGAGACGGGTGCGAGCCGCGGCTAAAATCGCGAACCCCGGAGACGGGCATGAGCCACAGCGAAAAGCACGGACCCCAGAGACGGGCGTGAGACGCGGCTAAAGGCACGGACCCTAGGGATGGGCGGGAGATGCTAAGGCTGCTGCTGCCGCCACCAAGGGGCCTGTGTACGAGCACAGGTCACTATCCACACCCTTCTTCCATGGAGCCTGTGCAGCCCGCCACTGCCAGGTTCCCGGGACAAATTCCCCGGGAGAACGCATGGCGGGCCTCAGGCTGGTGCAACGTCATGCCGGCCTCTGCCGCCGCAGGCCCGCCCTGCACGCAGTGCCCCTCCCTCCCCCACGGCCTGAGTGCACCAGAGCCCCCGAATCAGCGATTCCTTTAACCCCGTCCTGTCTGAGCAAAAAACAGACGCCCTCCAGTGACCTACACACAGAGGCAGGGCCAAATCCAAAGCTGAGTCCCTGTGAGCTGTGAGAACAAAGAAGAGAAAGGGAAATCTCTCCCAGCAGCCTCAGAAACAGCAGATTAAAGCTCCACAATCAACTTGATGTACCTGCATCTGTGGAATACATGAATAGACAATGAGTCATCCCAAATTGAGGAGTTGTGTGGATGAAAGGCTTTTGGTGCTCCAGCCAGGAGTCAGGGCTCTGCCTCTGAGGTAGGACAGCCAACTTCAGGACACTGGTCAACAAGAGACCTCCCAGCTACACATAATATCAAATGGCAAAAATCTCCCAGAGACCTCCATCTTAACACAAGCACCCAGCTTCACTCAACGACCAGCAAGCTACAGTGCTGGACAACATATGCCAAACAACTAGCAAAACAGGAACACAACCCCACCCATTAACAGAGAAGCTGCCTAACATCATAATAAGGCCACAGACACCCCAAAACACACCACCAGACGTGAACCTGCCCACTAGAGAGACAATATCCAGCCTCATCCACCACAACACAGGCACTAGTCCCCTCCACCAGGAAGCCTACACAACCCACTGAACCAACCTTAGCCACTGGAGATAGACATCAAAAACAGCGGGAACTATGAACCTGCAGCCTGCAAAAAGGAGACCCCAAACACAGTAAGATAAGCAAAAAGAGAAGACAGAAAAACACACAGCAGATAAAGGAGCAAGATAAAAATGCACCAGACCTAACAAATGAAGAGGAAATAGGCAGTCTACCTGAAAAATAATTCAGAATAATGATAGTAAGGATGATCCAAAATCTTGGAAATAGAATGGACAAAATGCAAGAAACAGTTAACAAGGACCTAGAAGAAATAAAGATGAAACAAGCAACGATGAACAACACAATAAATGAAATTAAAAGTACTCTAGATGGGATCAATAGCAGAATAACTGAGGCAGAAGAACGGATAAGTGACCTGGAAGATAAAATAGTTTAAATAACTACTGCAGAGCAGAATAAAGAGAAAAGAATGAAAAGAACTGAGGACAGTCTCAGAGACCTCTGGAACAACATTAAACGCACCAACATTTGAATTATAGGGGTTCCAGAAGAAGAAGAGAAAAAGAAAGGGACTGAGAAAATATTTGAAGAGATTATACTTGAAAACTTTCCTAATAAGGGAAAGGAAATAGTCAAGTCCAGGAAGCACAGAGAGTCCCATACAGGATAAATCCAAGGAGAAATACTCCAAGACACATATTAATCAAACTGTCAAAAATTAAATACAAAGAAAGCATATTAAAAGCAGCAAGGGAAAAACAACAAATAATGCACAAGGGAATCCCCATAAGGTTAACAGCTGATCTCTCAGCAGAAACCCTACAAGCTAGAAGGGAGTGGCAGGTGATACTGAAAGTGATGAAGGAGAAAAACCTGCAACCAAGACTACTCTACCCCGCAAGGATCTCATTCAGATTTGATGGAGAAATTAAAACCTTTACAGATAAGCAAAAGTTGAGAGAGTTCAGCACCACCAAACCAGCTTTACAACAAATGCTAAAGGAACTTCTCTAGACAAAAACACAAGAGAAGGAAAAGACCTATAATAACGAACCCAAAACAATTTAGAAAATGGGAATAGGAACATACATATCGGTAATTACCTTAAATGTAAATGGACTAAATGCTCCCACCAAAAGACACAGATTGGCTGAATGGATACAAAAACAAGACCCTTATATATGCTGTCTACAAGAGACCCTCTTCAGACCTAGAGACACATACAGACTGAAAGTAAGGGGATGGAAGAAGATTTTCCATGCAAATGGAAACCAAAAGAAAGCTGGAGTAGCAATTCTCATATCAGACAAAATAGACTTTAAAATAAGGACTATTAGAAGAGATATAGAAGGACACTACATAATGATCAAGGGATCGATCCAAGAAGAAGATATAACAATTGTAAATATTTATGCACCCAACATAGGAGCACCTCAATACATAAGGCAAATACTAACAGCCATAAAAGGGGAAATCGACAGTAACACATTCATAGTAGGGGACTTTAACACCCCACTTTCACCCATGGACAGATCATCCAAAATGAAAATAAATAAGGAAACACAAGATTTAAATGATACATTAAACAAGATGGACTTACTTGATATTTATAGGACACTCCCTCCAAAAACAACAGAATATACATTTTTCTCAAGTGCTCATAGAACATTCTCAAGGATAGATCATATCTTGGGTCACAAATCAAGCCTTGGTAAATTTAAGAAAATTGAAATTGTATCAAGTATCTTTTCCGACCACAACGCCATGAGACTAGATATCAATTACAGGAAAAGATCTGTAAAATATACAAACACATGGAAGCTAAACAATACACTACTTAATAATGAAGTGATCACTGAAGAAATCAAAGAGGAAATAAAAGAATACCTAGAAACAAATGACAATGGAGACACAACGACCCAAAACCTATGGGATGCAGCAAAAGCAGTTCTAAGGGGGAAGTTTATAGCAATACAAGCCCACCTTAAGAAGCCGGAAACATCTCGAATAAACAACCTAACCTTGCACCTCAAGCAATTAGAGAAAAAAGAAGAAAAAACAACAAAGCTACCAGAAGGAAAGAAATCATAAAAATCATAAAAATTAGATCAGAAATAAATGAAAAAGAAATGAAGGAAACAATAGCAAAGATCAATAAAACTAAAAGCTGGTTCTTTGAGAAGATACACAAAATAGATAAACCATTAGCCAGACTCATCAAGAAAAAAAGGGAGAAGACTCAAATCAATAGAATTAGAAATGAAAAAGGAGAAGTAACAACTGACACTGCAGAAATAAAAGAGATCATGAGAGATTACTACAAGCAAGTCTATGCCAATAAAATGGACAATCTGGAAGAAATGGACAAATTCTTAGAAATGCACAACCTGCCAAGACTGAATCAGGAAGAAATAGAAAACATGAACAGACCAATCACAAGCACAACAATGAATCAAAAACATGGTAAACAGAACCCCAATATAAAAGAGAAAAAAAGAAAAAAAAATAACCCTTGGTGATGAGGGAGCCAAGTTTAGGCTGAGGTGGAAGTTATGCAGGGGTGGGGTTTAGGATGGGGTAGGACCTAGGCAGTGGGGTGACATTTGAGCGTGAGGTGGAGCTTAGGCTCAGGACCCATGCAGTTGGAAAAGGCCTTGGGGGGCGAGGCCTAGGGGGCGACATACAAGCGTGGGGCAAGACCTCTGCTTAGGAACTCCCAGAAGTGGAGATGCAGCACATCCAAAGGGCTGCCTCCAGAGTGTGGATTTCTAGAGTTTGGAGGTAAAGCCCTGGGTGAAGGTGTGTGGGTGGGGTTTAGGCCCAGCATGGTTGGAGGGGGTCTCAGAGGGAGTCTCCAAGTGTAGAGGTAGGGCCCTTGGTGTTGGGGTGTGGGAGTAGGGCTTGGGTTCTGCGCAGCATGAGGGAGGGTGCAAGGGCAGAGGATTAGGCCTGAGAACAAAACAGGCTCCCCAGTGCTTAAGTGGACAGGGAAAGAGCTGGCCACATTCCCTTCCATCCCTCCATGTACCCCCATACCTCCCCCAGGGTCTTCCCCATTCCTGCTGGGACCCTAAGAGAGGGTGGGTCCCACTGGGTGTAGGAACTCCTCCCCTCCCTCAAATGACCCTCAAGGTTGCCAGACCCATAAGTGCATTCTTTACTTTTGCTCCCCCTTCCCTCCCTCTCATTACCTCAGGATCCGCCCTACTGGAGGGCGCCTCGGTGGGCAGAGGATCAGGCCCATGACCTCAGCAGGCTCCTGGGGTCCCAAGAGGGCAAGGGAAACGTGGCCATTCTCCCTTTTGATACTCTGCCCTCCCAATTGTCCCCCAATTTTCCCCTTTGGGCATGGTATCCCTTCCCCTCCACCAGCCGCCTCTCAGGGGCACCAGTCCCATCCTGCGTCCACTTCACCTCCCCCCTCACTCCCTCTCATGCCCCAAGTCCTACCTATTCGCTGGACATTCCTTCTATTCCCTTAGGTGTCTGTGGTACCACACCAGTGCCTGGTAGGTGTGGAACTCTCGTGTGGAGACACGAATTTCTCAACCTCCTAGTCTGCCATCTTGACTCCTTTCTCCTGCCAAATCAATCTTGAGGAAAAAACATGGAGCTGGAGCAATAAGACTCCCTGATTTCAGACTATACTACAGGGCTACAGTAGACAGTATGGTATGGGCACAAAAACAGAAATATAGATCAATGGAACAGGATAGAAAACCCAGAGGTAAACCCACACACATATGGTCACCTTATCTTTGACAAAGCAGACAAGAATATACAATGGAGAAAAGACAGTCTCTTCAATAAGTGGTGTTGGGAAAACAGGACAGCTACATGTAAAAGAATGAAATTAGAACACTCCCTAACACCATACACAAAAATAAACTCAAAATGGATTAAAAACCTAAATGAAAGGTAGACACTATAAAACTCTTAGAGGAAAAAAAGGCAGAACAGTCTTTGACCTATATCATAGCAAGATCTTTTTGACCCATCTACTGGAGTAAGGGAAATAAAAATAAAAATAAATAAATGGGACCTAATGAAACTTAAAAATTTTGCACAGCAAAGGAAACCATAAAGAAGACAAAAATACAACCCTCAGAATGGGAGAAATTATTTGCAAATGAAGGAACTGACAAAGGCTTAATGTACAAAATTTACAAGCAGCTTATGCAGCTCAATATCAAAAAAAAACAAAACAATGCAATCCAAAAATGGGCAGAAGACATAGACATTTCTCCAAAGAAGACACACAGATGGCTAACAAACACATGAAACAATGCTTAACATCACTAATTATTAGAGAAATGCAAATCAAAACTACACTGAGATATCGCATCACACCAGTCAAAATGGCCATCAACAGAAAATCTACAAACAGTAAATGTGGAGAGGGTGTGGAGGAAAGGGAACCCTCTTACACTGTTGGTGGGAATGTAAATTGATACAGCCGCTATGGAGAACAGTATGGAGGTTCCTTAAAAGCTAAAAATAGAGCTACCATATGACCCAGCAATCCCACTCCTGGGCATATACCCTGAGAAAACCATAATTCAAAAAGACACATGTACCCCAGTGTTCATTGCAGTACTATTTACAATAGCCAGGACATGGAAGCAACCTAAATGTCCATTGACAGATGAATGGATAAAGAAGATATGGTACATATATTACAATGGACTATTACTAGCTATGAAAAGGAATGAAATTGGGTCATTTGTAAAAACATGGATGGACCTAGAGTCTGTCATACAGAGTGAAGTAAGCCAGAAAGAGAAAAACAAATATCATATGTTAATGCATATATGTGGAACCTGAAAATTTTGTTATTGATGATCTTATTTATAAAGCAGAAATAGAGACACAGACCTAGAAAACAAACATATGGATACCAAGGGGGAAAAGAGGGGGTGGCATGAATTGGGAAAATGGGATTGACATATATGCACTATTGATACTAAATATAAAATAGATAAGTAATGAGAACCTATTTATAGCACAGAGAACTCAGTGCTCTTTGGTGACCTAAATGTGAAGGAAATCCAAAAAAGAGTGGGTATATGTATATGTATAGCTGGTTCTCTTTGCTGTACAGTAGAAACTAACACAACACTGTAAAGCAACTATATTCCAATAAAAAATTTAAAAAAATAAATAAAAGAATATAGAGGAGAATAGAAGAAAAGGGGTGTAACATCCTAATCTTAAAACATGAGGGGTCTAGAGAAAAAAACTATATGTGATAGAACAAAAAATAAATATAATATTGAAGCTTAACTGTTAACTATTAGAAGAATTTAAAAGAATAATTAACTATTTTAGAGATTGGGATGGCATTGGCCATAGTGTAAGCTGAGTCCTCATTACCATAGCAAGAATTTAACAGATAAGTCTAAATTTAATAACTCAACAGACAGAGTGACAAGCCTATTATTTAAAGACAGAGAAGTAACCATAATGAGAGCTGAAAACAAAAAAGAGAAGAGTTAAAAAGGGTTGCCTTTGACAGGACCTTCAAGAAGGCAGAAGGATAAGACATGGAGATCACCTTCCTCACCAAAAATACATCAAAAAATACATCTATATGTGGAAGAACTCATACAGAACACCTACTGAGCACTGGCAGAAGACCTCACACTTCCTAAAAGACAAAAATCTCCCCACCTACCTGGCCATGTGACTGACAGGGTCTTCATGCTCCAGCCAGGTGTCAGGCCTGAGCCTTTGAGGTGGGAGAGCCGAGTTCAGCTCGGCTAAACCGAGACCACCAGAGTGGTCAGGTGGACACTGGACCACCAGAGACCTCCAGCCCAACATAATATCAACTGGTGAGAACTCTCTCAGAGATCTCTGTCTCAATGGTAAGACCCAGCCCCACTCAATGACCGGCAAACTGCTCTGCTGGACACCCCACACAAAATGACTAGCAAAACAGGAACACAACCCCACCCATTAGCAGAGAGGCTGCCTAAAATCATAATAAGTTCAGAGATACCACAAAACACACCACCAGACGTGGTCCTGCCAACCAGAAAGACAAGATACAGCCTCATCCACCAGAACACAGGCACTAGTCCCCTCCACCAGTAAGCCTACATGACCCAGTGAAACAACCATACCCACTGGGAGCCGACACCAAAAACAACAGGAACTACAAAACTGCAGAGTGCAAAATGGAGACCCCAAGCACAGTAAGTTAATCAAAATGAGAAGACAGAGAAATACACAGCAGATGAAGGAGCAAGGCAAAAACCCACGAGACCAAAAAATGAAGAGGAAATAGGCAGTCTACCTGAAAAAGAATTCAGAGTAATGATAGTAAAGATGATCCAAAATTTTGGAAATAGAATGTAGAAAATTAAAATGTTTAACAGGGACATTGAAGAACTAAAAAGCAAAAAACAACAATGAACAACACAATAAATGAAATTAAAAATTCTCTAGAAGGCATCAGTAGGAGAATAACTGAGGCAGAAGAACAGATAAAGTGACCTGGAAGATAAAATAGTGGAAATAACTATCACAGAGCAAAAAAAGAAAAAAGAATGAAAAGAATTGAGAACAATGTCAGAGACCACTGAGACACTGTTAAACGCACCAGCATTAAATTATAGGGGTCCCAGAAGAAGAGGAGGGGAAAAAAAAGGACTGAGAAAATATTTGAAGAAATTATAGTTGAAAACTTCCCTAATATGGGAAAGGAAGTAGTTAATCAAGTCCAGGAAGCACACAGGGTCCCATACAGGATAAATCCAAGGAGAAATACACCAAGACACATAGTAATCAAACTATCCAAAATTAAATACAAAGAAAAAATATTAAAAGCAGCAAGGGAAAAGCAACAATTAATATACAAGGGGATCCCCATAAGGTTAACAGCTGATCTTTCAGCAGAAACTTTGCAAGCCTGAAGGGAAAGGGAAAAAACTACAACGAAGATTACTCTACCCAGCAAGGATCTCACTTAGATTCGAAGGAGAAATTAAAACCTTTACAGACAAGCAAAAGCTAAGAGAATTCAGCACCACCAAACCAGCTTTACAACAAATGCTAAAGGAATTTCTCTAAGCTGGAAACACAAGAGAAGGAAAAGAGCTACAATAACAAACCCAAAACAATTAAGAAAATGGGAATAGGAGCATACATATAGATAATTACTTTAAATGTAAATGGATTAAATACTCCAACCAAAAGACATACACTGGCTGAATGGATATAAAAACAACATATATATGCTGTCTACAAAAGACCCACTTCAGACCTAGGGATACATACAGACTGAAAGTGAAGGGATGGAAAAAGATATTCCATGCAAATGGAAATCAGAAAAAAGCTGGAGTAGCAATTCTCATATCAGAAAAAATAGACTTTAAAATAAAGACTATTACAAGAGACAAAGAAGGGCACTAGATAATGATCAAGGGATCAATCCAAGAAGATATAACAATTATAAATCTTTATGTACCCAACATAGGAGCACCTCAATACATAAGGCAAATGCTAACATCCATAAAAGGGGAAATCGACAGTAACACAGTAATAGTAGGAGACTTTAGGACCCCACTTTCACCAAAGCACAGAACATCCCAAATGAAAATAAATAAGGAAACACAAGCTTTAAAGGACACATTAAACAAGATGTACTTAATTGATCTTTACAGGGCATTCCATCCAGAAACAACAGAATATACTTTCTTCTCAAGTGCTTATGGAACATTCTCCAGGATAGTTCATATCTTGGGTGATAAATCAAGCCTTGGTAAATTTAAGAAAATAGAAATCATATCAAGTATCTTTTCTGACCACAATGCTGTGAGACTAGATATCAATTACAGGAAAGAAACTTTAAAAAATACGAACACATGGAGGCTAAACAATACACTACTAAATAACCAAGAGATCACTGAAGAAATAAAAGAGGAAATAAAAAAATATGTAGAAAAAATCACAATGAAAACATGATGACCGAAAACCTATGGGACACAGAAAAGCTGTTCTAAGAGAGAAGTTTATAGCAATACAATTCTACCCCAAAAAACAAGAAAAATCTCAAATAAACAACCTAACCTTATTACTAAAGCAATCAGAGAAAGAAGAACAAAATAATCCCCAAAGTTAGCAGAAGAAAAGAAATCCAAAAGATCAGATCAGAAATAAATGAAAAAGAAATGAAGGAAACAATAGCCAAGATCAGTAAAACTAAAAACTGGTTCTTTGAGAAGATAAACAAAATTGATAAACGGGTAGCCAGACTCATGAAGAAAAAAAGAAGCTTCAAAGCAACAGAATTAGAATTGAAAAAGGAGAATTAACAACTGAAATTGCAGAAATACAGAGGATTATGAGAGATTACTACAAGCAACTATATGCCAATGAAATGGACAACCTGGAAGTAATGGACAAATTCTTAGAAAAGCACAACCATCTAAGACTGAACCAGGAAGAAATAGAAAATATAAACAGACCAATCACAAGCACTGAAATTGAAACTGTGATTAAAAATCTTCCAACAAACAAATGCCCAGTACCAGATGGCTTCACAGGCGAATTCTACCAAATATTTAGAGAAGAGTTAACACCTATCCTTCTCAAACTCTTCCAAAGTATAGCAGGGGCAGGAACACTCCCATACTCATTCTATAAGGCCACCATCACCTTGATACCAAAACCAGACAAAGATGTCACAGAAAAAGAAAACTACAGTCCAATATCACTTATACACATAAATGCAAAAATCCTCAACAAAATACTAGCAAACAGAAACCAACAGCACATTGAAAGGATTATACACCTTGATCAAGTAGAGTTTATCCCAGGAATGCAAGGATTCGTCAGTATACAGAAATCAATCAATGTGATACACCATATTAACAAATTGAAGGATAATAACCATATGATCATCTCAACAGATGCAGGAAAAGCTTTTGACAAAATTGTACACCCATTTATGACAGAAACCCTCCAGAAAGTAGGCATAGAGGGAACTTACCTCAACATAATAAAGGCCATATATGACAAACCCACAGCCAACATCATTCTCAATGGTGAAAAACAGAAACCATTTCCACTAAGATCAGGAACAAGACAAGGTTGCCCACTCTCACCACTCTTATTCAACATAGATTTGGAAGTTTTAGCCACAGCAATCAGAGAAGAAAAGGAAATAAAAGGAATCCAAATCGGAAAAGAAGAAGTAAAGCTGTCACTCTTTGCAGATGACATGATACTATACATAGAGAATCCTAAAGATGCTACCAGAAAACTACTAGAGCTAATCAATGAATTTGGTAAAGTAGCAGGATACAAAATTAATGCCCAGAAATCTCTGGCATTCCTATACACTAATGATGAAAAATCTGAAAGTGAAATCAAGAAAACACTCCCATTTACCATTGCAACAAAAAGAATAAAATATCTAGGAATAAACCTACCTAAGGAGAAAAAAGACCTGTCTGCAGAAAATTATAAGACACTGATGAAAGAAATTAAAGATGATACAAATATATGGAGAGATATACCATGTTCTTGGATTGGAACAATCAACATTGTGAAAAAGACTCTACTACCCAAAGCAATCTACAGATTCAATGCAATCCTTATCAAACTACCACTGGCATTTTTCACAGAACTAGAACAAAAAATTTCACAATTTGTATGGAAACACAAAAGACCCCGAATAGCCAAAGCAATCTTGAGAACGAAAAACGGAGCTGGAGGAATCAGGCTCCCTGACTTCAGACTATACTACAAAGCTACAGTAATCAACACAGGATGGTACTGGCACAAAAACAGAAATATAGATCAATGGAACAGGATAGAAAGCCCAGAGATAAACCCACGCACATATGGTCACCTTATCTTTGACAAAGGAGGCAGGAATGTACAGTGGAGAAAGGACAGCCTATTCAATAAGTGGTGCTGGGAAAACTGGACAGCTACATGTAAAAGTATGAGATTAGATCACTCCCTAACACCATACACAAAAATAAGCTCAAAATGGATTAAAGACCTCAATGTAAGGCCAGAAACTATCAAACCTTAGAGGAAAACATAGGCAGGACACTCTATGACATAAATCACAGCAAGGTCCTTTTTGACCCACCTCCTAGAGAAATGGAAATAAAAACAAAAGTAAACAAATGGGAGCTAATGAAACTTAAAAGCTTTTGCGCAGAAAAGGAAACCATAAAGAAGACCAAAAGAGAACCCTCAGAATGGGAGAAAATATTTGCAAATGAAGCAACTGACAAAGGATTAATCTCCAAAATTTATAATCAGCTCATGCAGCTTAATAAAAAAAAAAAAAAACAACCCAATCCAAAAATGGGCAGAAGACCTAAATAGACATTTCTCCAAAGAAGATATACAGAGTGCCAACAAACACACGAAAGAATGCTCAACATCACTAATCATTAGAGAAATGCAAATCAAAACTACAATGAGATATCATCTCACACTAGTCAGAATGGCCATCATCAAAAAATCTAGAAACAATAAATGCTGGAGAGGGTGTGGAGAAAAGGGAACCCTCTTACACTGTTGGTGGGAATGTAAGTTGATACAGCCACTGTGGAGAATAGTATGAAGGTTCCTTAAAAAACTACAAATAAAACTACCATATAACTCAGCAATCCCAGTACTGGGCATATACCCTGAGAAAACCATAATTCAAAAAGAGTCATGTACCAAAATGTTCATTGCAGCTCTATTTACAATAGCCCAGAGATGGAAACAACCTAAGTGTCCATCATTGGATGAATGGATAAAGAAGATGTGGCACATATATACAATGAAATATTACTCAGCCATAAAAAGAAACGAAATTGAGCTATTTGTAATGAGGTGGATAGACCTAGAGTCTGTCATACAGAGTGAAGTAAGTCAGAAAGAGAGAGACAAATACCGTATGCTAACACATATATATGGAATTTAAGAAAAAAAAATGTCATGAAAAACCTAGGGGTGAAACAGGAATAAAGACACAGACTTACTAGAGAATGGACTTGAGGCTATGGGGAGGGGGAAGGGTAAACGGTGACAAAGCGAGAGAGAGGCATGGACATATATACACTAACAAACGTAAGGTAGATAGCTAGTGGGAAGCAGCTGCATAGCACAGGGAGATCAGCTCGGTGCTTTGTGACTGCCTGGAGGGGGCGATAGGGAGGGTGGGAGGGAGGGAGACGCAAGCGGGAAGGGATATGTGAACATATGTATATATATAACTGATTCATTTTGTTGTGAAGCTGAAACTAACCTACCATTGTAAAGCAATTATGCTCCAATAAAGATGTTAAAATGAAAAAAAAAAAAAGAAAGAAAATGTGTGCTGCAAACCAAATAGACCTAAAGTATGAATCAAGGTGAGTACAAAAGACCTGTGCTCAGCTAATGCCAAGCAAGTTAGAAAAAGGGGATTATAAATCAGTTCAAGATGATCTGAAATAAAGGAGGGAATTTAAAACCCGATAAAGATCAGAGATCAGGGCCTACAAGGGTAAGACAACTGGTGGGTGGAAGGAAAATATGCCCTGAGGCCCCACACCTGGGACTAATACCAGGAACACCGGATTTTAGGAGGAAACTGGCACTGCTTCCAAACCGCATAGCAGAATTAACCCAAACCTACCTTAGACAGGTCTGGTACAGAGCATGGAAATGATTGAGAAGAGGAAAAGGAAAAGATGGGGGCCATGGAGTCTCAGAAATGCAAGGGCTTCACATGGATAGGCATCTGGATGAGGCATCAGAGGTATCTGCAAAGACTGCAGGAGCCCGGGGAGGCGGAGTCAATGGGGCTGTGCCATTGGGCCAAAAATGAATGGATCACAGTGTCATCAGCAGAGGATGCTCACAGAATGCACAGGGATGGGGCTAGGCCAGCACACTCCCAAATAGCAGCAGGTGGGTGGGTATGCTTATAAAAATGACCAGGCAAATTATAGGAAAAAAGGAGCTCCATATCACATTCCCATCCAACTGTAATGTGAGAAAATTTATCACTGTGATCCACTGTCATTATTATCATTGCTACCTAGGATGAACTACAAAGGTAAATTTTGTCCTTGAGAGAGAAGAAGTCTTCTGTTACAGGCAACAGCATTCAGACAGGCTGAGGATATAGGATTAAGGTGAACTAAGGAATGGAGATTACAAAATGCACCATGGGAAAGTTCAGGCTTATATCTCAATCAAACAACAGGAAAAAAGGAAGTTTTGCTCAGTTTTCCAATGTCTCCTACAAGATGGCAGAAGGAGGATGGTGTTCAGGGGAGACAGAAAGAAGAGCTAGGCCTCATAGTTGGTTACTGGCACACTGACTGTACTTTATTCCTGAGGGTAAGAGAGGAATTCTGACATCATTGGAAAGATTCAGGTGTAGTCTGGGTAGTCTGGGATAGTTTGTGGTGATATAGGTCCCAGCCAGCCTATAACAATCTTTCTAAAATTTTGCTAGCTCAGGCTTCACATTCTACAAAAATTATTCCTGATCTCACAATCTGGTTAAATTTCTATACCAGGAGAGCATATGAGCCTCAAGGGAGGTCTCTGGTAGAGCAAAGCAAATCAGTTAATTCTTTCTTCTAGGGGTAGGGGACACTAATCAGAGTTGACCACCGAAGGCTCTGGACTCCCAGTGTGAAACAACTCTGTAGACACAGAACTCTTCTCCTTTAATGAGAGAATAGAAGATAGCCACGCAGATTTTCCACAAAAGATAGAAGAGACAGGAGGCCTGTAATTACTCTTCCCTGAAGGTGGAATATTTTGATTGTTAAATTATGCTCTCTGGGATATTTTTAAATTTCTCAATTAAAATGCTTTCTTAGCTAACTGTGCCATTCTGGAAGGACATAGAGGTGAGGTCACAAATAAAAAAGACAGACAAGTCTTCTCTGGGATTCATCAGGCGTCATCAGGGAGTCGACTCAAGTGCTAGGCGAATATCCTGTTGCTAAGTAGGCCTTGGCTCCTTCATAATTAAGAAAGGGATATTATGCAGAGTTGATGATCCAGGAGTGTGGCTGGGGCTAGAGCTGTATTTGTTTGTATGACTCAGTACACCAAACATGTCTTAGCTAGACCCATCCAAAAGAAGAAAAAAAATACACACATGCACACCAAGCCCCCCACCACACACATGCACACACACACACACACACACACACACACACACATACTACTCTCAAGAGGCCACCCACAGGCTGTGATGAATTTCCAGGACCCAAACTTGGAATTCAATAAAATGCTCTTTCTTGCTAAAAGCTTGGGATGTGTGAATTGGGCATCACTCTGCTTCCCAGAGTTGTTGAGAGAGGAGGATAACCCCAAGGGCCAAGGATGCTCAGTCATATCTGGAAAAGGTCCAGGCTGGACAGTGAAATAAAAGCTATCTTATTTAGAAATGGTTGCTTCCTAATCAGACTGGGATGCTCCCTAGAGCACTGGAAATATCCAAAATCTTTTGAGGTTCTGGGGAATTGAGAAGTACAAAGGACATCAAAATGATAGAAAAGAGATAGAAAAATAAAATGTCCTTAGATTATTCACAAAAATAATAACAGACAATAATTATGACTTCAAATATTTCAACGGCTTGTGATAGTAGGATGCTGAGTTATATGGCTGAGGTTCAAATCATGGTAGAATGTCCTGGACCCAGAAAACTGAGATTCAGAGATATCTTCAGCACTGGGCTAAGGTCAAGAGTCAAAACACAGAAGAACAGCCAGGATTCTGTTACTTGGAGCTCATAGGAATGTGAAACCAAAAATGGAATCCAAATTATGAGGTCAGTCCAAATTGTAATGGATAGTCAAGGACTAAGTATATTTGTAGGTTGGAAGTAAGTTCCAATTTCCCAGGACAATCCCATTTTATACCTACAATTTCAACTCAGTTTAGCATATGCTTTGGAAATTTCATTTTTAACTGAGTGTTATTTATTAATATTTACATTAAAATAAGTTGGTGTGGATTTGAACTACACTTTATACTTCTAGCTTCTGCGAGGTTCTCACTTATTTATGTATGAGATATGTGGGCACCAAACATAGTTCGCAATTTAACTCATGATTATGTATGAAAAGCAACCAATAATAACCCATATTTTTTCCCAATTTTTTTCTTTTTTTTTGGTTCCCCAAAGAAGATCCTGAGAAAATGATTCACATGCAAGTAGCACATTTGGAGGTGAACGAAAGCACAAGTAGACAAGTAGGGATGAGAAACAAGAAGGGGAAAGCAGAAAATAAATGGCACAGAATCAAACCAGCTACCTAGGAAGGCAACTGAAGCTTAATTGAGCTGGACAAACTCTTGGAGCCAATGTAAAAGGACTGTGTAAAATGATTTTCATAGTGTGAGACAGTTATGATGTTTATACCCTGATTATGATCAGTCATTGGTTGGGGACTTCTTCCAAGGGGCAGGAATTCCCTAACATTTATGAGCTCCACTGTAGGCAGCAAACCAAGCTTTGGTGATTACAAAAACAAAAACAAGAAACTTCAAGGAAAGAAGTGCAGGTAAGTACTAGTGTACACCGAAGTGATAAAGGCAAAGGGTTATGGATTGGCCATATGTATGTATGGCATTTCATGTAGTCCTTCTCTTGCACTATTCATATCCAAATGATATTCATCATGTTTATCTTAATACTACCTGTTTTACATTCCCCTTATCCTGAACCAGAACTTCTGCTAGTCTAGGTTGTTTGACTGTTAGTGTATCCCTGAGATGACTAAATCCTGGTTATACTTTTGTCAGGCCAGGGTTGTTGCAGTGTACAAGTATGGTTCCCACTGGAGATAAAGACACCAATGTATGTCCTAGTGAATCCCTTGACTTCCAGATGTTACCCTCTCTGGTTCCCTTATGTAGCAGCAACCCAATATTCTCATGATAATCAGGGTCAGTTTTCTGGCAATATAGTAGCTTATTATTTGCTTGTTGAGCTATTGGCACCAAGAGCCCAAGTCAACCAAGTAGGAGCTCTGATTTTAGATTAGTGAAACTCTTACCATGTCACCTTGTAGAAGCAGCTACTCCCCGGAAACCAGTAGCTTTAGACCAGCAGACTCTAAAATTGTGGGATCAAGGATCACAAATTAGCCAAGGGAGCCACTAGGAGTGATGGTGAGAGGAACCAGTACTACTTTTACCCTTTGGTATTCAGCACCATAAAATGGCCTTTGGTTCAGTGTATATACCAAATCTTGAAAGATAGTACACCCAACTGTGATACCTTTAAGAGAAAATTCCAACATTCTATCAGTCTACCGGTTTCTGAGTCATATAGTTTCTGATAGGCTCAATGCATCTCATGCCCTTGTAGGTCTCTTGATCAAAGGCAAAGTCAAAATTTGACTTGAGATGGTCAAGCTAGGGCAACTCTCAGCCTTGTTTGCATGTGGCCTACAAGTTAAGAATGTTTCTTTACATTTTTACAGGATTATAAAAACAAAACCAAAGCAGAACATGTGGCAGAGACAATAGATGGCCCAAAAGTTTAAAATATTTACTCTCTGACTCTTTACAAACACGTTTTGCCGACCTCTGAACTGGATCATTAATTGTCAATTTTGGTTTTTTTAAAAAAAGCAGGAAATATCCGTTTCTACTAAATGAAATCTCACATGGGACCCAATCCAAATGAAACAAATAGGGAGAACTGCTCTGGTTGAAGAGCTGAGAGGCTTTAGTGGAGAGCTTAGAACACTGTTCCCTTAGCTTCCCTCTCATTCTTCTCGGTACCTCTCCAGAACCTTGGGCTCCACAAAGTGTGGTTGAAAACATTGAGGTCTTTCAACCCTTCCAGTGTTAACATTCGGATATTGTTTTTTATATTAGCTCACACTGCTAAAGAACACTCTGGCCTCCCAAGAGCTGAATTTTGTTCAGTAATATAGTCCGGTAATTATTAACATATCCCAAGGGCAAGAACAACCACAGAGCTCCAGCAAAGTCACAGAACAGTGAGCAAAGCAATTAGATTTTTGCCCTCCTCCCCCAGGAGTTTCTACTAGCCTCCTGAAAGTGTCAATTTCACCCCTAAAACCAGCCTTGCTAAAGCTGAAACTGCCCGCAGATGGGATACTAACCTTTTGTCAGAGGTAAGCCTGGACAGCAAGGTTCAGCTTTGGTCTGGTCTTTTCAGATTGGGAAGCTTGCTTTTTTAATACAAGAAATAAAGTTGTGCTTATGCTTTTCTGAAGAATTTCAAAACATAGAAATTAAGTCAAATGGGCAATTCTTCCTGGGCTGTTCCTTGCCAAAACCAGAGACAAACATCAAGTCCCCAGTTCAATGGGGCCCTACTTTTTCATTCTAAGGGGATAAGTTGTGCCACCTCTGAGAGTTATGCAAAGGTTTGGTTTGACTGTCTTTCCGGTATATCCTTTGTAGAATGTGCCTCTGAGGTAATGGCCTATATCTCAAAACCAAAATCTGCCCTATGAACAAAAGCCTCTTCTTTCCTGGAACCCAGAAGGGAATGGGGGTGGAACTAATCCTCCTTTCCCATGCCTATTCCATATCCTGGAAATCCTAGTGAGTGAACTCTTGGGAAATCTCCCAAGAGTTCCTCAAATTCCCAAGGGAACTTAGATTTTCATGATTACCTATGGTTCTGACTTCCTGCCTCTCCCAGCTCTCATTCTCTACTCTGCCTCAGGGCATTGTCAAAAATAGTAGAGGAATCAGCCTGCAATTAGTGCAGTCAAACATTGATTTCTCTATTTCTCCTTTCAATTCTATTGACTTACTTTACGCATTTGAAGCTCTACTGTTGGGTGCATACATATTTAGAATTTTTATATTTTCTTGGAAAATCAAACCCTTTATCATTACCTACTGTTTCTTTTTTTTCCTGATAGTATTCCATGCTCTGATTTCTACTTTGCTTGATGTTATTAGTATAGTTATTCCCACTCTGTTTAACTAGTGTCTATTCCAGCTCTTTATTTTCAATGTATTTATGTCTTTATGTTTAAATTGGGTTTCTTTTAGATAACATAGAGTTGGGTCTTGTTTTTTATCCATTCTGACAATCTCTGTATTTTAACTGGTGTATTTTGACTATTTACATTTAATATGATGCCAAAGTGACTGGATTAAATCTACCATATTGTTAGCTCTTTTCTATTTAGTTTATCTGATTTTTTTTCTGTTTTTCTATTTTTATAGCTGCCCTTGGGTTAATGGAGCATTTTTTTATAATTTGATTTTATCTTCTCTCTTGGCTTATTATTTAAACATTTTTACTTAAATTTTTTTCTGTGGTTACTGTAGGGTTTACAGTATACAACTTTAATCAGAGACCACCTTCAAATAATATGTCATTTCATATGTAATTTAAGAAACACAGAATACCTTATATTCCTTCCTTTCATTTTTGCTCTATTAATGTCATAATTTAGTTTTGCATTTGTTATAAACTCATAATACCTTGCCTCTATTTTTCCTTTAGAAAACTTAATTTTGAGAGTGATTAAATATAAGAAGAAATCAATTTCATTTTAACTTTATTTATTCTATTTGCAGGGCTCTTCTTTTCTTTCTGTTGATCCAAGTTTCTGTCTTATAGTGTATGTCTTCTGCCTGCAGAACAACTTCTTTGAACATTTTTTTTCTAGAACATTAAGTCTGCTGGCATCAAATTCTCTCAGTTTTTGTTAGTCTGGATAAGTTCTTATTTCTATATGAAGTCAAAATAGTCTGTAATTCTTATCTTCTTTCTTTGTATAAATATGTATTTTTTCCATTAGCTGTCTTCAAGAACTTCTCTTTGTCTTTGTGTTCAGTGATTTGAATATGATATGAATGACTAAGGGTGTGTATGTGTTTATGTTAGGTACTTATTCTCCTTGGCTATTTCTGAGTTTCTTGGACTTGGAGTTTGGTATCTCTCAGTAATTTTGGAGCATTCTAATTAGAAATGCTGGGTCTGATGGTGCTATGTTCACTCTCAGTACACCATAGGCTTCAGGTTTCTCTAGTGATATCTTGTGTTTAGGGTGTGGGCTATTTGCAAAAGGGTGTATCTCAATGTCTGCTCTACCATCAGTTTTAGGTCTTCTTTTTACACCATGCCTCAGAGAAGGTCTCCACACTTGTGATTCTCTTCCATACTTCTCCCAGCAATGTTCCATTTTTACTTGTTACTTCACACTAGTTAGCCTGGTTGTGGTGGGAGAGGTGTATTCTCTGTACTTCTGACTAAGCCTCAGTCTTTTAGCAGGCACCATATCCCAGGGTCTCAAAGATGTGGTCTCTTCCTCTTCTAGCTATAGCCTGTTCCCCATACTAGCCCTGCTTTCCCTCAGGTTGGGAGTTTTTCCTTTCTATTCCTTTCCCCCAGCTGTGGTGAATTTTCATCAGTGCCCTAAAATGTGTTTTTGTCCTTTCTGCTACACAGTTAGGCTTTTGCTCTATAGTGAGACTGGAGAAAAGGGTCTCAGTAGAGTTCCATGACCCTCCTTCATTGGCTGTTCTTCCCTTGTCCCACATTTATACCTCAAGGGACACTATCATAGGACTCTCACCAATCTTTTCTGAGAGCACCCAGTGGAGTTCATGGAGAAAAACACAAGAAATTGAAGAATCCTCCAGTTTCTGCAGTTCTCCAGAGGCTTTGCAACCTCCCCTTGGTGTCCAGTTGCATCTTTCCTAGCTAACCAACTGCTAATGAGACAGGAAGGAAGAGGGCAGGGCAAAACAATTAAAAGAATGACACAGCTGTTGAGAAAAACAAGATAGGACAAAAACTGGTTAGGACTCCCACTAGGCCCAAGATGGTAGAAGATTTGACTTCCAGTAGATCTTGAGCCTCATTATATGCTCATTGTAATATATTAGCATATGCTAAATGACACACCCACCAGCATCATGACGGTTCCAAGGCTGACCATAAAAGGCCAAAAAGTGGGCAGTGGCCCATTTCCTGTAAATCCCTTCCCCCCTTCCCCAAAATAGTTAAAATATTCCTCCCACTTGTTAACATATGCAATTACTCAGCCCATTAAAAACTAACCACCCCCACAACCCTGGGCTGCTCTCACTTTTTGAGAAGGTCCACCTTCTGCCTATGGAATGTGTATCTCTCTAAATAAACTTGCTTTCACTTTACTTTGGTTCACTCTTGAATTCTTTCCTGTGCAAAGTCAAGGACCGTCACTTGGTGGTCCATCCCAGGGGCTCGTGTGTGTCCCAGGATGTGATATTTTCTTCTCCTGCATCACTAGCATACCTCTATCATGGCTGACATCTGTCTCTTATATTTTGGGGCCAGTTGGTTGGCCTGCAACCTCAGTGCTCCTGTAGTGTCAAGAAAAGTCATGAAATTGTGTTTTTAATTGTAAGATTGAGAGTGATTTCTTTTCAGTTTTATATATCCTCCAGTAAAAAATAGGAAACCAGTACTTTTAATTCTTGTCTATAAATTAATTCTTTGGGGTATAAAATAGTTCCCCCATTTTACAATTAAGGAAATGGGTACAGAAATGTCCTGTGTGTTGGTATACTGGTGGGGGGTGGGGAATGTGAGGAAGCAGATGATAAAGCAGAAGCAGAATAGAAACTTCCAGGTATGTTGTGCCCAAATCCATGTAGGTCTACTTAGCTGAGGAGAAATGATGAGGATGAGGATGATGAGGATGATTAAGGATGATGATATTAGATAAGATATGGAGGTATTAAAATATGTCTTTATTTTCTGCATATTTTATTCTTCACCACACTTTTGCCTTTTCCCTTTTTGGACAATGGCATTCAATGCCTCAAGGACAGAATGCAAACTTTAAAATCATCATATTTTTGGTCTTTGAATTTTAAAAGTGATGACAAAGGATAAGAGAAAGACTTAGAGTAGGCAGAACTGATTTTGTCTGTTCTTGAAATGACATAAAATTAGCCTGGGCTGTGGGGAGGAAAGCTGACTCAGAACTTGAGATGCAAGTTTTCAGAGAAATGGGCCCTTCCCTTGCTTCCCTCATTCAAGCTTCCAAACCAGCCTAGAGGTGCACAGAAACTACAAGTGCCTTGGTGATTTCAAAACTGGTTCCTCTCTTTCTGGGTGGCATCTCGGAAAACAGTGAGACTTTATAGCACCCCTTTGCCCACATCCCAGCAAGGCCCAGGAAAAGTAGAATAGAGAAGGCACAGTGCCTCTGGGTGCATTGGACTGAGGCATATTCCCAGAGTTCCATGCATCCCAGTGAGAAGCTAGAAGCAGTGAAACAATTTCCTGTGCTACCTAGGGAACCACAGAGGCAGGCGCTTACACAAATTCAATGTATTTCCATGGTTCAAAGTAGGTCAGGACAGAGCTGAATTTCTCTTGGGTCCCCAAGGGTGGCAAGGAATCTGAATGGGATGTGGTCATATGGTTTGGAATGACATAGCAGTGACCTGCTTGGATTCATGACTGAAGGCCAGTCACAAATACAATCTTGGTGGATACAAGTGTAGATAGTTAATGACAAAGAACTAATGAGATAACCCCAAATTCCATGCTAAGCACCATACAAGTCCCTAGAAAGCAGATGTACCTTGAAGAAAAGGTGGTTGGATGGGGACTGAATTGACTTGATTTTCTTTTTTGTCAAGTGATAGAATATGTACTCTTAAGAGAAACTGAGTCATATAAAAATAGACAAATTACAGTTTTTGCCACTGATTCTGTTGATCAAGTTTCTTACTTGTTAAGATTTTAATGACATTACTTGTTACACTTCAGCTATGTTCCAAGCATCTAGCTAAGCACATTATTTAATCCTCTCAACAAACCTAAGATGTAGATCTTACTATCATCTCCATTTGAAGGACTTTGGCTTATTGAGGTTAAGCTAGTTGTGCAAGATTTCACAGGTAGTAAGTAGCAAGGCTGGAACTCAACAATAAAAAAGCCCATACATTTTTCCTTTTTTTAAAAAATTGAAGTATAGTTGATTTAAAATATTGTGTTAGTTTCATGTGTACAGTCTAGTGGTTCAGTTATACATATACATATATATTTTTCCAATTTTTTTTATTATAGATTATTACAAGATATCAAACATAGTTCCCTGCACTATACAGTAAATCCTTGCTGTTTATTTTATATATAGCGGTGTGTATCTGTTAGTCCCATACTCCTAATTTATCCCTCCCCCACTCCCCACTTTTCCCTTTGGTAACCATAAGTTTGTTTTCTATGTCTGTTAGCCTGTTTCTGTTTTTTAAATAAGTTTATTTGTACTATTTTTTAGATTCCACATATAAGTGATATCATATAATATTTTTCTTTCTCTGTCTGGCTTACTTCACTCAGTACAAGTGAGATATACACACACACACACACACACACACACACACACACACACACACACACACATATATATATATAATGGAATATTACTTGGCTATAAAAAAGAATAAAATATTTCTATTTGCAGCAACATGGATGGATTATCATACTGAGTAAAGAAAGCCCATACTATTAACCACCAGAACTTTAGAACTTAATAACTATTCAGAGTCAGAGATAGATTTTCTTTTCTTTTCTTTCTGAGCTCAAGAGTATAAAAATGTATTCCCTAAGATAATCATATTCCCTTTATAAAATTGCTCTAGCTTCTCTGGTCTGCTTAGAAACAAAATAATCACTTCAAATAGTATTATTTTGGATAAAATTATTTTGAATTATAAAAAAATGCCTTACAGATGTTTATAATACTCAATATCCTTTAATATCATAGCTAAAGGGTATTTTAGATAATCTAGCTCAGAAGTTCTCTAGCCCAGCAACATCAGCATCATATGAGAAATGGATAGAAATACAAATTCTCAGGCTCATCTCCAGACCTACTGAGTCATAAACTCTGGAAGTGAAACCCATCAATCTGTTTTAACAAGCCCTCCAACTGATTCTGATGTACCGTGAGGTTTGAGAACCACTATTCTAGCTCAATATCATGCACACACCATTTGAGATATTCTGTGCACCAGAATCTATAAGTGTCAAGAAGTGAACTTAGAAAGATTTGTAGGGGCCTCTTTGGGTCTCCTGGACCCAATTTCAATGTGTGGAGGGGCTTCCCCTCACCAACAAGCAATTCTCAGGGCACCAGCTGGGTGTCCTACAATTCAAATCATTCTGACACTTCTTACCTGGAGATAGCATCAGATTCCACAGGTTAGTGTTTATTTCCTCCAAGACTGCTCCACCCACTGGCTTCAGATGCCAGTCGAAGTCCAGGTTGTCACCTGCATTTCTGACTCACTCTTTATAAATCAGAGGTTCCCATGATGCCATCCTTGGGGTTGATTTATTTGCTAGAGCAGCTCATAGAAATCAGAGAAACATCTTACTTGCTAGATTTATTATAAAAGGATTTAACTCAGGAACAGTCAGTTGGAAGAGCTACATAGGGCAAGATACGGGGAAAGGGCCAAAGCTTTTATGTTCTCTCCAAGTGTCACTCTTCCCAAGTCTCCACGTGTTCACCTTGGAAGCTCACCAAAGTGTCCTTTTTGGGTTTTTATGGAGAGTTCATTACATAGGCATGAGAGGTGAAATTGTTGTTCACTGGTAATCGATTCAACCTCCAGCCCTTCTCCCATCTCTGGAAATCAGGGAGTTATAACTGAAAGTTACTACCCTCTAATCACACTGTTAGTTTTCCTGGCAACCAGTCCCCTTCTTGAGGTGGGGTCCAAAAGTTACTTCATTAACAAAAAAAAAGACACCTTCATCCTCTCAACACTTAGAAAATGCCGAGAGTTTTAAGAGTTCTTTGCCAGAAACTAGGATGAAGACCAGAGGGTCCCGATTTATGATTTTCCATTTTAAGATGGTGTGAATCAACAAGCATTTGGTAGAAATTATACTTCGAATTTCAAAATTTGATTTTTTTTCCAGGCCAGCAATACACAGCACTGTACCTTCTCCTGAGGTTGGGCAAGGCAGCAGCCCTGTCACAGGATCACAACAGTAAACAACTGATACATTGACAACCATTCTGTTTTTCACTTTCAGTACAGTATTCAATAAATTACATGAGATATTCAACACTTTATTATAAAATAGGCTTTGTGTTAGATGATTTTGCCCAACGATAGGTTAATGGAAGTGTTCTGAGCACGTTTAAAGTAGTCTTGGGTAAGCTAGGATGTTTGGTAAGTTAGGTAATTAAATGCATTTTTGACTTATCAGGATGGAACCCCTTTGTAAATTGAGGAAGGTCTGTGTATGTTATTATAAATCACAATAACACAGAGCCAGATCAAGTTAGAGGATTTTAGCTTTAACACATACATAAAGGGGGTGGAGATGGGGGGCTTTAAGCAGGGGAAGGCATCATTTGATTGGCATTTTATTATTCATTAGATGTACTTATCCATTCATTCATCCACCAAATATTTATCGAGCACCTATAAAGTGTGAGGTTCTGAGCTACAAACCCGAGATAATCTTTCTCTCAATAAGGTTGGGTGAGTAAGAATAACAGCATTGGAGGCTAATAAGAAGGCTATTGTAATAGGTCAGTGGAAGATGACAAGAGCCTGAAGGGCATGGCAGTGTGGGAGTGGATTGACTGGGAAATTCTTGGAATATTACATGCATTTCCTAAAGTTTTCGTTGGTACCCAATTTTCTATGATAAGGTGGAATAAGATGAAAATGCCCTTTCGACTCCCAATTTAGGCAAATGGGCAGTGTGTAGTGATGTCATTAGCTAGATCAGAATACTGAAGGAGAAACGTATGGGATGGTGAGGTAACCAAATACTATGTGGTATGGGAGTTTCATCCACCCAAGTGCAATGGCATGATCTCTCATGGGTGCAGAAGGTAACCAAAGCCATTGAAAATATTTTTAATGGCTAGAAAAAATTACCTTTACCTTGAAATGGAATACTGACACTTTGAAGCTTCTACTAACTGATCATATTTTCATAAGTAACTCAGAATCAATCTACTTTGCAGGGTCCCTGCCGCTGAATTCCCAAAGAAATGTCTATAAATGAGTGTTTACATATCTAATCCTACTGATTTCTATTCTCATTTGTCTTCACTTCTGAGGGTCTGAAATTTGGCAGTGATTCTCCCCCACCTTAACTCTTCCTTTTTCCATCTAGTTCTTCTTGACAGTCTTAATGATTAAAAAGTGAACATTTATGTGAATCAATAAAGCTTGCCCTTAAGGAACTCTAGAATCATCTTTTTGAAAAGTGAGATATCACCCGCTTCTATAGGGACTTTGCAAACTTCTCTTTTAATCAGGTTTAAAATTAACAAACAAACAAAACCCTATGCTCAACATCATTGAATTGTAGGCTGTTACCTCGTCCTTTGGCTTTATTTATTTGTTTTTTACATCTTTATTGGAGTATAATTGCTTTACAATGGTGTGTTAGATTCTGCTTAATAACAAAATGAATCAGTTATACATATACATATGTTCCCATATCTCTTCCTTCTTGCATCTCCCTCCTCATACCCTCCTATCCCACCCCTCCAGGCGGTCACAAAGCACCGAGCTGATCTCCCTGTGCTATGCGGCTGCTTCCCACTAGCTATCTACCTTACGTTTGGTAGTGTATATATGTCCATGCCTCTCTCTCACTTTGTCACAACTTACCCTTCCGCCTCCCCATATCCTCAAGTCCATTCTCTAGTAGATCTGCGTCTTTATTCCTGTCTTACCCCTAGGTTAATCATGACATTTTTTTTCTTAAATTCCATATATATGTGTAGGTATACGGTATTTGTCTTTTGCTTTCTGACTTACTTCACTCTGTATGACAGACTCTAGGTCTATCCATCTCATTACAAAGAGCTCAATTTTGTTTCTTTTTATGGCTGAGTCATATTCCATTGTATATATGTGCCACATCTTCTTTATCCATTCATCCAATGATGGACACTTACATTGTTTTCATCTCCGGGCTATTGTAAATAGAGCTGCAATGAACATTTTGGTACATGACTCTTTTTGAATTATGGTTTTCTCAGGGTATATGCCCAGTAGTGGGATTGCTGGGTCATATGGTAGTTCTATTTGTAGTTTTTTAAGGAACCTCCATACTGTTCTCCAGAGTGGCTGTACCAATTCACATTCCCACCAGCAGTGCAAGAGTGTTCCCTTTTCTCCACACCCTCTCCAGCATTTATTGTTTCTAGATTTTTTGATGATGGCCATTCTGACTGGTGTGAGATATCTCATTGTAGTTTTGAATTGCATTTCTCTAATGATTAATGATGTTGAGCATTCTTTCATGTGTTTGTTGACAGTCTGTATATCTTCTTTGGAGAAATGTCTGTTTAGGTCTTCTGCCCATTTTTGGATTGGGTTGTTTGTTTTTTTGTTATTGAGCTGCATGAGCTGCTTGTAAATTTTGGAGATTAATCCTTGTCAGTTGCTTCATTTGCAAATATTTTCTCCCATTCTGAGGGTTGTCTTTTGCTCTTGTTTATGGTTTCCTTTGCTGTGCAAAAGCTTCTAAGTTTCATTAGGTTCCATTTGTTTATTATTGATTTTATTTCCATTTCTCTAGGAGGTGGGTCAAAAAGGATCTTGCTGTGATTTATGTCACAATGTTCTGCCTATGTCTTTCTCTAAGAGTTTGATAGTTTCTGGCATTAAATTTAGGTCTTTAATCCATTTTGAGCTTATTTTTTTGTATGGTGATAGGGAGTGTCTTAATCTCATAGTTTTACATGTAGCTGTCAAGTTTTCTCAGCACCACTTATTGAAGAGGCTGTCCTTTCTCCACTGTACATTCCTGCCTCCTTTATCAAAGATAAGGTGACCATATGTGTGTGGGTTTATTTCTGGGCTTTCTATCCTGTTCCATTGATCTATCTTTCTGTTTTCGTGTCGGTACCATACTGTCTTGATTATTGTAGCTTTGTAGTATAGTCTGAAGTCAGGGAGCCTGATTCCTCCAGCTCTGTTTTTCGTTCTCACGATTGCTTTTGCTATTCAGGGTCTTTTGTGTTTCCATACAAATTGTGAAATTTTTTGTTCTAGTTCTGTGAAAAATGCCAGTGGTAGTTTGATAGGGATTGCATTGAATCTGTAGATTGCTCTGGGTAGTAGAGTCATTTTCACGATGTTGATTCTTTCAATCCAAGAACATGGTATGTCTCTCCATCTATTTGTATCATCTTTCATTTCTTTCATCAGTGTCATATAGTTTTCTGCAAACAGGTCTTTTTTATCCTTAGGTAGGTTTATTCCTAGATATTTTATTCTTTTTATTGCAGTGGTAAATGGGAGTGTTTTCTTGATTTCACTTTCAGATTTTTCATCATTAGTGTATAGGAATGCCAGAGATTTCTGGGCATTAATTTTGTATCCTGCTATTTTACCAAATTTATTGATTAGCTCAAGTAGTTTACTGGTAGCATCTCTAGGTTTTCTATGTATAGTATCATGCCATCTGAAAACAGTGACAGCTTTACTTCTTCTTTTCTGATTTGGATTCCTTTTATTTCCTTTTCTTCTCTGATTGCTGTGGCTAAAACTTACAAAACTATGTTGAATAAAAGTGGTGAAAGTAGGCAACCTTGTCTTGTTCCTGATCTTAGTGGAAATGCTTTAAGTTTTACAACCTTGAGGACGATGTTTTCTGTGGGTTTGTCATATATGGCCTTTATTATGTTCAGGAAAGTTCCCTCTATGCCTACTTTCTGCAGGGTTTTTATCATAAATGGGTATTGAATTTTGTCAAAAGCTTTCTCTGCATCTATTGAGATGATCATATGGTTTTTCTCCTTCAATTTCTTAATATGGTTTATCACATTGATAGATTTGTGTATATTGAAGAATCCTTGCATTTCTGGAATAAACCCCACTTGGTCATGGTGTATGATCCTTTTAATGTGCTGTTGGATTCTGTTTGCTAGTATTTTGTTGAGGATTTTTGCATCTATGTTCATCAGTGATATTGGCCTGTAGTTTTCTTTCTTTGTGACATCCTTGTCTGGTTTTGGTATCACGGTGATGGTGGCCTCGTCGAAGGAATTTGGGAGTGTTCCTCCCTCTGCTATATTTTGGAAGAGTTTGAGAAGGATAGGTGTTAGCTCTTCTCTAAATGTTTGATAGAATTCGCCTGTGAAGCCATCTGGTCCTGGGCTTTTGTTTGTTGCAAGATTTTTAATCACAGTTTCAATTTCACTGCTTGTGACTGGAGTGTTCATATTTTCTATTTATTCCTGATTCAGTCTTGGCAGTTTGTGCATTTCTAAGAATTTGTCCATTTCTTCCAGATTGTCCATTTTATTGGCATAGAGTTGCTTGTAGTAATCTCTCATGATCTTTTTTATTTCTGCAGTGTCAGTTGTTACTTATCCTTTTTCATTTCTAAATCTATTGAGTTGAGTCTCCTGCTTTTGTTTCTTGATGAGTCTAGCTAATGGTTTATCAATTTTGTTTATCTTCTCAAGGAACCAGCTTTTAGTTTTATGATCTTTGCTATTGTTTCCTTCATTTCTTTTTTCATTTATTTCTGATCTGATCTTTATGATTTCTTTCCTTCTGCTAACATTGGTTTTTTGTTGTTGTTCTTCTTCTTTCTCTAATTTATTTAGGTGCAAGGTTAGGTTGTTTATTTGAGATGTTTCCTGTTTCTTAAGTTAGGATTGTATTGCTATAAATTGTTCTCTTAGAAATGCTTTTGTTGCATCCCATAGGTTTTGCATCATTGTGTCTCCATTGTCATTTGTTTTTAGGTATTTTTGATTTCCTCTTTGATTTCTTCTGTGATCACTTCGTTATTAAATACTGTATTGTTTAGCTTCCATGTGTTTGTATATTTTACAGATCTTTTCCTGTAATTGATATCTAGTCTCATAACGTGTGGCCGGAAAAGATACTTGATACAATTTCAAATTTTTTAAAATTTACCAAGGCTTGATTTGTGACCCAAGATATGATCTATCCTGGAGAATGTTCCATGAGCACTTGAGAAAACTTTGTATTCTGTTTGTTCTTTTTTTAACATCTTAATTGGGGTATAATTGCTTTACAATGGTGTGTTAGTTTCTGCTTTATAACAAAGTGAATCAGTTATACATATACATATATCCCCATATCTCTTCCCTCTTGCATCTCCCTCCCTCCCACCCTCTCTATCTGACCCCTCCAGGCGGTCACAAAGCACTGAGCCGATAACCCTGTGCCATGCGGCTGCTTCCCACTAGCTATCTACCTTACGTTTGGTAGTGTATATATGTCCATGCCACTCCCTTGCCCTGTCACAGCTCACCCTTCCCCCTCCCCATATCCTCAAGTCCTTTCTCCAGTAGGTCTGTCTCTTTATTCCTGTCTTACCCCTAGGTTTTTCATGACATTTTTTCCCCCTTATATTCCATATATATGTGTTAGCATATGGTATTTGTCTTTCGCTTTCTGACTTACTTCACTCTGTATGACAGACTCTAGATCTATCCACCTTATTACAAATAGCTCAATTTTGTTTCTTTTTATGGCTGAGTCATATTCCATTGTATATATGTGCCACATCTTCTTTATCCATTCATCCGATGATGGGCACTTAGGTTGTTTCCATCTCCGGGCTATTGTAAATAGAGCTGCAATGAACATTTTGATACATGACTCTTTTTGAATTTTGGTTTTCTCAGGGTATATGCCCAGTAGTGAGATTGCTGGGTCATATGGTAGTTCTATTTGCATATTTTTAAGGAACCTCCATACTGTTCTCCATAGTGGCTGAACCAATTCACATTCCCACCAGCAGTGCAAGAGTGTTCCCTTTTCTCCACACCCTCTCCAGCATTTATTGTTTCTAGATTTTTTGATGATGGCCATTCTGACCGGTATCAGATGATATCTCATTGTAGTTTTGATTTGCATCTCTCTAATGTAATGATGTTGAGCATTCTTTCATTTGTTTTTGGCAGTCTGTATATCTTCTTTGGAGAAATGTCTATTTAGGTCTTCTGCTCATTTTTGGACTGGGTTGTTTGATTTTTGTTATTGAGCTGCATGAGCTGTTGTAAATTTTGGGAATGAATCCTTTGTCAGTTGCTTCACTGGCAAATATTTTCTCCCATTCTGAGGGTTGTCTTTTGGTCTTCTTTATGGTTTCTTTTGCTGTGCAAAAGCTTTGAAGTTTCATTAGGTTCCATTTGTTTATTTTTGTTTTTATTTCCATTTCTCTAGGAGGTGGGTCAAAAAGGATCTTGCTGTGATTTATGTCATAGAATGTTCTGCCTATGTTTTCCTCTAAGAGTTTGATAGTGTCTGACCTTACATTTAGGTCTTTAATCCATTTTAAGCTTATTTTTGTGTATGGTGATAGGGAGTGATCTAATCTCATACTTTTACATGTACCTGTCCAGTTTTCAAAGCACCACTTATTGAAGAGGCTGTCCCTTCTCCACTGTACATTCCTGCCACCTTTATCAAAGATAAGGTGTCCATATGTCCGTGGGTTTATCTCTGGGCTTTCTATCCTGTTCCATTGATCTATCTTTCTGTTTTTGTGCCAGTACCATACTGTCTTGAGTACTGTAGCTTTGTAGTATAGTCTGAAGTCAGGAAGCCTGATTCCTCCAGCTCCGTTTTTCATTCTCAAGATTGCTTTGGCTATTCGGGGTCTTTTGTGTTTCCATACAAATTGTGAAATTTTTTGTTCTAGTTCTGTGAAAAATGCCAGTGATAGTTTGATAGGGATTGCATTGAATATATAGATTGCTTTGGGTAGTAGAGTCATTTTCACAAAGTTGATTCTTCCAATCCAAGAACATGGTATGTATCTCCATCTATTTGTATCATCTTTAATTTCTTTCATCAGTGTCTTATAATTTTCTGCATACAGGTCTTTTGTCTCCTTAGGTAGGTTTATTACTAGATATATTATTCTTTTTGTTGCAATGGTAAATGGGAGTGTTTTCTTGATTTCACTTTGAGATTTTTCATCATTAGTATATAGGAATGCCAGAGATTTCTGTGCATTATTTTTTTTATCCTGCTACCTTACTAAATTCATTGATTAACTCTAGTAGTTTTCTGGTAGCATCTTTAGGATTCTCTATGTATAGTATCATGTCATCTACAAACAGTGACAGCTTTACTTCTTCTTTTCTGATTTGGATTCCTTTTATTTCCTTTTCTTCTCTGATTGCTATGACTAAAACTTTCAAAACTATGTTGAATAAGAGTGGTGAGAGTGGGCAACCTTGTCTTGTTCCTGATCTTAGTGGAAATGCTTTCAGTTTTTCACCATTGAGGATGATATTGGCTGTGGGCTTGTCATATATGGCCTTTATTATGTTCAGGAAAGTTCCCTCTATGCCTAATTTCTGCATGGTTTTTATCATAAACGGGTGTTGAATTTTGTCAAAAGCTTTCTCTGCATCTATTGAGAAGATCATATGGTTTTTCTCCTTCAATTTCTTAATATGGTTTATCACATTGATAGATTTGCGTATATTGAAGAATCCTTGCATTCCTGGAATAAACCCCACTTGATCATGGTGTATGATCCTTTTAATGTGCTGTTGGATTCTGTTTGCTTGTATTTTGTTGAGGATTTTTGCATCTATGTTCATCAGTGATATTGGCCTGTAGATTTCTTTCTTTGTGACATCCTTGTCTGGTTTTGGTATCAAGGTAATGGTGGCCTCATAGAAGGAGTTTGGGAGTGTTCCTCCCTCTGCTATTTTTTGGAAGAGTTTGAGGATAGGTGTTAGCTCTTCTCTAAATGTTTGATAGAATTCGCCTGTGAAGCCATCTGGTCCGGGGCTTTTGTTTGTTGCAAGATTTTTAATCACAGTTTCAATATCAGTGCTTGTGATTGGTCTGTTCATATTTTCTATTTCTTCCTGATTCTGCCTTGGCAGTTTGTGCATTTCTAAGAATTTGTCCATTTCTTCCAGATTGTCCATTTTATTGGCATAGAGTTGCTTGTAGTAATCTCTCATGATCTTTTTTATTTCTGCAGTGTCAGTTGTTACTTATCCTTTTTCATTTCTAATTCTATTGATTTGAGTCTTCTCCCTTTTTTTCTTGATGAGTCTGGCTAATGGTTTATCTATTTTGTTTATCTTCTCAAAGAACAAGCTTTTAGTTTTATTGATCTTTGCTATTGTTTCCTTCATTTCTTTTTCATTTATTTCTGATCTGATTTTTATGATTTCTTTCCTTCTGCTAACTTTGGGTTTTTTTCTTTCTTCTTTCTCTAATTGCTTGAGGTGCAAGGTTAGGTTGTTTATTCGAGATGTTTCCTGCTTCTTAAGGTGGGCTTGTATTGCTATAATCTTCCCCCTTAGAACTGCTTTTGCTGCATCCCATAGGTTTTGGGTCATTGTGTCTCCATTGTCATTTGTTTCTAGGTATTTTTTGATTTCCTCTTTGATTTCTTCAGTGATCACTTGGTTATTAAGTAGTGTATTGTTTAGCCTCCATGTGTTTGTATTTTTTACAGATCTTTTCCTGTAATTGATATCTAGTCTCATGGCATTTTTGTCGGAAAAGATACTTGATACAATTTCAGTTTTCTTAAATTTACCAAGGCTTGATTTGTGACCCAAGATATGATCTATCCTGGAGAATGTTCCATGAGCATTTGAGAAAAATGTGTATTCTATTGTTTTTGGATGGAGTGTCCTATAAATATCAATTAAGTCCATCTTGTTTAATGTATCATTTAAAGCTTGTGTTTCCTTATTTATTTTCATTTTGGATGATCTGTCTATTGGTGAAAGTGGGGTGTTGAAGTCCCCTACTATGAATGTGTTACTGTCGATTTCCCTTTTTATGGCTGTTAGTTTTTGCCTTATATCTTGAGGTGCTCCTATGTTAGGTGCATAAATATTTACAATTGTTATATCTTCTTCTTGGATCGATCCCTTGATCATTATGTAATGTCCTTCTGTGTCTCCTCTAATTTTCTTTATTGTAAAGTCTATTTTGTCTGATATGAGAATTGCTACTCCAGCTTTCTTTTGGTTTCCATTTTCATGGAATATCTTTTTCCATCCCCTCACTTTCAGTCTGTATGTGTCTCTAGGTCTGAAGTGGGTCTCTTGTAGACCGCATATATATGGGTCTTGTTTTTCTATCCATTCACCCAGTCTCTGTCTTTTGTTGGGAGCAGTTAATCCATTTACATTTAAGCTAATTATCAATATGTATGTTCCTATTCCCATTTTATTAACTGTTTTGGGTTTGTTATTATAGATCTTTTCCTTCTCTTGTGTTTCTTGCCTAGAGAAGGTCCTTTAGCCTTTGTTGTCAAGCTAGTTTGGTGGTGCTGAACTCTCTCCAGCTTTTGCTTGTCTGTTAAGGTTTTAATTTCTCCATCAAATCTGAATGAGATCCTTGCTGGGTAGAGGAATCTTCGGTGTAGGTTTTTTCTCCTTTATCACTTTAAATATGTCCTGCCAGTCCCTTCTGGCTTGCGGAGTTTCTGCTGAAAGATCAGCTGTTAACCTTATGGGGATTCACTTGTGTGTTATATTTTGTTTTTGCCTTGCTGCTTTTAATATGTTTTCTTTATATTTAATTTTTGACAGTTTGATTAATATGTGTCTTGGCGTGTTTCTCCTTGGATTTATTCTGTATGGGACTCTCTGTGCTTCCTGGACTTGATTAACTATTTCCTTTCCCATATTAGGGAAATTTTCAACTATAATCTCTTCAAATATTTTCTCAGTCCCTTTCTTTTTCTCTTCTTTTTCTACAACCCTTATAATTCGAATGTTGGTGTATTTAATGTATTCCCAGAGGTCTCTGAGACTGTCCTCAGTTCTTTTCATTCCTTTTCCTTTATTTTGCTCTGCAGTAGTTATTTCCACTTTTTATATTCCAGGTCACTTATCTGTTCTTCTGCCTCCGTTATTCTGTTATTGATCCCTTCTAGAGTACTTTTCATTTCATTTATTTTGTTGTTCATCATTGTTTGTTTTTTCTTTAGTTCTTCTAGGTCCTTGTTAAAAGTTTCTTGCATTTTGTGTATTCTATTTTGCAGATTTTGGATCATCTTTACTATCATTATTCTGAATTCTTTTTTAGATAGACTGCCTATTTCCTCTTCATTTGTTAGGTCTGGTGGGTTTTTATCTTGCTGCTTCATCTGCTGTGTGTTTTTCTCTCTTCTCATTTTGCTTATCTTATTGTGTTTGGGGTCTCCTATTTGCAGGCTGCAGGTTCGTAGTTTCCATTGTTTCTGGTGTCTGTCCCCAGTGGCTAAGGTTGGTTCAGTGGGTTGTGTTGGCTTCCTGGTGGAGGCGACTAGTACCTGTGTTCTGGTGGGTGAGGCTGGATCTTGTCTTTCGGGTGGGCAGGTCCATTTCTGTTGGTGTGTTTTGGGGTGTCTGTGGACTTATTATGATTTTGTGCAGTCTCTCTGTTACTGGGTGGGGTTGTGTTCCTGTCTTGCTAGTTGTTTGGCATAGGGTGTGCAGCACTGTAGCTTGCTGGTCCTTGAGTGAAGCTGGGTGTTTGTGTTGAGATGGAGATCTCTGGGAGATTTTCGCCATTTAATATTATGTGTAGCTGGGAGGTCTCTTGTTGACCAGTGTCCTGAAGTTGGCTCTCCCACCTCAGAGGCTCAGCACTGACTCCTGGCTGGAGCACCAAGAGCCTTTCATCCACATGGCTCAGAAAAAAAGGGAGAAAAAGTAGAATGAAAGAAAAAAAGAAAGAAAGAAAGAAAGAAGATAAAAGAAAATAAAGTAAAATAAAATAAAGTTATTAAAATAAAAAAATAATTATTAAGAAAAAAATATTTTTAAAAAGTAAAAAAAACAAAAAAACAAAAAAAGGAAAGATAGAACCGTAGGAGAAACGGTGAAAGCAAACCTATACAGACAAAATCTCGCACAGAAGCATAGACATACACACTCACAAAAAGAGGAAAAGAGGAAAAAATCATAAATCTTGCTCTCAAAGTCCACCTCCTCAATTTGGGCTGATTCTTTGTCCATTCATGTATTCCACAGATGCAGGGTACATCAAGTTGATTGTGGAGGTTTAATCCGCTGCTTCTGAGGCTGCTGGGAGAGATTTCCCTTTCTCTTCTTTGTTCGCACAGCTGCCGCGATTCAGTTTTGGATTTGGCCCCACCTCTGAGTGTAGGTCGCCGGAGGGCGTCTCTTCTTTGCTCAGACAGGACGGGGATAAAGGAGCAGCTGATTCGGGGGCTCTGGCTCACTCAGGCTGGGCGGGGGGAGGGGTATGCAGTGCGGGGCGAGTCTGCAGCGGCAGAAGCCGGCGTGACATTGCACCAGCCTGAGGCGCACCGTGCGTCCTCCTGGGGAAGTTGTCCCTGGATCCCGGGACCCTGGCAGTGGCGGGCTGCACAGGCTTCCCAGAAGTGAGGTGTGGATAGTGACCTGTGCTCGCACACAGGCTTCTTGGTGGCGGCAGCAGCAGCCTTAGCGTCTCATGCCTGTCTCTGTGGTCCATGCTGATCGCCACAGCTCGCGCCCATCTCTGGAGTTCCTTTAAGCAGCACTCTTAATCCCCTCTCCTCGCACACCAAGAAACAAAAAGGGAAGAAAAAGTCTCTTGCCTCTTTGGCAGGTCCAGACTTTTCCCCAGGCTCCCTCCCGGATACCTGTGGTGCCCTAACCCCCTGCAGGCTGTGTTCACGCTGGCAACCCCAGTCCTCTCCCTGCGCTGCGACCGAAGCCCGAACCTCAGCTCCCAGCCCCGCCCGCCCCGGCGGGTGAGCAGACAAGCCTCTCAGGCTGGTGAGTGCTGGTCGGCACTGATTCTCTGTGTGGGAATCTCTCCGCTTTGCCCTCCACATCCCTGTTGCTGTGGTCTCCTCCATGACTCCGAAGCTCCTCTCCTCCGCCACCTGCAGTCTCCGCCCACGAAGGGGCTCCTAGTGTGTGGAAACCTTTCCTCCTTCACAGCTCCCTCCCACTGGTGCACGTCCCAACCCTATTCTTTTGTCTCTGTTTATTCTTTTTTCTTTTGCCCTACCCAGGTACGTGGTGAGTTTCTTGCCTTTTGGGAGGTCTGAGGTCTTCTGCCAGCATTCAGTAGGGGTTCTGTAGGAGTTGTTCCACGTGTAGATGTATTTCTGATGTATCTGTGGGGAGGAAGGTGATCTCCGCATCTTACTCTTCTGCCATCTTCTCCCCTCCCTCCTTTGGCTTTTTAACATGCACTTCTCTTAGGTTTGTATTCACAACAAGAAGTCTGTGTCTGACTGACTCAGAAATATCATTATCACAATTTTTTTCTTTCAAAGCAGTACAGTGCAGACCTCAAGGCACCAATTATCCTTCTATCCCTCACATTATTTTTACTGTACGCCTCATCCCTCAGCTAGAGTAAAATCAACAGTTAAAGGTCTGCCCTTCACTTTCTCTCAGGTTTATGGGTTGTTCAACTTTAAAGGTCAATTTTTTGCTGCCTCACTTTGTTTTTGGGAAAGCTAGTGATACTATTGAATAGAACTCCCATCTGAAAACCACCTATTCCTCATACTTTTTTCTTGTTTTTAAAACAAGTGTTATTTGCTGAGATTAATATTGACACATACTCATAGGAGAAAATGTGCAAATTGAAGGGTAAAGGAAAATGTCGAGATTGCCCATAACCCCACCACAAAGAAAAACAACCACATCTTCTTGCATTTTATTGAATTTCTTCTAAATCATATATTCTTACAGTTAAGACCAGTTACCTTTCTATTTCCAGCTTTTTATATGACACTGTATTTTTACATGTCCCTTAAAATTATTTTTCAATATTATTTTTAATAGCCGAAAAATAATCCATCATATGAATATGTCAAATTTTATCTTAACAGTTCCCGAATTTCTGGTTATTTATTTAGTTTCCAGTGTTTTAGATGTAACAAATAATGCTGCAGCAAATAATGCTTCAATAATGTCTACATTTTGGATGAGAAAATTCAGATTCCCAGGTATGGAATTTCTGATCTGAAGGAAATACACTTTTTAAAACATAGAGCAATTTCTCTCCCTCTTTTCTATGCATTTTTACTAAGTTGAGATCATACTACACATATGTACCTCTTTTGCTTTTTTTATTTCACATTATACTTATATTACTTATAAGTTCCCCAAATGTGGGACATTCCACTTTTTTTTTAACATCTTTATTGGAGTATATTTGCTTTACAAAGGTGTGTTAGTTTCTGCTTTATAACAAAGTGAATCAGCTGTACATATACATATATCCCCATATCTCTTCACTTTTGCATCTCCCTCCCTCCCACCCTCCCTATCCCACCCCTGTAGGTGGTCACAAAGCATAGAGCTGATCTCCTTGTTCTATGTGACTGCTTCCCACTAGCTATCGGTTTTACCACTTTTGATGATACTTTAATGAAAACCTTTGAGCATAAATTTTGTTACATCCTTATTATTTCCATAAGACAAAAACAACAGAGGTGGAATAATTTAGTAAAAGGGTCTGAATGAGAGAGAGCGAGAAAGAGAGAGGTGGTTTTATTACATTCTCATTGCTCTGTCTTTAGTTTCCGTAATCACTAAAAAAATTGGACATTTTTTCATGAGTTTTTGGTGTATCATTTCCCAGTCTGACTCTACTTTTACTTTAATTAAGATATGGTTCCTGGGGCTTCCCTGGTGGCGCAGTGGTTGGGAGTCTGCCTGCCGATGCAGGGGACGCGGGTTCGTGCCCTGGTCCGGGAGGATTCCACATGTCGCGGAGCGGCTGGGCCCGTGAGCCATGGCCGCTGAGCCTGCGCGTCCAGAGCCTGTGCTCCATGGCGGGAGAGGCCACAGCAGTGAGAGGCCCGCATACTGAAAAAAAAAAAAAAAGATATGGTTCCTGGATGTCAGAACACATAGAACATTCATATTATTTTTTAACAGCTGTGTAGTTAACCCTTTGTATGACTATACTATAGTTGATTTAACCATGCATCTACAGGTTGACATTTGTTTCCAGTTTTTGATATTTCAAGTAATGCTGCAATGAAATCTGTATATGTATGGCATATGTATTTTTTTACATTCCTGATTATGACTCCTGCCTATATATTTTTTTTGTGGTTTGTTGTTATTCTACATTGATTTGTAAGAGCTCTCAGATACACACACACAAACACACACAGACACACACACACGCTTCCCACTCCGTTCCTTTTTTAAAAAAAGTATTTGTTTATAATATGTTTCACTGGATAAATGTTTAAACTTCTATGCAGTCAAATCTGTCGGTTTTTCCATTTAAGGCTTTTAGTTTTGAATCATGCTTGGCAAAGATTTCCCCTTTTCAGGATTATATTACTATTCTCCAGTACTTTATCCTAGCACATTTATAGATCTAATTTTATATGTACATATTTGGAATATATATTTGTGCATACATAAAATAGAGATCTAACTTTATTCTCCTCCAAGTGGTTAGCCAATTATCTCCACATAATTTATTGAATAATACATCCTTCTCTCACTGTTTATTATGCCTATATTTGCATATACACTTGGACTTTTTATTGGGCTCTCTTTTCTTATCCACTAATCTATTTGTCTATTCTTCATACTTCTTTAAATTATATAAGCTATACAGTCATTTATAATCTGATTAGGCAAGTCTTGATGTTTAAATATTCTGTTTCAAAATGGTTTGCCTAGATCCATCAAGGAGTGCTAAAATTAGTAAGCCAAATTTAAGCAGAAATAGAATATTTGCATAGTCTCAAAGTATCTCCTCCCAAATATTTAGTAATTGAAGGAGGCAAATAATAAATTTATAGTGGAGAATCCTGGCAGATAGCACTTACCCAAGTGATCAAATTTCACATCACCAATAATACATGTCAACCTCACATACCCCAATATGACACACAGAGAAGTGCAAATCACCTCTGAATCATCCTTCCCATTAATGCATAATCTCAATCTAATCATGGAAAACATCAGACAAACCCAAATTAAGGAACATTCTAAAGAATAACTAACCAGTAGTCTACAAAAGTGTCAAGGTCACAAAAGATAAGGAAAGACTTAGGAACTGTCATATATTGGAAGAAACTAAAGACACATGCACATAAATGCAATGTGGGGTCCTGAAAGAACCAAAGGTTGTTAGTGGAAAAACTGGTGAAATCTGAATACATTCTGAAAATTTAGTTAATAATATTATAGCATGGTTAATTTCTTAGTTTTGGTAACTGTTCTATGGCTATATAAGATGTTAATGTAAGAGGAAACTGGATATGAAGGCTATAAAGGAAAAACACCACTAGTTTTGCAACTCTTTTGTAAGCTTAAAATTATCTCAAAATGAAAAAAAAATTTTCTCATCTATTTTAATGCGTGTATTCTATCCAGTGAAATTTTACTATCCTTTGTCAAGCTCCCCTCTCACTAATGCAAAGTAAAAACTTAGGCCTTAACATTCTCACTGTGATTGTGTTGAATGTGTATGCTAATTTAGGAATATTTGGCATCTTTACAGTGTTTAAGCTTCTATTCAGAAGAAGCATATTTATTTTTCAGATTTTATTTTATGTTCATAATACTATTGTATGCTTCTTTTTAATTTACTTATATAAGTTTTGCTGTAATTTTAAGTTGAATAACAGTAGAGAGTGTAGGTATTTCTGTATTATTTCTGACTTTAATGAGAATTCTTATAGCTTTAAACCACTAAATAAGTTTATTATTTATTTCTGATTATACATTATCTTCGTAAGAGGTTTCTTTCTATTTACCTAGAGATGTAACAGGAGTTAATACCAAATTTTATTTTAAAAATTCAGCTTTTATTGGATAGGATCACAGTCTTCATTTTTCTCTTTCTTTTTTTAATATAACAAATTATGAGACCAGATTTTCTTTTCTTTCTTTTTTTTTAGTCACGCCTTGTGTCTTGTGGGATCTCAGTTCCCCAACCAGAGATTGAACCCGGGCCATGGTAGTGAAAACCTAGCATCCTAACCACTAGACCACAAGGGAACTCCCCACATTTTGTAATGTTGAGCCAACCTTGCACCTCTGGGGTAAAGCATCGTTAATCAACTTAATCACAGTGTTCTGTTCGTTTCACATTTTATTTAGGATCTAGGGAACTTTGTTTATATGTGATAGATATGTGTTAGTACTTGCTTTTAAAAACTTGCTCTTGAATAAAACTGTCGGTTTCTTGAGGGCAAGAATAATATTTGGCAAACAGACTCTAGAAAAATATTTTGTTAAATATTGAAGAGTCTCCCAGTTTGTTACAGATGTGGGAATTGGGGGCATTTGCTGAGTTATTGAATGGGTGTTGGTTCCAGAGACTTTCTCTCTTCCCAAAACATAATCTTCAAATTTTTAGGGATTCTGTCTTTCAGAGGTCTCAAACTCAGCCTATGAAATAAATTTGTCTTGTCAATATGTTACATGGCCACACGGTGTTTTGAAAATGTTTGATTTAACTGCTAACATTTAAAAATAAGAAGATCTGGGCTTCCCTGGTGGTGCAGTGGTTGGGAGTCCGCCTGCCGATGCAGGGGACGCGGGTTCGTGCCCCAGTCCAGGAGGACCCCACGTGCCGCAGAGCAGCTGGGCCCGTGAGCCATGGCCGCTGGGCCTGTGCGTCCGGAGCCTGTGCTCCACGGCGGGAGAGGCCACAACAGTGAGAGGCCCGCGTACAGCAATAAATAAATAAATAAATAAATAAATAAATAAATAAAAATAAGAAGATCTTACAAATAAATCTAAATCTCTGGTTTCTCTTGAAAAATCATAGTTATAGAATGTAAAATTACTGGACTCCTATTATTCAAGAAATTGTAGCCCAGCTGAAAAATCTAAGTGTCATGCACAGGGACACTTAGTCGTACCTGTCAGTGGTAAAGGTTTGCAGAAGAAAGGGATTGTCCTGGACAGGAGAGGTGAGACAAAATTTCGTAGAGGAGGTCAAATTATGTAATCAACAGTGGGCATGAATAGAACCTCATGAATAAATAACTTCTTCGTCATATGGCTGAAAAAAGCAACACACCCTAGATGAGGTACAGATGAGACATTTGCTGATTTATAAAATTTGTGATTAAATGGACTTTAATGTATTGAATAACAGTGAAATGCTTAAGTTAGTCTTGATTTTGGCTTTAAATATTTTTAAGCCACAGGATATCCAACGGGTTGACTCTTGTTCTCACGCAGCTGTACCCAAAAAGGCATACAAGACTAAGACTGGAAAGGGCTTTTGAGGTCACTTATTCTAATTCCTTCCCATTTTACAGATGAAGAAACTGACAGTCAGAATGGTGGAATGATGTAAGTTCACACAGTTTGTATGTGATAGAATAAGGCTCGTGATTTTATTGCTAACCAGTCATTATCCATTCCAATGACATCATTGCTGCTCTACAATGGGGATGGAGTAAGTAGATTTCTAAGGTCCCTTCCATTCTAAGACGTGGAAGGAGAAAGCCAACCAAAATTGATAGCTCAAGCCTTTATTAAAATTTTCGATATGGGAACAACTCAAGATGACTATTCCGCAGAATACCAGTGGTTTGAAGAGTTTATAAGGAAATCAGGGAAGGTCAGTGAGTGTTCATATTTGTTCCAAGAATTTTTCACTGAGGAAAATAAGATTGTCCTGCTCTTGGGACAAGATGTAGGGATGGCAAGACTAGGGCTGAAGTTTAATAGTTCTTGTGGGTCAGTTTGGGTTTAGTGAGCAGGGAGCTAGGTAGAAATGTTCAGTCCTTCAGTATTTTTTTACAATGATAAGAAGCACTCAGGACTGTGTTATATTATGTACTTATTTATGTATTTTCTCTTTCCCCTACTAGAATGCACATCAGCAAGGGTGGAATGTATTTGTTTCCTAGGACTTCTGCCACAAATTACCACAAACTTGTGGCTTAAAACAACAGAAATTTTTCCTCATCATTCTGGAGGTCAGAAGTTGTAATCAAGGTGTCAGCAGGGTTGACTCCTTCTGAAGGCTTTGGGAGAGAATCTGGTCCATAGTGGCTACCAGCAGCCCTTGGTGTTCCTGGCTTATGGACACATCACTCCAACCTCTGCCTCCATCTTCGCAGTTCTCTCTTCTCCCTGTGTGTTTGTGTGTCCCTTTCTGTCCCTTATGAGGACACTCTCATTGGATTTAGAACCCACCCTAATCTAGTATGGTCACATCTTGATCCTTACCTTAATTACAACTACAAAGATGCTAGTTCCCAATAAATTTACCTTCTGAAGATCTGGGTGGACATGAATTTTGGGGAGGACACTATTCAACCCAAGACAGAAGGGTTTTATTTTCTTAACCATGGAAGTCTCAGTGCCTAGGAGACTGGCAAATATTTGCTAAATGTTGAAAAATACTTAATTGGAGCTAGGTATTGGCTGCTCCCTATACATGACATTGTCTATGGACCTCCTTGTATGACCTGCATCTCTCATTCATGTCACCTGTTGGGCCTTAGAGGCTATGGGTTTAAGACTTCTGTTCATCCAGTTTAAAGTACTGCTCATTTTTTCTCCCAATAAAATAGAGAGAAAGGATGAAGGGCAGTGGAGAGAGGAGGAGCGCATTTGAGAACACAGGAGGGTCATTGTAAACCACAGCCAGCCAGCCTGGAATCATATCTTGTTTTTCGTTTTTTTGTTTGTTTTTTTTTTGCGGTATGCGGGCCTCTCACTGTTGTGGCTTCTCCCGTTGCGGAGCACAGGTTCCGGACGCGCAGGCTCAGTAGCCAGGGCTCACGGGCCCAGCCGCTCCGCGGCATGTGGGATCTTCCCGGACCGGGGCACGAACCCGTGTCCCCTGCATCGGCAGGCGGACTCTCAACCACTGCGCCACCAGGGAAGCCCTGGAATCATATCTTGAATCTACCACTAACTCATTGTGGATCTCACCCATCTCAGTTTCTCCATCTGTAAATGGAAATAATAATAGCACCTCGAGTTTGGTTGTGAGGATTAAAGAAGTTGATAGACATAAAGTACACAGTCTAAAGGTACCAGTAAAGTGCTATAAAAATGTTAGCTATTATCCAAATGTCTCAGTGCCCAACTTTGAGATAATCTCACATCCTTCAAGCAACATTTACATTTTAAATGAGGACCACACCAGCTTGCTTCCTTATAATCACCTCCAAATGAGAAAGGGATTTGCCTTTTAACCAAATATTTATTCATATTACAATCATATTTTAATTATTCTAGGGAAAGGTTTTTATATAAGAAACCAGAGAGCAAAGTGGTTGGATGATGTGTTTGTATTTCCTATTGAGATTTTCTCCTTTTAAATTTTTCAGTGTCTATCTCATCTTTTTTTTTTTTTTTTCACCTCTCACTCCCAATTTGCCGATTATTAACTTTAGAAGCAATTTGGTGGAGGTTGAAAGGAAGCAGAAGAGAATAATATTTGAGTACCAGACATTCTGTTTAACAGTTTGGTAACATTTTTCATTTAATGCTATAAAATGTGTATTATTACTTTCAGTTTACAAATGAACAACGTAAGACTTAAAGTTGCTCTGAGATGTAACTTGCCTGAAGTTAGCCAAATATCATGTGATGAAGCTGTTCTTTGCTATAGTCTGTCTGATTCCAAAATCTCTTGTATTCCTAGTATAATGCCATGTCCAGAGGTTACGATATAGTGCTATAGGTGTAATTACACACACACACACACGCACACACACACACACACATACACATACAACATGGATTTTACCCTAGTATTTTGGTCCATTTGAATGCAACTTCTGTTATTAAGCTGATTTCAACCAGTTGCCTTATATTTCAATAAAGATAAGAAAACACAAGAAAGGTTAGAATGCTAGCTCGGGCAATATTTATTTTGCAAGGAAGATAATGTCCATTTGAGATTAGCTCTTTTTGTCAAGGTGAAACTAAGCTAGGTCCCATGTTCCAAAAGCCTTATCACATAAGCAAATTAATTTTAATAGGGCACATTGGCACATATTGCTATTATTGTGCAAATATGTTTTGGGTTGCCACTTTAAAAGGAAACAATCTGGTTTTCTTCTCCCTATCCTCCTTCTTAATTTTCTCTGTGCTGGAAACAAATGTTCTAATACTGAGTATATAAAGGAATCAGAGAGAACCTCAGAACGACACCTTTCTAAACTTCCAGTTAGAGGAACCAAACTCTTGGACCAAAAATGAGCAAACAATATAATTAATACAAAGAATTACAAGCGATGGGATAGCTGTCTGTAAATTAAGTCATGTGGAAAAGTTGCTTATATTTACTTCCTGAGGCCTGCCAAAGAGGACAGACTAGGAATACTAGTTGAGCTAAATTTACTGGGACTCAGAGTCCTTATTACATGTATATGAATATTTGTACTCAATAAAAGTACAAATTTAATGAAAATTATCTGTCCAACAATAAAATAGGCTGCCTCGGGAAACTGCCAATGTCCTACCATTGAAGGTGCTCAAACAAGGGCTCTTTACCTTTTGGGAATGTCCTGTAGGGGAAGCAAATACTCTGTGAAGGTTATTCAAGGCCAACAAAGACTCTGAGATTTCTTCCAAACATAAGATTCTCTAATTCACACACCAGTGGGCACATGGTCATCTATGCCAGTTTTTAATTTATCACTCCATTTTCACTAGCAACCAACTGCCCCTAATGATTTGATCCCTTCACTGTTAAACCTCTAGGTCAGGTACCTGCACACTACAGCCCATACTCCCAATCTGGCTGGCCACTGTTCTGATACAACCTACCAGCTAAGAATAGCTTTTACATTTTCAAATAGAAAGAAATCGTAAGAAAAACACTATTTTGTGGCATGTGAAAGTTAGGTGAAATTCAACGTTCAGTGTCCATAAATAATTTCATTGGAACACAGCCATGCTCATTTGCTTATGTATTATCTATGGCTGTTTTTATGTTACAACAGAAGGGTTGAATAGTGGTGAAAGATACTGAATGTCTGGCAAAGTGGAAAACTTTTATTATCTGTCCCTTTGCCAAAAATGTTTGCTGACCCCTGCTTTAGAAAATCAACTTCTGACAGCAGGGGTGTAGTCGTTTTTGTTTATCTCTGTAGCCCTAATGTTTGGCACAGAGTGCCTTCAATATTTGGTTGTTGAATGCATAAATGAATAAAGGATGATTGTGTTCAGAATTTATGGAAAGTCATTAAATTTGCCTATAAATAATTTCTTCTTCTAGAGACCAACAGAGATTTATATCCCTGTTCCCAAACAATGCAGAGGTACATTGTATGTGAACAAAAGACTCAACCAGGGTTAATATTGAGGTATAATGGACCTGTACAGAATAATGTCTACCTTCTATTCTGATTGGTCTGGGCCATACCTCCTTAGTCATTAATAATTTTGGAAACCACCCCTGGACACACTATAGGTTATTACCTTAAAAACTTATGACTTATTCAGACTTTGGTGAATTCCTAAAATAACCTTGAGAAACTGTCTTTTCTTGTCTTAATCAGTTGGAAAATGTAATGCTCCTTGGAGGAATAATTGTGGGGAATTATTCTTTCCTTTCAACACAGAGAAAGCCAGCTCAGCAATTCAATGACATTTGCTGCAGGTTAGATGAATGTCAGCACCTTGCTCCCTCCTCCACACAAAGAGAACATTAATACGTTAAGTCACGTTTAGAAAAAAATCCCCCAAACATTTCGCCTGCAACATATTTGGAAATCCATTTTAGTATGTTAAAGTTTGTTAAAGATGCTTACACTGATTCTCATCCCCCAACCCATATTTTTTAAAACTATTAGCTGCACAGTACTAATTATCCAGCTGGAACTTCTTTCAGCAGAGGGTTTCCAAGTTGCTTCCCCAGTTTGAAGCTGTCAGGAGAAAGTCTGAAGACTTGTTCTTCCTCCTACAGCTTCATGCTCTAACTAAAGCAGTAAATATGGTTCCCTCCAAGGAAGAAGTAGGCAGGGAGGAAAGTAGTTGTAGGATTTAAATTCCAATTGGCATAGAACAGTGCAAGAACCTGTACACACAGATAGAAGAGGAAAAAGAGGCAGCTGGTGGGGTGAGGAAGGGGCAGAACAGCCTCAGTCCCAAGGTCAGAGCAGAAAGTAGATGGGATGCCCTCTGAGGGGCAGAGACAGATATCTCATGTGTTTTCCCATTTCTCATCAGTTAAGACCAGCCTGATAGGATTTAGAATTAGAGAAGTCTCGACAGTCATTAGGTCACAATTTAGCCTGTGGAATAAGCCACACAATTTTATTTATGTGTTTGTTTCATAATTGGCTTATTTTAATTTTGAAGAAGAAGGAAACTTGGTTAAACTTCCTGTAAAGTTATTATGTGATTATTATAATAATTTTAGCCATGGAGAACAGTACAAAGAAGAAAGTTCCCATGTCATCTTAAATCTTCCACCAAGAAATAGCCATTGTTATTAGGGAAACACCATTTCAGATATCAGTTTTTATATATACAGAGAATAAGAAATAGATATGAAACTTTAAAGAATAGGAACATGCTATGATATTTTTGCATAAAAGCCTTCACTTAATTTAACTTGATTTTAATGGAAAGGAGAAAAGTACAAAGTGACCTTATTTCTTATTTTCCCCAAATATCTCTGTCAGGCTGATAAAAGATACTGTGAAAAGTATTAAGTTGTTGGAGTCATTATGTCTTTGATTTTTTAAAATAAACTTCAATTTTTACCCTATTAATCAACTCTATCAAAAAACAATCTTGGGCTCCCCTGGTGGCACAGTGGTTGAGAGTCCGCCTGCCAATGCAGGGGACACGGATTCGTGCCCCGGTCCGGGAGGATCCCACATGCCGCGGAGCGGCTGGGCCCGTGAGCCATGGCCGCTGAGCCTGTGCATCTGGAAAAAGAACAATCTCATTCCTTCTCCTACAACCTCTGCTTCTTTAATTTTAAATGTAATTTTATTATCTTTATTATTATTTTTATTATATTTTGTCATATGAGTAATCTGTTATGTAAATACAATTTACATAGTTGCTCATATTAGTTTTAGTTTTAAAAGAATTCAGTATACACACTAATATTTTTACTGTGCCTCTTTCAGTTCTGATTTAAATTTTTTGCTTCATTCTTTCGTTAGCTGAATTTGTCATCAAGCATATGTGTGTATTTGTTTGTGATAAGAAGTGTTGCTGAGTGCTAAAATGCTTCATGTTTGAATATATCTAATTGTCATCTTTATATTTGAAACGAATCTTGGCTGGATTCACTTTTCTTAGTCACGCTATCAGAAACTTTGTAGGAGGCTTTTACAGTTGAATGCTGCCATGGGAAAGAGTAATGCCAGTGTGATTTCCCCTTCTTGGCTCCTGCAGATATTTGAGTTTGTGACATCTGACTTTAGTCCACCTTTTCCTTAAACAAGAAATATAGAAGCCAAATAATTTTTCATATGGATTCCCACCAAGTGTATAAAATACTTAATCTATGCCATTCTGATAAAGAAAACCATTTAACACTATTGGTTTAATTTGCACGTTGTTGATTCCTAGGACGGGATGAACATCTTTTAGATGTTCAATTATAATTTTAGAGTAATTGATAACTGACTATTGATCTTTACTAAATTTAGCAGATCCCTGTCTGATCATTCACACATAGATTATATATGTAAATTAATATAATAATAATGTAACTGGATCAATTTAATGGAGCCACTTTTTGAAGGTTAGGGTGCCATGTTACCCTGACAAGGTCATGCTGACCCTTACAGGGTCATTTGGAGTTTTGCTAATAGCAAAATACATAGAATAATGGTATTCCAAAATTGGAAGAATGGCAAGATATTCAAGTTTACTGGATTATAAACAGTCAAATTGTTTTTTAAAAAAAAAAAACTTTTAATATAACACCTAATAAATAAGCCAAAGTGGAACTGCTCTAGATAAAGTGAAGTAGGGCAGGGGGTAGAATAGAATTCAGCCTGTGTCTTTTTTTTTTTGACGCCCAGGTGACTTGGAAAACCACAAGACCCAATGTCTCACAATCTAAAAACCAACCAAGATGGCATGATAGTTTTATACTTTGAAACTGTCCTCTGCTTGGAACACAGAACAAGGATAGTTAAATCATTTAGAACATGTTCTCTGACAACAGTAGAATGAAGTAAAAAATTAAAAACAAACATCACTAGAAAATTCCCACTCTTTGAAAATTCAGCAATGTGTCTAAATAATCCAAATGTCAAAGAAGAAAAAACAAAGAATATTAGAATGCATTCTGAACTGAATAATGATGAAAGTACAGCCATCAAACTGTGTGAAATACAGCTAAAGCTGTGCTAAGGGTGGAATTTATAGTCAAAGTACATATATTAGAAAATATGACAGGCTGAAAATCAATTACCTAAGTGTCCAAATCCAAGAAACTGAAGAAAAAATTAACCCCAAGAAAGTGAAGGAAATCATAAAAATAATGTGAAGAAATTAATAAAGTAGAAAATAAATTTATTAATACAAAAATAAAAAACCAAAAATTGTTCTTAGAACAGACTAAGACAATTAATAGACTTCTAGCAAAGCTGATCAAAAAAGAGATGGGGGGGCTTCTCTGGTGGCGCAGGAGTTGAGAGTCCGCCTGCCGATGCAGGGGACACGGGTTCGTGCCCCGGTCCGGGAAGATCCCACATGCCGCGGAGTGGCTGGGCCCGTGAGCCATGGCTGCTGAGCCTGCGTGTCCAGAGCCTGTGCTCCGCAACGGGAGAGGCCACAACAGTGAGAGGCCCGCGTACCACAAAAAAAAAAAAAAAAAGAAAAAAGAGATGGGAAAATCCCCTAATATCCAGATATTAAAATGAGGACATCATTACAGATATTGCATATATTAACAGATAATAAAGGGATATTATTAAAGATTTCACATGAATAACTTTGAAAATTTTAGTGAAATTGACACATTTTTAGAAGTTTCCTAATTGCCAAACTGAAACAAGGAGAAATAAAAGATACAAATAATCCCATATGTATTAAATAAATTGAATCTAGTATTTAAAGCCTTTCCATTATAAAATCTCAAGGCCTAGGAGGCTTTACTAGCGAATTCTCCCTAACATTTAAAGAAGGAGTAACAATTTCTCACACTCTCCACCAGAGATTGGGGGGAGAAAATATTCAGAGGTGGGGGTGAATGGGAAAATTCTCTTGTCAATTTGTTTACCAGCATTATTTGATATTAAAATTTAATAAGAATATTACAACAAAAAGGGGAATTTAAAAGCCAACATCCCTAATGAAGACAGGTACAAAAATCTTGATCTAAATATTATCCACTTGAATTCAGTGATATATAAAAGGCTAATATAGTATAATCAACTAAGGGTAATCCAAGAATGCAGGCATATGAGTTATAAATTGTGACAATAATGATGTTTAACAAACGACCCTAAAATTCAATGGCTCAAAGCAATAACATTTGTTTAGCTTACAAGTCTGCTAGTGAGTTTTGTAGTTCTTCCGATCTTGGCTGACTTTCTAAAATGTCTCCAAAAACTGCTGGTGGGAGTGTCGATTGGTAAAAAGACTGATTGTTCATAGCCATACTATCTGCAATAGCTACATCATATAAATTATCAAAATACCCATCAAATGTAGAATGAACATATAAATTATGGAATTCATACAAGAGAATTCTATTTATCAATAAAAGAATTGCTATAAACAACAATACCTATTATTGAACAAAGGAAGTCAGACTACATTTATACCCCCCCAAAAAAGAAGAAAATAAAAAAAGTTTCATTTCATTTATATTACGTTCAAAAACACAAAAATTACTCCATGGATTGAGAAGTAATGTTAGTGGTTACCTTTGGAAGCCTGTGACTAGAAAGGGATGCAAAGGAGACATGATTTACTCATAATGTTCTGTCTTTTATTTGGGGTCTGAGCCCATGGTTGTGTCCGGTGTGTGAAAATTTGAGTTAAATATTTACATGTGCTTCTCTGCCTATGTGTTATGCTCAATTTTTAAAAGGTAATTTTATATCATTCAAAATACATGGAAAATATAAAATAGAGAAATATATAGAAAAAGTCATACAGAGTAAAAAAAAAAAAAAAAGATGCTATGAGGGATTGAGATGGCAAGGCACCAACTGAAGGAAGACCAAGTGAGGAGGAGGTATATTTTCTGAAATATACATCTGTTAAAGAACTCCTGTCTAAAATATACTAAAGAACTCCCACAAATCAAACGGAAAAGACAGAAAACGAACCTCTCAAATAGCTAAAGACTTGAACAGGCCCTTCACAATTGAAGAAATCCTCATTCCAATAACATGAAGAAGATGTTCAATTTTATTAATCATCAGGAAAATATATATTAAAGTCACCATGAGATTCTGCTACACACATACGCCAGAATGGCTCAAATGAAAACAATTGTCAGTTTCAAATGGCAGCAAGGCTGTGGAGCAACAGGAACTTTTATGCATTGCTGGTGGGAGTGTAAATTGGTACAAAAATATGGAATACTGTATAGTACTATCTAGTAAAGATGATATATGCATATCCTATCATCAGCAACTCCATTAGTAGACATATGTCATGCAGAAGTGTTTAGCTTTGACAATTTCTCCAAAATTACATAAAAGAATGTTCATAGAAAGACTGTTTGGATTAAACAAAAGCCATGTCCATTAATATTTGAAGGGATAAATAATCTGGATATAGTTAAAGAACAAAATATTGCATAGTAATGAGAAGGAACAAGCTATTACTTCAAGAAAAACACAGATGCATTTCACTAGATATATTGAATGAAATAAGTCAAAGGAAAAGAATATTGTGCTTTATTCCATTTAAATGAAGAGCAGAAGACAGACACAACTAATTAACAGTGTTAGAAGTTTGAATAGGGGTTACTTTTGAGGGAAGGTCTGATTGAGAAGGAGCAGGATGAGGCCTCTGGGGTGCTGGCTACATAGATGTGCTTATAATGCTCTGTTCAATTTCCTGCACATAGTGTTTCAACAAGGTTTTTTGAAAAGTAGATACTTGTGTAGGAACACACACACACACACACACACACACAAAATTAAAAGACAAGCCATGAACTGAGAGATAATATTCATACATATAATTGACCACAGTTTAATATCCACAACATATGAAGAATTCTTATAAATCAGTAAGAAAAAGACAACTACTACTCACAAAATGTACCAAATATATAAACAGGTAATTCACAGAAGGTAACCAAAGGGGCCAAAAACATATTAAAGAATATTCAGTCTCCCTGGCTATTGGGGAAATGTAAATTAATACCATACTTAGATATCTTTTTATATTGGTTAGATTGGCATCAACCAGACAATGCCAAGTGAATATGGAATGAAGATATGGGGCAATGAGAAGTTTCATAAATTGCTGGTGTCTTAGCTTGAGGTACTATAACAAAATACCATAAACTGGGTGGCTTAAACAACAGACATTTATTTCTCACGGTTCTGAGGGCTGGAAGTCCAAGATCAAAGTGTTAACCTACTCAGCTCTTGGTGAGGGCTGCCATCTTGTTGGGTGTTGACATGACCTTTACCTTGTGTGCATGTGGAGAGAGAGTTCTCATATCTTTTCCTTTTCTCATAAGGGCAATAATTGCATCATGAAGGTCCTACCTCCATGAGCTAATCTATACCTAGTTACCTCTCAAAAGCTCCACCCTAAATACCATTACATTGGAAGTTAGGGTTTCAACATATGAAATTTAGAGTGGGGGGAAACACAATTATTCAACCCCTAATGGCTTGTTGGATTATAAATTGGTACAACCACTTAGAAGAGCAATTGGCAATATTTAGCAAAGTTGAAGATGTGCAGGTTTGTTCATTCATCCAACAGTTCTTCTACTCTTAGATGAAGATGCTAGAGAAATACTCATATATGGGTAGAAAAAACATAAAATGATGCTAAATACACTAGAAATAAGTGATTGGAAACAACCAAAATGTTCATCAGTAGAACAGATAAATTAATTATGGTATAGTAAAATCCCTCTATAACAATAAATAAGGTCCAAATATTCAGCCAGGTAAAATGAGGCAGCTAAGCTATGAAGTCTTGCAGTTCCTGGGATCTACTATCTAGTTTGGCAGTACATGCTGGAGTTGTCTGATACAGTTTAAATATCAATAAAAGTGATTCGAAGTACTATGTTTGGAGAGGAATTCCAAGAGAGTGGTCACAATGTTGAGATCTTCCCAGTTAACTGTCACCTTTTATGAGGACCATGTTCAAGGAAATTAGGATGAAAGAAACTGGAGACAAGGGGGCATATTTTGGTCTTATTCTTCAAAGATAAATCCCATCGTACCTGAATTTCACACTTATTCCAAGGTATCAGTGTATATTAATGAAACAGAATACTACACAACATTTAAAATGTACAAACTAGAGCTACAAATGTCAACATGGGAATATATCAAAAACATAAATTTGAGTGAAAATAGAAATTGCAAAATAATATCTAGAGTTTGATACAATTCGACTCAAATGCTAAAACCAGTAGAATAATACTACATTTTGTTTATTGATCCGTAATGTGTAATCAAGTCTAACACAATAATGGAAGGACACATACTACCTCCAGGATTGTGAAGAAGAGCAGGAAATGAGATCAGGATAGTACATTAAGGAATTTTTAACTGTAGTTTATTACATGTCACTTCTTTTAAAAAGTCAGATGTCAATTAGGTTTGTTGATGCGGATGACTATACATGGGTTCATTATACCATTTTGTATGTTGAAAATATTTTGAAATTAAAAATATAGTCAGAAAAGAAAACCATTGCTTTGATCCAACACACCCCCTAATTTCATCATGAAGGAAACTGAGAACCCAAGAAGTAAAGAGGTTCCCCCAGCCTGTATTTTATTTTCTGTCATTCTTTAAGGAGACATGACATATGTATGCATTTTAAAAGCAGCTACCATTGTATGTTCATTGTATAACAGGCAGTTTAATAAGCACTTATGTTCATGATTTTATTTAATCTTCCAAAAAGCCACACTCTTATGAGACATATCCTATCTCTTATTTTATAGATGAGAAAACAGATCGAGATATTAAAGTGATACAATTTGATCAAGATTACCAACTAATTATAATCTATATAATTTCAGAGCATGGTTGCATTATGAATTAACTATTAATCTTATTGTTCACCTATATGTGGTAATTCTTCCCACCCCTTATCCCCAAGTCATTTATAACTTTCTCTTTATTATTCTTTTTTAAAATTTTTTCTCTTTGTTTTTCAGCAATTTAAATATGTTGTGAATAAGTGTGGTTCTCAGCCCTTCTTCCTGCTTAGGACTTGCTAGTTTTAATATTTAGGATTTGCTATTTTCATCAAATTTGAAAAGCTATTATATAAAAATATCATGTGTTTTTTCAGATATTATTCTGTCTCATTCTTTTCCTGGGACTCTGATTACATGTATATTGTACTGCTTGATATTTTCTCATAGTGATGACATTCTGTTCTGTTTTTATTTCAGTCTTTTCCCTTTGTGCTTCATTTTGGGCATTTTAAAAGTTGGACTGTCATAAACTTCACTGATCCTTTCTTCTTCAGTGTTCATTCAGATGTTTAATCCATCTAATGTATTTTATAGTTTAACATTTTTTTGTTTTGATTTATAATCTGTTTGAGTTAATTTTTGTATGAGGTGTTAAGTTATTATCAGGGTTCATGTTTCTTATCTATGAATAATTGTTTCAACAAAATTTTTTGCCACTGAGTTGCTTTTGCAACTTTGTCAAAAGTCTGTTGGTCATATTCATATGAGTCTATCTCTGGACTCTCCTTGTTCTATTGATCTATGTGTCTAACCCTCTACCAAAATTATACTGTCTTAATTGCTTTAACTATATAGTAAATCTTATAATCATATAGTGGGATACCTTCAAATTTATTCTTCTTTTTCAAAATTGTTTTCAGCTATTCTAGTTTCTTTGATACATATTTTAGAATCAGCTTGTCTTTATCTGTCAGTATGTTGCTGGAATTTTTCATAGGAAATGCATATCAGCTTAGGGAGAATTGACATCTTTATTTTGTTTTATCCATCCATAATCACAGTATGCTCTCTCCATTTATTCAGGTTTTCTTTTACTTCCTCATTTAGTGCTTTGTAGTTTTCAGCATATGTATTCTGTACATATTTTGTTATATTTACATGTAAATATTTTAATTGTTCAGGGCTATTGTAAATACTATTGTGTTTTAAAGGCTCATTTCATTTTGTTAATAATATTAGTATATAGAAATATGTTTATTTTATACACTCACAGAAAACTATCTAAAAAGGAAATTTGGAAAACAATCCCGTTCACAATAGCACCAAAAATAATAAAATACAAAGGAACAAACTTAACTAAGAATGTGAAAGACTTGAATACTAAAAACTACAAAATATTGATGCAAGTAACTATAGAAGACACAAACAAATGGAAAGACATTGCATGTTCATGGATTAGAAGACTTATTATTGTTAAAATGTCCCTGCTACCCAAAGCAATAAACAGATATACAGATGCAATTCCTATCAAAATCCCAATGGCAGTTTTGCAAAAATTGGAGCACTATTCACAATAGCCAAGATGTGGAAACAACACTAATGTCCACTGACAGATAAATGGATAAAGAATATGTGGTATATACACACAATGAAATACCATTTGACTTTAAAAAGGAATGAAATTCTGCAATAGTCAACAGCATGGTTGAACCTTGAGGACATAATAAGCCAGTCACAGAAAGACAACTACTACACAATTTCACTTATATGAGTCTAAGATAGTCAATTCATAGAATCAAAGAGTGGAATAGTGGTTGGTGGGCTGGGGGGAGAGGGAAATGAGGAATTACCAAACAATGGACATAAAGTTTCAGGTAAGGAGGGTGAATAAGTTCTAGAGATTGTTTGTAAAATACTGTGCCTATAGTCAACAATACAAGACTATGAGGAAATTTGCACAAGCCTCTTAGATAGCCTCATCTACAAGAGGACAGACAGCAGAAGCAAGAAGAATTATAGAGATTCCCTGGTGGTGCAGTGGTTGAGAGTCCACCTGCCAATGCAGGGGACATGGGTTCATGCCTTGGTCTGGGAAGATCCCACATGCTGCGGAGCAGATGGACCCATGAGCCATGGCCGCTGAGCCTGCACTTCCAGAACCTGTGCTCCACAACGGGAGAGGCCACGTACCGCAAAAAAAAAAAAAAAAAAAAAAAAAAAAGAACTATAATCCTGCAGCCTGTCAAACAAAAATCACATTCACAGAAAGGTAGACAAGGTGAAAAGGCAGAGGGCTATGTACCAGATGAAGGAAGAAGACAAAACCCCAGAAAAACAACTAAATGAAGTGGAGATAGGAAACCTTCCAGAAAAACAATTCAGAATAATGATAATGAAGATGATCCAGGACCTCGAAAAAAGAATGGAGGCAAAGATCGAGAAGATGAAAGAAATGTTTAACAAGGACCTAGAAGAATTAAACAACAAACAAACAGAGATGAACAATACAATAACTGAGATGAAAAATACACTAGAAGGAATCAATAGCAGAATAACTGAGGCAGAAGAATGGATAAGTGACCTGGAAGACAGAATGGTGGAAATCACTGCTGTGGAACAGAATAAAGAAAAAAGAATGAAAAGAAATGAGAGATCTCTGGGACAACATTAAATGCAACAACATTCGAATTATAGGGGTCCCAGAAGGAGAAGAGAGAGAGAAATGACTCGAGAAAATATCTGAAGAGATTATAGTCAAAAACTTCCAAACACGGGAAAGGAAATAGCCACCAAAGTCCAGGAAGTGCAGAGAGTCCCATACAGGATAAACCCAAGGAGAAACATGCCAAGACACATAGTAATCAAATTGGCAAAGATTAAAGACAAAGAAAAATTATTGAAAGTAGCAAGGGAAAAATGACAACTGACATACAAGGGAACTCCCATAAGGTTAACAGCTGATTTCTCAGCAGAAACTCTACAAGCCAGAAGGGAATGGCATGACATACTTAAAGTGATGAAAGGGAAGAACCTACAACCAAGATTTCTCTACCTGGCAAGGAACTCATTCAAATTCGATGGAGAAATCAAAAGCTTTACAGACAAGCAAAAGCTAAGAGAATTCAGTACCACCAAACCAGCTCTATAACAAATGCTAAAGGAACTTCTCTAAGTGGGAAACACAGGAGAAGAAAAGGACTTAGAGAAACAAACCCATAACAATTAAGAAAGTGATAATAGGAATGTACATATCAATAATTACCTTAAAAGTGAATGGATTAAATGCTCCAACCAGAAGACACAGTCTCACTGAATGGATACAAAAACAAGACCCATATACGCTGTCTATGAGAGACCCACTTCAGACCTTGGGACACATACAGACTGAAAGTGAGGGGATGGAAAAAGATATTCCATGCAAATGGAAATCAAAAGAAAGCTGGAGTAGCAATACTCATATCAGATAAAATAGACTTTAAAATAAAGAATGTTACAAGAGACAAGGAAGGACACTACATAATGATAAAGGGATCAATCCAAGAAGAAGTTATAAGAATTATAAATATATATGAACACAACATAGGAGCACCTCAATACATAAGGCAACTGCTAACAGCTATAAAATAGGAAATAGTAACATAAAAATAGTGGGGGAGTTTAACAGCTCACTTACACCAATAGACAGATCATCCAGGCAAAAATTTAGAAAGGAAGCACAAGCTTTAAATGCCACAATAGACGAGATAGATTTAATTGATATTTATAGGACATTCCATCCAAAAACAGCAGATTACACTTTCTTCTCAAGTGCGCACGGAATGTTCTCCAGGATAGATCACATCTTGGGTCACAAATCAAGCCTCAGTAAATTTAAGAAAGTTGAAATCATATCAAGCATCTTTTTTGACCACAACGCTATGAGGTTAGAAATCAAAGAGGAAATCAAAAAATACCTAGAGGCAAACGACAATGAAAACACAGTGATCCAAAACTTATGGGATGCAGCAAAAGCAGTTCTAAGAGGGAAGTTTATAGCAATACAATCCTACCTCAAGAAACAACAAACATCTCAAATAAACAATCTAACCTTACACTTAAAGGAACTAGAGAAAGAAGAGCAAACAAAACCCAAAGTTAGTAGAAGGAAAGAAATCATAAAGATCAGAGCAGAAATAAATGAAATAGAAACAAAGAAAACAATAGCAAAGATCAATAAAACTAAAAGCTGGTTCTTTGAGAAGATAAATAAAATTGATAAACCATTAGCCAGACTCATCAAGAAAAAGAGGGAGAGGACTCAAATCAATAAAATTAGAAATGAAAAAGGAGAAGTTACAACAGACACTGCAGAAATACAAAACATCCTAAGAGACTACTACAAGCAAGTCTATGCCAATAAAATGGACAACCTGGAAGAAATGGACAAATTCTTAGAAAGGTATATCCTTCCATGACTAAAACAGGAAGAAATAGAAAATATGAAAAGACCAATCACAGTAATGAAATTGAAACTGTGATTAAAAATCTTCCAACAAACAAAAGTCCAGGACCAGGTGGCTTCACAGGTGAATTCTATTAAACATTTAGAGAAGAGCTAACACCCATCCTTCTCAAACTCTTCCAAAAAATTGCAGAGGAAGGAACACTCCCAAACTCATTCTATGAGGCCACCATCACCCAGATATCAAAACCAGACAAAGATGCTACAAAAAAATAAAATTACAGACCAATATCAGTGGTGAATATAGATGCAAAAATCCTCAACAAAATACTAGAAGACAGAATCAAACAACACATTAAAAGGATCATACACCATGATCAAGTGGGATTTGTCCCAGGGATGCAAGGATTCTTCAATATACACAAATCAATCAATGTGGTACACCATATTAACAATTTGAAGAATAAAAACCATATGATCATCTCAATAGATGCAGAAAAAGCTTTTGACAAAATTCAACACCCATTTATGATAAAAACTCTCCAGAAAGTGGGCTTAGAGGGAACCTACCTCAACATAATAAAGGTCATATATGACAAACCCACAGCAAACATCATTGTCAATGGTGAAAAACTGAAAGCATTTCCTCTAAGATCAGGAACGAGACAAGGATGTCCACTCTCACCACTATTATTCAACATAGTTTTGGAATTCCTAGCCATGGCAATCAGAGAAGAAAAAGAAATAAAAGAAATACAAATTGGAAAAGAAGAAGTAATGTTCATTGCAGCACTATTTACAATAGCCAGGTCCTGGAAGCAACATAAATGCCCAGTGACAGATGAATGGATAAAGAAGATGTGGTACAATGGAATATTACTCAGCCATAAAAAGGAACGAAATTGGGTCATTTGTAGAGACGTGGATGGATCTAGAGATTATCATATAGAGTGAAGTAAGTCAGAAAGAGAAAAACAAATATCGTATATTAATGCATATATGTGGAACCTAGAACAATGGTGCAGATGAACCTTTCTGCAGGGCAGAAATAGAGACACAGATGTAGAGAACAAACATATGGACACCAAGGGGGGAAAGTGGTGGGGACGGTGGTGGTGTGATTAATTGGGAGATTGGGATTGACATATATACACTAATATGTATAAAATGGATAACTAATAAGAACCTGCTGTATAAAAAAATAAATAAAATTAAATTAAAAAAAAAGAATTCACAGACTTGAAACAAAACAGAAAAGATGAGATAAAATAAATACAAGACTATATTGTACATTTAAAAAATTGAGGGTAGATCTCATGTTAAATGTTCTTAAAATGAAATAATTTTTTAAAAGCTAAATTGAAAAAAAATAATATATATATTGTCATTGTAGGTAAGATCCTATGATAATTTTTTTTCAAATTGAAGAACAAATTCAAAAAATGAAAAGAAAGAAATATGCTTGGTATTTGTGTTGATATTGTGTTCTTTCACCTTGCTAAATTTACTTATTCGTTTTGGGACTAGAAGTTTTTTTCTTTTTGTAGGTTCTTTGAGACATTTTTTATGTACACAATCATATCACCTGTAAACAGGGACAGTTTTATTTCTTCTTTTCCAATTGGCTTGTCTTTTGTTTCTTTTCTTACCCTGTTGCACTGGCTAAAACTTCCAGTACCACATTGAATAGAAGTGATGCGTGCAGACATCCTTTTTTTCCCCAGTCTTTTGGGGAAAGCAGTCAGTGTTTTATCATTAAGTATGATGTTAGTTGTAGCTTTTTTATAGATGTCCTTCAGCAGTTTGATGAAGTTTCTTTTTATTCTTAGCTTTCTGAGAGTTTTTGTCATAAAAAATTTTGTCCAGTGTGTTTTTTTTGCATCAATAGATCTGATCATTTAAACTGTTTGTATATATATATAAACTTTCTTATTTAAACTTATTTATATATATTTATAAATATATATAAACTACATTACATAAACTAAAATCCAACTGTATAAGTTGGATTATACTGTTAGATTTTTTAAAATTCTGAACCAGCCTTATGTTCCTGGAAAAAAATCTTCCTGGTTATGGTGTATTTTTGTTTTTTTTGTTTTGTTTCGTTTTTTGCGGTATGCAGGCCTCTCACTGCTGTGGTCTCTCCCGTTGCGGAGTGCAGGCTCCAGACGCACAGGCTCAGCGGCCATGGCTCATGGGCCTAGCCGCTCCGCGGCATGTGGGATCTTCCCGGACCGGGGCACAAACCCGTGTCCACTGCATCGGCAGGCGGACTCTCAACCACTGCACCACCAGGGAAGCCCTATGGTGTATTTTTTAGTGATGGGTTCAATTTGCTAACCTTTTTTTTTTTTTTTTTTTTGAGAATTTCTGTGTCTACAAAAAGGATGGATAGGAGTCTATGGGTTTGTTCGTTTGTTTTGGTACTGTCTATGTCTGGTTTTAGTGTTAGGGCAATGTTGATCTCATAAAATTTGTTGAGTTTTCCTCCTATTGTCTGAAGGAGATTGTGTAAAATTAGTGTTATTTCTTTTTTAAATGTTTGGTGGAATTTGTCAGTAAAACCATATGGACCTGGAAATTTCCTATCCAGCCATATAACATGTACTTTTTAAAATTTTGGCTATTGTATTTTCCAGCTCTAGAATTTCTATTCTGGCTCTTTTTCATAGTTTCCAAATGTCTCCTGGGATTCTTTGCCTATTCATTTACTTTCTTTATCTTTTCCCGTACATCGTCAAACATGATTACAATGATATAAAAATCCTCATCTTCTTGTTGCAACATCTGGTTCATCTGTGGGTCAGGTTGGTTTTTTTTTTTTTAATTTTTTGATGATGAATATTTTTATGAAACTTCTTTATATGCCTCAGAATACTTTATTGTAAGAAGTTGTATATATAATTACATGGAGATTGAATTATACTCTTATTTTGTTTGGTTTATCCCAGAGATTGTAAACTCTTTTCTATGTGTGATAGCTAAAGTCGAGAACATGATTGTTTACATTTTACCATGTCATACGTTGATCCAGGATTGATCCCCAGCATTAGAAAGCTGAACACATTTCTTGTTAGCTCAATTCCCAACTTCCAGTTCTACTGCAGTAGGCACTGATGATTAAGTGTTAGTCTCTTCTTATCAGTGTTTGATCCTGAAGCCAGGAGGGGTGGGCTGCAGTATCACCCTTGGAGTGATCAGTTTCAGGCTTACTTCAAAGTCCCACAAAATGCTTAAGACTGTTCAAGTTCTTACTGTTTTTTGGTTCTGCTTTCACTGCCATTCTTACAACAAACTTTGGAGGTGATAGTTGGAGAGCATCATTATTTCAAGCAAATTATTAGTGCATGTGGGGTTTTCCTGATTCTAATCTGTCCCATCTGCTCCCATCAGTGCCATTATCTCCACTGGTTTTTATGGACCCAGTAAAGGGAATGCTTTCTTCTCCCCTTGCTTGTACCCAGATTCAACAGTTTACCATCTTTCCGGAAGCTACCACAACTTGCTGCTCACCTGTGAGGTACTGTCTCTCTCTCTTTGTAAGTTAGCTCAAGGCTTCCTTACATACACTCCTCTTTGACTGTCTGATAGATAATGTGATGGTTTATTTTATGTGTCAACTTGACTGGGCCACAGGGTGCCCACATATTTGGTCAACCTTGTTCTGGGTGTGTCTGTGAGGGTGTTTTGGATGAGATTAACATTTGAATCGAAGACTGAGTAAATTGCCCTCCCTAATGTGGCTGGCCCTCATCCAATCAATGAAAGCCTGAATAGGAAAAAAGTTTTCCTCTACCTGAGGTACCAGGAAACCTCTCCTGCTTGACTACTTTAAGCTGGGACATCAGTCTTTTCTGGCCTTCAGACTTGAACTGAAACATTGGCTCTTCTTGGGTCTCAGGACTGTCAACTTTCATGCTGGAAATACACATCAGCTCTCTTGTGTCTGCAGCTTGCCAACTTCAGATCTTGGGACTTCTCAGCTCTATAATCATGTGAGCCAATTTCTTATTACATAAGGAACACATATATATATGTGTTCCTTATATATACAAGCATACCTATATATACACAGGCATACTTTGAAGATATTGCTGGTTCAATTCCAGACTACCACAATAAAGTAAATATCATGATAAAATGAATCAGGTGAATTTTTTGGTTTCCCAGTGCATATAAAAGTTATGTTTGCACAGTATTATAATCTATTAAGTGTCCAATAGCGTTATGTGTAAAAAAATGTACATACCTTAATTTTAAAATATTTTATTAATAAAAAATGCTAACCATTATCTGAGCCCTCAGTGAGTCATAATCTTTTTCCAGATGGAGGGTTTGAAATATTGTGAGAATTACCAAAATGTGACACAGAGACACAAAGTGAACAAACGCTGTTAGAAGAATAACGCCAATAGACTTTCCTGATGCAGGATTACTGCAAAACTTCAATTTGTAAGAAAACACTGTATCTTCCAAGAACAATAACATGAGGTATGTGAAGCGTTAAAGAAAGAAACATACCTATGTAAAAAATTAGAGAAACGATGGATATATGATAATGTAAAAAAGTAGATTCATATTTTTCAATTATCATGCCTAATTGGATCCAAATTAGTCATCAAAATTGTGAAAGTTTCAAAGCTACATCTATGGGAATATTTAACAGAGAGAAAAGAAGAACTGGAAAATGAGAGCTATTTTCAAATGATTGTACGACTGTCCTTGTATGAGATGTTAAATTTGTTCTTTGCTGTTCTAGAGAGCAGAACTACAGCCCATGAGCCAAAGTTTAGGGAGGCCTATTTTGTCTCAGTTAATTTATTCAGTAAATAAGCTTTGAGAAATTATTGTATTCCAGGCACTGTTCTTGACAGTTGAGATATATCAATGAAGAAAGAAAACAAAATTTATTTCCCTGTCTAGAAAGGGAAATCCAAGTAAGGAGAAATCTAAGAAATCAATGGAAGGAAAAAGTTGAACAGTTAAAAGTGGAAAAACTGACTGGATTCCCTGACAGAAACTTGATAATTATTTAGCATGTTTTTGAGGAGATTCCTAAATTAGAAGAGAGTTGAATCAGATGTCCTCAGAAGTTATTCTCGTTGCAGGATGCTCTGAGTTTCTGACAATTCAAATTATCTGCAAGCAATATCATGGACTTTGCTACCAGTATTCATTGAAAATTAGAATGGGTTAATTTCTTCCTTGGATGTCAAAATATGGCGTCACTGTTACCATTCTAAGTCAATAATTTGGTTTCAACCTCTGGCCTTTACACATAGTATGCTACTCCCACATACCTCCCGGTCTTAACTAAAACATCACTTCCTCATTCCTTGACTCAATTCTAAATTAGGTCCTTTTATACTTGATCTTCATTGCCTTTTATTCTTCCTGCCTAGCATTCCTCTCACTTTGTAATTACTTTCTCTCTCTGTGCGATTATTTGTGTAGCGTCTGTATCCCCACTAATATGCAAGCTTCATGAGGGTAGGGACGGTGTCTGTTTTCTTCACCACTTGGTATGAATGACCTTAGCTCAGTCCTTGACACTAGATCAAGGGCCATTAAATATTTATTTGGTGGTGAATAATGATTAATTAAGTAGGATCCCTGGAGAACAGGAATTGTTAATCTTCAAGTTACCAAGAGGGTTGAGTGACTGGCTTAGTTGGGAGAAACCACAAAGAAAAGAGGAATTTCCCAAGGGTTGGATCTTTTTCATAGATTTCTCTATATTGTTGAACCTAGAACTCTGGAATACCAGAGCTGGGAACTTATCTAATGCCTCCTTTGACAGAGAAGAAACCTTGAGCCTACCCAGAGGAAGAAGCTATGAATATGCATGAATCCATGGATAGACTGGGAGCATTTTAAGAGTTACTTTCAGAAATATTTTGGAAAACACACACGCAAACAAAAACAACTATCCAACTTAAGTTTGAAATTCACGCTCAGCTGTTGATCCGAAATTGGCTGAAGATGGGAGAATGTGTGTAGAGGGAGTGCGGAGCCAGTAACCGCTGGAGGCCCAGCCCCCCACGGGGACAGGGTTTCCCCACGTGCACAGGGTCCTCCCCCACGTGCACAGGGTCCCTAGGGGCCGGGGTGCTGAAGGAGCCTGCAGGGCCTCCCGGTGCAGAGCTGAAATGCTGACAGCCTTCTGATTGCAACTGTCACCACAGTAACTTTCCGAAACCTCCCACGGCGGGGGTGGGGGAGGGGAAACCAAAAATCCCAAATATAATTTAATTTCCAGGGTAAACACTTTCATGCAAAAATGGCCAAGGCTTTCCTCGAGGCGAGGCTGCCTTCTTCGGCATGACCACACTGCCCCCTTGAGCATTCTGCTGAAACCCTGCACAGAGACGGCTCCAACTCCACAAGCAACTGTCTAGAGCCGGAATCTGGCAGGAGAGGTGACGAATGACAGCGAGGAGGCTGAAGTGGCTTCTCCCTCTCAAGAGGGCCAAACGCGGATAACCAAAACGTGAATGGTTAGGAACATTCGCTTGATCTTGAAAGACCTATGAGCCAAGTGCACGGTAAGTGGTCGAAATCAGGGATGCCAACTGGCAGATCTAAAAACTAAAAGGGTCACCCTGCTCCAACACCTCCCCCCGCATCCGGCTCTAGTAAACTGTACAGCATTTAAGTGTTTACTACATGTCAGAGGCTGTGCGAAGTCCATTATATCTATTCCCTTATTTAATCCTCATAACAATGCTGTCAGGTGGAAGCTCTCATTTTCTAGTTTTCAGGGAGAACAAGGCAGAGGCTCTGGAAGCTTAAGTGGTTTTCAACAACCATGTGAGCAGTAAGTGGCTGAGTGGGGGTTTGAGCCCAGCTCTGAGGGGCTATGCTGTGAGGTCCAGGAGAGCCCAGTTGCCAGTTCTGCCTCTGTCAGCTCCATGACTTTGAGCGGGTTATCTTCTATCTCTCCACCTTCCATCTCTCCTCTGCAAAATGAAGGGATTGCATTAAACCCCCTCTAAGGATTAAAACTCTAAGTTTCTATGAAGCTATGTCATTGACAGCCTAACAAGAATTAGGTCAATATAGATTAGCAAGTCAGCTAACAGCACTGAAAGGAGACAAGATAGGAAGTGATGGGCAGTGGTGGAGGGATGGATGCCTGCTTTACACTGGGCACAGTGGTGGGGAACCCGGAGCCTGGGAAAATGGGGTGGAGCACTAGACAGAGGGGCCAGGGCCAGGTGTGTGTCCTATAATCACAGATTCCACCTGCTTCCTAATTTGGACACAAAATAGCCTTGCACACATACAGATAATGTTATTAGCTGGTCCATCTTAGATCAAAGGCAAAATATTCTGCCATGATACAATTTGATCAATTCCATTTATAGAACAGTGATTTGAAGTTGTGGGGATACAGTGTTTAAAAACTGTGGAAATAAATGAAATCAAAAAGCTATTTATCTCTCCCTCCCTGTCAAATCTGTCTGTCCCCTGCAGGGTTATGGAGAAGACAGTACGACCCAGTAACTGCTCATAATGAACTGCTGAGGTTGGAAAATTCCTTCTTATAATAATGGCTATGACTTATTGAGCCTCATCTCTGTTACCAGCATTAGTTAAGTCATTGCCAAGAAGCTGCCAAGTTTTCATTCCTTTGCTTATGGATATTGCAATATTTGAGACCTTCAGTGCTTTAATTCAAACTATATCTCACTCTGTCTCTCTGTCTCTGTCTGTCTCTCTCTGTCACACTCACACACACACACACACAGTGATCCACTATATATGCTGGGCACTACAATCCTATTCTAGAAGCTGTGGTATAAGTTCATTTCAACTTTGCCCTCAAGAAATTCTTAGTTTATAGCATAAGAAAACAAAAAGGGCAACCATTACATGACAAACTGGCCATGAGAGAGTTATGCAGTGTGCTGTGAGGCTCAACAACTCAACATAGCCTGGAGGATAAAAAAGATTAGGAGAACTATCATGAGGAATTGACAAATCTAGCCTAGTAGGTGAGAGTAGGAAGCATATTCTAGGCAGAGGAACTATAATGAGCAAAGATACTGCTGCATAGAACAGTGTGAATTATTCAGGGAGATGCATGAGGTTATGCTGGCAGCCAGGAGGATGACTGTGGGAGAGCAACAGAAGATAAATTTGGAGAGGTAGGCAGGGGACAGATCAAAAGGACTTTGTAATATTTTATAAGCCATTTAGTTCATCCTAAAGGAATTTTATCCTAAAGAAATTTGGAAGCCACTGAAGGATTTCTTGCAATGCAATCATCCTTAAATAAAATCAGAAAACATTTCAAAGGCCTCAGTGCTCAAGACCTAAAAGAAACAAAGCTGAGACTAAGAGAAATAAGATAAGATGACAATGAGAATTAATACGAGTGACTAGAATTTTTTTAAGCTGTTGACAATTTCTGCATTTTATCATTGCAGATAGTATGTGTAATATAATCTGTATTTGATTTTTAATGTGTTTACAGGGTGGTGATAGCATCTATGAATCAGCTTCTTTGGTTTAGAATACTTTCTTACAAACAGTAAATGATACCATCTTCTTGGTATCATCTCCACTTTGACAGGATGTGGTCAAACCACTTGCACTTTCCAGGGCCCATCTTGTTTATGTGTTTTCTCCACTTTAAAGTTAGCTGGTTAATCAAAACAATTGTTCCCAGGATTTTGGACAGGGTGAGCCCTTCTTTCACCCACTTTATCTGTGAAATTCCAGTATCATCTCTCATTTGTGTTTGGAAACAAAAGCCCCTAAAGAATATCTTTAAAGAGTCTGAAATTCATAAAAAGGAAAGCAACATAAACTGAAAATAGAACAAGAAAACTTATTTGTTCTTTCCCTGGAGCTCTTTCTTGTCTGTTTGTTTTTGTTTTTTGAATTTTATTTATTTATTTATTTATACAGCAGGTTCTTATTACTTATCTATTTTATACCTATTAGTGTATATATGTCAATCCCCATCTCCCAATTCATCCCCCCTCCACTGGAGCTCTTGTGCAGACAAGGAATTATGATGCAACCTCACAGGCTGACCATAAATTGTCCAATTTCTTCACGCCTCCAAGCTGACGCCAACCTGTCATCAGGATCTGGTCTTGATCTTTCCAGTCTGGTTCTTCACTTTCTAAACTAAAGGCTGGCTCTTTCCAGTCTCTTTCTGATTAACTTAGGATCTGGCTTTTTTCAGGCAAACTTCTGCCCTTTCAAGAACTGATCTAACAATGCTGGGACTTGCAGCAACTCAATGAAAGTCAGGCAATGGAAAAATCATGTAACTTAAACCAAACAGTTCCCATTTGCTCTGAGACTTAGGAGCCTCTCCTGGATACTATACACTCCTGCTTAGGTGTCACTGCACTGAGGACTTTCCTGATCACCTTATTTACAATTGCAACCTGCTCCACCCCCATTCCAGTTGCTCCACCCTAATTCTTGTGTACCTTTTGTTGTAACTTGTTTATTTTAGTTATTGCTTGTTAGCTGTTTCCCCCCCATATACGTATATGTGTGTATAGTAAGAGATGTATAAATGGACACACACACTCACACCTATATTTCAATAAAGACAACTAGCTAGATAAATAGAGATGAAGATATAGGTAGCTAGTAGGTAAGTAGGTAGAGATGCCTTTGTGTTTATGTGGGTGTAGAGGAAGTGACATAATGAGAGATAGAAAATATTAAAACAGAGTCAGCCAGAATGAGGATCCCCATGTGTATGCTTCTAGACACAATGGTTTCTGAAGAAATAATAAACATATCCAATCTAACAATTATTTATGGAGTCCCGGGAGAGGATTTGGAACTAGGACTCTTCCAGGAAATCCAGGCTGGTCTCTGGTGCTCATTACTTAGACCTCAGCTGAGGTATGGCGGCCCCCTCCTCACCTGGGATATCAGGCTGAGATCCAGAACCATCTATACAGAGAGCAGCATCCAAACCACAGACCTTGTCATCAGTCTTCCGTGGTGGGGTGAAGTGGAGAACTGGAGGACTCTTCTTGGTGGCAGTGCCAAAGGGTGGCTTGGGGGACTTTTATCATACTCCCATCTCTAACCCAGTAAAAATGTAATCGAAGTAAAAACCATGGTGAGACTTCAAATATTCTGGGACATCCCCATGGGTACCAGACCCACCCCAACCTTCTGACCGGATGGTCACTCTAAACCTTTCCTCTATGGAAATTCTAGAACCACAGTGCTCTTCTATTTCCCCTGAGTGGTCCATAACCTACAAGGTAGTTTCCACTCTGGTAATCTCTGGAGCATCAATGACACAAGTACTTCAATCATCACTTTGGAAACTTGAATCCTGAAAGGAGGCCACTATTTAAGTGGATTTCCCTCCAGAAATGTCCACATCTATGATTCTATGATTTCTTTCTCTGTTGCTGTCTTTCTCTTTCTCTTTTTCTCTGTCTTAATCTCTCTCTCTCTCTCTCTCTCTCTCTCTCTCTCTTTCTCATACACACACACACACACACACACACACACACACACACACACACCAACTGTTGGTTATTTTTCTATGGCCTCAGTGAGCACATCATTCACTTCTGGCTGTCATAGATTCACTGGAATAATCATCTACATGGATGAAGAGCCCTGTTTGTGCAACCATGGACTGGAATTATACAAGCTTTTTCTCTTTTTAAGTAAAGTTGCACAAATGTACAGTTTATTCCATTTTCCCCTAGGGAATCTACATATTCATGTTGTGTGCAATGAGCATGTTGCTATGGTAACGATTATGGCTTTATATTAAGTAACAAGAAAATCAGCATCAAGAAAACTGGCTTTACTTACTATTCAGTCATGCTCCCTCCCTCCCTCCTTTCCTCCTCCTTTTCTCTCTCCCTCCCTCCCTCTGCAATCACTAGACCCCAAAGTCTGCTAGAATTCCGTGCTACAAGTATAATTCAGCTATGACCCTGATCTGGGTGTCCATTTTTGGCAATTGTGGGTGGTGCAAAATACAGTCTGTTAAGTTACTGCTCCTACTTTTTCTTGAAGGGTTAAAATGACACATGATAATAGAATAAACACAGTCAAGAGAGGTTTAGTTTCTATCTGTGCTCTGTTGTGGATGCTCTATGTGAATTTATATGCATTTTTATTTTCTTAACTTTGTGTCTCAGCTTCCTTCTCAGCAGGATGACAGTGTTTTTGACAGCATTCCCATATGCTTTCCAGATACCCTCTAGCCTTAACATTCTGATATATTGGAAATGGCACCACCTGCAGAAACAGATAGACCTAGATTTTACTCCTGGATAGACACCGCTTATCAACTCTATTATCTTTGACAAATTCATATCTCTGAGCTGAAGTTTTCCTTATCTTTAAATAAAAAAAAAATACTAGATTTCCAGGTCCTGATAAAGCCTAGGTTAAAATGTGTAAAGTGCCTGGTCCATATTAGATATTCAACAAAAAACACCATTTGATATGTATTTATTTAGTCACCTTTCATTCAACAAATACCATTGAGGTTCTATGAGGATCTGGGCTACATGGTGAAAAAAAGAAAAAAACAGTTACTTCCCTCATGGAGCTTGCAATCTAGTGTGTGAAAGAGAAAATAATGAGCTGAGATAAATACAAAGTTGCAATGGCAATAAACACTAACATGGAGCTGAAGGATGCTCTAAAAGGATTCAACCTGCTTGAAGAATTCAGGAGAGGCTCCTTGAGGAAGTGACCCTTGAACAGAGAGATGATGTAGGAATATAAGTTAACTAAGTGAAGAGAATAGAGCAGAGTATTTTGAGCAGAGGGGACAGCAGAGACAAAGTCCTGTAGCAAGAGAAGTTCCATGCAGTCAGTGGACTCAGAGAATTCACTGTGACTGGAGCAGAGAGAGATGAGGCTGAGGGAGGGTTAAAGACTAGACATTGACGGGGCTTGGAGGCCATGTTTACAAATTCTGTCTGATCTTGAGAGCAAAGAGAGTTGTAATGCAGGAAGGTGACATGATCAAATATGCATTTTGAAAAATATCACTCTGGTGTGGAGATAAGATTGGAGGGGAGAGAGCAGAGTGGGGATGACTACATGAGAGAAGAGGCAGTGGTTCTCTGAGCAAGAAGTGGCTTGGGCAGATGGCGGTGACAGAGATGGAGAGATATGATAGATTTGAGGACTATTTGGGGGGTAAAATAGACATCTTTGGTGAAGGATTTACAATGGGAGGTGAGAGGGAGAAAGAAATTCATGGACTCTAGATTGCAAAAGCAAATGCATGCTCATATTATTTGTCAAGACATGCAACAAAGGTTTGGGATTTTATGGGAGGAGGGCAGCATTGAAGAACACCATGAGATGGTTTTCAGACACATTGAATTTTAAGCCTCTAAGTCATCCAAGAATTGCATTTTACCAAAGACAAGTATCATCATAGATACCCAACAAGGGTAGGTACCCACTGACAAGACAACATCACACGAGTGCACAGTAAGAATCTTGCACCGTTCATTCCTGTCCACAATCCAATATGCACACAGAGCCAGAATAGCCTTTACCAATGCAAATCTATTTGGGTTGTTACTTGTTTAAAATCTGGCTATTACCACCCACTGCTTGTAGTATTATGGCACTTAGAATATGGGCCAGGGTGGCAGGTCAGTAGGCATGGAAGGGCTAAAGAGCACTGTATTAACTTCCTAGGGCTGCCATAACAAAGTACCACACACTGGATGGCTTAAAACAACAGAAATTTGTTATCTCAGATTTCTGGAAGTAGAGGTCTGAAATCAAGGTATTGGCAGGGCCCTACTCTCTCTGAAGAGTCCAAGGAAGAAGTCTTCCTTGCCTTTTCTAGCTTTTGGTAGCCCCAGATGTTCCTTGCCTTGTGGCCACACTAGAATCTCTGCCTCCAGCTTCATATAATTGTCTTCCTTTGGTGTCTGTGTCTGTGTCCAAAATTCCCTCTTCTTATAAGGAGTCAAGTCATATTGGATTAAGGACCCACCTTACTCCAATATGATCTCATCTTACCTTAACTCATGACATCTGAAATGACCCCATGCTCAAATAAGGTCACATCCTGAGGTACCAGAGATTGGGAATTCAACATATCTTTTGTGGGGGTGGGGAGGGGGACACAAGCTAATCCGTAACAAACACTGACCTTTAAAACTATCATCTGGTAAATTCACTCTTTGTATTCCCCTGTTCTCTTTCCCTTTTCCATGTCCTCTCCACCTTTCAACAGAAAATTTCCTTCCAATTCAGGGTCCTCAAACTCTATCAGGTTAACTTCCAGCCATCCCCTCTTCTCAGAAAACTATCTATTTACCATCCACACCATTACAAGTGTGGGGCTCCCAAAGGCCATGTTCCTGCACCCAACACACAGGTGATTGACTTCAGGTGAAGAGCTGATCCTACCTGGGCTGAAATCCCCTTTCTGAAACTTAGAACTGAGACTGGGAGAGACACACAGGCTCTTTCCTGGCGGCTGGACCTGTTCCATCTGAGAGCTGCAGCCTGTAGCCAGCTTCTCCCATGGGACTGAGAAGCAGAGAAAGCCAGTGTTCAGCAAGAAGGGAGAACAAAATGGGTTCCTGGAGCAGAGCAGAGACAGGAGGCAAGCAGGATGGCTGTGGGCATTCCAGTCCCTGGTAGAAAACCTCCCATTCCATTATACTGAATTCTCCCACTGTTTCTTTACCACTAGCTTCAATAGGTTTCAGTTACAAGCAAGCTATAAATACATTATAAATACATTCTATCACAATCTAATCTTAAAGAAAATGTTGTTAAGGTTGTACAAACTGATGTGTGAAGGATTTGAAGGTTTAACACGCTTTATATTCCAGGATATCCTAGAGCTAGAAGTCTTAATCCAAATATATAAATCTAAAGAGTGGAAGTTCCAGGCAACAGCAGGCAGAAGGCAGGGTCTTTTGGAGAATGGGGAGTAGTCTAATTGCTCCTAAAATCACATTGTTTAAGGAGAGGCCAGGATCCTTCAGTGGTTCTCAAACTTGAGCATGCATGAGAGTTACCTGGAAGGCTTGTAAAAATTCAGAGAGCTGGGACCACCTCTAAGTTTATGACTTGGTAGGTCTCGAGTGGAGTGTGAGAGTTTGCTTTTCTAACAATATTCCAGGTGAGGTTAATACTGCGGGTCAGGGACTACACTTCGAAAACTACTCACTTTGAAATCCGGAGTTATGTCAGAGCCAGATGCTGTATCAGAGTGGGGGCGTCCTCAGGCAACCCAATAGGGGAGGATGCCTCCCTTACTTGGGCCAACATCTCAGATCAATTGTTCGTTTTTTAAAAAGCATTTGGAGAAATTTAGAGGAGGTATGTAGGAAGCATGATTTAAGTTCCTTCTCTGATTATTCCTAGAAATAGAAATCAGAAACTCCTGGAGGGTCCTGGTGGTATTCAGAAAAGAGTGCTGGCTTCCAAGTTTACGTATATGTCTTTGGGTCTCAGGTTTCTTACCTATCGAATGACAGTGTTGAATTATTTTATCTCCTAGGTCCCTCTTGGCTCTAACCTCCTAAGGTCCATGGTTTTGCTTAGCCTTTGCTCCTGAAACTCTCATGAGTGATTTTTCCTAAAAGAACACATCCAAAGACCAACTTTAACTGCCTCAGCCTGCTGAGGGCCAGAGTGGCAGTCAGCGTGAAGCAGGTAGTACCATGCAGTAGTCTCTGGGGAACACATGACAGAAAAGTAGAACCGAGAGGAAATGTTCCCTGAGGGGAACAACCGTCTCTTCAAACTTCTGAACCATTTACACTGAATTGTGATAAAGCTGTTACAGCCCTTTAGAGCCCCCCAGACACTCAGCTTAGCTGGTGGCCCTGATCAAAACACATGCTTTGTTGTAAATCACACTCCAATGGCCTGGGCCCAGCAGAACACAGCAATAATTGATATCTAGCAAAAATTTGCTACCCCACCAAACCTATCAATCAATGGAATATTCCTCTGTGCCCAGATGGCTCAGACAAGATATAATTTGATAGAAACACAGATAAGTCTTATTCTTAGGAAATACACACAGCAGTTCTCAAAGGCCTAGGAGCATAGCACATCTTGCACATTTAGAAAATGCACTCAGGTTGAGTCCACATTGTTCAGCCAGGCAGTCTTGCCTTTGAAAGTACCACAAAGAAAAGAAATAACACAAATGTGCATGCAGGCAAGAGACTTCTAAGAACTGGGACTGGGGAGAAGGAGAGGAAAACAATGTACTGTTTGTTCTTCATTCCAAGGCTTCCTGGACTAGAAGTTTCTATTCCTCTTTCCCTCTTCCAATGTCCTGAGACAGTAACCATATTAGAAGAAGAATGAGTCTGAATGTTAAAAATAAATAAATAAAATGGATAATAGTGTACTCTGTGCAAGATGATGTTCTAAACACTAGGGAATCGCAGATGATTGAGACATAGACCTTGCCCTCAAAGATCTCATATCCTCACCTAAGAGAGACATTTAGAGATACTCCAGGAGGATAATGATGGAAGCATTACAGCATGTCATAAATGCAGAGAGGAAAGAAAGGGACCCAGCTTCCCTGGGGTGTGACTGACTCAAAGGCAAAATGTCTGATGCAAGGGGTTAAAATACTCCTCTTGTAACTGAGCTTAATGTGTTGGCTGCTGAAGAAGGAGGGGCGGCCAAGATAGCTGCTCTCAGGCTGAAGTTCTATGTGGCTGGGAGAGGGCTTCTCAGAAGACAGCCATGAGCACCTGTTCATGGACATTTCATTCTGAGACCTGGGCAGTTATTCTAAAAGAGTGGAGGAGCACACATCAGCTGCACCAGAATCACCAGGGGCATTTGCTAACCACTCAGAGTCTTGGACCTCTCCGTAGATCCAAAGAGTCACACATTGTACAGGAGAATGAATCCTGACAGAGAAGTGAGAGGTAGAATGGGGAACAGAAGGATCATGAACATGTATCTCCATCAGTTCCTCAGCTGCATAACCTATATCAAGAAGGCTGGAAGCAAAGTGAGGATCAGAACTTGCAGTGTTTTAAAAGATAAATATTTTCATTCTCTTTACCCTCTCAAAGACAATGAAGAAAAATACATACTGCTAGACATAAAGAAAAAATATATGCTTTACATGACGAATTTTAACAGCATGAGTGTTTGAAGTATAAAATGTATAAGAATAGTCAACATAAGATATAGACCTGTGTCTATATATATAAATGCATTCCGTTTGAAACTACTAGGTAAAATAGATTTCTTTACTGCCAAAAATCTTAGAACATTTAACAGGTTTTATGTTTCTTGTGAATAACCAAGAGGCTGTGCTTCAGTCAAACCCAGCTGCAGATAACAGAATCACTCTGGTCATTTTAATTAGCCAGGGATTTGATACAGGGAGCTGGGAACTTACAGTGTTGCTGAACACTAACAAAGCAAGCTCCATAGCAGGCCTCCAGGAGCGACTTTAAGAACCACAGCAGAGACCTCGCTTGCTAAGGGAACCCAGGCACAGTCAGGAAACCAGGCATTCAGGAAGTTGCCACCATGACCATATACCATGCCATTTAAGTGGATGTCTCCCTGCCCAGTTACTTCAATCCCAGGTGCACAAATGCATGTTACTGGGAGCCCAAGTCATATCTGGACTCTAGTGCAAAGGAGTTTGGGAAATGTAGTATTAAAGTAATAAACCAGAAGGCTGCTGGGGCAGACACTTAGTGAGGCCATCTATTACCCACACCACAAGCAGGCCTGGTACACAGCATTTCCAGAAGTTATTTAAGACTATGGTCATTAAATAACCATTTTCTGCAGAAACATCTTAAGAGACTGTTCCAGGGAGCACATTTTTGGAAGTGCTGACCCAGTTCTGCCTTCTCATTGATGAGGAAGGAAACTGGTGCCCAGAGAGGCACCTTCTTGGCTGACACCACCCAGTGGATTAGCAGCAGAGCAGGGATAGGACCAGGTCTCCCCGTTCCTGAGTATCTAGCCTTGCAGCTTGCACTGCTTTCTGCAGCCCTCCCTCCATCCTGAAGTTTTCTGCAAAAATGGACCATTTGGAAAAGGGTCTTTTGAGACCAAAAGCAAAGCAAAGGCTGTTAAGGAAGCCTGAACTGAACTCCTGAATTATGCAACAGCCTGTAATAGATTAAATGAACTCTTCTCCTGTTTAGGCTGAAGGGAAGAAACCCGCTGCCCCTGCTGTACAAACTGGACTGGAAAAGAAGGCACTCACAGCCAACAAGAAGGTTTTCTGTTAAGAACACATCTGCCTTTGTACCATCAGTTTTGACCTCAAGCTTTTAACCACTCCTTTCCAAAGTCTGAATTATCTCCTACAGGGCAGTTTCACTGCTGCCTTGGCAGCAGCCAGTCTGAGTGGCTCAATTGTTCCTAGGTGTGTTTAAACCCTCTCCCAGAAATCTTCTCTCATCACGGCCACCTCCATCTACCCCCCTTCCCCGAATGATTGATATTCTCGGTCTTTTTCTGCTCGGCACTTTCAAATGTGTTTTGCACAACTGCATTTATTCTGATTTATTTATATCATGTGTTATCCTACCGTGCAATTGTGGACCTCCTAAGATACCTGAGATTATTTAAAAAATAAAAGCAGTTGTTTCAGTGGTGGAAAGGAAACGCTGCTTCGGATTCGCAATAAAGATGTTATTTTTCCCATCAGAATTCAGAATTTCTCAACTAAGTTTTGTTTTTAAGATGACAATCTCAATTTCATGTTGCAAGCTGAAAATGATCAATTAGTTGATCAAACCTGACAAAAACAAAGTGAAAAAAAATCACTGAGTAGCCAGAAAATTAGACTTAAATCAGCATGTTTCTAGCCCATGGATAAAAATTGTGCTGCAGGTAGCAGCTGTCAGAGGTAAACAAAAAAAGAAAGAGATAAAAAGGGAGCAACCCAGCCGTCAGGCACAGCAGCAGGATTTCCCACCAACACACACCACACCATTAAGTCACCTGGGAGCTGGGAAAACACTGATGCCCGGATCACAGCCTAGATCAACTAAACTGGGATCTTTGGTGGGGGGGGGGGGGGGTGGTAGGACCTCGATGTCAGTATTTTTTTTAAAGCTTTGCAGAAATTTCCCATGTACAGGGCTCGTTGCTGATCACAAATTATTATCAATAGCAGTTCAAGTAATGTCAATTCTCATACTTAATTCAACATGTTACATCTCTTTGATATTTTTAAAGAAATAGACATGCCTGAAACACTTTACAAATATAAAACACTTTATAAAATAAAAAGCAATTTCACATGGGGTTAATCTTCCCATTAACCCCATGACTTATGGCCCGGTTTTGTAGATGAGAAAAGCCAAAGCTCAGAAAAGCTAAGTGCACTGTGTGAGACAGCACAACCAAGAAGTGGGAGAGCAGAAACCAATCATGGATTCTGGCCTCTATCACAGCAGCACCCTGAAACTTAGAAAGTTCTTTCACAGCCTTGCAGAGGGGGTGTGTGTGTGAATGTGTGTGTTTAAAATTATCATCCAACTTGTATAGATGAGGCAATGGAGGCTCAGAGGTGGAATGATATTTGCCCAAGGTCACAGAGTTTGGATTTGAACTCTGAGAACCCCTGTACTGAACTGTCTGACTTAGTAGATAAAATGTAAGCACATAATATTGTTTTCCCACTTACTGTCCCTGAAGGTCCCTTCCCCACCCCTTGATCACTTCTTGGGCAAATCCCAGACCTGTATGTCCACTCAGGTTTCACAAAGTCTGGTTCAGCCTGATCCAGTTTAACATGTCAACCTCATACTAAGCCCAGCCCTTCCTTTCACCTCCCTTCCCTCTGCTGTGGCTTTTCCCGTGGCTCTAGGACCCTCAGTGGGGATTGGAACTGTGGCCTGATCCTTCATTCCTGGAACACAACCTCTGCTTCCTGTGTCTCTTCCACCTCCAACAGGTAAGGTCTGGGAGGGAAGAATGAGGGAAGGTGGCAGGAGTCATTTGACCTAACTGGGGCCGTTTATAGTCCTCTCTTGGCTATTACCCGACATGAGGCAAGAGTCTCCCTGCTAGTTTTCTCGTGGTGCATTTGTACTTTCTTCAGGAGGCGCTGAAGGGCAGCATGACCTCTTCCCACTCCCTACCTCGGCTCCTGCCATAGTCATAAACCTCTCAGCTCTTACTGCTGGATTCCCTCACCCAGCAACCAACCTTTAGGACACTGTTTCGGGTTGGATTGTCTCCCTCCGTTCCCCCCGCCCTGCCAAGTCTTAACCCCCAGTACCTGTGAATGTGACCTTATTTGGAAACAAGGTACTTCCAAAAGTAATCAAGTTAAGATGAAGTCCTTAGGAGGGGTCCTAATCCAATGACGGTTGTCCTTAGAAGAAAAGAGAAATTTGGAAACCAGCAAACAAAGAGAGGAGAACGCCATGTGAAGACACAGAAGGAAGATGGTCATGTAAAGATGGAGGCAGAGCTGGGAGTCATGCTTTCACGACCCAGGAGCATCTGCAGCCACCAGAAGCTGAAAGAAGCAAGGAAGGAGCCTTTGCCAGCAGCTTCAGAGGCAGCATAGCATTTCAGATGGCTTAGTCTTCAGAAGCATGAGACAATAAATGTTGGTTGTTACAAGCCTCCCAGTTTGTGGTAGGTTATTACAACAGGCCTAGGAAACAAATACAGATACTGTACTGGCAAAATAGTTCAAGTCCAGCTACAAATTTCCCTCTCCCATAAGGAACCTATATACCTCTTTGCCCCTCTAATGAATTGTAGAAAAGATTAATAGACTAATTTTCTGTCCCTTTGTCTACCATCACAGACTGCTCCAGAAAGCTGCCTTCCTTCAGAATTTCCCAAGTGAGGAATAGGAAAAGGCTCTATTTTAACTTAACATTCTCAAATTCCCTGGCATGAGTCAGCTTCTGTCAAGAGCTCTTCCATCATGCTTAGCTCTTTGGGTAGCAGTGGAGTGGTCCTATGGGATCTGCAGTTCAACAAGACATGGAGTGAGATTCTCAGTCCCCTTTCCTGCAGGTCCTCTCTCCCACCACCACCAATGCCTACAAAGTGATTTTCTCAGAACTTCTTCTTAATTGGTCTGGACTATTAGTGGAAAAGCCTCTGATCTTTTCCCTGAGGGGCAGAATGGAGTGAATTCTTACCAAGAACTCCCTCGAAGCCTCTAACTCCTGATCCCAGTAATGTCTCTTCTACTGTAGAAATTTCTGGTTTGGAAGTAGAGCCAGTTCTGCCACTTCCTCAGTAACTCTTGCTGGAGTATGTCTAGTAGAGCTCTTTAAATGTATGTGTGTCAGTTAGCTGATGCCACATGACAAGTTGCCCCAAACTTTAGTACCTGAAAAGAATCAGTATTTACTAATGCACACAATACCGTCTGCTGGTATTCTTGCTGATCTGGGCCAGGCTTAGCTGAATTCAGCTGTGCTTACACATGCTTCTGTGGTCAACTGGTGAGTGGGCAGGGGGCTGGCTGAATGCTGAACTAGGATGGCCTCACTCACATATCTGGGGTTAGTTGGGGTTCCTGGACCTCATGTCTCTCTTCATTCAGCAGGTTGAGGATTGTTATTGTGGTGGCTGGACAAGATCCTAAGAGTGACAGAAGCAGACAAAACCTCTAAAGGCCTAAACTCCACAAAGAATGTTCCTCTTTGCATTCTACTTGGTAAAAGAAGTCACAGGTTTGCTCAGATTCAAGGGCTAGGGAGATAGATTCTACCTCTTTAGTGTGAGAAAGTGCAAAGCTGAATTGCAGAAAGCCTGATGCAAGGAAATGTGAAGCATCTGACTGTTTTTTTGCAATTTCCCACCCGAAGGATACTTACCATATATTGTTGTGTATCAGTCAGGCTAAGTCACATTGAATGCTGTAAAAAAACAAGCCAAAAATCTCAGTGGCTTTTTTTCTTGTTCACAGCCCAGTCCAATAAAGTCTAGTGTGTGTTGGAGAGAGAAGGATCTCTGCTCTATGTAGTTTTTCAAGGTCCCAGATTTGATTCCACCTTCTTCTAAAACCTCAGAGTTACTCTTTGATTTTCCATATGTAACCTAAGGTGAGAGAAAAAGAGTGCATAAAATATCATGCAGGAGGTTTCAGAGGTCAGACCCAGCTTACATCATTTCCATTGGCCTGAACTTGGCTTGGATTCCATTGACTATCTAACTGCAAATGGCAGCTTCTTTGGTGCCAACGAAGAAAATGAAACAAGTTGTCTCCATTTTCTCATCTTTAAGGCATCAACCCAAATTCCAAGGCAGCAGAAGTCCCATTCTCTATTCTGGCCACCAAATTCAGTGTTCTTCCTCTCAACACCAGAGGGACTGCTAATGCGGTGCTTAGATCATCTGTTTTTCTTTTCTTCCCTTGATCCCCTTTCTGAAGCTCACTTTCCTCATTTCTTATACTGGGATGACCCCACCTTATGGTGCTATAGTGAGGACCACCATGACAGTTAAGCACCTAGTACAAAGTAGGCAATCAACCATAGTATTTCCCTTCTTTCCTCACCCCAACCCCAGGTACCATGTGAGTGGAACAGCAAGAAGAGGAATGTGCCTGGAATTAGAGCTTAATGATGCTTCTGTGAAGAGACAAGGTTGTGGACAGACACAGGGAGGGGTGCTATAGAACTTGGTCTCTGGCAACACCTGAAATGTGTTAGGGAAAGTGGAGTTATATTTAAAGAGGCCAAGTTTTTGTTCCAATGAAGTTTTAAAAACAAAAGCAGAAATATCATAGACAGAGAGATTTAGGATTTCATATGAGGCCATGCACTGTTCTCAGAGCTGTGAAGAGTAGACTTTTTCAAGAGGTACTGTCCTCTGGTACTTAGGAGATGACCCAGATGTCACTTCCATTCCAGAGCTTACAAAGCTGTGATAGACGGTAAGGTGATGCCACTGTCTTTGCAACAAAAATATGACTCTTCACCTTCCCCTGGAAGCCAGGTGTTAAATCATCACTAAAATCATCACTAGATGGCAGTAACATTCAACACTTAATCTTAATGAATGCATCAAACCATTTCATTTTCTTTTTTAACTTTTGCTTCTCTATGTCAAGCAAGCATTTATTCAAGATAAAATAGAAGCAGCCTTACACTTCTCACATCCTTACTTTACATGTGACTTGGAGAATCACAGAATTATAAAATGAAGGGATGGCCATTCCTCAATCTATAAGGAACAGGCTACTCATTGGGTTCTCAGAGCTCATATTAAGAGACGTCAACCCTCCTCGACATGGATGAAAAGATAAATATCTAGTACTATCTGTGCTTCACAAAGAGTCATATACTTGACCCAATTGCTCTCTTTCTTAAATAAGAAAAAAAAGACAAACAAAAAATATTTACACAAAACCCACCAGACCTAGCAAATGAAGAGGAAATAGGCAGTCTACTTGAAAAAGAATTTAGAGTAATGATAATAAACATGATCCAAAATCTTGGAAATAGAATGGAGAAAATACAAGAAAAGTTTAACAAGGACCCAGAAGAACTAAAGACCAAACAAACAGTGATGAACAGCACAATAAAATAAATTAAAATTTCTCTAGAAGGAATCAATAGCAGAATAACTGAGGCAGAAGAATGGAAAAGTGACCTGGAAGATAAAATAGAGGAAATAACTACTGCAGAGCAGAATAAAGAAAAAAGAATGGAAAAAACTGAGGACAGTCTCAGAGACATTTGGGACAACATTAACTGTACCAACATTAGAATTATAAGGGTCCCAGAAGAAGAGGATAAAAAGACAGGGACTGGGAAAATATTTAAAGAGATTATAGTAGAAAACTTCCCTAATATGGGAAAGGAAATAGTTAATCAAGTCCAAGGGGCACAGAGAGTCCCATACAGGATAAATCCAAGGAGAAACACACCGAGACACATATTAATCAAACTATCAAAAATTAAATACAAAGAAAAAATATAAAAAAGCAGCAAGCAAAAAACAACAAATAACACATAAGGGAATCCCCATAAGGTTAACAGCTGATCTTTCAGCAGAAACTCTGCAAGCCAGAAGAGAGTGGCAAGACATATTTAAAGTGATGAAGGATAAAAATCTACAACCAAGATTACTCTATCCAGCAAGAATCTCATTCAGATTTGGTGGAGAAATTAAAACCTTTACAAACAAGCGAAAGCTAAGAGAATTCACCACCACCAAACCAGCTTTACAGCAAATGCTAAAGGAACTTCTCTAGTCAGGAGACACAAGAGAAGGAAAAGACCTACAATAACAAACCCAAAACAATTAAGAAAATGTAATAGGGACATACATATCAATAATTACCTTAAATGTAAAAGGATTAAATGCTCCAACCAAAAGACATAGACTGGCTGAATGGATACAAACACAAGACCTGCATATATGCTGTCTACAAAAGACACACTTCAGACCTAGGCACACATACAGACTGAAACTGAGGGGAAGGAAAAAGGTATTCCATGCAAATGGAAATCAAAAGGAAGATGGAGTAGCAATTCTCATATCAGACAAAATAGACATTAAAACAAAGACTATTACAAGAGACAAAGAAGGACACTACAAAAAGATCAAGGGAGCAATCCAATAAGAAGATATAACAATTGTAAATATTTATGCACCCAACATAGGAGCACCTCAATACATAAGGCAAATACCAACAGCCATAAAATTGGAAATTGACAGCAACACAATCATAGTAGGGGACTTTAACACCCCACTTTCACCAATGGACAGATCTTCCAAACTGAAAATAAATAAGGAAACACAAGCTTTAAATGGTATATTAAAAAACATGGACTTAATTGATATTTATAGGATATTCCATCCAAAAACAACAGAATACACATTCTTCTTAAGTCCTCATGGAAATTCTCCAGGATAGATCATATCTTGGGTCACAATACAAGCCTTGGTAAATTTAAGAAAATTGAAATTGTTTCAAGTATCGTTTCTGACCACAGCACTATGAGACTAGATATCTATTACAGGAAAAAATCTGTAAGAAATACAAACACATGGAGAGTAAACAGCACAGTACTTAAAAACCAAGAGATCACTGAAGAAATCAAAGAGGAAATCAAAATCTATTTAGAAACAAATGACAATGAAAACACGATGACCCCAAACCTACGGGATGCAGCAAAAGCAGTTCTAAGGGGGAAGTTTATAGCAATACAATCCTACCTTAAGAAACAAGAAACATCTCAAATAAACAACCTACCCTTACACCTAAAGCAATTAAAGAAAGAAGAACAAAAAAACCCCAAAGTTGGCAGAAGGAAAGAAATCATAAAAATCAGATCAGAAATAAATGAAAAAGAAATGAAGGAATCAATAGCAAAGATCAATAACACTAAAAGCTGGTTCTTTGAGAAGATAAACAAAATAGATAAACCATTAGCCAGACTCATTAAGAAAAAAAGGGAGAAGACTCAAATCAATAGAATTAGAAATGAAAAGGGAGAAGTAACACCTGACACTGCAGAAATACAAAGGATCATGAGACATTACTACAAGCAACTCTATGCCAATGAAATGGACAACCTGGAAGAAATGGACAAATTCTTAGTAATGCACAACCCTCCGAGACTGAAACAGGAAGAAGTAGAAAATATGAACAGACCAATCGCAAGCACTGAAATTGAAATGGTGATTAAAAATCTTCCAACAAACAAAAGCCCAGGACCAGAATGCTTCACAGGCGAATTCTATCAAACATGTAGAGAAGAGCTAATACCTATCCTTCTCAAACTCTTCCAAAATATAGCAGAGGGAGGAACACTCCCAAACTCATTCTATGAGGCCACCATCACTCTGATAACAAAACTAGACAAGGATGTCACAAAGAAATAAAACTACAGGCCAATAACACTGATGAGCATAGATGCAAAAATACTCAACAAAATATTGGCAAACAGAATGCAACAGCACATTAAAACGATCATACACTATGGTCAAGTGAGGTTTATCCGAAGAATGCAAGGATTCTTCAATATATGCAAATCAATCAGCATGATACACCATATTAACAAATTAAAGGAGAAAAACCATATGATCATCTCAATAGATGCAGAGAAAGCTTTTGACAAAATTCAACACCGGTTTATCATAAAAACCCTCCAGGAAGTGGGCATAGAGGGAACTTTCCTCAAAAAAATCAAGGCCATATGTGACAAACCCACAGTCAACATCATCCTCAATGGTTTAAAACTGAAACCTTTTCCACTAAGATCAGGAACAAGACAAGGTCACCCACTCTCACTACTACTGTTCAACATAGTTGTGGGAGTTTTAGCCACAAATCAGAGAAGAAAAGAAATAAAAGGATTCCAAATTGGAAAAGAAGAAGTAAAGCTGTCACTGTTTGCAGACGACATGATACTATACATATCCTAAAGCTGCTATCAGAATCCTAAATATGCTACCAGAAAACTACTAGAGCTAATCAATGAATTTGGTAAAGTAACAGGATACAAAGTTAATGCACAGAAATCTCTAGCATTCCTATACACTAATGATGAAAAATCTGAAAGTGAAATTAAGAAAACACTCCCATTTACCATTGCAACAAAAAGAATAAAATATCTAGGAATAAACCTACCTAAGGGGACAAAAGACCTGTATGCAGAAAATTATAGGACACTGATGAAAGAAATTAAAGATGATACAAATAGGTGGAGAGATAGACCATGTTCTTGGATTGGAACAATCAACATTGTGAAAATGACTCTACCACCCAAAGCAATCTACAGATTCAATGCAATCCCTAACAAACTACCACAGGCATTTTTCACAGAACTAGAACAAAAATTTTCACAACTTGTATGGAAACACAAAAGACCTCAAATAGCCAAAGCAATCTTGAAAAAGAAAAATGAAGCTGGAGGAATCAGGCTCCCTGACTTCAGACTATGCTACAAAGCTACAGTAATTAAGGCAGTATGGTACTGGCACAGAAACAGAAATATAAATCAATGGAACAGGATAGAAAGTCCAGAGATAAACCCACACACATATGGTCATGTTATCTTTGAGAAAGGAGGCAAGAATATACAGTGGAGAAAAAAACAGCCTCTTCAATAAGTCGTGCTGGGAAAATTGGACAGCTACATGTAAAAGAATGAATTTAGAATACTCCTTAACACCATACACAAAAATAAACTCAAAATGTATTAAAGACCTAAATGTAAGCTCAGACATCATAAAACTCTTAGAAGAAAACATAGGGAGAACACTCTATGACATGAATCTCAGTAAGATCATTTTTGACCCACCTCCTAGAGAAATTGAAGTAAAAACAAAAATAAACAATTGGGACCTAATGAAACTTAAAAGCTTTTGCACAGCAAAGGAAACCATAAACAAGAGCAAAAGACAACCCTCAGAATGGGATAAAATATTTGCCAATGAAGTAACTGACAAAGGATTAATCTCCAAAATTTACAAGCAGCTCATGCAGCTCAATAACAGGAAAACAAGCAGCACAATCCAAAAATGGGCAGAAGACCTAAATAGACATTTCTGCAAAGAAGATATACAGATTGCCAACAGACACATGAAAGAATGCTCAACATCATTAATCATTAGAGAAATGCAAGTCAAAAGTACAATGAGATATCATCTCACACCAGTCAGAATGGCCATTATCAAAAAATCTAGAAATAGTAAATGCTGGAGAGGGTGTGGAGAAAAGGGAACCCTCTTGCCCTGTTGGTGGGAATGTAAGTTTATACAGCAACTATGGAGAGCAGTATGGAGGTTCCATAAACTCCTAAAAATAGAACTACCATAGGACCCAGCGACCCCACTACTGGCTATATACCCTGAGAAAACCATAATTCAAAAATAGTCATTTACCAAGTGTTCATTGCAGCTCTATTTACAATAGCCAAGATATGGAAGCAACCTAAGTGTCCATCAACAGATGAATGGATAAAGAAGATGTGGCACATATATACAATGGAATATTACTCAGCCATATAAATAGGCAAAACTGAGTTATTTGTAGTGAGGTGGGTGGACCTAGAGTCTGTCATGTAGAGTGAAATAAGTCAGAAAGAGAAAAACAGATTCTGTATGCTAACACATATATATGGAATCTAAAAAAGAAAAGAAAAAAAAGTGGTTATGAAGAACCTAGAGACAAGACAGGAATAAAGATGCAGACCTACTGGAGAGAATGGACTTGAGGATATGGCGAGGGGGAATGGTAAGCTGGGACAAAGTGAGAGAGTGGCACGCACATATAGACACTATAAAATATAAAATAGATAGCTAGTGGGAAGCAGCCGCATAGCACAGGGAGATCAACTCGGTGCTTTGTGACCATCCAGAGGGGTGGGATAGGGAGGGTGGGAGGGAGGGAGAAGCAAGAAGGAAGAGATATGGGGATATATGTATATGTATATCTGATTCACTTTGTTATAAATCAGAAACTAACACACCATTGTAAAGCAATTATACTCCAATAAAGGTGTTAAAAATATAGATATTTAGGCACTTGGTGGGAATGTAGCCTACCAGGTGGCTCTTTTCCTAAGTTAATAGCCATCTGGTTTTCTAGACAAGCTTCTTCTTAACTTTACTTTCACTTTCTCTCCCAAATGCCTCTTTCCCATTTGCAAATTCATTTGTACATCCAAAGTCAGGTTTTTTCAATGAACTATTAGAGTAGGGGGTGAAAGAAAAATATGGGAACATTAAAAAGGACTGGTGATGATTGAAATCCATGCCATGCTCTAGGAACACCAAAGAATCTGGAGCTGTGGATCGTAGGATATTCCATTAGACAGTTTCATCGGGTCTTGAATTAGTCCCAGAGAACTTCCAGGATGCTCAGCTTCCAACGTCTTGACCTCCTTCAGGGAACTGGGATAAATATGAAGCCTAGGTCTGTCTATTTGTGTGATCAGGAACCAAGTGACCTACACAATGAGTAACAGCTAAAAAATATTGGCACCAAAAACTTCCCTCCTTACCATGAGGTAGCTCCAATAATAAATTACCACTGCTTGATACTTGGGCCTTAGAAACTTTATACTGATGTCTACAATATTGTCAGGTGGGCTGAGACATGCACACTGAGGTGAGACAAGGGATAAATCCAAAGGTGCGAGAAGCCAAGTCATGTTCCGTGCTGCTCGGGCTGTACCTGTCTCTATAGTCACTTTGGAAATGTCTGTACCAACAACTTTCACCCAGTCAATAGAGTTAGAATTAGACTGGTGGACACTGAGAGTCTAACAGGCCAGGTGGACACACTGTACAAAGTCTTGTTCAAAGCAAGAATTTCCAGGTCAGGAGCTGGGTCACTACAGCTAGAATCTGGACTAGCGAACTAGGCAAGTAAACTGATTGGAAAAAGGAGAGGGCATCAAGGTTGCAGCTCTAGTCTGTGGACTGGTGAATGTAGGGGAAGAAGGTAGAAGAAGTGAACTGCAACCGATTCTTTCCCATCCCTCCTGGTAACCAATCCTGCTAGTAGATCTCAGACCTAATTAGTGGCAAGCAGTGTGAGAGCCCCTCAGTCATCTGGGGTCAAGATTCTTGGGTCTGGGATAATATAATACCAACCTGGAATGGGAGTCATGTTGCATTATTCATCGCCATCTGCAGTAGTTGAGGGGGCTGAGGCTCTAGCTGGGGAGAATCAGCAGAACCATCTGTGAGCAGCTGGGGACTCAGAAGGAGTGAAAGCAAGGCTGGGGATTGCTTTCTAATGCAGCACTGAGAAATTTGGACCTGTTAACCTGTCCACAGTGATTACCATACAAGAGCTCTGTTGATAACTGCCTGGACTAGAATCCACTAAAAACAACGTTTCCTACCAGAAAGCATTCATATATGACATTGACATGCATAAATGGAAAGAAGGGGAGACTGGTAACCATCCTTTCAACTTGAAGCAAAAATACAAGGTTAATTCTTTTACAAGATTCTCTTTTATATCTATACTTTCAAATCTTGGTTTCTCAGTGAATAAAATATATCTGATGATGAGAAAGCAAGATGAAGGAAAGACATATCCAAGAAGATATAAGCACTTCCCAGTCTCTATGTTTTAGTCATGTGGGAAAAATTTATTTTAAAGATGTATCTATTTGCTTTCCCTTCTTAGAAAATTTAACTTTGGGCACAAGATATTATGTTAATGATAAAGACAACATACTCCATCTGGAGTAACAGTGGAGGTTAATGTTAAAATTATCAGCAAAATAGAATAAATATTTGTAATACTAGGGTAAAAAGTCTGACAGGGGGGCTTCCCTGGTTGCGCAGTGGTTGAGAGTCCGCCTGCTGATGCAGGGGACACAGGTTCGTGCCCTGGTCCGGGAGGATCTCACATGCCGCAGAGCGGCTGGGCCCGTGAGCCATGGCCGTTGAGCCTGCGCGTCCGGAGCCTGTGCTCCGCAACGGGAGAGGCCACAACAGTGACAGGCCCGCGTACCGCAAAAAAAAAAAAAAAAAAAAAAGAAGTCTGACACGGGATTACAGCTGCATATATGAGAAAAAATAATAATTTCTAGCCCCTTTTTTACCAACTCAACAACTGACTTAAAAAATTTAGTAATTTAATATTATATTTCCCAAATGACAATGTTTTGTTTTTTTTTTTAATCCATTGAAATGAGAACTCCAGGAGGACAGGGAATTTTATCTATTTTATTTACTGCTGTCTTTCTAATGTATAGAGTGTAGCAAACACTCAGTAAACACTGTGAATAGATGAGAATAACCAATTTGAAAGCCTTATATCTGCACATGGACAGCCTCACACCCATTTCAGTGTTTCAACAAGGGCTCAGCTCTTCCCATGACATCATCCTTGTCCTCCCCTTCCTTCCACTCAACCTATCATGGAGAGTTTGGGATTACTGACAACCAGAGGACGGCTCTCTGATCCTGAGCATCCCATTTTGTTCTGCTCTAATTCTTTTTTTTTTTTTTTTTTTTTTTTTTTGCGGTACGCGGGCCTCTCACTGTTGTGGCCTCTCCCATTGCGGAGCACAGGCTTCGACGCTCAGGCTCAGCGGCCATGGCTCACGGGCCTAGCCGCTCCGCGCCACGTGGGATCTTTCCGGATCGGGGCACGAACCCGTGTCCCCTGCATCGGCAGGCGGACTCTCAACCACTGCACCACCAGGGAAGCCCTGTTCTGCTCTGATTCTAAAAAATCCAGTGGAAAAACCAAAAGGTGAGATGAGGCTATAAAAATTCCTGGAAATACTTTAGAATGCAGAGAATAAGGGTTTGGGGCCTGTCATGGAAAGACAATTTCCCTTTCAGTTTCTGCTCTGTTTTTAAAATTAATTTTATTGGAGTAGAGTTGATTTACAATGTTGTGTTAGTTTCTGCTGTACAGCAAAGTGAATAGCTATACATATACATATATCCACTCTTTTTTAGATTCTTTTCCCATATAGGTCATCACAGAGTATTGAGTAGAGTTCCCTGTGCTATACAGTAGGTTTGTATTAGTTATCTATTTTATATATAGTAGTGTGTATATGTCAATCTCAATCTCCTAAGCCAGCCTCTGCTCTTGATCACAAAGAGCGAAATAGAAGGATACATTGTTTCCCTTTAGGACTTAAATTCTGATACTTCAGTTGATTTTCACTCTCTTTCTCAAAAACTCTGTTATCATAACTGTGTTTGTAGTTAATACCCCCATTGAAATTTCCATTGACAGGAGGTGCCATTGTGCCACCTCCCACAAAATAGTAATCATGCCTGTGGCTTCTCATGGACTTGGATCATTGCAAGTTGTTCAGTCACCTTTGTCTAAGAAATAAGGGGCACAGTCAAGGTACTGATTTTGCCAAGCTCAGTCAAACATCCTGAAATGTTTTCCGACATTGGGAATTTGACAAGATCCCAAGCATATTTGGCTCTGGTGCCCCTTTTCCCCTTAATTGCTGAGCGCAAACAGAAAATGTAATCCATCTGCTTCAGAGTCATTTTCCCAAAACTCATCCAAATTTTCATTGGTCAGAACTATTTGAAATCTCTGTCTTCATGAGCCTAACACCTTCCTTCACACATTTTATTTCTTGGAACTAGGAAGCAGACAGATCCAATAGGAACAGGACTCAGTTTCAAACACCAGGCATAATCTGTAAAATCAGGTTCTTGGGGTGGAGGTTCCAGAGTCTCACTTCCAGAATTACAGCTGTAACACATCTGAGGGGGAGTTAAGGGAGTCTCTACAACAAATGTGTCCTAAGAAGGCCAGAGAACACAACTAACTGAGCACAGAGTCCTCTCCACCCCGTATCCAGCAGCAACTGGGACCCAACACCTCACCACTGTTCCCTGGTGGGAAAGTTGGGAAGCAGAGGTTTCACTAACTCCTGCTCTTTGGTGGTTGGTCATATTGTAAACACTGGACTTGCAGCACAGGAAGGCTCACAAGATCCACCTAAGACCTTTTAATAAGACCCTGACACCCAAAGTGGGACAAAAATGGGTCAGAGTCCTAACTCCTAACTATTATGGTACTTACTGGTTTTGTGACCATGGGCAAGTTCGTTAATGTCTCTGAACTTATGCTTTTTCATTGTAAATAAAGATAAGAAAACTTTCCTGGCATATATATTGTGAGACTTAGGTAAGATTACAGAGCTTAGCACAGTGCCTGGCATTTGGAGAGCACTCGTTAATGACGACTATGTCTATCGTTATTGGTAATTTTTAGAACAGCATTATTGAGGTATAATTCACATACCATACAATTTATTCATTTAAAATGTACACTTCAGTGGCTTTCGGTATATTCATAGAGTTGTGCAATCATTACCACAATCAATTTTAGAACATTTTATCATCCGAAAAAGAAACTCCATATCCATTAGTCACTCACCATTACTTCCCAATCCTAGGCGACCAATAGTCTACTCTTTGTCTCTATGGATTTGCCTATTCTGGACGTTTCATATAAATGGAATGACGTGGTCTTTTGTGACTGACTTCTTTCATATGACATAATATTCTCAAGGCTCATCCATGTTGTAGCATATATCAGTATTTTATTTAAATATATGTATAGTGTGAAAACATTTTCTCCCATTCTGTGGGTTGTTTTTAATTTCTTGATGATATCCTGTGAAGCAGAAAATTTATTACTTTTGATGAAGTCCAATTTACCAATTTTTTCTTTTGTTGCTTGTGATTTTGGTGTCATATCTAAGAAATCATTGTGAAATCCAATACCATGAAGATTTTCTCCCGTGTTTTCTTCTAAGCATTTTATAGTTTTAGCTCTTACATTTAGGTCTTTGATCCATTTAGAGTTAATTTTTGGGTATGGTGTGAGGTAAGAATCGAACTTCATTCTTTTGTAAGTCGATATCCAGTTGCCCCAGCACTGTATATTGAAAAGATTATACTTTCCCCATTGAATCTTGTGGCACCACCTGTGGAAAATCAGTTGATCATAAATGAGAAGGTTTATTTCTGACTCTCAGTTCTCATCCATTGATCTATGATTGTCCTCATGCCAATACCACAGTGTCCTGATTAATGTCAATTTGTAGTAAGTTTTGAAATCAGAAGCTGTAAATCTTCAAACTTTTTGTTCTTTCCAAGATTGTTTTTCTATATTCAAGGTCACGTCATCTACAAATAGAGATAGTTTTACTTCTTCCTTTCCAATCTTTTATTTCTTTTTCTTGGCTCCAGTATAATTTTTAATAGAAGTGACAAGAGCAGACAACTTTTTCTTGTTCTTGATCTTAGGGGAAAAGAATCTTTCATCAAGAATGAGGTTAGCTGTTGTCTGCTCATGGATGACCTTTATACAGTTGAGGAAGTTCCTTTCCTTTTCAAGTTTGTTGTCTGCACTTATCATGAAAGAATGTTATTGTTACTATACAAAAATGCAACTGTTCTGTTTTCCCTTTTTTCTGACTTTTTCCCTGTTTTTTGATTTCTTTCCAGGGTCTGACAGGACATCAAGACTACATCAGGAAAGAGGAAGCCATGGGCTGCTGTGCATCCATTCCCTGAAGCGCCCTATGAGCAAGCATCTGCCACCCCCTCCCTCCTGTCTGCACTCCTGGCCTAGTGGTACCCTTGTTCTGGCACAAGCTGCATCCCTCCCACTTTGATCTACTTTTCTGGCCTACTGTCTCCTGTTTCTGGATCCCTGGCTTCCTGTCACTCTTCTTCAGTGTTCAGGTCCCATTTCTACCTCTTTCCAGGTGTGCTAGGCTGCTTTGGCAGCTACTGGTGTTTGGAAAGCAAGAGCCTGTTTTCCAGGCATTAGTTTCCTTTTCACTTGTATGCCCAGTTTGATTCCACAAATATTTTATGAGAACTTTTAATGCCAGAAATTGTGCTTGTTTGATCCTGAGAATACTCACTATAACCCCATGATATTGTTCCTAGTTTGGTCCCATTTTTCAGAAGAGAAAACAGAGGATCTATGTGGCTAATTTGTCTGAGGTTACATACACAGTAAGTGGCAGAGCCAGAATTTGATTACAGATCTCTCTGTTTGGAGCAAAAGGGAAGGGCATGTGTACAGTCATAATTGCTAAGACAAAACTCAGGACACCAGTTGCCATGTTGGAAGAGGCAGGAAAATCTAGGAAACTGGTATGTCTTATTTCAAATACAAGGGTTCTATTTCTCTGGCTTTTGCCTATTGGCCCAGCCCCATCTACAAAAAAAAAAAAAATGTCCACCCACCCAAACCATGCCAAACCACGTTAGGCTCTATTGCTGTACTTTTTCATAGGATATATCTCTGCCTGTCTCTTCTACTCAACTGCCAACTTCTAGATGCCTGGACAACTTGTATTGCTACTCAAGACCCAATAAAGGAATCCCTTCCCCTAGGAATTCTTTCTGACCCACACTAGGCTATGCTCCATCATAATCCATACTCACCTATGTCATAATGCTCTCCACATTGATGTTCTCCTCCATCTTCCCCACAACCTATAACCAATAAATCATAAGCAGCTTGAAGGCAGTGGCCATAGTTAGTTTTCTCCTGTTTCTCAGGACTCAGGATAGTTCCTAGTCCAATGCTTCTTGAATTACTTATTTAATCTTCAGGATGAGCTCCTACTGACAGATGTCCTCTCTGATAGGAGATTTAAATCACCTCTCCATCCAAGTAGAGGAATGGCTGGAACAGTTTCATATTTCCTTCCATTGTGGAGAATCTGAATCCTAAAACAAGTGGCTCAAGACCTGAAATTTGAACTTAAAACAGTAAAACTGCCTATCCATTCTGCAAAACACAACTCACAGTCATCAGGTCACCATGAGGCAGACCTTAGGAAAGATGATGATCCAAAAGAAGAAACCAAAAGCCTCACTTTAAACACAGGGCAAGAGTACCCTAACCTTCTTGGATACTTCTCAACATCCAGGGATCCAGAGTCAGTGCCAGAGACCATCTTTAGGTTGAAAAGCACAAGACATTCATGTCTTTAACTATTAAACAAAATGATCACTTAACTTCTGACTCAGTGCCAACTCAGTGAAAAGAAGCCAGCTTCAGTAGAGGAGCTTTCTGGATTCTTTGTCACAACTCTGAGAGCAAAACCTTAAGCAGTCAGTCACCTTTTGCTTTCTCCTCAAAGAGAAGGCTGTAAGGTCAGACCCAAGATGACAATGCCTAACAGCCCCTGAAAGGCTCTTGGTATTAGTCCTTGCCAATTTCCCTCCAAGCCCTGGCACATCTTGGGCTGAAATGCACACATGTTATTTTCATTTAAGCATGAATGCTGAACCACTGGGTATTTTTTTCCTAGGTTTTCTGTTAACTCTGTCTACAAAAATGTGGTTTTAAGAAATATTACTCCTGGTCATTTATCTAACAGACCATACTGTGATCTGTAAGCTCCATCCTTCTTGACACTTTCACGTTCTGTTAAAATGGGATCTCTTACCAGGAAATTTACTCAGACAGGGGAGTTCATTTGGGGTTAAAACTGTAAAGTGGCCAATTATCTCTCAGTCATTGGTTGCATATGATTTTACCCCAAGCTTTGGAAATAAAGACAACATTTAGCAAACGTTCTGCTCCAAAGCTAATGTTTGGAAAGAATAACAGCATGTTGGGAATAAATTACATGATCTTTAGTGTATTTTAGTGTTATTGCCTGTTAACACTCAGAGTGGTGTGCCAGCTCATGAGAGAACGCCAGTCTTCTAAGGAATTGATTTCTGAATTGCTGAGCTATGGCATCCCTGTTGTAAAGTTGAACAGGCTGGAAGCACGGGGGGCCGTGTTTGTTGGAGCCCACCTAGGGGAAGCTATGAATCATAGGTTGTCCTTACACGTTGATGATATCCAGAGCAGACTCTGATTAACGAAATATGAGACTTTTCATCTTGGACTATCTAGTTTCCCACTTCATGGGTTATATTAATCCTAAAACCAGGTTATCTAATTATACTTAATAAGGTAACTCATTTAACTAATTCACCTGCTAGGTTCAAGTTTTTTGTTTTTGTTTTGCCAGACTGTGGAAGAATAGCGGGATGCTTTAAAAGATCATTGATTCTGTTTCTATGAAATATTCAGAATAGGCAAATCCGTAGAGACAAAAATTAGATTAGTGGTTTCCTAGAGCTGGGAGGATGGAGGAACTGCAGAGTGCTGGCTTAAAGGATGTGAGGTTTCTCTAGGGGGTAATAAAATGTTCTGAAACTAATTGTGGTGAGGGTCACACAACCCTGTGTATATACTAAAAGCCCTTGAACTGTACATTTTAAGTGAGAAAATTGCATGGTATGTGAATTATACTCAATAAAGCCATTTAAAAAAACCACAAAACCTTGCCCTCACAAAGAGAGGAAAGATGTTAATACTTTCAGGTGGAAATAGGAAGAACTAAAGATAAGTACCACAGGGACTGAGGCAGATCTACACAGCACAGCTTCCTTTTAGCTTTGGGCTTTCCTTTCATATGGAACTGTCAGGACCTCTCCTGGTACATGTTTAGGTCTGGGAGGGTGGGAGAGAGGGACTTAGAGGAACAGGAAGAGAGCTTCTAATAACTGACTAGAAATGAAACCCATGGGAAGATGGCAAAGATGTCCTGGGAGGAGCAACACCAGACTCGAACCTCTTGGTGGGGTCCCATGCAGGTCCAAACTCCCAGACAGCTGGTGGCAAGAACAGTGTCTTATTTAAAGGGGAAAGAAGGGGAGGGTGACCTTTTTTCATCTGAGAGGTGTCTCCTGTAACTGTGACCTCTCCATTCTAAATCTCTCCAGAATATCACCATCCCCACTTTCACTCAGCCTCCCATGTTCCTGGGGAAAGGGCTCTAGAATCAGGGCTGTCTACAAAATAAATCAACAGGAACTAGCCCTGAAGCAACTTATATGTCTAAATATTTCCCCATACACAACACAAACCTGTATTTCAGGCCCCGCAAGCTGCCATAGAAATTCTTCAGGCAGACAAAGATATTTTATTGCATGTTTAAGGGATTTATTTTTTATTGGTGTGGGCTTATTTTCTTCTAAAATATCCATCACCATTGTCACCTTTACCATACACCCTCTTTGCCACCATTTTTGTTTGTTCCCCCAAATTCCCATATTTAGTCGAAAGCAAAATTATCAGGTATATTTAATATAAATAACTCCAAATAATTTCAAATGTGTTAACACTTTTAAAAATTTTAAACTGATTGAAATATTATAAATGATAAATTGCTGTTGTAGGCAACATGAAACTGTTGAGCAGTGCTGTATAAGAATTTTAAATAAAAAGTTCATCAAGACGCAGAAGTTAAGACACAGATGTAGAGAACAAACATATAGACACCAAGGAGGGGGGGAAGCCACGGGGGTGGGGTGGGGATGGTGGTGTGATGAATTGGGCGATTGGGATTGACATGTATACACTGATGTGTATAAAACTGATGACTAATAAGAATCTGCTGTATAAAAAACTAAATAAAATAAAATTCAAAAATTAAAAAAAAAAGCATTAAAAAAAAAGTTCATCAAGAGATTATTCTGGGACTTCCCTGGTAGCATGGTGGTTAAGAACCCGTGTACCCTACCTGCCAATGCAGGGGACACGGGTTCGAGCCCTGGTCCGGGAAGATCCCACATGCCGTGGAGCAACAAAGCCTATGCACCACAACTACTGAGCCCACATGCACACTACTCAAGCCCATGCATCTAGAGCCCGTGCTCTGCAACAAGAGAAAACAGTGCAATGAGAAGCCCACACACCACAGCGAAGAGTAGCCCCCGCTCGCTGCAACTAAAGAAAGCCTACGCGCAGCATAGAAGACTCAAAGAAGCCAAAAATAAATAAATAAGTTTATTTATTTAAAAAGAGAGAGAGAGAGATTATTCTTCAGGAGTGTAACTCTGAGTTCCAGGTTTGGTGTCCTCTGTACCTGAGGACCCCTGCTTCTTCACTCTGGCAATGAGGATTTGCCACCATTTTGTGCTGTTTTTGTCTCTACATTTTTGTGGTTGGAACAAAGGCTATGCTGAGTGCTGGTTAAGGAGATAGTGGGGCATGGGGCAGAGAGCCCAATCTTTCCTCTCCTCTTGGAAGTACCTGCAACTGGGTGATAGTTGTACAGTTTTCATACTGGAATTCTTTGGAGTTTGTGGGTCAAACTAAGCTGAGTGACGTGGTGTCATTCCTGCTCCTCTGATCCCCGTTTCCCTGGAAGAACCACGGAGAAAGAGCTCCCTTCTCCCGTGCATGCTTCCATCCACCTTCCATGACAAGGAAGCTGCTTTTGGGAAGCTGCCAAGATCCTGGGGTGGGACCTGAAACCTTGGCTTCTCAGGAAGATGTAGTGAAGCTACCAGCTGAGTGACACAGACCTACTTCCTGAGTCAGTGACTAAACATAGCCAAAGGAATGCGAAGCATTTCTTTCCCTCCCCTTGACCAGCCTTGGTGAGGCTGCTGGTGCAGCCAGAGGTGCCCTCCCCTGGGAGTAGCTGCTGGGCCACTGCCAAGGCTGCAGAGTGCAGAGCTGCTCCTCAGCTTGTTGGTGAGTTTCTTCACATTTAGTTTTCCTAACTTGAAAATAACTAGAATGAAAGTTCATTTAAATAAACTATTTTGACCCATCTTTTCCTTCTCCCTTCTTCTTTCAAACAGCTGTCTTATTTTTAATGAGAATCATGACTACATGACAGAGTAGAAAAATTCACATTTCCCTGGATTTTCAGGCTTTCTGTACCCTCTGGAATGTATATGAATAAGCTCACACTCTAGAATAGAGATGCAAACATCAAAGATGTCATTGAAAACAAGATAGAAAAAGGTAATAGGTCCAGGTAATCCATACATTGAGTTATCTTCTGATAAGAAATATTTTCAAGAATATGGGACAACATGGAAAAACACTCACTCTAGTCTATGATCACAGTCACATAAAAATGGACAGTATATGAGCAAAGACTAGCAAGGGTCATAAAGAACCAATGCAGAATGTGAATATTTTCTTTGTTAAACTTCTTCTAATGTTGCTGTAACATTGTTTAAATGATGTCTTTTTTTAGTGAGGAGGGAAAGGAAAATGTGTCACAAATAACACATACACACAAAACAGCCCTGCTCCTTTTGGGTTTTGTGTGTTAATAACTGGATATAAAACTAATCCTCAGTTTGCCATTCCTTTTCTTTTTCCTTTTCTCCTTTGCCAGGCATGACTCTGTTCTCAGTCACTCTGCAAAGAGTTTCCACTATCTTCACCAGAAGGAGTGACAACCCCCATGGCTGCAGAGACACATGAGTGATTTTCATCCAGAAGTGGTGTCAGAACGCTACTAACCTAAGGGTCCTTCTCATATCTCAATGACAGGGTGGTGTATTTTCAAATACTTGGCAAAGCATCCAGATTTCCTCCCCAGTTGACTCTCAATCAGGTGGGATAAGAAGGATTTCTTGACACAGGTAACTGGCCTGGACATCCTGACCTCCAGGCCAGGTGGGGTTGCATCTCAATAACTCCATCATCTGCCCCAGAGTCCGCTTGCAGTTTTCCTAAGAAACTGCCTTAGAAAATGGAGGTAAATGTTGAGAGTTGTGACTTTGGCTGAATGAGTTCTGCAGGCAATGTTGGCAGTCGGACCTATTTTTTCAAAGTGCTTGTCTCGTCTCTCTCTTGGTGCTCAGACTGAAGATATAGGGCAGGGGAAGAATCTAATCCAGAATCCCCACATTGTATGTTTATGTATAGCTGTATAGCTGTTATAACAGCTATAAAGACAAAATTCCTGGGCTCATATATTGGTGCTATCTTTTGTTATCTTGGTCTAATGACTTAACATCTCTGAGCAGCATTTTAATTCTTTGTAACATAAGGGAAGTTAGTACCTACTTCACATGGTTGTAGTGAGGATGAAATGAAATGATGCTTGTAAAGTGTTCCCATAGTGCCTAGCACATAGTGAGAACTCAATAAATGTTAGTAGTGATGTTTGTTATTATGATCATCATCTTTATTATATTTCCCTTCCATTCTTCAGTTTGTTCATCACAAAGTGGGCTAGAAGCACCTTGATGCAGCAGCAATAGCAGGGAACCTGGAATCAGATCCCTTCCATTCTCGTAGCTGAATGACTTTGACAAGTACTTAGCACATCTGAATCTAGTTCCCCATCTGTAAAACATCAATAGTGACACTCATCCCACAGAGCTCCTGGGAAAATCCACTGTAATAAGATACAGGTTAACGTTCGATGAATGCTAACTGCTCAGTAAATAATGGTTGAAGCAGGATTTCCATTTGGGCCACTCACTCAGTTTGTCTCTTTTTAGCTTAGATTTGCAACTAAAGGAGAAGGCATCCCACCCTCCCCTATCTGCTTCCAGCAAAAAGCAGCCGGACAGGAAGCCAAAACAGGAGCCAGCTTTTGACAGGCGCTGGACAAGGACTGTGATCACAACACCACTGTGCAGAACTTCTACAACTGAATGTGCAAATTATGATATTCAAGCTGAAATATCATCCAAGTGTGTTTTGGACCTGCAGTGACCACATCCCAGGTGGGGTGGTGAAGATGTCTAGCCAAGAATTTTATTATTTTATTTAAAAGTATGAATCATCAGACAAGCAACCCTCTCTATCCAGGTGCTGTATTCAGATTTCACATAACAGCTACTTCCTTGGCACCTGAGCGAGGCAAAAAATGCCTGGTGGAAATTGTTCAAGGCCTGGGGAGATCTCAGAGGTTAACATCTCAGTGGTTTAAACAAGGCGACCTTGGGAATATCAAACTCTATGACTCAGTTTCCTCATGCATACAATAGGAAAATAATAGGAAATACTGCATAGGTTGTTGTTATCAAGACCAAATGAGATGTGTGAAAAATTCTCAGAAGAGAACATGGCACATGTAAGACCTGAATATGTGTTTGCTATAGTGATAATGATTATCGTACCAAGGCCTTTGGGACTTTCAAAATGCATCACATTCTTACTTCTGCTCTAATAAGCATGTATTATTTTTGGAGAAAAGACTTTGTATATAACAAATGAAATGAAGATACAGAGCTGTTTGAAATACATGACAACTGAACAGTTTCCTTTATTCCTATAGGCTGAAATCTGAGCCCTCTCCCTCCACCTGTGTGATTTGCCATCTTATGCCACTGCCTCAAGCTTTGTAAATTCAGAGTCTGCAGGGCATCCCAGTACGTGTGCTCCCATAGCTGGAATGGGACTGGCCTTGGCAGCTGTGGGATATGTGGGCACACACACATGGAGGTTGGACTGGGGTCTAGGCTGCTTCCATACCTACCACAGTCAGTCGAGGTGTATGACTACTGCGGTCCTGGTACCTGACTTTGATGGACATGAAGCAGCTGATCTGTGCTGATGGGTTTGTGAACACAGCACCTGAGGGACACCAGGGCTGATTGCCTGCATTTTCACAGTTGAGGTGGGGCTGAACACAGTGCCAAGAAACAGTGTACTTTGTGAGCCTTCACAATGGGTGACACCACAGAGTGCATTCCCCTGTAGACAACTCTGACAGAGAAATCCTCAGTGGCTCCTCTCCCAGGAGGAGTATTCCAATACCACCGACCTCACACAGCAGCTAAGAAATGGATCTGGGGGCTTCTACTGCAACAACTGGGGATCAGACCCTGCCCCCAACAGGACTGTGACAACCAAAGAGCAAAGAGAAGGCCCCACTCAATATCCAGTTCAAACTCTGGTCACCACAACACCAGTCACACGCCCTATCAAAGTAATAATGACCAACACACACTGAGGAAAGACGTGGCAGGCATCCATACTAAAAACAGCCCTCACACCAAAAATATTAAACTCATGCAGACTAAACAGGGATGCACTCACATAAAAATAAACCTTCAAGACCACAGTAGACAACTGTTTCTCCTAAACTCATAAAGTAAGAGAAATATAAGTAAAATAAATAAGCAAGGAAATCACTCCCAATTAAAAGATCAAGAGAATTCCCCTGAAAGAACAAACAATGAAACAGACCTCTTCAGTCTAATAGACACTGAGTTCAAAAAGGAGGTAATGTAAATACTGAAGGAATTGAAAAACTATCAATAGAAATGCAAATTGCTGTAAAAAGTAACTAGAAACTATAAAGAGAAACAAAAAGAAATTAGAAAACTCATTTGCCAAGATGAAAGCTGAGCTTGAGGCAATAAATAGCAAACTGAATAATGCAGAAGAATGAATAAGTGATCTGGAAGATAGAATGATGGAAATCACCCAATCAGAATAGCAAATGGAGAGACAAATGAAAAAAAATAAATAAAAGCAATATAAGAGACCTATGGGATAATATAAAGCTTGCCAATCTACGCATAATAGGGATCTCAGAAGGAGAAGAAAAAAGAGAATCAAAAATGTATTTGAAGAAATTATGGCTGAAAACTTACCAAACCTAAAAAGAAAACAGACTTCCAGGTGCAGGAAACATAGAGGGTCCCAAACAAGATGAACCAACCCAAACAGACCTACACCAAGACATATTATAATTAAAATGGCAAACGTTAAAGATAAAGAGAGGATTCTAAAGACAGCAAGAGGAAAACAAAGAGTTAATTACAAGGGAAAAGGGAAGCACCACAAGGCTATCAGCTTATTTCTCTACAGAAATGTTGCAGGCCAGAAGGGAGTGGCAAGATATATTCAAAGTCCTGAAAGGGAAAACCCTGCAACCTAGGATACCCTAACCACCAAGATTATCATTTAGATTAGAAGGAGAGATAAAGAATTTCTCAGACAAGCAAAAACTGAAAGAATAGAGCAATACTAAACCTATCTTAAATGAAATATTAAAAGGTCTTCTCTAAATAAAAAAGAAGCAAGAATCTATAGGAAAGAGAAAAATCACAATTGGAAAGTAATTCACTTAAATAAGCCAGTACACAGATTAAAAACAAAAATCAAAAAAATTCTGTGAAAGCAGTGATAACCACAGTGAACAGCAGAATGATAAACATGAGATGTAAAAGAGGACATGAAAATCATAAAATGTGGAAGAGGAGAGTGAGAAAATACAGATTTTTAAAAAACATGTTTAAGCCTATATGTCCACCAGTCTAAGCAAGTAGATATAGGAAGGGGTTAACATATTTGAAAAATAGGATAATCACAAAGCAAAAACATACAGTAAATTCACAAAAGCCGAAAAAAAGAGAACACAAGCATAATACAAAAGAAAACCATCAAATCACAAGAGGAAAAACAAAAAGGAAAAGAAGGGAACAAAGAAGAAATACAAAATCAACTGGAAAGCAAGGTTTAAAATGACAATAAATACATACTTATCAGTAATTACCTTAAATATCAATGACTAAATGCTCCAATCAAAAGACATAAGATGGCAGACTGGGTAAAAAAAAACAAGAGCCTACAATATTCTGCCTATAAGAGACCAACTTTAGGGCAAAGGACACACACAGATTGAAAGTGAGGGGATGGAGAAAGATATTTTATGCAATTGGAAATGACAAGAAAGCAGGGGTAGCTATACTCACATCAGACAAAATAGACTTTAAAACAAAGGTCATAAAGAAAGATAAAGAAGGACACTATATAATGATAAAAGGATCAGTACAAGAAGAGGATATTACATTTGTTAAGGTACATGCACCCAATATAGGAGCATCCAAATACAAAAACCAAATACTAACAGACAAAAAGGGAGATATTGATGGTAATACAATAATAGTAGGAGACTATATGTATAAAATAGATAACTAATAAGAACCTGCTGTATAAAATAAATAAATAAAATAAAATTCAAAAAAATAATGGTAGGAGATTTTAAGATCCCACTGACATCAATGGACAGACCTTCTAGACAGAAAAGCAATAAAGCAACAGAGATCCTAAATTACATAACAGAACAGTGAGACATAATTGACATTTTCAGGACAATCCATCCCCCCCACCAAAAAAATCCCCCAGAATACACATTCTTTTCAAGTACGCATGGAACATTCTCTAATACTGACCACACACTAGGACACAAAACAAGCCTCAGAAATTTAAGAGGTTAGAAATTAGTTCAAGCATCTTTTCTGACCACAGTGGCATGAAACTAGAAATCAACCACAGAAAGAGAAATGAGAAAAAAAACAAAAAGATTACATGGAAAATAAACAACATGATACTAAAAAAAACCAATAGGTTAATGATGAAATCAAAGAGGAAATTTAAAAATACCTTGAGATACATGACAATGAAAACGCAACCATAGAAAATCTATGGGATGCCAAAAAGCAGTTCTTAGTGGGAAGTTCAAAGCGATATAGGCCTTCCTCAGAAAACAAGAAAAATCTCAAATAAACAACTTAACCTACTACCTAAAAGAATTAGAAAAAGAAGAACAAAAAACCCTAAATGCAGCAGAAGGAAGGAAATAATAAAGATCAGAGAGGAAATAAATAAAACAGAGATTAAAAGAACAACGGAAATAACCAACAACACCAAGAGTTGGTTCTTTGAAAGGGTAAACATAATTGACAAATCTCTGGCCAGGCTCACCAAGAACAGAAGAGAGATGACCAAATAAACAAAATAAGGCATAAAAGAGAGGAATACTAACTAATACTGCAGAAATATAAAAAAACATAAGAAAATACCATTAATAATTACATGCCAAAAAACTGGAAAACCTAGAAGAAATAGACACGTTTCTAGAAACATACAACCCACCAACACTGAACCAAGAAGAAACAGATAATTTGAACAGAGTGATCACTAGAAGTGAAATAGAATCTGTAATAAGAAAACCCCTTGCAAACAATGTCTAGGACCAGATAGCTTCACTGGAGAATCCTACCAAACATACAAAGAACTTACACTGATCCTTCTCAAACTCTTCCAAAAGACTGAAGAGGAGAGAACACTCCCAAAGTCATTTTATGAAGTCACCATCACCTTGACACCAAAGCCAGAAAAAGACACTATCAAAAAAGAAAATTACAGGCCAATATCTTTGATGAATATAAATGCAAAAATTCTCAACAAAATATTAACAAACCAAATCCAACAACACATAAAAAAGAATATACACCACGATCAAGTAGGATTCATTGCAGTGTCACAAGGATGGTTCAACATACTCAGATCAATCAATCTGATACACGACATCAACAAAAGAAAAGACAAAACCACATGATCATCCCAATAGATGCAGAAAAAACATTTGCTAAATTCAACATCCATTCATGATAAAAAAAACTCTTACCAAAGTGGGTATAGAGGGAACACATCTCAACAGAATAAAAGCCATTTATGACAAACCCACAGCAAACATAATACTCAATGATGAAAAGCTGAAAGCCTTGCCACTCAAATCTGGAACAAGACAAGGATGCCCATTCTCACCATTTCTCTTCAACATAGTATTGGAAGTCCTGGCCACAGCAATCAAACAAGAAAAAAGAAAGGAAATTTATCCAAATTGGAAGAGAAGAGGTAAAATTATCATTATATGCAGATGACATACTACTATAGATAGAAAACCCTTAAGACTCCACACAAAATCTACCATGACCTGATAAACAAATTCAGCAATGTAGCAAGGTAAAGATTAGCATACAGAAATATGTTGCATTTCTTTACACTAACAATGAAATATCAGAAAGAGAAAGTTAAAAAAAAAAAAAAGCACACACATAAAAAAAAAGCCCTTTTAAAATCACATCAAAAAAAATATTTTGGAAAAAACCTAACCAAGGAGGTGAAAGACTTATAGTCTGAGAACTATGAAACATTAATAAGGGAAACTGAAGATGATTCAAAGAAATGGAAAGATATCCCATGCTTTAGAGAACAGTCTTGTGGTTGCCAAGAGGGAGGGGCTTGGGGAAGGGATGGATTAAGAGTTTGGGATTAGTAGATGCTAACTACTATATATAGAATGGATAAGCAACAAGGTCCTATTGTATAGCACGGGGAACTATATTCAACATCCTGTGATAAACCATAATGGAAAAGAATATATATATAACTGAATCACTTTGCTGTACAGCAGAATCTAACACAACATTATATATCAACTATATTTCAATAAAATAAATTTTTAAAAGCTCATTAAAGTTGCACTCAGTGACAGAACTTCCTAAAAGCACAGACCACTCAGTGGGACAGTTCCCCCACAGCTGGTTGTGTCAGAAGTTGAGAAAACCAGTGTCTTGTATCTCACAGAACAGTAGGTCCTCACCTGTTCCCAGAAGTCTTCTCTGATGACTCTTATGAAGCTTCTATCATTGGTTTTCTCAGTCTTTCCAGGACTTAATTACAATGACTTTGTTTTCTGTTCTGAGTAATATCATTTATAGGCCAATCAGAAAGTAAATTTTTAGGTAGTAACAGTTTCATTAGTTTTGAGTTTCATTTTTTTATGATTCTGCATAGTGAATCTCTATGTTTAGTATGTATGGAGGAAACACAAACACACACCACACAATACAACAAGAGCAATAACAACAAGGGTATAAACAGAAGTGCTCTGAAGGTCTCTGATTTTGGAAAGCAGAGTCAGAACTTGGAGGCTCCAGTCCTGGCCCCAAGACTTATGAGCTGAGACATCTGGGTGTGTCACAAAATTTTCCAAGTTTCCTTCCACATCTATAAAATAGAGATGATGAAACTAACCCTGCTTATCCTAAGGGGTGTCATAGTGCCAACAGAAAACAGATGTAAAATAATACCCAGAGAACATTTCCAAATAAATGAAAAATAAGACTGAACTCAGTCTCAACTTCTAAGGAGTTTTTGTTTGTTTTAAGAATACTCTCTTATGGGAGGAGAAGAAAAAATGAAAATGACAACCACTATTTTGAGAACTATAAGAGGAAAATCCTAAATATTATTTTTTCATGTCAGTATTGTATTTTCTCATTTAGAGACAGAGAAGAAAAAATGGTACTTTTTGAAAGAAAAAGTATTATTTCATAGTCTTTTACCAAACATGTCTTTTTAAGCCAAGGTTGGAGAAAACTAATGATGTAACATTCAGGCCTGACTGAGTTGTTGCTCCCTTTGCCCTGACTTGATATTTCTTGGACACCACTGTCTCACCATGTATTGATGGGAAGTGAGTTGGAGCAGTTGCCTGATATCAGATTGGCTAAAGTCCGTTAGGCTGGTCTCTTAGAAGCTACAGATTAAATGAGCTGGGAAAAGAGGTTGTTCTCTGAGGAAGTGCAAGCTTTGGCTCATTCTAGGACTGACCTCTCAGGGTTCTCTTTTATCCCTTTCTCTTTGGACACCTTCCTTTAGGACATTTTATTCTCCATCACTATGGCAGGACCAAGGTCCAGTGCAGTGCTGTTAAGAGCTCTGGACAGAGAGAAAAGATTACACCTTGAGGGCTAATATGAGTGATCTGGAATAGTGTGCTGACATCAAAATATGGTGAGGCTCGGGTTACCATGACTCTTTTTGTTGCTTGCACTCCTCATGATTAGGATAAAGCATAAAATTCTAGTGGCCAGTATAGGAAAATGAAACACAGTCTGGAGAGTGTGTGCGACTTGCCAGACTTTTCTAAGTTGACTCATTTGATCTTTGCAACAACTCTTGAGGCAAGTACTTTTACCTCCTTTTTATAGATGAGTAAACTCATGTTAAATAATTTTGCCTAAAACCACATGGCTGTTAAAAGGCAGGGAATGTTTCCCAGAGGAGGTGAGGTTAATCCAAGTTCTGATAGAAGTGAGGTGCATTATCTCAGGAGGAGGAAGGGCATTTTATTCATCAGATTTGGCAATAAGTACATGAGTACAGGAGCCTGAGCCAGAAGACAAAACACTTAGATTCTAAAAGGTATTCTAGTATTTATGGGCTGTGCGACCTTCAACAAATCTCTTCAAATATCTAGGTTTTACTTCTCCACCTTATAAGATTGTTGGAAAGATTAAATGATGTAATATATGTCAAGAAACTATCACAAGACCTAGAATTTAGGAAGCATCATCATCATCATCATTAAAACCAATACTCCTACCAACACTGTAATTATCATTATCACTAATATCTACTTTATTTACTCTTAGCATTTTAGGAGGTTATAATAAGATAATGGATAGGCTTCCTACTAAAAAAGAAAAAGTTATAAATAGTTTAAAAATGTTGGAATTTATTTTACTCTGAGAGAGTTGAAAAATAGAATTTTCAAAATGAAATAAATTTAATTCAAGGTAATTGATGTCCATTTCACAATTGTCTTGATTCTCATCTACTCCAGAGTTTTAACTCCTGAGAATGCTAAATATGATTCAAAGTGAAAAAGGAAACACATTTCCCCAATCTCTCCAGACTGTGATGTTTGCCTTTATAATGATCAGCTGTATACTTATAGCTAAGTTAATCATCAGCTTCATGCAAAAGGTTTAACAATAAGGTCAATCAAATTTCCTACAGTGCATTTTATCAACATGGATGTGGTATCATCCAGAGATCTACTATCTTATACAAGACAGGGTTCTCTTAAACTGACAAATAGGAAAACAGTAAGTATCCAAGGATTTTCTTTGTGCCCAGAGGAGATGGGAAGGAAAAGAAGAGAGTCCATCTTCAACCAAAATTGTAGATATGGTTCTGATACTTATGTCAGTCTTGCCAGGCCCCATGTGACAAAGGAATACAGAAACTAAACTCCCAGAACACTGATAACTAGTTTCTGCCAGTAGAAATCTCTAAGTTGTATTAGTTCTATAAACACATGAGAGCTCTGTCTTTCATGAACACAGCTGCTGTAAACCCAGTGGTTTCCAAGTAGCAGTCATGGTGATGATGCTGATGATAAAAAAATCACCATAAGTCATCAGTATGATTTTATTGCCCTAAGGATTAAATTATTGTTCACAGCTCATTTTTGTAGACTCCATTATGGCCTAACTCCTTCATCAAAGGAAAGTTCTTGAAATGAAGAAGAGACTTCCACGATCAAAATCCCCTCATGGCTGTTCTTCACATGTTCTGATATACCTTGTTTTCCTATACATGTATGTAAATTTCATTTTCACACAGGGAAAAGTGTACCAAATGCCTCCTGAGTTATTAACAGAGTAACATTCATCTATGACCTGTGTGGAAATTTGAAATATAGAAAGTCACTACTTCTTAGGACTCAACTGGGGAATCCCTGTCTCTTCCACAAATCTATTTTTTATGATGAAGATGAAAATATTCTCCTTTTCCTTAAAATATATGAAATGCAAAGGACTCTTTTTATTACTTCCACGAAAACAAACACTGTAGCAGTGATATCCATACTCCCATCCAAAAGTCAGAATATCTTTACAGGTTCCTGTCCAGTTCTCTGGTTTAGGTAGGAGCCTTGCTTTCTTAATCCCCACTGCCCTCAGTAGGTGTACAGAGATCCCCTTGAGACATGAGAGAATTTTTAAGAATTGAAGAGAGTTATCTCCATAGGGTAGGGTGTTGTTTCCTACCCTATTGCAGAACAGAATAATAGATTGGGGTCTACTGTGGGCCCAGGTAGAATGATGTTTCCAATTACACAATGACTGAATAAAATAGTGGCTGAAATCCAGTAATGAAGTCAGGTTCCCCAGTGGGTTGTGTCTTTAATAGGCAATCTACCTTGGCAAACAGTCATGTGACCAAGAGGATGGAGTTCTTTTCCTGGTCCTGTGTAGTCCCTGGGCATTAGACAGTAGTCCTCAAGCAGTGCTATAGTGGTAAATGTCTATAAAATAGCTTCCCTCAAAAAAGTCCTGATTTGTACCATTTGCCAATTTCTGTGTTGTGAATATTTCTACCACAGGTGATTTTAACCTACTAATGTGATGTTACTGAACTTATAGTTGGGAAGAGATGCACACAAAAGGTGCTTGGGAGGCAGAATGAACCAGTAGTTCCAGCATAATCCTGTGATAATCCTGGTGTACAACCTCTGCACTCTCCTAAGGGGGTCCCTCTTAGGTATGACATCCAGGTATCCAGATGTTTGAGTTCCGGTCCCTTTGTTCTTCTTTCCCATTTGCCTTTCTGAATGCAAAAGCTCTCATTGTGCTTCTATTTTCTAATAGGACTCAGTGGTCTCTTTTAAAGAACATAATGGCCCTTTGAAAAAGAAACTAGGCCTTTGCTTCTTGTCTACCTTTCCAGAATGGTAAGGAGAACACCTTCCCTAGAAACACTGTAGCCTGCTTCCTTTCACTTGAAGGAGAATAAAAATATTTTCATTATTCAGGATGTATTGCTCTCTCCAATGAGACCAAAGAGATTTCTCTAAAATCACACACACACACACACACACACACACACACACACACACACAGAAAGAGAGAAAGAGAGAGAGACAGACATACACCAAACACTGCTTGACTTATTATATGCTTTCTCAAAAACAAAACAAAACACAGGCAAATCTGGTACCAAAAGAATACAAATTTCCTAATTGTATAGTGCAGATCTATATTCTTAGTGAACGTGTCTGGCTTGTTTTTCACCTCTTGAAAGAGGTATATTAAAGCCTCCCACTATAATGCTGTGTTTGTCTATTTCTCCTTCTACTTCTCTCAATTTTTTCTTTATAAATTTTGAAGTGATATTGTTAGGTGCATGAAAATTTATGATTGTTCTATCTTTCTGGTGGATTGACCATTTATCACTGTGAAATGCTTTGAAAAAAATCCCTATTAATAATTTTGCCTTAAGGTCTAGTTTGTATGATATTCCTATAGCTATGCCATCATTCTTTATCGAGGCTTTTACTTTCAACTTTTCTATATTTAAACTGTGTTTCTTGTAAGCAGCATATAGTTGTATTTTTTTTGTATAAAATCTTTGTTTATTAGTTTGAATATTTAATCCATGTGCATTTCAAGTGATTGTAGACATATCTGGGATTAAATAAACATCTGTATTATTTTATTTCACTCATGCCATTCATTAATCACTATTCCAATTCCGCCCTCTGTTACCTAGTTTATTGTACATTCTTTAACAAATTATTTCATGTATATCATTAATCATAAAACATGAATACTTGATTTATTAAAGTCTAATATAAATATAAATGTTTATGACTTTAATCAAGGTAAAAAAAATAAAACTACCTCTTTCTCTCTTTTGTGCTAGTGTTGTAATTTATTTTAATTTTACAGATATTTTAAACCCAATATGGTATTATTATTATTTTTACCCCATCAATATTTATTGAGATTTATTTAATTTAATTTTATTTATTTATTTTTTTTGCGGTACGCAGGCCTCTCACTGTTGTGGCCTCTCCTGTTGCAGAGCACAGGCTCTGGATGCGCAGGCTCAGCGGCCATGGCTCACGGGCCCAGCCACTCCGTGGCATGTGGGATCTTCCCGGACTGAGGCACGAACCCGTGTCCCCTGCATCGGCAGGCGGACTCTCAACCACTGCACCACCAGGGAAGCCCTATTTATTGAGATTTAAACACAAATATAATCTTTTTTGGTTGCTATTCATTGTTTTCTGCATTTTCCTTTTTAAATCTGCAATCATTTTACCTCTATGCAAAGATATCCTTTAAATGGTCTATCTACTATGAGTTTGATGAATTCCCTAAGATTGTAGTTCTTGACAGTGCTTTTAATATGTCAAATCTTTGAAGAATATTTTTCAGTGTGTAGAGTTCTCAATTAGCAGGTTTTTTCTTATAATATTTTTTTAAATGCCAATCAATTTTCACTGGCTTCCATAATTTCTGATGAGAAGTCACCTGTAAGTCTTAGGGTTTTTTTTTTTTAAGGTAAAGTATTTCTTTTTTTCCTTTGCCAGCTTTTAATATTTTATCTTGTTTCATCAGTTTATACTGTGATGACTTAAATTGTACTGTGGCTTTATTTGTATTTTTTCCTGTTTGTGACACTTCTTTAATCTATAGCTTGATGTCCTTCACCAAGTTTAGAAGTTTTTTCACCACTATCTTTTCAAATATTGCTTCCACCTTACCATATTTTCTCACTCTTATGGTATCACAATGTACATATTTTATATTTTATCATCTTCCTCCGTATCTTTCTTGACTATTTGGCATTTTCCATTATTCTGTTATTTCAGTGACTCTACCTGTATGTTTTCACATTTTTTAATTCTCCTTTTACTTGTGTTTAATCTGTTACTAAGTTCCTATGTTGATTTCTTAATTTCAGTTTTATTTTTTCAGTTCCATGGTTTTATTTGATTTTTAAATATATTCTAGTTCTCAGCTAAAAATTTTCATCTTCTCTACTCTCAACTTATTTTTCTGCTTCTATTCTCTTTCTTAATTAATGATGGTTGCTTTCCCCAGCATCTGATCTTAAACTACAAACTTTATAAAGTCATCCTCTATTTTATCTTAAACTTCACATGATTCATCAAGTCTTCTATATGCAGTAGTAAAAATAACATATGATATTTTATAAGAGCATATTTAATATATTTAGTATATATAGTATAAAATATTTAAATATGCTCCCTTCACTCACAAATTGAGATTGCCATAAGTTAGGACTTATGATTTCTCACCTAGACTTTCCCAACATCCTGCTAGTTCACAGATGGCAAGTGCTTAGGTTATACCTGCTGCCACTTTCTCTTCTTTCTCTTCTTACACTAATAACAAGCATCGCTTCTTTACATTAATGGAGACTTTCCTGCTGAGTCCAAAGGCAGTTCTGAAGTCCTTCTCAAAGCAGTATTCCATAGAGACACTAGTAGACTTGAGAAGCAAGTGGAATCCCAGTTGTCCTCTCCTCTCTATCCTTCTCCACCAGATGGTATGTAGATAGTATAGATTTGTCACCAGAGATATATCACTACAGGAAATCTGATTATGCCACTTGCATGTTTAAAAATCTATGGGAGTCTCCTATTGCTTACAAAAGAAGGTAACACCTCACTGGTTGAGTGTATAGGGCCATTTACAATTCAATTCTAATGTAAAATTTCAGATTTACTTATTGTATTACTGACACAAGTACTCTAATATTTCACGGCCACACATCTATCCCATTTCTGTAATCTGAAGATCTTTTATATTTCCTTTGTTCATGCCATAACATCACTCTAAAATTATCTTCCTTATTCACTACAAACCTGTTTAACTCCCGTTTAACTCTTATTCTTTCCTAAGCTTCTCTAGGCAGAATTAGTTGATCCTTCCTCTGGATCTCCAGAACACTTTTCTAAAATCTTTAATAGAGAACATAGCACTTTTCATTATTATGTTTTAAATTATTCACACATTTTTCTGGGAGAACATTCCCATTGACAACTGTGTCCTCATTCAATGCAAAATGCCTAGCAGGTGCTCCATTAAGATATGTTAAAAGAGTAATTTCAGTGGGCAACCCTCTTTTTTCCATGAGAACAGTGCCAACAATGTTTGCTTATTTTTCTTTAGTCATTTATTCAACAAATACATTTGTGAATACCTACTCTGTGTTAGTCATAAGCATCATCCATGAAATAAATCTGCAGTTTCAACCAAAGCATCACACTGTATCTAAAGCGACAGGAAAAAAGTGAGAACCACTTCGAGTAGCTTTTATGCAAACATTTCAATCTGTTGCTCTCCCTTCTGTGGGTGAAGGAACTGTAAATGAAGTGTTTGGCTCTCAATAAGTATGGCACAATTCTTGGCTCACTTTGATAAATATTGATCTTGTATAAATTACTCAGGAGAGGCAGTTGATGGTTCTCTGAGCAACACACACACACACACAGCCCCTACTCCCTTTTATGCAATGACATAAATTATTTATGAATAGAGCTCCACATGCTCTATGAATAAGTCCCTTGGATTCCAAGATGACTGATAATAGAACATTTTTCTCATTTGAGTGCAGAATTTGCTAAATTTAAGCAAGCAGTCAGATTACATGAAGTTACAATGACCTTTTGTTCACTGTAGGGTGAGAGATGTATAATAGGTTTCCAAGGGTAAACATGCACGCTTCCAAATAAACACGATTAAATGCGACTGCACATTTGTGTCTTAAAAAAACTGAAGGCAAGTTGACAGATCTTTAGAAACATCTCATGTCATGATCATTCAATTTTAAGTTTTCGTTGCTGCTGGAAAGTGTAGTGTTAGTGTGTGTATGTGTCTGGAATTGTGCAGAATTACTTTTCTTTGACTACAGTTGAATCAAGTCTTTGGTTTCATTTGGAAAGTTGTGAATGGCACAATGAAGAGTCTGTGTGGTGAGGAGTCATTAAAATAAAAAAAAAAAAACAAAGGGCAGCAAACATTGGTTTTCAGGGATTCTAGTGGTAAGATTACTAATGAGAGTGTTTAACCTCTGGGGAATTCATCATTGAAGGGACAGGAGGAAGAGATAGAGAGACTAACAAATAGCTTGTGGTCACTTGGAAGGAGCTGGAATTTGTCATTTGAGCTCACACAAAGGATCAAAAATGCTGAAATTTCTTGGGAGAAATAAAGGGATGTGACTTATGCTTCTCAGTACCTTTATTTATGTGACTTTCCCCACCTTGAATAGTTTTTGCCCCCCAATTCCAACTTTTCACATTCTGTGCATTTTTGTCAGTTTCATATACAATTTAAAAGGCATACAACCCATGACACAAGAAATCCTATTTTTAGGAATTAATGGACAGAAGATCTTTAATGAAACTCAGAGATGTATATACAAGAGAATTATTGCAGAATTATTGAAGTTTAAAATGGCAGGGGGTGGGACTGCAGAACAATATTTATAGTGTGATTCCTTTTAAAACAAATAAAACAAAACCAGCATATGTATATATACACAGATATGGTTTATGACGGTTATGTCTTGCAAATGTAATTAAAGCAAGAGTGGGGTGAACTTTCACTTTTTGCATTAAATATGTCTGTATTAGTTGAATTTATTATAACACATAGGGTTGTTAGTTTATGTTTTTGTAACTGAAAATAATTCTTTTTAAAAAAGCTGATTTGCCTTTCAAATTCAAACTTAAATGTTATCTTATGTAGAAATGAATTCTCCCATTGCTGAAAAGCAGTAGATTTTTGTACCAATTTTTAATACTTGCTGCATATTGCTGCAATGTTTCAAATCCAATTCTGCCACTTTATAGTGTAGAGTCATCCTGGGAAGTGATATAACTTCTAAGCCTAAATTTTCCTTTCAGCAAAATAGGAGAAAGAATGCTAACTCCACAGATTCCTGGGAAGCATAAATGATAGGCATGCATATACTGGTTGGTTATTTGTGTGCTTATTTGTGTATCCTATAACATTTCAGTCCCCTTGAGAGCAGGGACTCCTACATTCATTAATTCATTCAGTAGATTCAGGAACAACTACTATGTGTCAGGCACTGTGCTAAGCTTTAGGGATAAGACAATAAACAAGAAAGATGTCATCTTCTGTATGCATCTTACAGGTAAGTGAAGAGAACACACATATAATCAGACAATTGTCAAACAGTGTAGTAAGTGCTATAATAGGAGAATCAGGAGACTTCTCCTGTAGGAAATGATATTTTCAACTGAAACCGAGAGGATGAATAAGCTTTAAGAGGCAAAGAAGGTAGATACATCAACTCAGCCATATCCTTGGTGCATTGCAGGCAAAGGGTCAGAGAGAGGGGTTTTATAAGCATCCAAATGCTGGTTGCTTAAAAATCAAGAAACTTCTGAATATACAGAAAGTTCTGGCATTAAGACAAATAAATGAAATTAAAAAGATATATTGCATTTGAGTACCATAATACAAAGGCTAAGAATCGTAGCATTTCAGTGCTCAAATTGGTTTCTTAAGGCACCTGGCTATCTCTCTCATTTCTTAGAGGATGAAACCTGATGCCCAAGGACCATGAACTCTAGTCATTTTTTCCATACAGCCTTCCATGAATTATCTCTAACAAGTGCCTACTGGCTGTTCCTAGTCCCATAAGCTGGGAATAGAAAGAAAGAAGAGTGCTTTCTTCTGGCAGCATGGTGCTTACCATCTAGTAGTAAACAATTTAAGGTGTTTTGAGATATGACACAATTCAGTAGAAACATCATAAGTAAAAGGTGGAAGAAGGGGTTTAGGAAGTTTTGCTGGAGGATTTAGCATTGAACTTGTTCTGAAGAAGTGCAGGTGCTTGGCAGGTTCGAAGCAGGAAGATAACACTGTAGACAGAGGAATCAGGACACACAGACAATATCATAAACATGCTAAATCAAACAGCCACTGGCAATAAAATATTTACAAAGTAGCAGCAATTTCAGACCACCTGGTCAGGATATGAATGGCATTTTCTTAACATCAATCCCAAAACCTGAACAAAAAGAAACTTGAAGGTGATGGATGAACTCACATCTTCTAACACCATAGTTGTTAGACAAAAGCATCTAATAATACATTATAGATTTGACTTTCTAAGAGTTTTATTTTTCAAAAGGTAAGAAAAGGAAAAAGCATGAATGGGTATTAATCACTTAATTCAGACTTGTAACGAAGGAGATAATTGTTATGTGCAAGATGGCTGAGTGGGAAAAGTGGTGAAAGAGGGGCAGATGCATTTTAAATACACTAAGAGATTATGTACCTAATTTTATTTACTTTTCAAAACAACTTAGGGTGTGAATATTACCCTATTTTAGGGATGAGAAAAATGGCAGCTCAGAGACTTGTCAGGTGACACAGAGCCAGCAGGTGCTGGGCTCTGAGTTTGAGTCCTAGTCCATCTTCACTGTGAGTGTTCTTTCTATTATGTGACATGGAACAGGAATAAATAACCTATGGTCACTGGACCTGGTATATAGTAGCCCTAAAATAAGTATTTGACAAAGGAACCTAAGCACCATCAAGGCAAATATATATTCATTTTATTTACCAGGAAAATGACAGACATGGTGTTCATTGGGTTTTCATTCTAGTAGGGAAGCCAGCTAATAAATAAGTATATAATATAAATATAAGTGCGATAATTTCCTTACAGAAAAATGCAGATGGGTAAGGGGATAAAGGATAATGTGTGATGAGTTTTGTTGGTTTGGTAGGTTTGGGAGGTGAGAGAATCCAAAACAGGGAAACATTTGAGCAGAAACCTGAGTGAAGTGAAGCGGAGGGTTAGTCACCTATTGCTGTACCAAATTATGCCAGAACTTATGGGCTAAAAACAACCCTTCTTATCTCAGGGCTTCAGTGTGTCTGGGCCCTAGGTGTGGCTGAGTTGGTCCCGGTGTCTGGCTCAGTGTCTCTCACAAGACTGCAGTCAAGTTGACCTCTGGGACTGCAGTCCTTGCAAAGCCGGAGAGGACAGGGAAGGATCCTCTGCAGTCTCACTCAGGAGATTGTTGGCAGGACTCAGTTCCTCCCAACCTGTTGGATGGAGGGTCTCAGCTCCTGACTGGCTGCTGGTCAAGTGACCACCCTCTGTTTTTTGTCACATCAGCCTCTCCAGAGAGCAGCTCACAAATGGCAACTCGCTTCATCAGAGCAAGTGAGAAGAGCCACAGAGAGGGAAAGTGAGCAAGAAGGTCGTCACAGTCTTTCATAACCTAATCTCTGGATGACATCCCATAGCTGTTGCTCTTCTTTAGAGCCGGTCTATTCTGGTCTTTTCTTTAGAAGCAAGTCACTAGGCCCAGCTCACACACAAGGGAGGGGATCACACAGACATGAATCCCAGGAGGTAGGTCCCTGGGAGTCAGGGAAGAAAGCTGCCCCCCACAGGAGGCCGCTGTTCACACATCTGGGGAAAAGCACAGCAGATGTTGGGAACAGCGAATGCAAAGACCAGGACTTGTTTGAGGGACAGTGAAAAGGCTGGAGAGGAAAAAGAGGAGAAGGTGGAGCTTATAAAGTAGGTAGGGGTCAGATCCTAGATCATATGGCACTTTTTAGGTCTCGGTAATTTGGATTTGATTATGAATGTGAAGAAAATTCCTTGGAGGGATTGGAGTGGAGGATATTAAATTAACCTTTGTTTTATGAGATCACAGTAATAGCAAATGGTATATGCATTCCATTTTTTAATTTGTTTGTTTTGAGTTACTTTTAGTGACCTTTCTAAGTGAAAGCTGGCCATTCCATAGCTATGTTCCTTATATTAAAAAATTGTTACCTTACTGGTTCTTACAACCCTGAATCTGACAGGGTGATATAAGGTGATAATTTGACATTAGACATTTTTTAGGATTTGAGCTCCCCTATGTTTTTCTGGGGAAGAAGAATTAGTTGATTTATTATTAATAATTATTACTATTTCATTGCTGTTCTTTGCAAACAATTGAGCTTGTCCCACATCAACCTCAGGCAAAGTCAGGAAAACAAGGAGTTGGAATGAGAAGCAACATGGTGAACTTGATCCTGACTGTGCATGGGGAGCCATGGAGGAGGGTCTCCTAGTGCCCATTGATAGTCAGCGATTACAGGGTCTAATTCCTCCTGGAGAATAAACACACCTTAAGTTGCTGATTCCTTCTCCCTAGTTATCTGGGTCAGTTAATCCCAGCACAGAGCTGCCAGCTGAGCTCTTCCCTGGCCAAGCTGCTCTGCTTTGAAATTCTCCCGCAGGCTACCTCGCCCAGTGATGTCAGAGGGGGTGAGTGCCCGCCAGCCCTCCCCTCTCACGAGATGCTGTGTGTGCTGTCTTTGCTCAGGAAACATCTGGTTGATCTGTTAGTCTTCCATCGTGTTGCTGGGTGTTTCATAAATTAGTGGAGCAGAATAGGATGGGAAGACATGGAGCTTCAGCAATTATTCAACCCCGCCAGCAAGTAACAAACTAAAATGAGATGTGAGGAAACTGCCTCCCTGGCAGGCCCTCTCCAGGGACCCGGCACATTGGCTACACAGTCACATTTCCTCGCTTGTGATGGAAAATGAATGCTGTTTACAAGAGCTTGAAGTGGCTGGAAGGGGACAGGAGCCAAGCAGTGTAGTGGAAGGAGAGCTCCTACTTGGACACTTTCAGCAATCCAGCAGTTATTCAACACCGGCTTAAAAGAAGGCTTCTAATGACAAGTATTATTTACTGTCCCTGGGACAGTGAAACTCCACATTCATTGGTAAACAGAATCCATGACCACTTAGAAACAGACCCAGCCCTTCCTAAGCTGTTTGACAGAACAAAAGTTGCTGTGTGTCCTTCACTGAGCTCTAAGTACACTTTTTGTCCTCCTTGGTTTCTGTTGCCTTTTTTCTCGGTTTATGAACCACTAGAGAGGAATCAAATAAAATAGATAAAAGAAAATGGGTTTGGGGTGCTATCTTCACCCCCACCAACCTCCATATCTGTCTCTGGGGGGATCAGGTTTTCTTAACTTCCAGGATCCTGGCCTACAAATGAAAAGCTTTTCTCTTCTCCTGCTTTTCCTCCTGCCACTCTCCCCTCCTCCAGTTACATCAATGATACCTTTCTAGTGTATCAACTTCTAGACCTCTGTATAAGTCCTCCAAAGGCATTGAATCAGAATGGAAAGGCAAAAAAAAAAAAAAATTAAAAAAATTTTATATTATAACATTAGGGAAAACAACAACAAAAAACTGAAAGACAAAATAATTCCAGCTTTTAAAAAGTCTAAAAATTTATTTGTTCTCAATGTTCACTCTTCTGGTGTTAATCAGGTGGAAAACAAGATTAAGTGTAAATTTTTGTACCCATCTTTCTGCCACAGGGTCAAATTGAGATCCTGGAGCTTTAGGATTGTTGCTCCATCATTGATTCATTCATTCCTTCAGCAGAGAGTTTGAGTACTTTGTGTGTTTTCTACATTGAGTGCATAGCTTGGAACAAGATAAAATTCCATGCTCTCTTGGAGACTTTATACGTACACAAGAGTGAGGATGAAATGACCTAATGTGTGTGAAGTGCTCAGCCTGTGCGTGGCATTTAGAAAGTGGTCAAAAAATGTTCACCATTATTAGTTATTACCCCCAATTGCAAATATCTTTCTGCCTCCCAGTCTCCCTACCTCTGTGCTTGGACTCAAGTTATTGCTTTTACCTCCCCAAGTTTCAAAGGAAATCCCCCCCGCATGTTGTCAAACTTCTGTCCATATTCAAGATTTATAGTAAGGAATTGTCTCTCGTGATTATGTAGGCTGAGAAGTCTCAGAAAGTTTTTGGAGATCCTTTTTAAGTAGACATAGCATAAAACATAACTTGTTGAAAATTATATTTACAAACTTTTTTTTTGATTTTTTTAACATCTTTATTGGAGTATAATTGCTTTACAATGCTCTGTTAGTTTCTGCTTTATAACAAAGTGAATCAGTTATACTTAATTCACTCTGTATGACAGACTCTAGGTCTATCCATCTCACTACAAATAACTCAATTTCGTTTCTTTTCAAGGCTGAGTAATATTCCATTGTATATATGTGCCACATCTTCTTTATCCATACTTCCGATGATGGACACTAAGGTTGTTTCCATCACCTGGCTATTGTAAATAGAGCTGCAATGAACATTTTGGTACATGACTCTTTTTGAATTATGGTTTTCTCAGGGTATATGCCCAGTAGTGGGATTTCTGGGTCGTATGGTAGTTCTATTTGTAGTTTTTAAGGAACCTCCGTACTGTTCTCCATAGTGGCTGTATCAATTTACATTCCCACCAGCAGTGCAAGAGTGTTCCCTTTTCTCCACACCCTCTCCAGCATTTATTGTGTCTAGATTTTTTGATGATGGTCATTCTGACTGGTGTGAGATGATATCTCATTGTAGTTTTGATTTGCATTTCTCTAATGATTAATGATGTTGAGCATTTTTTCATGTGTTGGTTGGCAATCTGTATATCTTCTTTGGGGAAATGTCTGTTTAGGTCTTCTGCCCATTTTTGGATTGGGTTGTTTGTTTTTTTGTTATTGAGCTGCATGAGCAGCTTGTATAATGTGGAGATTAATCCTTTGTCTGTTGCTTCATTTGCAAATATTTTCTCCCATGCTGAGTGTTGTCTTTTTGTCTCGTTTATGGTTTCCTTTGCTGTACAACAGCTTTTAAGTTTCATTAGGTCCCATTTGTTTATTTTTGTTTTTATTTCCATTTCTTTAGGAGGTGGGTCAAAAAGGATCTTGCTGTGATTTATGTCATAGAGTGTTCTGCCTATGTTTTCCTCTAAGAGTTTGATAGTGTGTGGCCTTACATTTAGGTCTTTAATCAATTTTGAGTTTATTTTTGTATATGGTGTTAGGAAGGGTTCTAATTTCATATTTTACATGTACCTGTCCAGTTTTACCAGCACCACTTATTGAAGAGGCTGTCTTTTCTACACTGTATATTCTTGCCTCCGTTATCAAATATAAGGTGACCATATGTGCATAGGTTTATCTCTGGGCTTTCTATTCTGTTCCATTTATCTATATTTTTGATTTTGTGCCAGTACCATACTGTCTTGATTACTATAGCTTTGTAGTATAGTCTGAAGTCAGGGAGCCTGATTTCTCCAGCTCCATTTTTCATTCTCAAGATTTCTTTGGCTATTCGGGGTCTTTTGTGTTTCCATACAAATTGTGAAATTTTTGTTCTAATTCTGTGACAAATGTCAGTGGTAGTTTGATAGGGATTGCATTGAATCTGTAGATTGCTTTGGGTAGTAGAGTCATTTTCACAATGTTAATTCTTCTAATCCAAGAACATGGTATATCTCTCCATGTATTTGTATCATCTTTAATTGCTTTCATCAGTGTCTTATAATTTTCTGCATACAGGTCTTTTGTCTCCTTAGGTAGGTTTATTCCTAGATATTTTATTCTTTTTGTTCCAATGGTAAATGGGAGTGTTTTCTTGATTTCACTTTCAGATTCTTCATCATTATTGTATAGGAATGCCAGAGATTTCTGGGCATTAATTTTGTATCCTCATATTTGACCAAATTCATTCATTAGCTCTAGTAGCTCTCTGGTAGCATCTTTAGGATTCTCTATGTGGAGTATCATGTCATCTGCAAACAGTGACAGCTTTATATCTTCTTTTCTGATTTGGATTCCTTATATTTCTTTTTCTTCTCTGATTGCTGTGGCTAAAACTTCCAAAACTGTGTTGAATAATCATGGTGAGAGAGCAACCTTGTCTTCTTCCTCATCTTAGTGGAAATGGTTTCAGTTTTTCACCATTGCGGATGATGTTGGTTGTGGGTTTGTCATATATGACCTTTATTACGTTGAGGAAAGTTCCCTCTATGCCTACTTTATGCAGGGTTTTTATGATAAATGGGTGTTGAATATCGTCGGAAGCTTTCTCTGCATCTATTGAGATGATAATATGTTTTTTCTCCTTCAATTTGTTAATATGGTGTATCACGTTGATTGATTTGCATATATTGAAGAATCCTTGCATTCCTGGAAGAAACCCCACTTGATCATGGTGTATGATCCTTCTAGTGTGCTATTGGATTCTGTTTGCTAGTATTTTTTTGAGGATTTTTGCATCTATGTTCATCAGTGATATTGGCCTGTAGTTTTCTTTCTTTGTGACATCTTTGTCTGTTTTTGTTATCAGGGTGATGGTGGCCTTGTAGAATGAGTTTGGGAGTGTTCCTCCCTCTGACATACTTTGGAAGAGTTTGAGAAGGATAGGTCTTAGCTCTTCTCTAAATATTTGATAAAATTCGCCTGTGAAGCCATCTGGTCCTGGGCTATTGTTTGTTGGAAGATTTTTAATCACAGTTTCAATTTCAGTGCTTGTAATTGATCTCTTCATGTTTTCTATTTCTTCCTGGTTCCATCTCGGCACGTTGTGCATTTCTAAGAATTTGTCCATTTCTTCCAGGTTGTCCATTTTATTGGCATTGTGTTGCTTGTAGTTATCTCTCATGGTCCTTTGTGTTTCTGCAGTGTCAGGTGTTACTTCTCCTTTTTCATTTCTAATTCTCTTGATTTGAGTCTTCTCCCATTTTTTCTTGATGAGTCTGGCTAATGGTTTATCAATTTTGTTTATCTTCTCAAAGAACCAGCTTTTAGTTTTTTTGATCTGTGCTCTCATTTCCTTCATTTGTTATTCATTTATTTCTCATCTGATCTTTATGATTTATTTCCTTTTGCTAACTTTGGGGGTTTTTTGTTCTTCTTTCTCTTACTGCTTTAGGTCAAGGTTAGATTGTTTATTTGAGATTTTTGTTGTTTCTTGAGGTAGGATTGTATTGCTATAAACTTCCCTGTTAGAACTGTTTTTGCTGCATCCCATAGCATTTGGGTCATTGTGTCTCCATTGTCATTTGTTTCTAGGTATTTTTTGATTTCCTCTTTGAGTTCTTCACTGATCACTTCGTTATTAAGTAGTGTATTGTTTAGCCTCCATCTGATTGTATTTTTTACAGTTATTTTCCTTTAATTGATGTCTAGTATCATAGTGTTGTGGTCAGAAAAGTCATTTCATTCGATTTCAATTTTCTTAAATTTACCAAGGCTTGATCTGTGACCCAAGATATGATCTATCCTGGAGAATGTTCCATGAGCATTTGAGAAAAATGTGTATTCTGTTGTTTTTGGATAGAATATCCTTTATATATCAATTAAGTCCATCTTCTTTAATGTATCATTTAAAGCTCGTGTTTCCTTATTTATTTTCATATTGGATGATCTGTCCATTGGTGAAAGTGAGGTGTTAAAGTCCCCTACTATGATTGTATTACTGTCGATTTCTCCTTTTATGGCTGTTAATATTTGCCTTATGTATTGATGTGCTCCTATTCTGGTGCAGAAATATTTACAATTGTTATATCTTCATCTTGTATCGATCCCTTGATCATTATGTTGTGTCCTTCTTTGTTTCTTGTAATAGTCTTTATTTTAAAGTTTATTTTGTTGGATATGAGAATTGCTACCCCAGCTTTCTTTTAATTTCCATTTGCATGGAATATGTTTTTCCATCCCCTCACTCTCAGTCTGTATGTGTCTGTAGGTCTGAAGTAGGTCTCTTGTAGACAGCATGTATATGGGTCTTGTTTTGTATCCATTCAGCCAGTCTGTGTCTTTTGGTGGGAGCATTTAGTCCATTTACATTTAAGGTAATTATTGATATGTATGTTCCTATTCCCATTTTCTTAATTGTTTTGGGTTTGTTATTGTAGGTCTTTTCCTTCTCTTGTGTTTCTTGCCTAGAGAAGTTCCTTTAGAATTTGTTGTAAAGCTGGTTTGGTGGTGCTGAACTCTCAGCTTTTGCTTGTCTGTAAAGGTTTCAATTTCTCCATCAAATCTGAATGAGATCCTTGCTGGGTTGAGTAATCTTAGTTGTAGTTTTTTCTCCTTTATCACTTTAAATATGTCCTGCCACTCCCTTCTGGCTTGCAGAGTTTCTTCTGAAAGAGCACCTGTTAACCTTAGGGGGATTCCCTTGTGTGTTATTTGTTGTTTTCCCTTGCTGCTTTTAATATGTTTTCTTTGTATTTAATTTTTGATAGTTTGATTAATATGTGTCTTGGTGTGTTTTTCCTTGAATTTATTCTGTATGGGACTCTCAGTGCTTCCTGGACTTGATTAACTGTTTCCTTTCCCATATTAGGGAAGTTTTCAACTATAATCTCTTCAAATATTCTCTCAGTCCTTTCTTTTTCTCTTCCTCTTCTGGGACTCCTATAATTCAAATGTTGATGCACTTAATATTGTCCCAGAGGTCTCTGAGACTGTCCTCAGTTCTCTTCATTCTTGTTTCTTTATTCTGGTCTGCAGTAGTTATTTCCACTATTTTATCTTCCAGGTCACTAATCCGTTCTTCTGCCTCAGTTATTCTGCTATTATTCCCTTCTACAGTATTTTTAATTTCATTTATTGTGTTGTTCATCATTGCTTGTTTCCTCTTTAGTTCCTGTATGTCCTTGTTAAATGTTTCTTACATTTTCTCTATTCTATTTCCAAGATTTTGGATCATCTTTACTATCATTATTCTGAATTCTTTTTCAGGTAGACTGCCTATTTCCTCTTCATTTGCTAGGTCTGTTTTTTTTTTACCTTGCTCCTTCATCAGCTGTGAGTTTTTCTGTCTTCTCATTTTGCTTATCTTACTCTGTTTGGTGTCACCTTTTGCAGGCTGCAGGTTCGTAGTTCCCATTGTTTATGATGTCTGTCCGCAGTGGCTAGAGTTGGTTCAGTGGGTTGTGTAGGCTTCCTGGTGGAGGGGACTAGTGCCTGTGTTCTGGTGGATGAGGCGGGATGTTGTCTTTCTGGTGGGCAGGTCCACGTCTGGTGGTTTGTTTTGAGGTGTCTGTGACCTTATTATGATTTTAGGCACCTCTCTGCTAATGGGTGGGGTTGTGTTCCTGTCTTGCTAGTTGTTTGACATAGGGTGTCCAGCACTGTATCTTGCTTGTCGTTGAGTGGAGCTGGTTCTTGGCATTGAGATGGAGATCTCTGGGAGATTTTTACCATTTGATATTACGTGGAGCTGGGAGGTCTCTTGTGGACCAGTGTCCTGAAGATGGCTCTCCCACCTCAGAGGCACAGCTCTGACTCCTGACTGGGCTGCAGCACCAAGAGCCTTTCATCCACATGGCTCAGAATAAAAGGGAGAAAAAGTAGAAAGAAAGAAAGAAAGAAAGAGGATAAAATAAAATAAATAAAGTAAGATAAAATAAAGTTGTTAAAATAAAAAATATTTATTAAGAAAAAAGGTTTTTTTTTAAAAGTAAAACAAACAAAACTAAAAAAAAACAAAAAAAACGGATGGTGAGAACCCTAGGACAAATGGTGAAAGCAAAGCTATACAGACAAAATCTCACAGAGTAACATACACATACACATTCATAAAAAGAGGCAAAGGGGAAAAAATAATATATCTTGCTCCCAAAGTCCACCTCCTCAATTTGGGATGATTCTTTGCCTATTCAGGTATTCCACAAGTGCAGGGTACATCAAGTTGACTGTAGAGATTTAATCCACTGCTCCTGAGGCTGCTGGGAGAAATTTCCCTTTCTCTTCTTTGTTCTCACAGCTCCCAGGGGCTCAGCTTTGGATTTGGCCCCGCTTCTGCGTGTCGGTTGCCTGAGGGCGTCTGTTCTTCACTCAGACACGACGGGGTTAAAGGAGCAGCTGATTCGGGGGCTCTGGCTCACTCAGGCCGGGGGGAGGGAGGGGTACGGATTGTGGGGCGAGACTGCGGAGGCAGAGTCCAGTGTGTCGTTGCAACAGCCTGAGGCACGCCGTGCGTTCTCCCGTGGATGTTGTCCCTGAATCATGGGACCCTGGCAGTGGCGGGCTGCACAGGCTCCCCGGAAGGGTTGTGTGGATAGTGACCTGTGCTCGCACACAGGCTTCTTGGTGGTTGCAGCAGCAGCCTTAGCGTCTCATGCCCGTCTCTGGGGTCCATGCTGATAGCCACGGCTCGTGCCCGTCTCTGGAGCTCCTTTAACCAGCCCTCTTAATCTCCTCTCCTCACGCACCAGGAAACAAAGAGCTCCAGATATTTTGGCAGCTCCAGATATTTCCCAGACTCCCTCCGGGCTAGCCGTGGTGCACTATCCCCTTCAGACTGTGTTCACGCTGCCAACCCCAGTCCTCTCCCTGTGATCTGACCAAAGCCCAAGCCTCAGCTCCCAGCCCCTGCCCGCCCCGGCGGGTGAGCAGACAAGCCTCTTGGGCTTGTGAGTGTTGGTCAGCACTGATCCTCTGTGCGGGAATCTCTCTGCTTTGCCCTCCGCACCCGCGTTGCTGTGCTCTCCTCCGTGGCTTCGAAGCTTCACCCCTCTGCCACCCGCAGTCTCCGCCCGCGAAGGGGCTTCTAGTGTGTGGACACCCTTCATCCTTCACAGCTCCCTCCCACTGGTGCAGGTCCCGTCACTATTCTTTTGTCTCTGTTTTTTCTTTTTTCTTTTGCCCTACCCAGGTGGGTGGGGGAGTTTCTTGCCTTTTGGAAAGTCTGAGATCTTCTGCCAGCCTTCAGTGGGTGTTCTATAGGAGGAGTTCCATGTGTAGATGTATTTCTGATGTATCTGTGGGGAGGAAGGTGATCTCCACGTCTTACTCTTCCACCATCTTCTTCAACACTTATTTGTAAACTTTTATCTTACATTTATTTAGTTTCCTTCATCTTAACATGTATGTTTAAATCACTCATGAAAATTTCATAAGAATTAAACAGCTCACCATCATCCTGTTTTTTGAATATTACTTTTTTTTTAAATGAAGCTATGTTCTAACCATCATCTTATCTTTCTTGATGACAAATTCTACAATTTGAGATATCAAGAGCTTATTTGAGTTTTTGTAAACATAGGTACAATAAAAGTATTTGATACTGACAACTCTAAAGTTACACCTGTTTTAATTAAACCAATAAATTTAAACTAGCTTTTATTTACTGAAAATTATCCTAGATCACAATAACTTTGAAAATATTTGGGTTAGTTTCTATATTTCTAAAAGTATACTTGATTTTTATAATGCTTGTTTGTCTTCAGTAAATTAAACAGAGCTCTTTAGGAAATAATTATGGTAATACCATTCGGAGGTACAGAATAAATCACATATCTATAGTATACATAAATAGACATATATAAACATACAGATGCAAACTGAGATCTTAAAGCTTTCATTTAAAAATTTTATTCATGAAACATATGATAATGCAAAACTTTATAGTTTATAGAACACTGGTTTTGTCCATTGTTTTTCTGGCAGATGGAATAATTTAAGCTTACCTACTCAGATTGCTTTTTACTAGTATTTGTGAAAGAGACTGAAATGGAGAAGGACTCTATGGACTCCTCCTGAGTACCAAAACTTTCTGTGTCCCCTGTTTCTGGTTTTCAGGAAATAAGCTTCAATCAGCCTCCTCTGACCTTCCCTGAATTTCAAAGGGCAGATTCAGTCAATTGCTTATCAGGGAAGGGAGAGAATTCAAAAACGAAGGAGGAATAGTCAAGAAACAATAGTGCAGGCATGGGGCAGGTTCCTGGTTCTTCCTTAAGAGATATACATAACAAAATACCTTTGAGTTCTTCTGCCAGAACTAAGGCCCTCACCCAGGTGGAGGACGGTAACTTCAGGCTGAGCACAAGATTCCTGGAACACCACCAACCAATCAGAAGAAAGTCTGCACATGGTGGAAGATAATGAAGACTCTGATCCCCTCCCCAAATAATGTTCCCTTTAAAAGTTTTATCGTTAAGCAGAATCTTTGCAGTTAGGTTTTTGGACACAAGCCCATCATCTCCCCAGGTTGCCAGCCTTCTGAGTATAGCAACCTTTTTTTTTTTTTTTACAATCAGCACTTATTTGCTTTTGAGCAGTGAACAGTCAGACTTGAGTTTAGTAACAGATTTTGTTGCCCAATATGGGGCTATGCTCTTGCTGGGTCTGGCTCCTCCAAGCTACTGAGCCACTGACTGCAGCAAGGCTCTAGAACAATCATCGCTAGCTTGCCTCAGAGGGGAAATTTGAGGGAATGTCCCAGCAGCTGCTGAAACCTTCATTTCAAGGACTTTCCACATCTCTTCCCTGCCCGATACCAGCTGCTGTTTTGGCTTTCGGTAGGTGGAAATGGAAACATGCATTTGATACGAGCTTACAAGCTCTAGGACCAGGTTTGTCTACTAGAGTGCACCTGGACAGCTTTTCCTTTGTGGCCATTTGATTCTGATGTGCATCGCCCACTGAGGATCGTTTATAAGCACCAGACACTATTTGGGCCAGAGTGCTATTTGGGCCAGTTGGCTCTGATGTGCCTGTGTCATTAAGAGCTGTTTGTGTTTTAAGGGTATATCTGTTTAAGAGCCAGACTGGTCATGTGGGTTTGTGACAGCCATTTGTGTTTCATCATTTGTGAACACCAGGTACTATTTGTGACAGGTGTCTGTTTTGTGTCTCATGTTTTGTGATTAACTTTCTGTCTTGTGAAATGGGAAATACTGGTTCTGTGTGTCTCTGCTTCCAAATGGTATTTCTGTTGTACCTAGGTTTACTAGAGGTCAACTAAGATCATATTATATCTGCCGCGAATTTGTCAGCAAGAAACATATCTCAACATGATGAAACTTTAAATATATATAAGTAAGATAAGAGAGCTTTTTGATGGAAATGTTAGAAATGAGTATGTTCTGGGAACATCTGCTTTGTGGGTGTCTCTCCAGATTTTGGTAATTTGAAACTAAACTGAGTTGAATGTCAAGAGCTCATTGACTGTCCATGTCAGTTCACATGGTATAAAATATTGGAACTTTAATTGGTGGGTGGGTCTAAATTTACCTACCTTTGCATTATTAGGACAGGAAGACTAAAGCATAAATTTTCCAATCAGGAAATGTTTGTATGACATAGAGCTCACAATTACTTGCTTCTTGGTTTTTGCTAGAAATTAAGGTTTTTAAGCATTAAAATTATAATATAAGTAATGAAAGCTACTGAATGAATAAGAAAAACTTTTCAGCATGAGAGAAAAGATGTGTGTTTTCAGCAAAAGAAGGTATGAAGAATAGAAATGAATTTCTTGGGAAAAGAAGGGCTATTTTGTCCTAGAATGGATTGTTTCTGAATGAAGAAGAAAATAAGAGATAAAATAATATGCATGCAGAAGGTTGTAGAGAGCTTGTAAAAAGGGAATGCTGGGAAAAGAATTTCGTGCATCATCAGGATTTTCTAAGATTGCATTAAGTTTAATTAGATAAATGGATTTTGTTAAGAATGGACTAGGGGCAGGGCTGGATTTGCTTTCTCTTTGTTAAGAGAGCAAAATTTTCTTGGAATGCTGCTTTTGGTAACAGATTGTGTGAGTTTCCTTGCCTTTAAGTGATCTATAATTGCTTTTGAAATCTTTTGTCACCTTGGTTAAGTGAATAAGTATTGTTTCACAGTGACCTGTGATCCTATTTGACCAAGTATTTTGCACCCTTTTTGATATTTTGGACAAACTCCCCAAATATCAAATTCTAACTGAAGTTCTTTTGACTTCCAGATAACTTTGAGTTTCTCCAAAGGAACCCTGAGGCATCTCAGAGAGATGTAAAAGTTAACTAGGATTATTTGCTATGGGAAAATTCTACCCTCTCCATCTGATGTCACTTCCCTATCAAGGAGTGAGCCAATCTGGGCACATTGTGAACCACTCTGAGTTCATTCTCTTTCGAGATCTGGCACACTCTGGAAGCCTCCATCTGAGAGTTGGACTAGGAGTTTTAGACTACACCTTCTCTGATTTTCTGTCTTTGTAACTGTACCTTATTTGTTGTTTGTGTTTTTGTGTGTAACATCTTGGGATGAGCCACTCTGGCTTGCAGAGACTGGGAATTCTAGCCTCTGCATCTGGGATCACTTCCCTTTTAAGGAGTGAATGACTCTGGGCTTATTGCCAACCAGTCTGGGCCCATTCTCTTTCAAGAGCTGGGCCAATTTGTCTTGAGGCATCCGCTTGAGAGCGGAAGTGGAATTTGAGGGCTACATCTCATCTGACATTTTGCTTTCAGGGCCACGTTTGTTGTTTGTATGTGTCTGTGTATCAGTACTCTCATTGGCTGGTTGAGACATCTCTGGTCTCTGAGCTCTGAGGACACCACTATTGCATTGGCTTTATACATGCCAGAGCATTGGTTGAGATTTTCCCTTTCTGGGGCTAGGGAACTGTGACCTTGAGAGACCATTTTACATTGCATAGCTTATTTGCTTGATATTTGTGTATGGGTGATCAGATCTATTTTCCATCTTATAGTCCCATAGGGTGTATTTTTGCAAAACAGGGAGATCTTTAGCTATGCTCCCATGAATAAAGGAATGATATTTTTTATTGTAATACTGTTTTGCCTCAGTACTCCTTGAGATCTGGAGGACAAGGGCCCCTAATGGCTCTGCTATTGCATCAAAGTGAGCCTTTGGAATTGGTTTGGCTTTCATCTTGGGTGTGTTCATGAATGTCCTGTTCTCTCTTCCTGGTTTTGACCTTTGTTAAGGGGTCCTGGTAGTGTGAATGCTGATTCTTTTTCCTCTGAAAGCGAGGCATGTGAATGTGAGTGAATATTATGTATTATTGTCTATTACAGCTATTAACTATGACTGAATTGACTATTTAGAAACTAAAAAGAAAACCCTGAAAATGGCCAAGGTGGAACTCTTTTGACACTCTAAAACTGTTTTTTGCATATGCAGTTATAGGAAGCTAGTGTTCTAGAAGGAAGAAGTATCTCTCTTCTTGTGACTTTGAGATGTAAATAATCTACCTGGAATCTTAATCTAATCATTTGTGATCTCTGAGACTGAGGGGAAAAAAAGAGGCCTTTGTTATTTTGTATGTTAAATTACATGGGAAGCATTGTCAAATGAGTGATAAGCTTTTTCAGGTTATATTATATGGGTAAATGTTATTAATATGGAATGCCTAAAAATTTGATGTGTCCTGATAAAAGTTTACCAGTCATAATTCTGGTTATTGTAACCAAGTTTCTTGATCGATTACATAGTAATCAGTTGTTTAACTGTGGCTTTTAAGTCTTTTGTCCCTTATAGACAGTTACTGTTGTATCTGATGCTTTTGTAAGAGTGCTTCATCTTCAAGAAAATACATAGATAGACTTTTTGACAAGTACAGGTCTCTGATAAATTTCAGATTGTACTGCTGAGCTGGGTAAGAAACTAAGGAATCCTAATGGAAAACCTGATGGCTTCACAAAGCTGTTAACAAAAAAAGATTAGTTACTGAGCGAACTGGTGAATATGGTTATGATGTTTATGGTTTTTGTCTGGAATATTACCTGTTTTGATCTGTGTTTTTCAGATATGGGGAAGCTTTTCCCCTCTAGTTGGTTGTGGCACAACAATTTGGTAAATTACACCCATATGAGTAAAACTGAAACATTTTTCTTTTCTCTCTGTCTGGTCCTTCCATTAATTGAAGACTCTTGGGTTCTGAGCAACCTTTTCAGGTGAATGGGAAAACTGTCATGGCATGTGCATGAGTCTCAATATTTTGGGGACTTACAAGAGAGAGAAATCCGCCAAGGCAGAATATGATGGCTGACCACTGGCATGACTTTCCTGGCCTTGAGAGACCTTTTGGGAATTCAGTTTGAGAGTCTTGAATAATTCCACCACAGCCAGTTTGGAGGAGCCTATACGGTCAGTTGACCAAACTTATTTTGCAAACAAATTGAATTGGCTATGTTTGGTGGAGATAAGGGTAATTTTAGAGAAAAAATATATGTTTCAATAGATATTATATTCTAGTTCTATTAATTGAGGTCTGTATTTATGAAAATTATTGTACAAGCCACACTTTTGCCCTGATATTCAGGAAGAAAAGAAAAGTATCTAGTGAAATTGTCACAGACTGTAACTACTCATGATGTATCACTGCTTGCTTTAGATCTACTGCTAAAAGCACATGTACAATGCTTGTGTAAAAGTGCTAAAATGTATAGCCAATATAATGTTTCCCCATTAACATACCTCTGAGCCTGTTCACAATATCTGATTAGTTTTGCCCCAACGTGGATAAGTAGGCAAATATGAAGGAGGCCTAGCAACAAGGAACATGATCTGGACCCAGGGCAGGCAGTCAATGGCCACCCTGGCTTCAAGGGACAGATGTTTTGGGCTGTCAAAGTGTTTGTAATCAAAAGGGGAAATGATGAAAAAATCTTCACATATTGAGGTATGGGGAAGTCATTCTGGTTTAAACATGGTTTAACTTAAACTTATTGACCAGAGCAACCTGTTTTGTGGCCTTTTGGACATATATTGTATAGCTGCTGTGACCACTGAGAAGAGGAATGCACTTGAAAGTCAAAATGGAGTAACTGTGGTTCAGACATCCTAGGTAAAACAAGGTGGCCATTGTGGATGTGATTTTAGACATGTTCCTGCATTGCTGAGAACGTTGAGTTTTCTGAGCTGTGTCAGATTCAGGATAACACCAGCCAATCTCAGGGCAGTTTCTGCTGGCAGATGGAAACTGCAACCTTATGGCTTCAAGATCTCTTCTTGTAATTTAAATTTTAGACAATAAAATTGGTTTAGATCAGATGTTAACAGAAAAAAAGGAGATATATGTGTAGTGGCCAATAGCTCCTGTTATGTATAATACCACATCAGAAGTTTAGACCTACTTAGATAAAATTAGACAACTGGACACCTGGCTACAAGTCTCCTTGAAGTGACAGGACTAGACTGGGTTTCAGTCTTATTCTCTTGAATTCCTAAGGTAATGAAACCTATTTTGTCCATTAACGTTTGGATTGTCACACCTTCTACTTCAAATTCATTTTTTTGCACCAGAACAGCAGATCAAGGGATTGAGATTTTAATCATAAAAGATTCCAAGACCTGGAACTCGAGGTGTCCATTCTCCAAATTGGGGAAGGACTATGCCCAATTTCAGTGGGAAGTAGCCGCAGCAGTTGGCCTGCTGTTCTCTGAAAGATTTGAGGAAGGTTGAAACAGGAGTCCCACTAAAACTGAGCTCCTCTGCCAAGTTTATGATTAACCTCTCTATCCAAATCATTATTCCTTTTCTTGACCAACACCTATTTACCTCAAGATTGAGGAGTATCAAAGATAAGAGGGGATTGAAACTGAGCAGGGCCCTGTGGGGCCCTCCCAGGTACAAATCTTTCCTGTGTCCCCTGTTTCTTGTTTGTCGGAAGAAGGAGTCATTCAGCCTCCTTGACCTTCTCTGAGTTCCAAAGAGCAAATTCAATCAGCTGTTTATCAGCGAAGGGAGGGGATGCAGAAACAAAGAAGAAGCAGTCAAGAAACCATAGTGTGGCCATAGGACAGGGTCCAGGTTCTTCCTCAAGGAATATACATAACTTACTCACCACCTCCAGAGGCAGCAAGAAAGAAGCAAGCTCAAGGGCTCAGCATGTACCCAAGTCTGGTTGCTTTTGATAATGGGAGTCTTTGAGGGCTTCTTTTGGTTCCCTCTTCTGACATTAGAACTGTTAAAAGATAAACGGAGACATATTAAAAATCAATTTGAATCAAGCAGCACACAACCTATCAGATACAAAGGAGCTTCAGGGAGCTGTACCAAATGAGAGACCTTTATAGGCAGAAGGGAGTAAGAACAGGGAGTTATATTAAGAAAAAGCAGGTTGGTTATCGTAAGGTTACTTTCCTTTATTTATTTATTTATTTTTAACATCTTTATTGGAGTCCAATTGCTTTACAGTGGTGTGTTAGTTTCTGCTTTATAACAAAGTGAATCAGCTACACATATACATATATCCCCCTATCTCCTCTCTCTTGTGTCTCCCTCCCACCCTCCCTATCCCACCCCTATAGGTGGTCAAAAAGCACCGAGCTAGAAGAGGGCAGGGATCTATCAGGAAGATTAACTAGTGCTGATCAGGCAATTCCTGATTAAATGGTTTCAGATACCATTTCTGGGAGAGCCAAAACTGTATGTAAGCCTTGGTTTGGGAGATGAGGCTTAGTATAAGTGACTCCATTTGGGGCCTGTTGTCTTGTTTTTAGGAGTGGTTAGCCACTGACTCTTAAAATGTTATATATTTTCCTTACATAAGGTGGTGATCTCATTCTCTCATTATCATAAACTGTGCACATATTCCATGTCCTCTGTAGTCTGTTAATTCCCTAAGGGAAGAATTTGTTCACCTTTGTGAACTCCATTGCCTAGCACTGAACCTGGCACATCATGTAGAGAACTTACAAAGTCACTCACATAACATGCTGCCTAGTTGTTGTTCCATTATCATACCTTATGAAATGGAGCACTTATTATATGTGTCCAAGCAGACACACACAAAAATACATATAAATAGGTTAGCTATATAAATAATTTTTATGAAGCCCTCTTATTTTCTTGGTTCTAGGCTCTGAGAACCTCAACAAACAATGTGCTTCTGTGTTCTCAAGCCTATACATACACACACACACACACACACACACATATGTGTATAAATATATATATGTATACATATATGTGTATTTGTATATATATATGTGTGTGTGTGTGTGTGTGTGTGTGTGTGTGTGTGTGTGTTATTCCTTGTAGTTAGGGAGTAGTTTAGAGAAAGAAACTTTGGGGAAGGCAGACGTACTTATATTTTATATGACCTTCTTTTTTCTCTACTCCTTCTGACTCCTGCAGTAGCTCTGCTCTGACAGGGTGTTTGATGCACTCACACAGCAGGGCATGTTGACAATAGCATGGGCCAGGTGTGTCAGGGGTCATGTGCATGGATGATCCCTGCTTTCTGGTTAAACTTCAGAGGCTGATGCTCCACCTTAGAAACTAGGTTTGGATGTGGGCTACTCAGAGCGCTGCCTCAGAGTGGGAAGGATTCAAAATGACAAGTCTTAGAGCATCTTGGAGAGCACCCCCATGCCATGTTGGAGGAATGTTAGAGATGGTGAAGAGCCATGGGGGAAAATGAGCTGCAGTTAGGAATGAATGTGGCTTACCAGGTCACTGCTCAGCCTAAAATCCTTCAAGTTTACTGGTGTTCTGGATATGAAGTTCAAAATCCTTGCCATAGCTCTCAGGGTCTCCCACGGCCTCACTGCCTCCTTCTTCAGCCACATGTGAGATGCCTTCCTTCATTTTCATTACTCAGACCTACTGGCCTTTGCTAGTTCTTCAGATGTGACTGGTTCCCCTGCCTGAGGGGTTTTATGGAAATGGTTGCTTCCATGTGGAAGTTTTCTTCTCCAACCTTCATCCAGCCAACTCCAACATGCACTCCCATGATCCCTCAGACTTGGTTAGTGCCGCCAGGTTTAGACTCTAGCCCCCTTTACTTGTCTGTTCTCACAACTCATCACCTTTTCAACAGTTTGTCCACTGTGTCTTCTTCACTGAATCATAAGCTCCTTGAGTGCAGACCCCAAGCCTGTCCCACTCATCCCAGGAACTGCCGTGCCTGTCTCCTTGCCAGATGGACACCAGACCATTGAGAAATATCTGTGAAGTGAACACACATCTTAAAGCTTTTAAAGATAATTCTCTGAGCCGACTGGGCGGTGCTACCAGAAACATGAGAACCAAATGGGCTCTGCCTGCTTTCTCTCTCTTTCAAACCCAGCTGGGAAGCAGGAGGATTGAAGGGCAGACAGTAGAGGTGGGGATTCTGGGTGAGGAATCTCAGCCAGGGAGCCAGGCCAGGACCCTCCCTGTGAAATAGGAACATTTTCAAGGACATGACCCTCTGCTGGAACTCCTCAGTTCCAAGGTGGTCATTAACTTTGAACTGTTATGCAGAGTGAATAATTTGCCTGTGGAAAAAATTTAGCACTAACAGTAATGCTACTTTCATTATGAAAATCCTGAAATCTTGACTTATCTCAGCTGGACTCAGTCCAGATTGGGCCATTTCCATAACATTAAAGTATAACCCATAGCCACACCAGCAAAGCCACCCCTTAACAAACAAAGGACCTGGTGCTCTCATGGAAAGACCAATGGGAACCTGAGGAATCTGGAGCCCTAAAATGATGACTTGGGGAAATAATTTGGATTAAATTAAATTATTAAACATTAAAGCAATATTTAATATAGTGAAATCAAACCTCTATATCTGGATGGGTTGAGCCTTCTGGGTGTGTGTCATTTGGTTAACCTTCTCCAAATCATTAAAGTCACACATTTAGTTACCATTTGAGTGCCTAAGATACACTTCCTTAGGGAGCAGTAATCAAAGTGAAAGAAGGGTTTCTATCCACAAAGATCTTATTGTCTATTCAGAGAGACAGACATGGGAAAATAAGTGAAACTAAGTGCTAGAAGAATGATAATATACTTATACCTTTTAAATTCCAAATGATACTTTAAGGCCCTGCAGAGAGGTAGACCTTGAAGAATCCAGTGCAACCACCAGAGCACCAGTTCTATGTTTTTTGGGCCTCTGGCATTTACTATTGACTCATGTGTTCTCAGTTTCGCAGGTAACCTGTATCAACACTGTATAGGACTGTCTTCTCCACATTAGCAAGCATGAATGCAAAAGGGTCTTAACTCTACTAATTATAGCAAGCTGAGTGACTTTTTTAAACTGCCTTACCTAGAAACTCAGTATTCTTAGTATTCTCAGCATTGCTAGCAAATTATCAAACACTGTGAAAGATATGGTTTGAATCAGACCACTTCATTTTGATTCTTTGCTCAAAAACTCTAATCCTAGTGCTTGTGTTACAGTGACACTACATAAAATACCAACTTGACCTCTATTACGTGAGACATGTAGATTTAATTTACCTGAAATAAAATTCCAACTACATTACTGATAATGATAAATTTATGAGGTATTCGTTTATTTGCATAATTCTATCCATATGACCACAATGACTAGGGTAGGGATAGGCACATTGTTTATAGGGAGTCATGGGTTGATTTCGGATCAACTGAAAAGAAATGCTGTCTGTTTTTGACTGGGCATGAACCTAGGAAGATATAGGCCTATTTTTCTCTTGTTAGCAGCCATCCTGCCTCCAAACACAGCTCAACATCATAGATAAGTTGAAGAAGAACAAAGCTGATTCCTAACGTCAGTTTGAGGCCCATATCAACCCCCACCTGAGACCACTATACACTTGGCCTTGCATGTAAGTGAGCCTAAAATTCATTTTTATGTTGAAGTCCATGAGTTAAGTTGGGTGTGACTTGCAAACCAAAGAGACCTAACTGATTCATTCTCACAGAAGGAACAAGGTAGGAAGGAAACTGCAGACAGCACAAGAATAACTCACTCTGTATTTATTTATCTGTATTCAATACACTTTTCTTTCATATAAAAAACACACAGCCTGAGGTATCCCATTTTAATAAATCCCCTGCTTCCGGCTTTACATCCTGAATTTTTATGCCCATTAATCAAAGTTCCGTACCATCACACAGAGTGGTTAAAATTTTTCCCTGAGATCATAAGGTTGTGTCTTTGGCCACAGAATATCTTTCCCTCTAAAATTCAGGAGATAAGTAGGAAACTGGAAGTCTTTTGGTGGTCAAAGAGCCAGATAACTTCAGTGGAATTCCTGAGAAAAAGGTGTAGTGTCAACCACACCACTAATTAATATTTCCCTGGCTGTGAACACTTATCCTTTCAACATCACCATCATTCGATAAAGGAAATTTATTTATTGCATATAAAGAATCTTTAACTCAATGCTGTGTGCAAAGAAAGTTGTCTTCTGCTAACTGCCAGAGCTGTCTTGATGCCTCAGTGTCCAGTAAAGTGCAGAGCTAGTGAGGTACGGACAGCCTTCCCCAGGGGCATATGGGAAAGAGAAAAACCCAGACATGGATAATGAGAAAAAAATATTACCACACTATGCACTTAGTCAGGCCTGCAATGTTTTTCAAAATGGTTTGAAATCAAAACAGCTTGTGATCCTCCCCAAGTAGGAATGGGGAGAGACAGTGGATTATCATCTCAATTCCAGCCAAATCAAGTCAGTGAAGCATACGGCAAATGGACATCAGCACGTGTTGTCCAGGCTTGGTGCACTGAGAGTCAGCTCTGAAGGCAATGCAACTTCAGCAGGAAACCACCCCCCTGGATTGCAAGGAATCACATGTGGGAAGGAGCCAGCTTGTCAGGATTAGTCCCTCTGAGGTGGTGTTGTCATTTGGCTACCTACCATCCCCCTAGAACGGCACAATGGAATGGCTATGTTCCCTACTGAGGACTTCCCTTTTTAGAAACAAGCAAAGTTTTCCCTAATCTGACCCACATTCAGCCGCCAGTCCCGGGGTGGGGAGAGTGGGAAAGGAATCGGGGACAACATTCTGGAGAGTGTGCAGGCCTCTGAAGATGAAAAAGTGACAGGCAGGCTGAGCATCAGTAGTTGTGGCACTTCCAGGGACATCATTCCATGGACACAGAGCTCCCAATTCTCTCTCTTAGGATCTCCTGGAATAGTTATGACAGGCATTCACCATGATTTTCAAGTAGGTAGGAACTCCTTTCTGCAAAGGAAAGAAGACTGTCACTTCTATGTCATTACAGCGATTACTCCTGATTCTTTGGGATGTGGCAAAGGTAAAGGAAGATGGCTTTGGGAGTAATACATATGACTATAGGGCCCCTAACCAGATATCCATAGAATGTTGCCACAGATGATGACAAAATGTAAGACACAGGGCACAGGTAAGGCTGGATGTCAGGGGCCAGCGTTATAAGACCTTGCTGTATATTTCGACTTTTGCTAAAAAAAAGCTAAGATATTTCTGAGACATCATTTTTTGAAAAGAAAAAATTAAAAACAGGAAATGAGATTGGCTTGGGCTGCGGAATTCTTCCAAAGAAATGAGAGAAAGGACTTGCTTTACAGATTTAGAAAATGGTAAGGACTGGGGGCAAGGGGAAGGATACACCATCCTTTAATCAGTGTTGAACATTGCCCAAGACTTTCCCCAAACATTGTTCTATTTACTCCTTCTCTACAGGGTGACAATATCCATCTCCATTTTTAAAAGGGAAGAAATTGATGGCTTCCCTAGATTACTCAGTTAGAAGCAGGGCCAGGATTCAATATATGATGTTTGACTCAAAGCCTATGTGCTTTTTCACTCTCCCAGGGAATTGGTGAGCCTTCCAGCCAGTAAGTAGGACCTTACAAAGCAGATGGAATGGTCACCATGATTCCAGGTCCTAGGCAGTCCCTAGTGATCTGAGTACCACTGCAGTTCTCTCTCCTTACAGAAAAATAAATAAATAAATAACCGTAAAAAAACTGCCTTTCCCAGGCTTGGACATGTCTGATTGTCTCCCGAGCCAGGTTGGCCTGTCTAACTCCTCCATAAACAGATACAGGGTCCACAGGCACCATTGTTCCTACAAGGAACAGGCTATTGTCCAGAGGTTCCAGAGAGTGATCTTGGTGGTATCTCAGGGGAAGAGCGGGCAGCAGCTGGCATTCCAGGTAAAGATACTTTGTCTTTTGTCCCAGCCTCTGTGCTGGGTATTGACAACCCCAGTACTAACCACAGTCACTCAACAGAGCTGCTTCTTAAAAGAGCATCATGAGGGCTGAGACAGTGCGTCTCTTCAGGCTGACAGCCCCACGGGCTAAGTCAACATTGGTCAAACACACTTCCCCGCCTGCCTCCTGGGATCTCACCTTGGCAGCCCACTTAAAGAGCCAGTTTGGAACTGGGCAATCCAGGCTATCGAAGCAATACATGAAAACTGGAGAGGGAAAAAAATGACAATTTAGAAGGAGGAGACATATTAAAGATACAGCAGTAAATCTTGCAAAACTTCCAACTTTATATTCAGGCCCAGATAGTAAGGAGAGAGATAACATGGAATTCAAGTGGATTCTCCCCTCTGCCTTGCCTTATGAGAGACTTACATGTAAACATTTTGAAAAACAGCCAAGGCACATTCTGCTGTTATTTATTAAACACCTGGCAACGAGTAGACACATGGATATAGTCTCATTTAATTATCTTAATCCCAAGGAGTTGATAAAATTAAACCCCAGTTTACAAAATAATAAAATGGAGACTCAGAAGATTGGGACGACAAGCCCAAGGTGGCAGATCTAACACACGTCACAAGTGCAGTTCAGATTTTGCCACAGCCTCAAGGCCACACCCATTCCAGTCCAGCAGGTGGTCGCATGGACCCCTCCCAGCCTCTCTCCTGAAGAAGGAACTCAAGGCAGGCAGGTCCTGAGTCCCTGGGTTTTTGCTGAGGAGGAGCTGCATCCTCAAAGACAGTCCTGCCAGACCTCCTTCCTACCCCCAGCTTGTGTGTACATAGACAGGACTAGCCCGAAGTGAGTTTCTAAACCTTCTAGTTCACTTGGATGTTCTGATTTCATCTGTACAATGCAAGAGTCAACAAAGAATGAATTGATGAGATTTAAAAATCCACCTTGCATTGTAGCCAAGATTCTGGGGGTAAATTGAGTCTCACTCTTTTGCACCCATGGGAATAAGCATCATGCATTTTACAAGACCTTTAGTTGGGTGGTCCTGGCCAGGGAGCCAACACGTGCCCTCTTTTTACTTTTGCTCCGGTACCTGTCATTGCCAGCCTCTGCTTGAACTGCCTTACCCAGAGCACACCTGACTTCTCTGGAAACTGTGGCATAGAGGTGCTCTGGGCCAGGATCACATGGACCTTCTGCCCATTAAACTCCATCTCTTGGTGCTGCTGCATGTAGACATACTACACCTCCAGTCAAGGCATGACATCACAGCCAGCATTTCAGATGAGCAGAAGGAAAGCCCACAAGCCAGAAGCAAAGGTAGATGATTCTGTTCCTCCACTTAGCATTTGCTCCTTTGCATTGTTACTTCACTTCCTGCCCTGTTTGCCGACCTGCCCCGCAAAACTGTGGCTCCTCCCACCTGGTGTTCTCATTTAAGAGGGTGCATTACCCACCTGTGAGTGATTCCTTGCTGCTTTTAATTTGTGGGGAACCTACTTCTTTCTCCAAGAAGTCAATGAGATCTCAAAGGATTGGTCACTTATCAGCTGTGTGATCCTGGGTTGGTTACTCACCTTTTCTGAGATTGGTTTCCTTATGCAAGAAAAGAGGGTAACACTGCCCTGCAGGCAGGCTTGGTGGGGACAGTGGAGAGAGACTGGAGCAGAATAAGTGCTCAGTAAACAATGGGGCCATTTCTCTCTGTCCTCCTGCTAAGCCCCAATCACTGACCTCTATGCACAGAGGATGGTCAGGCAAGGTTATTTACACCTGGAGATCATAAGAAGACACATGAATACTCAAATATTTAGTAGGCAGATGCCCTTGCTGGCTCTGGTTTACAAGGAATAACAAAGCCATTTCAACTCAATAAATACTCACAGAACAACCGCTATGTCTATGGCACTATCACAGGGAACCTAATTCAATCCTAAGGAAGTACAGGAGTCACCACTAACTGAGCCCTTACCATGGACATACATCATGTGCTTTACATTTAGCATCAGTTTTGATCCTGAGAAAGTCCCTGTGAGTTCAAAATAAATATCCCCATCTTACAGATGACAAAATTGAGGATCAGAGAAATAAAGAGACTTCCTTAAGATCCCATAGTCCAGCCGAAGTGATGGAACCTGAATTTGAAGCCAGATCTGACTCCAAAACCTGGTAGGACATACACAGCTGCACAGGGCTCAGCTCTTCAATGTGTTCATTAGACCTTCCCATGGCAGAATTTTAGATTTCACAAGAGAAGGAATTAAAAGCCTAAAACATTCCCCCAAAAAATCACTCTAAGTGTAATATAATTTCACTTACTGCAACAGCCATGACCACAGCCCCAGGCCACCTCAGAGTCTCTACAGCACCCACAGTGGGCTGCCCCTCCCCCAGGCACCCTGCAGGATGGTCTATTGCCCCCACTCTCTAGGTACTGGTAAGTAAAGTTCTTAAATGTTTTAGGGAAGAAAGGATGTTGCTTTGGCTCTGGATTTCCTCTCTCCCAAGCTTTTCATTTTTTCCTCGCAGCACATATTGTCCCACAACTCGCTCAGCTTGTGTGATAGACATCACCTGATACTCCACTGTGGAAAAATTAACTTGATGTGTTGATTACAATGTGGCAGAGGTCTTTGCAGGGTTGGAAGGGCCAGCGTGCCACACCGCCTATGACTGGAGAACTACCAGTTCACTTAGGCCCAGAGAAGTGAAGGGCCTTTTCCAAGTTCACACAGCAAACCAGGAAATGAGCGCACACTCAACCTGGAATCTTTCCCTCCAGAGTTAATGTTCTTTTCCTCTACACTGTTCTCTGTTCTCAAAAATTGAATAGCCCTTATAGGAGAGACATATGTGTATATACAATACAAAGACTAAGATAGTCATTATCGGATTGTATGGCATAGGAAAGCCAATGAAATAGAACTTCAAGGAGTCCCAAGTGTCCACTCCTGAGAACAACTGCCAGCAGTGTCCCCGTGAGGTCAGACTGGTGGGGTTGCCTTGATCCAGATCACCTTCTCTGGACACAGCTGGACCTGGACCCACACCTGCCTATACCGCCCACTAGTGGTGAGAACCGATGAGAACCTGAGCCAGTTCTGAACTTCCCTTTGCCTCAGTTTCCTTCCCTGTCTGATGGCTCCTACCCTGCAGTTGTTGGCAGAAGGAGAGAAAACCACATAAAATCTAAAGGATTAAGTAACTACAATTTGTTGAATTCCTACCACCTGTATACAAACTAACTAGCAGTCTGTGGGAATTGTGCCAGAAATAAATCCTTACGTAGTCTATAATCTAGTCGGTAGACAGGCACAAAACACACACAAACGATACCCACAAACACACCCCCATGCTCCCTGTCTTTCTAGAGAATAATTGTTTAGGAACATACAGACTTACAGAATGTTAGAGCTAGAAAAGATCCTAGTGATCATGCAGTTCAATGGTTTCCAAACACTTATTTTTAAATCTCCAAGTCCCTCTGTTAAAAGGATCCTTTATAGAATTGAGTGTGTGAAACACTCTGCTGCGATGATTGAAGAGAACAGTGGAGTTGAAATCTCACCTGTCCCTGCCTAATTCTACCCCATCCTCCGACCCAGCAAATGTCCATCAAACCCTCCTGGGTCAGTCCTAAGCCAGGCTTCTTAGAACCTTGAAGTGTCAGTTAAAACTCCTCACATTCCATTCAAGTTCTTCATATCATAATTGAGGGAACTGAGGGTAAGAAACAAATACAGTGTCCAAAGTCAGTAGTTGAGGAGGGAATGCTGTGGAGTCATCAAAATGGGAGGGAAGGTAGAGAGAGCTGGAAACGTGGGTCCTGAGATCCAGCCCCAATTCAACCATGCAACACCTGTCTATGTGCCTCTGTCACATTACCTCTCTGGGTCCCTACTTCCTCCTCTAAAGATAGAGGGAATGTATTGAATACTATTTATCAAAAGTTTTTTGCAGGTCCCCGATTCTGTGGCCCAACAATTTCAAGCCCTAGAAAATTTCTCAGGAAAGTATGAGCTGCACTCCCGTGACCACAAATACAGATGCTCCAGTGGTCAGGCCCAGAAATCACATCTGAGGTCTCTGAAAGACACATAAGAAGGAATAGCTTTAGCAGATGCTTCTGCAAGAATTAAAGATAATGTTTTCCACACCAGGTGGACATACCACCACTGGGTGACAGCCACAGGCCATGTAAACACTTAGAAAGCTGAGTAATGGTGCATCTTAGGAAAGGATACATCTCTGTTGAACTTGAGAGAAGGGCACTTCATCTTCCAGTAGATCACTACCTCTCTGTTGCATTCTTCTTCATAAAGTTATAACAAAACACAAAAGAAGTTATTGCATCTGGAAGCCTCTTTGGCTTCAGTTAACAAGAAGCTTTGATATGAAAACCTTATAAGAATGATGAACCAATAACTTACAAGGCACAGAATTCTAGAAGAAGACAGATTCATTACCACTGAAAACTTGTGCCCAGGGACAGTGTCTAGTAGATATAAAAACACAGTAAAGAGCGACTTCTGGGAAGATGGCAGAAGAGTAAGAAGCGGAAATCACCTTCCTCCCCACAGATACACCAGAAATACATCTATACGTGGAACAGCTCCTACAGAACACCTACTGAACGCTGGCAGAAGACCTCACACCTCCCAAAAGGCAAGAAAACCCCATGTACCTGGGTAGGGAAAAATAAAAAAGAATAAACAGAGACAAAAGGATAGGGATGGGACCTGCACCAGTGGGAGGGAGCTGTGAAGGAGGAAAGGTTTCCACACACTAGGAAGCCCCTTTGTGGGCGGAGACTGTGGGGGGCGGAGGGGGAAAGCTTTGGAGCCGCAGAGGAGAGCACAGAAACAGGGTTGCGGGGGTCAAAGCGGAGAGATTCCCACACAGAGGATCGGTGCCGACCGGCACTCACTAGCCCGAGAGGCTTGTCTGCTCACCCGCTGGAGCGGGTGGGGCTGGGAGCTGAGGCTCGGGCTTCGGTCAGAGCGCAGGGAGAGGACTGGGATTGCTGGCGTGGACACAGCCTGCAGGCGGTTACTGCACCACAGCTGGCCGGGAGGGAGTCCGGGGAAAAGTCTGGACCTGCCGAAGAGGCGAGAGACTTTTTCTTCCCTCTTTGTTTCCTGGTGCGCGAGGAGAGGGGATTAAGAGCACTGCTTAAAGGAGCTCCAGAGACGGCCAGAAGCCGCCGCTAAAAGCGCGGACCCCAGAGACAGGCATGAGACGTTAAGACTGCTGCTGCTGCCACCAAGAAGCTTGTGTGCGAGCACAGGTCAGTATCCACACCCCTCTTCCGGGGAGCCAGTGCAGCCCGCCACTGCCAAGGTCCTGCGATCCAGGGACAACTCCCCCGGGAGAACGCACGGCGCGCCTCAGGCTCGTGCAACGTCACGCTGGCCTCTGCCGTCGCAGGCCCGCCCCGCCCCGCACTCCATGCCCCTCCCTCCCCACCCCCCACCCCCCCACCCCCCACCCCCCTACCCCCTCACCCCCTACCCCCCCACCCCCCACCCCCCCACACCCCCCCAACCCCCCCACCCTGGCCTGAGTGAGCCAGAGCCCTCCAATCAGCAGCTCCTTTAACCCGATCCTGTCTGAGCGAAGAACAGACGCCCTCCAGCGACCTACACGCAGAGGCGGGGCCAAATCCAAAGCTGAGCCCCTGGGAGCTGTGAGAACAAAGAAGAGAAAGGGAAATCTCTCCCAGCAGCCTCAGAAGCAGCGGATTAAAGCTCCACAATCAACTTGATGTACCTGCATCTGTGGAATACCTGAATAGACAACAAATCATCCCAAATTAAGGAGGTGGACTTTGAGAGCAAGATTTATATTTTTTTCCACTTTTCCTCTTTTTGTGAGTGTGTATGTGTATGCTTCTGTGTGAGATTTTGTCTGTATAGCTTTGCTTCCACCATTTGTCTGAGGGTTCTATCTGTCCGGTTTTTTTTTGTTTTTTTTAAAAATTTTTTTTTCTTAATAATTACTTTTTATTCTAATAACTTTATTTTATTCTACTTTATCTTTGTTCTTCCTTTCCTTCCTTCCCTCCTTTAGACAACAAATCAACCCAAATTGAGGAGGTGGACTTTGAGAGCAAGATTTATAATTTTTTCTGCTTTTCCTCTTTTTGTGAATGTGTATGTGTATGCTTCTGTGTGAGATTTTGTCTGTATAGCTGTGCTTCCACCATTTGTCCCAGCATTCTATCCGTCCGATTTTTGTTTTGTTTTTGCCTCTTAATAATTACTTTTTACTTTAATAACTTTATTATATTTTAAATTACTTTATTTTATTTTACTTTATCTTCTTTCTTTTTTTCCTTCCTTCCCTCCATCCTTCCTTCCTCCCTCCCTCACTCCCTCCTTTCTTTCTTTCATTCTACTTCTACTAAATCTTTCTTTCTACTTTTTCTCCCTTTTCTTCTGAGCCGTATGGATGAAGGGCTCTTGGTGCTGCAGCCAGGAGTTAGTGCTGTGCCTCTGAGGTGGGAGAGCCAACTTCAGGACACTGGTCGACAAGAGACCTCCCAGGTCTACATAAAATCAAATGGTGAAAATCTCCCAGAGATCTCCATCTCAACACCAGCCCCCAGCTTCACTCAACAACCAGCAAGCTACAGGGCTGGACATCCTATGCCAAACAACTAGCAAGACAGGAACACAACCCCACACATTAGCAGAGAGGCTGCCCCAAATCATAATAAGTCCACAGACACCCCAAAACTCACCACCAGACGTGGACCTGCCCAACAGAAAGACAAGATCCAGCCTCATCCACAAGAACACAGATACTAGTCCCCTCCACCAGGAAGCCTACACAACCCACTGAACCAACCTTAGCCAATGGGGACAGACACCAAAAACAACAGGAACTACGAACCTGCAGCCTGCAAAAAGGAGACCCCAAACACAGTAAGATAAGCAAAATGAGAAGACAGAAAAACATACAGCAGATGAAGGAGCAAGATAAAAACCCACCAGACCTAACAAATGAAGAGGAAGTAGGCAGTCTACCTGAAACACAATTCAGGGTAATGATAGTAAAGATGATCCAAAATCTTCGAAATAGAATAGACAAAATGCAAGAAACATTTAACAAGGACCTAGAAGAACTAAAGATGAAACAATGATGAACAACACAATAAATTAAATGAAAAATGCTCTAAATGGGAACAATAGCAGAATAACTGAGACTGAAGAACGGATAAGTGACCTGGAAGATAAAATAGTGGAAATAACTACTGCAGAGCAGAATAAAGAAAAAAGAATGGAAAAAACTGAGGACAGTCTCAGAGACCTCTGGGACAACATTGAACACACCAACATTCGAATTATAGGGGTTCCAGAAGAATAAGAGAAAAAGAAAGGGACCGAGAAAATATTTGAAGAGATTATAGTTGAAAACTTCCCTAATATGGGAAAGGAAATAGTTAATCAAGTCCAGGAAGCACAGAGAGTCCCATACAGGATAAATCCAAGGAGAAATACGCCAAGACACATACTAATCAAACTGTCAAAAATTAAATACAAAGAAAACATATGAAAAGTGTCAAGGGAAAAACAACAAAAAACACACAAGGGAATCCCCATAAGGTTAACAGCTGATCTTTCAGCAGAAACTCTGCAAGCCAGAAGGGACAGGCAGGACATATTTAAAGTGATAAAGGAGAAAAACCTACAACCAAGATAACTCTACCAGCAAGGATCTCATTCAGATTTGATGGAGAAATTAAAACCTTCACAGACAAGCAAACCTGAGAGAGTTCAGCACCACCAAATCAGCTCTACAACAACTGCTAAAGGAACTTCTCTAGGCAAGAAACACAAGAGAAGGAAAAGACCTACAATAATGAACCCAAAACAATTAAGAAAATAGGAATAGGAACAGACATATCGATAATTAACTTAAAGGTAAATGGACTAAATGCTCCCACCAAAAGACACAGATTGGCTGAATGGATACAAAAACAAGACCCATATATTTGCTGTCGACAAGAGACCCACTTCAGACCTAGAGACACATACAGACTGAAAGTAAGGGGATGGAAAAAGATTTTTCATGCAAATGGAAGCCAAAAGAAAGATGGAGAAGCAATTCTCATATCAGACAAAATAGACTTTAAAATAAAGACTGTTAGAAGAGACAAAAAGGACACTACATAATGATCAAGGGATCAATCCAAGAAGAAGATATAACAATTGTAAATATTTAGGCACCCAACATAGGGGCACTTCAATACATAAGACAAATACTAACAGCCATAAAAGGGGAAATCGACAGTAACACATTCATAGTAGAGAACTTTAACACCCCACTTTCACCGATGGACAGATCATCCAAAAGGATAATAAATAAGGAAACACAAGCTTTAAATGATACATTAAACAAGATGGACTTAATTGATATTTATAGGACATGCCATCCAAAAACAACAGACTACACATTTTTCTCAAGTGCTCATGGAACATTCTCCAGGATAGATCATATCTTGGGCCACAAATCAAGCCTTGGTAAATTTAAGGAAATTGAAATGGTATCAAGTATCTTTTCCGACAACAACGTTATGAGACTAGACATCAATTAAAGGAAAGATCTGTAAAAAATACAAACACATGGAGGCTGAACAATACACTACTTAATAACGAACTGATCACTGAAGAAATCAAAGAGGAAATACAAAAATACCTAGAAACAAATGACAATGGAGACATGACGACCAAAAATCTATGGGATGCAGTAAAAGCAGTTCTAAGATGGAAGCTTATAGCAATACAATCCTACCTTAAGAAACAAGAAACACTCGAATAAACAACCTAACCTTGCACCTAAAGCAATTAGAGAAAGAAGAACAAAAAACCCCTAAAGTTAGCAGAAGGAAAGAAATCATAAAAATCAGATCAGAAATAAATGAAAAAGAAATGAAGGAAACGATAGCAAAGATCGATAATACTAAAAGCTGGTTCTTTGAGAAGAAAAACAAAATTGATAAACCATTAGCCAGACTCCAAGAAAAAAAGAGAGAAGACTCAAATCAATAGAATTAGAAATGAAAATGAAGAAGTAACAACTGACACTGCAGAAATACAAAAGATCATGAGAGATTACTACAAGCAACTCTATGCCAATAAAATGGACAACCTGGAAGAAATGGACAAATTCTTAAAAAGGCACAACCTGCCAAGACTGAATAAGGAAGAAATAGAAAATATGAACAGACCAATAACAAGCACTGAAAGTGAAACTGTGATTAAAAATCTTCCAACAAAAAAAAAAGCCCAGGACCACATGGCTTCACAGACGAATTCTATCAAACATTTAGAGAAGAGCTAACACCTATCCTTCTCAAACTCTTCCAAAATATAGCAGAGGGAGGAACACTGCGAAACTCATTCTACGAGGCCACCATCACCCTGATACCAAAACCAGACAAGGATGTCACAAATAAAGAAAACTACAGGCCAATATCACTGATGAACATAGATGCAAAAATCCTCAACAAAATACTAGCAAACAGAATCCAATAGCACACTAGAAGGATCATACACCATGATCAAGTGGGTTTTTTTCCGGGAATGCAAGGATTCTTCAATATACGCAAATCAATCAATGTGATACACCATATTAAAAAATTGAAGGAGAAAAACCATATGATCATCTCAATAGATGCACAGAAAGCTTTCTACAAAATTCAACACCCATTTATGATAAAAACCCTGCAGAAAGTAGGCATAGAGGGAACTTCCTCAACATAATAAAGGCCATATATGACAAACCCACAGCCAACATTGTCCTCAATGGTGAAAAACTGAAAGCATTTCCACTAAGATCAGGAACAAGACAAGGTTGCCCACTCTCACCACTCTTATTCAACATAGTTTTGGAAGTTTTAGCCACAGCAATCAGAGAAGAAAAAGAAATAAAAAGAATCCAAATCAGAAAAGAAGAAGTAAAGCTGTCACTATTTGCAGATGACATGATACTGTACATAGAGAATCCTAAAGATGCTACCAGTAAACTACTAGAGCTAATGAATGAATTTGGTCAAGTAGCAGGATACAAAATTAATGCTCAGAAATATCTGGCATTCGTATACACTAATGATGAAAAATCTGAAAGTGAAATCAAGAAAGCACTCCCATTTACCATTGGAACAAAAAGAATAAAATATCTAGGAAAAAACCTACCTAAGGATACAAAAGACCTGTATGCAGAAAACTTTAAGACACTGGTGAAAGAAATTAAAGATGTTGCAAATAGATGGAGAGATATACCACAGTCTTGGATTGGAAGAATCAACACTGTGAAAATAACTCTACTACCCAAAGCAATCTACAGATTCAATGCAGTCCCTATCAAACTACCACTGGCATTTTTCACAACTAGAACAAAAAATTTCACAATTTGTATGGAAACACAAAAGACCCCGAATAGCCAAAGCAATCTTGAGAATGAAAAACAGTGCTGGAGGAATCAGGCTCCCTGACTTCAGACTATACTACAAAGCTACAGTAATCAAGACAGTATGGTACTGGCACAAAAACAGAAAGACAGATCAATGGAGCAGGATAGAAAGCCCAGAGAAAAACCCACACACAAATGGCCACCTTATCTTTGATAAAGGAGGCAGAAATGTACAGTGGAGAAAGGACAGCCTCTTCAATAAGTAGTGCTGTGAAAAGTGGACAGGTACATGTAAAAGTATGAGATTAGATCACTCCCTAACACCATACAGAAAAGTAAGCTCAAAATGGATTAAAGACCTAAATGTAAGGCCAGAAACTATCAAACTCTTAGAGGAAAACTTAGGCAGGACACTCTATGACATAAATCACAGCAAGATCCTTTTTGACCCACCTCCTAGAGAAATGGAAATAAAAGATATTAAAAAAAGAAATTAAAAAATTAAAAAGTGTCTATTAGCTGCTGTAGTTTATAAACTTATAAAAATTACTACATCAAAAAAACAAACAAAAAACACAGTATACATTTAAAAACCCAACAAAGCTTGTTCATCATATACCACAAACAACATTCTCAGATTGAAGTGAAACAAAATTAGTCATTCATAAATAAATTTTAAGGTTTGAAAATCAGTGTAACAATCAAAAATCAGTAGAGTATGATTAGTTTTACTATTGTGTCCTTATTCCACTTTTAGATTTCTTTTCTTTTTTTTTTTTTTTCCAAATTTGAACATCTGATTTTTTTTTAACATCTTTATTGGAGGATAATTGCTTTACAATGGTGTGTTAGTTTCTGCTTTATAGCAAAGTGAATCAGTTATACATATACATATGTTCCCATATCTCTTCTCTCTTGCATCTCCATCCCTCCCACCCTCCCTGTCCCACCCCTCTAGGTGGTCACAAAGCACCAAGCTGATCTCCCTGTGCTATGCAGCTGTTTCCCACTAGCTATCTATATTACATTTGGTAGTGTATATATGTCTATGCCACTCTCTCACTTTGTCACAGCTTACATTTCCCACTCCCCATATCCTCAAGTCCATTCTCTAGTAGGTCTGTGTCTTTATTACTGTCTTACCCCTAGGTTCTTCAAGACTTTTTTTTTCTTAGATTACATATATATGTGTTAGCATACGGTGTTTGCTTCTCTCTTTCTAACTTACTTCACTCTGTATGACAGGCTCTAGGTCCATCCACCTCACTACAAATAACTCAATTTCACTTCTTTTTATGGTTGAGTAATATTCTATTGTATATATGAGCCACATCTTCTTTATCCATTCATCTGATGATGGACACTTAGGTTGCTTCCATCACCTGGCTATCGTAAATAGAGCTGTAATGAACATTTTGGTACATGACTCTTTTTGAATTTTTTTTTTTCCTCAGGGTATATGCCCAGTAGTGGGATTGCTGGGTCTTATGGTAGTTCTATTTGTAGTTTTTTAAGGAACCTCCATACAGTTCTCCATAGTGGCTGTATCAATTTACATTCCCACTAACAGTGCGAGGGTTCCCTTTTCTCCACACCCTCTCCAGCATTTATTGTTTGTATATCTTTTGATGATGGCCATTCTGACCCATGTGAGGTGATACCTCATTGTAGTTTTGATTTCCCTTTCTCTAATGATTAATCATGTTGAGCACTGTTTCATGTATTTTCTGGCAATCTGTATATCTTCTTTGGAGAAATGTCTATTTAGGTCTTCTGCCCGTTTTTGGATTGCATTTTTTGTTTTTTTGTTATTGAGCTGCATCAGCTGCTTGTAAATTTTGGAGATTAATCCTTTGTCAGTTGCTTCATTTGCAAATATTTTCTCCCATTTGGAGGTTGTCTTTTGGTCTTGCTTATGGTTTCCTTTGCTGTGCAAAACTTTTAAGTTTCATTAGGTCCCATTTGTTTATTTTTGTTTTTATTTCCATTTCTCTAGGAGGTGGGTCAAAAAGGATGTTGCTGTGATTTATGTCACATAGTGTTCTGCCTATGTTTTCCTCTAAATGTTTCATAGTGTCTGGCTTTACATTTAGGTTTTAATCCATTTTGAGTTTATTTTTGTGTATGGTGTTAGGGAGTGTTCTAACTTCATACTTTTACATGTACCTGTCCAGTTTTCCAAGCACCACTTATTGAAGTGGCTGTCTTTTCTCCACTGTATATTCTTGCCTCCTTTATCAAAGATAAGGTAACCATATGTTCATGGGTTTACCTCTGTGCTGTCTATCCTATTCCATTGATCTATCTTTCTGTTTTTGTGCCAGTACCATATTGTCTTGATTACTGTAGCTTTGTAATATAATCTGAAGTCAGGGAGGCTGATTCCTCCAGCTCTGTTTTTCGTTCTCAAGGTTGCTTTGGCTATTCGGGGTCTTTTGTGTTTCCATACAAATTGTGAAATTTTTTGTTCTAGTTCTGTGAAAAATGCCAGTGGTAGTTTGTTACGGATTGCATAGAATCTGTAGATTGCTTTGGATAGTAGAGTCATTTTCACATTGTTGATTCTTCCAATGGAAAGCATGGTATATCTCTACATCTATTTGTATCATCTTGAATTTCTTTCATCAGTGTCCTATAATTTTCTGCATACAGGTCTTTTGTCTCCTTAGGTAGGTTTATTCCTAGATATTTTATTCTTTTTGTTGCAATGGTAAATGTGTTTTTTAAATTTCACTTTCAGACTTTTCATCATTAGTGTATATGAATGCCAGATATTTCTGTGCATTAATTTTGTATCCTGCTACTTGACCAAATTTATTCATTAGCTCTAGTAGCTTTCTGGTAGCATCTTTAGGATTCTTGATGTATAGTATCATGTCATCTGCAAACAGTGACAACTTTACTTCTTCTTCCGATTTGGATTCTTTCATTTCTTTTTCTTCTCTGATTGCTGTGGCTAAAACTTCCAAAACTATGTTGAATAATAGTGATGAGAGTGGGCAACCTTGTCTTGTTCCTGATCTTAGTGGAAATGCTTTCAGTTTTACAGCATTGAGGATGATGTTGGCTGTGGGTTTGTCATATATGGCCTTTATTATGTTGAGGATAGTTCCCTCTATGCCTACTTTCTGCAGGGATTTTATCATAAATGGGTGTTGAACTTTGTCAAAAGCTTTCTGTGCATCTATTGAGATGATCATATGGTTTTTCTCCTTCAATTTGTTAATGTGGTGTATCACGTTGATTGATTTGCATATATTGAAGAATTCTTGCAATCCTGGAATAAAACCCACTTGATCATAGTGTATGATCCTTTTAATGTGCTGTTGGATTCTGTTTGCTAGCATTTTGTTGAGGATTTTTGCATCTATATTTATCAGTGATATTGGCCTGTAGTTTTCTTTCTTTGTGACTTCCTTGTCTGGTTTTGGTATCACGGTGATGGTGGCCTCGTAGAAGGAATTTGGGAGTGTTCCTCCCTCTGCTATATTTTGGAAGAGTTTGAGAAGGATAGGTGTTAGCTCTTCTCTTAATGTTTGATAGAATTCGCCTGTGAAGCCATGTGGTCCTGGGCTTTTGTTTGTTGGAAGATTTTTAGTCACAGTCACCTTAGGGAGGTGCAGACATTTTCCCGGACTCCATCCCGGCTAGCCGTGGTGCACTAACCCCTTCAGGCTGTGTTCATGCAGCCAAACCCAGTGCTCTCTCTGGATCCAACCGAAGCCCGAGCCTCAGCTCCCAGCCCCTGCCCACCTCAGTGCATGAGCAGACAATCCTCTCGGGCTGGTGAGTGCTGGTCCGCACTGATCCTCTGTGCGGGAATCTCTCTGCTTTGCCCTCCACACCCCTGTTGTTGTGCTGTCTTCCATAGTTCCAAAGCTTCCCTCCCTCCATCACCTGCAGTCTCTGTCTACGAAGGGGCTTCCTAATGTGTGGAAACCTTTCCTCTTTCACAGTTCCCTCCCAGGGGTGCAGGTCCCTTCCCTATTCTTTTGTCTATGTTTTTTTTTTTTTTCTTTTGCCCTACCCAAGTACGTGGGGAGTTTCTTGCATTTTGGGAGGTCTGAGGTTTTCTGCCAGCATTCAGTGGGTGTTCTATAGGAGCAGTTCCACATATAGATGTTATTTCTGATGTATCTGTGGTTAGGAAGGTGATGTCCATGTCTTACTCGTCTGCCATCTTCCTCAACTCCCTGCTTTTTTTTTTTTAACATCTTTATTGGAGTATAATTGCTTTACAGTGTTGTGTTAGTTTCTGATGTATAACAAAGTGAATCAGCTATATGTATACATATATCCCCATAACCCCTCCTTGCGTCTCCCTCCCACCCTCCCTATCCCACTCCTCTAGGTGGTCACAAAGCACCAAGCTGATCTTCCTGTGGTATGCGGCTGCTTCCCACTAGCTATCTATTTTAAGTTTGGTAGTTTTTATATGTCCATGCCACTCTCTCACTTTGTCACAGCTTACACTTCCCCCTCCCTGTATCCTCAAGTCCATTCTCTACATCTACATCTTTATTCCTGTCCTGCCCCTAGCTTCTCCAGAACCATTTTTTTTGATTCCATATATATGTGTTAGCATATGGTATTTGTTTCTCTCTTTCTGATTTACATCACTGTGTATCACAGTCTCTAGGTCCCTCCACCTCACTACAAATAACTCAGTTCTATTCCATTTTATGTCTGAGTAATATTCCACTGTATATATGTGCCACATCTTCTTTATCCATTCATCTGTTGATGGACACTTCGGTTGCTCCCATGTCCTGGCTATTGTAAATAGTGCTACAATGAACGTTGTGGCACATGACCCTTTTTGAATTATGGTTTTCTCAGAGTAATTGCCCAGCAGTGTGATTGCTGGGTCATATGGTAGTTCTAATTTTAGTGTTTTAAGAAACTTCCATACTGTTCTCCATAGTGGGCTGTATCAATTAACATTCCCACCAACATTGTAAGAGGGTTCCCTTTTCTCCACACCCTCTCGAGCATTTGCTGTTTGTAGATTTTCTGATTATGGCCATTCTGACCAGTGTGAGGTGATACCTCATTGTAGTTTTGATTTGCATTTGTCTAATGATTAGAGATGTTCATACTTTCATGTGTTTGTTGGCAATCTGTATATCTTCTTTGGAGATATATTTATTTAGGTCTCCTGCCTATTTCTGGATTGGGTTGTTTGTTTTTTGATATTGAGTTGCATGAGTCACTTGTATGTTTGGAGATTAATCCTTTGTCAGTTGCTTCATTTACAAATATTTTCTCCCATTCTGAGGGTTGTCTTTTTGTCTTGTTAATGGTTTCCTTTGCTGTGCAAAAACTTTTAAGTTTCATTAGGTCCCATTTGTTTATTTTTGTTTTTATTTCCATTTCTCTAGGAGGTGGGTCAAAAAGGACCTTGCTGTGATTTATGTCATAGAGTGTTTTGCCTACGTTTTCCTCTAAGGGATTGATAGTGTCTGGCTTTACATTTAGGTCTTTAATCCATTTTGAGTTTAGTTTTGTGTATGGTGTTAGGGAGTGTTCTAATTTCATTCTTTTACATGTAGCTGTCCAGTTTACCCAGCACCACTTATTGAAGTGGCTGTCTTTTCTCCATTGTATATTCTTGCCTCCTTCATCAAAGATAAGGTGACCATATGTGTGTGGGTTTATCTCTGGTCCTTCTATCCTGTTCCATTGATCTATATTTCTGTTTTTGTGCCAGTACCATACTGTCTTGATTACTGTAGTTTTGTAGTATAGTCTGAAGTCAGGGAGTCTGATTCCTCCGGCTCCATTTTTTCCCCTCCAGACTGCTTTAGCTATCCGGGGTCTTTTCTGTCTCCATACAATTTTTAAGATTTTTTCTTCTAGTTCTGTAAAAAAATGCCATTGGTAGTTTGATAAGGATTACATTGAATCTGTAGATTGCTTTGGGTAGAATAGTCATTTTCACAATGTTGATTCTTCCAATCTAAGAACATGGTATATCTCTCCATATGTTTATATCATCTTTAATTTCTCTCATCAGTGTCTTATAGTTTTCTGCATACAGATCCTTTTTCTCCGTAGGTAAGTTTATTCCCAGGTATTTTATTCTTTTTGTTACAGTGGTAAATGGGAGTGTTTCCTTAATTTTGCTTTCAGATTTTTCATCATTAGTGTATACAAATGTAAGAGATTTCTGTGCATTAATTTTGTATCCTGCTAATTTACCGGATTCATTGATTAGCTCTAGTAGTTTTCTGGTAGCATCTTTAGGATTCTTTATGTATAGTATCATGTCATCTGCAAACAGTGATTGTTTTACTTATTCTTTTATGATTTGAATTCTTTTATTTCTTTTTCTTCTCTGATTTCTGTGGCTAAAACTTCCAAAACTATGTTGAATAATACTAGTGAGAGTGAGCAACCTTGTTTTTGTTCCTGATCTTAGTGTAAATGGTTTCAGTTTTTCACCATTGAGAACCATGTTGGCTGTGTCATATATGGCCTTTAGTTGTCACATGTTGCCTTTATTTTGTTGAGGTAAATTCCCTCTATGCCTACTTTTTGGTGAGTTTTTGTCATAAATGGGTGTTGAATTTTGTGGAAAGCTTTTTCTGCATCTATTGAGATGATCATATGGTTTACTCCTTCAGTTTTTCAATAAGATATATCACATTGATTGATTTGTGTATATTGAAGAATCCTTGCGTTCCTGGAATAAACCCCACTTGATCATGGTATATGATTCTTTTTATGTGCTATTGGATTCTGTTTGCTAGTATTTTGTTGAGGACTTTTGCATCTATGTTCATCAGTGATATTGACTTGTAGGTTTTTTGTTTGTTTGTTTGTTTGTTTGTTTTTTGTGGCACACGGACCTCTCACTGTCGTGGCCTCTCCCGTTGTGGAGCACAGGCTCCGGACGTGCAGACTCAGCAGCCATGGCTCATGGGCCCAGCCGCTCCATGGCATGTGGGATCTTCCCGGACCAGGGCACGAACCCGTGTCCCCTGCATCGGCAGGTGGACTCTCAACCACTGCGCCACCAGGGAAGCCCCTAGTAGTTTTCTTTTTTTGTGACATCTTTGTCTGGTTTTTGTATCAGGGTGATGGTGGCCTCGTAGAATCAGTTTGGGAGTGTTCCTCCCTCTGCTATACTTTGGAAGAGTTTGAGAATGATAGGTGTTAGCTCTTCTCTAAATGTTTGATAGAATTCACAAGTGAAGCCATCTGGTCCTGGGCTTTTGTTTGTTGGAAGAATTTTAATCACAGTTTCAATTTCAGTGTTTGTAATTCATCTGTTTATGTTTTCTATTTCTTCCTAGTTCAGTCTCAGAAGGTTGTGCTTTCTAAGAGTTTGTCCATTTCTTCCAGTTTGTCCATTTTATTGGCATAGAGTTGCTTGTAGTAATCTCTCATGATCCTTTGCATTTCTGCAGTGTCAAATGTTACTTCTCCTTTTTCATTTCTAATTCTATTGATTTGAGTCTTCTCCCTTTTCTTCTTGATGAGTCTAGCTAGTGGTTCATCAATTTTGTTCATCTTCTCAAAGAACCAGCTTTTAGTTTTGTTGATCTTCACTATTGTTTCCTTCATTTCTTTCTCATTTATTTCTGATCTAATCTTTATGATTTCTTTCCTTCTGCTAACTTTGTTTTTTTGTTGTTGTTCTACTTTCCGTAATTGCTTTAGGAGTAATGTTAGGTTGTTTATTTGAGATGTTTCTTGTTCTTGTGGTAGGATTATATTGCTATAAACTTCCCTCTTAGAACTGGTTTTGCTGCATTCCATAGGTTTTGGGTCACCGTGTTTTCATTATCATATATTTCTAGGTATTTTTTAATTTACTCTTTGATTTCTTCAGTGATCTCTTTGTTATTTAGGAGCGTATTGTTTCACCTCAATGTGTTTGTACTTTTTACATTAATTTCCTGTAATTGTTATCTAGTCTCATAGCATTGTAGTTAGAAAAGATAAATGATACGATTTCAGTTTTCTTAAGTTTACCAAGACTTGATTTGTGACCTAAGATATGGTCTATCCTGGAGAATGTTCCATGAGCACTTGAGAAGTATGTACTCTGTTGCTTTGAGATGGAATGTCCTATAAAGATCACTTAAGTCCATCTTGTTTAATGTGTCATTTAAAGCTTGTGTTTCCTTATTTATTTTCATTTTAGATGATCTTCCATTGGTGAAAGTGGGTGTTAAAGTCCCTACTATGATTTTGTTACTGTCAATATCCCATTTTATGGCTGTTAGCATTTGTGTTATGTATTGAGGTGCTCCTACGTTGGGTGGATATATATTTACAATTGTTATATCTTCTTTTTGGATTGACCCCCTGTCATTATATAGTGTCCTTCTTTGTCTCTTGTAATAGTCTTTATTTTAAAGTCTATTTTGTCTCATATGAGAATTGCTACTCCAGCTTTCCTCTGACTTCCATTTGCATGGAATATATTTGTCCATTCCCTCACTTTCAGTCTGTATGTGGCCCTAGGTCTGAAATGGGTCTCTTTTAAACAGCATATATATGGGTCTTGTTTTTGTATCCATTCAGCCAGTCTATGCTTTTTGGTTGAAGCATTTAATCCATTTACAATTAAGGTAGTTATCAATATGTATGTTCCTATTACCATTTTCTTAATTGTTTTGGGTTTGTTTTTAGAGGTCTTCTCCTTTTCTTGTGTTACCTGCCTAGAGAATTTCCTTTAGCATTTGTTGTAAAGCTTGTTTGGTGGTGCTGAATTCTCTTAGCTTTGGCTTGTCTGTAAAGGTTTGAATTTTTCTGTCGAATCTCAGTGAGATCCTTGCTGGGTACAGTAATCTTGCTTGTAGGTTTTTCCCTTTCATCACTTTAAATGTGTCCTGCCACTCCCTTCTGGCTTGTAGAGTTTCTGCTGAAAGATCAGCTGTTAACGTTATGGGTATTCCATTGTATGCTATTTGTTGCTTTTCCCCTGGTGCTTTTAATATTTTTCCTTTTTATTTAATTTTTGATAGGTTGATTAATATGTGTCTTGGTGTGTTTCTCCTTGGATTTATCCTGTATGGAACTGTCTGCTCTTCCTGGAGTTGATTGACTATTTCCTTTCCCATGTTAGGGAACTTTCAACTATAATCTCTTCAAATATTTTCTCAATCCCTTTCTTTTTCTCTTTTTCTTCTGAGACCCCTATAATTCAAATGTTGTTGTGTTTAATGTTGTCCCAGAAGTCTCTGAGACTGTCCTCAATTCTTTTCATTCTTTTTTCTGTATTCTGCCCTGCGGTAGTTATTTCCACAATTTTATCTTCTTGGTCACTTATCCATTCTTCTGCCTCAGTTATTCTGCTATTGATTCCTTCTAGAGAATTTTAAATTTCATTATTGTGTTGTTCATCATTTGTTTTCTCTTTAGTTCTAGGTCCTTTTTAAACGTTTCTTGTATTTTCTCCATTCTCTTTCCAAGATTTTGGATCATCTTTAGTATCATTACTCTGAATTGTTTCTCAGGTAGACCGCCTATTTCCTCTTCATTTGTTAGCTGGGTTTTTGCCTTGCTCCTTCAACCGCTGTGTGTTTCTCTGTCTTCTCATTTTTCTTAACTTACTGTGTTTGTGGTCTCCTTTTTGTAGGTTGCATGTTCATAGTTCCTGGGTTTTTTGGTCTCTGCCCCACAGTGGGTAAGTTTGGTTCAGTAGGTTGTGTAGGCTTCCTGGTGGAGGGGACTGGTGTGTATTCTGGTGGATGAGACTGGATCTTATCTTTCTGGTGGGCAGGGCGCATCCGGTGGTGTGTTTTTTGGTGTCTGTGAACTTATTATGATTTTAGGCAGCCTGTCATCTAATGGGTGGGGTTGTGTTCCTGTCTTGCTAGTTTTTTGACATGGCGTGTCCAGCACTGGAACTTGCTAGTCGTTGAGTGCAGCTGGGTCTTAGCATTGAGACTGAGATCTCTGGGAGAGCTCTTGCTGATTGGTATTACGTGGGGCTGGGAGGTCTCTGGTGGCCCACTGTCCTGAACTCGGCTCTCCAACTTCAGAGGCTCAGGCCTGATACCCCACCATAGTGCCAAGACATTGTTAGCTCAGAAGAAAAGGGAGAAAATAAAGAAAGAAAATAAGAATAAAATAAAATAAAAGTTATTAAAATAAAAATATATTATTAAAATTAAAAAAAGAAGGGAGCAACCAAAACAAATCCACCAATGATAACATGCGCCAAAACGTATAGTAAGTTAAACATAAAAATCAAAAACTAGTCAGTCTCATACAGCAAACCCCAAATCTACAGTTGCTCCCGAAGTTCACCACCCAAGTTTGGGATTTTTAAATCATACTAGTCCCTTTTATTCAGTAAAAGACCATGTCTAGATTTCTAAGTACAACAGATTTCCCTTGTTTTTCTGTTAATCTGTATCCTCATCTGTGAGAGTTCGGGGCTGCAGTCGGCTGCACTATACTGTTTACCCTCTGTACAATTCATGAGCCTCACCTTGCCTGAAAGGTCTTTTGTTAAGACTAAACCAATGGATTTTAGATTAATTTAATTGCAAAAACAAACAAACAGAAAGGAATAAAAAATATGCTTTTAGATGGATTCATACTTCCAGGTGCTAACACAAAGTTTTTTGAAAATTGAACACAAATGGACCCATCTTCTTAAACACTGCTCCAGGGACTTACTTGAAGTCAAGGGGTAAACATGGGGAAACTTTCTAGAGATCCTGAGGTTTCAAGGGTCTCCTGACTCAGGTGGCATAATGCAGGGATAAGCACATCTCAGTTTAGGAATCTCAGATGTATGTGGAAGTGCCTGGCAGGAAATGGAAGGTAAAATTGAAATTGAATTCATAAGGATGTTTCAGCTCTAAAAGTATGTGGCTTTATACCAAGGGTTTCCAACCAGCAAATGACAAACTGGTAGGTCTGACCCCCTTACATGCTGTGCCATGAATGCCCCCTACGAAGGGCAGGACGCAAGAGAAGCATCTCCTTCCCCTCCTGCCCCTCTCCTCAAGCTCACAGATGGGAAGAGACTGAGAGTTTATACACACCACACACCTAAACCCACACATGATTTAATCAGCTTTGAGAGACAATTATCTTCTGTTCAGGAATAGTGGGTCCGCATTTTCCATACATACTGAGCATAAGGGATAATTATGTATTGAGATAACGTTCTCCCCAACTTCACATGAGTTAGCTTTGGTTAAATGCATGAATTAGGACAAAGTCGTTCCTGGACCTGGTTCCCTTCCCTCCTGAATGTAGTTGTAGCCCTTAGAGATCACAGTTGTGTACATATTACAGAAAAGTAAAACAGAAAGTTCTCTGGAAGAGAAAATAGAATGATGTGATTTATACTGAAGAATGAACTATTGTGACAACTTCCTTTAAACACTCCCTTCGTGGCAGAACTGAGAAATGCCAGAACTCCAGAGAAACAAAATGTTCAGTGACACCTTTCCTAGTCTATCAATAAAATGTTCTTTTCAAGGGCTGAAATTCTTGGATCAAGACATGGTTTCACCCATCATTTAAGGTGCTCTCAGCAAACAAACTTACATTATTATTATGTCTTTCAAAAATTAACGTGAATTTTTGTAATTACAAAAATACCTAATATTCATTTAGGAAAATTAGGAAATGCTAAAAATAATAAAGTAAATTAAATTAAAATGGTATTACGTCATGTAACCCCACAATCCACAAATACCTAATGGAAATATTTGACATATTTCTTTTAAGTAAATAAATACTTTTACATGTTACAAAATGTGATTAATTTGGTATAAATAGCTTGTGTTCTTATTATATTCAACAATATTATTTTGAAGTTATGGCAAGAGCAATTAAATTATTCTTGTAAGTCATTCCTATTTCCATATATTTTTACAATTATAAATATTGCTGGAACAATTATTCCATAAAGACAACTTGGTCCATATGTATAATTTTTTCATTAGAAAAGCTGGAAGCTTTATTAGAGATAAATTTTAGGGTAATGGACATTAACACTTTAAGGCTCTTTTTACTTTTTTTTTTTTTTTTTTTTTTGCGGTACGCGGACCTCTCACTGCTGTGGCCTCTCCCGTTGCGGAGCACAGGCTCCGGACACACAGGCTCAGCGGCCATGGTTCATGGGCCCAGCCGCTCCGCGGCATGTGGGATCTTCCCGGACCGGGGCACGAACCCGTGTCCCCTGCATCGGCAGGCGGACCCTCAACCACTGCACCACCAGGGAAAACCCTGTTTATACTTTTTATAAACTTTTAAGAAACTTTGTTTTACCACTTTATACTGTTACTAGTAGCAAAGGAGCATCTCACCAGGACTGGCTACTATTGTTTGTACAATTTAATAGGAAAAAGCATAAATCTTAGTTTTATTTGGGCAATGTTTTTATTATTGATATATAAGTCTCTTTCAAATTAGAGATATAATCCCCATGTAACATTTGCTACATTTATGTGTCCAAATGTACTCACATTTCAATAAATGACTCCAAACAAGTTTACTCAAGAGGTCATTGGCTTTTCCTGAAACTCCTCCAGAAAACCACTTCTAAGAATGGCTCAATTCCTTTACCTAAAGTAAAACACACTGCATACTTTTCTAATGCTTGATTTATAGGATATTTAACTTCCTACACTTCAGATAGTAAAAGACTTATTCAATATCATATCAGTCATTACAATTCCTGGAAGACACAGAAGATTTGTTATAGTATATACTCTCTTTATTGCTAAGAGAATGCCTACAGCCATGTGCATGGTTAATAAATTTCCTGGTCTCTTAGGCAGGTAGAGGTGACAATATGACACCTCCTTCCTGTTTTGAATATGGATATGATACCTGGAGGTGCAGCAGCTATTTTGTGCCTAAGAGAAAAAAAAAAAAAACATGAGAAGGCAGATTAAAAAGACAAAGTTTTACTGGCATTGTTGATCATCTAAACCAATGTCAGCAACTGCTGACCTCTGTACTACTTGTTAGGTGAGAAAAATAAACCCCTCTTAATTTAGGTCATTGTTAATCCAGTTTTCTCTTACTTGAAGCTAACAATAACCTTAATTTTTATAAGTGGTTCTTACTGGCAATGAATTTTACTTGAGTCTTGTGATCCTGGAAAACAGTAGAGGTTAAGAAACTCCCACACCCTTTGTGTTCCAAAAACAGCTTACAATAGAAGAACCGCCTTTCCCCCTATGACTTAGATGAGACTCACACACACAACCCTTGTTCATATATCACAAATCCAGAAACAGTATCTCTAAATTCCCTTTCATTGCCTCATAAAGGATTGGCTAAACTGCTTACTCTACTGATCAATTAGAGCAAAATGCTTGTTAACCACACTGGTTAAGCATCTCTCCTTCCTCCAGGCCCCTAAACTTTGGCCCAGCCTCAGCCTGAGCCAGTATTCAGCCCCTCCTGAGAACAGACTGGCCTCAGGGTAAGATATTCTCTGTTGTATTCTCCAGTCTCACTTCCTGCATCTCACTTCCCCACACATGGTTTCTAGCCTTGCTGAATCCTCTCTATAAAAGAAAGTCCTTTCTGCTTCACTCCTGAGACACTCACAGATCCTATGGTCAAAGTATTCTCCCTATTACAATAACCCCCAACCCCGGGCAAGAATCCTTTTAAACAAAAGTCTCTCCTTAGTAAGTTCAGGTTTGCTTTTTATTTGACATTACCCTAAAGTAGAAGAGTAGTCACAAAATAGTGCTGATAAAACCTAGGAACATTTACAAGGAAATATGATCATGTGTAAATTCATTAAAATTGTACAGACATACATAAGCATTATTAAAATGCATTGTCAAGGAAGAGAAGTAAGAGAAAATGGGCACTATTAATAGACAATAAATTAAAGTATATTTAATTTTGCACAGAAATATCTGAAATTACATACACTCTATTATAGAAAGTACCAGAGAGTGGCCAAGATGGCAGAGTAGAGAGACCCTGAGCTCACCTTCCCTTATGAGCACACCAAAATCACAACTATCTGCAGAACAACCACTAATGAAAAAGACTGGAACCTACCCCAAAAGATCTTCTACAATTAAATACATAAAGAAGGAGCCACAGTGAGACAGGTAGGAGGGGAAGACTTACGATATAATGAAATCCCATACTCCCTGTGTGGGCAACACACAAACTGGAGAATAATTACATTGCAGAGGTTCGCCCACAGGAGTGATAGTTCTGAGCCCCATGTCAGACTCCCCAGTCTGGGGTTCTGGAACTGAGAGAATGAGCTCCCAAAGCATTTGGCTTTGAAGGCCAGTAGGGCTTAGTTGCAGGATCCCCACAGGACTGGGGGAAGTAGAGATTTCACTCTTAAAGGACCACAGAAAATCTCACAGGCACCAGACCTAGGGAAAAAGCAGTAAATTTTTTGGAGCCTGGGCCAGACCTACCTGTTTTGGAGAGTCTTTTGGAGAGGTGAGGGGCAGCTGTGGCTCACCCTAGGGACAGAGATTCTGGTGACAGACATAGTGGGGAATATTCAGCCACATGAACACTCCTGGCAGCTGACATATTAAATCATTAGCACAAATATCTGGGCCCACCCAACAGCCTGTAGGCTCCAGTGCTTGGATGCCTCTGGCTGAATAACTAAATGGGTGGGGACACAGCCATACACATCAGCAAACAGGCTGCTTAGGGACTAAAGAGGTCACAGATGCCTACAGACACATGCCTACAGACAAGCCTACAGACATGGCCCAGCCCACCAGAGGACCTAGATCCAGCTCCATGCAATAGTGGACAGACACCAGCCCCTCCCACCAGGAAACCTGCCCAAGACTCTAGAGCAGCCTTACCCACTGGGGCAGATGCCAGAAGTGAGAAAACTATAATCCCATAACAGGCTAGACCTTACCCTAGGACCAGCTGAGCCCTGGCCTTGCCCACTAGTAGGCCAACTTAACCTTCTGGACATACTGGACACCATACCCAACCATACCAGGAATTCCTCCCCTGCCCTCCAGTGATCTGAAATGAGCTCTGGGATCCCTGAGCCCTGTAGCTAGACTCCAGGAAGCAGCTCTGCGTGCCTGTAGTGGAACACTAACTGCAGGCTCTGTCTTCACCTGCCAGTGGATAGGTAAGAGTCCCAGAATCTTTGAGACCCTGATTCTGTTTACCAAAGAGCCAGCACTAGCCCCAAGGCCCCCTAGGATTCCACAACCAGCCACTTCATGACTAGGCCCCACTAAGCAGCAGCCAGCAGAATCCGCACAAGCTAGCACCTGACAACCAACCAAAATAGGGTCCAACCAAGCCTACCAGACCACCTGCATAGTCAGCGCGTCACAACGGAAAGACCCACACTTCCCATCTCCAGGAAGTGCTAGGGGTCCTATATAGGACTAACCAAGAGAGGAACACACCAAGATACACTGTAATTTAAATGACAAAAAATAAAGAGAGAATACTAAAAGCAGCAAGGGAAAAGCAACAAAGAACAAAACAGAGAACTCCCATAAGGCTATCAGCTGATTTTTCAGCAGAAACTCTGCAGGCAAGAAGAGAGTGGGATGGTATATTTAAAGTAATGAAAGGGAAAAACCTCCAACCAAGAAATCTCTACCAAGCAAGGCTCTCATTCAAATTTGATGGAGAAATCAAAGCTTTACAGACAACCAAAAGTTAAAATAATTCAGCATCACCAAACCAGCTTTACTACAAATGTTAGAGGAACTTCTCTAGGTGAAAAAGAAAAGGTCACAACTAGAAACAAGAAAATTACAGAATAAAAAGGCTCACCAGAAAAGGCAAATATACAGTAAAGGTAGGGAATCACCACACAGAAAGCTAGTAGAGAAGTTAAAAGACAAAAGTAGTAAAATCATCTGTATTCACAATAAGCAGCTAAGGGATACACAAAACAATTAGATGTAAAATATGACATCATAAACAGTAATCATGAGGAGAGGAGAGTACAGATTCAGAGTATTTAAAATGCATTTGAAATTAAGAGATTAGCAATTTAAAACAATCATGTATATACATACACTGCTATATAAAAACCTCATGGTAACTGCAAAACAAAACTCTATAATAGATATACACACAAAAAAGGATAAAGCTATCCAAACATAAAGCTAAAGCTAGTCATCAAATCACAAGAGACGAGAACAAAAGAAGAAATGGAAAAAAAGACCCACAAAAATATCCAAAATAATTAACAAAATGGCAATAAAAATATACAACTGATAATTACCTAAATGTAAACAGACTAAATGCTCCAATCAAAGGTCAGAGACTGGATGAATAGAGACAAAAACAAGACCTGTACATATGCTGCCTACAAGAGACCCACTTCTGATCTAGAGACACATACAGACTAAAAGTGAGGGGATGGAAAAAAGAAATGGCAATCAAAAGAAAGCCGAAGTAGCAATACTTATATCAGACAAAATAGACTTTAAAATAAAGACGATTACAAAAGACAAAGAAGGGCACTCGAATGATCAATCAATCCAACAAGAAGATATAACAATTATAAAAAAAGGAAGACTGGAAAAAGGATGAATATTATCACCTTCAATGAACTAGGGCTGTGCTGTCTTTTCATATATTATTCTAGAATCATCTCAAAAACCCTGTAGCCAGGAAATACAGCTTGGTGGTTACAGCATGGGCTTGGAGACACAGTCCGAGTATGGTCTAAGCTCTTCCACCTACTAGTCTTGCTTTACTCAACTGCAAAGTAGGGCTAATAAGAGTTTCTACCTAAGGAAATGATTGTGAGGATTAAATTACATAACCCATGTAAAGTTCTTACTGTGGTGCCAGGTGCATAATAAGTAGTTAGTAAGTATTAGATATCATTTTCACTAGTAAGGTAAGTATAATAATGATCTCTTTTTTTTCAGATTAAAGAACTGGGGTGGGGGCTTTCCTGGTGTTGCAGTGGTTGAGAGTCCACTTGCCGATGCAGGGGACACGGGTTCGTGCCCCAGTCCGGGAAGATTCCACATGCCATGGAGTGGCTGGGCCCATGAGCCATGGCCGCTGAGCCTGTGCATCCGGAGCCTGTGCTCCGCAATGGGAGAGGCCACAACAGTGAGAGGCCCGTGAACCGCAAAAAAAAAAAAAAGAACCTCGGGATTCAGAACTACAACATAATGCACATTTGCAGGGGAACTACCATCTATGGGGTACCTATTCTGAACTGGCCACTGTGCTTGGAGATTAATACAATAATCCTGTGAAATAAGCATTTCATTATCTCCACTTTATCAATGAAGACTTGGAAGGGGTGTGGAGCCATGCTTCAGCAATTTGCTTATGTCATCACAGATTTTTGAGATCTTCTGTTCTTCTTGTGAACTTGCCTAAAAATCAAGCTGTTATGTTTCTTACCAATGGTGATTGAAATGCATTGAAAAACTGCATTTTTTTCAATTGCATTCATAGGGTTGAAATAGTTAGAGAAACATTACTGCCAATAGTACACTTATTTGTCCTACACAGAATAAATTCTGTAAGAGCTAATGTGTTTACATATGAGAAATGTCAAAATCTCATAATGTTTGCATTTGACATTTGCAATTCCTACAGAGAAGTAATACCCACTGTCCCTAACCCCTGCCACTTGACCTGAAGAAAGGAATCACTCATTCTCTTCAATTTATGGTATTTATCTGCATTTCATAACTAACTACAAGATAGCCTCAATGAATTACATCTCTCTAATCTTCTCAATGCACCCTCGAGTATGCACTGAATTTTCTTTGCCTCTCATAGAAAAGCTCATTTCCATTCCTTAGGGGTCAGGAAACTTCCCCAATCTACCACTGTGGAAGCTGTCCAACTCCAGCCTTCTGTGGCAAGTAACAGGTTCAGATGGTATGAAAAGCAAGCATTTTTCACCAAGGAGAATCACTCCTAATTGCAGGTATGAAAGCTGCAGCTACCACTGGGCAGTGTGTACCAAGACTGTAGGAAGAAAGACAGCTGACTAAATCTGAATTGATGTCTCTCCAAGAACACAAAGTAGATTTAATCCTGAAGAATTTCAGAGATCTAGGTAAGATAACAGTGATAGTTAATGCTTATTGAGTGCTTACTGAATACCAGGCCCTGGGCTGAGTGCTTTACAGGGGTCATCCCACTTAATCTACACAATGGTAATATGGGGTATGGACCGTTGGTAAACTCATTTTGGGGAAATGAAAAGAGAGGGGCGAGTAGGATCCCCCATTTCTGTCTCCAGGTATAACCCTGTCTTTCACCAGATCCCTGCATGAGGGTCACAGGAGGTGGCTATTAATAAACTGAAACTTTGATGTTCATTGGGCTTTGGGAACCCTTGAGAGGAAAGGAGACTTTGTAGGAAGGAATTGGACATTCTGGATCTTTAGACTTAACACCATACCAATACCTGGGTGAGCCGGGGACTGAACTGGGCCACATGGAGGATGGCTCTTGCCTGGCCTTCCAACCTGCCTTTAATATCAAAATCGCCACCTAAGGGCAGGAGGAGAGCTCTAGCAGGCTCCCCAGTGGGAGACACAAGCTCACCACTCCCTGACACTATTTTGGGAGGCTATGTTACCCTTCATGGAAACTATGCAAATGAATATATATATTTTTGTTTGTTTGTTTTGTTTGTTTGTTTGTTGCAGTACGTGGGCCTCTCACTGCTGTGGCCTCTCCCGTTGTGGAGCACAGGCTCCGGACGCGCAGGCTCAGCGGCCATGGCTCACGGGCCCAGCCGCTCCATGGCATGTGGAATCTTCCCGGACCGGGGCACAAACCTGTGCCCCTACATCGGCAGGCAGACTCTCAACCACTGTGCCACCAGGGAAGCCCCACAAATGAATATATTTTTGTAAGAAAAGGAGAATCCATGTGAATATGAACCTTTGGATTTTAGCCTGGGACTTTTAGTATGTTTTTAAGACCTAAGAAAAGCTTAGAGTTGTACATAGCTACCATATCTTGCCATTTAGTTTAGAAATGGCAAGCTAATGGTAGCTTTCCATAGCTACCTTTGGGTTATTTGAATATATCCTAGTGAGAAAAACCTCCAAAATGTTAGTTCATGTACCTATTCAAGCAATCGTTCAGGACCTACTGCGTGCCTGCATTTTGCTAAGCCCTGGTAATAGCTGGTGAATAAGACAAAGTTCATGCCCTGCAAAAGCTTTGAGACAATAAAAGAGGCACTTTTTATGTTATGTAGATCTGATTTCCTGACCTATACCATTTTTTCTTCCCCTTTAACATTTCTTCCAGAGCAGGTCTGCTGCTGATGAATTGCCTCAGCTTTTATTTGTCTGAAAAAGTTTTTATTTCTTCTTCACTTTTGAAGGACAGCTTCATTGGATATAGAATTCTAGGTCGGTGGTTTTATCTCTTTCAAAACATAATATATTTCACTCCACTCTCTTTTTTCAGGGTGGTTTCTGGTGGGATGTCTGCTGTAGTTCTCATTTGTATTTCTCTATAGGTAAAGTGGTTCCCGCACCCCTCCCCCAGCTTCTTTCAAGATTTTCTCTTTCTCTTTGGTTTTTTGAGTTTGAGTATGATATATTTAAGATTAAGATTTTTTTTGGTATTTATCCTGTATAGTGCATTCAAGATCGGCAGATTTACTTTGAAAGGTGGTCTGAGCTTAAATGGTAAATGCTCATGTTATTCAAACTAAAATATATTTGGAGCTTATGACACAAGGATTTCTCTCTTACATGTGGAATTGCAATATGGCTCTGTAATAATTCAGAACTTTCCTGGGTTGCATGTTTTGGAAGTGGTGGTGGCAATGATGTAAAGCAGGATTCCCCAAATATTTTTTCTATAAAAAACCAAATAGAAAATATTTTGGACTTTAAGGGCTAAAAGGCAAAATGGAGGCTATTATGTAGGTACTTATACAACAACTTAAAATGTAAAAACCATTCTTAGCTTGTGGACTGTTCAAAAATAGCCAGCATGACAGATTCAGCAATCCCTGGTCTAAAGTATAGTTTTGATGCTTAACTGCTCTGTGATTTTAGGATTTAGGACCCTAAGGCCCTTGCTGAGTCTCAGCTTCTCCATCTATAAACTGAACATAACTCTTATTTTGCCAAATTTGTACAGGGATCCAATGAGAGGATACATTTCGAAGCACCTAATAAATTAAATTGTGTCTGGTTGTGAGCTATAGCTAGGGTGATCTATGTTCCAATATACCCATCACAGGGTTTACACTTTTCCTGGTGAAACATTTTACAACACCCCTTTCACTCAAAAGTGTTCTGGTTAGGATGATAAACTATATCATTACCATGACTATAGCTATGTGCACTCTGATGGCTTATTACTTATCCAATGGTATGTTTGGAGAGGTCAGTGACAATTTGGAAGCTGTATCATAGACCTTGAACTCTACTGTCACATTAGTGTCTTCGAGTCCAAGTTCTGCTGCAACTAATGACTTCAAGTCAAGTTCATTAGTTGTGTGATCTTGGGTGAGTTTCATAACATCTTTTTTAAAAAAAATTAACAGCTTTATTGAAGTATCATTTAAGTGCCATAAAATTCACTCATTTTAAGTGTACAATTCAATGATTATTAGTAAATTTATGGAGTTATGCAAACTTCTACAAGTTACACATTTGTGTAACCCCCAAAGAAACCTCTTCTTCAGTTGCAGTGACTCCCTGTTCCCATTCCCAATCCCAGACAAGCTACTTCCTGTGTCCACAGATTTACCTTTCCCAGATATTTCTCAGAACTTCTTTAAACCTCAGTTTCCTTGTCTGAAGAAAAAGAAGAACACAAAGATCAAGAACAAGAACAAGAAGCTAAGGAGGAGGAGGAGGGGAGAGGGAAGGATTGGAAGGAGAATGAGAAAAGAAGTAAAATGCCAACTCTCAACCCAGACCCACTGAATCAAAACTGGGAGTGAGGTCTTAGTGTGCATTTTAACAGGCCCTGCAGGTGCACCAACATTTCAAACATACACAGAAGTAGAGAAGACAGAATAATCAACCTCTATGTGAAAGGGGAACTTTTCAAAAGGACCACCCAGGCCTACCCCAGCTCAATTATATCTGGAACTCTACGATAGGGCTTGGGGATGTCCTTAGAGCTCCCCAAGCAATTCTAATATGCTTGAGCTTTGAGAAACAAACACTCTCTGGTCCATTTCTCCTCCAGATATTTGCAGGATGCAATCTCTCATTTCACTTCTATCTCCACTCAAATATTACCTCTGGGCAGTGGGGCTTTCCAGATTTCCGTTATCTAGAACATATAACAACACCCCTGGATACCCCCCTGCCATACCATCTCTCTATCCCTTTATATCTCTTTACTTTTTTGTAACATTTTCCACCTCTATTTCATTACACACTGCTGGTTTATTCTCATCAGTGAATATGGTTCACTGTTCAAGAAGCTCTTTGAACCAGTAGCTCCAACTTCCTGCTCCCTGTTTATGCCCACTGCCTGCCAGGGCAGTACCAAGTGAAAAGCATTCGATTAATATCTCTAAAATGAATAAATGAATGATAGTGGGGCAGAGCAGAAATTTTAACCCAAGACTATCTGCCTCCAAAACCCCTGCTCTTCCCAGGATAACACATAGGATAGCACATGGCAGCTCTGCACTAGTTTTGCTTAGTTTTCAAAAAGAGAATGTCATTCTGAATTGAAGCAAGCAGTATATTTGGTACTGAGTTCATCAAAATAGACTGGTCCATGTCTAGTTCCTAGTGATGAGGCCTTGTGTGACTCACTTAACAATGCTGGGTCTTACTGCCATGTGTAAAATAGAAAGATAAACCTGTGTCTTACTATCTTCCAGATTTGTTGAGAGGGATAAATGAAAACTAATTATATGTAACAGAATTTTGTATGTTAACACACTGTGTAAAGATATTACCATTATAACATGGGAAGAAAAAAGAGGTGAGAACAAAGAAACAAAGTAGGCAAAGAAAGTAGGAAAAAGGTGAAAAGAACAGGTGATGCTATTGGACAGAAGATTTTCTAACTCTAAAATTTTGTGATTTAACAGAAAAAGAGAAAAATGAAAAAAATCAGAATATTATATGTAAAAAATAGCCATTTGTCCAAGAACAAGATTCACAATTATTTGGTTCTACTAAAAAGAAGCCACAATCTGTTTTATTTTGAAATATAAAACAAATATTTGTTACATTGAAAACTCATTCAAGTGCTTCTACACTAGTTCAGTCTTTTCAAAACACTTAATAGTAACTTTGTTACAGCATAATTTAGATCATGATGACAGCTTACTGTGGCTTCTTGGCCAATCATAGATGGCTATACATGATCCAAACGCATAGCAGGTTATTCCCTAGGGAACAGTCAGCCTGGCTCAACTGGATACAAGCCACTGTGAACTCTGAGAAGGGGGGCTGTCTTGATTCTTCCTATCCTATAAATTCCAAGTGGTACACCCCTGATGAAGCAGCTAATATGATTTGTATGCAAGCCATGTTGGACTGGCTTCATGATCAGGGTATTCATCCATTGAATATGCCTCTTACCCAGCAAAAATTTAGCAAAAACTTTGAGGAAGAGGGTCCCTTTTGCATGTGTACCACATATAACTTTACTGCAGCAAAACCGAGCAATCCAAGAAGTCTTATCAGATTACCTGTCTCAGCTTCCCCTGCGGGTCTTACATTAACAAGAACTTGGGAGAGACACGGGGAATCAAGGGACTCATTTCGCAGATCTTTAGATGGTTATTAAGAAATAAGATGAATGAAGTGACTATTTATGGGATTGAAGTAAAGGTTAATGCAGCACTATCAAAAGTTGCTTGGATCAATAGGACCCCCTGCTGGTCTCCCAACATTAAAGGGCCCCAAACAAGTCCACTTTATATAACCCAGCTGAAGGAATTTAAAAAGCCAGAAGACAAAAACTGCAATGAAAAATCTCACCGGGAATCACCTGGGCAATAGTAAGGTATGTACTCAAGGTGAAGACTGACTGAGGGGCCAGGGTCTTCTGGTCTGACCTCCAGCCAGGGACCTGGGGACCCAAGACCATATGCACATGCGTAGGTAAAATGGGCAGGGAAGTGGGTGGAGGAGGATGAAGAGGCACATAATGGCAACAACATGCATGGTAGATGAAACCATACTGGCCCACAAGACAGAAAAGGGCAAAGCCTTTAAGAGAGATAAGTGCAGGTCTAGGCAGAGTGTGGGACAAGCTTAATTCCATTTTGATGTGGTGGTATTCAGATGACAATATTTACTAACTGGAGATTAGAGGGAATTCTCTTCCAAGAGGAAAGTAAAGGATGGGAGTCAACCTGGAAAGAAAATGAGGCTCTACCAAAATGGGTCAGGCAGCAACTAATGCTGGGTATGCACTAAGGGTTCTAGGAAAGAAAGGGTTTGTACCCTGACCCAGCAGGGACTCATGACATTTAATACAGATGGAGATCAAAGCGGCCACGGGGCAGCGGCCCTCCATCCTAGCTACTGAGGCTCAAGCGCAACACCTATGGGAATCATACAGCCTCCAAACTTATGGAAGTTCTCTGGAAAGACTTGTAACTTACATCAATGTACCATGACTGCCCTCATGCCCAAAACAGGTGGAAATAAGACATAGCCATAATATGACTAAAATATGATTAGTAGAGATAGGAACTATATTCTGAATACCACTCACATCCTGAGCACATGAGGGAGGTGGGCACTGCTACATAAAAATACACGATGGAAACAATACACAAAATGAAGTCACTCACTGTCTCAGCTCAGGCAGCTGTGGGACAAAAGGTAAAAAAGCAAAATAGCACAGCCTGTGGAGGGTATGGGGGGAGTGGCTGGGGTTGCCTGGAGGACAGGAGGGTGTGGGTGAGTCATGGGACGTAGAGCTGGAAATGTGAGTTGGAGTCAGACTAGTGTCACATGCATAGCCCACCTGGCAGCTTTGGCCCTCTTTCACAGTCAGTGCAGGAACGTATTTACGGCAAAGGTCTGGAGCTAGACAGCTGAGTGAGTCCTGAGTGATCAGTTAAGCCTTTCTACATATTCTTTCTATACAGGTAGAAAGGTGACAATCAGTACCTTACATCAGGGTTAATGTGAGGACTGAGTAAGGCAATGCCTGCAAAGCACTCAACCAGTGCCTGGAGCCTAGGAAAGCATGCAATGCATTAGCTATTACAGTAGTTATTATTATTATTAATTGTGCAATCAACAGGGCCACTGGAAGGGGACTGATAAGGTCGCAGCCTCTCTTTCCGGTACTTGATTGGACTGTAGTGCATAGGATGGAAGGAATCAGAGGGGTGTAAAGCCAAGAAGCTAGTCAGGAGGTCACTGCAATTCTAGGTGAGAGGTACTACCCAAAGTGGCAAAGGTTAAAGAGGAACAAAGCAAGGGAAAGGGACCAGAGATTAGATACATCTGAGCAGTGAACTGACAACACTTGGCAAATGCCTGGGCATGGCTGGTGTGGAAAATGAAATGGTCAGAAGATAGAAGGATGTTGTCTGAAAACACGTTCATGTTTGCACTGAGGTAACTGCTGAAATGACACTAAGAAATTAATTCTGCCTGCCCTAGACTGAGCTTCGTGTTCATCCTGTTGTATCCAGTGGCTCTGGTACTCACAGACGTTCAGAGCTCCTCCCGTCTCGAACACTCTAATCCTCTGGTTCTCTGTCAGGAAACGTTGCCTAAAGGTGACTTCTAAGCTACTTGCCAGGCACTACTAGCAAATGAATAACTGATGACTGGCCATCGTTCCACCTGGCTGGCTACCTGGCTCCAAAGGCCTCTGGGCACGCTGCCAACCCCATTCCTCCTACCCTTTTACTTAATCTTTCTCCCAGAAGTTTCAGACTAAAGTTATTAAGTCCAATTTACAAGGAAGGGGGCAGCCGCCAAAGAAAGCAAGTCACTAAAATGACTAGCCTCAACCCTGAAATACTCCCCGCCATACACACAGGAACCGGCATCCACCCAGGAGCGGGGCTCCACGTCCCTTGCAGGCAAGTGCATGGGGCTAAGAATCAGCCCACCCACGTTTTAACTCTACCATTAACTTCTAACAAAACATGTGTCCAGTCGGGCCTCAGACCTGAGACAAAATTCTGGATACCTCCATACTCCCCGTGGCGCAGGGAAGAGTCAGCTGGAGGCACCAGCCCAGTGCTCACTCCTCCTTGGCTCACGGTGTCCTGACCTGGCTGCAGATGGAACTCCCTGGGGGCCGTACCCTCAATCCCCGGGCCCCCACCCCCGGCGCACTGCCACCCCTTGTGCCTCTAGCGGACCAACTACTACTTGGCTCAGCTGCCAATAGATGCTGATGCTCATGCTCTTCACCAGCAGCTCCCAGCAGGCCCCGCCTACCCCGGGCGGCTGGAGCTCCCGGCAGACGTTCCTGAACTGCTCTTCGGAGAAGTGTCTGGAAGCAGAGACCATTCTTCATTTGCCACAGCTCTTCTGCCTGCAGGGGAGGCCGGGGACAGGTTTGGTGTGTGTTAGGGATGTGGGTGAGAGGGTGGTCCAGCATGATTGACAGGAACCCAAAAAGAGACAGGGTAGAAGGTGAGACTTAGCCGGGAGAAGGAGCTAGTGTGAGGAGGCAGCGAGGGGTAGGTCTAGAGAAGTGGACTGGGCTGAATAAGAGATGAGCAAGGATGGAAAAGAAGTAAAACCAGAGGAACAGGGAGCTTGATCTGGGGAAAGATGGAGGTGCTAGAAATGGGGAGGCTTCTAGAAAGAAGGGAAAAGGAAGACACCAATGTCATCTCAAAAGCATCTCTTCCCCAACAACATACTCTCCAAACCTGCTTGCGTGTCTCCTCTACCTTTTCTGAAGAACATTAGGGAAGGTATCTGAGCAGTTTGGTAGAAGTGGGACGTGAAATAGACAGAGCCAAAATGCTTGAAAATCTCAGGGATCAGCTGCTAGAAAAAGATTCCATTCTTTCTGTTATGTGCTTTCAAACATTTTTCTGAGAAAGGATTCATGAGATTCCCCAGAAGGCCAAAGGGGTCCGTGGCACAAAAAGAATTAAAAAACCTAATCCATAATGATAATTTGCCACCTGGATGGTGAAAGATAACCTAAAGGTATCATGGTGTCCATCCAGGATTTCTCAGCTTGCATAATTTAGATCTTTTGCAACTCAGAGATCTTTTTGCTCCCTCAAGTCCATGGAGTATTACTATTTTTCTTACTACCAGATCGTACTTACATTTGAGTAGATAGTTTAAATATCAATCAGTGTAACACCTCATGGGTGCCAGTAAATTCTGACAACCTATAATTTCTAATTTGTAAAATAGGGTAAAAATTGTGCAAAAATTTAACATTGAGGAGGTGATTACAAAAAATAAACATAGAACATGTTTGCACAGTGCTTATCAGAGTAAATGTTCATTAAAATGTCCACTTGTTTTACATTACTATATTGAAATATTTCTCCTTCTATACTTGGAAGAAAGCTTTGAAGTTGATGGCAAACTGCCTTTATGCCAGTTTCCAAGAAAGGAAAATGATCAGGCTTGGCAGCATAGATAAGTTACTGTTGTATTCAAATCAAGGCTGGTTCTGTTCTGTTTTATAAGTCTAGGAGGAGGGATGGGGTAGTTCCCTACACTAAATGCACAAGGGATTAGAGACTACAGTTTTATAATGCATTTTATGTTGTCTCTTACTTATAAAAATGTATTTAAACTAAAATTCAATTGCTTAAAAAAGCAATTGCATGGAGGAACTTCAAGATGGCAGAAGAGTAAGACACGGAGTTCACCTTCCTCCCCACAAATACATCAGAAATACATCTACATGTGGAACAGCTCCTGCAGAACACCTACTGAACGCTGGCAGAAGACCTCAGACCTCCCAAAAGACAAGAAACTCCCCCACGTACCTGGGTAGGGCAAAAGAAAAAAGAAAAAACAGAAACAAAAGAATAGGGACGGGACCTGCACCAGTGGGAGGGAGCTGTGAAGGAGGAAAGGTTTCCACACACTAGAAGCCCCTTCATGGGCGGAGACTGCGGGAGGCAGAGGGAGGAAGCTTTGGAGCCACGGAAGAGAGCGCAGCAACAGGGGTGCAGAGGGCAAAGCGGAGAGATTCCCACACTGAGGATCGGTGCCAACCAGCACTCACCAGCCCGAGAGGCTTGTATGCTCACCCGCCGGGACAGGGGCGGCTGGGAGCTGAGGCTCAGGCTTCGCTCAGATCCCAGGGAGAGGACTGGGGTTGGCGGCATGAACACAGCCTAAAGGGGGCTAGTGCGCCACAGCTAGATGGAAGGGAGTCCGGGGAAAAGTCTGGAGCTGCCAAAGAGGCAAGAGACTTTTTCTTGCCTCTTTTGTCTCCTGGTACGCAAGGAGAGGGGATTAAGAGAGCCTTAAAGGAGATCCAGAGATGGACACGAGCCGCGGCTGTCAGCGCGGACCCCAGGGATGGGCATGAGATGCTAAGGCTGCTGCTGCGGCCACCAAGAAGCCTGTGTGCAAGCACAAGTCACTATCCACACCGCTCCTCCCGGGAGCCTGTGCAGTCCGCCACTGCCAGGGTCCCGTGATACAGGGACAACTTCCTCAGGAGAAGGCACGGTGCGCCTCAGGCTGGTGCAATGTCAGGCCAGCCTCTGCCGCCGCAGGCTCGCCCCACATCCTTACGCCTCCCTCCCCCCGGCCTGAGTGAGCCAGAGTCCCCAAATCAGCTGCTCCTTTAACCCTGTCCTGTCTGAGGAAAGAACAGATGCCCGCAGGCGACCTACATGCAGATGTGGGGCCAGATCCAAAGCTGAACCCCGGGAGCTGTGAGAACAAAGAAGAGAAAGGGAAAGCTCTCCCAGCAGCCTCAGGAGCAGCGGATTAAATCTCCACAATCAACTTGATGTACCCTCCATCTGTGGAATACCTGAATACACAACGAATCATTGCAAATTGAGGCAGTGGACTTTGGGAGCAGCAATACTTTTTAACCTTTTCTCTTTTTGTGAGTGTGTATGTGTATACATCTGTGTGTTATTTTGTCTGTATAGCTTTGCTTTTACCATCTGTCCTAGGGTTCTGTCTGCCCATGTTTTTTTTTTTTTTTTTTTTTTGGTTTTTTTTTTTTTTTTTGTATAGTTTTGAGCACTTATTTTCATTGGTGAATTTGTTTTTTAGTTTGGTTGCTCTCTTCATCCTTTCTTCCTTTTTATTACTTTTTAATTTTTTTTCTTTTTAATAATTATTTTTTTATTATTTTAATAACTTTTTCTTTTCTTTCTTTCTTTCTTTTTTTCTCCCTTTTATTTTGAGATGTGTGGATGACAGGGTCTTTGTGCTCCGGCCGAGCATCAAGCCTGTGCCTCTGAGGTGGGACAGCCGAGTTCAGGACATTGCTCCTGCAGAGACCTCCCAGCTCCACGTAATATATCAAATGGCGAAAATCTCCCAGAGATCTCCATCTCAACGCCAAGACCCAGCTCCACTCAATGGCCAGAAAGCTATGGTGCGGGACACCCTATGACAAACAACTAGCAACACAGGAACAAAACACCACCCATTAGCAGAGAGGATGCCTAAAATCATAAGGTCAGAGACACCCCAAAACACACCACCAGATGAGGACCTTCAAAGGACCAGGACCAGAAAGACAAGATACAGCCTCATCCACCAGAACAGAGGCACTACTCCCTTCCACCAGGAAGCCTACACCACCAACTAAACCAACCTTAGCCACTGAGAGCAGACATCAAAAACAACAGGAACTACAAACCTGCAGCCTCCAAAAGGGAGACTCCAATCACAGTTTGGGATGAAGTTAAGTTAAGAAAAATGAGAAGACAGAAAAGCACACAGCAGATAAAGGAGAAAGGAAAAAAAACCAACCAGACAAAAAAAATGAAGAGGAAATGGGCAGTCTACCTGGAAAAGAATACAGAATAATGAGAGTAAAGATGATCCAAAATCTTGGAAATAGAACGGAGAAAATACAAGAAACATTTAACAAGGACCTAGAAGAAATTAAGAGCAAACAAACAATGATGAACAACACAAAATATGAAATTAAAAATTCTCTAGAATGAATCAATAGCAGAATAACTGAGGCAGAAGAACGGATGAGTGACCTGCAAGATAAAATAGTGGAAATAACTCCTGCAGAGCAGAATAAAGAAAAAAGAATGAAAAGAATTGAGAACACTCTCAGAGACACTGGGACAACGTTAAAAGCACCGACATGTGAATTATAGGGGTCCCAGAAGAAGAAGAGAAAAAGAAAGGGACTGAGAAAATATTTGAAGAGAATATAGTGGAAAACTACCCTAATATGGAAAGGAAGTAGTTAATCAAGTCTAGGAAGCACAGAGAGTCCCATAGAAGATAAATCCAATGAGAAAGATACCAAGACACATATTAATCAAACTATCAAAAATTAAATACATAGAAAAATTATTAAAAGCAGCAAGGGAAAAACAAAAATAAAACATACCAGGGAATCCCCATAAGGTTAACAGCTGATCTATCAGCAGAAACTCTGCAAGCCAGAAGGGAATGGCAAGACATATTTAAAGTGATGAAAGGGAAAAACCTACAACCAAGATTACTCTACCCAGAAAGTATCTCATTCAGAGTTGACGGAGAAATTAAAACCTTTACAGAAAAGCAAAAGATAAGAGAATATAGCACCATCAAACCAGCATTACAACAAATACTAAAGGAACTTCTCTATGCAGGAAACACAAGAGAAGGAAAAGGCCTACAATAACAAACCCCAAACAATTAAGAAAATGGTAATAGGAACATACATATCGATAACTACCTTAATTGTTAATGGATTAAAAGCTCCAACCAAAAGGCATAGACTGGCTGAATGGATAAAAATACAAGACCCGTATATATGCTGTCTACAAGAGACCCACTTCAGACCTAGGGACACATATGGACTGAAAGTGAGGGGATGGAAAAAGATATTCCTTGCAAATGTAAGTCAGAAGAAAGCTGGAGTAGCTATACTCATATCAGACAAAATAGAATTGAAAACAAAAACTATTACAAGTGACAAAGAAGGACATTACATAATGATCAAGGGATCACCAAGAAGAAAATGTAACAATTGGAAATATTTATGCACCCAGTGCAGGAGCACCTCAATACATAAGGCAAGTACTAACAGATATAAAAGGGGAAAATGACTGTAACATAATCATAGTAGGGAAATTTAACACCCCACTTTCACCAAAGGACAGATCATCCAAAATGGAAATAAATAAGGAAACACAAGCTTTAAATGATACATTAAACAAGATGAACTTAAGTGATCTTTATAAGACACACCATCCAAACACAACAGAATACACTTTTTTCTCAAGTGCTCATGGAACATTCTCCAGGATAGATCATATCTTGGGTCACAAATCAAGCCTTGGTAAATTTAAGAAAATTGAAACTGTATCAAATATCTTTTCCGGCCACAACGCTATGAGACTAGATATCAATTACAGGAAAAAATCTGTAAAAAATACAAACACATGGAGGATAAACAATACATTACTTAATAACCAAACGATCACTGATGAAATCAAAGAGGAAATCAAAAACTACCTTGAAACAAATGACAATGAAAACACGATGACCCAAAACCTATGGGATGCAGAAAAGCAGTTCTAAGAGGGAAGTTTATAGCAATACAATCCTACCTCAAAAAACAAGAAACATCTCAAATAAACAGCCTAACCTTACTCCTAAAGCAATTAGAGAAAGAAGAACAAAAGACCCCCAATATAGCAGAAGGAAACAAATCATAAAGATCAGATCAGAAATAAATGAAAAAGAAATGAAGGAAACAATAGCAAAGACCAATAAAACTATAAGCTGATTCTTTGAGAGGATAAACAAGATTCATAAACCATTAGCCAGACTCATCAGTAAAAAAAGGGAGAGCTCTCACATCAATAGAATTATAACTGAAAAAGGAGAAGTAACAACTGACACTGCAGAAATACAAAGGATCATGAGAGATTACTACAAGTAACTCTATGCCAATCAAATGGACAACCTGGAAGAAATGGACAAATTCTTAGAAAAGCACAGCCTTCCGAGACTGAACCAGGAAGATATAGAAAATATAAACAGACAAATCACAAGCACTGCAATTGAAACTGTGACTAAAAATCTTCCAATAAACAAAAGCAAAGGACCAGATGGCTTCACAGGCAAATTCTATCAAACATTTATGGAAGAGCTAACACCTATCCTTCTCAAACTCTTACAAAATATGGCAGAGGGAGGAATACTCCCAAACTGATTGTACGAGGCCACCATCACCCTTATACCAAAGCCAAACAAAGATGTCACAAAGAAAGAAAACTACAGGCCAATATCACTGATGAACATAGATGCAAAACTTCTTAACAAAATACTAGTAAACAGAAACCAATAGCACATTAAAAGGATTATAAACCATGATCAAGTGGGGTTTATCCCAGGAATGCAAGGATTCTTCAATATACGCAAATCAATCAATGTGATTCACCATAATAACAAATTGAAGAATAAAGACCATATGATCATCTCAATAGATGCAGAAAAAGCTTTCAACAAAATTCAACACCTATTTATGATAAAAACCCTCCAGATAGTAGGTATAGGGGGAACTTACCTCTACATATAAAGGACATATAGGACAAACCCACAGCCAACATCATCCTCAATGGTGAAAAACTGAAACCATTTCCACTAAGATCAGAAACAAGACAAGGTCGCCCACACTCACTATTACTATTCAATATTGTCTTGGAAGTTTTAGCCATGGCAATCAGAGAAGAAAAAGAAAGAAAAAGAATCCAAATCAGAAAAGAAGAAGTAAAGCGGTCACTGTTTGCAGGTGACATGAATATACATACAGAATCCTAAAGGTGCTACCAGAAAACTCCTAGGGCTAATTAATGAACTTGGTAAAGTGGCAGGATACAAAATTAAGGCACAGAAATCTCTTGCATTCCTATACACTAATGATGAATAATCTGAAATTGAAATTAAGGAACCACTCCCATTTACTACTGCAACCTTAAACAAGATGAAAAGACAATCCTCAGAATGGGAGAAAATATTTGCATATGAATCAACTGACAAAGGATTAATCTCCAAAATTGACAAGCAGCTTATGTAGCTCAATATCAAATAACAAACAGCCCAATCCAAAAATGAGCAGAAGACCTAAATAGACATTTCTCCAAAGAAGATATACAGATTGCCAACAAATGAATGACAGAATGCTCAACATCATTAATCATTAGAGAAATGCAAATCAAAACTACAATGAGATATCATCTCACACCGGTCACAATGGCCATCATCAAAAAATCTAGAAACAATAAATGCTGGAGAGGGTGTGGAGAAAAGGGAACCTTCTTGCACTGTTGGTGGGAATGCAAATTGATACAGCCACTATGGAGAACAGTATGGAGGTTCCTTAAAAAACCACAAATAGAACTACCATATGACCCAGTAATCCCACTACTGGGCATATACCCTGAGAAAATCATAATTCAAAATGAGTCATGTACCAAAATATTCACTGCTGCTCTGTTTACAATAGCCAGGACATGGAAACAACCTAAGTGTCCATCAACAGAGGAATGGATAAAGAAGATGTGGCACATATATATATAATGGAATATTACTCAGCCATAAAAAGAGACAAAATTGAGTTATTTGTAGTGAGGTGGTAGACCTAGAATCTGTGATACAGAGTTAAGTAAGTCAGAAAGAGAAAAACAAATACTGTATGCTAACACATATATATGGAATCTAAGAAAAAAAAATGTCACGAAGAACCTAGGAGTAAGATGGGAATAAAGACACAGACCTACTAGAAAATGGACTTGAGGATATGTGGAGGGGGAAGGGTAAGCTGTGACAAAGAGAGAGAGTGGCATGGACATATATACACTACCAAATGTAAAATAGATAACTAGTGGGAAGCAGCCGCATAGTGCAGGGAGATCAGCTTGGTGTTTTGTGACCACCTAGAGGGGTGGGATAGGAAGGGTGGGAGGGATGGAGATGCAAGAGGGAAGAGATATGGTAACATATGTATATGTATAACTGATTCACTATGTTATAAAGCAGAAACTAACACACCATTGTAAAGCAATTATACTCCAATAAAGATGTTAAAAAAAAAAAAAAAAGAAAGAATGACCTGGTTGACAAGCTTAAAAAATAAAAAATATATTGAGAAAAAAAAGCAATTGTCTCAAAAACCATTGGCTAAGAAGTATTTTCAAATATTGTCAAGGAATCCCATTTTAAAGGTGTGCTTTGATGAAGCTGCTGCTTTATCACTTTATAGCAAGTGATTAAGGAAGACAAGCATTGGAGTATATATGGCATCATGCAAGATATAAGACGTAAGGCAAGAAATTTAAATTGTGTTTATTACATGCATTTAAAAGTGTACCAAACTCAGAAGGTAAATGTGTATATTTTGGGGTATGGTGAGACTTATAACCATGTTTATTTTATTACAGCTAATGAAGAAAAGAATCATATAGGAAATAATTTTTATTTGGGGGCAAAAGTCGGGAAGATGGTTGGAAGGGGGCCTAGAAAGACATGTTCTCTTTCAGGACTTGTCTATTATAATAGGCTAGCCTGTTTCCTTTGTGAAAAATACTCTTTAGAGGAACTTCTAGCAACATGGCAGGTGGTGAAGAGACAAATAATGTATTTGGGGGACTTCTTAAAATCACAACAGATGAAAGCTCTTAGGGCTGAGATTAAGGTTCTAATACTCACACGTGGACTAAAGATGTGGTACTGGACAATAGCTGGTGGGAATCTGGACCAGAGACTTCTTCATGGAGCCTAGGTCCTCTAAGAGCTGTCCCTTTCATTCCAATGTAACCAGAAAATCCCCAGACTGTAGACCATGGAGACCTCGAGGAACCTCATGCTTTTCCTGAAGCTTTAGGTAGAAAGAAACAAAAAGGCAACTGGAAGAAAACACACCCCAAGCCTATGCCAGAGAGTGAAATTAAATTTACATTACCTGCAACTGTATGGGAGCTGCAAGGAGATAAATTAACACAAAGGACCATTGAAATGCCTGGGACCCTGTCAAAATCAAAACCAGTGACAGTTTCGCAGCTATGACACATGAAATTATCCAAGGAAAAACAATACCCACAGAAGGTGCATGTACAAAAAGGAAGTTACAAAGACTTGAGGAAACAACTCACCATGTCAGAGAGATAGCAGATGTGCAAACAGGATTATCAGAACCAAAGAACCACAGATAGCAGACCAATATGAGTGTAATTATTCAATGTGTATTTGTGATAATATAAGAGGTAAAAGAAGGTCTAGAAGTGGAAGAAAAAGATAAATGAATTTTAAAATTTACGAAAAGAACAAAACCACCTTCTACAATGAAAACTGTAACAGTCACTACAACTAAAAGCTTAAAAGAGGAGGTAAAATAGCTGTCCTGCCATAGTTCAAGAGAGGAATAAGAAGGTGGTTATGAGGAAATTCCCCAGAAAGCAACAGTGAAAAATAGAGAAATGGAAAACATGAATGATTAATTAAGAGACATGAAAGACACATTGAAAAAGTAAAACATTTCTGACTGCAGTTCCACAGAAGAGAACAGAGAGGTTAGAGGCGAAGTGGATGGGTGGGGAAGAAATAGTTAAATGCATGTACAGAAACAAAGTGCAACTAAAATTATAAATAGCAATAAACTAAAACAGGAGAGGGCAAATTACCTGTAGAAGGTATTTAAGAGATATTGATTTAGTCCCCTATGCATATTAAAATTTAATGGAGGCCAGAATCACAATTAGCTGCTGGACAATCATCGACGGGAAGACACTGGAACTCACCAAGAAAGATACCCCACATCCAAAGACAAAGGAGAAGCCACAATGAGATGGTAGGAGGGGTGCAATCACAGTAAAATCAAATCCCATAACTGGTGGGTGGGTGACTCACAGACTGGAGAACACTTATATCACAGAAGTCCACCCACTGGAGTGACAGTTCTGAGCCCCATGTCAGACTTCCCAACCTGGGGGTCTGGCAACAGGAGGAGGAATTCCTAGAGAATCAGACTTTGAAGCCTAGTGGGAATTGATTGCAGGAGTTCGACAGGACTGGGAGAAACAGAGACTTCCCTCTTGGAGGGCACACACAAAGTAGTGTGTGCATTGGGACCCAGGGAAAGGAACAGTGACCCCAGGGGAAACTGAACCAGATGTACCTGCTAGTGTTGGAAGGTCTTCTGCAGAGACGGGGTGGGGGGAGGGGATGTGGCCCACTGTGGGGACAAGGACACTGGCAGCAGAAGTTCTGGGAAGAACTCCTTGGTGTGAGTCTTCCCAGAGTCTGTCATTAGCCGCACCAAAGAGCCCAAGTAGGCTCCAGTGTTGGGTTGCCTCAGGCCAAACAACCAACAGGGAGGGAACCCAGCCTTACGCATCAACAGTCAAGTGGATTAAAGTTTTAATCAGCTGTGGTCACCAGACCAACACCCAGCTCTACCCACCACCAGTCCCTCCCATCAAGCCTCTTAGATAGCCTCATCCACCAGAGGGAAGACAGCAGAAGCAAGAAGAACTATAATCCTGCAGCCTATGGAAAAAAACCCACATTCACAGAAAGATAGACAAGATGAAGTGGCAGAGGGCTATGTACCAGATGAAGGAACAAGATAAAACCCCAGAAAAACAACCAAATGAAGTGGAGATAGGCAATTTCCAGAAAAACAATTCAGAATAATGATAGTGAAGATGATCCAGGACCTCGGAAAAAGAATGGAGGCAAAGATGGAGAAGATGAAAGAAATGTTTAACAAAGACCTAGAAGAATTAAAGGACAAACAAACAGAGATGAACAATATAATAACTGAAATGAAAACTACTCTAGAAGGAATCAATAGCCGAATAACTGAGGCAGAAGAACAGTTAAGTGAACTGGAAGACAGAATGGTGGAATTCACTGCTGTGGAACAGACTAAAGAAAAAAGAATGAAAACAAATGAAGACAGCCTAAGAGACCTCTGGGACAACATTAAACGCAACAATATTCGCATTATAGGGGTCCTGGAAGGAGAAGAGAGAGAGAAAGGACCTGAGAAAATATTTGAAGGGATTATAGTCGAAAACTTCCCTAACATGGGAAAGGAAATAGCTACCAAAGTCCAGGAAGTGCAGCGAGTCCCAGGTAGGATAAACCCAAGGAGAAACACACCAAGACACCTAGTAATCAAATTGGCAAAAATTAAAGACAAAGAAAAATTATTGAAAGCAGCAAGGGAAAAATGACAAATAACATACAAGGGAACTCCCATAAGGTTAACAGTAGATTTCTCAGCAAAAACTCTACAAGCCAGAAGGGAGTGGCATGATATATTTAAAGTGATGAAAGGAAAGAACCTACAACCAAGATTACACTACCCGGCAAGGATCTCATTCAGATTCGATGGAGAAATCAAAAGCTTTACACACAAGCAAAAGCTAAGAGAATGAAGCACCACCAAATCAGCTGTACAACAAATGCTAAAGGAAATTCTCTAAGTGGGAAACACAAGAGAAGAAAAGAACCTACAAAAACAAACCCAAAACAATTAATAAAATGATCATAGGAACATACATATGGATAATTACCTTAAACGTGAATGGATTAAATGCTCCAACCAAAGGACACAGGTTTGCTGAACAGATACAAAAACAAGACCCATATATATGCTGTCTACAAGAGACCCACTTCAGACCTAGGGACACATACAGACTGAAAGTGAGGGGATGGGAAAAGATATTCCATGCAAATGTAATTCAGAAGAAAGCTGGAATAGCTATACTCATATCAGATAAAATAGACTTTAAAATAAAGAATGTTACAAGAGACAAGGAAGGACACTACATAATGATCAAGGGATCAATCCAAGAAGAATATATAACAATTATAAATATATATGCACCCAAAATAGGAGCACCTCAATACATAAGGCAACTGCTAACAGCTATAAAAGAGGAAATTGACGGTAACACAATAATAGTAGTGTACTTTAACATCTCACTTACACCAATGGAAAAATCATCCAACATGAAAATAAAAAAGGAAATGAAGCTTTAAATGACACAATAGACCAGATAGATTTAATTGATATTTATAGGACATTCCATCCAAAAACAGCAGATACACTTTCTTCTCAAGTGGGAACAGATCATTCTCCAGGATAGATCACATCTTGGGTCACAGATCAAGCCTCAGTAAATTTAAGGAAATTGAAATCATGTCAAGCATCTTTTCTGTCCAAAATGCTATGAGATTAGACAAGAATTACCGGGAAAAAAAAAGGTAAAAAACACAAACACATGGAGGCTAAACAATACATTACTAAATAACCAAGAGGTCACTGAAGAAATCAAAGAGGAAAGAAAAAAATACCTAAAGACAAATGACAATGAAAAAACAACAATCCAAAACCTATGGGATGTAGCAAAATCAGTTCTAAGAGGGAAGTTTATAGCTATACATTCCTACCTCAAGAAAGAAGAAAATACTCAAGTAAACAATCTAACCTTACACCTAAAGTAACTACAGAAAGAAGAACAAATGAACCCCAAAGTTAGCAGAAGGAAAAAATCATAAAGATCAGAGCAGAAATAAATGAAATAGAAACAAAGAAAACAATAGCAAAGATCAATAAAACTAAAAGCTGATTCTTTGAGAAGATAAACAAAATTCATAAACCATTAGCCAGACTCATCAAGAAAAGAGGGAGAGGACTCAAATCAATAAAATTAGAAATGGAAAAGGAGAGGTTACAACAGACACTGCAGAAATACAAAGCATCCTAAGAGACTACTACAAGCAACTCTATGCCAATAAAATGGACAATCTGGAAGAAATGGACAAATTCTTAGGAATGCACAACCTTCTGAGACTGAACCAGGAAGAAATAGAAAATATGAACAGACCAATCACAAGTAATGAAATTGAAACCATGATTAAAAATCCGTCCAACAAAGAAAATTCCAGGACCAGATGGCTTCACAGGTGAATTCTATCAAACATTGAGAGAAGAGCTAACATCCATCCTTCTCAAACTCTTCCAAAAAATTGCAGAGGAAGGAACACTCCCAAACTCATTCTATGAGGCCATTATCACCCTGACACCAAAACCAGACAAAGATACTACAAAAAAAGGAAATTACAGACCAATATCACTGATGAATATAGATGCAAAAATCCTCAACAAAATACTAGCAAACAGAATCCAACAGCACATTAAGTACATCATACACCATGATCAAGTGGGATTTATCCCAGGGATGTAAGGATTCTTCAATATATGCAAATCAATCAATGTGATACACCATATTAACAAATTGAAAAATAAAAACCATATGATTATCTCAATAGATGCAGAAAAATCTTCTGACAAAATTCAACAACTATTTATGATAAAAATTCTCCAAAAAGTGGGCATAGAGGGAACCTACCTCAACATAATAATGGCCATATATGACAAACCCACAGCAAACATCATTCTCAATGGTGAAAAACTGAAAGCATTTCATCTAAGATCAGGAACAAGACAAGGATGTCCACTCTCACCATTATTATTCAACATAGTTTTGGAAGTCCTAGCCACGGCAATCATAGAAGAAAAAGAAATAAAAGGAATACAAATCAGAAAGGAAGAAGTAAAACTGTCACTGTTTACAGATGACCTGATACTATACATAGAGAATCCTAAAAATGCCACCAGAAAACTACTAGAGCTAACGAATGAATTCGGTGAGGTTGCAGGGTACAAAATTAATGAACAGAAATCTCTTGCATTCCTATACACTAATGATGAAAAATCTGAAACAGAAATTATGGAAACACTCCAATTTACGATTGCAGCAAAAAGAATAAAATACCTAGGAATAAACCTACCTAGGGAGACAAAAGACCTATATGCAGAAAACTATAAGACACTGATGAAAGAAATTAAAGGTGATACCAACAGATGGAGAGATATACCATGTTCTTGGATAGGAAGAATGAATATTGTGAAAATGACTATACTACTCAAAGCAATCTATAGATTCAATGCAATCCCTATCAAATTACCAATGGCATTTTTCACAGAACCAGAAATACTCATCTTAAAATTTGTATGGAGACACAAAAGACCCTGAATAGCTAAAGCAGTCTTGAGGGGAAAAAAACAGAGCTGGAGGAATCAGACTGCCTTAATTCAGACTATACTACAAAGCTAAAGTAATCAAGACAATATGGTACTGGGACAAAAAGAGAAACACAGATCAATGGAACAAGGCAGAAAGCCCAGAGATAAACCCACACACCTATGGTCAACTAATCTATGACAAAGAATGCAAAGATATACAATGGAGACAAGAAAGTCTCTTCAAGATGTTGTGCTGGGAAAACTGGACAGCTACGTGTAAAATAATGAAATTAGAACACTCCCTAACACCATACAGAAAAATAAACTCAAAATGAGTTAGAGACCTAAATGTAAGACCAGACACTGTAAAACTCTTAGAGGAAAACATAGGAAGAACACTCTTTGACATAAATCACAGCAAGATCTTTTTTGATCCACCTCCTAGATTAATGGAAATAAAAACAAAAAATAAACAAATAGGACCTAATGAAACTTCAAAGCTTTTTCACAGCAAAGGAAACCATAAACAAGAGGAAAAGACCACCCCCAGAATGGGAGAAAATATTTGCAAACGAATCAACAAAGGATTAATCTCCAAAATATATAAACAGCTCATACAGCTCAGTATTGAAGAAACAGACAACCCAATCCAAAAATGGGCAGAAGACCTAAATAGACATTTCTCCAAAGAAGACATGCAGATGGCCAAGAAGCACACGAAAAGCTGCTCCACATAACTAATTATTAGATAAATGCAAATCAAAACAACAATAAGGTATCACCTCACACCAGTTAGAATGGGCATCATCAGAAAATCTACAAAGAACAAATGCTGGAGAAGGTGTGGAGAAAAGGGAACCCTCCTGCACTGTTGGTGGGAATGTAAATTGATACAGCCACTATGGAGAATAGTATGGAGGTTCCTTAAAAACCTAAAAATAGAATTACCATATGATCCAGCAATCCCATTACTGAGCATATACCCAGAGAAAACAATAATTCAAAAAAGATACATGCACCCCAATGTTCATTGCAGCACTATTTACAATAGCCAGGTCATGGAAGTAACCTAAATGCCCATCGACTGACAAATGGATAAAGGAGATATGGTACATATATACAATGGAATATTACTCAACCATAAAAAGGAACGAAATTGAGTCATTTGTTGAGACGTGGATGGATCTAGAGACTGTCATACAGAGTGAAGTCAGTCAGAAAGAGAAAAACAAATATCGTATATTAAGCATGTATGTGGAACCTAGAAAAATGGTACAGATGAACTGGTTTGCAGGGCAGAAGTTGAGACACAGATGCAGAGAACAAACATATGCACATCAAGGCGGGAAAACCGTGGTAGGTTGGGGATGGTGGTGTGCTGAATTGGGTGATTGGGATTGACATGTATACACTGATGTGTATAAAATTGATGACTAATAAGAACGTGCTGTATAAAACAACAACAACAATAAAAAAACTAATACTAAGCTTTCTTTTGGTTATTTGTATGGAAAGATGTTAATATAAATGTTTCAGACATTACATGAAATTTCTAAAAATCTTATATGTTCTGGTATAATGTTATAAGTCATAAGTCTAGTTATTACTTTAAAATGTATATCTCAGTAATAACTAAATTTCCTTGTCAATTGCATTATTATGAACTTTCATCAAATCTTTAACCGTGGTCATTTTTAAGTTTTTTGTCATTTACAGACAGTTCTGTGTGTACTCTGATGCTTCTGCAAAATTGTTCCTATAAAAGTGTTTCATCTTGGGCTCCCCTGGTGGCATGGTGGTTGTGAGTCCGCCTGCCGATGCAGGGGACGTGGGTTCGTGCCCTGGTCTGGGAAGATCCTGCATGCCGCGGAGTGGCTGGGCCTGTGAGCCGTGGCCGCTGAGCCTGTGCATCCGGAGCCTGTGCTCCACAAGGGGAGAGGCCACAACAGTGAGAGGCCCACGTACCGCAAACAAAACAAAACAAAACAAAACAAGTGTTTCGTCTTCAAGGAATTCATGGAAAAGGCTCTGACAAGTACAGGTTTCTGGTAACTGACTATAATGCTGAACTGAATGAATAAGCACTTTCAGAACTCTACTGATGAATTCATAAAAGGGCTAACAAAGATCAAGATGAAAAGAAAATTAATTACATGGGAGTGAGTGAACTGTTGCAGATGATTATAATTTTTGTGACTTACTGTTTGAATAAAAAAAATTTAATGAATGGATTCTCAAATCTCAATAATAAAACAAAGAAACTAATAAAAATGAGAAAAAGGTTTAAACAGAAATTTCACCAAAGGCTATATACTGGTGGTAAATAAGAACGTGAAAATATACTCAATATCTTTAGTCATTAAGGTAACATAAATTAAAATCACAATAGGATACGGTATGCTCTTAAATTGGTAAAAATTAAATTGATTGTTAAGAGCAAGTTTTGGCAAGGATGTGGAAGAAACAGAACTCTCATGCATTGCTGGTAGGAATGAAAATGTTACAAACACTTCAGGAAACTGACAATTTCTTAAAAAGTTAAACTTACATCTACCATACAATCTAGCCATTCCATTCCTAGCTATTTACACAAGAGAGAAAAAACAACCCAGCATTTTCTGTATATACACAAATTTTCATAGTATCTTTTTAAAATTTTTTATTGAAATATGTTCTATTTAATTTCTGCTGTACAGCAAAGTGATTCAGTTATACATACATATTTTTTTCATATTCTTTTCCACTATTGTTTATCACAGGTATTGAATATATTTCCCTGGGCTATACAGTAGGACCTTGTTGTTTATCCATCCTATTTATAATAGCTTGCATCTGCTAATCTCAAACTCCCAATTCTTCCCTGCTCCACCCATCCTCCCCCTTGGCAACCACAAATCTGTCTCTGTATCAGTGAGTCTGTTTTTGTTTCATAGATTTGTTCATTTATGTTGTATTTTAGATTCCACATATAAGTTATATCTTATGGTATTTGTCTTTCTTTTTCTGGCTTACTTCACTTAGTATGATAATTTCTAAGTCCATCCATGTTGCTGCATATGGCATTATTTCATTCTTTTTATGGCTGAGTAGTATTCCATTGTATATCTATACCACACCTTCTTTATCCACTCCTCTGTCAATGGACATTTAGGTTGCTTCCATGTCTTGGCTATTGTAAATAGTGCTGCTATGAACATAGGGGTGCATGTATCTTTTTGAATTAAGTTTTGTCTGGGTATATGCTCAGGAGTGGGATTGTTGGATCATATGGAAACTCTATTTTTAGTTTTTTGAGGAACCTCCATACAGTTTTCCATAGTGGTTACACCAATTTACATTGCCACCAACAGTGCAGGAAGGTTCCCTTTTCTCCACACCCTCTCCAGCATTTATTATTTGTAGACTTTTTAATGATGGCCATTCTGACTGGGGTGAGATGGTACCTCATTGTTGTTTTGATTTGCATTTCTCTACTAATTAGTGATGATGAGCTTCTTTTCATGTGCCTATTGGCCATCTGTATGCCTTCTTTGGAGAAATGTCTATTTAGGTCTTCTATGCGTTTTTTGATTGGGTTGTTGGTATTTTTGTTATTGAATCATAGGAGCTGTTTGTATATTTTGGAAATTAAGCCCTTGTTGGTCGCATCACTTGAAACTATTTTTTCCCCATCCGTAGGTTGTCTTTTTATTTTGTTTGTTATTTCCTTTGCTGTGCAAAAGCTTATAAATTTAATTAGATCCTATTTCTTTATTTTTGCTTTTATTTCTATTGCTTTGGGAGACTGACCTAAGAAAATGATTTATGTCAGAGAATGTTTTGCCTATGTTCTCTTCTAGGAGTTTTATGGTATCTTGTCTTATATTTAAGTCTCTACGTCATTTTGAGTATATTCTTGTGTATGGTATGAGGGTGTGTTATAACTTCATTGATTTACATGTGGCTGTCCAACTTTCCCAATGCCACTTGCTGAAGAGACTGTCTTTTTCTCATTGTATATTCTTGCCTCTTTTGTCAGAAATTAATTGTCCATACATGTGAAGGTTTATTTCTGGGCTCTCTATTCTGTTCCATTGATGTGTGTGTGTCTATTTTTGTGCCAATATCATGCTGTTTTGATTACTGTAACTTTGTAGTATTATCTGAATTTTGGGAGGGTTATGCCTCCTGCTTTCTTCTTTTTCCTCAGGATTGTTTTGGCAATATTGGGTCTTTTATGGTTCCATATAAATTTTAGGATTATTTTTTCTAGTTCTGTGAAAAATGTCATGGGTAATTTGATAGAGATAACATTAAATCTGTAGATTGCTTTGGATAATATGACCATTTTAACAATATTAATTCTTCCAATCCAAGAGCATGGGATATCTTTCCATTTCTTTGAATCTTCTTCAGTTTCCTTTATTAATGTTTTGTAGTTCTCAGTATATGTCTTTCACCTCCATAGTGAGGTTTATTCCTAAGTATTTTTTTGAAATGATTTTAAATGTATTGTTTGTTTACATTCCCTTTTGATACTTCATTATTAGTGTAAAGAAATTCAACCAATTTCTGTATGTTAATCTTGTATCCTGCTACCTTGCTGAACTCATTTATCATTTCTAGTAGTTTTTCTGTGAAGTTGTTACAGTTTTCTGTATATAGTACCATGACATCTGCTTATAATGATATTTTTATCTCTTCCCTACCAACTTAAATACCTTTTATTCCTTTGTTTTGTCTGATTGCTGTGGCTAAGACTTCCAATTCTATGTTGAATAGAAGTGGTGTTAGTGGGCATCCTTGTCTTCTTCTAGATTTTAGCAGGAAGAATTTCAGCTTTTCACCATTGAGTATTATATTGACTGTGGGTTTGTTCATAGCATCTTAATTTGTAAAAGCCCCAAACTGGAAACAACCTAATGTTCTTCAGTGTGTGAACTGATAAAACAAATTGTGATATATCCATCAATGAATTACTAAGCAATAAATTTTAAATGATTAAAATATGTGTATATGAGTTCGTGCATGTCATATATAAATACATATATTACATATATATGTAATGCATGCAATATAGCATATATCATTCAACTTAGGAATGAAATAGCATGATATCTGCAATTTAAACTCAAATCGTTGTTTAAAATTGTGTAAATTATAAACAGAGAAGCAAAAGTGGCACTATATAAACAACTCATAAGTTTAGGTAGAGGTAGCAATATTTCTGTTCTATTCCTTAAATTTTCAGAACCACAGCAGAGAACCAGGTCACTAAGGGAACCCGGCCACAGTCAGGAAGCCAGGCATTCAGGAAGTTACCATCAGAACCATATACGATTCCAGTTAAGTGGATGCCTCTCTGCCCTGTTACCTCAGTTCCCGATACACAAATTAATCTTACTGGGAGCCAAATTCAATGTGCTTCCCAAGACACAAAAAGCTCCCAGGATTATGAGACCAGATGTGCTGGGTTCAAACTCCACCTCTGCCACTGCATTTACCTGTGTGACCTCTGGCCAGTTGCCTAACCTTTGTGAACCTCAGTTTCCTCATCTTAAACACTGAAATGATCCCACCATATGGGGTTTAAGTGAGGGCCATCATGACAATAAAGCACCTAGTACAAGGTAGGAAAGCAATTAGAGTATGTTCTTCTCCTCTCCTTGCCCCCACCCCAGGTACCATGTGAGTGAGTAAGGAGAGGAGGGATGTGCCTGGAATTAGACAGAGGTTTAGTGATGCTCCTTTGAAGAGACAAGTCTGTGGACAGACAGAGGAAGAGGTGATATAGAACTTGGTTTCTGGCAACATGTGACCATGTGTTAGAGAATGTGGATATTTAAAAAGAAGCCCATTTTTTCTGTTCCAATGAAGTTTTAAAAACAAAAGCTGAAATATTATAGACAGAGAGGTTTAGGATTTAATATGAGGCCATGCATTGTGCTCACAGTTGTAAAGAATAGACTTTTTCACCAGGTATTTAGAAGCTTGCCCAGATGTCACTTCCATTCCAGAGCCTGCAAAGTGATGATAGGCTGTAAGTGATGCCACTGTCTTTGTAGCAAAAAGGCGACTCTTCACTTCCCCTGGAAGCTAGGTATTAAATCATCACTAGATGACAGTAACATCCAAAAGTTACTTCTCTATGAACTTGTCAAATTACTTCATCTTTTTTTCCCCTTTGCTTCTCTATGTCAAGCAAACATTTATTCAACACAAAATAGAAGCAGCCCTAGGTCTGTCCCATCTTTATTTTGCACTTGACTTGGATGAACATAGAATTTTTAAAAGAAGGCAATGGCCACTATTCAAGCTATGGGCAAAAGGCTTCTCACTGGGCTCTCAGAGCTCAAATTAAGACTTTCAATCCTGTTTGGACACGGATGAAAAGATAAATATCTAATGTCATCTGTATTTAATGAGTCATATACTTGGCCCAACTGCTCTTTTTCATAAATAAGAAAAAAAAAGATCCAAAAAGATATTTACACATTTGCTGCAAATATAGCCAACTTTCCTAAGGTAAAATCCATCTGGTTATCTACAGAAGCTTCTTCTTAACTTCACTTTCACTTTCTCTCCCAAATTCCTCTTTCCCATTTGCAAATTCATTTGTACATCCATAGTCAGGTTTTTTCAATGAACTGTTAGAGCCGGGGTGAAAGAAAAATGTGGAAACATTAAAAAGGACTGATGATGATTGAAATCTATGCCATGCTCTAGGAACACCAAAGAATCTGGAGCTGTGGATCCCAGGATGTTCCATGAGAGAGTTTCATGGGGTCTTGAATTAGTCCCAGAGAACTTCCAGGACACTCAGCTTCCAAAGTCTTGACCTCCTTCAGGGAACTGGGATAAATATGAAACCCAGGTCTGTCTATTTCTATGATCAGGAACCAAGTGACCTACAGAATATGTAACAGCTAAAAAATGTTGGCACCCAAAACTTCCCTCCTTACCATGAGGTAGCTCCAATAATAACTTACCACTGCTTGATATTTGGGCCTTAGAAACTTTGCACTGATGTCTACAGTATTGGCAGGTGGGCTGGGAATGGGGCAGAAGTTAGCCTGAGACATGCACACTGAGGTTAGACAAGGGATAGATCCAAAGGTGCGAGAAGTCAAGTCATGTTCAGTGCTGCTCGGGCTGTACCTGTCTCCATATTCACTTTGGAAATGTCTGTACCAACAACTTTCATCCAGTCAATGGAGTTAGAATTAGACTGGTGGGCACTGAGAGTCTAACAGATCAGGTGGACATAATCTACAAGGTCTTTTTCAAAGCAAAAATATCCAGGTCAGGAACTGGGTCACTATAGCTAGAATCTGGACTAGTGAACTAGGCAAGTAAACTGATTGGACAAAGGACAGAGCATCAAGGTTGCAGCTCTAGTCTGTGGATTGGGTGAATGTAGGGGAAGAAGGTAGAAGAAGTGAGCAGCAAACAAGTCTTTCCCATCCCTCCCGGCAACCAATCCTGCTAGTAGATCTCAGATCTAATTAGTGGCAAGCAGTGTGGGAGTCCCTCAGTCATCCGGGGTCAAGAATCTTGGGTCTAGGATAATATAATACCAACCTGGAATGGGAGTCATGCTGCATTATTCATCACCATCTGCAGGAGGTGAGGGGGCTGAGGCTCTAGCTGGGGAGCATCAGCAGAACCATCTGTGAGCAGCTGGGTACTTAGAAACAATGAAAGCAAGGCTGGAGCTAATGCAGCATTGAAAAAGTTGGACCTACTAACATGTCCACAGTGATTACCATACAACAGCTCTTTTGATAATTGTCTGGACTAGAGTCCACTAAAAACAACATTTCCTACCACGAAGAATTCATATATGACATTGATATGCTGAAGTGGAAGGAGGGAGAGACTGGGAACCATTCTTTTGCCTTGAAGCAAAAATACAAGACTGCTGGTCACTTCTCTCATAAGATTCTATTTTATATCTTTACTTTCAAGTCTTACTTTCTCAGTGAACATAAAATTTCTGATGATGAGAAGACAAGGAGAAGGAAGGAGATATCCATGGAGGAAGCTTTAGCTCCTTATTGATGTAAGCACTTCCCAATCTCTATTTTTTAGTTATTTTGGGGAAAAACACTTTAAAGGATGCATCTGGTTGCTTCTCTTTCTTTGAAAATTTAACTTTGGGCATAAGACGTTATGTTAATGGTAAAGACAATGTATTCCATCCAGGATAACAGTGGAAGTCAATGTTAAAATTTATCAGCGAAAGAAAATAAATGTTTTTAGTACGGGGTAAAAAGTCTGACAGGGGATTAGAGCTTCTTAAAGGAGAAATAGTTATGTTTTAACCTTCATTGACCAACTCAGCAACTGACTTTTAAAAACTTTAGTACTTTAATATTGTATCTCCCAAATGCCAATAGTTTTATATCCATTTGAATGCAAACTCCAGGAGGACAGGGGATTTTGCCTGTTTTATTTACTGCTGTCTTTCTAATGCATAGATCATAGTGAACACTCAGTAAACACTGTGAATAAATGAGAGAAACCAATTTGAAACTAATATCTGCTTATGGACAGCCTTACACATGTTTCAGTGTTTCAATAAGGTCTCAGCTGTTCCCATGACATCATCCTTGCCCTCGCCTTCCTTCCACTCAACCTATCATGGAGAGTTTGGGTTTACTGACAACTAGAGGATGGCTCTCTGATCCTAAGCATCCCATTTTTTTTTTCTGCTCTGATTCTAAAGAATCCAATGGAAAAAATCAAAGGATGAGATGAAGCCACAAAAATTCCTAGGAACACTCTAGAATCCACAGAGTAAGAGATTGGGGAAGTCATAGAAAGACAGTTCCCCTTCCAGCCTCTGCTCTTGATCACAGAGAACAGAGTAAAAGGATACATTGCTTCCCTTTGGGACTTAACTTCTGTTACTTCAGTTGATTTTCACTCTCTTTCTCAAAAACTCTGTTATCATAACCGTATTCATAATTAACACCCCCATTGCAATTTCCATTGACAGAGGGTGCCATTGTGCCACTTCCCACAGAAGGGTGATCATGCCTGTGGCTTCTTTTGGACTTGGATCATTGCAAGTTTTTCGGTCACCTTTGTCTAAGGAAGAAGGGGAACAGTCAAGGTACTGATTTTGTCAAGCCCAGTCAAACATCCTGAAATGTTTTCCAACATTGGGAATTTGACAAGACCCCAATCACATTTGGCTCAGGTCCCCCTCTTCCCCTTCATTGCTGAGCCCAAACAGAAGATATAATCCATCTTCTTCAGAGTCATTTCCCCGAAACTCACCCAGATTTTCCTTGGTGAGAGCTATTTGAAGTCTTTGTCTTCATGAGCCTAACACCTTCCTTCTCATGTTTTATTTCTTGGAACTAGGAAGCAGACAGATCTAAAAGGAACAGAACTCAGTTTCAAACACAAGACATAATCTGTAAAATCAGATGCTGGGGGTCGAGAGTCTCACTTCCAGAATTACAGCTGTGACACATCTGAGGGGGAGTTAAGGGTGTCTCTACAACAAATGTGTCCTAAGAAAACCAGAGAACACAACTAACTGAGCACAGAGTCCTCTCCACCCTGTATCCAGCAGCAACTGGGACCCAACACCTCACCACCATTCCCTGGTGGGAAAGTTGGGAAGCAAAGGTTTCACTAACTCCTGCTCTTTGGTGGTTGGTCATATTGTAAACACTGAACTTGGAGCACAAGAAGGTTCACAAGATCCACCTAAGACCTTTTAATAAGCCCCTGGCACTCAAAGTGAGACAAAAATGGGTCAGAGTCCTAACTCCTAACTATTATGGTACTTACTAGTTTTGTGACCTTGGGCAAGTTCATTAATGTCTCTGAACTTGTGTTTTTTCTTTGTAAATAAATATAATAAAACTCTCCTGACATATTTACAGTGAGACTTAGGTAAGATTATAGAGCTTAGCACAGTGCCTGGCATTTGGATAGCACTCAGTTAATGACCGCTATGTGTATCGTTATTGTTATTTTTTATAACAACTTTATAGAGATAATTCACATACCATAAAATTTATGCGCTTAACGTGAACACTTCAGTGGCCTTTGATATATTCACAGAGTTGTTCAACCATTACCACAATCAATTTTAGGGCATTTTATCACCCCAAAGGAAACTCCATAGCCAATAGCAGTCACTCCCCATTACCTCTTAATCCTAGGCGACCACTAATCTAATTTTTGTCTCTATGGATTTGTCTATTCTGGACATTTCATATAAATGGAATGATGTAATATGTGGTCTTTTGTGACTGACTTCTTTCACTTGATATAATATTTTCAAGGTTCAACCATGTTGTAACATATATTAGTACTTCATCTAATTTTATATATATATATATATATATATATATATATATATATATAATATAATTTGAAAAACTTTTCTCCCATTCTATGGGTTGTTTTCACTTTCTTGATGATATCTTTTGAAGCAGAAAGTTAATTTTGATAAAGTCTAATTTACCATTTTTTTGTTGCCTGTGCTTTTGCTGTCATATTTAAAAAATCATTGTGAAAACCAGTGTCATGAAGATGTCCCACCCCACCCCCCATTTTCTTCTAAGTATCTTATGGCTTTAGCACTTATATTTAGGTCTTTGATACATTTTGAGTTAATTTTTGTATGTGATGTGAGGTAGGAGTCCAACTTCCTTCTTTTGTACGTGGATATCCAATTGTCCCACCACTGTTTGTCGAAACGATTATACTTTCCTCATTGGAATTTTTGTCACTCTCTGTGGAAAGTCAATTGATTTTAACTGTGAAAGTTTATTTTTGACTCTCAGTTCTGATCAATTGATCTATGATTATCCTCATGCCAATACTGCACTGTCCTGATTAATGTATATTTGTAGTAAGTTTTGAAATCAGAATCTCTGAATCTTCTGTTTTACACTTTTTCACGAATGTTTTTCTATATACAAGTTCCTGTAATCTGCAAACAGAGATAATTTTACTTCTTTCTTTCCAAGCTGGATGTCTTTTATTTCTTTTTATTGCCTAATTGCCCTGGTCAGAAACTCCAGTGCAATTTTTGATTAAAAATGGTAAGAGCAGACCACCTTGTCTTGTTCTAGGTCTTAGGGGGAAAGAACGTTTCATCATTAAGAATGAGGTTAGCTGTTGGCTGTTCATGGATGGTCTTTAACAGATTGAGGAAGTGCATTTCCATTCCTAGTGTGTTGTGTATTTATCATGAAAGAATTTGATTGTTATTATATAAAAATGCAGGTATTCTATTTTTTCCTTTTTTTCCTCTTCTTCCCCCTTTTTTTCTCTATTTCCCCCCTTTTTGATTTCTTTCCAGAGTCTAGGCAGGGCATCAGGACTACATCAGGAAAGAGGAAGCCATAGGCTGCTGTGCATCCATTCCCTGAAGTGCCCTAGAGGAAGTATCTGCCAACCCCTCCCTCCTGTCTGCACTCCTGACTGAGTGGTGACCTTGTTGTTCTGGCACAAGCTGCATCCCTCCACTTTGACTTTTCTGGCCTACTGTCTCCTGGTCCTGGGTCCTCGGCTTCCTGTCCCTTTTCTTCAAGGTTCTGATCCTGTCTCTACCTCTTTCCAGGTGTCCTAGGCTGCTTTGACAGCTACTGTGTTTGGAAAGTTAAAGGCTGTTTTCCAGGTGGTAGAGTTTCCTTTTCACTCATATGCCCAGTTTGATTCCACCAATATTTTATGAAAACTTTTTAATGCCAGTCATGGTGCTTTTTTTATCCTAGTAATACTCACAATAACCCCACAATGTTGTTTCCAGTTTGGTCCCATTTTTCAGAAGAGAAAACAGAGGCTTCACACGTCTAATTTGTCTGAGGTTACATACATAGTAAGTGGCAGATTTGGTTACAAATCTGTCTGTTTAGGGAAAAAGAGAGGGATATGCGTAAAGTTGAAATTAGAATCTAATATGGAATTCAAGACATCAGTTGCCATGATGCAAGAGCCATGAAGAGCTAGGAAATTCCTATGTCTCATTTCAAATACAAGGTTTCTATTTCTCTGACCTTTGCCAACTTATCCAGCCCTTCTTCCAAAAAACACATACCCACCAACCCAAGTCATACTGAACCATGCTAGGCTATCTCTATTGTTATGCTTTTTTATAGGCTTATATCTCTGCCTGTCTTCTACTCAACTGCCAACTTCTAGATGCCTGGTTAAATCCTATTCCTAGTTCAAACCCAATAAGGAATCACTTCTCCTGGAAAATCTTTCTGACCCACTCCAGACTGTGTTCCATCATAACCCATACCTACCTATGTCATAATGCTCACCACATTTATGTTCTCCTCCTTCTCCCCTACAACCAATCACCAATAAATCATAAGCACCTTGAAGGCAGTGATCATGGTTAGTTCTCCCCTGTCTCCTAGGACTCAGGATAATTCTAACCCAATACTTTTTGAATTACTAATTTAATCTTCGGAATGAGTTCCTCTCTGGTAGGAGATATAAACTACACCTCTACCCAAGTAGATAAAGGGCTGGAACAGTTTCGTGTTTCCTTCCACTGTGAAGAAACTGAATCCTAAAACAAAGGGCTCAAGTTTGTGAAAACTATAAGCTTAAAAGAGTAAAACCTCCTTTCTACTCTACAAAATACAACTCAGAGTCACCAGGTCAAGATGAGGCAGATCTCAGGAAAGATGATGATCCAAAGGAAGGAACCAAGGGTCTCACTTTAAATGCAGGGCAAGAGCACTCAGCCTACTTAGATAGTTCTCAACACCCAGGGATCCAGAGTCAGTGCCAGAGACCACGTTTGGATTGAAAAGTGCAAGCTGTTCATGTCTTCAGCTATTAAACAAAAATGATCATTTTACTTCTGACTCAATGACAGCTTAGTGAAAAGAAGCCAGCTGCAAGAGAGGAGCTTTCTGGACTCTTCATCACAACTCTGAGAACAAAGCTTTAATGTAGTCACATTTTGCTTTCTCCTCAAAGAAAATGCTGGCGGTCAGACCCAGGAAGACAATGCTTAATAGCCCCAAAAGGCCCTTGGTATTAGTCCTCACCAATTTCCCTCCAAGCCCTGGCACATATTGGGCTGAAGGTACAAATGTTACCTTCATTTAAGCATGAATGCTGAACCACCGAGTATTTTTTTTCTGGGCTTTCTGATAACTCTGTCTACAAAAATGTGGTTTTAAGAAAGATTACTCCTGGTCATTTATCTAACAGACCATACTATGATGTGTAAGCTCCATCCTTCTTGAAATTTTCACATTCTATAAGATGGGAAATTTACTCAAGCAGGGGAGTTCATTTGAGGCTGAAAATGTAAAGTGGCCAATTATCTCTCGGCCATTAGTTGCATATGATCTTTACCCCAAGTTTTGGAAATAAAGACAACATTTAGCAAACATTCTGCTTCGAAGCTAATGTTTGGGAAAGAATAACAGCATGTTGGGAAAAAGTTATATGGACTTTAGTGCTATTGCCTATTAACAGGCAGAGTGGTGTGCCAGCTCATGAGAGAAAGCCAGTCTTCTAAGGAATTGATTCCTGGACTTACGGCATCCCTGTTAAAGGTGAGTATGCAGAGAGCACGAGGGTCCATGTCTGTGGGAGCTTACCTAGGAGAGCTATGAACCATAGGTTGTCCTTCCATTCTGGTAATATCCAGACCATTAGCACACTCTGAGTAATGGCATTTGAGGCTTTTCATCTAAGACTATCTAGTTTCCCACACCATTAGTTATATTAATTCTAACACTAGGTAATCTAATATACCCAACACAAGTAACTAATTGAACCTTACTCAAATACCTACCAGGTTAAATGTATTTTGCCAGGCTCTATGGAAGAATAGTGGGATGCTTTAACAGACCAATGATTCCATTTCTATTAAATGTCCATAGATAACAAAATTTAGCTTAGTGGTTTCCTAGAGCAGGGAGAATGGGGGGGCTTGGGGACTGCTGGCTTAAAGACTGTTGGGTTTCTCTGGGGAGTAATAAAATATTCTAAAATTAATTGTGGTGAGGGTTGCACAGCTCTGTGGATACACTAAAAGCTCTTGAACTGTACAATTTAAGTGGGAAAATTGTATGGTATATGAATTATACCTCAGTAAAGCTTCTTTGAAAACCACAAAACCTTGCCCTCACAAAGAGAGGAAACATGTTAATACTTTCAGATGGAAACAGGAAGAACTAAAGTCAGGTACCACACAGCACAGCTTCCTTCTGGCTTTGGGCTTTCCTTTCATCTGGAGCTGTCACCCTCTCTCTTGGCACATGTTTAGGCCTGGGAGGGTGGGATAGATGGACTTACAGGAGCAGGAAGAGAGCTTCTAATAACTGACTAGAAATGAAACCCATGGGAAGATAGAGAAAGGTGTCCAGGGAGCAGAAACACCAGACTTGAACCTCCTGGTGGGGTCCCAAAGTAAGTGCTACCTCCTGGACAGCTGGCTGAAAGTACAGTGTCTTGTTTAAAGGGGGAAAGAAGGGAGGGTGACATTCCTTCAGCTGAGAGGTGTCTCCTCTTACAGTGGCTTCTCTATTTCAAAGAAAATTTCTCCAGAAGACCACCATCCCCACTCCTACTCAGCCTCCCAATCTCTTGGGCAAAGGGCTCTGGAATCAGGGCTGCCCAAAAAATTAATCAACAAGAACTATACTTATCACAATTTATAAGTCTAAATAGTACCCTGTACACAAACAATACAAACCTATATTTCAGGCCCTGCAGGCTGTCATAAAAACTCTTCAGGCAAAAGAAGAAATTTTATTGCATGATTAAGAGATTATTATTTTATTGGAGTGGGTGTATGTTGTTTAAGAAAATCCATCACCATCTTCACCTTCTCCATAACCCCTCTCTGCCATCATTTTTTGTTTTGTCCCTGAATTTCCAGCATTTAGTCAAAAGCAAAATTAACAGGTATACTTAATAGAAATAATTCCAAATAACTTCAAATGTGATAATACTTTAAAATTTTTAAACTGATTGAAATATGATAAATGATAAATTGTTTTCATAAGTAATAGCAAACTGTCAAGCAGTGCTGTGCATAAGCATTTTAAAGAAAAAGTTCATCAAGAGGTTATTCTGCATGAATATGACCCTGAGTTCCAGGTTTGGTGTCGTCTGTACATGTGGACCTCTGCTTCTTCACTCTGGCAATGAGGACCTGCCGCCGTTTTGTGCTATTCTTGTGTCTACAATCTTGTGGTTGGAAGAAAGGCTGAGCTGAGTGCTGAGTTAAGGAGATGGTGGGGCAGGGAACCCAATATTTCCTCTCCTCTTGGAAGTGCCTGCAACTGGGTTATAGTTATACCAGTCTCATACTGGAGTTCTTTGGAATTTGTGGGTCAAACTAATGTGATATGTTGTCACTCTTGCTCCTCTGATTCCTGTTTGCCTGGAAGAACCAAGGAGAAAGAGCTTCCTTTTCCAGTGCCTGCCTCCATCCACCTTCCATGACAAGACAAGCATTGCCTTTGGGAAGCTGCCAAGATTCTGGGGTGGGACCTGAACCCTTGGCCTCCCAGACAAAGGTAATGATGCTACCAGCTGAGTGACACAGACATACTTCCTGAGTCAGTGACTAAACACAGCCAAAGGAATGTGAGGCATTTCTTTCCCTCCCCTTGGCTAGCCTTGGCATGTCTGCTGGTGCAGCCAGAGGTGCCCTCCCCTGGGAGTAGCTGCTGGGCCACTTCCAAGGCTGCAGAGTGCAGAGCTGCTCCTCAGCTTGTTGGTGAGTTTCTTCACCTTTGGTTTTCCTAACTTGAAAATAACTAAAATGAAAGTACATCTTAAAAACCTGTTTTGACCCTTTTTTCCCTTCTCCTTTCTAACAGCTGTCTTATTTTTAATGGGAACCATGAATACATGACATAATAGCCAAATTTACATTTCCCTGGATTTTCAGGCCTTCTGCCCCCTCTGGGATGGATATGACTAAGCTTACACTCTAGAATGGAGATACAGGGCTTCCCTGGTGGCGCAGTGGTTGAGAGTCTGCCTGTTGATGCAGGGGACACGGGTTCGTGCCCCGGTCCGGGAGGATCCCACATGCCATGGAGCGGCTGGGTCCGTGAGCCATGGCCGCTGAGCCTGCGCGTCCAGAGCCTGTGCTCCGCAACGGGAGAGGCCACAACAGTGAGAGGCCCACGTACGGCAGGAAAAAAACAATAGAATGGAGATACAGATATCAAAGATATTAATGAAGAGAAGACAGGAAAAAGTAATAGGTCTGGGTAATCCACACATTAAGTTATCTTCTGATAAGAACTGTTTTTAAGAATATGGGACAACATGGAAAAACACTGACTGTAGTCTATAATCACAGTCATGTAAAAGTGGACAATATATGAGCAAAGACTAACAAGGATCATAAAGAACCAAAGCAGAATGTGAATATTTTCTTTAATTTTTTTCTAATGTTGCTATGGTATTGTTTAACTTACGTCTTTTTTTAATGAAGAGGTAAAGGAAAGTGTGTAACAAATAATGCACTGACACAAAACAGCCTTGCTCCTTTTAGGTTTGCTATATTAATAACTAGATATAACATTAATCTTCAATCTGACTTTCCTTTTCTTTTTCCCTTTCTCCCTTGCCAGGAATGACTCTGTTCTCAATCACTCTGCAAAGAGTTTCCACTGCCTTCACCAGGGGGAGTGACAATCCCCATGGCTGCAGAGACATGTGAGTGATTCTCTTCCAGAAGTGGTGTCATAACGCTACTAACTTAAGGGTCCTTCTCATATCTCAGTGACAGGGTTGTGGATTTTCAAAGGCTTGGCAAGGCACCCACATTTCTACTCCAGTTGACTCACAGTCAGATGGGATAAGATGGTCTTTCTGACAGAGGTAACTGGCCTGGACATCCTGACCTCTACGCCAGGTGAATCTGCATCTCAGTAGATCCATCATCTGCCCCGGAGTCTGTTGGCAGTTTTCCTAAGTCAGTGTTAGAACATGGAGGTAAAGGTTGAGAATTGTGACTTTGATTGGTTGAGTTCTGTTGGCAATGTTGGCAGTCGGACCTATTTTTCAAACGCCTGTCTCCCCCTTCCTCTTGGTTCTCACCCTGAAGATCCAGGGCATGGTTCTGAATCGAATCCAGAATGGACACATTGTATGTTTATGTATAGCTGTTATAACAAGCTATACTGACAAAATGCCTGGGCTCATATCTTGGTGCTATCATTTGTTATCTTGGACTAATGACTTAACATCTCTGAGCATCTTTTCCCTTCTTTGTAACATGAAGGAAGTACTGGTGCCTACTTCACATGGATGTTGTGAGGATGAAATGAAATGATGCTTGTAACGTGTTCCCATAGTGCCCAGAACATGGTGAGAACTCAAAAATGTTAGTAGTGATGTTTGTTATTTTGATCATCAATTTTATTATATTTCCCCTCCATTCTTCACTTTAATCATCACAAAGTGAGCTAGAAGCATTTTGATATGACAACAAGAGCAGGGAACCTGGAATCGGATCCCTTCTGTTCTGGTAGCTGAATGACTTTAAGAAGTACTTAGCACATCTGAATCTACTGCCCCATCTGTAAAACATGGATAGTAATGCTCACCTCATTGGGTCCCTGGGAAGATGCACTGTACCAAGATGCAGAGAAATGCTTGATATATACCAAGTGCTCAGTAAATAATGGTTAAATCAGGACATAGGTTTGGGCCACCCACACAGCTTGTCTCTTTTTAGCTCAGATTTGCAGCTAAAGGAGAAATCACCCCACTGTCCACTATGCTGCTTCCAGCAAAGAGCAGCAGGACAGGGAGCCAAAGCAGGAGCCAGCTTTTGGCAGGTGCGGAACAAGAACTGTGATCACAAGGCCACCATGCAGAACTTCCCAAAGAATGTGCAAATTATGCTATTCAAGCTGGAGTATCACCCAAGTATATTTTAGAACTGCAGTGGCCACATCCCAGCTTGATTGGGGCAGTGAAGTTGTCCAGACAAGGATTTTTATTATTTTATTTAAAAGTGTGAATCATCAGACAAGCAACATTCTCCATCCAGGTGCTGTATTCAGATTGCACTTAACATCTACTTCCTTGACACCTAAGCAAGGCAAAACCATTTAGGAAAAATTGTTCTGGGCCTGGGGAGATATCAGGGGTTAACATCTCAGTGTTTTAATCAAGGAGACCCTGGGATTATCACTTAAACACTCTAGGACTCAGTTTCCTCGTGCATAAAATAGGAAGATAATAGGAAATACTACATAGGTTGTTGTTATCATGACCAAATGAGATGTGTGAAAAGTGCTTGAGGAGAGCATGGCACATGTAATGAAATGTGTTTTGCTATAATGAAAATGATTATTGTACTAAGGCCTTTGGGGCTTTCAAAAGACATCACATTCTTACCTCTACTTTAATAATTTTATATTCGTTTTGGAGAAAAGACTTTGTACATAACAAATGAAATGAAGATACAGAGCCTTTTAAAATACATGACAACTGAGCAAGTTTCCTATAGTCTGCATGGCTGGGAATAATTCTCTGCAGAAGAAAATAATTAGAACCAACCTTTGCAGGAAATTTAAAAACTGTAGTAAAGCATAGGAGGGAAAGAAAGGTGAATAACTTGGTAAAAATGTCCAGGCTGCCCTGATGAATTCTGGCCAATTTTTTGCAACTACACACACACACACACACACACACACACACACACACACACACACACACACACCCCCAAGATTTTCAGTGTTTGCTTAAACCACCTGGTTTCCTCTGCTTCATGAATCAGAACTTGTTTTCATTCTCCTGACCTCTTGGCCACCAGTTCTCCTGGCATATCTATCATTTTGTCCTAGTTGCCCCATCAGATCAACACATAGTTCCGTCTTTAAGTTTTTGATCCCAGTTTCCCTCCAGAGTATAGTTTCCTTTAGTTGGCTCTGGGGGAAGCAACCCAGAAGTTTGATCCAGGCCAGTAGAACACTTTTTCAACATCACATCCACAGGGAGCCCCTACAAGTCTCATGAGCAAGATGGGGGTAAGCTGTCCTAGGCCCTCTCATGTTTTAAGGACAATGAATAAGTCTAATTCACTCCTGTGATCAAGACAGTAGCGGTAATAAAAGCTCATTAAAGGGGGCTCCAATAAAGATGGCAGAAAAGGAGGATGTGAAGCTCACCTCCTTCCACAAATATGTCACAAATATATCTACATGTAGAACAATTCTCACAGAATACTTACTGAACGTTGGCAGAATATCTCAGACACCCAAATTTGCAGGTAAGATCTCCACATAACTGGGTAGGACAAAAGAAAAAAGGCAGGGGGAATTGGGATGGAACCTGTGACTCTGGGAGGGAGCTGTGAAAGAGAAAATACTCCTGCACCCTGGGAAGCCCCCTCACCAGCTGGGAGATCAGCCAAGATGGAAAGAGAGCTTCAGAGGCTTGGAGAAGAGTGCAGCAGATGTTTTGTGGCAGGCAGAACAGAGAGGGGCCTGCACAGACTGTCCGTGCCACAGCCCAGCACTCCTCAGCCTGAGATGAATGTCTGCTGGTGCACATGGAGGCTGAGTGCTGAAACTCAGGCTCTGGAGGACCGATCTGGAGAGAGGACTGGGGTTGGCCGTGAGGAGACAGCTTGAAGGGGCTGGAGTGTGGTGCGACTGCAGCTGGGTGGTGGGTAGGGGTGGGGGATGGGAAGCAGAAGTAGCCTGGGCCTGCCAGAGAAGTAAAGTGCCATCATTACAGAGGGTGTGAACAGAGGGGCGGGGCCTGCCATAGCAGCCTCTTTCTCAGTGTGCTCTCAGCTGGCCCAGCATGACATCACAATATCTGGGAGTGCACAAGAACCAGCACGCTGCTCACACGCTGAGGTGGGGCTGAAAATAGAGCTGATCCCCAGGGGCCATGCCACTTCGGAAACAGGAATGAAATCTGAGCCCTTTCCCCATGGCTGTGCAATCTGCTGCTGACTTTGTAAACTCAGTGCCTGTGGGACATCAGAGTGGACTGCAAGTGCTCCCATGGCTGGGATGGGTCCAGCCTTAGCAGCCGTGGGCTGTGTGGGCATGCACATATGGAGGATGGGACAGAGTCTGGGCTCTTTCCATAGTTCCCACAGCAGGTGAAGGTCCATGACTATTGTGGTCCTGGTACCTGACTTCAGTGGATCTGCGCTGGCTGATCTGTGCTGGTGGCTTTGTGAGCACAGCACCTGAGTGACACCAGAGCTGTTTGCCTGCATTCCCACAGTTAAGGCAGGGCCGACTGTGAAGCCAACAATAGTGTACTTTGTGAGCCCCCACAATGAGCGACAGGTCACACCACAGAGTTCACTCTCCTGTAGACAACTCTGGCAGAGGAATATTCAGTGGCTCCTCTCCCAGTGAGAGTGCTCCAATACAACCTAACTCACAACGCAGCTCAGAAACAGATCTGGGGGCTTCTACTCCAACAGCTGAGGAGCAGATCCTGCCCCAGACAGGGCTGTGGCAACCACAGAGCAAAGAGGAGACCTGGCTCAATATCCAGTGCAGTCTTTGGTCACCACAGCACCAGTCACATACCCATCAAAGGAATAATGACCAGAATAATGAGGAAAGATGTGGCAGGCATCCATACTGAAATCAGTCCTTGCACCAAAAATATTATACTCACACAGGCTAGACAGGGATGTCCCCACATAAAAATAGCCCTCCAAGTCCACAGTAGACAACTGTTTCTCCTAAACACATAAAGTAAGAGAAATATAAGTAAAATGAAGAAGCAGAGTAACCACTCCCAATTAAAAGATCAATAGAATTCCCCTGAAAGAACAAACAATGAAACAGACCTCTTCAGTCTAATAGACACTGAGTTCATAAAGGAAGTAATGTAAATACTGAAGGAATTAAGAAAGGCTATTGATAGAAATGCAAATTACTATAAAAAGTAACTAGAAACTATAAAGTGGAGCCAATTAAAATTAGAAAACTCACTTGCCAGTATGAAAACTGAGCTGAAGCCAATAACTAGCAAATTGAATAATGCAGAAGAATGAATAAGGGATCTAGAAGTTAGAATAATGGACATCACCCGATCAGAACAGCAGACAGAAGACCAAATGGAAAGAAAATGAAAACAATGTAAGAAGCCTATGGGATAATATTAAGTGTGCCAATCTATACATAATAGAGATCCCAGAAGGAGAAGAAAGAGAAAAGGGGATAGAAAGTGTAATTGAAAAAATTATGGTTGAAAATTTACCAAACCTGAAAAAGGAAATAGACATCCAGGTATAGGATTCTCAGAGAGTCCCAAACAAGAACCCAACCAGACCTACACCAAGACATATTATAATTAAAAGTCAAAAGTTAAGATAAAGAGAGGATTCTAAAGGCAGCAAGAGAAAAAAAAGGGGGTTAATTACAAGGGAACGCCCATAAGGCTCTCAGCTAATTTCTCTACAGAAACGTTGCAGGCCAGAAGGGAGTGGCAAGATATATTCAAATGCTTGAAAGGGAAAAACCTGCAAGCTAGGATACTTTACCTAGCAAGATTATCATTTAGATTAAAAAGAGAGATAAAGAATTTTTCAGACAAGCAAAAATTAAAAGAATACAGCAATACTAAATCTATCCTAAAAGAAAATTAAAGGGTCTTCTCTAAGTAGAAAAGAAATAAGAATCTATAGGAAAGAGAAAATCAAAATTGGAAATTAAATCATTTAGATATGCCAGTACACAGATTTTTTAAAAATAAAAAAATTCCATGAAAGCAGTGATAACCACATGAATAGCAAAGTGATAAACATGAAGATGTAAAAGAGGACATCAAAATCATAAAGTATGGGGGAGGAGAGTAAGAAAATGTAGATTTTTTTTTTTTTTTTTTTTTAGAATGTGTTTGAACCTATATGACCACCAGTCAAAAACAAGTAGATGTAGTAAGGAGTTAATATACTGGAAAAAGTGTAACTACAAATCAAAAACATACAATAGATTCACAAAAAACAAAAAAAAGAGAACACAGCATAATACAAAAGAAAACCACAAAAGGAAAAAGAAAAAGAAAGTAACAAAGAAGAAATACAAAATCAATTGGAAAGCAAGCTTTAAAATGGCAATAAATACATATCTGTCAATAATTACTTTAAACGTCAGTGGATTAAATGCTCCAATGAAAAGACATAGAGTGACAGATTGGATAATAAACCAAGAGCCTACAATATTCCTTCTACAAGAGACTCACGTTAGGGTGAAGGACATCCATAGATTGAAAGGGAATGGAAAAAGATATTTCATGCAAATGCAAATGACAAGAAAGTGAGGGTAGCAATACTCATATCAAACAAAATAAACTTTAAAACAAAGTCCATAAAGAAAGATAAAGAAGAGCACTATATAATGAGAAAAGGATCAATACAAGAAGAGGATATTACACTTGTTAACATATATGCACCCAATATAGGAGCACCCAAATACATAAAACAAATACTAAGAGACTTAAAGGAGACATTGGTGGGAATACAATAATAGTAAGAGAATTTAACACCACACTGACATCAACAGGCAGGTCTTCCAGAAAGAAAATCAATAAGGCAAAAGAGATCCTAAATGAAGCAATAGAACAGTTAGGTTTAGTTGATATTTTCAGGATAGTATATCCAAAAAATACAAAAAAAACAAGAAAAAACAGAATACACATTCTTTTGAAGTACACATGGAACATTCTCTAAGATTGACCACATACTAGGATATAAAACAAGCCTCAACAAATTTAAGAATATAAAAATTATTTTAAGCATCTTTTCTGACCACAAGGACATGAAACTAGAAATCAACAACTGAAAGAGAAATGAGAAAAAAATGATTACATGGAGACTAAACAACATCCTGCTAAAATACCAATGGGTCAGTGATGAAATCAGAGAGGAAATTAAGAAAATACTTTGAAACAAATGATAATGAAAACATACAAAATCTATGGGATGCAAAAAAGCAGTTCTTAGAGGGAAGTTCATGGAGACACAGGCCTTCCTCAAAAGTCAAGAAAAATCTCAAATAAAGAACCTAACCTAACACCTAAAAGAATTAGAAAAAAAATGACAAACAAAACCTAAAGTCAGCAGAAGGAAAGAAATAATAAGGATTAGAGAGGAAATTAATAAAATAGAGATTTTAAAACAATAGAAAAATTAATAAAACCAAGAGATTGTTCTTTGAAGGGGTAAAAAAATTGACAAAGATCTGACCAGGCTCACCAGGAAGAAGAGAGAGAGGACCCAAATAAACAAAATAAGAAACAAGAGAAGAGAAATAATAACCAATACTGCAGAAAGATAAAAACCATAAAACAATACTATGAACAATTATATGCCAACAAATTGGACAACCTAGAAGAAATGGACAAGTTTCTAGAAGCATACACCCCACCAAAACTGAATCAAGCATAAAGAGATAATTTGAATAGACAGATCACTAGAAGTGAAATAGGATCTGTAATAAAAAATAATAATAATAATCCCTACAAATGAAAGTCCAGGACTAGATGGCTTCACTTGGGAATTCTACCAAACATACAAAGAAGAACTTATACCAATTCTTCTCAAACTCTTTCAAAAGATTGAAGATGAGGGAACACTCCCAAAGACATTCTATGAAGCCACTATCACCCTGATACAAAAACCAGACAAAGACACTATCATAAAAGAAAATGACAGGCCAATATCTTTGATGAATATAGATGCAGAAATTCTCAACAAAATATTAGGAAACTGAATCAAACAATACATTAAAAAGTTCATACACCACGACCAAGCTGGATTGGATCAAGTGTCGCAAGAATGGTCCAACATATCCAAGTCAATCAATGTGATACACCACATCAACAAAAGAAAAAACAAAACTGACATGATCATGTCTAAGTTGTAGTTCTCCACCTCGTAAGGTTGTTGGAAGGATTAAATAATGTAGTATATGTCAAGAAACTATCACAAAACCTAGAACCCAGGAAGCATTATCAGGATCATCATTATAAATCCATTACTCTCACCAACAATGTATGTATCATTATCACTAATATCTACTTTATTTACTATTAGCATTTTAAGAGTTTGCAACAAGATAATGCATATGAGAATGATTCTTGCCAAAAAAATAGTTATAAATAGCTTAAAATGTTGACATTTATTTTACTCTGAGTTGAAAAATATATTTTTAAATGGAATAAATTGAATTTAAGGTAATTGTGCATTTCACAAATTTCTTGAAAATCATCTCTTCCAGGGTCTTAACTCCTGAGAATGCTGAAAGATGATTTCAAGTGAAAAAACAAAGACATTTCACCAATCTCTCCAGGCCATAATATTTGTCTTTATAAAGTTCAGCTGTATACTTATTGCTCAGTTAATCACTGGCTTCATGCAGAAGCTTAGTTCAATCTCCTACAGTGCATTTTATCAACATGGATGGGGTAGCAGGAGGAGATTTACTATCTTATACAAGACAGGGTTTTCTTAAACTTACAAATAGGGATAAAAGTCATAAGTATCCAAGGATTTTCTTTGTGTCCAGAGGAGATGGGAAGGAAAAGAAGAGAGTCCATCTTCAACCAAAATTGTAGATACAGTTCTGATACTTATGTCAGTCCTTCCAGGCTCCAAGTGAGAAAAGAATAGAAAGACTAGGACACCCCAGATTGCTGATGACTAGTTTCTTCCAGTAGAAATCTCTGAGTTGTATTAGTTCTATGAACATGTGAAAGCTCAGCCCTTCATGAACACAGCTACTGTAAACCTAGTGGTTTCCAAGTAACAGTCATGGTGTTGATGATACTGATGATTAAAAAAATCACCATAACCCATCAGCATGATTTTATTGCCCTAAAGCTTTGACGATTGTTCACAGCTCATTGTTGTAGACTCCATTATGGCCTAACTCCAACATCAAAGGGAATTTCTGGAAAAGAATGAAAGACTACCATCATCAAAATCACTCTCCCCCTCATGGCTGTTCTTCACATGTTCTGATATATCTTGTTTTCCTATACATGTATATAAATTTAATTTTAAACACAGGGAAAACTGTACCAAATGCCTCCTGAGTCATTAACAGAGTAACATTCATCCCTGACCTGTGTGGAACGTAAGAATATATGTTCTGCAAATGTCACTACTTCTGGGACTCAACTTGGGAATCCCTGTCTCTTCCACAAACCTATTTTTTTATGATGAAGATGAAAATATTTTCATGTTCCTTAAAATATACAAAATGGAAGGGACTATTCATATTATTTATATAAATATATATATTTATATTATTTATATTATTTCTACAAACAAAAACGTTGTAGCGGAATATTAACACTGCCATCCAAAACTTAGAGTATTGGGACTTCCCTGGAGGGCCAGTGGTTAAGACTTCGCCTTCGAATGCAGGCAATGCGGGTTCGATCCCTGGTCAGGGTACTAAGATCCTGCATACCTCATGGTCAAAAAACCAAAACATAAAACAGTAGCAATATTGTAACAAATTCAGTAAAGACTTTTAAAACGGTCCACATCAAAAAAAAATCTTTAAAAAAAAAGTGTGAAAGAAGCTGCTCTAGAGAATTTGCCCACCCATCAAAAAACAAACAAAAAAATAAACCTCAGAGTATCTTCACAGGTTCCTGTCCATCCTCAGGCTTAGGTAGGAGCCTTGCTTTCTTATTCCCCACTGCCCTCAGTAGGTGTACAGTGATCCTCCTGACACATGAGAGAATTTTCAAGTACTAAAGGGAGTTATCTCCATAGGGTTGGGTGTTGCTTCCTACCTTATTGCAGAACAGAATAATAGATCGGGGTCCACTGTGAGCACAGGTAGAATGATGTTTCCAATTACACAATGACTGAATAAAATAGTGGCTGAATTCCAGTAATGGAGTCAGGTTCCCCAGTGGGTTGTGTCTCCAATAGGCAATCTACCTTGGCAAACAATCATGTGACTGAGAGGATGGAGTTCTTTTCCTGATCCTGTGTAGTCCCTGGGCATCAGACAGTATTCCTCAGGTAGTGGTATAGTGGTATCTATAAAATAGCTTCCCTCAAAAAAGTCCTGATTTGTAACACTTGCCAATTTCTGTGGTGTGAATAATCCTACCACAGGTGATTTTAACCTACTAATGTGATGTTACTGAACTTAGAGTTGGGAAAAGATGCACACAAAAGGCTCTTGGGAGCCAGAATGAACCAGTAGCTCCAGCATAATCCTGTGATAATATCCTTCTCCTGGTGTGCTACGTCTGCACTCGCCTTAGGGGGTCCCCTCTCAGGTATGGCATCCAGGTATCCAGATGTTTGAGTTCCAGTCCCTTATTTCTCCTTTCTCACTTGGCTTTCTGAATGCAAAATCTCTCTTTGTGCTTCTATTTTCTAATAATAGGACTCAGTGGTCCATTTTAAAGTAGTTAGTGGCACTTTGAAAAAGAATCCAAGCACTTGGTTTCTTATTTATCCTTCTAGAATGAAAAGGAGAACCCCTTGCCTAGAAACACTGTAGCCTGCTTGCCTTTATTTAGAGGAGAATAAAAATGTTTTCATTCTTCCAGATGTATTACTCTCCAATAAGACCAAAGAGATTTCTGTAAAATCACCGAGAGAGAATGAAACAACAAATGCACCTGGACTTATGCTGTCTCAAAAACAAAATCAAACACAGTCAAATCTGGTACCAAAAGAACACAAATTTCCTGATTGTAGAGCGCAGACCTATATTATTCTTGAACATGTCTGCTTGTTTTTTTTTTTTTTGTGGTACGCGGGCCTCTCACTGTTGTGGCCTCTCCCGTTGCGGAGCACAGGCTCCGGACGCGCAGGCTCAGTGGCCATGGCTCACGGGCCCAGCCGCTCCGCGGCATGTGGGATCCTCCCAGACCGGGGCACGAACCTGCGTCCCCTGCATCGGCAGGCGGACTCTCAACCACTGCGCCACCAGGGAGGCCCTGTCTGCTTGTTTTACACGTCCTGAAAGAGGTATATTAAAGTTTCCCACTATGATGCTAGGTCTCCTTCTATTTCTGTCAATTTTTTCATTATAAATTTTGAAGTGATATTACTGGGTGCATGAAAATTTATGATTGTGCTATCTTTCTGGTGAATTGACCCCTTTATCACTACGAAATGTTTTTTAAAAATCAAAATTAGCGATTTTGCCTTAAGGTCTATTTTGTATGATATTCCTTGCCATCTCTCTTTATCTAGGTTTTTACTTTCAACCTTTCTATATTTAAACTGTGTTTCTTGTAAGCAGCATATTGTTAGTTTTTATTTTTCTACTCTGAAAATCTTTATGTATTAGTTTGAATATTTAATCCATGTATATTTCAAGTGATTATACACATATCTGTGATTAATTATCTATGTATTTTTTCATTTCACTCATTATTATTCCAATTCTACCATCTATTATCTTATCGATTATACGTTCTTTAAGAAATTCTTTAATGTGTTTCCTTTATAATAAAACATGAATACCTGATTTATTAGTCTAATATAAATATAACATTTTATCACTTTAATACAATGCAAAAAAATTAAAACAGTTTACCTCCTGCTCTCTTTTGTGCTAGTTTTATAATTTATTTTAATTATACATATATTTTAAATCCCATGTGGCATTGTTATTATTGTTTTATCCAGTCAACATTCACTGAGATTTAAACACAAATTTAATCTTTCTGTTGCTGTTCATTCTTTTCTGCATTTTCCTTTGTTAATCTGCAATCATTTTACCTCTATGCAAATTTATCCTTTTAATATTCTATCTACTATGAGTTTGATGAACTCCCTAGGATTGTGCTTTTGAAAATGCTTTTAATATAACAAATTTATGAAGAATATTTTTCAGTGTACAAAGTTCTAGATTGGCAGGTTTTTATTTTTATTCTTATAATATTTTGAAAATGACTATCAGTTATCTCTGGCTTCCATAATTTCAGTTAAGTATTTCTTTTTTCCCTTTGACAGCTTTTAATACTTTATTTTATTTCATCAGTTAATACTGTGATGAATTAAAATGTGGTTTTATTTGTATTATTTTCCTGTATGTAACACTTTTCGAATCTATAGCTTGATGTCCTTCAGCAATTTTAAAAGATTTTCCACCACTATCTCTTTAACTATTGCCTCTGCCTTACCATCTCTTTCCATCCTTATTGTATCACACTTACATGTATTTTAGATGTTTTCTTCTTGTTCCATATCTTTCTTAGACTATTCAATATTTCCCATTCTTCTGTTATCTCAGTGATTCTGTATATTTTCACATTCTTTAATTCTCCTCTTACTTGTGTGTAATCTGCTGTTATGTTCCTATATTGAGTCCTTAATCTCAGTTTTATTTTTTAATTTCCATGATTTTATTTGATTTTTAAAAATATATTCTAGTTCTCAGCTAAAATTTTTCATCTCATCTAATATTTTGAACATACAAACCCCCATTAAAAAAAAGTCTGTCTTATAAATAGAAGATCTGAATATCATACAGACCTTCTACTCTTATCTGATTTTATTCTTCTTTTTCAGTCATTAGGTCTTATATCCTTGCATAGCTGGTAAATTATTTTGAAAGGTATTTTGTCAGAAAAAGATGTAGTGATAATATGAGTTTCTGGATGATATGATTTTACTCCAGAGAGGATAAAATTTTGCTTCTATCTATAGTAGAGGTAGGTCACAATACAATTCTGAACTGATCTATTTTAAAGCTGGAATTTGTGAAGGATGATCTAGTTCCAGATTTATTTTACTGTTTGTAGATAACTCTTCAAGTGTCCTAAAAGAGTCAGGAGTAGCGTGAGCCAAATGAGGCAAGTAAAGCCCAGGATTTAATAAGTGGGTGCCTCCTAAAATTTTGCACAATACACACCAAATTTGCTTCATCTTAGTCCTGGCTTTGGTACGAACTGAAAATCTGTGGTATTTACCAAGCATTTTTTCCTTGACATGTTCTAAATTCCAGATTTATCTTCTCAGATGCCTTAAGACTTCCTAAGCTCTGCTTAGCTTCTCAAATTCTTTGCCTTGACTTATAAATAAGCAAAAACCTCAAGAGGAAATATAAAGTTTTTTTATTTTTATTTTTTTTCCTGTTGCTGTGCCATGGGCATGCGGAATCTTAGTTCCCCAATCAGGGATGGAACCCATGCCCCCTGCAGTGGAAGCCGGGAGTCTTAACTACTGGAACACCAGGGAATATGCAAACCTTTAATATCAGGTTCATCTACTTATACTTCTCCCTGGATTTTTCCCCTCTAAGTCACCACTTTCTCTGTAGTTCTCCCATGCTTTCAAGCAGATTTTTAAAAATTTAATCTACCTTTTCCAGTTATTCCCTGAAGAATGGCTGGTGGAAACAAGCTAGTCTATCATGGCCAGAAATGGAAATCCTTTCTGTTTTTCTATATGTGTGTGATAATGACAGGTTGAGAGACAATTTCACATTTTTCTCAAATTGTAAATATTCTTGTGGATGTTTTAAATCATCCACATGGATCTTCATTTTCTTCTGACCATTATTTAAATGTTGGTGTTCCTCAGTTTTTCTCCTTGAGTGGTACTATACATACAAGGCATGAAATGCTGCCCATATTCTGATGAATCTTAAGTTTATAAACCCATCCCAGAACATTCATCAGGGCTTCAACCCCAGACTTCAAATACTTCATGGAATACCTCTCTCTGGATATCTTCTGTGCTCCTAGAACTCAATATGGCCAATAATGAAATCATCATCTTCCTTTCTACCTCCTTATTCTCTCAACATATCTTTCTTCTTCTATTTCCTGTCTTAATTAATGATGGTTGCTTCCCCAGGATCTTATCTTAAACTACAAACTTTATAAAGTAATTCTCTACTCTTTTATATTAAACCTCACATGTTTCATCAAGTCCTCTATATGCAGGAGTATATATGATATACGATATAATAGCATTTTTAACATATTTGGTATATATAGTATAAAATATTTAAATATGATCCCCTCACCTACCACGTACACACTGAGATTGCCCTAAGTTAGGATTTTGATTTCCACCTAGATTTTCCCAACATCCTGCTAATTCAGGGATGGCAAAAGCTTAAATTGTGCCTGCTGCCGCTCTCTCTTATTTCTCTTCTTACCCTAATGACAAGCATCACTTCCTTATTATTGGATACGTTCCTGCTGAGTCCAGGTACAGTTCTGAAGTCCTTCTCAAAGCAGCATTCCATACAGACACTAGTAGACTTGATAAGAGAGTGGAGTCTCATTTGTCATCATCTTTCTATCTTTCTCATACATACAAATGGTATGTAGCTAGTATAGCTAGTGCCACCAGAGATACATCACTAAGGGAGAACTGATCATGCCACTTCCATGTTTAAAAAATCAATGAGGGTCTCCTCTTGCTTATAAAAGAAGGTAACAGCTCACTGTGTGTTTAAAGCCATTTACAATCCAATTCTAATGGAAAATTTCAGACTTACTTGTTACTGACAAGTATTCTACACTTTCATGGAAACACATCCCATTTCTGTAATCTGAAGGTCATTTATGTTTCTTTTTTTTTAACATCTTTATTGGAGTATAATTGCTTTACAATGGTGTGTTAGTTTCTGCTTTATAACAAAGTGAATCAGTTATACATATACATATGTTCCCATATCTCTTCCCTCTTACATCTCCCTCCTTCCCACCCTCCCTATCCCACCCTTCTAGGTGGTCATGAAACACTGAGCTGATCTCCCTGTGCTATGTGACTGTTTCATACTAGCTATCTATTTTACATTTGGTAGTGTACATATGTACATGCCACTCTCTCACTTTGTCCCAGCTTACCCTTCTCCCTCCCTGTATCCTCAGGTCCATTCTCGAGTAAGTCTGCGTCTTTATTGCCATCTTGCCCCTAGGTTCTTCATGACCATTTTTTTGTTTGTTTGTTTTAGATTCCATATATATGTGTTAGCATATGGTATTTGTTTTTCTCTTTCTGACTTACTTCAGTCTGTATGACAGACTCTAGGTCCATCCACCTCACTACAAATAACTCAATTTCACTTCTTTTTATGGTTGAGTAATATTCCATTGTATATTCCATTGTAATATATGTGCCACATCTTCTTTATCCAGTCATCTGTCAATGGACATTTAGGTTGCTTCCATGTCCTGGCTATTGTAAATAGAACTGCAATGAACATTTTGGTACATGACTCTTTTTGAATTATGGTTTTCTCAGGGTATATGCCCAGTAGTGGGATTGCTGGGTCTTATGGTAGTTCTATTTGTTGTTTTTTAAGGAACCTCCATACAGTTCTCCGTAGTGGCTGTATCAATTTACATTCCCACCAACAGTGCAAGAGGGTTCCCTTTTCTCCACACCCTCTCCAGCATTTATTGTTGGTAGATTTTTTGATGATGGCCATTCTGACAGGTGTGAGATGATATCTCATTGTAGTTTTGATTTGCATTTCTCTAATGATTAATGATGTTGAGCATTCTTGCATGTGTTTGTTGGCAATCTGTATATCTTCTTTGGAAAAATGTCTATTTAGGTCTTCTGCCCATTTTTGGATTGGGTTGTTTGTTTTTTTGATATTGAGCTACATGAGCTGTTTGTAAATTTTGGAGATTAAACCTTTGTCAGGTGCTTCGTTTGTAAATATTTTCTCCCATTCTGAGGGTTGTCTTTTGGTCTTGTTTATGGTTTCCTTTGTTGTGCAAAAGCTTTTGAGTTTCATTAGGTCCCATTTTTTGTTTGTTTGTTTTGTTTTTATTTCCATTTCTCTAGGAGGTGGGTCAAAAAGGAATAATTTATGTTTCTTTTGTTCATGCCATAATCTTTTCCTAAAATTATCTTCCCTATTCATTACAAGCCTGTTTAACTCCTATAGTCTTATTCTTTCCTAAATTTCTCTGAGCAGAATTAGTTGATCATTTCTTGGATCTCCAGAACACTTTTAAAATCTTTAATAGTGAACATAGCACTTTTCATTATTATGTTTTTTAATTAGTTATACATATGTCTGGGAGAGCATTCCCTTTAACAACTGTGTCCTCACTCAACACAAAATGCCTAGCAGGTGCTCAATCAATATATGTTAAAATAGTAAATTCAATGGGCAACCCTCCTTTTTCTTTAGGAACAGTGTCAACAGTGTTTGCTTATTTCTCTTTACTCATTTATTCAACAAATACATTTTTGAATATCTTCTATGTGTTATTCATTGAGCCACATACATAACAGAAATCTGCCTTTTCAAGCAAAGCATCACACTGCACCTAAAGCAACAGGAACCAATTGAGAAACTACTAAGTAGTTTTTACACTAGCATTTCAATCTGTTGTGCTCCCTTCCATGGATTAAGGAACTGAAATGAAGTATTTGGCTTTCAGAGAGTTATGGCACAATTCTTGACTCAGTTTGATAAATATTGATCTTGTATAAATTACTCAGGAGAGGCAGTCAATGGTTCCCTGAACAACACACACACACAGCCCCCACTCCCTTCTATGCAAAGACATAAATCATTAATGAATAGAGCCCCACATGCTCTATGAATAAGTCCCTTGGATTCAAAGATGACTGATACTCAAGCATTTTCTCATTTGAGTGCAGACCTAAATTTAAGTAAGCAGTCAGAGTACATGAAATTACAATGCCCATTTGTTCACTGTAACGTAGAAGATGCATAATATGTTTTCAAGGGTAAACATGCACACTTCCAAGTAAACACCATTAAGTGCAACTGCACATTTGTGCCTTTAATAAAATTGAAAACAAAGGGGATAGCTCTTTAGAAACATCTCATGTCATGATCATTCAGTTTTAAGTTTCAGTTGCTGGTGGAAAGTGGAGGGTTAGTGTATGTATGTGTGTGGAATTGTGTAGAATTCCTTTTCTGTGACTACGGTTGAATCAAGGCTTTGGTTTCATCTGCAAAATGTGAATAGCACAAGGAGTGGTCTGTGTGGGGTAAGGAGTCATTAAGATTGAAAACCAAAGGGCAGAAAACATTGGTTTTTCACAGTTTTTAGTGGTAAGATTACTAATAAAAGTGTTTACCCTCCAGGGACTTCACTGAAGGGACAGGAGGGAGGATAAAGAGAGGGACTGAGAAATACCTTGTAGTCACTTGGCAGGACCCGGAATTTGTCATTCGAACTCACACAAGGGGTCAAAACAGTAAAAAACTTCTTGGGAAAAATAAAGGAATGTGACATTTTCTTTTGGTACCTTGATTCATGTGACTTTTCCCACCTTGAATGTTTTTTGCCTGGCTAATGGCACTATGGGCCCTCCCACTCCCAGTGGAAACTGGGGGACAGTGAGCCTCAGGAGTAGCTCCCACACCTCCTCTAAGGAAGCAGAAAGTTGAATTGGAATCTCAATTGCAAAGGTGAGCACCAAATGAGGAAATACCAAACATCCAAGAAAAGTCTATAGCATAAAAAAGAGACAATAAATTCAATAAACAGACCTTATACCCAAAGAAATAGAGTTAATATTAGTACAATAATTAGAACTAGGTTTGTGGAACAGAATAGATATGTTCTTTATTATTTCTGAAAGTAAAGGAAAGGTCAATAGATGAAAGTAATAGGAAGTTAGATTTCAGTACAGTGTGAAGTAAGAAATTTTCAAATAATTATGATCATCCCTCATGGGACTTCAAGCGAGCACATACAAGCTCTAGCCTTGACAAAATGTTTGTATTTTAATTAAATACTCAGTTAAAGGCATAGAAAGGTGCATTATCAAAACAGAGCAATTTAACAACGATAACAAGGAAAAAAATAATTAGCCAAGAGACTAAAATTAAACAGCCCAGACACCAGGGAACAGGAAGAAATAGCCCATGGTCACTGGACCTGATATATAGTAGCCCTAAAATAAGTATTTGTCAAATAGACCTAAGCACCATCAGGGCGAATATATATTCATCTTATTTACCAGCAAAATGACAGACATCATTTCCATTCAATTTTCATTCTAGTAGGGAAGCTAGCTAATAAATAAATACATAATATATATGTAGGTAGTGATAATTTCCATAAGGAATAATGCAGATGGGGGTAAGGGGATAGAGAATAATGTGTGATCACTTTTGTTGATTTGCTTAGTTTTGGAGGTGAAACGGGAGACATTTGAGCAGAGACCTGAGTAAAGTGAGGTAGAGGATTAGTCACCTAACACTGTACCAAATTACGCCAGAACTTATTGGCTAAAAATAATATTTCTTATCTCAGGATTTCAGTGTGTCTGGGGCCTGGGTGTGGTTGAGCTGGTTCCAGTGTTATTTTTTAAATTAATTATTAAAAGAAATTTTTTTGGCCGCACCACACAGCATGTGGCATCTTAGTTCCCTAATCAAGGATCGAACCCATGCCTCCTGCAGTGGAAGTGCAGATTCCTAACCATTGGACAGCCAGGGAAGTCCCAGATGTGATTTTAGACATGTTCCTATATTGCTGGGAACTTAGAGTTTTCTGAGCTGTGACAGATTCAGGATGCCACTAGCCATTTTCAAGGTAGTTTCTGCTGGCAGGTGGAAGCTGCAACCTTATGACTTCAAGGTCTCCCCTTGTAACTATTAAATTTTAGACAATATAATTGCTTTAGATCAGCAGAAAAAGAGAGATATATGTGTAGTGGCCAATAGCTCCTGTTACATGTAATACCACATCAGAAGTTTGGACCTACTTAGATAAAATTAGACAACTGGATACCTGGCTAAAAGTCTCCTTGAAGTGATAGATCCAGACTGGGTTTCAGGCTTATTCTCTTGAATTCATATGGTAATGAGATCTATTTTGTCCATTAACGTTCAGGTTGTCACTCCTCCTACTTCTTATTGGGCCTGTTGCACCAAAATGGCAGATCAAGGGATTGAGATCCTGATCATACAAGATCCCAGGACCTGGAAGTCAAGAATATTTTCAATTTGGTGTCCGTTCTCCAAACTGAGGCAGGATTATGCCCCGTTTCAGCAGGAAGTAGCCACAGCAGTGGGCCTGTTGTTCCCTGAAAGATTTGAGGAAGGTTGAAACAGGAGTGGGGTTTGAATCCAAGTCCCACGAAAACTGAGCTCGTCTGCCAAGTTTATGATCAACCTCTATCCAAACGATTATTCCTTTTCTTGACCAGCACCCACTCTCCTCAAGATTGAGGAGTGTCAAAGAAAAGTCTGGTTCCTTTTGCTCCAGGGGGTCTTCAAGGGCCTCCTTCAGTTCCTTTTTCTGACACCAGAACTGTTAAAAGATAAACTGAGACATATTAAAAATCAATTTGAATCACGCAGCATACAACCTATCAGATAGAAAGGAGCTTCAGGGAGCTGTACAAAATGAGAGATCTTTATAGGCAGAAGGGAGCAAGAACAGGAAGCTATATTTTAAAAAAGTAGGTTGGTTATTGCAAAGTTACTTTCCTTTAGAAGAGGACAGGGGTCTATCAGGAAGATTAACTAGCGCTGATCAGAAAATTCCTGATTGACTGGTTTGAGATTCCATTTCTGGGAGAGCTGAAACTGTATGTAAGTCTGTCTTGCTTTGGATGTGGGACTTAGCATAAGTGACTCCATCTGGGGCCTGTGGTCTTATTTTTAAGGGCAGTTAGCCACAGACTCTTAAAATATTATATATTTTCTGTATATAAGGTGGTAATCTAATTCTTTCATTATAAACTGGGCACATATTCCATGTCCTCTGTAGTCTGCTAATTCCCTAAGGGAAAAATTTGTTCACTTTTATGAACTCCACTGCCTAGCATTGAGCCTGGCACATCATGTAGAGAACTTGCAAAGTCACTCACATAACATGCTGCCTAGTTGTTGTTCCATTATTATATCTTATGAAATGGAGCATATATCATATGTATCCAAGCAGACATACACAAAAATACATATAAATAGATTGGCAATATAAATAATTTTATGAAGTCCTCTTATTTTGTTGGCTCTAAACTCTGAGAACCTCAGAAAACAATGTGCTTCTGTGTTCTCAAGAAAAAAAATATATATATATATATATATATATATATATATATATTCTTCCTTGTAGTTGGGGAGGAGTGTAGAAACATAAACTTTGGGGAGGCAGACCTGATTACATTTTGTATGCCCTTCCTTTCTCTCTGCCACTTCTGGCTCCTGCAGTGGCTCTGCTCTTACAGGGTGCATGATGCAGTCACACTGAAGGGCATGTTGACAATCGTGTGGGCCAGGAGCATCAGAGACTGTGTCCATGGGTGTTCCCTGCTCCCTTTTATCTGTGGTCAAACTTCAGAGGCTGATGCTCCACTTTGGAAACTAGGTTTGGGTGTGGGATACTCAGAGCGCTGCCTCAGAGTGAGGAGGATTCAAAGTGACAAGGCTTAGAGCACCTTGGAGAGCACCCCCATGCCATGTTGGAGGGATCTTAGAGATGGTGAAGAACCATGGGGGAAAGGAGCTGCTTTTAGGAATGAATATGTCTTACCAGGTCACCGTTCAGCCTAAAATCCTTCAAAGCTTACTGGTTTTCTGGGTATGAAGTTCAAAATCCTTGCCATAGTTCTCAGGGTCTCCCACGGCCTCACTGCCTCCTTCTTCAGCCACATGTGAGATGCCTTCCTTCATTTTCATTGCTCAGACCTACTGGCCTTTGCTAGTTCTTCAGATGTGACTGGTTCTCCTGCCCGAGGGGTTTTGTGGAAATGGTTGCTTCCATGTGGAAGTTTTCTTCTCCAACCTTTATCCAGCCAACTCCAACATGCACTCCCCTGACCCCTCAAAGTTGGTTAGTGCCCCCAGGTTTAGATTCTAGCCCCCTCTACTTGCCCTTTCTCACAACTCATCGCCTTTCAACAGCTTGTCCATTGTGTCTTCTTCACTGGATAAGCTCCTTGAGTGCAGACCCCAAGCCTGTCCCACTCATCCCAGGAACTGCCGTGCCTGTCCCCTTGCCAGATGGACACCAGATCATTAAGAAATACCTGTGAAGTGAACACACATCTTAAAGCTTTTAAAGATAATTCTCTGAGCCGACTGGGCGGTGCTACCAGAAACATGAGAACCAAATGGGCTCTGCCTGCTTTCTCTCTCTTTCAAACCCAGCTGGGAAGCAGGAGGATTGAAGGGCAGGCAGTAGAGGTGGGGATTCTGGGTGAGGAATCTCAGTCAGGGAGCCAGGCCAGGACCCTCATCGTGAAATAGGAACATTTTCAAGGAAGTGACCCTCTGCTGGAATTCCTCAGTTCCAAGGTTGTCATTAACTTTGAACTGTTATGCAGCGTGAATAATTTGCCTGTGGAAAAATGTTAGCACTAACAGTAATGCTACTTTCATCATGAAAATCCTGAAATCCTGACTAATCACAGAGGAACTCAGCCCAGACAGTGCCATTTCCATAACATGGAAGTATAACCCATAGCCACACCAGCAAAGCCACCCCTTAACAAACAAAGGACCTGGTGTTCTCATGGAAAGACGAATGGGAACCTGAGGAATCCTGAACCCCTAAAATGACTTGGGGAAATAATTTGGATTGAATTAATTTATTAAACATTAAAGTAATATTTAATGTAATGAATTCAAACCTCTATATTTGGATGGGTTGAGCCTTCTGGGTGTGTGTCATTTGGTCAATCTTTTCCAAATCATTAAAGACACTCATTTGAGTGCCTAAGATACATTCCCTTAGGGGGCAGTAATAAAAGTGAAAGAAGGGTTTCTATCCACAGAGATCTTATTGTCTATTCAGAGACAGACATGGGGAAATAAGTGAAACAAAGTGCTAGAATAATGATAATATATTTATACCTTTCAAATTCCAATGACACTTTCAGCCCCTGTGGAGAGGCAGAACTTGAAGAATTCAGCACAACCTCCAAAGTAACAGTTCTATGTTTTTTGGGCCTCTGGCATTTACTATTGACTCATGGGTTCTCAGTTTCCCAGGTAATCTCATATATCAATGCTGTGTAGGACTATTTTCTCCAAATTAGCAAGTGTGAATGTGAAAGGGTCTTAACTCTACTAATTATAGCAAGCTACGTGACTTTGTAAACTGCCTTAGCTAAAAACTCAGAATTCTTACTATTCTCAGTGTTCTTAGCAGATTATCAAACAGTGTTTAAAGGTATGGTTTGCATGACATTATTTTATGTTGGTTCTTTGCTCAAAGACTGTAATCCTAGTGCTTGTGTTTCAATGACTCTATACATAAAATGTCAACATGACCTTTATTACATGAGACATTTAGATTTAGTTTACCTAAAATTCGAGCTATATTACTGATAGTGATATTTTAATGATAAATTTATGAAGTATTCACTTTTTTGCATAATTCTATACATGTGATCACAATGACTGGGGCAGGGATTGCCACATGGTTTTGAGGGAACCATGGGATAGTTTGGGATCAACTGGAAAGAAATGCTGTCTTTTTTTGACTTGGCATGAACCTGGGAAATGCCGGCCTACTTTCTTCTCTTAGCAGCCATCCTGCAATCAAACACAGCCTAATATCAAAGATAACTTGAAGAAGAACAGAGCTGATTCCTAATGTCAAGTTAAGCACCTGTACCATTCTCTACCTGAGACTACTCTACACCTGGCCTTGCATGTAAGTGAGCCTGAGATTCCTTTTTATGTTCACGTCCATGAGTAAGACCTTGAGATTCCACTGTTTAGGGCTGAATCCCATCTCTGCCTCTCACCAAACTTGGCCACCTCAGGTGCTGGTGGGAGCAAAGCAGCCACAGGAGAGCACAGGCATCAACATGTCAGCTGAGGTGACTACTGGTGAACAATTTTCCTCCTTGAATCATTTTTTAGAGTAAGAATAGCCAGGAATGATTAGCAATAATTTGAACATGGAGAACCTAGAACAAGCCCATGATGACTGCCAGACCCTATGTAGACAAAGATTCTAACAGGAGAGAACTAAACAAGTAAAAAAAAAAAAAAACACGCATACCTGTTACTGAAGTAAAACTCAGTTATTATCTTTTGAATAAAAAGTAATATTTTATTTGCTTCTGGTAACTGCCAGAGCTATCTTGATGCCTCAGTGTCCAGTAAAATGCTGAGCTAGTGAGGTACAGACAGACTTCCCCAGTGGCATATGGGAAAAAGAAAAACCCAGACATGGATAATGAGAAAAAAATGTTATCACACTGTGTGCTTGGTCAGGCCTGCAATGTTTTTCAAAATAGTTTCATATCAAAACAACGCATGATCCCACAAACCACCCCCATGCCCCTTCTCTACCTAAAGAACAATTATTTAGGAACATACAGGCTTACAGAATATTACAGCTAGAAAAGATTCCGGTGATCATCCAGTTCAGTGGTTTCCAAGCTTTTCTTTTTTAATTCCACAGACCCTTTGTTAAAAGGATCCTTTATGGAAATTCAGTGTGTAGAACATTCAGACGCTAAGATTGAAGAGAACAGTGGAGTTGAAATCTCACCTGTCCCCGCCTATATTCTACCCCATCTGCCCCCCAGCAAATGTCCATCAAACATCCCCAGGCTGCCCCTAAGGGGGCCTCATAGAGCCTTGGAGTGTCAGCTAAGACTCCTCACATCCATTCAACTGCTTCATATCGTAATCAAGGAAACTGAGGGGAAGAAACATACACACAGTGTCCAGATCCAATATTCGAGGAGGAGGGAAGGTGGAGGGAGCTGGAAATGTGGAGCCTGAGTCCCAGCCCCCAGTCTGCTGCTAACCACCTGAGTGTGCGCCTCTGTCACATTGCATCTCTGGGTTCCTACTTCCTCCACTATAGATTGAGAGAGTGTATTGAATACTCTTTATGAAAAGTTGCTTTCAGGCCCCCAATTCTGTGTCCCAACAATTTCAATCCCTAGAAAACTTCTCAGGAAGGTATGATCTGCCTTCCCATGACCACAATTACAGATGCTGCACGTGGAAATCACACTCTGAGGTCTCTGAAAGCCACACAGGAAGCAACAGCTGTTAGCAGATGCCTCTGCAAGAGTCAAAGACGATATTGTCCACACCTGCTGGACATACCACCATTGGGTGACGGTCACAGGGCACAGAAACACTTTGAAAGCTGAGTAATGGTGCCTCTCTGGAAAGGATACATCTCTGTTGAACTTGGGAGAAGGGCTCTCCACTTCCCAGTAGACCACTGCCTCTCTGCTGCATTCTCTTTCATAAAGTTCTAAGGAGAACAAAAGAAGTTACTGCATCTGGAAACCTATGTGGCTTCAATTAACAAGAAGCTTTGATATGATGATCTCATAGAGAATGATAAACCACTGACTTATAAGGCACAGAATTCTAGAAAAAGACAGATTCATTACCACTGAAAACTGGTTGCCCAGGGACAGTGTCTAGCAGATATAAAAACACAGTAAAAATAAAAGAACCCAACAAACGTTGTTCATCATATAGCACAAACAACACTCTCAAGTAAACTGCAGTGAAATAAAATTAGGCATTAAAAAATAAATTTTCAGGTTTAAAAATCAGAGAAACCACCAGATGTCACTAGAGTACCAGTAGTTTTACTGTTGTGTCCTTATGCCCCTCTTTAGACTTCTCTATATATTACTATTGTTGTGTCCTTATGCCCCTCTTTAGACTTCTCTATATATTACAGGTGTCCTGAGACTGAGCCACCCAGCCTAGTGTGTTCAGTTGGGAAAAAAATATTCCAGAGAAGGCAGTGTCCTTCCTAAACAGCTAGAAAGTGGCTTAACCGTGCTAACCCTAAGTTTCTTGCCTTTCTCCCATGTTACATTATATCACAGCTATAGGGACCACATCTCCTTAATATCCACCATCCTATTGAATGCAAATAACATTAGCTCTCAAAGGGTGATAGCAAAGAAATTCTAAGAAGTGTGCAGCCTCTGCCCCCCAAGCTGTGTGGGAAGCTTATAACTAACCATTTAGGGAAGGAGCCAAGCTAAGGCTGCTGAAGTAACCAAGAGAGTCCCTTAAGGAGATGCTGACTGTGGAAATGTGTTAATTAATTTAGCTTTTGAAAAAAAAGTCTATTAGAAGCAGACCACGGGGTAAAGAGCTTGCCAGCCCAGTGGTACAGGAGGCTGAAGATGCCCTTGAAAGGAAGGGAAGGAGTGGACATCTGTTGCTTTCTCCTGCTCAGCTTTGACTCTCCCCTTCTTGGACCAGCATCTCATTCTTTTTTTTTTTTTTTTTTTTTTTATTTTTTTATTTATTTATTTATTTATTTATTTATTTTTAACATCTTTATTGGGGTATAATTACTTTACAATGGTGTGTTAGTTTCTGCTTTATAACAAAGTGAATCAGTTATACATATACATATGTTCCCATATCTCTTCCCTCTTGCGTCTCCCTCCCTCCCACCCTCCCTATCCCACCCCTCCAGACTGTCACAGAGCACCGAGCCAATATCCCTGTGCCATGCCTCTGCTTCCCACTAGCTATCTACCTTACTACGTTTGTTAGTGTGTATATGTCCATGACTCTCTCTCGCCCCGTCACAGCTCACCCTTCCCCCTCCCCATAACCTCAAATCCGTTCTCTAGGAGGTCTGCGTCTTTATTCCTGCCTTAGCCCTAGGTTCTTCATGACATTTTTTTTTCTTAAATTCCATATATATGTGTTAGCATACTGTATTTGTCTTTTTCTTTCTGACTTACTTCACTGTGTATGACAGACTCTAGGTCTATCCACCTCATTACAAATAGCTCAATTTCGTTTCTTTTTATGGCTGAGTAATATTCCATTGTATATATGTGCCACATCTTCTTTATCCATTCATCCGATGATGGGCACTTAGGTTGTTTCCATCTCCGGGCTATTGTAAATAGAGCTGCGATGAACATTTTGGTACATGACTCTTTTTGAATTTCGGTTTTCTCAGGGTATATGCCCAGTAGTGGGATTGCTGGGTCATATGGTAGTTCTATTTGTAGTTTTTTAAGGAACCTCCATACTGTTCTCCATAGTGGCTGAACCAATTCACATTCCCACCAGCAGTGCAAGAGGGTTCCCTTTTCTCCACACCCTCTCCAGCATTTATTGTTTCTAGATTTATTGATGATGGCCATTCTGACTGGTGTGAGATGATATCTCATTGTAGTTTTGATTTGCATTTCTCTAATGATTAATGATGTTGAGCATTCTTTCATGTGTTTGTTGGCAGTCTGTATATCTTCTTTGGAGAAATGTCTATTTAGGTCTTCTGCCCATTTTTGGATTGGGTTGTTTGTTTTTTTGTTGTTGAGCTGCATGAGCTGCTTGTAAATTTTGGAGATTAATCCTTTGTCAGTTGCTTCATTTGCAAATATTTTCTCCCATTCTGAGGGTTGTCTTTTGGTCTTGTTTATGGTTTCCTTTGCTGTGCAAACTCTTTGAAGTTTCATTAGGTCCCATTTCTTTATTTTTGTTTTTATTTCCATTACTCTAGGGGGTGGGTCAGAAAGAATCTTGCTGTGATTTATGTCATAGAGTGTTCTGCCTATGTTTTCCTCTAATAGTTTGATAGTTTCTGGCCTTATATTTAGGTCTTTAATCCATTTTGAGCTTATTTTTGTGTATGGTGTTAGGGAGTGTTCTAATTTCATTCTTTTACATGTACCTGTCCAGTTTTCCCAGCACCATTTATTGAAGAGGCTGTCCTTTTTCCACTGTACATTCCTGCCACCTTTATCAAAGATAAGGTGTCCATATGTGCATGGGTTTATCTCTGGGCTTTCTATCCTGTTCCATTGATCTATCTTTCTGTTTTTGTGCCAGTACCATACTGTCTTGATAACTGTAGCTTTGTAGTATAGTCTGAAGTCAGGGAGCCTGATTCCTCCAGTTCCTTTTTTTGTTCTCAAGATTGCTTTGGCTATTCGGGGTCTTTTGTGTTTCCATACAAATTGCGAAATTTTTTGTTCTAGTTCTGTGAAAAATGCCAATGGTAGTTTGATAGGGATTGCATTGAATCTATAGATTGCTTTGGGTAGTAGAGTCATTTTCACAATGTTGATTCTTCCAATCCAAGAACATGGTATATGTCTCCATCTATTTGTATCATCTTTAATTTCTTTCATCAGTGTCTTATAGTTTTCTGCATACAGGTCTTTTGTCTCCTTAGGTAGGTTTATTCCTAGATATTTTATTCTTTTTGTTGCAATGGTAAATGGGAGTGTTTTCTTGATTTCACTTTCAGATTTTTCATCATTAGTATATAGGAATGCCAGAGATTTCTGTGCATTAATTTTGTATCCTGCTACTTTACCAAATTCATTGATTAGCTCTAGTAGTTTTCTGGTAGCATCTTTAGGATTCTCTATGTATAGGATCATGTCATCTGCAAACAGTGACAGCTTTACTTCTTCTTTTCCGATTTGGATTCCTTTTATTTCCTTCTCTTCTCTGATTGCTGTGGCTAAAACTTCCAAAACTATGTTGAATAAGAGTGGTGAGAGTGGGCACCCTTGTCTTGTTCCTGATCTTAGTGGAAATGCTTTCAGTTTTTCACCATTGAGGATGATGTTTGCTGTGGGCTTGTCGTATATGGCCTTTATTATGTTGAGGAAAGTTCCCTCTATGCCTACTTTCTGCAGGGTTTTTATCATAAATGGGTGTTGAATTTTGTCAAAAGCTTTCTCTGCATCTATTGAGATGATCATATGGTTTTTCTCCTTCAGTTTGTTAATATGGTTTATCACATTGATAGATTTGCGTATATTGAAGAATCCTTGCATTCCTGGAACAAACCCCACCTGATCATGGTGTATGATCCTTTTAATGTGCTGTTGGATTCTGTTTGCTAGTATTTTGTTGAGGATTTTTGCATCTATGTTCATCAGTGATATTGGTCTGTAGTTTTCTTTCTTTGTGACATCCTTGCCTGGTTTTGGTATCAAGGTGATGGTGGCCTCGTAGAATGAGTTTGGGAGTGTTCCTCCCTCTGCTATATTTTGGAAGAGTTTGAGAAGGATAGGTGTTAGCTCTTCTCTAAATGTTTGATAGAATTCGCCTGTGAAGCCATCTGGTCCTGGGCTTTTCTTTGTTGGAAGATTTTTAATCACAGTTTCAATTTCAGTGCTTGTGATTGGTCTGTTCATATTTTCTATTTCTTCCTGATTCAGTCTTGGCAGGTTGTGCATTTCTAAGAATTTGTCCATTTCTTCCAGATTGTCCATTTTATTGGCATAGAGTTGCTTGTAGTAATCTCTCATGATCTCTTTTATTTCTGCAGTGTCAGTTGTTACCTCTCCTTTTTCATTTCTAATTCTATTGATTTGAGTCTTCTCCCTTTTTTTCTTGATAAGTCTGGCTAGTGGTTTATCTATTTTGTTTATCTTCTCAAAGAACCAGCTTTTAGTTTCATTGATCTTTGCTATTGTTTCCTTCATTTCTTTTTCATTTATTTCTGATCTGATTTTTATGATTTCTTTCCTTCTGCTAGCTTTGGGGTTTTTTTGTTCTTCTTTCTCTAATTGCTTGAGGTGCAAGGTTAGGTTGTTTATTCTGGATGTTTCCTGCTTCTTAAGGTGGGCTTGTATTGCTATAAACTTCCCCCTTAGAACTGCTTTTGCTGCATCCCACAGGTTTTGGGTCGTTGTGTCTCCATTGTCATTTGTTTCTAGGTATTTTTTGATTTCCTCTTTGATTTCTTCAGTGATCACTTCATTATTAAGTAGTGTATTGTTTAGCCTCCATGTGTTTGTATTTTTTACAGATCTTTTCCTGTAATTGATATCTAGTCTCATGGCGTTGTGGTCAGAAAAGATACTTGATACAATTTCAATTTTCTTAAATTTGCCAAGGCTTGATTTGTGACCCAAGATATGATCTATCCTGGAGAATGTTCCGTGAGCACTTGAGAAAAATGTGTATTCTGTTGTTTTTGGATGGAGTGTCCTATAAATATCAATTAAGTCCATCTTGTTTAATGTATCATTTAAAGCTTGTGTTTCCTTATTTATTTTCATTTTGGATGATCTGTCCATGGGTGAAAGTGGGGTGTTTAAGTCCCCTACTATGAATGTGTTACTGTCAATTTCCCCTTTTATGGCTGTTAGTATTTGCCTTATGTATTGAGGTGCTCTTATGTTGGGTGCATAAATATTTACAATTGTTATATCTTCTTCTTGGATCGATCCCTTGATCATTATGTAGTGTCCTTCTTTGTCTCTTTTAATAGTCCTTATTTTAAAGTCTATTTTGTCTGATATGAGAATTGCTACTCCAGCTTTCTTTTGGTTTCCATTTGCATGGAATATCTTTTTCCATCCCCTTACTTTTAGTCTGTATGTGTCTCTAGGTCTGAAGTGGGTCTCTTGTAGACAGCATATGTAAGGGTCTTGTTTTTGTATCCATTCACCCAGTCTGTGTCTTTTGGTGGGAGCATTTAGTCCATTTACATTTAAGGTAATTATCGATATGTATGTTCCTATTCCCATTTTCTATATTGTTTTGGGTTCGTTATTATAGGTCTTTTCCTTCTCTTGTGTTTCTTGCCTAGAGAAGATCCTTTAGCATTTGTTGTAAAGCTGGTTTGGTGGTGCTGAACTCTCTCAGCTTTTGCTTGTCTGTAAAGGTTTTAATTTCTCCATCAAATCTGAATGAGATCCTTGCTGGGTAGAGTAGTCTTGGTTGCAGGTTTTTCTCCTTCATCACTTTCAGTATGTTCTGCCACTCCCTTCTGGCTTGTAGGGTTTCTGCTGAGAGATCAGCTGTTAACCTTATGGGGATTCCCTTATGTGTTATTTGTTGTTTTTCCCTTGCTGCTTTTAATATGCTTTCTTTGTATTTAATTTTTGACAGTTTGATTAATATGTGTCTTGGCGTATTTCTCCTTGTATTTATCCTGTATGGGACTCTCTGTGCTTCCTGGACTTGATTAACTATTTCCTTTCCCATATTAGGGAAGTTTTCACCTATAATCTCTTCAAATATTTTCTCAGTCCCTTTCTTTTTCTCTTCTTCTTCTGGAACCCCTATAATTCGAATGTTGGTGCGTTTAATGTTGTCCCAGAGGTCTCTGAGACTGTCCTCAGTTCTTTTCATTCTTTTTTCTTTATTCTGCTCTGCAGTAGTTATTTCCACTATTTTATCTTCCAGGTCACTTATCCGTTCTTCTGCCTCAGTTATTCTGCTATTGATCCCATCTAGAGTATTTTTAATTTCATTTATTGTGTTGTTCATCGTTGCTTGTTTCATCTTTAGTTCTTCTAGGTCCTTGTTAACTGTTTCTTGCATTTTGTCCATTCTATTGTCCATTCTATCTCCAAGATTCGGATCAACCTTACTATCATTATTCTGAATTCTTTTTCAGGTAGACTGCCTATTTCCTCTTCATTTGTTAGGTCTGGTGCATTTTTATCTTGCTCCTTTATCTGCTGTGTGTTTTTCTGTTTTCTCATTTTGCTTATCTTACTGTGTTTGGGGTCTCCTTTTTGCAGGCTGCAGGTTCGTAGTTCCTCCTGTTTTTGATGTCTGTCTCCAGTGGCTAAGGTTGGTTCAGTGGGTTGTGTAGGCTTCCTGGTGGAGGGGACTAGTGCCTGTGTTGTGGTGGAAGAGGCTGGATCTTGTCTCTCTAGTGGGCAGGTTCACGTCTGGTGGTGTGTTTTGGGGTGTCTGTGGCCTTATTATGATTTTAGGCAGCCTCTCTGCTAATGGGTGGGGTTGTGTTCCTGTTTTGCTAGTTGTTTGGCACAGGTTGTCCAGCACTGTGGCTTGCTGGTCGTTGAGTGAAGCTGGGTGCTGGTGTTAAGATGGAGGTCTCTGGGAGATTTTCGCCGTTTGATATTATCTGGAGCTGGGAGGTCTCTTGTGAACCAGTGTCTTGAAGTTGGCTCTCCTACCTCAGAGGCAGAGCCCTGCCTCCTGGCTGGAGCACCAAGAGCCTTTCATCCACACGGCTCAGAATAAAAGGGAGAAAAAGTAGAGGGAATTAGTAGACGTATGAGGAAAGAAAGAAGGAAAGGAGGGAAGGAAGGAGGGAAGGAAGGAAGGAAGGAAGGAAGAAAGAAAGAAAGAAGCAAAGAAGGAAAAAAGGCAAGAAGGAACGAAAGGAGGGAGGGAGGGAGGGAGGAAGGAAAGAGGGAAAGAAGGAAAAACAAAAAGAAAAAAGATACAGTAAAAATAAAATAAAGTATAATAAAGTTATTGAATTAAAAAATTCTTAATTAAAAAAAAAAAAGGACGGATAGAACCTTAGGACAAATGTTGGAAGCAAAGCTGTACAGACAAAGTCTTACACAGAAGCGTACACATACACCCTCACAAAGAGAGGTAAAGGGGGAAAAATCATAAATCTTGCTGTCAGAGACCACCTCCTCAATTTGGGATGATTCGTTGTCTAAAGGAGGGAAGGAAGGAGGGAAGGAAGGAAGGAAGGAAGGAAGAAAGAAAGAAGCAAGGAAGGAAAGAAGGCAAGAAGGAACGAAGGGAGGGAGGGAGGAAGGAAGGAAGGAGGGAAAGAAGGGAAAACAGAAAGAAGATACAGTAAAAATAAAATAGAGTATAATAAAGTTATTGAATTAAAAAAATTCTTAATTAGAAGAAAAAAAAAAAAGGGACGGATAGAACCTTAGGACAAATGTTGGAAGCAAAGCTATACAGACAAAGTCTTACACAGAAGCGTACACATACACCCTCACAAAAAGAGGTAAAGGGGGAAAAATCATAAATCTTGCTGTCAGAGACCACCTCCTCAATTTGGGATGATTCGTTGTCTAAAGGAGGGAAGGAAGGAAGGAAAGAAAGAAAGAAAGAAAGGACGAAGGTAAAGTATAATAACGTTCTTAAAATTAAAATTGATTATTAAGAAAAAAAATTTTAAGAAAAAACCATGGACGGATAGAACCTAGGACAAATGGTGGAAGCAAGACTATACAGACAAGATCTCACACAGAAGCATACACATACACATTCACAAAAAGAGGAATAGGGAGAAAAATCATAGATCTTGCTCCCAAAGTCCACCTCCTTAATTTGGGATGATTGGCTGTCTATTCATGTATTCCACAGATGCAGGGTACATCAAGTTGATTGTGGAGCTTTAATCCGCTGCTTCTGAGGCTGCTGGGAGAGATTTCCCTTTCTCTTCTTTGTTCTCACAGCTCACAGGGGCTCAGCTTTGGATTTGGCCCTGCCTCTGCGTGTAGGTCGCTGGAGGGCGTCTGTTTTTTGCTCAGACAGGACGGGGTTAAAGGAGCCGCTGATTCGGGGGTTCTGGCGTACGGAGGCCGGCGGCGGGGAGGGAGGGGCACGGAATGCGGGGCGGGCCTGCGGCGGCAAAGTCCGGCCACCAGCCCGAGGCCCGCCGTGCGCTCTCCCGGGGAAGTCGTCCCCGGATCCCGGGAACCCGGCAGTGGCGGGCTGCACAGGCTCCGCGGAAGAGGGGAGTGGAGAGCGACCTGCGCTCGCACACAGGCCCCTTGGTGGCGGCAGCAGCAGCCCCAACGTCTCCCGCCCGCCTTGGGGTCCGCGCCTCCAGCCGCGGCTTGCGCCCGTCTCTGGAGTCAGCGCCCTCAGCCGCGGCTCGCGCCCGTCTCTGGGGTCCGCGCCCTCAGCCGCGGCTCGCGCCCGTCTCTGGGGTCCGCGCTTTCAGCCGCGGCTCGCGCCCGTCTCTGGGGTCCGCGCTTTCAGCCGCGGCTCGCGCCCGTCTCTCCCAGCATCTCATTCTTCTCCAAGGCATCACCCTTAGCCTACTTCTCCACTATGTGGTTTATGCAGGACTGACTCAGCATTAATTTCAGGGCTGGGAAATTGAGCCAGACATGGCCACAGTGATTAGTTTAGGGAAGGCACTTGTAGACACTTTTGGCTTGCCACTCTAGCAAGTTTAGCCCAAAAAGTGGTTTAGTAAAGGCTCTCAGGTAGCTTGCAGAAGATCTAGGAGGACCAGAGTTAGGTAAGGACCTCAGGATGGCTCCAGAGAAGCCAAACTACTGCTGTCTCTGGACCGTACTCCATAGTGTGGACTGCTGATGCCAAGTACCACACATCAGAGGCTCTGCCAATGTCTGTAGCACACAACTGAACAATGTCTGCTAGAGAGATGGACAGAGAACTTGTGGCTTCTCCCTTGAAGAGCTGGCATCACAATTCCCTCTAGATAGGAAGGGTATTTGAAAACACTAAGTGACCCAAAACCATGATAAACGTCCCCAGGAAGTAAATATATGATCCATGTTGAGGCTATGAAAGCCAACCTTGGGACTCTGGCTGCATCAGTAGGAAAGTTCCTATTCCTCTGGGGTTATGTACATGGTTAGAATGTAAGCCTGCATGGCATCTCTGCTGTGACACAAGAATCTGCCTGAGAATGAGGTCAACACAGAAGAAAACAGAGTCAAGCTGGAAATGAAGTATTGGATGCAGCTGTCCTGGAAGCCAGACACCCATGGATTTTCAGTGTCATGAACCAAAAACACTTTTTCCTTTTCTTACACTGGCATTTGTTAGTGCTTGGTTACTTGCAACCAAGAGTCCCGACCACAGCAAGGGTCTGTCAGAGTTTCTGTGTCCCTGGACTAGCTGCTGCATACCTATCCCGCTGTGACTGGGATGGCAGAGGCCACTCCCCACTCTAAGTGGCAGGAAGAGTCCCTATCTAGTGCCTCTCATAACGCTCCATCACTTCTAGGGAAAATCTAAGAAGTGTAGCGAGGTGGCCAGCCTAGGCCCTTGGGGCTCTGGACCCTCCTCCCACTCTAGTTCCAGATTCTGCTACCCCAGCAACTCAACAGCACCAAACTGATCACAGTTTTTTGTTTCTTTTGTTTTTTATGTTTTTTTCTTTGCGGTATGCGGGCCTCTCACTGTTGTGGCCTCTCCCGTTGCGGAGCACAGGCTCCAGATGCGCAGGCTCAGTGGCCACGGCTTACAGGCCTAGCCACTACGCGGCATGTGGGATCATCCCAGACCGGGGCACGAACCCGTGTCCCCTGCATCAGCAGGCACTGCGCCACCAGGGAAGCCCCTGATCACAGTTTTTTAACATTCCATGTTGTTTCATGCCTTCCACACTTTAGTCATATTGTTCCCTGGGTCTGGAATGTCCTTATACCACTCACCCCCTCACCCTCTCACCTCCCCACATGTGTCAAGTCTGTAAAATTCTGATTCAACTTCTAAAGCAAAGTTTGGACACCACCTCCTCCAAGAAGACTTCCATGGCCACCCAGGTGCATGAGATGACAATGAACTTACAGTAAGAGCTAAGTAGCCCTCAGAGAAAACTGGCGAGTAAATCTAAGAATATGCGAGGAGCAAGTCACATTTCAGCCCAGAACTCCAGATATTTAAGCCAAAATTTAAAATGAAATGTAACACTGTAGAAATTAAGCCTATTGCTTTCTATTGGCTAGAGTAAATACCAATAGATTCTACTCTATAACTGATTTTAAAAATTGTAGGTGTCACTCACCTTTAACAAATTCGTCCCACTCTTTTCTATAGTTGAAGTCCATAGAGACATCTGCAAGTAGATCCGGTGGGAAATCATCCAGAACACCAAAGGCCTTATAATGCCCAGTTGGCTGTAAAAACAGAGCAGGCAGAAACAATCCATTGATTCCCAAGCTGAGATTACACAGCATATGAAGAAACAGCTGTTCACGCAGCACCACTATTGAGCGCCTCCTCTGTGGTTTTGGTGACACAATGGTGAAAAAACAGATGAGACTACTGCTCTCATGGGTCTTATATTTGGCCTTAGGCTTTGGTGGTGGTGACAGCACTAAATACTATCCAGGTAATTCAAGTAGGATAAAAGAGGGTTATGTGATAAATGGTGCCTGGGTTTGGAGGGCAGGGGTTCAATACTGTCAGGTGGTCGGGAATGGCCTCTATGAGGGATAATATGTATCAGAACAGTTTGGTCTAAATATTAGAAGGATCCAGCCATGGAAAGATGAGGAAAGCCCATTCCTTGTTGGGAGGGGGTCCTAAAGTAGATGGATGGCTTTACTCACAGAAAAGAAAGTCAGGGAGTCCAGAGAACTGTGTTGGGGGAGAGTGGTAGGGGCTGAGGTCAGAGAGGTAGTAGAGGCCATGCCCAAAGGGCTTTGTAAGCCAGGATAAAGATGTAAAAAATTTATTCTAACTGCTATGGAAAACCAATGAATGACTTTAAACAGGAGAATGACTTTTTTAAAGGTGATTCTTGCTGCTTTATAGAAAATAGATCATAAGGGAGCAAGGAGATGGGTTAGAAGACCAGGGCAATTGTGCAGATAAGATATGATGGTGATTGGACAGGGAGGTAACAACAGTGATGGGGAGAAGTCGGTGAGTTAGGGACACATTTTAGAAGTAATGTCAAAAGGAATGCTGACAGACTGGCGTGGGGAGACAGAAAGCGAAGAATTGAAGATAACTCTAGGAAGCTTTCCTGAACAACCAGGTAGATGGGAGATCCATTTTTGGGATGTGTGGTAAGCAAGAGTTCTACCTTGGGCAAGTTGAGTCTCAGGTGCTTATTAAACATCCACGTGGGGGTGTCATCTAGGCAGCTAGCATTCAGGGTTCAGACTACTGTTTTAGATACACATGGGGCATAATGAAACCCAACACATCGTTTTACCAATTCCAAGACAGAAGTTTTCACCAGCTGCTTCTTTTTTCTGTAAACAACTTGTATACAAAAGAATGAAAGGAGGAAGAAACACCAGGTTCAAATCATACTAGTCTATTTTACTCAGAAAAATATACTTTCTAGATTCCTAAGTACAAGAGATTTTCCCTTTTCATGTTAAGCCTTATTCTGTGAGGGTTCTGGGCTTGAGGTGGTGACACTACACACCTTACTCTCCATACAATGGCAGCTAACAATTCCTGACCCTCACCTTGCTTAAAGGCTCTACTGTTAAGACTAAACCAATGACTCTTAGATTAATTTCAGCACAAAAGCAAACAAAACCAACAACAGTGAAGCTTTTAGGTGTGCTCACACTGCCATGTGCTAACAGAATCTTATTGGCTAGACATGGGGCATCTTTCTAGAGATCCAGAGGCTTCAAGGGTCTCCTGACTCAGGTGGCATAACCCAGGGATAAGCATATCCCAGTTTAGGAATCTCAGATGTATATGAAAGTACCTGGCAGGAAATGCAAGGTAAAATTGAAACTGAATTCATAAAGATGTTTCAGCTCTAAAAGTACGTGGCTTTATACCAAGGGTTTCCAACCAGCAAATGACGAGCTGGTAGGTGTGACCCCCTTACGTGCTGTGCCATGGATGCCCCATAGGAAGGGCAGGACTCAAGAGAAACAACTCCCTCCATTCCTGTCTCCTCCCCTCAAGCTCACAGATGGGGAGAGAGTGAGGGATTGTACACTCCACACATGGTCTTTCACCCTGCCTTTAATATCAAAACCACCACCTAAGGGCAGGAGGAGAGCTCTAGCAGGCTCTCCAGTGGAAGACACAAGCTCACCACTCCCTGACACTATTTTGGGAGGCTATGTTACCCTTCATGGAAACTATGCAAATGAACATATTTTTGTAAGAAAGGGAGAATCCATGTGAATACCACTGTTTGAATTTTAGCCTGGGACTTTTAAATTTTTTTTCTTTTTTTTTTTAAATATCTTTATTGGAGTATAATTGCTTTACAATGGTGTGTTAGTTTCTGCTTTATAACAAAGTGAATCAGTTATACATATACATATATCCCCATATCTCTTCCCTCTTGCGTCTCCCTCCCTCCCAACCTCCCTATCCCACTCCTCTAAGTGGTCACAAAGCACCGAGCTCATCTCCCTGTGCTATGCAGCTGCTTCCCACTAGCTATCTATTTTACATTTGGTAGTGTATGTATCTCCATGCCACTGTTTCACTTTGTGCCACCTTACCTTCCCCCTCCCCGTGTCCTCAAGTCCATTCTCTAGTAGGTCTGCGTCTTGTCTTGCCCCTAGGTTCTTCATGACCATTTTTTGCTTTTAGTTTTTTAGAGTCCATATATATGTGTTAGCATACGGTATTTGTTTTTCTCTTTCTGACTTACTTCACTATGTATGACAGACTCTAGGTCCATCCACCTCACTACAAATAACTCAATTTCCCTTCTTTTTATGGCTGAGTAATATTCCATTGTATATATGTGCCACATCTTCTTTATCCAGTCATCCAATGATGGACAGTTAGGTTGCTACCATGTCCAGGCTATTGGAAATAGACCTGCAATGAATATTTTGGTACATGACTCTTTTTGAATTATGGTTTTCTCAGGGTATATGCCCAGTAGTGGGATTGCTGGGTCATATGGTAGTTCTATTTTTAGTTTTTATGGAACCTCCATACTGTTCTCCATAGTGGCTGTATCAATTTACATTCCCACCAACAGTGCAAGAGGGTTCCCTTTTCTCCACACCCTCTCCAGCATTTATTGTTTCTAGATTTTTTGATGATGGCCATTCTGACTGGTGTGAGATGATATCTCATTGTAGTTTTGATTTGCCTTTCTCTAATGATTAATGATGTTGAGCATTCTTTTTTATGTTTGTTGGCAATCTGTATATCTTCTCTGGAGAAATGTCTTTTTAGGTCTGCCCAGTTTTGAATTGGGTTGTTTGTTTTTTTGATATTGAGTCGCATGAGCTGCTTGTAAATTTTGGAGATTAATCCTTTGTCAGTTGCTTCATTTGCAAATAAAATCTCCCATTCGGAGGGTTGTCTTTTCATCTTGTTTATGGTTTCCTTTGCTGTGCAAAAGCTTTTAAGTTTCATTAGGTCCCATTTGTTTATTTCTGTTTTTATTTCCATTCTCTGGGAGGTGGGTCAAAAAGGATCTTGCTGTGATTTATGTCATAGAGTGTTCTGCCTATGTTTTCCTCTAAGAGTTTTATAGTGTCTGGCCTTATATTTATGTCTGTAATCCATTTTGAGTTTATTTTTGTGTATGGTGTTAGAGAGTGTTCTAATTTCATTCTTTTACATGTAGCTGTCCAGTTTTCCCAGCACCACTTATTGAAGAGTCTGTCTTTTCTCCACTGTATATTCCTGCCTTCTTTATCAAAGATAAGCTGAACATATGTGCATGGGTTTATCTCTGGGCTTTCTGTCCTGTTCCATTGATCTATATTTCTGTTTCTGTGGCAGTACCACAGTATCTTGATTACTGTAAATTTGTAGTATAGTCTGAAGTCAGGGAGCCTGATTCCTCCAGCTCCATTTTTCTTTCTCAAGATGGCTTTGGCATTTGGGGTCCTTTGTGTTTCCATACAAATTGTGAAATTTTTTGTTCTAGTTCTGTGAAAAATGTCAGTGGTAGTTTGGTAGGGAATGCATTGAATCAGTAGATTGCTTTGGGTAGTATAGTCATTTTCACACTGTTGATTCTTAAAATCCAAGGACATGGTATATCTCTCCATCTATTTGTATCATCTTTAATTTCTTTCATGAGTGTCTTATAGTTTTATGCATACAGGTCTTTTGTCTCCTTAGGTAGATTTTTTCCTAGATATTTTATTCTTTTTGCTGCAATGGTTACTGGGAGTGTTTTCTTAATTTCATTTCAGACTTTTCATCATTAGTGTATAGCAATGCAAGAGATTTCTGTGCATTAATTTTGAATCCTGCTACTTTACCAGATTCATTGATTAGCTCTAGTAGTTTTCTGGTAGCCTCTTTAGGATTCTCTATGTATAGTACCATGTCATCTGCAAACAGTGACAGCTTTACTCCTTCTTTTCCGATTTGTTTCCGATTTGTTTTCTTCTGTGATTGCTGTTGCTAAAACTTCCAAAACTATGTTAAATAATAGTGGTGAGAATGGGCAACCATGTCTTGTTCCTGATCTTAGGGGGAATGGTTTTAGTTTTTCACCATTGAGGACGATGTTGGCTGTGGGCTTGTTATATACGGCCTTTATACTGTTGCAGAAAGTTGCCTCTTTGCCTACTTTGTGGAGGGTTTTTACCATAAATTGGTGTTGAATTTTGTCGAAAGCTGTTTCTGCATCTATTGAGATTATCATATGTTTTTTTCTCCTTCAATTTGTTAATATGGTGTATCACATTGATTGATTTGCATATATGGAAGAATCCTTGCATTCCTGGGATAAAGCCCACTTACTTGATCATGGTATATGATCCTTTTAATGTGTTGTTGGATTCTGTCTGCTAGTATTTTGCTGAGGATTTTTGCATCTATGTTCCGCAGTGATATTGGCCTGTAGTTTTCTTTCTTTGTGACATCTTTGCCTGGTTTTGGTATCAGGGTGATGGTGGCCTCTTCAAATGAGTTTTGGAGTGTTCCTCCCTTGGCTATATTTTGGAAGAGTTTGAGAAGGATAGGTGTTAGCGCTTCTCTAAATGTTTGATAGAATTCGCCTGTGAAGCCATCTGGTCCTGGGCTTTTGTTTGTTGGAAGATTTTTCATCACAGTTTCAATTTCAGTGCTTGAGATTTGTCTTTTCATATTTTCTATTTCTTCCTGATTCAGTCTCGGAAGGTTGTGCTTTTCTAAGAATTTGTCCATTTCTTCCCAGCTGTCCATTTTTTTGGCATATAGTTGCTTGTAGTAATCTCTCATGATCCTTTGTATTTCTGCAGTTTCAATTGTTACTTCCCCTTTTTTATTTCTCATTCTATTGATTTGAGTCTTCTCCCTTTTTTTCTTGATGAGTCTGGCTAATGGTTTATCAATTTTATTTATCTTCTCAAAGAACCAGCTTTTAGTTTTATTGATCTTTGCTTTTGTTTTCTTTTTTTTTTCATGTATTTCTCATCTGATCTTTATGATTTCTTTGCTTCTGCTAACTTCGGGGTTTTTTGTTCTTCTTTCTCTAATTGCTTTAGGTGTAAGGTTAGGTTGTTTATTTGAGGTGTTTCTTGTTTCTTAAGGTAGGACTGTATTGCTATAAACTTCCCTCTTAGAACTGCTTTTGCTGCATCCCATAGGTTTTGGGTCATCGTGTTTCCATTGTCATTTGTTTCTAGGTATTTTTTGATTTCCTCTTTGATTTCTGCAGTGATCTCTTGGTTATTAAGTAGTGTATTGTTTAGCCTCCATGTGTTTGAATATTTTACATATTTCTTCCTGTAATTGATATTTAGTCTCATGGTGTTGTGGTCAGAAAAGGTACTTGATACGATTTCAATTTTCTTAAATTTACCAAGGCTTGATTTGTGACCCGGGATATGATCTATCATGGAGAATGTTCCATGATCACTTGAGAAGAATTTATATTCTTTTGTTTTTGGATGGAATGTCCTATAAAGATCAATTAAGCCCATCTTGTTTAATGTATCATTTAAAGCTTGTGTTTCCTTATTTATTTTCATTTTGGATGATCTGTACATTGGCGAAAGTGGGGTGTCAAAGTCCCCTACTATGATTGTGTTACTGTTGATTTCCCCTTTTATGGCTGTTAGTATTTGCCTCATGTACTGAGGCGACCCAATGGGTGCATAAATATTTACAATTGTTATATCTTCTTGGATTGATCCCTTCATCATTATGTAGTATCCTTCTTTGTCTCTTGTAATAGTCTCTGTATAAAAGTCTATTTTCTCTGATATGAGAATTGCTACTCCAGCTTTCTTTTGATTTCCACTTGCATGGAATATCTTTTTCCATCCCCTCACTTTCAGTCTGTATGTGTCCCTAGGTCTGAAGTGGGTCTCTTGTAGACAGCATATACACGGGTCTTGTTTTTGTATCCATTCAGCCAGTCTGTGTCTTTTGCTGGGAGCATTTAATCCATTTACATTTAAGGTAATTATCAATATGTATGTTCCTATTCCCATTTTCTTAATTGTTTGGGGTTTGTTATTGTAGGTCTTTTCCTTCTCTTGTGTTTATTGCCTAGAGAAGTTCCTTTAGCATTTGTTGTAAAGCTGGTTTGGTGGTTCTGAATTCTCTTAGCTTTTGCTTGTCTGTAAAGATTTTAATTTCTCTGTCAAATCTGAATGAGATCCTTGCTGGATAGAGTAATCTTGGTTGTAGGTTTTTCTCCTTCATCATTTTATGTATTTCCTGCCACTCCCTTCTGGGTTGCACAGTTTCTGCTTTAAGATCAGCTGTTAACCTTATGGGGATTCCCTTGTGAGTTATTTGTATTTCTTCCCTTGCTGCTTTTAATATTTTTTCTATGTATTTAATTTTTGATAGTTTGATTAATATGTGTCTTGGCGTGTTTCTCCTTAGATTCATCCTGTATGGGCCTCTCTGTGCTTCCTGGACTTGATTAACTATTTCCTTTCCCATCTTAGGGAAGTTTTCAATTATAATCTCTTCAAATATGTTCTCAGTCACTTTCTTTTTCTCTTCTTCTTCTGGGACCCCTATAATTCGAATGCTGGTGCATTTAATATTGTCCCAAAAGTCTCTGATACTGTCCTCAATTCTTTGCATTCGTTTTTCTTTATTCTGCTCTGCAGTAGTTATTTCCACTATTTTATCTTGCAGGTCACTTATCCATTTTTCTCCCTCAGTTATTCTGCTATTGATCCCTTCTAGATAAATTTTAATATCATTTATTGTGTTGTTCATCACTGTTTGTTTGCTCTTTAGTTCTTCCAGGTCCCTGTTAAACATTTCTTGTATTTTCTCCATTCTATTTCCAAGATTTTGGATCATCTTTAGTATCATTTTTCTGAATTCTTTTTTACATAGACCACCTATTTCCCCTTCATTTGTCAGGTCTGGTTGGTTTTTGCCTTGCTCTTTCATCTGTTGTGTGTTTCTCTGTCTTCTCATTTTGCTTGACTTACCGTGTTTGGGGTCTCCTTTTCAGAAGCTGTGGGTTCGTAGTGCCCGTTGTTTTTCGTGTCTGTCCCCAGTGGCTAAGGTTAGTTCAGTGGGTTGTGTAGGTTTCCTGGTTGAGGGGACTAGTGCCTGTGCTCTGGTGGATGAGGCTGGATCTTGTCTTTCTGGTGGGCTGGTTCACGTCTGGTGGTGTGTTTTGAGGTGTCTGTGGCCTTATTATGATTTTAGGCACCCTCTCTGGTAACAGATGGGGTTGTGCTCTTGTCTTGCTAGTTGTTTGGTATAGGGTGTCCAGCACTGTAGCTTGCTGGTCGCTGAGTGGAGCTGGGTCTTGGTGTTGAGATGGAGATCCCTGGGAGATTTTTGCCATTTGATATTATATGGAGCTGAGCTAGTGTCCTGAACTTGGCTCTCCACCTCAGAGGCACAGCCCTGATGCCTGGCTGGAGCCCCAAGAGCCTGTCATCCACACAGCTCAGAATAAAAGGGAGAAAAGAAAGAAAGAAAGAAGATGATAAAATAAAGTTATTAAAATTAAAAAAAAATTATTTTTTTTTAAGTAATTAAAAAAAATAAAGAAGAGAGCAGCCAAACCAAAAAACAAATCCACCAATGATAACAAGTGCTTAAAACTATACAAAAAGAAAAACAAAAATGGACAGACAGAACCCTAGGACAAATGGCAAAAGCAAAGCTCTACAGACAACATCACACACAGAAGAATACACATACACACTCACAAAAAGAGAAAAAGGGAAAAAAATATATATATGTATCATTGCTCCCAATGTTCACCTCATCAGTTTGGGATGATTTGTTGTCTATTCAGGTATTCCACAGATGCAGGGTACATCAGGTTGAATGTGGAGATTTAATTCGCTGCTCTTGAGGCTCATTGGAGAAATTTCCCTTTCTCTTCTGTGTTTGCACAGCTCCTGGGATTCAGCTTTGGATTTGGATCCGCCTCTGTGTATAGGTTGCCTGAGGGTGTCTGTTCTTCCCTCAGACAGGATGGGGTTATAGAAGCAGCTGATTCGGGGGCTCTGGCTCACTCAGGCCAGGGGGAGGGAGGGGTACAGGGTGTGGAGCAAGCCTGTGGTGACAGAGGCCAGCATGACGTTGCACCAGCCTGAGGTGCGCCGTGTGTTCTCCCGAGGAAGTTGTCCCTGGATCATGGGACCCAGGCAGTGGCGGGCTGCACAGGCTCATGGGAGGGGAGGTGTGGATAGTGACCTATGCTTGCACACAAGCTTCTTGGTGGCTGCAGCAGCAGCCTTTGCGTCTCATGCCAATATCAGGGGTCCACACTGATAGCCGCGGCTCGTGCCCATCTCTGGAGCTCATTTAAGCAGTGCTCTTAATCCCTTCTCCTTGTGCATCAGGAAACAAAGAGGCAAGAAAAAGTCTCTTGCCTCTTCGGCAGCTCCAGACTTTTTCCTGGACTCCCTCCCTGCTAGTTGTGGCGCACTAGCTCCTTCAGGCTGTGTTCACGCAGACAACCCCAGTCCTAGCCCTGGGATCTCCGAAGCTGGATCCTCAGCCCCCAGCTCCCGCCAGCCCCAGGTGGGTGAGCAGACAAGCCTCGTGGGCTGATGAGTGCTGGCCGGCACTGATCCTCTGTGTGGGAATCTTCGCTTTGCCCTCCGCACCCCTGTTGCTGAAGTCTCCTCCATGGCTCCGAAGTTTCCCCCCTCTGCCCTCCACAGTCTCTGCCCGTGAAGGACCTTCCTACTGTGTGGAAAGCTTTCCTCCTTCACAGCTCCCTCCCACTGGTGCACGTCCCATCCCTATTCTTTTGTCTCTGTTTTTTCTTTTTTCTTTTGCCCTACCCAGGTACGTGGGGATTTTCTTGCCTTTTGGGGGGTCTCCGGTTTTCTGCCAGCATTCAGTAGGTGTTCTGTAGGAGTTATTCCACATGTAGATGTATTTCTGATGTATTGTGGGGAGAAAGGTGATCTCCATGTCTTACTCTTCTGCCATCTTGAAACTCCGTCCCTTTTAATGTGTTTTTAAGACACAAAAAATTTTACAGATATACATAGCTACCTTATCTTTCCTTTTAGTTTAGGAAACACACCATTCCATAGCTACCTTTGGATTTTCTGAATATACCCTAGTAAGAATAAAACTCCAGAATATTCGTTCATGTACCCATTCAAGCAGACTTTCAGGACCTATTGTGTGCATGTGTTTTGGTAAGCCCTGGTGGTGCCTGAAGAATAAGACAAAGTTCATGCCTTCCATAAGCTTTAAGACAATAAAATAGGCAATTTTTATGCTATGAAGATCTGAGTTCCTGACCTATACCATTTTTTTCCTCCCTGAAAAGCTTCTTTTAACATTTCTTCCAGAACAGGTCTGCTGCTGATGAATTCCCTCAGTTTTTATTTGTTTGAAAAAGTTTTTATTTCTTCTTCACTTTTGAAGAAGACATCTTTGGATATAGAATTCTAGGTCAGTGGTTTATCCTTTCAAAACATTTTGTATTTCACTCCACCCTATTTTTGCAGGGTGGTTTCTGATGCGATGTCTGCTGTAATTCTCATCTGTATTCCTCTGTGGTTAAAGCACTCCCCCATCCTTCCTGCTGCAGCTTCTTTCAAGATTTTCTTTTTCTCTTTGGTTTTCTGAGTTTGATTTATTTAAGATTTTTTTGGTATTTATCTTCTATACATGCTCAAGATTGGCAGATTTACTTTGAAGGGTGGTCTGGGCTAAAATGGTAAACCACATATGATTCAAACTAAAATATAGAGCCTCATCCGCCAGAGGGCAGAGAGCAGAAGCAAGGAGAACTACAATCCTGCAGCCTGTGGAACAAAAACCACATTCACAGAAAGTTAGACAAGACGAAAAGGCAGAGGGCTATGTACCAGATGAAGGAACAAGATAAAACCCCAGAAAAACAACTAAATGAAGTGGAGATAGGCAACCTTCCAGAAAAACAATTCAGAATAATGATAGTGAAGATGATCCAGGACCTCAGGAAAAGAATGGAGGCAAAGATCGAGAAGATGCAAGAAATGTTTAACAAAGACCTAGAAGAATTAAAGAACAAACAAACAAAGATGAACAATACAATAACTGAAATGAAAACTACACTAGAAGGAATCAATAGCAGAATAACTGAGGCAGAAAAATGGATAAGTGACCTGGAAGACAGAATGGTGGAATTCACTGCTGCAGAATAGAGTAAAGAAAAAAGAATGAAGAGAAATGAAGACAGCCTAAGAGAACTCTGGGACAACATTACACAACAACATTCACATTATATGGGTCCCAGAAGGAGAAGAGAGAGAGAAAGGACCTGAGAAAATATTTGAAGAGATTATAGTCGAAAACTTCCCTAACATGTGAAAGGAAATAGCCACCCAAGTCCAGGAAGTGCAGCGAGTCCCATACAGGATAAACCCAAGGAGAAACACGCTGAGACACATAGTAATCAAATTGGCAACAATTAAAGACAAAGAAAAATTATTGAAAGCAGCAAGGGAAAAATGACAAATAGCATACAAGGGAACTCCCATAAGGTTAACAGCTGATTTCTCAGCAGAAACTCTACAAGCCAGAAGGGAGTGGCATAATATACTTAAAGTGATGAAAGGGAAGAGCCTACAACCAAGACTACTCTACCTGGCAAGGATCTCATGCAGATTCGATGGAGAAATCAAAAGCTTTACAGACAAGCAAAAACTAAGAGAACAAAGGTCTACAACAAAGGCTAAAGGAACTTCTCTAAGTGGGAAACACAAGAGAAGAAAAGGACCTACAAAACAAACCCAGGGGCTTCCCTGGTGGCACAGTGGTTGAAAATCTGCCTGCTAATGCTGGGGACATGGGTATGAGCCCTGGTCTGGGAGGATCCCACATGCTGCGGAGCAACTAGGCCCGTGAGCCACAATTACTGAGCCTGCACGTCTGGAGCCTGTGCAGACGTGCAGGCTCAGCAGGCTCTCTCTCAACAAGAGAGGCCACAATAGTGAGAGGCCCATGCACAGCAATGAAGAGTGGCCCCTCCTTGTCACAACGAGAGAAAGCCCTTGCACAGAAACAAAGACCCAACATAGCAAAAATTAGTTAATTAATTAATAAAACTCCTAACCCCAACATCTTCTTTAAAACAAACAAACAAAAAACCCAAAACAATTAAGAAAATGGTCATAGGAACATACATATTGATACTTACCTTAAACGTGAATGGATAAAATGCTCCAACCAAAAGACACAGGCTTGCTGAATGGATACAAAAACAAGACCCATCTATATGCTGTCTACAAGAGACCCACGTCAGACCTAGGGACACATAGTGAGGGGATAGAAAAAGATATTCCATGCAAATGGAAATCGAAAGAAAGCTGGAGTAGCAATTCTCATATCAGATAAAATAGGCTTTAAATAAAGAATGTTACAAGAGACAAGGAAGGAGAGTATATAATGATCAAGGCCTCAATCCAAGAAGAAGATATAACAATTATAAATATATATGCACCCAACATAGGAGCACCTCAATGCATAAGGCAACTGCTAACAGCTATAAAGGAGGAAATTGACAGTAACACAGTAATAGTGGGGGACTTTAACAGCTCACTTACACCAATGGACAGATCATCCAAAATGAAAATAAATAAGGAAACAGAAGCTTTAAATGACACAATAGACCAGATAGATTTAATTGATATTTATAGGACAATCCATCAAAAATCAGCAGATTACACTTTCTTCTCAAGTGTGCACAGAACATTCTCTAGGATAGATAACATCTTGGGTCAAAAGTAAAGCCTCAGTAAATTTAAGAATGTTGAAATCATATCAAGCATCTTTTCTGACAGCAACACTATGAGATGAGAAATCAATTACAGGGGAAAAAACATAAAAAACACAAACATATGGAGGCTAAACAATATGTTACTAAATAACCAATAGATCATTGGAGAAATCAAAGAGGAAATCAAAAGATACCTAGAGACAAATAACAATGATAACACAACAATCCAAAAACTATGGGATGCAGCAAAAGCAGTTCTAAGAGGGAAGTTTATAGCTATACAAACCTACCTCTAGAAACAACAAAAATCTAATAAACAATCTAACCTTACACCTAAAGGATCTTGAGAAAGAACAAACAAAGCCCAAAGTTAGCAGAAGGAAAGAAATCATGAAGATCAGAGCAGAAATAAATGAAAAAGAAACAAAGAAAACAATAGTAAAGATCAATAAAACTAAAAGCTGGTTCTTTGAGAAGATAAACAAAATTGATAAACCATTAGCCAGACTCATCAAGAAAAAGAGGGAGAAGACTCAAATCAATAAAATTAGAAATGAAAAAGGAGAAGTTACAACTGACACCACAGAAATACAAAGCATCCTAAGAGACTACTACAAGCAACTCTATGCCAATAAAATGGACAACCTGGAAGAAATGGACAAATTCTTAGAAAGTTATAACCTTCCAAGACTGAACCAGGAAGAAATAGAAAATATGAACAGACCAATCACAAGTAATGAAATTGAAACTCTGACTAAAAATCTTCCAACAAACAAAATTCCAGGACCAGATGGATTCACAGGTGAATTCTATCAAACATTTAGAGAAGGGCTAACATCCATCCTTCTCAAACTCTTCCAAAAAATTGCAGAGGAAGAAACACTCCCAAACTCATTCTATGAGGCCACCATCACTCTGATACCAAAGCCAGAAAAGGATATTACAAAAAAATAAAATTACAGACCAATATCACTGATGAATATACATGCAAAAATCCTTAACAAAATACTAGCCAACAGAATCCAACAACATATTAAAAGGGTCATACAACATGACGAAGTGGTATTTATCCCAGGGATGTAAGGATTCTTCAATATATGCAAATCAATCAATGTGATACACCATATTAAAAAATTGAATAAAAACCATATGATCATCTCAATAGATGCAGAAAAAGCTTTTGACAAAATGCAGCACCCATTTATGATAAAAACTCTCCAGAAAGTGGGCATAGAGCAATCCTACCTCAACATAATAAAGGCCATATATGACAAACCCACAGCAAACATCATTCTCAATGGTGAAAAACTGAAAGCATTTCCTCTAAGATCAGGAACAAGACAAGGATGTCCACTCTCACTACTATTATTCAACATAGTTTTGGAAGTCCTAGCCACGGCAATCAGAGAAGAAAAAGAAATAAAAGGAATACAAATCAGAAAAGAAGACGTAAAACTGTCACTGTTTGCAGATGACATGATACTATACATAGAGAATCCTAAAGATGCCACCAGAAAACTACTAGAGCTAATCAATTAATTTGGTAAAGTTTCAGGATAGAAATTTAATGCACAGAAATCTCTTGCATTACTATACACTAATGATGAAAAATCTGAAAGAGAAATTAAGGAAACACTCCAATTTACCATTGCAACAAAAAGAATAAAATACCTAGGAATAAATCTACCTAGGAAGAAAAAAGACCTGTATGCAGAAAACTATAAGACACTGATGAAAGAAATTAAAGATGATACCAACAGATGGAGAGATATACCATGTTCTTGGATTGGAAGAATCAATATTGTGAAAATGACTATACTACCCCAAGCAATCTACAAATTCAATGCAACCCCTATCAAATTACCAATGGCATTTTTCAAAGAACTAGACAAAAAATTTTTACAATTTGTATGGAAACACAAAACACCCTGAATAGCCAAAGCAATCTTGAGAAAGAAAAATGGAGCTGGGGGAATCAGGCTCCTTGACTTCAGACTATATTACAAAGCTACAGTAATCAAGAGAGTATGGTACTGGCACAAAAACAGAAATATAAATCAATGGAACAGGATAGAAAGCCTAGAGATAAACCCATGCACCTATGGACACCTAGTCTATGACAAAGGGGGCAAGAATATACAATGGAGAAAAGACAGCCTCTTCAATAAGTGGTGCTGGGAAAACTGGACAACTACATATAAAAGAATGAAATTAGAACATTCTTTAACACCATACACAAAAATAAACTCAAAATGGATTAAATACCTAAATGTAAGGCCAGGCACTATAAAACTCTTAGAGGAAAACATAGGCAGAACACTCTATGTTTTTTGTTTTTTGTTTTTTTTCTCAGTACGCGGGCCTCTCACTGCTGTTGTGGCCTCTCCCATTGTGGAGCACAGGCTCCGGATGCGCAAGCTCAGCAGCCATGGCGCATGGGCCCAGCTGCTCTGCGGCATGTGGGATCTTCCCAGACCGGGGCATGTGGGATCTTCCCAGACCCTTGTCTCCTGCATTGGCAGGCAGATTCTCAACCACTGTGCCACCAGAGAAGCCCAGGCAGAACACTCTTTGACATAAATCACAGCAAGATCCTTTTTGACCCACCTCCTAGAGTAATGAAAATAAAAACAAAATTAAACAAATGGGACCTAATTAAACTTATAAGCTTTTGCAGAGCAAAGGAAACCATAAACAAGACAAAAAGACAACCTTCAGAATTGGAGACTATATTTGCAAATGAAGCAACTGACAAAGGATTAATCTCCAAAATATACAAACAGCTCATGCAGCTCATAACAACAAAAACAAAACAACCCAGTTAAAAAATGGGCAGAAGACCTAAATAGACATTTCTCCAAAGAAGACATACAGATGGCCAACAAACACATGAAAAGATGCTCAACATCACTAATTATTAGAGAAATGTAAATCAAAACTACAGTGAGGTATCACCTCAAACGGGTCAGAATGGCCATCATCAAAAAAATCTACAAACAATAAATGCTAGAGGGGGTGTGGATAAAAGGGAACCCTCATGCACTGTTGCTGGGAATGTAAATTGATATAGCTACTATGGAGAACAGTATGGAGGTTCCTTAGATAACTAAAAATAGAACTACCATATGACCCAGCAATCCCATTACTGGGCATATACCCAGAGAACACTACAGTTCAGAAAGACACATGCACCCCAATGTTCATTGCAACACTACCTACAATCTAGGGCATGGAAGCATCCTAACAGTCCATCAGCCGAGGAATGGATAAAGAAGATGTGGTCATATATAGAATGAAATATTACTCAGCCATAAAAAGGAAAGAAATTGGTCATTTGTAGAGACGTGGATGGACCTAGAGAGTGTCACACAGAGTGAAGTAAGTCAGAAAGAGAAAAACAAATATCATATATTAACACATATATGTGAAATCTAGAAAAACTGTATAGATGATCTTATCTGCAAAGCAGAAGTAGAGACACAGATGTAGAGAACAAATGTATGGATACCAATGGGGAAGGGGGTGGGTGGAAGGAATTGGGAGATTGGGATTGACATATATATACTCTTGATACTATGTATAAAAGAGATAACTAACAAGAACCTACTGTATAACAGGGAGCTCTACTCGATGTTCTGTGGTGACCTGAATGGGAAGGAAATCCAAGAATAGGGGACATATGTATACGTATAGCTGATTCACTTTGCTGTACAGTAGAAACTAACACAACATTGTAAAGCAACTATACTCCAATAAAAGTTAATTAAAAATAATAAAATTCTGTGATTTAATAGAAAAAGAGAAAGGGAAAAAGTATCAAAATGTGTATATCAAAAGTAGCCATTTGTCCAAGAACAAGATTCAGAAATATTTGGTTCTACTAAAATGAAGCCACAATCTTTTTTATTGTAAAATAGAATTTATTTGTTACATTGCAAACTCTTTCAAGTGCCTCTACACTTATTTCAGTCTTTTCAAAACATGTGATAGTAAGGAAAAGATTGCAATGAAAAACCTGACCTGGAGATTGCCAGAGGGGCCAGGCTTTTCTGGTCTGACCTCCAGTCAGGGACCTGGAGACCCAAGGCCACATGCACATGTGTAGGTAAAATGAGCAGGGAAGTGGGTGGAAGAGAAAGAAGAGGTGCATAATGGCAACAACATACATGGTGGATGAAATCATACTGGCCCATAAGATAGAAAAGGGCAGAGGGCTTTAAGGGAGATAAGTGCAGGTCTAGGCAGTGTGGGACAAGCTGAATTCACTTTTGATGCAGAGTGGTATTCAGATGACAAGATTTATTAACTAGAGATGAGAGGAAATTTTCTTCAAGGAGAAAAAGGATGGGAGTCAACCTGGAAAGAAGATGAGGCTCTAGCAAAATGAGTCTGGCAGCAAATAATGCTCAATATGCTAGAATCCAGTAAAGGTTCCAGGAAAGGGCTTGTACCCTGACCCAGCAGGGCCTCTTGACATTTAATACAGATGGAGATCAAAGTGGGCAGTCCTAGCTCATCCTAGCTACTGAGGCTCAAGGTCAACACCTATGGTAATCGTCTGGCCTCCAACTTACGGACGTTCTCTCTGAAGACTTGTAGCTTATATCAAAGTACCATGACTGCCCTCATGCCCAGAACAGGTGGAAATAAGACATATCTTATAATAAGGTTGGTAGCAATATGAACTATTCTGAATACCACTCACATCCTCCCCAAAGGAGGAAGGTGGGCCCTGCTACATAACAATACACAATGGAAACAATATACAAAACAAAGCCAGTCACTTGGTCTCAGCTCAGGCAGTGGACGTTGTGGATAAAAGGCACAAAAGCAAAAGAGCAAAAAGCCTGTGGGGGGGAAGTGGGGGGGAGCGATTGGTGTGACTGGAGGACGGGAGGGGTATGGATGAGTCATGGGAGGTAAAGCTGGACCAGCCTAGCTCCGCATGCATAGCCCACAGGCCAGCACTTGCTCTCTTTCAAAGAGTCAATGCAGGAACGTATTTGTGGCACAGGTCTGGACCTAGACAGCTGAGTTCCAATCCCAGTTTGAGTCTTCAGCAATCAACTTAACCTTTCTACATACCCATTTCCAAAATGGTAAAAAGGTGATAATCATAGTACCTTACATATGCACACACAGGACCTTACAACATGATACATAGTACCTTACAATATAGGGCTGATGTGAGGATTGAGTAACTCAGTGTGTGCAAAGCACTTAGACCGTGCCCGGAGCCTAAGAAAGCATGCAATGCATGTTAGCTATTACAGTAGCTATTATTATTATTAATTCTGCAATCAACAGTGCCACTGGAAGGGGCGTGATAAGATCACAACCTTTCAGGTTCTTGACTGGGCTGTAAACATATAGGATGGAAGGGATCAGAGAGGTGGAAGGCCAAGAAGCTAGTTAAGAAGTCACAGTAATTCTAGGTGAGAGGTGCCACCCAACGTGGCAAAGGGAAAGGGAAAAAAAAAGGAAGGTAAACAGGCCAGACATCAGATACATCTGAGCATAAAATGACACTTGGCAAATGCCTGGGCATGGCTGATGAGGAAAACGAATGGTCAGAAGATAATGGTCAGAAAATATGTCTCTTTCTGCACCAGGGTAGCTGCTGGTGGACAGTTGGAAATTAATTCTGCCTGTTCTTTACTGAGTTTCGTGTTCATCCTGCTGTACCCAGTGACCCTGGTACTCACAGACGTTCAGAGCTTCTCTCTTCTCTAACACTCTAATCTTCTGCCAGGAAACCTCAACTTCACTTACCTTGTCTAAAGGTGACTTTTAAGCTACTTGCCATACAGCTACCCGCACACAGAGCAACTGATGACTGGCCATCATTCCACCTGGCTCCAAAAGCCTCCAGGCAGGCCCCCAACTCCATTCCTCCTACCCTTTTAATCTTTCTCTCGGGAGGCTTCAGACAAGTTAATAAGTCCAATTTACAAGGAAGTGGGGAGCATCCAAACGGAGCAAGTCAGTAAAATGACTAGAGATGACAGTAGGTCCCTTCTCAGCAACACTCCTGTCCCCACACGTATCACCCTGCACATCCACTCTCTGAAAAGTCCAGTCTTTTTTCTACCTGTATTCAATCCTAAAATACTTCCCACCACACAGACACCACTGGCATCCACCCGGGAGCGGGGCTCCACGTCCCTTTCAGGCAAGTGCATGGAGCTAAGAATCAGCAGACCCACCTTTTAACTCTATCAGTAAGTTGTAACAAACGACTTGCCCTGTCGGGCCTCAGACCTGAGCCTAAATTCTGATGACCTCTCCACTCCCTGAGACCCGAAAAGGGTAAAGCCAGCTGGAGGCACCTCCAGCTCTCACTCCTCCGAACTCCAGAAGACCCGCGGGATCCGGACCGGGCTGCAGCCCTACACTCCCCGCGGGCAGGGCCCCTTCCCCTCCCGCACGCTGCTGCCTCACGCGGTTTTAGCCCACCAACCACTACTTGGTTCAGCTGCCAATAGATGCTGACGCCCCTGCTCCTCATCAGCAGCTCCCAGCGGGCCCCGCCTACCCCGGGCGACTGGAGCTCCGCGCAGAGATTCCTGAACTGCTCCTCGGAGAAGCAGCAGGCAGCAGAGGCCATCCTTCATTTGCCACAGCAACTGTGCCTGCAGGGGAGGCCGGGGACAGGCTTGGTGTGTGTTAGAGATGTGGGCGAGAGGGTGATACGGCGTGATTGGCAGAAACACAAAGAGAGACAGGGTAGAAGGCGGGACTTAGCGGGGAGAAGGAGCTAGTGTGAGGAGGCAGCGAGGGGTGGGTCTAGAGAAGTGGACTGGGCTGAGCAAGAGATGAGCGAGGACGGAGAAGAAGTAAAACCAGAGGAACAGGGAGCTTGATCTGGGGAAAGATGGAGGTGCTAGAAATGGGGAGGCTTCTACAAAGAAGGGAAAAGGAAGACACCAATGTCATCTCAAAAGCATCTGTTCCCCAACACCATTCTCTCCAAACCTGCTTGCATGTCTCTCGTTTACCTTCTCTGAGGAAGGTTAGGGAAGGTCTCTGAGTGGTTTGGAAGAAGTGGGAGGCGAGATGCTTGAAAATCTCAAGGGTCAGATGCTAAAACAGTATTCCGTTCTTTCTATTATGCACTTTAAAACGCTATTCTGAGAAGAGGTCCGTGGGATTCCCCAGAAGGCCAAAGGGGTCCGTGGTACAAAAAGGATTAAGAAATCTAATCTATAATTGTAACTTGCCACCTGGAGGGTGAAAGATGATCTAAGAAGGTATCATGGTATCCATCCAGGATTTCTGCAGCTTGCATAATTTAGATCTTTTGCACCTCAAACATTTTTCTTTCCTTCAAGTCCCTTGGCTGTTACTATATTTCTTACCAACAGATTGTACTTAGGTTTGAGTAAAATAGTTTAACAGTTTAAACATTAATCAGTGTAACATCACATGGTGCCAGTAAACTCTGGCAACCCATGTTTTCAAACACGTAAAATGGTATAAGGATTGTGCAGAGCTTTAAAACTGAGGAGGTGACTACAGAAAATAAACATAGAAAGTGTTTGCACAGTGCCTATCAAAGTAAATGCTCATTAAAATGTCCACGTGTTTTACATTTCTATACTGAAATGTTTCTCCTTCTGTACTTGAAAGAAAGCCTTGAAGTTGATGGCAAACTCTGCATTTACGCCAGTTTCCAAGAAGAGAAAATGATCAGACTTGGCAGCATAGATAAGTTACTGCTGTATTCAATTCAAGGCTGGTTCTGTTCTGTTTTATGAGGATGGGAGGACGGATGGGGTAGTTCACTACACTAAATGCACCAGGGATTAGAGACTACAGTTTTATAATGCCTTTTAGCTTCTCTCTTATTTATAAAAATGTATTTAAAATTCAATTGCTTAAAAAAACAATTTGATCAAAAACCATCGGCTATGAAGTATTTTCAAATATTGTAAAGGAATCCCATTTTAAAGGTGAGCTTTGATAAAGCTGCACCTTTATCACTTATAGCAGTTGATTAATGAAGACAAGCATGAGAGTATAAATGGCATTATGAAAGATATGATATAAGGCAGGAAGTTTATATTGTATTTATTACACGTGTTTAAAAGTATGCTAAACTCAGAAGGTAAATGTGTGTATATTTAGGTATGTTGAGATTCACAACCATGTTTATTTTATTACAGCTAATGAAGGAAAGAATCATATTAGGAAATAATTTTTATTTTGTGGCAGAAGTCTGGAAAAGGGCTTGAAAGGGGTCTAGAAAGACCTGTTCTTCAGGACTTGTCTATTATAATAGGCCAGCCTATTTCCTTTGTGAAAAACTCTCTAGAGGAACTTGCAGAATATGGCAAGTGGTGAATAGAGGAATAATATATTTGGAGCTTCCTAAAATTCCAATAGACAAAAGTTCTATGGGCTTGGGTTGGAGTTCTAATACTCAAACATGGACTAAAGATTTGGTGCTGGGCCATAGCTGGTGGGAAGCTGGACCAGGGACTTCTTCAAGGAGCCTGGATCCCCTAAAAGCTGCCCCTTCCATTCCAATGAAACCAGAAAATCCCCAGCTTGTAGACCATGGAGCCCTCAAGGAAACTCATGCTTTTCCCGAAGCCTTAGGTAGAAAGAAACAAAAAGGCAACTGGAAGAAACCACACCCCAAGCCTATGCCAGAGATGGAATTTAAATTTACATTACCTGCAACTGAATGGGAGACATAAGGAGATAAATTAACACAAAGGACCATTGAAACGACTGGGACCCTGCCAGAATCAAAACCAGTGACACTTTCACAACTAGGACACGTGCAATTATCCAAGAGAAAACAAGACCCACAAGTAGGTGCATGTACAAAAAAGTGAGTTACAGAGACCTGAGGGAACAACTCTCCATGTCAGAGAGTTAGCAGATGTGCAAACAGGACCATCAGAACCAAAGAATTACAGATAACAGACCAATATGAGAGTAATTATTCAACATGTATTTGTGATAATATAAGAGGTAAAAGAAGGTCTAGAAAAGAGAAAACCAAGAAAAAGATAAATGAATTTGAAAAAGAATCAAAAGAACAAAACCACCTTGTACAAGTGAAAACTGTAAGTCACTAAAATTAGAAAGTTGAAAGAGGAGGTAAAAGAGTTGTCCTGCCACAGTTCAAGAAGGAAATAAGAAGGTGGCTATGAGGAAATTCTTCAGAGGTATAAAGAAATGGAAAATGTGAAGGACTAATTAAGAGACATGAAGGATACACTGAAAAGGTAAAACATTTCTGACTGGAGTTCCAAAGAAGAGAACAGAGAGGTTAGGAGGCAAGGTGGATGGGTAGGAGGGAATAGACAAATGCACATATGGAAACAAAGTGGAACTAAAATTCTAAACAGCAAAAAACGAAAACAGCGGAGGGCAAAGTTACAGTTTTGTGTAGAAGGTAGTTAAGATATATTGATTAATTTAGTCTCTTGTGCATGTTAAAATTTAATGGAATGAATTCTCAAAATGCAGTAATAAAACAAACAAACCAATAAAAATGCACAAAAGATTTAAACAGAAATTTCACCAAAGAATATATACTGGTGGTAAATAAAAACATGAAAGATACTCAGTATCTTTACCCATTAAGGTAACATAAATTAAAATCACAGTGGGATATGATATGCTCTGAAATTAGTAAAAATTAAATTGATTGACCAAAGTAAGTCTTGGCAAGGATGTGGAGGAAATAGAACTCTCATGCACTGCTGGTCGGAATGCAAGTGGTAGAAATACTTTGGGAAACTTTGACGAGTTCTTAAAAAGTTAAACATACACCTACAATACAATCTAGCCATTCCATTCCTAGGTATTTACCCAAGAGACAAAAAAATAGCACTGTCGGGCTTCCCTGGTGGCGCAGTGGTTGAGGGTCCGCCTGCCGATGCGGGGGACACGGGTTCGTGCTCTGGTCCGGGAGGAACCCACATGCTGCAGAGCGGCTGGGCCTGTGAGCCATGGCCGCTGAGCCTGCGTGTCCGGAGCCTGTGCTGCGCAACGGGAGAGGCCACAACAGTGAGAGGCCCGCATACTGTAAAAAAAAAAAAAAAAAGCACTGTCCATGTATGCACAAATGTTTATAGCATCTTACTTTGTAATAGCCAAAAACTGGAAACAACTTAATATCCTTCAATGAATGAGCTGATAAAGCAAATTGTGATATATCCATCATGAAGTACTGCTCAGCAATAAAGTTTTAAATGTTTAAAATGTGTGTATATAAGTGTGTGTGCATATGCATGGGTCATATATATATATGTACATATATGTGTAATGCATGCAATATAGCATAAATCATTCAATTTAGAGGTGAAGTAGCATGATACCTGCAATTTACACTCAAATCGTTCAGTTAAAAATTGTGTAAATTTTAGAGAAGCAAAAGTGACAAAATGTAAACAACTGATAAATCTAAGTAAGGGTAGCAATATTTTCTGTTCTATTCCTTCAACTTTCAGAACCACGGCAGAGAACTGGCTTGCTAAGGGAACCCAGCTACAATCAGGAAGTTGCCACTGTGACCAGATACCATGCCTGTTAAATGGATGTCTCCCTGGCCACTTACCTCAGGTCCTGATGCACAAATGCATCTTATTGGCAGCCCAAATCCTGTCTGGACTCTAGTGCAAAGCCATTTGGGAAATACAAGTATTTAGGTAGTAAACTAGACAACTGTTGGGGAAGACATTGAATAAGACAATCCATTACATGCACCACAGGCAGGCTTGGTACACAGCATTTTCTGAGTTATTTAAGGCCACAACACCATTTTTCGTAAGAAGTATCTTGAAAGAAAATGTTCCAGGGAACATGCTTTTGGAAATTCTGACCCAGTTCAACTTTCTCATTGATGAGGAAGGAAACTGATGCCCAGAGAGATGGCTGCTTGGCTGATACCACCTAGTGAATTAGCAGTGGTCCTTCCCAGTATTGTTTCGCTGTGCTTACCAAGCCACAAAAAGCTCCCCAGAATATGAGACCAGACATGCTGGGTTCAGACACCACCTCTGCCCCTGCAGTTAACTGTGTGACTTCTGGCCAGTTGCCTAAACTTTTTGAACCTCAATTTCCTTATCTTTCACAATGAGATGACCTCACCTTATGAGGTTAAAGTGAAAGTCACCATGACAGTTAAGCACCTCGTACAAGGTAGGCAAACAATCATAGTATTTCCCTTCTTCCCTCTTTGCCCCCAACCCAGGTACCATGTGAGTACAACAGAGAGAGGAGGAATGTGCCTGGAATTAGAGATTTAATGATGCTTCTGGGAAGAGCCAAGGCTGTGGAAAGACAAAGGGAGGGGTGCTATAGAACTTGATCTCTGGCGACACGAGAAATGTGTTAGGGAAGGTGGAGTCGTATTTAAAGAAACCGGGTTTTTTCCAATGATGGTTTAAAAACAAAAGCAGAAATATAATAGACAGAGGTTTAAGATTTAATATAAGGCCATGCAGTGCTCTCAGAGTTGTAAAGAGTAGACTTTTTCACCAACTACCTTCCTCTGGTTTTAGTAGCTTGCCCAGATGTCACTTCCATTCCAGAGCCTGTGAAGCTTTGACAGACTGTAAGGCGATGCCACTGTTTTTGTAGCCAAAAGATGACTCTTCACCTTCCCCTGGAAACCAGGTGTTAAATCATCACTAGATGACAGTAACATCCAACAATTAATTTTCTAGGAACTCATCAAACCATTTCACCTTTGTTTTTTTCCTTTTGCTTCTCTATGTCACACAAGCATTTATTCAACATAAAATAGAAGCAGCCTTGAGCTTGTCTCATCCTTATTTTGCACTTGACTTGGAGAATCACAGAATTTTTAAAAGAAGGGAATATCCATTCCTCAAGCTATAAGGAACGGGCTCTCAGAGTTTGTATTAGCAGACTTAAACCCTGTTTGGACTTGGATGAAAAGATAAGCATCTAGTAGCGTCTGTACTTGACAACAAGTCATATACTTGTCCAAATTGTTATTTTTCTTAAGCAAGAAAAAAGGATACTTTAAAAAATATCTTGGGAATATTTGGGAATGTAGTTGGAAGGTAGTTGGAATAGTTGTGAATGTAGCCAACTTTCCCAAGGTAAGAGCCATCTGGTTATCTAAACAAGCTTCTTCTTAACTGCACTTTCTCTTCCAAATTCCTCCATCCCACTCCCAAATTAATTTGTACAACCAAAGTCAGGATTTTTCAAGGACTCACTGGGGTAGGGATGAAAGAAAAATGTAGAAACATTAAAAGGGGTTGGTGATGACTGAAATTCATGCCATGCTCTGGGAACACCAAGGAATCTGGAACTGTGGATCCCAGGATGTTCCAAGAGGGAGTTTAATGGGGCCTTGGATTAGTCCCAGAGAACTTCCAGGATACTCCTGCTTCCTACAGAATTGTTAGGTGAGCTGGGGGATGGAGAGGGAGTTAGCTTGAAACATGCACACTAAGTTGGGAGACAAGGGACAGCTCCAGAGAACTAGAACTCAGGTCATGCCCAGTGCTGCTCAGGCTGTACCTGTCTCCATCATCATTTTGGAAATGTCGGTACCAACAACTTGCATCCAGTCAGTGGAGCTAGAATTAGACTGGTGGACACTGACCAGTCTAACAGACCAGGTGGACACACTCTCCAAAGTCTTGTGTAAAACGAAAATATCCAAGTTAGTAACTGGGTCACTACAATAGAATCTGGACTAGAGAACTAGAAGTATAAACTAATTGGACAAAGGAGAGGGCATCAAGATTGCAGCCCTAGTCTGTGGACTGGGTGAATGTAGGGGAAGAAGGTAGAAGTGAGCTGCAAACCAAGTCTTACCCATCCCTCCTGGTAACCAGTCCTGCTAGAAGATCTCAGATCTAAGTAGTGGCAAGCAGTGTGGGAGCCCCTCAGTCATCCGGGGTCATGAATCTTGGGTCTGGGATAATATAATACCAACCTGGAATGGGAGTCCTGCTGCATTATTCATCTCCATCTGGAGTAGGTGAAGGGATTGAGACTCTAGCTGGGGAGCATCAGCAGAAGAAGTTGTGAGCAGCTGGGGACTCAGAAGCAGTGAAAGCAAAGCTGGTGCTAATCTAGCATTGAAAAAGTTGGACATTTTAACGTGTCCACAGCGGTAACCGTACAGGAGCTCTCTTAATAACTGCCTGGACCGAAATCCACTAAAAATGAGTTTCCCTACCAAAAAGAACTCATATATGACATTGATATGCAGAAATGAAAGGAAGGGGAGACTGGGAACCATCCTTTCATGTTGAAGCAAAAATACAAGGCTCCTGGGTACTTCTTTCATAAGATCCTCTTTTATATATTTACTTTCAAATTTTGCTTTCTCAGTGAATAAAGAATATCTGATGATGAGAAGACAAGGACAAGGAAAGACATATCCACGGAGGAAGCTTTAGCTCCAAATTGTTGTAACCACTTCCCAATCTCCATTTTTTAGTCATTTGGGAAAAAAATTAAGAGATGCATCTAGCTGCTTCTCTTTCTCAAAAGTTTAACTTTGGGCATAAGATGTTGTGTTAATGGGAAAGACAACATGTTCCATTTGAGGTAACAGTGGGGGTCAAAGTTAAAATTTATCAGTGAAGTAGAATAAATATTTGTAGTACTAGGGTAAAAAGTCTAACAGCGTATTAGAGCTGCTTATAGGAGAAATAAAATAAGTTCTAACTCTCTTTGACCAACTCAGCAGCTGACTTTTAAAAACTTTAGTAATTTAATATTATATGTCCCAAATGACATTTTTTTTTTTTGCGGTACGCAGGCCTCTCACTGTTGTGGCCTCTCCTGATGCGGAGCACAGGCTCCAGACGCGCAGGCTCAGCGGCCATGGCTCACGGGCCCAGCCGCTCCGCGGCACGTGGGATCTTCCCGGACCAGGGCATGAACTCGTGTCCCCTGCATCGGCAGGTGGGCTCTCAACCACTGCGCCACCAGGGAAGCCCATGACAATGTTTTTTATCCATTGGAATGTGAAGTCCAGGAGGACAGGGGATTTTGTCTATTTTATTTACTGCTGTCTTTCTAATGCATAGAATGTAGTGAACACTCAGTAAATACTGTGAATAAATGAGAGAAACCAACTTGAAAGCATATCTGCAAATGGACAGCCTCACACCCATTTCAGTGTTTCAACAAGGGCTCAGCTCTTCCCATGACATCATCCTTGCCTTCCCCTTCCTTCCACTCAACCTATCATGGAGAGTTTGGGTTTACTGACAACTAGAGGATGGCTCTCTGATCTTGAGCATCCCATTTTGTTCTGCTCTGATTCTAAAGAATCCAGTGGGAAAATCAAAGGATGAGATGAAGCCATAAAAATTCCTGAGAATACTTCAGAATCCACAGAGTAAGAGATTGGGGACAGCCATGGAAAGACAATTCCCCTTCCAGCCTCTGCTCTTGATCACAAAGAGTGGAATGGAAGGATACATTGCTTCCCTTTAGGACTTAAATTCTGTTACTTCAGTTGATTTTCACTCTCTTTCTCAAAAACCCTGTTATCATAACCGTGTTCATAGTTAATGCCCCTATTGCAATTTCCATTGACAGGAGGTGCCATTGTGCCACTTCCCACAAAAGGGTTATCATGCCTGTGGCTTTGCTTGGACTTGGATCATTGTAAGTTATTCGGTCACCTTTATCTAAGAAGGAAGAGGCAAGGTCAAGGTACTGATTTTGCCAAGCTCAGTCAAACATCCTGAAATGTTTTCCAACATTGGGAATTTGACAAGATCCCAAGCACATTTGGCTCAGGTCCCCCTTTTCCCCTTAATTGCTGAGCGCAAACACAAAATGTAATCCATCTGCTTCAGAGTCATTTTCCCAAAACTCATCCAAATTTTCCTTGGTCAGAACTATTTGAAGCCTTTGTCTTCATGAGCCTAACACCTTCCTTCTCATGTTTTATATCTTGGAACTTGGAAGCAGACAGATCCAATAGGAACAGGACTCAGTTTCAAACACCAGACATAATCTGTAAAACCAGATGCTGGGGGTGGGGGGTCGAGAGTCTCACTTCCAGAAATACAGCTGTGACACATCTGAGGGAGAGTTAAGAGAGTCTTACAACAAATGTGTCCTAAGAAGGCCAGAGAACACAGCTAACTGAGCACAGAGTCCTCTCCACCCCATATCCAGCAGCAACTGGGACCCAACACCTCACCACTGTTCCCTGGTGGGAAAGTTGGGAAGCAGAGGTTTCACTAACTCCTGCTCTTTGGTGGTTGGTCATATTGTAAACACTGGACTTGGAGCACAGAAAGGCTCACAAGATCCTCCTAAGACCTTTTAATAAGCTCCTGACACTCAAAGTGAGACAAAAATGGGTCAGAGTCCTAACTCCTAACTATTATGGTACTTACTGGTTTTATGACCTTGGGCAAGTTCCTTAACATTTTGGAACATATGTGTTTTCATTGTAAATAAATATAATAAAAACCTTCCTGGCATATGGCATTTGGAAAGTACTCAGTTAGTGACAGCTGTGAGTATTGTTGTTGTTATTTTTTATGACAGCTTTATTGAGATATAATTCACATACCATACAACCTATACATTTAAAATGTACACTTCAGTGGGTTTTGGTATATTCAAGGAGTTGTGCAATCATTACCACAATCAATTTAAGGGCATTTTATCACCCCCAAAAGAAACTGAATACCCACTACAGTCACTCCACATTACCTCCCAGTCCTAGGCGACCACTAGTTTACTCTTTGTCTCTATGGACATTTGGAAAATCATCTGATTTTAACTGAAAAGGTTTATTTCTGACACTCAATTCTGATCCGTTGATCTATGATTATCCTCATGCCAATAGCTCACTGTCCTGATCAATGTTGATTTGTAGTAAGTTTTGACATCGGAAGCTGTGAATCTTCTAAAATTTTTCTTCTTTTCAAGATTGTTTTTCTATATAGAAGGTCATGTCATCTGCAAAAAGAGATAGTTTTACTTCTTCCTTTCCATCTGGATGGCTTTTCTTTCTTTTTCTTGCCTAATTGGTCAGAAACTCCAGTGCAATTTTTGAACAGAAATGACAATAGCAGACAATCTTGTCTGGTTCTTGATCTTAGGGGGAAAGGATCTACCATTATTAAGAATGAGGTTAGCTGTTTTCTGTTCATGGATGGTCTTTATAGGGTTGAGGAAGTTCCATTCCTAGTTCGTTGAGTGTATTTATCATGAAAGAATTTTATTGTTATTATTTAATACAAAAATGCAGGTGTTCTATTTTGCCCCTGTTTTCTTTTTCCCTTTTTTCCCCTTTTTTTGGTTTCTTTCCAGAACCTGGTAGGACATCAGGATGACATCAGGAAAGAGGAAGCCACGGGCTGCTGTGCATCCATTCCCTGAAGTGCCCTATGAGCAAGTACCTGCCACCCCCTCCCTCCTGTCTGCACTCCTGACCTAATGATGCCCTGTTGTTCTGGCAAGCTGCATCCCTCCCACTTTGATCTGTTTTTCTGGCCTACTGTCTCCTGTTTCTGGATCCCTGGCTTCCTGTCACTCTTCTTCAGTGTTCAGATCCTCTTTCTATCTCTTTCCAGGTGTCCTAGGCTGCTTTGGCAGCTACTGGTGTTTGGAAAGCTAAAGGCTGTTTTCCAGGCAGTAGAGTTTCCTTTTAACTCATATGCCCATTTTGATTCCACAAATAATTTATGTGAACTTTTTAATGCCAGAATTTGTGCTTTTTGAGTCTGATAATACAATAGTCCCATGATATTGTTCCTAGTCTGGTCCCATTTTTCAGAAGAGGAAAACAGAGGCTCTGTGTGGCTAATTTGTCTAAGATTACATACATAGTAGTTGGCACAGCCACACATTGATTACAGATCTGTCTGTTTAGGGAAAAAGAGAGAGACATGCGTAGAGTCAAAATTTCTAATATAGAACTCAGGACAACAGTTGCCATGTTGGAGGAGCCAGGAAGCTAGGAAAAGTACTATGTATCATTTCAAATACAAGGCTTCTATTTTCTGATCTTTGCCAACTTGTCCAACCCATCTTCCAAAAAACACACCCCCATCCACCCAAGACACAATGAATCATGTCAGGCTATCTCTATTGCTGTGCTTTTTCATAGGCTTGTATCTCTGCCTGTCTCTTCTACTCAACTGAGAACTTCTAGATGCCTGTCCAACTCCTACTCCTACTTCAAGACCCAATAGAGGAATCACTTCCCCTGGGAAGTTTTTGACTCACCCCAGGCTGTGCTCCATCATATCCCATACTACCTATGTCATAATGTTCTCCACATTCATATTCTCCTCCTTCTCCCCCACAATCAATCACCAATAAATCATAAGCACCTTGAAGGCAGTAGCCATGGTTAGTTCTCCCCTATCTCCCAGGACTCAGGATAGTTCCAGGCCCAATGTTTCTTGAATTCCTAATTTAATCTTAAATGAGCTCCTATTGAGAGATGCCCTTTCTGGTAGGTGATTTCAACCACCTCTCTATTCAGGTAGATGAGGGGCTGGGACCATTTCATGTTTCCTTCCACTGTGCAGAATCTGAATCCTAAACCATGGGGCTCAAGTCTGTGAAATCTGAACTTAAAACAGTAAAATCACCTATCCACTCTGAAAAACACAAGTCAATGTCATCAGGTCACCATGAGGCAGATCTCAGGAAAGATGATGATCCAAAGGAAGAAAGCATGGGTCTAACATTAAACTCAGGGTAAGAACACCCTAACGTTCTTAGATACTTCTCAACATCCAGGGATCTAGAGTCAGTGCCAGAGACCGTCTTTAGGTTAAAAAGCACAAGACGTTCATGTCTTCAGCTATTAAGCAAAATGATCATTTTGCTTCTGACTCAATGCTAACTCAGTGAAAAGAAGCCAGCTGCAAGTGAAGAGATTTCTGGACTCTTTATCACAACTCTGAGAGCAAAGCCTTAATGCAGTCACCTTTTGCTTTCTCTTCAAAGAGAAGGCTGTGAGGTCAAACCCAGGAAGACAATGCCTAACAGCCCCAAAAGGCTCTTGGTATTAGTCCTCGCCAATTTCCCTCCAAGCCCGGGCACATCTTGGGCTGAATGCACACATGCTATCATCATTTAAGCATGAATGCTGAACCCCTGGGTATTTTTTTCTTTTCTGGTATTTCTGATAACTCTGTCTATAAGATGTGGTTTTAAGAAAGATTACTCCTGGTCATTTATCTAACAGACCATACTGTGGTCTGTAAGCTCCATCTTTCTTAAAGCTTTCACATTCTGTAAACTGAGGAATTTACTCAGATGGGGGACTTCACCTGAGGTGGAAACTGTAAAGTGGCCAATTATTTCTCAGTCATTGGTTGCATATGATCTTTACCCCAAGCTTTGGAAACACAGACAACATTTAGCAAACATTCTGCTCCAAAGCTAAAGTTTTGGAAAGAATAACAACATGTTGGGAATAAATTACATGGTCTTTAGTGCATTTTCGTGTTATTGCCTGTTAACAGGCAAAGCGGTGTGCCAGCTCATGAGAGAACGTCAGTCTCCTAAGGAATCGATTTCTGAATTGCTGAGCTTACGGCGTCTCTGTTGTAAAGCTGAACAGGCTGGGAGCACAGAAGGCCATGTCTGTGGGAGCTGACCTAGGGGAAGCTATGAATCTTAGGCTGTCCTTACATTGTAATGATATACAGACCATTAGCCCACTCTGAGTACAGCATTTGAGGCTTTTTAACTAAGACTATCTAGGTTCCCATACCATGGGTTATAGTAATCCTAAAACCAGGTAATCTAATATACCTAATACAAGTAACTAATTTAACCTTAATCAAACATCTACTGGGTTCAAAGCCTTTTGCCAGGTTCTCTGGAAGAAAAGTGGGAGTTTTAAATGAGCATTGATTCCATTTCTATGAAATGTTCAGAACAGGCAAATCCATAGAGGCAAAACTTAGATTAGTGGTTTCCTAGAACTGGGAGGATGGGGGAACTGGGGAGTGCTGGTTTAAAGGATGTGGGGTTTCTCTGGGGGGTAATAAAATGTTTTAAACCTGATTGTGGTGAGGGTCACACAACCCTGTGGATACACTAGAAGCCCTTGAACTGTACACTTCAAATGGACAAATTGCATGGTATGTGAATTACACCTCAATAAAGCTGTTAAAGAAAACATAAAACCTGGCCCTCACAAAGAGAGAAAACATGTTAACAATTGGAAGCAGGAAGAACTAAAGTCAGGTACCACAGGGGCTGAGGGAGAGCCACACAGCACAGAGTCCTTCCGGCTTGGGCTTTCCTTTCATCTGGAGCTGTCACTCTCTCTCGGCACATGTTTAGGTCTGGGAGGGTGGGAGAGAGGGACTTATAGGAGCAGGAAGACAGCTTCTAATAACTGACTAGAGATGAAACCCATGAGGAGATGGTGAAGGATGTCATGGGTACAGAAATACCAGACCTGAGACTCTCGGCGGGGTCGGTGGGCTCCTAATGCAGGTCCTACCCCCTGGACAGCTGGTCGCAAGTACAGTGTCTTCTTTAAAGGAGGGAGGGTAATTCCTTCAGCTGAGAGGTGTCTCCTGTTACCTTAGCCTATCCATCCTAAAGACAAGTTCTCCAGAAAAGCACCATTCCCACCCCCACTCAGGTTCCCATGCTCCTGGGGCAAAGGGCTCTGAAATCAGGTCTGCCCACAAAATAAATCAATAAGAACTAGCGCTGAAGCAACTTATATGTCTAAATATTGCCCCCCCCCACACAAACAACCAAAACCTATATTTCGGGCCATGTAGGCTGTCATAGAAATTCTTTAGGAAGAAGAAGAAATTGTATTACATGCTTAAGGGATTATTTTTTATTGGGGTGGGCTTATTTTATTTAAAAAGATCCATCACCATCTTCACCTTCTACATATACCCTCTCGCCACCAGTTTTGTTTGTTCTCCAATTTCCAATATTTAGTCAAAAGCAAAATTAACAGCTGTATTTAATATAAACAATTCCAAGTAATTTCAAATGTGATAATACTTTTTAAACTTTTACACTAACTATAAATATTATAAGTGATAAATTGCTTTTGTGGGTAATATTAAACTGTCAAGCAGTGCTGTGTATAAGCATTTGAAAGAAAAAGTTCATCAAGAGATTATACTTCACAAATGTGACTGTGAGTTCCAGGTTTGGTGTACTCTGTACCTGTGGACCTCTGCTTCTTCACTCTTGCAATGAGGACCCTCTACCATTTTGTGCTATTCTTGTCCTTACATTCTTGTGGTGGGAAGAAAGGCTGAGCTGAGTGCTGAGTTAAGGAGATGGTGGGGCAGGGAACCCAATCATTCCTCTCCTCTTGGAAGTGCCTGCAACTGGGTTATAGTTGTGCAGGTTTCATACTGGAGTTCTTTGGAGTTCGTGGGTCAAACTAAACTGAGTGACGTGGTGTCACTCCTGCTCCACTGATCCCTGTTTCCCTGGAAGAACCAAGGAGAAAAAGCTTCCTTTTCCAGTGCGTGCCTCCATCCACCTTCCATGACAAGGCAAGTATTGCCTCCGGGAAACTGCCAAGATTCTGGGATGGGACCTGAACTCTTGGACTCCCAGACAAAGGTAATGATGTTACTAGCTGAGTGACACAGACCTACTTCCCGAGTCAGTGACTAAACACAGACAAAGGAATATGAGGCATTTCTTTCCCTCCCCCTTGGCCAGCCTTGGCAAGGCTGCTGGTACAGGCAGAGGTGCCCTCCCCTGGGAGTAGCTGCTGGGCCACTCCAAGGCTGCAGAGTGCAGAGCTGCTCCTCAGCTTGTTGGTGAGTTTCTTCATCTTTGGTTTTCATAACTTGAATGAAAGTTCATCTTAAAAAGCTCTTTTTACCTTATTGTTTTACTTCTCCCTTCTCCTTTCTAACAGCTGTCTTATTTTTAATGGAAGTCATGACTATATGACAGAGTAGAAAAAAACAAAATCCAAAGTTAGGAGAAGGAAAGAAATCATAAAGATCAGAACAGAAATAAATGAAATAGAAACAAAGAACACAATAGCAAAGATCAATAAAACTAAAAGGTGGTTCTTTGAGAAGATACAAAAAATTGATAAACCATTAGCCAGACTCATCAAGAAAAAGAGGGAGAAGACTCAAATCAATAAAATTAGAAATGAAAAAGGAGCAGTTACAACAGACACCACAGAAATACAAAGCATCCTGAGAGACTACTACAGGTAACTCTACGCCAATAAAATGCACAACCTGGAAGAAATGGAAAAATTCTTAGAAAGGTATAACCTTCCAAGACTGAACCAGGAATATAGAAAATATGAACAGACCAATCACAAGTAATGAAATTGAAACTGTGATTAAAAATTTTCCAACAAACAAAAGTCCAGGACCAGATGGCTTCACAGGTGAATTCTATCAAACAATTAGGGAAGAGCTAACAACCATCCTTCTCAAACTCTTCCAAAAAATTGTGGAGGAAGGAACACTCCCAAATTCATTCTATGAGGCCACCATCACCCTGATACCAAAACCAGAAAAAGATACTACAAAAAAGGAAAATTACAGACCAACATCACTGATGAATACAGATGCAAAAATCCTCAACAAAATACTAGCAAACAGAATCCAACAACACATTGAAAGGATCATACACCATGATCAAGTGGGATTTATCCCAGGGATGCAAAGATTCTTCAATATACACAAATCAAATAATGTGAAACACCATATTAACAAATTGAATAAGAAAAATCATATGATCATCTCAATATACGCAGAAAAAGCTTTTGACAAAATGCAACACCCATTTATGATAAAAACTCTCCAGAAAGTGGGCATAGAGGGAACCTACCTCAACCTAATAAAGGCCATATATGACAAACCCACAGTAAACATCATTCTCAATGGTGAAAAACTGAAAGCATTTCCTCTAAGATCAGGAACAAGACAAGAATGTCCACTCTCACCATTATTATTCAACACAGTTTTGGAAGTCCTAGCCACAGCAATCAGAGAAGAAAAGGAAATAAAAGGAATACAAATCGGAAAAGAAGAAGTAAAACTGTCACTGTTTGCAGATGACATGATACTATACATAGAGAATCCTAAAGATGCCAACAGAAAACTACTAGAGCTAATCAATGAATCTGATAAAGTTGCAGGATACAAAATTAATGCACAGAAATCTCTTGCACTCCTACACACTAATGACAAAAAAGCTGAAAGAGAAATTAAGGAAACACTCCCATTTACCACTGCTACAAAAGGAATAAAATACCTAGGAATAAACCTACCTAGGGAGACAAAAGACTTGTATGCAGAAAACTATAAGACACTGATGAAAGAAATTAAAGAGGATACCAACAGATGGAGAGATAAACCATGTTCTTGGATTGAAAGAATCAATATTGTGAAAAAGACTATACTATCCAAAGCAATCTACAGATTCAGTGCAATCCCTATCAAATTACCAATGGCATGTTTTACAGAACTAGAACAAAAAATCTTAAAATTTTTATAGAGACAGAAAAAAACCCCGAATAGCCAAAGCAGTCTTGAGGGAAAAAAACGGAGCTGGAGGAGTCCGACTCCCTGACTTCAGACTATACTACAAAGCTACAGTAATCAAGACAATGTGGTACTGGCACAAAAACAGAAACATAGATCAATGGAACAAGACAGAAAGTCCAGAGGTAAACCCACACACCTATGGTCAACTAATCTCTGACAAAGGAGGCAAGGATATACAATGGAGAAAAGACAGTCTCTTCAATAAGTGGTGCTGGAAAAACTGGGCAGCTACATGTAAAAGAATGAAATTGGAACACTCCCCAACACCATACACAAAAATAAACTCAAAATGGATTTGAGAACACTAGAAAACACTTAGAGGAAAACATAGGAAGAAAACCCTTTGACATAAATCACAGCAAGATCCTCTTTGATCCACCTCCCAGAGTATTGGAAATAAAAACAAAAATAAACAAATGAGACCTAATGAAACGTCAAAGCTTTTGCACAGCAAAGGAAACCATAAAGAAGACAAAAAGACCACCCTCAGAATGGGAGAAAATATTTGTGAACAAATCTATGGACAAAGAATTAATTTCCAAAATATATAAACAGCTCATGCAGCTCAATATTAAAAAAACAAACAACCCAATCCAAAAATGGGCAGGGCTTCCCTGGTGGCGCAGTGGTTGAGAGTCCGCCTGCCGATGCAGGGGACACGGATTTGTGCCCCAGTCCAGGAAGATCCCACATGCTGCAGAGCGGCTGGGCCCATGAGCCATGGTCACTGAGCCTGCGCGTCCGGAGCCTGTGCTCCACAACGGGAGAGGCCACAACAGTGAGAGGCTCGCGTATCGCAAAAAAAAACAAAAACAAAAATGGGCAGAAGACTTAAATAGACACTTCTCCAAAGAAGACATACAGATGGCCAAGAAGCACGTGAAAAGCTGCTCCACATCACTAATTATTAGAGAAATGCAAATCAAAACTACAATGAGGTATCACCTCACACCAGTTAGAATGGGCATTATCAGAAAATCTACAAACAACAAATGCTCGAGAGGGTGTGGAGAAAAGGGAACCCTCTTGCACTGTTGGTGGGAATGTAAATTGATACAGCCATTATTGAGAATAGTACGGAGGTTCCTTAAAAAACTAAAAATAGAATTACCATATGATCCAGCAATCCCACTACGGGGCATATACCCAGAGAAAACCATAATTCAGAAAGGCACATGCACCCCAATGTTCATTGCAGCACTATTTACAATAGACAGGTCATGGAAGCAACCTAAATGCCCATTGACAAGACGAATGGATACAGAAGATGTGGTACATATATACAATGGAATATTACTCAGCCATAAAAAGGAAAGAAATTGGGTCATTTGTTGAGACGTGGTTGTATCTAGAGACTGTCATACAGAGTGAGGTAAGTCAGAAAGAGAAAAACAAATATCGTATATTAACGCATATATGTGGAACCTAGAAAAATGGCACAGATGAACCGGATTGCAGGGCAGAAATTGAGACACAGATGTAGAGAACAAACGTATGGACACCAAGGGGGTAAAGCGGCAGGGGGTGGGGGTGGGGGGGTGATGAATTGGGCGATTGGGATTGACATGTATTCACTGATGTGTATAAAATTGATGACAAATAAGAACCTGCTGTATAAAAAAATAAATAAAATTAAAAAAAAATTTTAAAAATTTAAAAAATATATATACTTCCCCCCCCTAAAAAAAAGGAAAAGCTCTTTTGACCTTTTTTTTTTTTTTTTACTTCTCCCTTCTCCTTTCTAACAGCTGTCTTATTTTTAATGGGAGTCATGACTATATGACAGAGTACAAAAATTCATTTTTCCCCTGACTTTAAGGCTTTTTGCAGCCTCTGGAGTGGATATGAATAAGCTCTCATTCTAGAATGGAGACACAGACATCAAAGATGTCAATGAAGGGCTTCCCTGGTGGCGCAGTGGTTGAAAATCCGCCTGCCGATGCAGGGGACACGGGTTCGTGCCCCGGTCCGGGAAGATCCCACATGCTGCGGAGCGGCTGGGCCCGTGAGCCATGGACGCTGAGCCTGCGCGTCCAGAGCCTGTGCTCTGCAACGGGAGAGGCCACAGCAGTGAGAGGCCTGCGTACCGCCAAAAAAAAAAAAGAAGAAAAAGATATCAATGAAGAGAAGACAGAAGTAATAGGTCTGGGTAATCCACACATTGAGTTATTTTCTAATAAATATCTTTAAGAATATGGGACAGCATGGAAAAACACCCATTCTAGTCTATGACTACAGACACATAAAAATGGACAATATATGAGCAAATTCTAGCAAAGAACATAAAGAACGAAAGTAGAATGTGAGTAGTTTCTTTGTTAAACCTCTAATCATGTTATAATATTGTATAAATGATGCCTTTTTTTTATTGAGGAGGGAAAGGAAAATGTGTAACAAATAATATACTCACACAAAACTAATATAAAACTAATCCTCAATCTGCCATTCCTCTTTCTTCCCTTTTTCTCTTGTCAGGCATGACTCTATTGTCAATCATTATGCAAGGAGAATTCACTGCTCTCTTGGGGAAGAATGACAATCCCCATGGCTGCAGAGGGCACACCACTGGTTCATTTCCAGAAGGGGTGTCAAAATGCTACTAACCTAAGGGTCCTTCTCATATCTCAATAACAGGGATGTGAATTTTCAAAGGCTGAGGCATGTACCCACATTTCCTCCCCAGTTGCCTCCCAATCAAATGGGATAAGAAGGACTTCCTGACACAGGTAACTGGCCTGGGCATCCTGACCTCCAGGCCAGGTGACGCTGCATCTCAATATCTCCACCATCTGCTCCAGAGTCTGTCTGCAATTTTCCTAACTCAGCCTTAGAACATGGAGGTAAGGGTTGAGAATTGTGACTTTGGTTGAATGGGTTCTGTTGGCAATGTTGGCAGTCTGACCTATTTTCTGAAATTACTTGTCTCACCCCTTTCTTGATGCTCACCCTCAAGATCCAGGGCAGGGGAAGAATCCAATTCAGAATCCACATATTGTATGTTTATGTATAGCTGTTACAACAAGCTATAGTGACAAAATGCCTGGACTCAAATCTTGGCACTATCGTTTGTTATCTTGGTCTAATGACAACATCCCTGAGCATCGTTTTCCTTCTTTGTAACATGAGGGAAGTACTGGAGCCTACTTCACATGGTTGTTGTGAGGATGAAATGAAATGATGCTTGTAAAGTGTTCCCATGGTGCCCAGAACATGGTGAGAACTCAATAAATGTTAGCAGTGATGTTTGTTATTATGATCATCATGTTGGTTATATTTCCCCTCCACTCTTCACTTTATTCACTGAAAAGTCACTTCATTCACTGAAAAGTGAGCTAGAAGCACTCTGATGTAGCAGCAAGAGCAGGGAACTTGGAATTGGATCCTTTCCATTCTAGTAGCTGAATGACTTTGACAAGTACTTAGAACATCTGAATCTACTGCCCCATCTGTAAAGCATGGATCACGACACTCACCTTACAGGGCCCCTGGGATGATCCACTGTAATAAGATACAGGGAAGTGTTTGATATATACTAAGTGCTCAGTAAATAATATTTGAATCAAAACTTCAGTTTGGGCCACCCACCCAGTTTGTCTCTTTTTAGCTTAGATATGTAACCAAAGGAGAAGGCATCCCACTCTCCCCTATGCTGCTTCCAGCAAAGAGCAGCAGGACAGGGAGCAAAAGCAGGAGCCAGCTTTTGGCAGGTGCGGAACAAGGACTGTGATCACAAGGCCACCATGCAGAACTTCCCAAAGAATGTGCAAATTATGCTATTCAACTTGGAGTTTCACCCAAGTGTAGTTTAGAACTGCAGTGGCCACATCCCAGATTGACTGGGACAGTGAAGTTGTCCAGGCAAGGGCTTTATTTATTTATTTTTTTTATTTTGCGGTACATGGGCCTCTCACTGCTGTGGCCTCTCCCGTTGCGGAGCACAGGCTCTGGACACGCAGGCCCAGTGGCCATGGCTCACGGGCCCAGCCGCTCCGCGGCATGTGGAATCTTCCCGGACCGGGGCACGAACCCGCGTCCCCTGCATCGGCAGGCGGACTCTCAACCACTGCGCCACCAGGGAAGAAGGGCTTTATTATTTTATTTAAAAGTGTGAATCATCAGAGAAGCAACCCTCACCATCCAGGTGCTGTATTCAGATTGCACATTATAGCTACTTCCTTGGCACCTGAGCGAGGCAAAAACACCTGGGAGAAATTGTTCAGGACCTGGGGAGAACTCAGAAGCTAACATCTCATTGGTTTAAGCAAGGAGACCTTGGGCATATCACTTAAAACTCTCTAGGACTCAGTTTCCGCTTGCATAAAACGTTAATGATAGGAAATACTGCATAGGTTGTTGTTATCAGGACTAAATGAGATGTGTGAAAAGCGCTCAGAGGAGGCCATGGCACATGTAAGACCCAAATGTGTGTTTGCTATAATGAAAATGATTATGGTACTAAGGACTTTGGGATTTTCAAAAGGCATCACATTCACACCTCTACTCTAATAAGCTTATATTATTTTAGGAGAAAATACTTTGTATATAACAAATAAAATGAAGATACAGAGCTGTTTGGAATACATGACAACTGAGCAAGATCCCTATAATCTGGGTGGCTCAGAATAATTCTTTGCAGGAGAAAATAATTAGAGCTAAGCCTTGCAGGAAATTTAGGAACTGTAGTAAAGAATAGCAGGGAAAGAAAGGTGAAAAACTTGGTAAAAACTGTCCAGCCTGCCCTGATTGAACTCTGGCAGCCTTGTTGTAACTACATACACACGCACGCACGCACACACACACACAAATCTAAGGTTTTAGTGTTTGCTTAAACCACCTGGTTTCCGCTGCTGCATGCATCAATCCTTGTTTTCATTCTCCTGTCTCTGACACCAGCTCACATGGCCTAGCTATTATTTTATCCTAGTCTTGCCCCATAAGATCAACACATGATTCAGTCTTTAGGTTTTTGATACCAGTTTCTCTCTATACTACGGTTTCCTCTAATTGACTCCTGGGGAATCTGAGAAGTTTGATCCAGGTCCCTAGAAACCCTTTTCAAATATTACATCCACAGGGAGCCCCTACAAGTCTCACGAGTAGGACAGGGGTAAGCAGTCCTGGCCTGCCATGTTTTAAGGACAATGAGTAGATCTAGTTCACTCCTGTGATCAAGGCAGTGGCAGGTCATAAAAGCCCCTCAGAGTCGCACTCAATAAGGGAACTTCCTAAAAGCACAGGCCACTCAGGGGGACAGTCTCCCCACCCCTGGTTGTGTCAGCAGCTGGGAAAACCAGGGCCCTGGATTTCACAGAAAGGTGGATCCTGATCTATTCCCAGAAATCTCTGATGACTCTCATGCAGCTTCTAACACTGGTTTGCTCAGTCTTCCCAGCACTTTGTTACAATGACTTTGCTCTCTGTTCAGGGTAGTGTCACTTACAGGCCAACCAGAAGGTAAATTTCTAGGTAATAGCAATTTCATTGTTTGGGGTTTCACTTTTTTTATGACTCAGCATAGTGGATCTCTATACTTGGTATGTATGGAGGACACATACATATACACAGCACACACAGACAACACAGCAAGAACAATAACAGCAAAGGTTTATATAGAAACGCTCTGCGGGTCTCCGATCTTGGAAAGCAGAGTCAGAACTTGGAGGCTCTAGTCCTGGTCCCACAACTTACGACCTGAGACATCAGGGTGTGTCACAAAGTTTTCCAAGCTTCCTTCCCCATCTATATAATAAAGATGGTGAAACTAGCCCTGCTTACCCCTAAGGGGTGCCATAGTGCCAACAGATAACAGATGTAACATAATGCCTAGAGAACCTTTCAAAACAAAAGAAAAATGAGACTGAACTCAGTCTCAACTTACAAAGAGTTTTTGCTTGTTTTAAGGAAAAAGATGACTCTTATAGGAGAAGAGAAAATGAAAAGGGCGACCGCTATTTTGAGGACTATAAGACAAAAACCCTAAATCTTTTTTTTTTTTGGTATCAAATTGCAGTTTCTCGTTTGGAAACAGAGAAGAAAAAAGTAAAGTATTATTTAGCAGTGTTTTACCAAACGTGTCTTTTAAAGCCAGTGTTGGAGGAAACTAGTGATGTGGCATTCAGGGTTGGCTGGGTTGTTGCTCCTTTTGCCCTGACTCGATATTTCTTGGACACCACTGCCTCCCCAGGTATTGATGGGAAGTGTGTTGCAGCAGGTGCCTGATATGGCATTGGCTCAAGTCTATTAGGCAAACCTCTTAGAAGCCATACATTAAATGAGTTGAGGAAAGAAATTGTTCTCTGAAGAAGTGCACGTTTTGGTTCATTCTACTACTGACCTCTCAGAGTTCTCTCTTTTCCCCTTCTCTTTGGACATCTTCCTTTAGGAAATTTTATTCTCCATTAGTGGTAGCAGGACCAAGGTCCAGTGCAATGCTGTTAAGAGCTCTGTACAGAAGGAAAAAATTACAACTTGCTGGCTAGTATGAGTGATCTGGAATAATGTGCTGACATCTAAATTCTGTGAGCCTTGGGTTAACATGACTCTCTTTTTGTCGCTTGCACTCCTTACGATTAGGATAAAGCATAAAATTCTAGCAGCCAGTATAGATAAATAAAACACAATCTGGAGGGTGTGTGCTAGTGGCCAGACTTTTCTAAGTTGACCCATTTGATTTTTGCAGCAACTCTTAAGACAAGTACTTTTACCTGCTTTTTATGGATGAGTAAATTCATGTTAAACAGTTTTTCCTAAAACTACATGGCTGATAAAAAGCAGGGAATGCTTCTCAGAGGACGTAAGGTTAATCCAAGTTCTGAGAGAGGTGAGGTGCATCACCTAAGGAGAAGGAAGGGCATTTTATGCATCAGATTTGGCAATAAATACATGAGTACATGAAAGAGCCTGAGTCAGAAGACAAAAGACTTTGATTCCAAAATGTGTTCTAGTACTTATGGGCTGCATGATATTAGACAAATCCTCACATATCTAGGTTTTAGTTCTCTACCTCATAAGGCTGTTGGAAACATTAAATATGTCAAGAAACTATCACAAGACCTAGAACTTAGGAAGTGTCATCATCATTATTAAAACCAATACTCTCATCAACACTGTAATTATCATTATCACTAATATCTACTTTATTTCCTCTTAGCATTTTAAGAGGTTATAATAAGATAAGGGATATAAAACTGATTCCTGATTAAAAAAAAGAATGTTATAAATAGCTTAAAAATGTTGGAATTTATTTTACTCAGAGGGGGTTGAAAAACAGAATTTTCAAATGGAATAAATTGAATTCAACATAATTGCTGTGCACATCACAATTGTCTTGACTCTCCTCTACTCCAGGGTCTTAATTCCTGAGAATGCTGGAAGATGATTTAAAGTGAAAAAGCAAGCACATTTCACCAATCTCTCCAGGCTGGGATGTTTGCTTTTATAAAATTCAGCTGTATGCTTATTGCTCAGTTAATCACTGGCTTCATGCACGTGGTTTAACAACAAGGACAGTCAAATCTCTTACAGTGCATTTTATCAACATGGATGGGGTATCAGTCAGAGATTTACCATCTTGTACAAGATAGGGTTCTCTTAAGCTTACAAACAGAAAGACAGTAAGGATCCAAGGAAGAATCCTTTATGCCCAGAGAAGATGGGAAGGAAAAGAAGAGACTCCATCTTCAACCAAAATTGTAGGTACGGTTCTGATACTTATATCAGTCTTCTCAGGCCCCAAGTGAGAAAGAAATGGAGAGACTAGGGCACCCCAGAATGCTGATGGCTAGTTTCTGCCAGTAGAAATCTCTTGAGTTGTATTAGTTCTATGAACATGTGAGAGCTCAGCCCTTCATGAACACAGCTGTTATAAACCCAGTGGTTTCCAAATAGCAGTCATGGTGATGATGCTGATGATAAAAAAACAAAAACAAAAAACACCATAACACCTCAGCATGATTTTATTGCCCTAAGAATTAGACTATTTTTCCTGGATCACTTTTGTAGACTCCATTATAACCTAACTCCTTCATCAAAGAAAAGTCCTGGAAATAAAGAAGGGACTTCTGCCATCAAAGTCACTGTTCCTCTCATGGCTATTCTTCACATGTTCTTCTATGCCTTGTTTTCCTGTACACGTATGTAAATTTCATTTTGAATACAGGGGAAAGTGCACCAACTACCTCCTGAGTCATTAACAGATTAACATTCATCCATGACCTGTGTGGAACTTAGGAATATAGAAGGTCACTACTTCCCAGGACTCAGTTGGGGAATCCCTGTCTTTCACAAGCCTATTTTTTATGATGAACCTGACAACATTTTCTTGTGCCTTTAAATATATGAAAGGGAATAGACTCTTTGATATTACTCCCACAAACACAAAGACTGTAGTAGTGATATCCACACTCCCATCCAAAAGTCAGAGTATCTTCACAGGTTCCTGTCCGTCCTCAGGTTGAGGTAGGAGCCTTAATTTCTTAATCCCCACTGCCCTCAGTAGGTGTACAGAGATCCACTTGAGACATGAAAGAACTTTCAAGTATTGAAGGGATTTATCTCCATAGGGTTGGGTGTTGTTTCCTACCCTTTTGCAGACAGAATAATAGACTGGGGTCCACTGTGGGCACAGATAGAATGATGTTTCCAATTACACAATGACTGAATAAAATAGTGGCTGAATTCCAGTAATGGAGTCAGATTCCCCAGTGGGTTGTGTTTCCAATAGGCGACTTACCCTGGCAAATAGTCATGTGACCGAGAGGATGGAGTTCTTTTCCTGGTCCTCTGTAGTCCCTGGGTATCAGACAGTAGTCCCCAGGTAGTGGTATAGTGGTAAGTGTCTATAAAATAGCTTCCCTCAAAACAAGTTCGTATTTGTAACATTTGCCATTTCTGTGGTGTGAGTATTCCTACCACAGGTGATTTTAAGCTACTAATGTGATGTTACTTAACTTAGAGTCGGGAAAAGTGCACACAAAAGGCCCTTGGGAGCCAGGATGAACCAGTAGTTCCAGGATAATCCTGTGATAAGATCCTTCTCCTGGTGTACTACCTCTGCACTCTCCTTAGGGGGTCCCTCTCAGGTATGGCATCCAGGTATCCAGATGTTTGAGTTCCAGTCCCTTCTTTCTTCTTTCTCACTTGCCTTTCTGAATGCAAAAGCTCTCATTGTTCTTCTGTTTTCTAATAATAGAACTCAGTGGTCTATTATAAAGAAGTTAATGGCCTTTTGAAAAAGAATCCAAGCACTTGGTTTCTATTTACCCTTCTAGAATGTTAAGGAGAGCCCTTCCCTAGAAACACAGTGGCCTGCTTGCCTTCATTTGGAGGAGAATAAAAATGTTTTTATGCTTCCGGATGTACTACTCTCTCCAATGGGACCAAAGAGATTTCAGTAAAATCACGGAGAGACAGAGAGGGTGGGGAGAGAGAGAGAGTGCGCAAGCAGAGCTGGACTTCTTATATGCTGTCTCTAAAGCACAACCAAACACAATCAAATCTGGCACTAAATTTCCTAATTGTATAGTGCAGATCTATATTATTACTAAAGGTGTCTGCTTGTTTTTCACCTCCTGAAAGAGATATATTAAAGCCTCTCAATATGATGCTGGGTTTGTCTATTTCTCCTTCTACTTCTCTCATTTTTATCCTTATAAATTTTGAAGTGATATTATTGAGTGCATGAAAATTTATGATTGTGCTCTCTTTCTGGTGAATTGACCCTTTATCACCGTGAAATGCCTTGAAAAAAATCTCTATCAATGATTTTGCCTTAAGGTCTAGTTTGTATGATATTCCTATACATATGCCATCATTCTTTATTTAGACTTTTACTTTCAACCTTTCTATATTTAAACTGTGTCTTTTATAAGCAGCATATAGTTGGGGTTTTTTCTTAGTCTGAAAATCTTTGTCCACTTGTTTGAATATTTAATCCATTTACATTTCAAGTAATTACAGACATATCTGGGACTAAATAAATGCCTATGTATCTTTTCATTTCATTCATTCCATTCATTCATTATTGTTCCATTTCCTCCCTCTATTAGATTGTTAATTATACATTATTTAACAAATTCTTTAATGTAAATACTTGATAATAAAACAGGAATACATGATTCACTAAAGTCTAATGTAAACATAAATTTTTATCACGTTAAAATAATGCAAAAAATTAAAACTATTTACCCTCACTCTCTTTTGTTCTATGTTGTAATTTATTTTAATTAATGATAGTTTAAACTCCATATGACATTATTTATACAGTCAGCATTCCTTTAGATTGAAACATAAATATAATCTTTCTGTTTGCTACTTGTTCTTTTCTGCATTTTCATTTTTTATTCTGCAGTCAATTTTCCTCTATGCAAAGATATACTTTTAATATTATATCTACTATGTGTCTGATGAATTCCCTTGGATTGTGCTTTTAGAAAATGTTTTTATTATGTCAACATTTCTGCAGAATATTTTTCGGTGTGTAGAATTCTAGATTGGCAGGGTTTTATTCTTATAACATTTTGAAAATGCCATTCAATTATCTCTGGCTTCCATCATTTCAGATGAAAAGTCAGCCATAGGCCTTAGGATTTTTTTTTTTAAGCTAGAGTATCATTTTATTCCCTTTGACTGCTTTTAATATTTTATTTTATTTCATCATTTAATACTGTGATGAATTAAAATATGTTATTTTTATATTTTTTCCTCCTTAGTGTTTGTAACATTTCTTAAATCTTGTAACATTTCTTAAATTTTGATGTCCTTCAGCAATTTTAGAAGTTTTTCCACCAGTATATCTTCACATATTGCTTCTGCCTAACTATCTTTTCTCACTCTTATGGTATCATAATTACACATATTTTAGATTTTTTTTATCTTGATGTTTCATCTTCATCCATATCTTTCTAGACGCTTCTGTACTTTCCATTTTTCTGTTATCTTCATGATTCTATCTGTATATTTCCAGTAGACTTATTTTCACATGCATTAATTCTACCCTCACTTGTGTTTACTCTGTAGTTAGGATCTCAACTTGAGTTGTTAATTTCAGTTTTATTTTCTCAGTTCCATGATTTTATTTGATTTTTTAAACACCTTCTAGGTCTCAGTTAAATTTTTTTAATCTAATATTCATCTTCTTGTCTAATATTTTGACATGTAAATTCTAGTTTTTTTAAGAGTCCAAATCTGGGCTTCCCTGGTGGCACAGTGGTTGAGAGTCCACCTGCTAATGCAGGGGACATGAGTTCATGCCCCGGTCCAGGGGGATCCCACATGCCGTGGAGCAGCTGGGCCCATGAGCCATGGCCGCTGAGCCTGCATGGAAACACAAAAGACCCTGAATATCCAAAGCAATCTTGAGAAAGGAAAATGAAGCTGGAGGAATCAGGCTACCTGATTTCAGACTATACTACAAAGCTACAGTCATCCAAATAGTGTGGTACTGGAGGAAAAACAGAAATATAGATCAATGGAAGAGGATAGAAAGCCCAGAAATAAACCCACTGACCACTGGTCAATTAAACTATGACAAGAGAAACAAGAATATACAATGAAGAAAAGACAGTCTTTTCAATAGGTGGTGCTCGGAAAACTGGACAGCTACATGAACAAGAATAAAATTAAAACATTTTCTGACACCATACATAAAAATAAATTCAAAACGGATTAAAGCCCTACAATTAAGACTAGATACTATAAAACTACTAGAGGAAAACACAGGCAAGACACCCTTTGAAATAAATCACAAAAATACTGTTTTGCATCCATCTCCTAGAGCAACGGAAATAAAAACAAAAATAAACAAATGGGACTTAATTAAATTTAAAAGCTTTTGCACAGCAAAGGAAAACATAGACAAAATAGACAGCCTACAGAATGGGAGAAAATATTTGCAAACGATGGTAATGACAAGGCATTAATTTCCAAAATATACACTCAGCTCATGCAGCTAAATAGCAAAAACAAACAAACAAACAACCAAATCAAAAAATGAGCAGAAGACCTAAAGAGAAATTTCTCCAAAGAAGATATACAAATGTCCAAAAGGCACATGAAAAGATGCTAAATATCGCTAATTATTAGAGAAATGCAAATCATATCAATATATATTCTTTTTCAGGTTCTTCTCCCTTATATGTTATATATATATGACTGAATCTCTGTGCTGTGCACCTGAAACTTAAATGATATTGTAAATTATCTACATTTCAATAGTTTTTGTAAAATCTACATCTTTATTTTTTTTTAAGTTTTTTTAAAGGTTATTTTTTTACACCTTTTTTGGAGTATAATTGCTTTACAATGGTGTGTTAGTCTCTGCTTTATAACAAAGTGAATCAGCTATACATATACATATATCCCCATATCTCTTCCCTCTTACATCTCCCTCCCAACAGCCCTATCCCACCACTCTAAGTGGTCACAAAGCACTGAGCTGACCTCCTTGTGTTATGTGGCTGCTTCCAAACTAGCTATCTATCTTATATCTGTTCATGTATATATGTCCATGCCACTCTCTCACTTTGTGCCAACTTACCCTTCCCCCTCCCCATGTCCTCAAGTCCATTATCTATGTCTGCATCTTTATTCCTGCACTGCCCCAGGTTCTTTCAGAAACTTATTATTTTATTTTTTTTAGATTCCATATATATATATATATATATATATATATATATATATATATATATATATGTGTGTGTGTGTGTGTGTGTGTGTGTTAGCATATGGTATTTGTTTTTCTCTTTCTGACTTACTTCACTCTGTATGACATACTCTAGGTCCATCCACCTCACTACAAATAACTCAATTTCATTTTATTTATGGCTAATATTCCATTGTATATATGTGCCATATCTCCTTTATACATTCACCTGTCGATGGAAACTTAGGCTGCTTCCATATCCTGGCTATTGTAAATACAGCTGCAATGAACATTGTGGTACCTGACTATATTTGAATTATGGTTTTCTCAGGGTATATGTCCAGTAGTGAGATTGTTGGGTCGTATGGTAGTTCTATTTTTAGTTTTTTAAGGAAACTCCATACTGTTCTCCATAGCTGTATCAATTTACATTCCCACCAAGAGTGCAAGAGGGTTCCTTTTTCCCCACACCCTCTCCAGCATTTACTGTTTGTAGATTTTTTGATGATGGCCATTCTGACTAGTGTGATGTGATACCTCATTGAAGTTTTCACTTGCATTTCTCTAATGATTAGTGATGTTGAGCATCCTTTCATGTGTTTGTTGGCAATCTGTATATCTTCTTTGGAGAAATATCTTTTTAGGTCTTCTGCCCATTTTTGGATGGGGTTGTTTGTTTTTTTGATATTGAGCTGCATGAGCTGCTTGTAAATTTTGGAGATTAATCCTTTGTCAGTTACTTCATTTGCAAATATTTTCTCCAATTCTGAGGATGGTCTTTTGGTCTTATTTATGGTTTCCTTTGCCATGCAAAAGCTTTTAAGTTTCATTAGGTCCCATTTGTTTATTTTTGTTTTTATTTCCCTTTCTCTAGGAGGTGGGTCAAAAAGGATCTTGCCATGATTTATGTCATACAGTGTTCTGCCTATGTTTTCCTCTAAGAGTTTAATAGTGTCTGGCCTTACATTTAGGTCTTTAATCCATTTTGAGTTTATTTTTTTGTATGGTGTTAGGGAGTGTTCTAATTTCATTTTTTTTACATGTAGCTGTCCAGTTTTCCCAGAACCACTTATTGAAGAGGCTGTCTTTTCTCCATTGTATATTCTTGCCTCCTTTATCAAAAATAAGGTGACCATAGGTGTGTGGGTTTATCTCTGGGCTTTCTATCCTGTTCTATTGATCTATATTTCTGTTTTTGTGCCAGTACCATACTGTCTTGATTACTGTAGTTTTATAATATAGTCTGAAGTCCAGGAGCCTGATTCCTCCAGCTCCATTTTTCTTTCTCAAGACTGCTTTGGCTATTCGGGGTCTTCTGTGTTTCCATACAAATTGTGAAATTTTTTGTTCTAGTTCTGTGAAAAATGCCATTGGTAGTTTGATAGGGATGGCATTGAATCTTTAGATAGCTTGGGTAGTATAGTCATTTGAACAATGTTGATTCTTCCAATCCAAGAACATGGTATATATCTACATTTGTTAATTTCTTTCATCAGTGTCTTATAGTTTAATGCATACAGTTTTTTTGTCTCCTTAGGTAGGTTTATTCCTAGGTATTTTATTCTTTTTGTTGCAATGGTAAATGGGAGTGTTCCCTTAATTTCTCTTTCAGATATTCATTATTAGTGAATATAAATGAAAGAGATTTCTGTGCATTAATTTTATATCCTGCTACTTTATCAAATTCATTGATTACCTCTAATAGTTTTCTGGTAGCTTCTTTAGGATTCCCTATGTATAGTATCATGTCATCTGAAAACAGTGAAAGCTTTACTTCTTTTCCAAGTTGGATTCCTTTTCTTTCCTTTTCTTCTCTGCTGTGGCTAAAACTTCCAAAACTATGTTGAATAACAGTGGTGAGAGTGGGCAACCTTGTCTTGCTCCTCATCTTAGTGGAAATGGTTTCACTTTTTCACCATTGAGGAGGATGTTGGCTCTGGGTTTGTCATATATGGTCTTTATTATGTTGAGGTAAGTTCCCTCTATGCCTACTTTCTGGAGGGCTTTTATTATAATGGGTGTTGAATTTTTCTGCACCTATTGAGATGATCATGTTTTTTCTCTTTCAATTTGTTAATATGGCGTATCACATTGATTGATTTGCATATGTTGAAGAATCCTTGCATTCCTGGGATAAACTCCACTTGTTCATGGTGTATGATCCTTTTAATGTGCTGTTGGATTCTGTTTGCTAGTATTTTGTTGAGGATTTTTGCATCTATGTTCATCAGTGATATTGGTCTGTAGTTTTGTTTCTTTGTGACAACTTTGCCTGGTTTTGGTATCAGGATGATGGTTGCCTCGTAGAGTGAGTTTGGGAGTGTTCCTCCCCCCGATATATTTTGGAAAGTTTGAGAAGAATAGGTGTTAGCTCTTCTCTAAATGTTTGATAGAATTCGCATGTGAAGCCTTCTGGTACTGGGCTTTTGTTTGTTGGAATATTATTAATCACAGTCTCAATTTCAGTTATTGTGATTGGTCTGTTTATATTTTCTATTTCTTCCTCGTTCAGGCTTGGTAGGTTGTGCTTTTCTAAGAAATTGTCCATTTCTTCCAGGTTGTCCATTTTATTGACATATAGCTGCTTGCAGTGATCCCTCATGATCCTTTGTATTTCTGCAGTGTCAGTTGTTACTTATCCCTTTCCAATTCTAATTCTGTTGATTTGAGTCTTCTCCCTTTTTTGCTTGATTAGTCTGGCTAGTGGTTTTTCAATTTTGTTTATCTTCTCACGGAACTAGCTTTTAGTTTTATTGATCTTTGCTATTGTTTCCTTCATTTCTTTTTCATTTATTTCTGATCTGATATTTATGTTTTCTTTCCTTCTGCTAACTTTGGGGATCTTTTGTTGTTCTTCTTCTAATCGCTTTAGGAGTAAGGTTAGGTTGTTTATTTGAGATGGTTCTTGTTTCTTAATGTAGGATTGTATTGCTATAAACTTCCATCTTAGAACTGCTTTTGCTGCATCCCATCGGTTTTGGGTTATCATATTTTCATTGTCATTTGTTTCTAGGTAATTTTTGATTTCCTCTTTGATTTCTTCAGTGATCTCTTGGTTTTAGTGGTGTATTGTTTAGCCTCCATGTGTTTGTATTTTTTACAGATTTTTTCCTCTAATTGACATCTAGTCTCATAGTGTTGTGCTTTGAAATAGATACTTGATATGATTTCAATTTTCTTAAATTTACCAAGGCTTGATTTGTGACCTAAGATATGATCTATCTTCGAGAATGTCCCATGAGCACTTGAGAAGAAAGTGTATTCTGTTGCTTTTGGATGGAATGTCCTATAAAGATCAATAAAGTCCATCTTGTTTATTGTGTCATTTAAAGCTTGTGTTTCCTTATTAGTTTTCATTTTGGATGATCCGTCCATTGGTGAAAGTGGGGTGTTAATGTCCCCTACTATTATTGAGTTGCTGTTGATTTCCCCTTTTAAGGCTGTTAGCATTTGCCTTATGTATTGAGGTGCTCCTATATTGGGTGCATAAATATTTACAATTGTTATATCTTCTTCTTGGATTGATCCCTTCATCATTATCTAGGGTCTTTCTTTGTCTCTGGTAATAGTCTTTATTTTAAAGTCTATTTTGTCTGATATCTGATATGAGAATTGCTACTCCAGCTTTCTTCTGATTTCCATTTGCATGGAATATCTTCTTCCATCCCCTCACTTTCAGTCTGTTTGTGTCCCTAGGTTTGAAGTGGGTCTCTTTTAGACAGCATATATACGGTTCTTGTTTTTGTATCCCTTCAGCCAGTCTGTGTCTTTTGGTTGGAGCATTTAATCCATTTACAATTAAGGTAGTTGTCGATATGTATGTTCATATTGCCATTTTCTTAATTGTTTGTGTTCGTTATTGTAGGTCTTTTCCTTCTCTTATGTTTCCTGCATAGAGAATTTCCTTTAGCATTTGTTGTAAAGCTGGTTTGGTGGTGCTTAATTCTCTTAGCTTTGGCTTGACTGTAAAGGCTTGAATTTCTCTGTCGAATCTGAATGAGATCCTTGCTGGGTAGAGTAATCTTGGTTGTAGGTTTTTCCCTTTCATCACTGTAAATATGTCCTGCCACTCCCTTCTGGCTTGCAGAGTTTCTGCTGAAAGATCAGCTTTTAACCTAATGGGGTTTCTCTTGTATGTTATTTGTTGTTTTTCCCTTGCTGCTTTTAATATTTTTTCTTTGTATTTAATTTTTGATAGTTTGATTAATATATGTCCTGGCAGGGCTTCCCTGATGGCACAGTGGTTGAGAGTCCGCCTGCTAATGCAGGGGACATGGGTTCGTGCCCCGGTCCAGGAAGATCCCACATGCTGCAGAGCAGCTGGGCCCGTGAGCCATGGCCACTGAGCCTGTGCATCCGGAGCCTGTGCTATGCAACAGGAGAGGCCACAACAGTGAGAGGCCCGCATACCTAAAAAAAAAAAAAAAAAAAAAAAAAAAAAATAGTCCTGGCATGTTTCTCTTTGGATTTACCCTGTACAGGAATCTCTGTGCTTCTTGGACTTGGTATTTTCTTTCTCATATTAGGGAAGTTTTCAACTATAATGTCTTCAAATATTTTCTCAGTCCCTTTCTTTTTCTCTTCCTCTTCTGGGACCCCTATAATTCAAATGTTGGTATGTTTAATGTTGTCCCAGAGGTCTCTAAGACTGTCCTTCTGTTCTTCTGCCTCAGTTATTCTGCTATTGATTCCTTCTAGAAAATTTTTAATTTCATTTATTGTGTTGTTCATCATTGTTTGTTTCCCTTTAGTTCTTCTAGGTCCTTGTTAAACGTTTCTTATATTTTCTCCATTCTCTTTCCAAGATTTTGGATCACTTTTACTATCATTACTCTGAATTCTTTTTCAGGTAGACTGCCTATTTCCTCTTCATTTGTTTGGTCTGGTGGGTTTTTACCTTGCTCCTTCAACTGCTGTGTGTTTCTCTATCTTCTCATTTTGCTTAACTTACTGTGTTTTGGGTCTCCTTTTCGCAGGCTTCAGTTCATAGTTCACATTGTTTTTGGTGTCTGCCCCCAGTGGCTCTGGTTGGTTCAGTGGGTTGTGTAGGCTTCCTGGTGGAGGGGACTAGTGCCTGTATTGTGGAGGATGAGGCTGGATCTTGTCTTTCTGGTGGGCAGGACCACATCTGCTGCTCTATTTGGGGGTTTCTGTGACCTTATTATGATTTTAGGCAGACTCTGTGCTAATGGATGGGGTTGTGTTCCTTTCTTGCTAGTTGTTTGGCATAGGGTGTCCAGCACTCTAGCTTGCTGTTTGTTGAGTGGAGCTGGGTCTTAGCATTGAGATGGAGATCTCTGTGAGAGCTTTTGCCATTTGATATTACATGGAGCTGGGAGGTCTCTGGTGGACCAATGTCCTGAAGTCAGCTCTCCCTGCACCCTGCTGAGGTCTGAGGTCTTCTGCCAGCATTCAGTAGGTGTTCTCTAGGAGTTGTTCCGCACGTAGATGTATTTCTGATGTATTTGTGGGGAGGAAGGTGATCTCCACATCTTACTCCTGCACCATCTTGAAGGTCTGTCCCAAGTTTACATCTTATAAATCAAGGTCTGAATTTCCTATGGGTCTGCCACTTTTGCCTGTTTTTATTATTGTTTTTTAAGCATTGCATTTTATATCCTTACATACCTAGTAAATTTCTTGAAAGGCATCTTGTCAGAAAAAAATATAGTTTAATATGAGTTTCTAGATGATATTCTTTTCCTACAGAGAGGATAAAATTTTACCTCTATCAGGCAACTATAGTAGAGGCAGGTCATGGTACAATTATGGATTGATCTCTTTTAGAACTGGCCTTTGTGAAGGATGAACTAACTCCAGATTTTGTTTACTACTTGTAGATAGCACTTCAAGTGTCCTTAAAGAGTCAGGATGGGGTGAGGCATGCAGGGCACAGGATTTAACAAGTGAGTTCATCCTAAAACTTTGTACCATACACACCTAATTTTCTTCACTCTAGTCCTGGTCCTGGTACCATCTGAAAATCTGTGGTATTTATGAAGCATCTGTTCCTTGGGAGGTTCTGAATTCTATATTTTGCTTCACAGCCTCCATAAGACTGCCTGAACTCTGCTTAGCTCCTCAGCTTCTTTGCTTTGACTTATAAGCTAGCAAAAACCTCAAGAGAAAATGTAAAGCCTTAATATCAAGCTCATCTATTTGCACTTATCCCTGGATTTTTTTAGCTCCTAAATCACCACTTTCTCTGTAGGTTTCCCATGTTTTCAACAAGATTGTAAAAAATTTAATCTACCTTTTCCCATTATTCTCTGCAGGACAGTTGGTCTGAAACAAGCTAGTCCTTCAGGGTCAAAAATAAAAATCCCTTTTGTTTCTCCATGTGGGTAATAATGAAAGGTTGAGAGACAATTACATATTTTTCTCAAGTTATAAATACTATTTGTGGATGTTTTAAATAATCCACATGGATCTTCCTTGTCTTCTGTCCATTATCTAAATGTTGGTGTTCATCAGGATTTCTTATTGAGAGATAATATCCATGTAGTGCATGCAATGCTGCTCATATTCTGAAGAATCCCAAGATTCTAGAAATAGAATTATATATCTATTCCAGAACATTCATCTGGGCTTCAACCCCAGACTTCAAACACTTTACTGAGCACCTCTCTCTGGATATCCTCTGTGCACCTAGAAATTATTATGCCCAATAATGAAGTCATCACCTTCCTTTTCACCTCCTTACCACTCTCAACTTACTTTCCTGCTTGTATCTCCTTTCTAATTAATGATGGCTGCTTTTCCCAGGATCCTGTCTTAAACTACAAACTTTATAAAGTTATCCTCTATTCTTTTATCTTAAAACTCACATGATTCATGAAGTCCTCTATATGCAGGAGTGTGTATATATATATATATATATATATATATATATATATATATATATAATGTTTATTAGCATGTTTAATGTATTTAGTATATTTAGTATGTATATAGTATAGTATAAAATATTTAAATATGCTCCTGTCATCTCCCACTTACACACTGAGATTGCCATAAATTAGGATTTAGGATCTCTCACCTAGACTTTCCCAACATCCTGCTAATTCAGGAATGGCAAATGGTTAGGTTATGCCTGCTGCCACTTTCTCTTCTTTTCCTTCTTACACTAATGACAAACATTACTTCTTTATTACTGGAGACTTTCCTGCTGAGTCCAGATGCAGTTCTGAAGTCCTTCTCAAAGCAGCATTCCATAGAGACACTAGTAGACTTGAGAAGCAAGTGGAATCCCATTTGTCCTCTCCTCTCTATCCTTCTCCACCAGATGGTATGTAGATAGTATAGATTGTGCCACCAGAGATATATCACTGCAGGAAATCTGATTATGTCACTTCCATGTTTAAAAATCTATGAGTCTTATCTTGCTTACAGAACAAGTAACAGCTCACTGGTTGAGTGTGTAAGGCCTTTTATAATCCAATTCTAATAGAAAAGTTCAGACTTGTCATTACTGACACAAGTCCTCTAATCGCTCATGGCAACACATCCCATTTATGCAATCTGAAGGTCTTTTATGTTTCTTTTGTTCATGCCATTACTTCCTCCTAAAATTCCCTTCCCCATTCACCACAAGCCTGTTTAACTCCTACAGACTCTTAATCTTTCCTAAACTTCTCTGAGCAGAATTAGTTGATCCTTCCTCTGGATCTCCAGAACACATTTTTAACCTTTAGTAGAGAATATAGCATTTTTCATGATTATGTTTTTAATTATTGACACATATGGCTAGAATATTATTCCAAGTAACAACTGTGTCCTATTCAATGCAAAATGCCTAGCAGGTTCTTAGTTAAAATATATTAAAATAATACATTCAGCGGGCAACCCTCTTTCCCCTTTGTGAACAGTGACAACAATGTTTGCTTATTTCTCTTTACTCATTTACTCAACAAATACGTTTTTGAATATCTACTATGTGTTAGTCATAAGCAACATCCATGACAGAAATCTGCAGTTTCAACCAAAGCATCACATTGCATCTAAAGCAACAGAAACCAAGTGAGAAAAACTTTAAGTAGGTTTTGTGCAAACATTTCAATTTGTCGTGCTCTCTTCTATGGATAAAGGAACTATAAAGGTAGTATTTAGAACTCAGAGAGTATGGCACAATTCTTGGCTCACTTTGATAAATATTGATCTTGTGTAAATTACTCAGGAGAGGCAGTTGATGGTTCTGAGCAGCACACACACACACACACCCTCCACTCCCTTTTATGCAAAGACATAAATCATTTATGAATAGAGCCCCACATGCTCTATGAATAAGTCCCTTGGATTCAAAGATGACTGATACTCAAGGATTTTTCTCATTTGAGTGCAGACATAAATTTAAGCAAGCAGTTAGACTACATGAAATTACAACGCCCGTTTGTTCACTGTAAGGTGAGAGATGCATAATACGTTTCCAAGGGTAAACATCGCATCCTTCCAAGTAAACACCATTAAATGCAACTGCACGTTTGTGCCTTTAATAAAACTGAAGGCAAGGGGGTAGCTCTTTGGAAACATCACATGCCATGATCATTCAATTTTAAGTTTCAGTTGCTGGTGGAAAGTGGAGTGTTAATGTGTGTATGTTTGCGGAATTGTGCAGAATTCTTTTTTCTTTGACTACAGTTGAATCAAGCTTTTGGTTTCATCTGGAAATTGTGAATAGCACAATGAGGGGTCTGTGTGTGGTGAGGAGTCATTAAGAAAATAGTTGGCTGGTGGGAAGCAGCAGCATAGCACAGGGAGATCAGCTCAGTGCTTTGCAATGACCTAGAGGGATGGGATAGGGAGGACGGAAGGGAGGCTCAAGAGGGAGGGGATATGGGGACACGTGTATGCATATGGCTGATTCGCTTTGTTGTGCAACAGAAACTAACACGGTATTGTGAAGCAATTATACTCCAATAAAGATTAAAAAAAAAAAAAAAACAAAAGGCAGCAAACTTTGGTTCTCAGGGAGTCTAGTGGTAAGATTACTAATGAGAATGTTTAATCTCTAGGGAGTTCATCACTGAAAGGACAGGGGGAGGATAAAAAGAGACTGACAAATAGCTTGTAGTCACTTGGAAGGAGCTGGAATTTGTCATTCGAGCTCACACAAAGGGTCAAAATGCTGAAACTTCTTGGGAGAAATAAAGGATTGTGATTTAGGCTTCTCGGTACATTTGTTTATGTGACATTCCCCACCTTGAATGTTTTTTGTCTTCCCACTTCCAACTTTTTGCATTCTGTGTATTTTTGTCAGTTTTGTTCACAATTTAAAAGGCTTATAACCCATGACACAAGAAATCCTAGTTTTAGGAATTGATGGACAGAAAATCTTTAATGAAAGCCAGGGGAGATATATATATATATATATATATATATATATATATATTAGAGAATTATTGCAGAAATATTTGTAGAAGAGAAAACAAGAAGCCACTTAAATGCCTACAACAGGAGATTGGTTAAACAAATTATAGATCATTCCTACAAAGAAATGAAATGCAGCAGTTAAAAGTACAGCAGGTAAGTATAAATATACCAGATGGAAGTTTGTCCAAGTGGTATTGAAGTTAAAAAGAAAGAGGCTGCAGAGCAGTACTTATAGTGTGATTCCTTTTAAAACAAATAAAACAAAACCACCATATCATGTCTATATACACAGGTATGGTTTATGATGGCTATATTTTAGGAATGTAATTAAAGCAACAGTAAGGTGAACTTTGACTTTTGCATTAAATATGTCTGTATTAGTTGAATTTATTATAACACATAAGGGTTATGTTTTCATAATTGAAAATAATTCTTTTAAAAAAAGCTGATTCATCTTTCAGATTCAAGCTCAAATGTCACCTTATCTAGGAGTGAATTCTCCCATTTATGAAATGAAGTAAAATTTTGTAACACTTGCTTCATATTGTTGCAACATTATGTAGGGAGCACTTAATTGGCTATCAGAAGACTAGAGTTTAAATCCATTTCTGCCACTTTCTACCTGTAGAGTCATCTTGGGAAATTATATAACTTCTAAGCCTAAATTTTCCTTTCTGTAAAAAGAGAAAAACACTAACTCCACAGATTCCTTGGCAATTGTAAAGAAGAGGCACAAATATACTGGTTATTTGTGTGCTTATCTTGTGTATCCTATAACATTTCAATCCCCATGAGAGCAGGGACTCCTACATTCATTAATTCATTCAGTAGATACAGGAGCAACTACTATATGTCAGGCACTGTACTAAGTTTTAGGGCTACAACAATAAACAAGAAAGATGGCATATTCTTCCATATGAATCTTACAGGTAAGTGAAGAGAACACACAATAATCAGACAATTGCCAAACAGTGTAGTAAGCGTTATAATAGGAGAATCAGGAGACTCCTGTAGAGGTGATATTTTCAGCTGAGACTCAGAGGATGAATAAGCTTTAGCAGACAAAAAAGGTAGAGAGGATTTGAAGAGTGTGTGAAGTACAGGGAAATTATTGAATGACAGTGTAGAGCACTGAGCATATTAAATACGTTCAGCACGGCTGGAACTTAAAGGGTGAGGAGTGACGGGTGAAATATGAAGTTTTGCACTTCCCTGACATGCTTCCTCATCCTCCCTGAGTGTTGCTGATTATCCCCAATAATTAGTGGAAGATCACAATATTATAGGGTAGAATTTCAATGTCTTCCAAGCAACTGGACGCAGCAGCCATTGGGGGATTAAAGCGTCTGAAAGTCTGAAAGCCAGCATCATCTTAACACTTATGTAGAGACCCAGCAGCGTCCAGGATACATGAATCCACTCAAACTTCTTCAGTCAGGACAGAAGGGGTGTTCTAAGCCAGGTAATCTGGGATATGGAAGTGAAAGAGATGAAGAGAAGAATTTTTGTTTGTTTGGAGTGGGGGACACGTCAGGAATGACAGATATATCAACTCAGCCATATCCTTGGTGCAATTACAGGCAAAGAGTCAGAGACAGGGGCATAAGCATCCAAATCCCAGTTGCTTAAAAAAATCCAGAAGCTTCTGACCATACAGAAAGCTCTGGCATTAAGATTAATACTTGGAATATTTTTTTTAAAGTCTACTGCATTTGAGTAGCATAATACAACATCTAAGAATCATAGCATTTTAGTGCTCAAATACACTTTTTAAGGCATCTGGCTATCTCTCTCATTTCTTAGAGGATGAACCCTGATGCCAAAGGACAATGAACTCTAGTCATTTATCCACACAGGCTTCCATGAATTATCTCTAACAAGTGCCTACTGGCTGTTCCCAGTCCTGTACACTGGGAATAGAAAGATAGAAGAGTGCTTTCCTCTGGCTGCATCGTGCTTACCATCTAGTAGTAAATGATGCAAGATATTTTGAGATATGACATGATACAGAGGAAATATCATGAGTAAAACCTGGAGGAAAGGATTCAGGAAGATGTTACTGGAGCATTGAACTTGCTCTGAAGAAGTGCAAGGCTTCTGCAGTTTCGTAAAGAAAAGATAACACTGTAGACAGAAGAATTAGGACATACAGACAATAGCATAAACATGCTAAATCAAGACAACCATTGGCAATAAAGCAATTTCAGACCCCTTGGTCTGGATATGAATGGCATTTCCTTAACATCAATCCCATACCTGAACAAAAAGAAATTTGAGGGTGATGGATGAATTCACTTCTTCTGACACCATTATTTGCTAGACAAAAACATCTAATAATATGTTATGGATGTGAGTTTCTAAGAATTTTATTCTTCAAAAGTTAAAGAAAGAAAAAAAGATGAATGGGTATTAATCACTTAATTCAGATTTTTAAGGAAGGAAATAATGGTTATGTGTAAGGTGGCTAAGTGAAAAAGTAGTGGAAGAGGGGCAGATGCATTTTAAATATACTAACTGATTATGTACCTAATTTTATTTACTTTTCACAACAACTTGGGGTGTGAATATTATTATCCCATTTAAGGGATGAGGAAAATTGAGGCTCAGAGACATTAAGTGACTTGTCAGGAGGCACAGAGCCAGCAGGTGCTGGGCTCCGAATTTGAGTCCTAGTCCATCTTCACTGTGCGTGTTCTTTCTATTACGTTACTGTTTCTCCCAGGAACCCTGTGCAATCAAGGCTGTGATATCTGGAAGTTCATAAAAGCAAGTAAAGCTATCTATAGCTATATTTCTATAAAAGAAATACAGATTGTGAAGGATAGGCAAAATTTATCCCAAAACTTTATTATCAAATATACAGAAAAGTAGAAAGAAATGTACAGTGAACATCCATCTATCCACCACCTAGATTCTACAGTTAACATTGCACTGTTTTTCCTTTGTCAAGATTGGTACTTTAAAAAGAAATAAACTTCTGAGTATATAAAAACTAGCAATTATAATATTAAGTCTACAAACCATTATACAACTGTGAATATTATACCGTAAGTTCCATGAAGTCAAGAACCACGTTTGTTTCTCTCTGTGTAGCCAATGCCCAGTGTGACTCTTGGCACAGAGTTGGCCCTTGATAAATCTTTATTGAATGAATGGATGACACAATCCCAGTGAGTAAAAATGGGATTTAGCTAAAGAAGATAATATAGTATGCTCTCTGAAAAGTTAATGAGAGGAAAACATGTTCCATAGATGGAAGGAAACAATTCTCCTGGGATCAATATATCAGAGGATAGTCAATCTAGTAAAGATAAGAATAAACTGAAGCTACTCTTTCTGAATAGCCTGACACACTTCAAGAGGGTGTGGAGAACTTAAAATGAACATGGTAAAACTCAGTAGAGACTAATGTGAAGTCTTTCATATTAGTTAGTGATCAATTACACAAGTAGAGGAGGGGCAGCTGTTGCTTGGCAGAGTTTATGTATTTAAACTGTGGAAGAGGAATGGAAAGGAAATGGATCATGAGGAGCCAGTAGTATAAATATGTGGTTAAAAAGATAAACCAGACTTACCAGTACAGAAAAAATATATACATTACAAGAAGTAATAGTCCCATTGTACTCTGAGTATTCCTCTCACACTGGGATACATCTAGTGCTATTGAATGAATCTTACGTGTCTACTGGAATACAGAAAGGAGTTTATGGTGATTAAAAAGTCAGAAAATTATTGGAGATTTGAATTGTTAGAGGAACATGATATTTTTAGACTAAGGAGGAGAGAATAAGGGAGAATGTGATAATGATCTCCAAATATTTGAAGGGCTGAAAGAAAGGAAGTAGTGATACTGGTTTCAAAATGGTAGCTAAGCTGACTACATATACATATACATATGTATACATACTAATATAAATAAGTCATATTTCATATTTTAAATATGTAAAATATATGAACCTAAACACATACATAAGAATTAAAGCATAAGGATTTCCACATAAGAATTGTTATACTTTGTGGCCCAGAAACAGACAGCAAACAGATGAGATAAACTTGAGAGAAAGCTAGAGGTCAGGACTCCTGTGGAAGAACTTAGTTGTAAAGACGGGAAACAGTACAGATGATCCACGCTCAGAGGCTGTCTATCTCTGGCATCTCTCATGAGAGTAGGAAAGTAGTCGGGCCAATTAACCACCGTAGACCACACACACACATACACCAGGGGTAGAGGAATCTGCCTTGAGATCAGAAGAGTGACTGTGGGAGCTTCAGGCAGATACACAAGGCAGTTCCTAGGTCAGGTGATGCAGGAGACGGTCCCTGGAGGCCTGGCTAATGGCACCATGGGCCCGCCCGCTCCCACTGGAAACCGGGGGACAGTGAACCTCAGCAGTAGCTCTCACACCTCCTCTAAGGAAGCATAAAGTTGAATTGGAATCTCAACGGCAAAGGTGAACACCAAATGAGGAAACATCAAACATGCAAGAAAAGTCTACAGTGTAAAAAAGACAATAAATTCAACAAGCAGAACTTACACCCAAAGAAATAGAGTTAATGGAATGATTAGAACTGGGCTGGTGGAAACAGAATAGTTATGTTATTTATTAATTCTGAAAGCAAAGCTAAGGTCAATAGAGGAAAGTACCAGGAAGTTAGACTTCGGCAGAGTGTGAAATAAGAACTTTTCAAATAATTATGATCACCCTACGCTGGACTTCAGTCAAGCATGTACAAGCTCTGGCCTTGAAAAAATATTGACATTTTAATTAAATACTCAGTTAAAGGTATAGAAAGGTGCATTATCAAAACAGAGTAATTTAATAACAATAACAAGAAAAAAAATAATTAGCCGAGACTAAATTAATTGACCCAGATACCAGGGAACAGGGATAAATAACCTATGTCACTGGACCTGGTATAAAGTAGCCCTACAGTAAGTATTTTTCAAATAAACCTGAGCACTACCAGTGCAAATATACAATCATTTTTTCCAGCAGCAAAATGACATACATGATGTTCCGTGAATATTCACTCTAGTAGGGAAGCCAGCTAATAAATAAATATATAATATAAATGTAAGTGGTGAAAATTTCCAGAATGAAAAATTCAGATGGGTAAGGGGAGAGAGGATAATGTGTGATCAGTTTTGTGGGATTGGTTGGTTTTGAAGGTGAGTTAGGAGACATTTGAGCAGAGACCTGAGTGAAGTGAGGTAGAGGATTAGTCAACTATCACTCCTATACCAAATGTACCAACACTTATTATCTCTGGGTTTCAGTGTGTCTGGGCCCTAGGTGTGGCTGAGTTGGTCCCGGTGTCTGGCTCAGCGTCTCTCATGAGGCTGTAGTCAAGGTGACCTCTGGGACTGCAGTCCTCGCAAAGCCAGAGAGGACAGGGAAGGATCCTCTGCAGTCTTACTGAAGAGGTTGCTGGCAGGACTCAATTCCTCCCAAACTGTTGGATGGAGGGTCTCAGCTCGTAACTGGCTACTGGTCAAGTGACCACCCTCTGTTCTTTATCACGTCAGTCTCTGCAGAGAGCAGCTCACAAATGGCAACTCGCTTCATCAGAGCAAGTGAGAAGAGCCACAGAGAGAGAGTAAAAAGGACATCAGAGTCCTTCATAACCTAATCTCTGGATGACATCCCATTGCTTTTGCTCTTCTTTACAGCAGGTCTATTCTTGTCTGTTCTTGAGAAGCAAGTCACTAGGTCCAGCTCACACACAAGGGAGGGGATCACACAGACATGAATCCCAGGAGGTAGGTCCCTGGGAGTCCAGTCAGAAAGCTGCCCACCACAGGAGGCCGCTGTCTACAGATCTGGGGGAAGAGCGCTGCAGATGTTGGGAACAGCAAATGCAAAGACCAGGGCTTGTTTGAGGGACAGAGAAAAGGCTGGAGAGGAATAAGAAGAGGAGGAGGTGGAGCTTATAAAGTAGGCAGGGGTCAGATCCTAGATCATATGGCACTTTTCAGGTCTCAGAAGTTTGGATTTGAGGAGTGTGAAGAAAATTTCTTGGAGGGATTTGAGTCAAGGAGGTTGAATTAACCTTTTACTTATGAGATCACAGTGACAGCAAATGGTACATGCATTCTACTTATTTATTTGTTATGATTTACTCTTGATGACCTTTCTAAAGGGAAGCTGCCAATTCCATACCTATATTCCCTATATTAAAAAATTATGTTATTGGGCTTCCCTGGTGGCACAGTGGTTGAGAGTCCGCCTGCTGATGCAGGGGACACGGGTTCGTGCCCCGGTCCAGGAAGATCCCACATGCCACGGAGCGGCTGGGACCATGAGCCATGGCCGCTGAGCCTGCGCGTCCGAAGCCTGTGCTCCATAACGGGAGAGGCCACAACAGTGAGAGGTCCACATACCACAAAAAAAAAAAAAAAATGTTATTTTATTGGTTCTTAACACCCTGAATCTGACAAGACAGTGATCTATAGGGAGATGATTTGAAATCAGATTTTTTAGGATTTGATCTCCCCTATGTTTTTGGGGAAGAAGAATTAGTTGATTTATTATTAATAATTATTAGTATTTCATTGCTGTTCTTTGCAATCAGTTGAGCTTGTCCCACATCAACCTCAGGCAAAGTCAGGAAAACAAGAGGCTGGGATGAGAAGCAACATGGTGAACGTGTGATCCTGACTGTGCATGGGGAGCCATGGGGGAGGGTCTCCTAGTGCCCATGGATAATCAGGGAGAGCAGGGTCTAATTCTTCCCAGATAATAAACACACTTAATTGTTAATTCCCTCTCCATAGTTATCCGGGTCAGTTAATCCCAGCACAGAGCTGCCAGCTGAGCTCTTCCCTGGCCAAACTGCTCTGCTTTGAAATTCTCCCGCAGGCTACCTCACCCAGTGATGTCAGAGGGGGTGAGTGCCCGCCAGCACTCCCCTCTCATGAGATGCTGTGTGTGCTGTCTTTGCTCAGGAAACATCTGGTTGATCTGCTAGTCCTCCAGTGGGTTGCTGGGTGTTTCATAAGTTAGTGGAACAGAATAGGATAGGAAGACATGGAGCTTCAGCGATTATTCAACCCCGCCAGCAAGTTACAAACTAAAATGAGATGTGAGGAAACTGCCTCCCTGGCAGGCCCTCTCTAGGGACCTGGCACCTTGGTTTCACAGTCACATTTCCTCACTTGTGATAGAAAATGAACGCTGTTTACAAGAGCTTGAAGTGGCTGGAAGGGGACAGGAGCCAAGCAGTGTAGTGGAAGGAGAGCTCCTACTTGGACACTTTCAGCAATCCAGCAATTATTCAACACCATTCTGAAATAAGGCTCCTAATGAAGAGTATTATTGACTGTCCCTGGGAAAATGAAACTCCACATTCATTGGTAAACAGAATCCACGACCACTTAGAAACAGACCCAGCCCTTCCTAAGCTGTTTGACATAGAACAAAAGTTTCTGTGTGCCTTTCACTGAGCTCTAAGTACCCTTTTCGTCCTGCTTGGTTTCCATTGACTTTTTTCTCAGTTTATGAACCACTAGAGAGGAATCAGGTGAAATAGATAAGAAAAAATGGGTTTGGGGTGCTACCCTCACCCCCACCAACCTCCGTATCTGTCCCTGGGGGAATCAGGTTTTCTTAACTTCCAGGTTCTTGGCCTGCAAATGAAAAGCACTTCTCTTCTTATCCTGTTTGCCCCCTGCCTCTCTCCCCTCCAGCAGCTACATCAATAATACCTTCCTACTGTGTGGACTTCTAGACAGTCTGTATAAGTCCTCCAAAGGTGTTCAAACAGAATGGAGAAGCAAAAAACATTTTTTTAAATTTTTAATCAGTAAGATTAAGCAAAAATATAACTGAAACACAAAACAATTCTAGCTGTTAAAAATTCTAAAAATACATTTGTCCAAAAGCTCACTCTTGTTAAGAAATAGGTGGAACACAAGATAAAGCATAAATTTTTATATCCATCTTTTTGGCATAGGTTCAAATTGAGATCCTGGAGCTTTAGGATTGCTGCTCCACCACGGATTCATTCATTCCTTTAGCAGAGAGTTTGAATATTGTGTGTTCACTATATTGAGTGTATAGCTGGGAAAAGACAAAGTTCCATGTCCTCTGGGAGTCTTTGTATGTATAGTAGTGTGAGGATGAATCAATCTAATGTGTGTGAAGTGCTCAGACTGTGCCTGGCATTTAGAAAGTGGTCAATAAATCTTTGCTATTATTAGCTATTACCTCCCTTGTGCTTTGACTCAAGCTATTCCGTTTACCTCCCCAAGTTTCAAAGGAAATCCTCCACCCTTTTTGTCAAATTTATGTCCAAATTCAACATTTAGCACAAGGAATTGGCTCACACGATTATGTAGCCTGAGAAGTCCCAAAAAGATTTTGGAAACTATTTTTTTTTTTTTTTTTTTTGCGGTACGCTTGCCTCTCACTGTTGTGGCCTCCCCCGTTGCGGAGCACAGGCTCTGGACACGCAGGCTCAGTGGCCATGGCTCACGGGCCCAGCCACTCTGCGGCATGTGGGATCTTCCCGGACCGGGGCACGAACCCGTGTCCCCTGCATCGGCAGGCGGACTCTCAACCACTGAGCCACCAGGGAAGCCCTGGAAACTATTTTTAAGTAGACATAGCACTGAACATAACTGTTGTTGAAAACTTTATTTATATACTTTTATCTTCTTTACATCTATGTAATTTCCTTCTTCATAACAATTATGTTTAGATCACTCATGAAAATTTCAAGAGCTATTAAACAGCTAACCATCAGCTTATCTTTCTTGCTGACTGTAATAAAAAAAAATTCTGTAATAGGAGTAACATGAACTTATTTGACTTTTAGCAAACACAGGATAAAAGTATTTAATGTTGAAAACTCTAAAGATATTCCTGTTTTAATTAAACTGACTAAACTAAAACTAGCTTTTCTTTTTTTGATAAGTGGGCACAAACCTTTACTGTGAATCTTGTTTTTCTTTTAGTGCTAGAGCACAATGCAGCACACCATGGCTTACACAAAGTCACACTCCTTTACATGTGTTTTCCAAAATGATCCTCCATTGAAAGGAGAATCGTAGGAATGCAAAAAACCTTGGAGTTGTCTTTGACCCAACCCTCATAAGACCTTAGATGCAACGGCTGCATTGAATGACATAGGATATCAGAGACTGGTGGTAGAGCTGCTTGTCAAAAATGAAGACATTTTATTTTAAATTTTTAGTTTGAAGGTGTCGACTGAAAAACAATGCACAATGTGAGAGTTGTGAGTTAAGTTTTCTTTGGGGCAAAATGAGGACTATAGCCCAGGAGAAGCCTCTCAGATATCTCTGAGGAACCGCTCTAAAGAGGTGGAGGGAGGTCAGTATATATGTGATTTTAGTGAAGGGGGATACATGCAATCAAGTACACATTTCTGGCAGAGGGTTGCTGCCAGTCACAAGAAGGTTGCTGCTAGTCATGAGGAGATGTCTCCGTTAATGATTTTAGTGATTTTCTAGATATTTTCTAGATATAGGAAGAAGCAAGAAATCAGGTTCATAAAATCTTCTCCTGAAAATATCTAACTATCTGAAGACCTGTTCTGCCAGATCCTTCCAGAGCACGGAGTACCTCATTCCTGATCTCCACCATGAACTCTTTTCAGGGTGTGTCAAAAGTCAGTGACTGCATTGGCTAGTGATATCATACTTGTAGTGACAGATGGCAAGTGACCATTTTTAGTTGGCATTGCCCTCTCATGGTCATAAATTCGACCATGGTTTGGGAGGCATTTCATCATCATTTTGTCCCAGGCAAAGATCTCACTGATAGGCCACTCAGTGTGCTATTACTGGACTAGGCCCTATTAACTATAGCCAAAAGTCTCTGGACCACTGATTTACTAGTCTGTTATGGTCCAGGAAATTATTCCCTCTTGATGCTTCTTTCCATATCTAAAGTTACACTATTACCATCATTGATCTTGTATAGAACTATATATCTGGTCAACAGCCTTAAGTCACCTTCTTATTATTTTATCAGAGGCTCAGTCACATATCTGGTAAGGAAAGAAACAACAATCTTATAAAATAGGTAGAATACAAGTAATATAGCTAGTAGTATTTGTAAGGTTATAAGTAAGAATTTAAGCCAAGAACTTCCATTAGGTTCCACACAGTATACCCCTAGGTCATCTGACTTAATCTGTTCTGTACCAATCCTTACTTTTAAAGGAAATGATATACTGGCATCGTTCATAAGGCACCCAGACACATTTCCTTGTATTATTTAGCCTGGCTACCCTTAGTATGGTTGAATTGTTCCCAACATAAGGGGGGTCTTTTATATTTATGGCAATGGTCAGAGCAACTATGATTGATTGGCCAAGTGAGGGAGTCCCATCCAGTAACATCAATAGTGGCCCAAACAGAACTATAACTTCTTTCTTCTAGAATAATTTCCTAAGGGCCATCCAATTAGAGCCTTGGAGTGGAGAAATCCACCAAGGTAACCAGAAGTACTGGATATAGTAATTGACCATAAACTCAACAATTCAATTAATTTTAACTCTGCTTAAGATTGTGAAATACGTTTAGTTCATAAGCAAGTGTAAGCAATTATCAAAGTAACTGGTATTCAGGCCGGGTTTGGCATCTTGGATCAGCTGTCTACTTTGGATGTCTTCTTCTTACCATCGTGGTCTGGTAGTTTCTCCTGTTTGAGCATTGTTTTAAGGTGATTTTGAGGTCAGCAGTGCTCTGTATAGGCCAGTCCATTTCAGGGGCCCTTTTTAAGTGGAAATATTAATCCAAGAGTCAATTCCCTTCAGGTTCACTGTGCATGAGCTAGTGAAGAGGACCTGATAAGGGTCCTACCATCTCGGTTGGAGACAGTCTTTAAATGATGTCTTCTCCAGTATGCATAATCCCCTGGTTGCAGGTCATGGGGCATATGATCTTCATCCAAAGATGGATTAATGAGAAAAACTTCAGTAACAAACTAGAGTGTCCTTTTAATGATTCAGCTAAAATTTACAAGAATATAATAATAAGGAGATATTTGGGAAGTGGCTCTTAGTAAATATAGACCTCAATTAACAAAACTTGAATTTACTCTCCATAGAAACATGATCTTTTTCTCTCTAAAATTACCCTCATTTCTACCAAATATAGCCAAATTAAGACTAATTTGTTTGCTAAATAATTCTGGCTTCAAAAATCTTGGCCTGATGACTTACAGAAGTGTAGTTAATCATACAGGCTCATTTGAAATTGGCTTTGCTGGAACCTATTATTTGGCACCTCGGATTGAATTTTTAAAAGGCCTCTCAAGGCCAGGAAAGCCATGGCAAAGGCTTGTCAATGATTCCACCTGAGTTATCTACATATTTGGGTGAATTCCTCCCTTTTCAAGGTCCCCAAAATACTCTGAGATTTCTGCACCTGCTAGGAGATGGCTTTCCTAATTTACCTGATTTTTTAAGTTGCTGGCAACCGAAGAGTTTCCAGTCTCTGGAGGAATCAAGTAAAGAGAAAAGATAAATGTTTCAATTCTGCTTACAAACATATAATTTACCAAGTTGCTGTAACTCATAATTAGCTTGAAGGGAAGGGTTTCCTTATATCTGGAAAACACAGATTAAAAGCTAGTAATATTTTAGACAGAAACCATAAAAATTATAAACATATTCACCAGTTCACACAGTCCTATATAACTAATCCTTTTCATTAACCGTTTTATGATGCCATCAGGTTTACCATTAGAATTCTTAATTTCTTACCCAGTTCAGCAGTATGATCTAAAAGTTTTCAGAAACCTGTGCTTGTCAAAATGTCCTTGCTAAAGAGCTTCTCGAAGAGGAAGCATTTTTGCAAAACATCAGAGTAAAACAATAACTGTCTATGAATGATGAAAGACCACAGAAGGCATGGTTAAAGACCTGCTTACAGAGACTTCCCTGTTGGCGCAGTGGTTAAGACTCTGTGCTCCCAATGCAGGGGGCCTGGGTTCAATCCCTGGCCAGGGAACTAGATCCCACATGCATGCCGCACCTAAGACTTCACATGCCACGTATAAGGAGCCAGCAAGCCGCAACTAAAGGAGCCCTTGAGCTGCAACTAAAGGAGCCTGCCTGCCGCAACTAAGACCTGGTGCAACCAAAAAGAAAAAAAAAATACCTGCTTACAATGCAATTGACAAAGAAACTTGATTACTGCTGCGACATGCAATATTTTAAAATAATGACTAAAATTATGACTGATAACATTTTACCAGGACATACCCACTTTTTAGGAATTCCATATAATTTCTAGAATATTAATTATTAATAAATTAATAACATTGACTCATACAGTATAACCTAAGAAGATTTATTACTCATTTGACAATGCTTCCCATGTAATTTAACATACCAAATAAACCTAATTAGTTTATAGCTCTCTTTGGGATGCTTCAAGGGTCCTTTGAAGCATCCCAAAGTTGGCTAGAGGTCAAAGGAACTACATTAAAATTTGATTTGGGAAATTTGTTATTAAAAATATCAAAAAGTTTCAAAACATGTGGTCAAATAGGATCATAGGGCACTGTGAATCAATAGTTATTCACTTAACCAAAGTGATAACAAAAGATTTCAAAGGCAAAAACAGAAAGTTATAACAGATTACTCATTAAAGGTAAAATAAACTTTACAATCTGTTATCAAAAGCAGATCAATATGTTACGAAAACTGACCTCTTAAAAGAGAAAAAAAAAAACAAATTCTGGTTTTGCACCAGCTTACTTTTTAAAATTTACTCAGTTAAATTTATTCTAAACTTAGCCAATCCTGACCAGGCACAAAACTCTTTTCTCAGGGTTCCTTTTCCATAAACTTTCCATAACTTTCTGTATCCATATTAGTATTCATATTAGTTTGTTCTTTTTTTCCATCCAGAAACAACTATCTCTAAGACAAAATTACTTTCTTTTCCCTTAACAAAATGCAATTCCATTCCTCATACCTTCTTTTACTGAAAACACACATCCTACTTTGCTACTGTATACTGAAATTTTTCCCATACTATTTCGAGTAGCTTTAATTACATGTTTAAATTCAAATACTCAACTCTTAAAAACCTTAATTTCTAGTGAAAACTAAGAAGTAAGCAATTATGGACTTTTACATTAGCATTCTGTAGATTGGCAAACATAAATAACAGTAATAATTTCTAAAAATGTGCTTTCTTATAGAAAATATCTCAGTGTGGAACCAAACATATTTATTGATAGTCCTAAATCCCTTTAGTTTCTTTGTAAAAGGAAGCCAATATTCAGTAATTAATGTTTCAGTATCTTGTTTTATTTGCGAATGACCTAACTATTCAATAAACTTTCATCTTTTAACTTAATTTAGCACAAATCTAAACTTCAAGTTACCAGAATCTGGAGAGATTTTTTAAATTTTTTATTGAAATGTAGTTGATTTATAATGTGCTAGTTTCAGGTGTACAGCAAAGTGATTCAGTTATATATGTCTATATATAATACGTACAGATATGTATATGTATATATATAAAATATATACACACATATATATATGTTATATATATATATATATATATATATATATATGTTATTTTTTTACCTTCTCTTCCATTATAGGTTATTACAAGGTATTCAGTATAGTTCCCTGTGCTATATAGTAGGCCCTTGTGGTCGGAGACATTATTTTTAAGTAGATATTCCTAAAATATAATTATTCCTAAGGAGTTCACCCAAAAGCTCTTATCTCATTCACACTTAACTTACTTATAGAAACATAAAAATGCCATCACACTGAGTTATTTTTCTTGCTGAAATATTTGCAACAGATATAATAAGATCTTATTTGACTTCTATTAAACCTGTTTATACTAAAAGTATTAGTATACCAAATATTATCCTAGATCTCTTGAATGTGGACAAACTTATGGATTAGTCTATATTTCTGACAGTATACTTGATTTATATAATGCTTGTTCATCTTTAAGCCAATTAACTAGAGCCTTTAAAAAATAATTTTGGAAATACCATTCAGAGGTACAAAAAAAATTACTATCTATAGCAAACATATACAGATACACAAAAACATAAAGAGGCAAACAGAGATCTTCTAGCTTTCATTTAAAAATTTTAGCCATGAAACAGATATGATAATATGAAACTCACTAGTTTATAAAAGAACAGTTGGGTCCATTGTGTTTCTGGCAGATGGAATAAATTAAGTCTACCTGCTCAGATAGCTTTTTACTAATATTTGTAAAAGAGACTTTTAAGATTTTTCATAGTTCTAATTTTAAAAATAGTCTTTTCTCTTTTTTTTTCTCTCTGCTCAGATAGCTTTTTACTAATATTTGTAAAAGAGACTTTTAAGATTTTTCATAGTTCTAATTTTAAAAATAGTCTTTTCTCTTTTTTTTTTTCTCCTTCTGATAAGAATTCCCTTGCTTCCTAGAGAAGACTATGTAGAATATTTATATCTCAAAGGCACAAAGAAAGAATGGAAGCTGCACCAAAGACTTTTGTTCCTTAAGTCCAGAAGGTTTACAGTATCTGCAAACCGTCTGAGATCAAAAGGGTACATTTGGGCATTGGTAGAAAGGAAAAGAGGGCTTTGAATTATATCTTCACTTTTGTTCTTACAAAGGCTTGATTTGCAAGACAAGTACAGTTGTCTTTAATTCCTCAAAGAATTGGGTAGCAACCTGAATGATACAGAGGCCGTCCCACCCATCCAACTATACTATCCTCAATTTCCTTCTTTACATCAGGGAGAAGATCTTCAACTAAGATGGAAATCAAAAGATCCTATGTTCTAGATTTAGAGCTGTGTGTCTGTGGAGTGTTTTAGTAAATCCTTCCACAAAGCCTTCAGAATATTTCTTTCCCTCTGGCTACATAGTTTCATTTTAGCTTAGAGGAGAAACCCTAAAAAAAGGTCCCATCAGGCTCTGAATGTCAACTTCCAATTTGGCCAATTTCCTACCATAGAGCTACTAAAAAAAAAAAAAATTCCTTTTGAATATCTTATCAGGTTTCAGCTGGACAAACAGTACATATTCCTAGCAGTACTGAACAACCCCATGAGGACAAGAGGCATTCCCAAAGAGTGCAAAAAATATTATCCTCCCAAGATCCAGAGACACTCCCAAAGATAACCAAAAGAAAGCCTCAGACAATTCCCATGAAAGCAGACAACAGGGGTAGGACCCTGGCCACACATGCAGTGCAACCCACATTTCTTCCCAGCCAAAATTTTTGGGGACCCCAACTTGGCTGTTGCCAAGCCAAGTTCTCAGGACAAAAGGTAGACAAACAAGAAGGCAATGGCTGTCCTTGGGAAAGAAGGGATCTACAACCAATGTGTACTCCAAAACAAATTCGCAATTTAAAGATCTAATTCTTATAAATGTTTTCTGCCTTCCAATCTGAATTTGGGAAGGAAGGGAGAAAGTGGAATTTTACCTTCCTCTGTTAATCAGGCACCACAGATGGAGACAGAGATGACAGAGCTGACTTTGGTAAGAATTCTTACCTTTGATGGCTTCTGCCAGTTTTCCTAGGATCCTGTCTGCAGTGAGTAGGGTGTCCCAGCTGGTCCCATCCTGGTCACCAAAAATTTTAGAGGAGGAAAAATCATTTTCCCTCTATGCTTTATGATGAATATTTGGCTGAGACCCCTTTTTTTCTATGATAAAGATGATAAGATTATCTAGGTTAAAAGTTCTCCACTGTGGCCACTGTGATTCAAGATTATCTTTGGTAAGGTGAGCCTATTTGTCCAGCCCTAAAACAATATTTTATTCACCTGTGGTCTCAAGCGGACTCAGAACAACTTAAGTCAGACCCAGTCCGACTCTAGACTCAGTCCAGTTTCTAAGCTGGACCCAGTCAAATTGCAGACCAAGTCTGGTTTCTAAGTCAGACCCAATCTGATTTTGGTGAGTTTCTGGACTCAGTCAAGAAAAAAAATGCTCTAATAAAATCTGGAAACTCAAGGAAAAGCTGCAGAGCTACCATCTGAGAGAGACTTACTCACCACCTCCAGAGGCACCAGGAAAGCAGAGTTCAAGGGCTCAGCAGGTAACCAAGTCTGGTTGCTTTTGCTTCTTGGGGCTTTTGGGGGGTCTCCTTAAGTTCCCTCTTCTCACACCAGAGCTGTTAAAAGATAAACTGAGGCATATTAAAATTTTTAAGAGCTTGTTTAAGCAAAAATCAATTCGATTGGACAGCATCCCTCCTAGGAGACAGAAAGGAGCTCGAAGGGAATGTACAAAATGAGAGAGTTTTGTAGGCAGAAGGAAGCAGAAACAAGGAAGTTATATTAGGTAAAAAGAAGGTTGGTTATTGCAACATTACTTTCGTTTAGGGGAGGACAGGGGTCTATCAGGCAGATGAACTAGTGCTGACCAGGAAATTCCTGATAGCCTGGTTTGAGATTCCATTTCTGGGAGAGCCAAAACTGTAATTAAGTCTTGGTTTGGGATGTGGGGCTTAGTATTAGTGTCTCCATTTGGGGCCTGCTGTCCTGTTTTTAAGAGCAGTTAGCCATAGACTCTGAAAATATTACATATTTTCCTTACATAAGGTGGAGATCTCATTCTCATAAACTGTGCCCATATTCCATGTCCTCTGTAGTCTGCTAATTACCTAAGAGAAGAATTTGTTCACCTTTATGAACTCCACTGCCTAGCACTGAGCCTGGCACATCGTGTAGAGAACTTGCAAAGCCACTCACATAACATGCTGCCTAGTTGTTGTTCCATTATCATACCTTATGAAATGGAGCACATATTATATGTGTCCAAGCAGACACACACAAAAATACATATAAATAGATTAGCAATATAATTTTTCTGAAGTCCTTCCATTATGCTGGTTCTAAACTCTGAGAACCTAAACAAATAAAGTGTTTCTATATTCTCAAGAAAAAAAAATATATTCTTCCTTTTAGTTGGGGAGCAGTATAGTAAAATAAACTTTGGGGAAGGCAGACCTGCTTACATCTTGTATGCCTTTTCTTTTTCTCTGACATTTCTGGCTCCTGTAGTGGCTCTGTTCTGATGGGCTGCATGGTGCAGTCACACAGGAGGGCATGTTGACAACAGTGTGGGCAAGGAAAGAAGGGGGCTGTGTCCATGGGTGTTCCCTGCACCTCTTTTAATCCCCTTAAACTTCAGAGGCTGATGCTCAACCTTAGAAACTAGGTTTGGGTGTGGGCTACTCAGTGTGCAGCCTGACAGTGGGGATGATTCAGAGCCACGAGGCATACAGCACCTTGGAGAGCACCCCCATGATGGTGCTGGAGGGATACTGGAGATGGTGAAGAACCATGGGAGAATGAGCAGCTGTTAGGAATGAATATGTCTTATCTGGTCACTGCTCAGCCTAAAATCCTTCATAGCTTACTGCTGCTCTGGGTATAAAGCCCCAAATCCTTGCCATACCTCTCAGGATCTCCCATGACCTGATGGCCTCCTTCTTCAGCCACATGTGAGAGGCCTTCTTCCACTTTCATTGCTCAGACCTACTGGCCTCTGGTAGTTCCTCCAACATGACTGGCTTTTCTGCTTGAGGGACTTTATAGAAATGGTTCCTTCCATGTGGAATAGTTTTCTTCTCCAACCTTCATCCAGTCAACTCCAACATGTTCTCCCCTGACCCCTCAAAGTTGGTTAGTGCCCCCAGGTTTAGACTCTAGCCCCCTCTACTTGCCCTTTCTCACAACTCATCACCTTTTCAACAGCTTGTCCATTGTGTCTTCTTCACTGGATAAGCTCCATGAGAGCGAACACCAAGTCTGTCTCACTCATCCCAGGAACTGCCATGCCTGTCCCCTTGCCAGATGGACACCAGACCATTAAGAAATATCTGTGAAGTGAACACACATCTTAAAACTTTTAAAGATAATTCTCTGAGCCGACTGGGTGGTGCTACCAGAAACATGAGAACCAAATGGGCTCTGCCTGCTTTCTCTCTCTTTCAAACCCAGCTGGGAAGCAGGAGGATTGAAGGGCAGGCAGTAGAGGTGGGGATTCTGGGTGAGGAATCTCAGTCAGGGAGCCAGGCCAGGACCCTCACTGTGAAATAGGAATGTTTTCAAAGAAGTGACCCTCTGCTGGAATCCCTCAGTTCCAAGGTGGTCATTAACTTTGAACTGTTATGCAGCGTGAATAATTTGCCTGTGGAAAAAAATTTAGCACTAACAGTAGTGTTACTTTCGTCATGAGAATCCTGAAATCCTGACTAATCTCAGCTGGACTCAATCCAGACTGTGCCATTTCCATAACATTAAGGTATAACCCATAGCCACACCAGCAAAGCCACCCCTTAACAAACAAAGGACCTGAGTGCTTTCAAGGAAAAAACAATGAGATCCTCAGGAATCAGGAACCCCTCAAATGATGACTTGGGGAAACAATTTGGCTAGAACTAAATTATTAAATGTTAAAGTCGTATTTAATGTAATCAAATTAAACTTCTATATCTGGATAAGTTTTGCCTTCTGGGTGTGTGTCACTTGGTCAGTCTTCCCCAAACCATTAAATTCACTCATTTAGTTATCATTTGAGGGCCAGAAATCAAAGTGAAAGAAGGGTTTCTATCCAAAAAGATCTTATTGTCTATTCAGAGAGACAGACATGAGAAAATAAGTGAAACAAAGAGCTAGAGGAATGACAATACACTTATAACTTTCAAATTCCAAATGATACTTTCAGCCCCTGCACAGAGACAGACCTTGAAGAATCCAGTGCAGCTTCCAGAGCACCAGTTCTACATATTTTGGGCCCCTTGCATTTAATATTGGCTCAGGGGTTCTCAGTTTCCCATGTAACCTATATCAATGCTGTATAGGACTGTCTTCTCTGAATAAGCAAGCATGAATGCCAAAGGGTCTTAACCCTACTAATTATAGCAAGCTTAGTGACTTTTCTTAAACTGCCTTACCTAGAAACTCAGTATTCTTAGTATACTCAGTGTTCTTACCAGATTATCAAACACTGTAAAAGATAGTTTGCCTGATACCATTTCATGCAGGTTCTCTGCTCAAAGACTATAATCCTAGTGTTTGTCTTTCAATTACTTTATACATAAAATGTCAACTTGACCTCTATTACATGAGACATTTAGATTTACCTTACCAAAAATTAAATTCCAGCTACATTACTAATAGTGATATTTTAATGACACAGTTATGAATTGCTAATTTGCATAATTCTATCCATATGACCACGGTGACTGGGGCAGGGATTGACACATGGTTTAGAGGAAATCATGGGATGGTTCAGGATCTACTGGAAAGAAATGCTGTCTTTTTTTGACTCAGCAGGAACCTGAGAAGATGCAGGCCTACTATTTGCTATTAGCAGCAATCCTGCCACCAAACACGGCCCCAAATCAAAGAAACCTTAAAGAAGAACAGAGCTGATTCCTAATGCCAGTTTGAGCACCCGTATCAACCCCTACTTGAGACCACTCTACACCTGGCCTTGCATGTAAGTGAGCCTAAAATTCCTTCAAGTCCATGAGTTAGGTTGGATGTGACTTGCAAACCAAAGAGACCTAACAGACTTATTCTCACAGAAGGAACAAGGCAGGAAGGAGACTGCAGACAGGACAAGTATAAGTCACTATATATTTATTTGGTATTCAATGCACTTCCCTTTCCAGAGAGAAATTACAGAGTCTGGAGTATCCCATTTTAATAAATACCCTGCTTCTGGCCTTGCATCCCGAATTTTTATGCCCCTTAATCAATGTTTGGTACCGTCACATACAGTGGTTAAAATTTTTCCCTGAGATTATAAGGCTGTGCCTTTGTCCACAGAGTATCTTTCCCTCCAAAATTCAAGAGAAAAGTAGGAAACGGAAAGTCTTCTGGTGGTGGGAGAGGTGGATAACTTAGGTAGAATTCCTGAGAAAAAGGTGTAGAGTCAACCACACCACTAATTAATATTTCCCTGGCTGTGAACTCTTATCCTTTCATCATCTCCGAACATTCTAGAAGGGAAATTGCATAAAAAGACACTTTATCTCAATGCTGTGTGCAAAGTAGGTTGGCTTCTGGTAACTGCCAGAGCAGTCTTGATGCCTCAGTGTCCAGTAAAGTGCAGAGCTAGTGAGGTACGGACAGCCTTCCCCAGGGGCATATGGGAAAGAGAGAAACCCAGATATGGGTGATGAGAAAAAACTGTTATCACACTATACACTTAGTCAGGCCTGTAACGTTTTTCAAAATGGTTTAAAATCAAAACAGCTCATGATCCTCCACAAGCAGGAATGGGGAGAGGCTTAGTGGATTATCATCTCAAATCAAGGCAGCAAAGCATAAGGCAAATGGACATGAATCTTCCAGTCTTGGTGCACTGAGCGTCAGTTCTGAAGAAAATGCAACTTCAGCAGGAAATCACCCCACTGGGTTGCAAGAAATCACATGTGGGAAGGAGCCAGCTTGCCAGGATCAGTCACTCTTAGATGGTGTTGTCAGTCCTCCACCCAAGATCTCCCTAGAGTGGCACAATGGATTGACTGTGTTCCTTACTGAGGACTCCCCTTTTTAAAAATAAACAAGCAAAAGTTTCCCTAATCTGACCCACATTCCACAGTGGAAGAAGGCAGCAGCTCCTGGGAAAGGAAGAGTGGGAAAGGAAGCCGGGCGTCAGGCAAACAGACTTGGGGACAACCTGCTGGAGAGCGTGCAGGCCTCTGAGGACAAAAACGTGACAGGCAGGCTGAGCGCTGGCAGTTGTGGCACTTCCGGAGACATCATTCCATGGACACAAGGCTCCCAATTCCCTCCCTTAGGTTTTCTTGTGATAGTTCTGACAGGCTTTCGTCATGTCTTTCAAGAAGTTAGGAACTCCTTTCTGCAAAGGAAAGGAGACTGTCACTTCTATGTCCTCACAGGGATTATTCCTAATTCTTTGGGATGTGGCAAAGGTAAAGGAAGATGGCTTTGGGAGTAATAAATATGACAATAGGGCCCACGAGCAGATTTCCACAGAGCGTTCCAACCGCTGATGACAAAAGGTAAGATGCAGGGCACAGGTAAGGCTGAACCGCAGGGGCCACTGTTATAAGACCTTGTTGTATATTTTAACTTTTGCTAATAAAAAGCTAAGATATTTCTAAGACACCATTTTTTCAAAAGAAAAAGAAAACCCAAAAATGAGATTGGGTTAGGCTGTGGGATTCTTCCAAAGAAGTGAGAGAAAGGACTTGCTTTACAGAATTAGAAAATGGTAAGGACTGGGGGCAAGAGACAGGATATGCCATTCTTTAGTTAGTGTTGAACATTGTTCAAGACTTTCTCCAAACATTGTTCTATATACTGCTTCTCCACAGGGTGGGACTATCCATCTCTATTTTTAAGAGGGAAGAAATTGATGGCTTCCCTAGATTACACAGTCAGAAACAAGGCCAGGATTCAAAATATCATGTGTTTGACTCAAAACCTATGTGTTTTTTCACTCTCCCAGGGAACTGGTGAGCCTTCTCGCCAGTAAGTAGGGCCTTATAAAGCAGACTGAATGGTCGGCATGATTCCAGGTCCTAGGCAGTTTCTAGTGATCTGGGTACCACTGTGGTTCCCTCTCCTTACAGAAAAACAAAATAACCATAAAAAAAACTGAAGGCTTCCCCAGGCTTGGACATGGCTGGTGTCTCCTGGGCCAGGTTGGCCTGTCTAACTCCTCCATAAGCAGACAGAGGATCCACAGGCACCACTGTCCCTACTGTTATCTATTGTGATCCTGGTGCGGGGTCTCAGAGCAAAGCAGGGAGGGCTGACATTCCAGGTAAAGATTATTTGACTTTTGTCCCAGCCTCTGTGCTGGGTATTGGTAACCCCAGTCCTAACCATAGACACTCAACAGAGCTGTCTCATAAAAGAGCACCATGAGGCCTGAGACAGCACATCTCTTCAGCCTGACAGCCCCAACATTTGTCACACACACTTCCCCTCCTACCTCCTGGGATCTCACCTTGGCAGCCCAGTTAATGAGCCAGGACGGAATTTGGCCACCTGGGTTATCGAAGTAATACATGAAAACTAGGGAGGGAAAGAAAGGACAATTCAAAAGGAAGAAACACGTTAGAAAGATACAATAACAAACCTTGCAAACATTCCACCTTCATATCCAGGTCCAGAAAGTAAGGAGGGAGGTAACACGGAACTCAAGTGGACTCGCCCCTCTGCCTTGCCTTACGGGAGACTTACATATAAGCATTTTGGAAAACAGCCAAGGCACATTCTGCTGATATTTATTAAACTCCTGGCAAGTGCTAGACTTGGATATAGTCTCTCATTTTATTATTTCTCTCACTAGTCATCTCAATCCTAAGGAGCTAAAATTGAACCCCAGTTTATAAATGATAAATGGAGACTCAGAAGAGTGGGGTGACATGCCCAAGGTGGCAGATCTAACACACGTCACAACTAAGGTCAGATTTTGCTGCAGACTTAAGGCCACACTGATTCCAGTCCAGCAGGTGGCCGCATGGACCCCCCCAGCCTCTCTCCAGAGGCTGGAACTCAAGGCAGGCAGGTTCTGAGTCCCTGGGTTTTTGCTGAGCAGGAGCTGCCTCCTCAGAGATGGTCCCACCAGCCCTCCTGCCCCGCCTTGGCCAGCATGTGCATGGACAGGACCAGCCTGAACTGAGTTTCTAAACATTTTGATTCCCTTGGATGTTCTGATTTCATCTGGACGATGCAAGAGTCAATAAAGAATGAATTGATCAGATTTAAACATCCACGCTGCATTGCAGCCAAGCTTCTGGGGTGAACTGAGTCTCCCTTGGTTCTTTTGCACCCATGCCTAAGTCTCTGACCTCAGGGAATAAGCATCCTGCATTTTATGTGCCTTGCAGCCAGTGTGGCCTTACATCGGTGGCCCTGGCTGGTGCGCCAACACGTGCCCTCTCTTTACCTTTGCTCCCCCTCTTGCCATCGCTCTGGATCGCCAGGCTCTGCTTGTACTGCTTCACCCGAATCACGCCCGACTTCTCTGGAAGCTGTGGCACGGAGGTGCTCTGGGCCAGGATCACGTGGATCTTCTGTCCTTCATGGTCCAGCTCTCGCCGATGCCGCACATAGACGTACCACACCACCAGTCAAGGCACAACATCGAGGCCAGCACCTCAGATGGGCAGAAGGAAAGCCCACAAGCCAGAAGCAGAGGGAGATAATTGTTCCTCCACTTGGTATTTGCTCCCTTGCACTGTTACTTCACTTCCTGCCCTATCTGCCTACCTGCCCTGCAAAACCATAGCTCCTCCCAACTGGTGTTCTTATTTGAGAGCGTGTATTACCCACCTGTGAATGGTTCCCTGCTGCTTTTAGTTATGTGGGGAACCCACTCCTCGTTTCTCCAAGAAGGCAATGAGATTTCAGAGGATTGGTCATTTATCAGCTGTGTGATCCTGGTTTGGTTACTCAACTTTTCTGAGATTGGTTTCCCTCTGAAAGAAAAGAGGGTACCACTGCCCTGCAGGCAGACTTGGTGGGGGCTCTAGAGAGAGACTAGAGCAGAAGCAGCCCTCAGTAAACAATGGGGCCATTGCTCTTTGTCCTCTCCCTAAGCCCTAATCACTGACCTCTATGCACAGAGGATGGTCAGGAAGGGTTACTTACACCTGGAGATAATAGGAAGACACATGAATACCTGAATATTTAGTAGGCAGATGCCCTTGCTGATTCTGGTTCACCAAGAATCACGAAGCCATTTCAACTCAATAAACACTTATAGAATAACCACTATGTCTGTGGCACTACTATAGGGAAGATGATTTGATTTTAAGAAACAACAAGAGTCACCACTTATTGAGCCCTTACCACGTACGTGCATCCTGTGCTTTACAGTTAGCATCAGTTTTGATCCTGAGAAAGTCCCTGTGAGTTCAGCATAAGTATCCCCATCTTACAAATGACCAAATTGAGGCTCAGAGAAGTAAAGAAACTTGCTGAAGATCCCACAGCCCAGCTGAAGTGATGGAACCTGAACTTGAACCACGATTAGGCTCCAAAACCTGGTGAGATTTTCATAGCTACAGAGGGCTCAGCTCTTTAATGTGTTCATTAGACTTTCCAATAGGAGAATTTTAGGTTTCACAGGAGAAGGAATTAAAGCCTAAAATAATCCAAACAATCACTGTAAGTACAACACAGTTACACTTACTGCAACAGCCGCGACCACAGCCCCAGGCCAGCTCGGAGGCTCTACAGCACCCACGGTGGGCTGCCCCTCCCCCAGGCACCCTGCAGGATGGTCTATTGCCCCCACTCTCTACGCACTGATGAGTAAAGCTCTTGAATGTTTTAGGGAAGGAATGAAGTTGCTTTAGCTCTGGAGTTCCTCTCTCCGAAGTCTTTTATTTTTTCCTCACAGCAAATATGGTCCCACACCTTGCTGAGCTCATGTGATGGACATCACTTGACACTCCACTGAGGAAAAATTAACTTGATATATTGACTGCCATTTCACAGAGTTCTTTGAAGGGTTGGAAGTTCCAGCATGGCACACAGTCTATGAGTGGAGAACCACTAGTTTACTGAGGCCCAGAGAAGTGAAGGGCATTTTCCAAGGTCACAGAGCAAACCAGGAAATGAGCGCACACTTAACCTGGGATCTTTCCCTCCAAAACTAATGTTCTTTTCCATTACACTGTTTTCTAATCTAAAAATTGAATAGCCCTTGTTGGAGAGACATATGCGTATATACAAGGACTAGGAAACTCATTACAGGACTGTGTGGCACTAGAAAGCCAATGAAACCAAACTTCAAGGAGCACCAAGTGTCCACTCCTGAGAACAGCCCCCAGCAGTATCCACATGAGGTCAGAAAGTGGTGTTGCCCTGGTCCAGATCACCTTCTCTGGTCACAGCTGGACCTGGGCCCAGGCCTGCCTCTGCCGCCCACTAGTGGTGAGAAACTGATGAGAACCTGAGCAGGGCTCTGAACTTGCCTTTGCCTCAGTCTCCTTCCCTGACTGATGGGGATGATGGCTCCTACCCTGCACAGTTGCTGGAAGGAGGAGAGAAAACCACATAAAATCTAAGGGATTAAGTAACCACAATTTCTTGAAATACCTACCACCTGTATTTAGCAGTCTGTGGGAACTGTGCCAGAAATAATCCCTTATGGAGTCTGTAATCTAGCTGGGCCAGGGTGGACACATACACACAAAACACACAGAAACAATACCCACAAACCACCCCCACGCCCCCTCTCTTTCTAAAGAACAATTACTTAGGAACATACAGACTTACAGAATGTTAGACCTAGAAAAGATTCCGGTGATCATCCAGTTCAGTGGTTTCCAAGTTTTTTTTTCTTTTAATTCCACAGACCCTTTGTTAAAAGGATTATTTATGAAAATTCAGTGTGTAAAACACTCAGCTGCTATGATTGAAGAGAACAGTGGAGTGGAAATCTCACCTGTCCCCGCCTATATTCTACCCCATCTGCCCACCCAGCAAATGTCCATCAAAACCCCCATGCTGGCCCTAAGGGGGCCTCATAGAGCCTTGGAGTGTCAGCTAAGACTCCTCACATCCATTCAACTGCTTCATATCGTAATCAAGGAAACTGAAGGGAAAAAACATACACACAGTGTCCAGATCCAATATTCGAGGAGGAGGGAAGGTGGAGGGAGCTAGAAATGTGGAGCCTGAGTCCCAGCCCCCAGTCTGCTGCTAACCACCTGAGTGTGGGCCTCTCACATTGCCTCTCTGGGTCCCTACTTCCTCTCCTATAGACTGAGAGAGTGTATTGAATACTCTTTATGAAAAGTTGTTTTCAGGTCCCCAATTCTCTGGCACAAGGATTTCCTAGAAAACTTTTCAGGAAAGTATGAGCTGCCCTCCCGTGACCACAATTACAGATGCACTCTCTGCAAGAGTCAATGACAATATTTTCCACACCTGTTGGATATACCACCATTGGGTGATGATCATGGGGCACAGAAACACTTCAAAAGCTGAGTATTGGTGTGCTTTTGGAAAGGATACATCTCTGTTAGACATGGGAAATGGGTACTTGACTTGCCAGTACACCACTGCTTCTCCATTGCATTCTTTTTCATAAAGTTCTAAAAAAAAAAAAAAAAAGAAGTTATTGCATCTAGAAGCCTCTTTGGTGTCCATTAACAAGAAGCTTTGCCTCCCATCAGGAAACTTGCACAAGCCTCTTAGATAGCCTCATCCACCAGAAGTCAGACAGAAGAAACCAGATGAACTACAATCCTGCAGCCTGTGGAACAAAAAACACATTCACAGGGGGACCTTGAAGATGGCGGAAGAGTAAGACGCAGAGATCACCTTCCTCCCCACAGATACACCACAAATACATCTACACGTGGAACAACTCCTATAGAACACCTACTGAAGGCTGGCAGAAGACCTCAGACCTCCCAAAAGCCTCAGAAGCAGCGGATTAAAGCTCCACAATCAACTTGAAGTACCCTGCATCTGTGGAATACATGAATAGACAACGAGTCATCCCAAATTGAGGAGGTGGGCTTCGAGAGCAAGATCTATGATTTTTTCCCCTTTTCCTCTTTTTGTGAATGTGTACACTTCTGTGTGAGATCTTGTCTGTATAGTTTTGCTTCCACCATTTGCCCTAGGGTTCTATCCGTCCATGGTTTTTTTTTAAATTTTTTTCTTAATAATTAATTTTAATAACTTTATTATACTTTACCTCCCTCCCTTCCTTCCTTCCTTCCTTCCTTCCCTCCTTTAGACAACGAATCAACCCAAATTCAGGAGGTGGTCTCTGACAGCAAGATTTATGATTTTTTTCCCTTTACCTCTTTCTGTGAGGGTGTATGTGTATGCTTCTGTGTAAGATTTTGTCTGTATAGCTTTGCTTCCAACATTTGTCCTAAGGTTCTATCCGTCCCTTTTTTTTTCCTAAATAAGTATTTTTTAATTCAATAACTTTATTATACTTTATTTTATTTTACTGTATCTTCTTTCTTTCTGTTTTTTTTTCCTTCTTTCCCTCCTTCCTTCCTTCCTCCCTCCCTCCCATCTTTCTTTCCTTCTTGCCTTCTTGCCTTCTTTCCTTCTTTGCTTCTTTCTTTCTTCCTTCCTTCCTTCCTTCCCTCCTTTCTTTCTTTCTTTCTTCATACTTCTACTAATTCTCTCTACTTTTTCTCCCTTTTATTCTGAGCCGTGTGGATGAAAGGCTCTTGGTGCTCCAGCCAAGAGTCAGGGCTCTGCCTCTGAGGTAGGAGAGCCAACTTCAGGACACTGGTCAACAAGAGACCTCCCAGCTCCACATAATATCAAACGGCGAAAATCTCCCAGAGACCTCCATTTTAACACCAGCACCCAGCTTCACTCAACGACCAGCAAGCTACAGTGCTGGACAACCTACGCCAAAAAACTAGCAAAACAGGAACACAACCCCACCCATTAGCAGAGAGGCTGCCTAAAATCATAATAAGGCCACAGACACCCCAAAACACACCACCAGACGTGAACCTGCCCACTAGAGAGACAAGATCCAGCCTCATCCACCACAACACAGGCACTAGTCCCCTCCACCAGGAAGCCTACACAACCCACTGAACCGACCTTAGCCACTGGAGACAGACATCAAAAACAGCGGGAACTACGAACCTGCAGCCTGCAAAAAGGAGACCCCAAACACAGTAAGAAAAGCAAAATGAGAAGACAGAAAAACACACAGCAGATAAAGGAGCAAGATAAAAATGCACGAGACCTAACAAATGAAGAGGAAATAGGCAGTCTACCTGAAAAAGAATTCAGAATAATGATAGTAAGGATGATGCGAAATCTTGGAAGTAGAATGGACAAAATGCAAGAAACAGTTAACAAGGACCTAGAAGAAATAAAGATGAAACAAGCAACGATGAACAACACAATAAGTGAAATTAAAAGTACTCTAGATGGGATCAATAGCAGAATAACGGAGGCAGAAGAACGGATAAGTGACCTGGAAGATAAAATAGTGGAAATAACTACTGCAGAGCAGGATAAAGAAAAAAGAATGAAAAGAACTGAGGACAGTCTCAGAGACCTCTGAGACAACATTAAACACACCAACATTCGAATTATAGGGGTTCCAGAAGAATAAGAGAAAAAGAAAGGGACTGAGAAAATATTTGAAGAGATTATAGGTGAAAACTTCCCTAATATGGGAAAGGAAATAGTTAATCAAGTCCAGAAAGCACAGAGAGTCCCATACAGGATAAATCCAAGGAGAAATACGCCAAGACACATATTAATCAAACTGTCAAAAATTAAATACAAAGAAAGCATATTAAAAGCAGCAAGGGAAAAATAACACACAAGGGAATCCCCATAAGGTTAACAACTGATCTCTCAGCAGAAACCCTACAACCCAGCAGGGAGTGGCAGGACATACTGAAAGTGATGAAGGAGAAAAACCTGCAGCCAAGAGTACTCTACCCAGCAAGGATCTCATTCAGATTTGATGGAGAAATTAAAACCTTTACAGACAAGCAAAAGCTGAGAGAGTTCAGCACCACCAAACCAGCTTTACAACAAATGCTAAAGGAACTTCTCTAGACAACAAACACAACAGAAGGAACAGACCTATAATAACGAACCCAAAACAATTTAGAAAATGGGAATAGGAACATACATATCGATAATTACCTTAAATGTAAATGGACTAAATGCTCCCAAAAAAGACACAGACTGGCTGAATGGATATAAAAACAAGACCCTTACATATGCTGTCTACAAGAGACCCACTTCAGACCTAGAGACACATACAGACTGAAAGTGAGGGGATGGAAAAATATATTCCATGTAAATGGAAATCAAAAGAAAGCTGGAGTAGCAATTCTCATATCAGAGAAAATTGACTTTAAAATGAGGACTATTAGAAGAGACAAAGAAGGACACTACATAATGATCAAGGGATCGATCCAAGAAGAAGATATAACAATTGTAAATATTTATGCACCCAACATAGGAGCACCTCAATACATAAGGCAAATACTAACAGCCATAGAGGGGAAATCGACAGTAACACATTCATAGTAGGGGACTTTAACACCCCACCTTCACCAATGGACAGATCATCCAAAATGAAAATCAATAAGGAAACACAAGCTTTAAATGATACATTAAACAAGATGAAATTAATTGGTATTTATAGGAAACTCCATCCAAAAACAACAGAATACACATTTTTCTCAAGCGCTCATGGAACATTCTCCAGGATAGATCATATCTTGGGTCACAAATCAAGCCTTGGTAAATTTAAGAAAATTGAAATTGTATCAAGTATCTTTTCCGACCACAACGCCATGAGACTAGATATCAATTACAGGAAAAGATCTGTAAAAAATACAAACACATGGAGGCTAAACAATACACTACTTAATAATGAAGTGATCACTGAAGAAATCAAAGAGGAAATAAAAAAATACGTAGAAACAAATGACAATGGAGACACAACGACTCAAAACCTATGGGATGCAGCAAAAGCAGTTCTAAGGGGGAAGTTTATAGCAATACAAGCCCACCATAAGAAGAAGGAAACATCTCGAATAAACAACCTAACCTTGCACCTAAAGCAATTAGAGAAAGAAGAACAAAAAAACCCCAAAGCTAGCAGAAGGAAATAAATCATAAAAATCAGATCAGAAATAAATGAAAAAGAAATGAAGGAAACAATAGCAAAGATCAATAAAACTAAAAGCTGGTTCTTTGAGAAGATAAACAAAATAGATAAAACACTAGCCAGACTCATCAAGAAAAAAAGGGAGATGACTCAAATCAATAGAATTAGAAATGAAAAAGGAGAAGTAACAACTGACACTGCAGAAATACAAAAGATCATGAGAGATTACTACAAGCAACCCTATGCCAATAAAATGGACAATCTGGAAGAAATGGACAAATTCTTAGAAATGCACAACCTGCCAAGACTGAATCAGGAAGAAAGAGAAAATATGAACAGACCAATCACAAGCACTGAAATTGAAACTGTGATTAAAAATCTTCCAACAAACAAAAGCCCAGGACCAGATGGCCTCATAGGCGAATTCTATCAAACATTTAGAGAAGAGCTAACACCTATCCTTCTCAAACTCTTCCAAAATATAGCAGAGGGAGGAACACTCCCAATTTCCTTCTACGAGGCCACCATCACCTTGATACCAAAACCAGACAAGGATGTCACAAAGAAAGAAAACTACAGGCCAATATCACTGATGAACACAGATGCAAAAATCCTCAACAAAATACTAGCATACAGAATCCAACAGCACATTAAAAGGATCATACACCATGATCAAGTGGGGTTTATTCCAGGAATGCAAGGATTCTTCAATATACGCAAATCTATCAATGTGATAAATCATATTAACAAACTGAAGGAGAAAAACCATATGATCATCTCAATAGATGCAGAGAAAGCTTTTGACAAAATTCAACACCCATTTATGATAAAAACCCTGCAGAAAGTAGGCATAGAGGGAACTTTCCTCAACATAATAAAGGCCATATATGACAAGCCCACAGCCAACATCATCCTCAATGGTGAAAAACTGAAAGCATTTCCACTAAGATGAGGAAAAAAACAAGGTTGCCCACTCTCACCACTCTTATGCAACATAGTTTTGGAAGTTTTAGCCACAGCAATCAGAGAAGAAAAGGAAATAAAAGGTATCCAAATCGGAAAAGAAGAAGTAAAGCTGTCACTGTTTGCAGATGACATGATACTATACATAGAGAATCCTAAAGATGCTACCAGAAAACTACTAGAGCTAATCAATGAATTTGGTAAAGTAGCAGGATACAAAATTAATGCACAGAAATCTCTGGCATTCCTATATACTAATGATGAAAAATCTGAAATGGAAATCAAGAAAACACTCCCATTTACCACTGCAACAAAAAGAATAAAATATCTAGGAATAAACCTACCTAAGGAGACAAAAGACCTGTATGCAGAAAATTATAAGACACTGATGAAAGAAATTAAAGATGATACAAATAGATGGAGAGATATACCATGTTCTTGGATTGGAAGAATCAACATTGTGAAAATGACTCTACTACCCAAAGCAATCTATAGATTCAATGCAATCCCTATCAAGCTACCACTGGCATTTTTCACAGAACTAGAACAAAAAATTTCACAATTTGTATGGAAACACAAAAGACCCCGAATAGCCAAAGCAATCTTGAGAACGAAAAAAGGAGCTGTAGGAATCAGGCTCCCTGACTTCAGACTATACTACAAAGCTACAGTAATCAAGACAGTATGGTACTGGCACAAGAACAGAAATATAGATCAATGGAACAGGATAGAAAGCCCAGAGATAAACCAACGCACATATGGTCACCTTATCTTTGATAAAGGTGGCAGGAATGTACAGTGGAGAAAGGACAGCCTCTTCAATAATTGGTGCTGGGAAAACTGGACAGATACATATAAAAGTATGAGATTAGATCACTCCCTAACACCATACACAAAAATAAGCTCAAAATGGATTAAAGACCAAAATGTAAGGCCAGAAACTATCAAACTATTAGAGGAAAACATAGGCAGAACACTCTATGACATAAATCACAGCAAGATCCTTTCTGACCCACCTCCTAGAGTAATGGAAATAAAAACAAAAATAAACAAATGGGACCTAATGAAACTTCAAAGCTTTTGCACAGCAAAGGAAACCATAAACAAGACCAAAAGACAACCCTCAGAATGGGAGAAAATATTTGCAAATGAAGCAACTAACAAAGGATTAATCTCCAGAATTTACAAGCAGCTCATGCAGCTCAATAACAAAAAAACAAACAACCCAATCCAAAAATGGGCAGAAGACCTAAATAGACATTTCTCCAAAGAAGATATACAGACTGCCAACAAACACATGAAAGAATGCTCAACATCATTAATCATTAGAGAAATGCAAATCAAAACTGCAATGAGGTATCACCTCACACAGGTCAGAATAGCCATCATCAAAAAATCTAGAAACAATAAATGCTGGAGAGGGTGTGGAGAAAAAGGAATCCTCTTGCACTGCTGGCAGGAATGTGAATTGGTTCAGCCACTATGGAGAACAGTATGGAGGTTCCTTAAAAAACTACAAATAGAACTACCATATGACCCAGCAATCCCACTACTGGGCATATACCCTGAGACAACCAAAATTCAAAAAGAGTCATGTACCACAATGTTCATTGCAGCTCTATTTACAATAGCCAGGACATGGAAACAACCTAAGTGCCCATCATCGGATGAATGGATAAAGAAGATGTGGCACATATATACAATGGAATATTACTCAGCCATAAAAAGAAATGAAATTGAGCTATTTGTAATGAGGTGGATAGACCTAGAGTCTGTCATACAGAGTGAAGTAAGTCAGAAAGAAAAAGCCAAATACCATATGATAACACATATATATGGAATTTAAGAAGAAAAAAAAAATGTCATGAAGAATCCAGGGGTAAGACAAGAATAAAGACACAGACCTACTGGAGAACGGACTTGAGGATATGGGGAGGGGGAAGGGTGAGCTGTGACAGGGTGAGAGAGAATCATGGACATATACACACTAACAAACATAAGGTATATAGCTAGTGGGAAGTAGCCACATGGCACAGGGATATTGGCTCGGTGCTTTGTAACCGCCTGGAGGGGTGGGATAGGGAGGGTGGGAGGGCGGGAGACGCAAGAGGGAAGAGATATGGGAACATATGTATATGTATAACTGATTCACTTTGTTATAAAGCAGAAACTAACACACCATTGTAAAGCAATTATACCCCAATAAAGATGTTAAAAAAAAAAGAAAATAGACAAAGAAGCAGAAAAAAAAACAAACCAAAAAAAAAACCACATTCACAGAAAGATAGACAAGGTGAAAAGGCAGAGGACTATGTACCAGATGAAGGAACAAGATAAAACCCCAGAAAAACAACTAAATGAAGTGGAGATAGGAAATCTTCCAGAAAAAGAATTCAGAATAATGATAGTGAAGATGATCCAGGACCTCGGAAAAAGAATGGAGGCAAAGATCTAGAAGATGCAAGAAATGTTTAACAAAGACCTAGAAGAATTAAAGAACAAACACCTAGAAGATTTAAAGAACAAACAAACAGAGATGAACAATACAATAACTGAAATGAACAATACTCTAGAAGGAGTCAATAGCAGAATAACTGAGGCAGAATAACGGATAAGTGACCAGGAAGACAGAATGGTGGAATTCACTGCCACAGAACAGAATAAAGAAAAAAGAATCAAAAGAAATGAAGACAGCCTAAGAGACCTCTGGGACAACATTAAATGCAACAACATTACATTATAGCAGTCCCAGAAGGAGAAGAGACAGAGAAAGGACCCAAGAAAATATATGAAAAGATTACAGTCAAAAACTTCCCTAACATGGGAAAGGAAATAGCCACCAAAGTCCAGGAAGTACAGAGTCCCAGGCAGGATAAGCCCAAGGAAAAACACGTCGAGACACATAGTAATCAAATTGACAAAAATTAAAGACAAAGAAAAATTGTTGAAAGCACCAAGGGAAAAATGACAAATAACATACAAGGGAACACCCATAAGGTTAACAGCTGATTTCTCAGCAGAAACTCTACAAGCCAGAAGGGAGTGGCATGATATATTTAAAGTGATGAAAAGGAGGAACCTACAACCAAGATTACTCTACCCAGCAAGGATCCCATTCACATTTGATGGAGAAATCAAACGCTTTACAAACACGTGAAAGCTAAGAGAATTCAGCACCACCAAACAAGCTCTACAACAAATGCTAAAGGAACTTCTCTAAGAGGGAAACACAAGAGAAGAAAAGGACCTACAAAAACAAACCAATAACAATTAAGAAAATGGTAATAGGAACATACATATCGATAATTACCTTAAACGTGAATGGATTAAATGCTCCAATCAGAAGACACAGGCTTGCTGAATGAATACAAAAACAAGACCTATATATATGCTGTCTATAAGAGACCCACTTCAGACCTTGGGACACATACAGACAGAAAGTGAGGGGATGGAAAAAGATATTCCATGCAAATGGAAATCAAAAGAAAGCTGGAATAGCAATACTCATATCAGATAAAATAGACTTTAAAATAAAGAATGTTACAAGAGACAAGGAAGGACACTACATAATGATCAACGGATCAATCTAAAAGAAGATATAACAATTATAAATATATATGCACCCAACATAGGAGCACCTCAATACACAAGGCAACTGCTAACAGCTATAAAAGAGGATATCGACAGTAACACAATAATAGTGGGGGACTTTAACACCTCACTTAAACCAATGGACAGATCATCCAAACAGAAAATTAATAAGGAAAAAAGCACAAGCTTTAAATGACACAATAGACCAGATAGATTTAACTGGTATTTATAGGATATTCCATACAAAAACAGATGATTACACTTTCTTCTCAAGTGCACACGGAACATTTTCCAGGATAGATCACATCTTGGGTCACAAATCAAGCCTCAGTAAATGTAAGAAATTGAAATCATATCAAACATCTTTTCGGACCACAACACTATGAGATTAGAAATCAATTACAGGGAAAAAAACATAAAAGAACACAAACACTTGGAGGTTAAACAATACGCTACTAAATAACCAAGAGATCACTGAGGAAATCAAAGAGGAAATCAAAAAATATCTGGAAACAAATTACAACAACAAAACGATGATCCAAAACCTATGGGATGCAGCAAAAGCAGTTCTAAGAAGGAAGTTTCTAGCAATACAAGCCTACCACAGGAAACAAGAAAAATCTCAAATAAGCAACCTAACCTTACACCTAAAGGAACTTGAGAAAGAAGAACAAACAAAACCCAAAGTTAGCAGAAGGAAAGAAATCATAAAGATAAGAGCAGAAATAAATGAAATAGAAACAAAGAAAACAATAGTAAAGATCAATAAAACTAAAAGCTGGTTCTTTGAGAAGATACACGAAATTGATAAACCATTAACCAGACTCATCAGGAAAAAGAGGGAGAGGACTCAAATCAATAAAATTAGAAATGAAAAAGGAGCAGTTACAACAGACACTGCAGAAATACAAAGCATCCTAAGAGACTACTACAAGCAACTCTATGCCAATAAAATGGACAACCTGGAAGAAATGGACAAATTCTTAGAAAGTTATAACCTTCCAAGACTGAACCAGGAAGAAATAGAAAATATGAACGGACCAAACACAAGTAATGATATTGAAACTGTGATTAAAAATCTTGCAACAAAGAAAAGTCCAGGACCAGATGGCTTCACAGGCAAATTCTACCAAATATTTAGAAAAGAGATAACACCTATCCTTCTCAAACTCTTACAAAATATAACAGAGGGAGGAACACTCCCACACTCATTCTAGGAGGCCACCATCACCCTGATACCAAAACCAGACAAATATATGCAAAAAGAGAAAATTACACACCAATATCACTGATGAACATAGATGCAAAAATCCTCAACAAAATTCTAGCAAACAGAATCCAACAACACATTCAAAGGATCACACACCATGGTCAAGTGGGATTTATCCCAGGGATGCAAGGATTCTTCAATATATGCAAATCAATCAATGTGATACACCATATTAACAAACTGAAGAATAAAAACCATATGATCATCTCAATAGATGCAGAAAAAGTTTTTGACAAACTTCAATGCCCATTTATGATCAAAACTCTCCAGAAAGTGGGCAAAGAGCAAACTTAGCTCAACATAATAAACGCCGCATACGACAAAACCCATAGCAAACATCATTTTCAATGGTGAAAAACTGAAAGCATTTCCTCTAAGATCAGGAACAAGACAAGGATGTCCACTCTCACCACTATGATTCAAGATAGTTTTGGAAGTCCTAGCCACAGCAATCAGAGAAGAAAAAGAAATAAAACGAATCCAAATCGGAAAAGAAGTAAAACTGCCACTGTTTGCAGATGACATGATACGATATGTAGAGAATCCTAAAGATGCCACCAGAAAACTACAAGAGCTAATCAATGAATTTGGTAAAGTTGCAGGATACAAAATTAATGCACAGAAGTCTCTTGCATTCCTATACACTAATGATGAAAAATCTGAAAGAGAAATTAAGGAAACACTCCCATTTATCATTGCAACAAAAAGAATAAAATACCTAGGAATAACCTACCTAGGGAGACAAAAGACCTGTATGCAGAAAACTACAAGACACTGATGAAAGAAGTTAAAGATGATACAAACAGATGGAGAGATATACCATGTTCTTGGATTGGAAGAATCAATATTGTGAAAATGACTATACTACTCAAAGCAATCTACAGATTCAGTGCAATCCCTATCAAATTACCAATGGCATTTTTTACAAAACTAGAACAAAAAGTCTTAAAATTTGTATGGAAAGACAAAAGACCATGAACAGCCAAAGCAGTCTTGAGGGAAAAAAACGGAGGTGGAGGAATCAGACTCCCTGACTTCAGACTACACTACAACGCTACAGTCATCAAGATAATATGGTACTGGCACAAAAACAGAAATACAGATCAATGGAACAGTATAGAAAGCCCAGAAATAAACCCATGCACCTATAGTCACCTAATCTATGAAAAAGAAGGCAAGGATATAAAATGGAGAAAAGACAGTCTCTTCAATAAGTGGTGCTGGGAAAACTGGACAGCTACATGTAAAAGAATGAAATTAGAACATTCTTTAACACCATACACAAAAATAAACTCAAAATGGATTAGAGACATAAATGTAAGACCGGACACTATAAAACTCTTAGAGGAAAACATAGGAAGAACACTCTTTGACATAAATCACAGCAAGATCTTTTTTGATCCACCTCCTAGAGTAATGGGAATAAAAACAAAAATAAACAAATGGGTCCTAATGAAACTTAAAAGCTTTTGCACAGCAAAGGAAACTACAAACAAGACGAAAAGACAACCCTCAGAATGGGAGAAAATATTTGCAAATGAAGTAATGGACATAGGATTAATCTCCAAAATATATAAACAGCTCATGCAGCTAAATATTAGAAAAACAAACAACCCAATCAAAAAAATGGGAAGAAGACCTAAATAGACATTTCTCCAAAGAAGACATACAGATGGCCAAGAAGCACATGAAAAGCTGCTCCACATCACTAATTATTAGAGAAATGCAAATCAAAACTACAATGAGGTATCACCTCACACCAGTTAGAATGGGCATCATCAGAAAATCTACAAACAACAAATGCTGGAGAGGGTGTGGAGAAAAGGGAATCCTCTTGCACTATTGGTGGGATTGTAAATTGATACAGCCACTATGGAGAACAGCATGGAGGTTCCTTAAAAAACTAAAAATAGAATTACCATATGACCCAACAATCCCACTACTGGGCATATACCCAGAGAAAACCATAATTCAAAAAGACACAAGCACCCCAATGTTCACTGCAGCACTATTTACAATAGCCAGGTCATGGAAGCAACCTAAATGCCCATTGACAGGCGAATGGATACAGAAGATGTGGTACATATATACAATGGAATATTACTCAGCCATAAAAAGGAAAGAAATTGGGTCATTTGTAGAGACGTGGATGGATCTAGAGACTGTCATACAGAGTGAAGTAAGTCAGAAAGAGAAAAACAAATATCATATGTTAATGCATATATGTGGAACCTAGAAAAATAGTACAGATGAACTGGTTTGCAGGGCAGAAATAGAGACACAGATGGAGAGAACAAATGTGTGGGCACCAAGGGGGGAAACGGGTGGTGGGGGGGGGTGGTGTGATGAATTGGGAGATTGGGATTGACATGTATACACTAATATGTATAAAATGGATAACTAGTAAGGACCTGCTGTATAAAAAAATAAATAAAATAAAATTCAAAAATTCAGAAGAAATTAAAAAAAACAAGAAGCTTTGATATGATGATCCTGTAGGGATGCTAAACCACTCACTCATAAGGCACAGAATTCTAGAAAAAGTCAGTTTACTGCCACTGAAAGTCTGCTGCCCGGGGCAGAGTCTAGTAGATATAAAAACAGAGTAAAAATAAAAGAACCCAGCAAAAATTGTTCATCGTATAGCACAAACAACACTCTCAAAAAAATGCAGTGAAATAAAAGTCGGCATTAAAAAATAAATTTTCAGGTTTAAAAATCAGGGAAACCGGGCTTCCCTGGTGGTGCAGTGGTTGAGAGTCTGCCTGCCGATGCAGGGGACACGGGTTCGTGCCCTGGTCCGGGAAGATCCCACATGCCGCGAAGCGGCTAGGCCCGTGAGCCATGGCCGCTGAGCCTGCGCGTCCGGAGCCTGTGCTCCGCAACGGGAGAGGCTGCAACAGTGAGAGGCCCGCGTACTGCAAAAAAAACAAAAAACAGAAAACAAAATCAGGGAAACCACCAGATGTCACTAGAGTAGCAAATGTTTTACTGTTGTGTCCTTACGCACACCCCCCTTTAGATTTCTTGACATATTACAGGTGTCCTGGGACTGAGCGACCTAGTCTTGTGTGTTCAATTGGGAAACAAAGTTTCCAGAGAGGGCAGTGTCCTTTCTAAACAGCTAGAAAGTTGCTTAACTGTGCTAATCCTAACTTTCTTTCCTCTCTCCTATGTTGCTTTATACCACAGCTACAGGGACCAAATCTCCTTAATATCCACCATGCATATAGTGCATATAGCATCAGCTCTTGTAGGGAGATAGCAAAGGAATACTATGAAGTGTGCAGCCTCTGTCCGCAAGCTGTGCAGGAAGCTTCTAACTAACCATTTAGAGAAGGCGCTACACCAAGGCTGCTGAAGGAACCAAGAGAGTCCCTTGAGGAGATACTAACTGTGGCAATGTGTTAATTAATTTAGCTTTTGAAAAAATGAAACCTATTAGAAGCAGACCATGGGGTAAAGAGCTTGCCAGCCCACTGGTACAGGAGGCTGAAGATGCCCTTGAAAGGAAGGGAAGGAGCAGACATATGTTGCTTTGCCTGCTCAGCTTTGGCTCTCCTCTTCTTGGACCAGCATCTCATTCTCCTTTTTCTCCTTCACTATGCGGTTTAAGCAGAACTGACTCGGCGTTAATTATAGGGGTAGGATATTGAGCCAGACATGGCCAAGGTGATTAGTTTAGGGAAGGCATGTGTGGCCAGAGTCTTGGCTTGCCACTCTAGCAAGTTTAGGCCAAAAAGTGCAGTTTACAGAAGATCTAGGAGGACCAGAGTTAGGTTAGAACCTCAGGATGGCTCCAGAGAAGCCAAACTACTGCTGTCTCTGGACTGTACTCCATAGTGTGGACTGCTGATGCCAAGTACCACATATCAGAGGCTCTGCCAATGTCTGTAGCACACGACTGAACAATGTCTGCTAGAGAGATGGACAGAGAACTTGTGGCTTCTCCCTTGAATAAGTGGCATCACAATTTCCCCTAGATAGGAAGGCTATTTGATAGCACTAAGTGACCCAAAACCATGATAAATGTCCCCAGGAAGTAAGTATATGATCCATATTGAGGCTGTGAGAGCCAACCCTGGGACTCTGGCTGCATCAATAGGAAAGTTCCTATTCCTCTGGAGTTATGTACATGGTTAGAATGTAAGCCTGCAACCCCTGGTGGCAACTTTGCCATGACATAAGAATCTGCCTGAGAATGAGATCAACACAGAAGAGAACACAGTCAAGCTGGAGATATAAAGTATTGGATGTAGCTGACCTGGAAGCCAGACACCTATGCACTTTTCAATTCCATGAACAACACCACCAAAAAAAAAAAAAACGCTTTCTCCTTTTCTTACACTGGCATTTGTTACTGCTTGGTTACTTGCAACTAAGATTCCTGACCACAGCAAGGGTATGTCAGGGTTTCTGTGTCCCTGGGCTAGCTGCTGCGTATCTACCCCGCTGTGACTTGGATGGCAGAGGCCACTCCCCATTCTAAGTGGCTGGAAGAGCCCCTATCTAATGCTTCTCATAACTCTCCCTCACTTCTAGTGAAAATCTAAGAAGTGTAGCGAGGTGGCCAGCCTAGGCGCTTGGGGCTCTGGACCCTCCTCCCACCCTAGTTCCAGATTCTGCTACCCCAGCAACTCAATAGCACCCAACTGCTCACAATTTTTTAATATTTCATGTTGTTTCATGCCTTCCTCACTTTACTCATGCTATTCCTAGACCTCAAATGCCCTTTAACCACTCACCCCCTCACCCTCTCATCTCTTCACATATAGGTATTCTTGCCATTTATAAAACTCTGATTCAACCTCTAAAACAAAGCTTGGGTACCACCTCCTCCAAGAAGCTTTCCATGACCACCTAGGTTTATGAGATGACAACGAACTTATAATAAGAACAAAGCAGCCCTCAGAGCAAATTGGAGAGTGACTCTAATAGTATGCAAGGAGCAAATCCTAAGATTAGCAAAGTCACATTTTAACCTAGAACTTTAAGACATATATGCCAAAATTAAAAATGAAACATAATATAGTAAAAATTAAACCTTTTGCTTACTGCTGGCTAGAATAAATAACATTAGATTCTACTTTCTAACTGGTTTTGTTAAATTGTAAGTGTCACTCACCTTTAACATATTGGTCCCACTGTTTTCTATAGTCTAAGTCCATATAGACATCTGCAAGTAGATCCGGTGAGCAATCCTCCAGAAAGCCAAAGACCTTATACTCATACACTCCAGTCTGCTATAAAAACAGAACAGATAGAAACAACCTATTGATTCTCAGGTTGAGATTACACAGCATATGAAAAACAGCTGTTCATGCAGCACCATTATTGAGCACCTCCTCTTGGTCTTAGTGAAACAACAGTGAAAAAGCAGATGAGGAACCTGCTCTCATGGGTCTTATATTTGGCCTTAGGCATTGGAGGTGGTGACAGCTATATGCTATCCAGGTAATTTAAGTAGGATAAAAGAGGGTTATGTGATAAATGGTGTCTAGTTTTGGTGGGCTGGTGGTGCGTCCTATATCATTGGGTGTTCAGGAAATGTCTCTATGAGGGATTTATCAGAACGGTTTCTTCTAAATATTAGAAGGATCCAGCCATGGGAAGATGAGGAAAGCCCACTTCTGGTTGGGAGGGGGCCCGATGGTTTGCCTTACTCACAGAACAGAAAGTCAGGGGGTCCAGAGAACTGTGATGGGGGAGAGTGGTAAGGGCTGAGGTCAGAGAGGTAGTAGAGGCCATGCCCAAAGGGCTTTGTAAACCAGGGTAAAGGGGTGAAAATATTTTTATAACTGCTCTGGAAAACCAACAAATAATTTTAAATATGGGAATGACTTTAAATAGGGGATGACTTTTAAAAGATGATTCTTGCTTCTTGGTAGAAAACAGATCATAAGGGAGCAAGGAGATGGGTTAGAACAGCGGTCCCCAACTTTTTTGGCACTAGGGACCGGTTTCGTGGAAGACAATTTTTCCACGGACCAGGGTGGAGGATGGTTTCGGGATGATTCAAGTGCATTACATTTATTGTGTACTTTATTTCTATTATTATTACATTGCAATATTTAATGAAATAATTATATAATTCACCCTAACGCAGAATCAGTGAGAGCCATGAGCTTGTTTTCACTTGCCATTCACTGATAGCGTTTTGAAATGAGTCTGCAAGCAATTGATTTATTTTGGTCTCTGTGTAGTCAAACCTCTCTGCTAATGATAATCTGTATTTGCAGCCACTCCCCAGCGCTAGCATCACGGCCTCAGCTCCACCTCAGATCATCAGGCATTAGATTCTCATGAGAAGCACGCAACCTAGATCCCTTATGTGAGCAATGCACAGTAGGGTTTGCGCTCCTATGGGATTCTAACGCCACTGCTGATCTGACAGAAGGTGGAGCTCAGGCGGTAATGCGAGCGATGGGGAGTGGCTGTAAATACAGATGAAGCTTCGCTCGCTCACATGCCACTCACCTCCTGCTGTGCAGTGCGGTTCCTAACAGGCCACAGACCAGCACCAGTCCGTGGCCCGGGGATTGGGGACCCCTGAGTTAGAAGACCAGTGCAATGGTCCAGAAAAGAGATGATGGTGATTAGACAGGAAGGTAACAACAGTGATGGGGAGAAGTCAGTGATTTAGGGACACATTTTGGAAGTGATGTCAACAGGAATTGCTGACAGACTGGCCGTGGGGACAGAGAAAACAAAGAGTTGAGGATAATTCTTATAACACTTGCTTAAACAACCAGGTAGATGGAAGATCCATTTTCTAAGACAGAGAAAACTTGCAGAGGAGGTGATCTGTGGGCTGCAGGGTAACCAAGAGTTCTACCTTGAGCACGTTGAGTTTGAGAGGCTTATTAAACATCCATGTAGGGGTATCATATAGGTAGCTAGCATTCAGGGTTCAGACTACTGTTTTAGATATCCATGGGGCGTAATGAAACCCAACACATTGTTTTACCAATTCCAAGACAGAATTTTTCTATAAGTGACTTTTTTTTAAGTCTTTATTGAATTTGTTAACAATGCTGCTTCTGTTTTATGTTTTGGGGTTTTCGCCACAAGGTATGTGGAATCTTAGCTCCCCAACCAGGGACTGAACCCTCACCCACTGCATTGGAAGGCGAAGTCTTAACCACTGGACTGACAGGGAAGTCCCTGTAAAAGACTTGTGTATAAAAGAATGAAAAGGGGGCAACACACCAGCCTCAAATCATACTAGTCCCTTTTATTCAGTAAAAGACCATATCTAGATTCCTAAGTACAAGAGACTTTCCTTGTTTTCATGTTAAGCCATATTCTGTGAGGGTTCTGGGCTGGAGTTGGTGACACTACACGCTTCACTCTCCGTACAATGGCAGCTAACAATTCCTGAACCTCACCTTGTCTAAAGGCTCTATTGTTAAAATTAAATCAATGCCTCTTAATTTCAGTGCAAAAGCAAACAAACAAACAAAAATGAAGCTTTTATATGTATTCATATTTCCACGTGCTAACGCAATCTGATTGGCTAATCAAACACCAATGAACCCATCTTCTTAAACACCGTTCCAGGGACTTACCTGAGGTCAAGGGGTAAACATGGGAAATCTTTCTAGAGATCCTGAGGCTTCAATTGTCTCCTGACTCAGGTGGCATAACCCAGGGATAAGCATAACCCAGTTTAGGAATCTCAGATGTATATGAAAGTACCTGGCAGGATATGGAAGGTAAAATTGAAACTGAATTCATAAGGATGTTTCAGTTCCAAAAGTATGTGGCTTTATACCAAGGGTTTCCAACCAGCAAATGACAAACTGGTAGGTCTGACCTCCTTATATGCTGTACCATGGATGCCCCATAGGAAAGGCAGGACTCAAGAGAAACATCTCCTTCCCTTCCTGTCCCCTCCCCTCAAGTTCACAGATGGAAAGATAGTGAGGTATTGTACACACCACACATCTACACCCACACACATTTTAATGTCTTAGGAGAGGGACAATTTGCTTCTGTTCAGGAGTACTGGGTCCCCATTTTCTACACATACTAAGCAAAAGGGATAATTATGTATAGAGATAATGATCTCTCCAACTCCACATGAGTTACCTTTGGTTATCTGGATGAATTAAGACAGTTTTCTAGAACTGGTTCCCATCCCTCTGAATATAGTTTCAGCCCTAGTAACCTCAGTCTTGTACATATCACAGAAAAGAAAAACAGAAAGCTCTCTAGGAAGAGAAAAATAGAAAGATGGGATTAACCTGAATACAAAAGAATGAACTATTGGGACAACTTCCTTTAAACACTTCCTTCGTGGCAGAACTGAGAAATGCCAGAACTCCAGAGGACAAAGTGCTTTGTGACACCTTTTCTAGTCTATCAATAAAAGGTTCTTTTCAGGCTCTGAGCAACTCCACCCAAATTCTTGGATCAAAGCACTTTTTCACCCCTTATTTCTTTCAAAAGAGGGTCTCAGCAAAGATACTCACATTTTCATTATATCTTTTACAAAATAAAGTGAATTTTTTATAATTATAGAAATAATTCATATTCATTAAGGAAAATGAGAAAATGCCAAAAATAATAAAGAAAATTAAAATGACGTGAAATTCCATAATCCACAAGTACCTATTGGTAATATTTGACATGTTTTTTGAGTAAATAAATACTTCTACGTGTTATAAAATGGGAGTAAGATGGATAAACAACTTGTATTCCTATTTTTAACTATATTAATTTGAAACTATGGAGCAATAACAACTAATTTAATTATTCTTGTAAGTTATTTCTGTTTCCATATATTTTCACAATTATGAGCATTGCTGGAAAAATGATTCTGTATGGACAAACTTGGTTCATAATTCTAACATTTTCACAAGGAAAGCAAATTCTTCCTTAGAGATAAATTTTAGGGTAAAGAACATTAACATTTTAATGCTCTTTTTACTTTTTCTAAACTTTAAGAAAAATTTTTACCTATTTATACTCTCACCAGTAGCAAAGAAGCATCTTCTCAGGATTAGGTACCATTGTTTGTACAAACAATTTAATAGAAAAAGGACATAAACCTTAGTTTTATTTGGGCAATGTTTCTAGTATTGACCACATAAAACTTCAGTATTTAGTCTCTTTCCAATTAGAGATATAATTCTTGTACAATATTTGTTGCAGATATGTTTCCAAACATACTAACATTTCAATAAATGACTCCAAACAAGTTTACTGAAGAGGTTCTTGGCTTTTCCTGAAGGTCCTCCAGAAAATCACTTCTAAGAAAGGCTCATTTTTTTTTATCTAAAGTAAAACACACTGCATGATTTTCTAATGCTCCCTTTATAGGATATTTAATTTCCTATACTTGACATGGTAAAGGAATTATTCAATGGTAGAGAATCAGTCAATATCATGTGTAGAATATAATTCCCAGAAGAAACAGAAGATTCATTATAGCATATACTCTCTTTCTTACTAAGAGAACCCCTATGGCCATGTGCACAGCTAAAAACTTTCCTGGTCTCCTATACACGTAGAGGTTAATAGCCATAAGACACCTCCCTCTTGTTTTGAATATGTATATGATTCTGGAGCTGCAGCAGCTATTTTGTGACCAAAAGACAACACACATGAGAAAGCAGAGTGAAAATATTCAGAGTTTTATTAACGTCGTTGATCAGCTAAACCAATGCCAGCAACTGCTGACCTCTGAACTACTTGTTAGGTGAGAAAAACCCCTCTTTGCTTAAGTCTTTGTTAATCCAGTTTTCTGTTACTTGCAGCTAAAAGCAATCCTAATTATTACAAGTAGTTCTTACTGGGAATTGTACTTGAGTTCTGTCATCCCAGCAAACAGTAGAGGTTAAGAAAATCTCCCACTCTTTGGGTTCCAGAAAACAGCTTATCACAAAAGAACCACCTTTCCCCTCATGACTTAGATGAGACTCACACACATGCCCCTTGTTTACCTGTCACAAGGCCAGACATAGAGCCTCTAAATTCCCTTTCATTGCCCTGTAAATGATTAGTTAAACTGCTTATTCCACTGATCAATTGGAACAAAATACTTGCTAACCAAGCTAGTTAAGTACCTCTCCTTCCTCCAGACCCTAAACTTTGGCCCAGCCTCAGCCTGAGTCAGCATCCAGCACCTCCTGAGAACAGACTGGCCTCAGGGTAAGATATTCTCTGTTCTCTTCTCCAGTCAGGCCACCTTCATCTCACTTGCCCATACATGGCTTCTAGCCTTGCTGACTTCTCTCTATAAAAGAAAGACCTTTCTGCCTCACTTCTGAGATACTCGTGGATCTTATGGTCAAAGTATTCTCCCTACTGCAATAACCCCCAACCCTAAGTCCAGGTTTGTTTTTTCTTTAACATTATTTTAAGTAGAAAAGTAGACTGACAAAACATTACAAGCAAATATGACTATGTGTAAAACATTAAAATAGTACAGAAATACATAAGCATTACTAAAATGAATTGTCAAGGAAGAGAAGAGATAATGGACACTATTAATGGACATTAACTTGAAGCATATTTAATTTTGCACAGATATCTGAAACTTCACACACACTATCATAGAAAGTTCCACCTCCTTCCACTATGTAACTCAGAAAAAATTTATGGACCCACTATGTTCTTAGCCCTGAGAAAACAATCAGGCATAGTCTTATACTTGGTTTTTCAGCTTGGAATGTATTTCCTTTGGTGATCTGTCAGCAGTCACTGCAACAATCATGTATTATGCATTTGAAGTCTTCCAATCACTCGGACCTGCTGTAAGTTCTTTCAATAACACTAGCATTTGTTTCTCTAAACACAGTGCAGTTTTCAGTTTTATATTCATTATGTCATATAATCTCAACATAGCCCTGTGGTATCAACAGGGGCATTGGTGTCATCTCCACCTTTACATGAGGAAATGAAGCTCAAAAACGCTACATTAGTTGCCTGAGTCCTACAGTTAACACTTGGGACAGCCAGAAGGAGGGTGACACCAGCCCCTTCTTCTTCCCACAGTCTTCTAATTTAGCTCTATTCTCTCTGCACATTTGCTCCAAGCCACTGTTCCAAATGACAAGCTAGTAATTTCAGTAAAGACAACACAAGCTCTTAGAGCTGGAAGGGGCCTTAGACCCTTATGGAAAAGGTGACAGTGACTCGCCAAGAGTCAACTGATGACTCCTGGTGGCAAAGCGTGGGTGGGAAACTGTCCCTTCCAGTCCCCAAGCCAGTGTTCCTGCACCAGACCACCCAGGCTGGACCTTCCACTGAGATGTTCCCATGAGTCCTTCAGCCTGGTGTGTTTGTCCAATAGGCCTTCAACAGCCAGAAGAGGTATTTTTTAGATGCTGCTTCTGGGGGATTGAGACAAGGAAAAAGAAAAAGGCAGGAATGGAGAAAGGATAAATATTATCACTTTCAATGAGCTAGGGCTGTGGTGTTTTTCCATATAGTATTTCAGAGTCATCTCAAAACTCCCGTGCCAGGAAATACAGCATGGTATTTATAGAATGGGCTTGGAGTCACAACCCAGGTATGGTCTAAGCTCTTCCACCTACTAGCCTTGCTTTCCTCAGCTGCAAAGTGGGTCTAATAAGAGTTTCTACCTAGGGGAATGATTATGAGGATTAAATTAGATAATCCATCTAAAGCTCTTACTGTGGTGCCCAGTATGTAATAAGTACTTAGTAAGTACTAATAAGGTAGGTGTAATAATGATCTCCTTTTTCCAGATTAAAGAACTGATAATTTAGAACTGTAATGTAATGCACATTTTACAGGAACTAACATCTATGCAGCACCTGCTGTGAGCTGGGCACTGTACTTGGAGATTAATACTCATAATAACCCTATGAAATAAGCATCTCATTATCTCTATCAGTGAAGAAGCAGAAGGGGCGTGGAGGCACGCTTTAGCAATTTGCTACTGTCATAACTAATTTTTGAGATGTTCTGTTATTCTGGCTTACTAGTCTAAAAATCAAGCTGTTACGTTTCTTACCAATTGTAATTCAAATGCATTTTTTAAAAATTTCAATTTTTTAAATTGCATTCATAGAGTTAAAATATTTTGAGAAACACTGCTGCCAATAGTTCACTTATTTGTCCTAAGCAGAATAAATTCTGTAGCGCTAATGTGTTTACATCTGAGAAATGTCAAAAGGTCATAATGTTTGTGTTTGACATTTGCAATTCCCACACAGGAGTAATCCCACAGAGGAGTAATCCCCACTGTCCCTAAACCCTGACACTTCACCTGAAGAAAGGCATCACTCATTCTCTTCAATTATGGTGTTTTTCCACATTTACATCACTAAACTACAAGACAGCCTTGGTGAATCACATCTCTCTAATCCTATAAATGCACCCTCAAGTGTGCACTGAATTTTCTTTGCCTCTCATAGAAGAGCTCATTTCCATTCCTCAGGCCCTAGGACACCTCTCCAATCTACCACTGTGGAAACTGTCCAACTCCAGCCCTCTGTGGCAAGTAACAGGCTCACAAGGTATGAAAAGTAAGCATTTTTCACCAGCAAGAATCACTCCTAATGGCAGATGTCAAAGCTGTAGCTGCCACTGGGCAGTGTGTATGAAGAAGACTGTATGAAGAAAGACAGCTGACTAAATCAGATTCAATATTTGAGGTCTCTCCAAGAACACATGGCATGTTTAATCCTGAAGGACTGCAGATAGCTAGGTAAGATAACACTGATAGCTATTGCTTGTTGAGTACTTACTGAATACCAGGCCCTGGGCTGAGTGCGTTACAGGGGTCATCCCATTTAAGCTACTCAATGAAAATATGAGGTGTGGACCATTGGTAAACTCATTTTACAGACAACAAAACTGAGGTTTAAAGAAGTTCTGAGAAATTCCTGGAAAAGTTAAGTCTGTAGAGACAGGAAGTAGCTTGGTGATTGTCTGAGATTGGGAATGGGAACAGGGGATGACTGCAAATGGGCAGGAGGTTTCTTTGGGGGTAACACACATGTTCTAAAATTAGGCTTGGGGAAGGCTGCATGACTCCATAAATTTACTAAAAATCAGTGAACTGTACACTTAAAATGAGTAAATTTTGTGGTACTTAAATGATACCTCAAAAAAGCTATTAAAATAAAAACAAAAGGTTATGAAACCCACCCAAGGTCACACAACTAATGAAGTTCATTAGTTGTAGTGGGATAACTGAGGACATGGAAAGGAGACGTGACCCATGAACCCCCCCCCCCCCAGCAAACTGGGGGCTGGCAAATAAGCCAGAACTGCAAACAGTCCTGATTGCTTTGAGCCCCTCCCTGCCCCGCGAATAAGCCAGAGTTGTGAACAGTTCTGAATGCTTCGAGCACCCCCCGCCCCGCCCCGTCCCGGCAAACCGGGGGCCTGCAAAAGAAGCATTGAGTGCTTTGGGCACTGATCCATGAGATGTCCTCAGTATAATCAGAGTGGTGGGAACGCAAGGAAATGTCCTTGTGCTGCTTCAGTATAATCAAAATAATGGTGGGAACTTTGTGCTGCTTTTGCGTTCAAGGACGAAGCACGGCAGGTTCTCACGAAAGCCAATTATTGCTTGTATAATTAATAAAAACATAGGTTGCTGCTTTGGCACTTCTGAAATTTTAAGAAAACAAGTCTTAAAGTGTAAATCTAGATAATGCTTTAATAAAAGTTACCACAGCAAGACAGACGGCGCTGTTTTGCCTGAGCGAGCGGCAGCCCTCTAACTGCTGTGCTTTGGCACGATTCATCTCGTGTGATGAGCTTACTTTCGGCCCTGTCCTAAGAAACTACAACATTAGTTGCAACAGAACCTGGACTTGAAGCCAGCGATGTGACCGCAGAGTTCAAAGTCTATGATCCTGCCTCAAATAGTCACTGACCTCTCCCAACATGTAATTAGATAAATTAATAAGCCCTCATGGTGCATATAGCATTAGGGTGACCATATAATTTATCATTCCAACCAGAACACTTTTGAGTGAGAGAGGTGTTATAAAATTTTTCACCAGGACAAGTGCGAACCAGGTCTGTGGTGGGTATATCAGGACATAGATCACCCTTGGTATATCTCACAACCAAACACCATTCAATTTACAAGGTGCTTCAAAATGTATCCTCTCATTGGATCCCTGTACAAATTTGGCAGGACAGGAATTATCTCCAGCTTGTAGATTGGGAAGCAGAGACACAGCTAGGGTCTTAGGTTCGTAAATCCTAAAGTGATAGAGCAATTAGGCATCAAAACTGTACATTAGACCAGGGTTGCTAAATCTGTCATGCTGGCTATTTTTCACAGTCCACAAGCTAAAAATGGTTTTTACATTTTTAAGTGGTTATATAAGTCAATACATAATTACCTCCATTTTGTCTCTTAGCCTGTAAAGCCTAAAATATTTTCTATTTGGCTCTTTACATAAAAAAATTCACAGTCCCTGCTTGAGACCATTGCCACCACCACTTCTAAAACATACACCCCAGGAAAACTCTGAATTACTAGAGTTGTACTGCAATTCCACATGCAAGAGAGAAATCTTTGTGTCATAAGCCCCAAATATACTATATTTTATTTTGAATCACATGGCGGTTTACCATCTAAGCTCAGACCACCCTTCAAAGTTAATCTGCCAATCTTGAGCACACCATACAAAAGAAACACCAAAAAGTCTTAAATAAATCATATTCAAACTCAGAAAACCAAAGAGAAAAAGAAAATCTTGAAAGATGCTGTAGCAGGAGGGATGGGGGAGCACTTTACCTACAGAGGAATGCAGATGAGAATTACAACAGACATCTCCTGAGAATCCACCCTGCAAAAAGAGGGTGGATGGGCTTCCCTGGTGGCGCAGTGGTTGCGAGTCTGCCTGCCAATGCAGGGGACGCAGGTTCGTGCCCCGGTCCGGGAGGACCCCACATGCCGCGGAGCGGCTGGGCCCGTGAGCCATGGCCGCTGAGCCTGCGCGTCCGGAGCCTGTGCTCCGCAACGGGAGAGGCCACAACAGTCAGAGGCCCGCGTACTGCAAAAATAAATAAATAAATAAATAAATAAATAAATAAATAAATAAATAAAGAGGGTGGAGTGAAATATATAATATTTTGAAAGAAATAAGTTACTGACTAGAATTCTATATCCAATGAAACTGTCCTTCAAGAGTGAAGAAGAAATAAAAACTTTTTCAGACAAATAAAAACTGAGGGGGCTTCCCTGGTGGCACAGTGGTTGAGAGTCCGCCTGCCAATGCAGGGGACACGGGTTTGTGCCCCGGTCCGGGAAGATCCCACGTGCCGCGGAGCGGCTGGGCCCGTGAGCCATGGCTGCAGAGCCTGCGCGTCCGGAGCGTGTGCTCCGCAACGGGAGAGGCCACAGCAGTGAGAGGCCTGCGTACCAGAAAAAAAAAAAAAAAATACTGAGGGAGTTCATCAGTAGCAGACCTCCTCTGGAAGGAATGTTAAAAGAAGCTTTTCAGGCAGAAGAAAAATGGTATAGGTCAGGCGCTCAGATCTACATAGCAAAAAAAGTGTCTGTTTTATTGTCTTAAAGCTTCTGGAAGGCATGAACTTTGTCTTACTCATCAAGCATCACCAGGGCTTAGCAAAATGCAGGCACACAATAGGTCCTGAAAACTGCTTGAATGGGTCATGAACCAATATTTTAGAGGTTTCTTCTCACTAGGACACATTCAAACAGCCCAAAGGCAGCTGTGGAGCACAAAGTTCGACTTATACCTGGAGACGGAAGAGGGGGATCCTACTCATTTCTCCCCCTTCATTCCCCCAAATCTAAATCTTGGGACCAGCATCTTCATACTGCCTCATACCACACCCTCATCCTGAGAGACAAGTGAGGAGAAGGAGAACTGAGGCTCTGACGTGTCCATCCAGTTGTATGCTCAGGAAAGATGAAATAGGAGAGAGACAGAGAAAGAGACAGACAGAGAGAGACAGAGACAGAGAGGGAGTTAGCCTCGATCAGCGGCAGGAAGTAGAAGGAGGCAACACATGGTGTTCAGCTTTAAGACATGGTGGCCCTACCCAGGAGTAAATATGGCTCTGTAAGTGTCCTGGGTGCAACAATTGTTCCATCAATCACACTGGTACCTACTCCTCCATTAAGAGAGAGGCAGAAGGGTGGGAGAAGGGAGCAGAAGAGTCCTATCATCCGGAAGTAAAGAAGCCCATGATGCAAACTGGATTATAATCCCACCTGGGGAATGGGAGTGGAAGCTTCTCATCCATCGAGGTAAATCTGTTCTCATGGCAGTTAAATCTCTGCTTCCCTCCAAAAGGCCAAACTTTCTCTCAGTCCAGCCTGGCTAACCACAGAGTTTTCCCAGTAAATCCAGGCTCTCAGTATTTTAGAAGGTCAACAATATAGGAAAGAACAGTCCCTAGGAAAGTACTGTCTGCTCCTTACCAAACTCATTGATTAGAAGACCTATGAGAGGACAAAGGCAGTCCCTTCTCACAGTGCCAGACACTTGGTTTAAAAACATTAAGAAGTCAAGCGCTCAGCCAGATCTTTTCAGTCCAACGCTTTCCTGGTCTAAATCAATGATGTGAGCCTCTGCACACCAGTTTCACACCATCTATTGGCAGTTCACAATGTCTACTGGCATGGTAACCAGCCTAAAGCTCCAGCGAGATCTGACTGCAGATCCCTGGGCAAGCATTTGTAAGTAATCCACGGCCTTTCTCTCCAGGGGAGCTTCTCAACACTGTTCAGGGGACTACATTCACTCCCAAGTGACCACTGATTTAAAAATCAGGGAGAGTGAGTCTTAAAGTGGGCATTGCTTTTGTCTTAAGATACTCCTTTTTCTCACCCTTACCTTTTAGTTCCCACTGCTTCTCATCTCTAGGGCCCTCTCCTGCCTCTCAATGTCAGAACCTCCTTGAGCACCATGCAAGATGCTCCCCATATATCAGTGGTTCTCAAAGTATGGTCTGTGGACCAGGAGCTTCAGCATCACTTGGCAACTGGTTAAAAAGAAAGAAAGAAAGAGAAAAGAAAGAAAGAAAAGAAAGAAAGAAAGGAAAGGAAGAAAGAAAGAGGAAGGGCTTGTACCCAACACAACAGGGCCTCTTGACATTTAATACAGATGGAGATCAAGGTGGCCCTGCATCCTAGCTATTGAGGCTCAAGGGCACAGCTCTGGGAATCGTACAGCCTCCAACTTACGAAACTTCTCCGGAAAGACTTGTCAATGTACCATGACTGCCCTCACACTCAGAACAGGTGGAAATAAGACTTACAGTTGGTAGGGATAGGAACTATTCTGAATACCACTCACATCCTCCCCACAGGAGGGAGATGGGACCTGCTACATAACAATACACAATGGAAACAATACATAATACAATGCCAGTCACTCTGTCTCAGCTCAGGCAGTGGATGCTGTGCGATAAAAGGCACAAAATCAAAAGAGCACAAGCCCTTGGGGAGAGGTGAGGGGAGCAGTCAGAGTTGACTGGAGGACAGGAGGGGTATGGACAAGTCATGGGAGGTAAAGCTGGAAATGTGAGTTGGGACCAGCCTAGTACCATGTGCACAGCCCACCTGGCAGCACTTGCCCTCTTTCAGAGTCAGTGTAGGAGCATATTTACAGCACAGGTCTGGAGCTAGATAGCTGAGTTCCAATCCCAGTCTGAGTCTTGAGCAATCAACTTAACCTTTCCACATATCCATTACCAAATTGGTAAAAAGGTGATAGTCAAAGTACCTTACGTATACATACATAGAAACTTACAACATGGGGTTGATGTGAGGATTAAGTCAATGCCTGCAAAGCACTTAAACAGTGCCTGGAGCCTAAGAAAGCATGCAATGTGTTAGCTATTACTGTAGGTATTATTATTGTTAATTCTGCAATCAACAGGGCCACTGGAAGGAGACTGATGAGATCACAACCTCTCCTTCAGGTGCTTGATTGGACTGTAGTGTGTAGGATGGAAGGGATCAGAAAGGTGGAAGGCCAAGAAGCTAGTTTGGAGGTCACTGCAATTCTAGGTAAGAGGTGTCACTCAGAGTAGCAAAGGTAAAGGAAAGAAAGGGAAGGGAAATGGACCAGACATCAGATACATCTGAGCAGTGAACTGACAACACTTGGCAAATGACTGGGCATGGCTGGTGTGGAAAATGAAATGGTCAGAAGATAAAAGGATGTTGTCTGAAAACATGTCCATTTTTGCACCAAGGTAACTGCTGAAATGACACTAAGATATTAATTCTGCCTGCTCTTCACTAAGCTTCCTGTTCATCCTGTTGTACCCAGTGACCCTGGTACTCACAGACATTCAGAGCTTCTCTCTTCTCTAACACTCTAATCTTCTGATCCTCTGCGAGGAAACCTCAACTTCACTTACCTTGTCTAAAGGTGACTTTTAAGCTACTTGCCATGCAGCTACCCGCACACAGAGCAACTGATGACTGGCCATCATTCCACCTGGCTCCAAAAGCCTCCAGGCAGGCCCCCAACTCCATTCCTCCTACCCTTTTAATCTTTCTCCCGGGAGGCTTCAGACAAGTTAATAAGTCCAATTTACAAGGAAGTGGGGAGCATCCAAACGGAGCAAGTCAGTAAAATGACTAGAGATGACAGTAGGTCCCTTCTCAGCAACACTCCTGTCCCCACACGTATCACCCTGCACATCCACTCTCTGAAAAGTCCAGTCTTTTTTCTACCTGTATTCAATCCTAAAATACTTCCCACCACACGGACACCACTGGCATCCACCCGGGAGCGGGGCTCCACGTCCCTTGCCGGCAAGTGCATGGAGCTAAGAATTAGCAGACCCACCTTTTAACTCTATCAGTAAGTTGTAACAAACGACTTGCCCTGTCGGGCCTCAGACCTGAGCCTAAATTCTGATGACCTCCCCACTCCCCGCGACCAGCAGGGGGCAAAGTCGGCGGGAGGCACCCCCAGAGCTAGCTCCTCTAGGTTCCAGAAGACCCGCGAGGTCCGCACTTCCGGCTACAGCCCCGCACTCTCCGCGGGCAGGGGAACCCCGTAAGCTGTCGCCCCGTGCTCCTCCAGCGGGTCTACAGCTACCTGGTCCAGCAGCCGGTAGATGCTGATACCGAAGGTCTCCACCAGCAGCTCCCAGTCGGCCCCGGAAAGTGCGGGCTGCTGAAGCTCAGCGAAGACTTCCCGGAACTGCTCCTCACAGAAGCCGCCGGCCCCAAGGTCCATCCTTCCGCAGTAGCTGCTTCTCAACCTGCAGGGAAGGCTAAGGACAGGCTAGGTTCGTGTTCGGGGGCGGGGCGAGAGGGTGGCCCAGCGTAATTGGCAGGGAACCGAAAAGTGGTTGGGAGAAGGCGGGACTTGGGAGGAAGAGGCGAAGAGGAGGCGGGGCCAGTGAGGGGCAGGCCTAGAGAAGGTTTCCGCAGTGCGAGAGCTGCGGAAGGACGGGAGAGAAGGAAGAGTGGAGAAACTTTGGACTTGATCTGGGGAAAGCTGGAGAGGCTAGGAAATGGGGAGGCTTCTAGACAGAAGAGAAAAGGAAGACACTAATGTCATCTCAGAAGCATCTCTTCCCCAACACCATACCCACCAAACCTGCTTGGCTGTCTCTCCTTTACCTTCTCTGAAGAAGGCTAGGGAAGGTGTCTGAGTGGTTCGGTAGATATGGAGGTAAGATGGACAGAGCAGAAATGCTTGAAAATCTCAGGGGTCAGATGCTAGAACAATATTACATTCGTTCTGTTATGCACTTTAAAACATTTTTCTGAGACGAGGTCCATGGGATTCCCCAGAAGGCCAAAGGGTCCATCTCACAAAAAGGATTAAGAAACCTACTCCATAATGGTATTTTGCTCCCTGGATGGTGGAAGATGATCTAAAAAGGTATCCTGGTGTCCACCCGAGATTTCTGCTGGTTGCATAATTTTGATCTTTTGCAACTCAAAGACCTTTTTCTTCCCTCAAGTCCCTTTGATGTTGCTATATTTCTTACCACCAGGCTGCATTTTGGTTTGGATAAAGTAGACAGCTTAAACATTAATCAGTGTAACAGTACATGGGTGCCAGTAAACTCTGGCAACCCATGTTTCCTAATCTTTGAAATGGGGTAAAATTGTACAACCAGTTAGAATTGAAGAGGTAACTACATAAAATAAACATAGAACATGTTTGCGCAGTGCCTATCAAAGTAAATGTTCATTAAAATGTCCACGTGTTTTACATTTATATATTGAAATGTTTCTCCTTCTGTACTTGAAAGAAAGCCTTGAAGTTGATGGAAAACTCTGCATTTATGCCAGTTTGCAAGAAGAGAAAATGATTAGACTTGGCAGCGTAGGTAAATTACTGCTGTATTCAGTTCAAGGCTGGTTCTGTTCTGTTTTATGAGGATGGGAGGAGGGATGGGGTAGTTCCCTACACTAAATGCACAAGAGGTTAGAGACTCTTAAGACTCTTAAGTTTGGTCTTCTTTATAAAAAAAATATTTAAACTAAAGTTTAATTGCTTAAAAAAAGGAATTTCTTCAAAAACCATTGACTATGAAGTATTTTCATATATCATCAAGGAATTCCATTTTAAAGGTGGGCTTTGATGAGGCTGCAGCTTTATCACTTTATAGCAATTGATTAATGAAGACAAGCATGAGAGTATAAATGGCATTATGAAAGATATAAGGCAGGAAGTTTAAATTGTGTTTATTACATGTGTTTAAACGTGTGCTTACCTACTAAACTCAGAAGGTAAAATGTATATACATTTGGGTATGTTGATATTTACAACCATGCTTATTTTATTAGAGCTAATGAAGGAAGGAATCATATTAGGAAATAATTTTTATTTTGTGGCAAAAATCTGGAAAAGGGTTGGAAGGGTGTCCAGAAAGACCTGTTCTCCTTTAGGACTTGTCTATTATAATAGGCCAGCCTCTTTCCTTTGTGAAAAACACTCTTTAGAGGAACTTCCAGCAACATGGCAGGTGAGGAATAATATATTTGGGGCTTCCTAAAATCCCAACAAACAAACGTTCTAAGGGCTGGGGTTGTGGTTCTAGTACTCACACGTGGACTAAAGATGTGCTGGGCCATAGCTGGTGGGAAGCTGGACCAGGGACTTCTTCAAGGAGCCTGGATCCCCTAAGAGCTGCCCCTTCCATTCCAATGAAACCAGAAAATCCCCAACCTGTAGACCATGGAGCCCTCAAGGAAACTCATGCTTTTCCCAGAAGCCTTAGGTAGAAAGAAACAAAAAGGCAACTGGAAGAAACCACACCCCAAGCCTAAGCCAGAGATGGAATTTAAATTTACATTACGTGCAACTGAACGGGAGCCACAAGGAGATTAACACAAAGGAACATTGAAACGCCTGGGACCCTGCGAGAATCAAAACCGGTGACACTTTCACAGCTAGGACATGTGCAATTATCCAAGAGAAAACAACACCCACAAGAAGATGCATGTACAAAAAGTGAGTTACAAAGACCTGAGGGAACAGCTCTCCATGTCAGAGAGTTAGCAGATATGCAAACAAGATTATCAGAACCAAAGAACCACAGATAACAGATCAATATGAGAGTAATTATTCAACATGTATTTGTGATAATATAAGAGGTAAAAGAAGGTCTAGAAAATAGAACACTAAGAAAAAGATAAATGAATGTGAAAAAGAAACAAAAGAAGCAAACCACCTTTTACAAATAAAAACTATTAACAGTCACTACAATTAGAAATGTAAAAGAGGAGGTAAAGTAGTTGTCCTACCACAGTTCAAGAGGGAAATAAGAAGGTGGCTATGAGGAAATTCTCCAGAAAGCAACACAGAGATATAAAGAAATGGAAAACATGAAAGATTAACTAAGAGACATGAAGGACACATTGAAAAGGTAAAACATTTATGACTGGAGTTCCACAAGAAGAGAACAGAGAGGTTAAGAGGTGAGGTGTATGGGTGGGGAGATAGATAGATAAATGGACATATGGAAACAAAGAGAAACTAAAATTCTAAACAGCAAAAAACATAAACAGGGGAGGACAAGGTCAGAGTTTTCTTTAGAAAGTGGGTAAGAGATATTGATTAATTGTCTTCTGTGCATGCTAAAATTTAATGGAATAAATTCTCAAAAGGCAACAATAAGAAAGCAAGCAAACAAATAAAAATGGGCAAAAGATTTAAACAGACATTTCACCAAGAATATATACTGATGGCAGTAAGAACATGAAAAGATACTCAACATCATTCATCATCAGGGTAATATAAATTAAAATCACATATGAGATATAAATACGCACCTTTTAGAGAGCTGAAATTAAAAAGATTGACCAAAGTAAGTTTTGGCAAGGATGTGGAAGAAATAGAACTCTCCTGCATTGCTGATGGGAATGGAAATGGGACAAACACTGTGGAAAACTGACAATTTCTTTAAAAGTTAAACATACACAGGAGGGGGAAGGGTAAGCTGGGACGAAGTGAGAGAGTAACACTGACATATATACACTACCAAATGTAAAATAGATAGCTAGTGGGAAGCAGCCACATAGCACAGGGAGATCAGCTTGGTGCTTTGTGACCACCTAGAGGGGTGGGATAGGGAGGGTGGGAGGGAGACGCAAGAGGGAGGGGCTATTGGGATATATATATACATATAGCTGATTCACCTTGTTGTACAGCAGAAACTAACACAACATTGTAAAGCAATTATACTCCAATAAAGATGTTAAAAAAAAAAAAACATACACCTACCGTACAATCTAGCCATTCCATTCCTAGGTATTTATCCAAGAGAAAAAAAAATAACATTGTTCATATAGACACAACTGTTCATAGCATCTTAATTTGTAATAGCCAAAAACTGGAAACAACTCAAATGTCCTTTAGTGGGTGAATTGATAAAACAAATTGTGATATATCCACCAACCAAGTACTACTCAGCAATACACTTTTAAATGATTAACATGTGTATATGAACTTGTGTGCATATATATGTGATATATATAGATATATATATAGATATACAATATAATTTATGCAATTTTGTATAAATCATTCAATTCAGGAGTGAAGTAGCATGATACCTGCAATTTACATTCAAATTGGTCAGTTAAAAATTGTGTAATCTATATAGAAATGCAAAAGTGACAAAATATGAACAACTGATAAATTTAGGTAAGGGTAGCAATATTTTCTATTCTATTCCTTCAAATTTTCTTCATATTTGAAATTATTCAAAATAGAAATTTTGAGAAAACCCAGCTATATGTGTTTATATGAGACATAACTAAAATACAATTACACAGAAAATGTAGAGGTAAATGTATGCAAAATATACACAAGTAAGCCTTAAACAAAAGAAAGCTGATGTGGCTGTAAAAATATCAGACAAAACAGACTTTAAGGCAAGAAAAGAATTAGTAGAAAGAAGTTCATGAATTAAAGGACAAAGGACACAACTCTTCAGGAGTTCTGAATGCCTAAATTTATATTCATTTCACAACAGGGTTTCAAATACATAAGGCAAAAGATATTACCTGTGCAGTCTTCCCTCAGCATTTGGGGGGGTTGATTCCAAGACCCCTGAGGATACCAAAATCTGCAGATACTCACATCCCTTATATGAATTGGTAAAATATTTGTATATAACCTATGCACATCCTCACATGTACTTTAAGTCATCTCTAGATTACTTATAATACCTAATATAATGTAAATGCTACATAAAGAGTTGCCTGTGTGTAGCATTTTCAAGCTTTGCTTTTTGGAACTTTCTGGAATTTTTTTATGTTTTCAATTTGTGGTTGGTTAAATCGAGGAAACCCATGGATGTGAAGGGCTCACTGTACAAGAAAAAATCATCAAATTTACAATCAGTGGACGATTTTAAGGCTCTTTTCTAGGAAATGGATTGCTCAAGTAGACAAAAATTGGTAAAGATATGAAAGACTTGAGCATATAATTCATATGTCTGATATAAAGGGCATTTATATAACCCAATTACAAACTCTCATAAAACATTTATTAAAACTGATGTTTCCATAAGCCACAAAGGATGTTTTCAACCAACAGGAAAGAATCTATATCATTCTCTGATGTCAATGTAAAAGATAAAAGAAAGGAATAAAAAGGAAACAAAAATAGCCAATCCCTGCCCCCCCATATATTTGAAAACAAAACAAAACAAATACACACTTATTCTAGGAACTTAGCCAGCAATTAACTCCCCGCATCAAATTCCTTTCTGCTTGAAGTACCTAGAGTGTTCTTTTCTGCACTTACTCTTGACTGATTTTTGTCTACATTAAAAAGCAAGAACTCCTGTTCAGCTACATACTATAAATAAATTAAAATCCAACACATAGATTTGTAGAAGACACTTGTTACTCACAAAGCCAACCAAGGATCAATATTGATGATATACACAGAGCTAGGAATCAGTGAGAAAAACCCAGATAACGAAATTGAAAATATGAACAGTGAGAAAACCCAAATAGCATAAGAACACATGAAAAGTTGCTTAACTTCCAGAGTAACTGGAGAATTGCAAAATAAATTACATCATTTCATTTACGTTAAATTGGCAAAAACTTAAAAATTAGGTGTTGGTGAATATAGAGGGAAATGATAGCTCTGACAAAGTGTTCTGGTTAAAATTTAAATGATAGTTTGAAAAACAACTTGAAAAGACCTATTAAATTTGAGGATACACATACTGTCTGGCCCAGCAGTTCCACATCTATTAGTACACCTGAGACAACTGCTAATATTGCATAACAATGCACATTGTTTTAGTGGCAAAACAATTTTTTGATAAAACATAATGATCTACCAAGCAGAAAATAAATATCAATAAATTGTGGTTTATTCATTGTATAGCTTTTGAAATTAAAAAATAATCTACTTGTAAATTATGGATAAATCTTGAAAACACTGATGAATGAAGACAGCAAGTTGTAGAAGGACGTACAGAGTAAGATACTTTCTAGTGTTTACGGACAATACATATGCCCTAAAAACTGTGAATGTGAATGGGAAGAATTCCCGTTAAATTCAACAGTAACTGTAACATTTTATTTCTTTAAAAATGTGTGAGGCAAATAAGGCACAATAGTAATGTATACACTGGGTGGTGGATTCATGAATGTTATTCTCTACACTTTTCTGTATATTTGAAGTTTGTGTAATTTAAGCAAATAAAGGAAATAATTCTAATAAAGATGTAATACTATAATTGCCATTAACAATAGCAGAAGAAAAACACCATTCTGAGATACTATGAAAAATGAATGAATAATGAATGTTCACAAATGCCTAACTTTGCACAGGGAACAACATTAGGCATTACCTATTGTGATTGGTCAGTGTTTTTGGTTTTGTTTTTAGTTAGGGGATTAAAAGAATATCTGTTCTTATTCACTTGTAAAAGCTACTAGGCCCCAGGTAACTGAAAAGTGAATGAAATATATGGTATCATGGATAAAACATCTGTGTAAAGATCAGAACTTCTCACTTTCCCTAGAGATGTGTTTCACAGTACAGAACTAATTTGATTTGTGGATTCCCAAGATAGAATCCTGGTCACAAAAACTAGCTTTGCAATTAAAAATCTTGGTTCTGGTCTTTAAGAACCTGGCAAATCACTTCAATTTTTTAAACCTGTTTACTTAACAGTGATATAAATATAATAATACAAATGAAAGCTCTCTGTAAAGTGAAAGTAAAACCCTTATGAAATGTATTATCTCAGTAGTTAACTCTAAATTCTATAGCTGAGCTGATGTTAATCTGTTTCAAGGGCCATCCAAATCAATTTAGTTCTATTCTACTCAACTTGTACTGTTGAATGTCTGCCTCTATTAAAATGCTCAAGAGCTTTATCTTGCTAGGGCAATGGAGAAGCAAAAGAGGGTGATGAAGCTGTTACCAAGCTCCAAAACTCATAAAATATTCACTTGTAAGTTGGTTCATAATAGATTAAGTCTCCTGAGTACTCTTTATAACAGAAACTATGCTAAGGGTTTTCATTTAATCTTTACAATACCAGTTTTGAAATCAGTTCTATTATACTCTCCAGATTTTACATGAAGAAACTGAAGTTTAGAGAAGTGAAGTAACTTGTCCACAGTCACATGGGTAGGTCAAAGGTAAAGCTGAGGTTTGGATTTAGTTTTGTTGGATTCTAGAACCTATCTCTCATGTCTGGATCACCCATTACTAATACAGGATCTATAGACATGAAGCAGTGAACATAACTTCTAACCCAATTAGATCTGTAAACAAGGTTTTCATTCCTAAAAGACTTTAATGAAACATTATAGCCATAAAACTATAAAATTTAATACTGAAAAAGGATTTAGATATCACCCGTAGTTTATTATTTTGTTAATTTATTTATGTACTCATTTGTTTGATAGGTATTTATTGAATATTGATCAATATTTATCAAACAAGTGACTATATAAATAGGTAAAAGAATAAATTAAAGACAATACCTGAATTCTCCTTAAGTATGAAAGTTTATGCTTCCATGGCTATAACAGCTATTGTAGAAAAGATACACGAGATACAAATTCTTATCTTTAGCTTGCAGTCCACATGAACACAATTAATTAGAGAAAGTATTTTATGTATGTCATGGATTATCTAGTCCACCACTTTTACAGCTGATAGAATTGAGGTACAAAGAGGTAATACCTTGAATAATAACTTGGTTATCCAGTTAGTCAAAGCCTGTTGTCACAGACCCATGAAGACCAAGTGTCCCTAGTGTATTTTGCCTGTTAATATAAATATAATGACATACAAATTAGGTGTTATGAAAGATGAGTTTATAGTGTTTCCTGTTAAAACATGCTTTGTGTGAACTTTATTAAATGAAAATGATAATTCACAAAACTAGGTTTGTTTGACTACTGGAAGGGATCAGAGAATAAAATCACCAACCACCTTCCTTCCAGTAAGGGGATTCCAGAGACTAGCTGAAAGTATTGTATTACGAAGTCCCTTCCGTTGCCCTGACAAATCACCACAGGGGATCCAAGTTCAGCACTAGGATGTTTCAGACCATGTCTAGGGTTTCAGCTGGGTTGTGATCTCCAGACTGCAGGGCTGCACCTCCATATGAATCAGCATAAATATGGGTTCCTCTCTTAAAGTGGAGCACTCAAGTTTGGATCCAAAGCCTGACTGAGATTGTAGACTATGCTTTTCGTAACTTCAGGCAACCTAATTTAGGCCATTTCCACTTAGAAAAGGTCTCATTCAGGTCCTCTCTACACACTGTCTCACTAGGGTTTTGTGTCCATGAGGGTAGATCAGATTTTGTTTGGAAGTTTAAAAACCTTACAATGATACTCCTCTCTTTCCTTCAAACCCCACATATGATTTGTCAACAGTTTTTGCTATTTCTACTTCCCACATAGCTTGGATTTTTCCACTGCTTTCCATCTGTACTACCCACCTAGCCAAAGCCACATGACGGTTCCCCTGATTGCTCAGTGACCTTCTGATGGTCTCCCTGATGGAGTCCACGCCCAACACAGAGACACACAGAGTGCTATATTAAAATGCTGAGTTATCCTGTCACCCCACTCCTTACAACCATTCATTGGCTTAGGGGTGCGTTAAATAACATTCAAACTTCTTCCCCTAGCCTACAGAGTCCTCCGCCATCTGATTGGCCCTTCCTGCATCTTCATCCCCATTTTCTCCACCCTCCCCTCACTCACTAGGCTCCAGCCTGCTGTTCCTTAGTTTCTGGGTTGTGCCAAGAATGTCCTTACCTCAGAAACATGGTCCTCACTCTTTTCTCTGCCTCAGCAGCTTTCCCCACACCCTTCACTCATTCTCATCCTTTGGGTATCAGCCTGAATCTTCCTTCCATAGACTCTCCTCCTCAGCCTCTTTTATTTGCTATCTCAGCCATTTGCTTTTTTCCTGTATAAAATTTACTGCTACTTGTGATTGAACCTGCACCCCAGTGGGTGCAGTAGGAAAACTAAAAAGTAAACAAGTAAGTGCTCTTTGCTTTCCAACAATGATCTTGATCTGTAATTAGCTGAGCATCTGTCTTCTCCATTAGAGCATAAGCCCAAGAGCAGAGACCTGTCCATCCCTCTCACCACTGTTATCCCCAGTTATGAACATGTCATAACATGTAAATATCTGTTGAGTGAATTAATATAAGAATTCAGTTGATCCTTACATATATTCATATATATATGAATTATATATGAATTGTATACTAAGTTCTTTTGTCAGTTCCATTAGATTTTAAGTTGTTCTCAGTTTTCTACATAGACAATCATATTGTCAGGAGTGGGGAAGATAATTGCATCATAGCTTATCCAATAGCTATATCAATTATTTCCCTTTCCCATGTTATTATATGGGCTGAAACTTCCGAGGAGATATCTCTGGCTCCATCATGGGAAATAGGGTAAACTAGCAGGTAGAGCTCCAGGCCCCCAGTCTTGCCTCAAAAATAAAAGCTAAGCTTTAGTTGGTTTTCTAATTGCTCTACAGAAGAGTTTATGAGGGGAAAATGGTTCAACTCCCCAAAAGAAACTTGAGAATCACTGGGCTAAAACTTCTGAAACAATGTAAACAGTGGTATCCCAGTCATCCTTGTCTTTTGAAAAATGATCACTGATTGACTATTTAATATAAGCCAGGTAATATGCTAACTAGTTAAAATACGTTTTCTCACTACAGACCCTATGAATTGTATATCAATATTTCCATTTAAGAAATAGCTTTAAAAAGACTAAGTGAGGACTTCCCTGGTGGTGCAGTGGTTGAGAGTCCGCCTGCCCAGGGACACGCCTGCCATCGTGCCCCGGTCCGGGAAGATCCCACGTGCCGCGGAAGCGGCTGGGCCCGTGAGCCATGGTCGCTGAGCCTGCGCGTCCGGAGCCTGTGCTCCACAACGGGAGAGGCCACAACAGTGAGGAGGCCCGTGTACCGAAAAAAAAAAAGACTAAGTGAAATGTCCATACATGCAAAGGATCCAAATCTTTCTAATTCTAGCCACTTCTCACAACTACTGAGGTAAATAAGGCCATATATGTGGAGATTTTAAAATACATTCTCCCCTTTAGTAATTTGAAGGTAGACACATTGTACTTTCTAAAAAGTAGCCACAACAATATCTCTTATCCCACATAACCTCGTATGATGTGACTGTGACACTCATACCACCAAAAGGTAGTGTCTGTGTCCCCTCATTTTGAATAAGGGTGAGCTTCTGCCTACACTCAGAAGTGATATTCTGTGACTTCCAAGACCAGGTCATAGACGATAATACTGCTTCCTGTTTCTCTAGACGATAATACTGCTTCCTGTTTCTCTAGGAAGTCCATCTCAATTCCTAGATGCCATGAAATGAGGAAGACCAAGCAGCCTTGGAGGGGATCCAAGGCCACTGGCTCACAGCCCTGGATGAGTTTATAGCTGGCAGTTAGCACTAGCTTGCCAGCCATGTAAGCAAGTCATCTTGAAAGTAGATACTGGGAGAGGAGCTTCAAGATGGTGGAAGAGTAAGACGTGGAGATCACCTTCCTCCCCCAAAATACATCAGAAATACATCTACATGTGGAACAGCTCCTACAGAACACCTACTGAAAGCTGGCAGAAGACCTCAGACCTCCCAAAAGGCAAGAAACTCGCCATGTACCTGTGTAGGGCAAAAGAAAAAAGAAAAAAACAGAGACAAAAGAATAGGGAGGGGACCTGCACCAGTGGGAGGGAGCTGTGAAGGAGGAAAGGTTTCCACACACTAGGAAGCCCCTTCATGGGCGGAGACGGTGGGAGGCGGAGGAGGGAAGCTTCGGAGCCACAGAGGAGAGTGCAGCAACAGGGGTGCGGAGGGCAAAGCGGAGAGGTTCCCACACAGAGGATCGGTGCCGACTGGCACTCACCAGCCCTAGAGACTTGTCTGCTCACCCGCCGGGATGGGCGGGGGCTGGGAGCTGAGGCTCGGGCTTCGGAGGTCAGATCCCAGGGAGAGGACTGGGGTTAGCTGTGTGAACACAGCCTGAAGGAGGCTAGTGCACCACGGCTAGCCGGGAGGGAGTCCGGGAAAAAGTCTGCAGCTGCCAAGAAGCAAGAGACTTTTTCTTGCCTCTTTGTTTCCTGGTGCGCGAGGAGAGGGGATTAAGAACGCTGCTTAAAGGAGCTCCAGAGACGGGCGCGAGCCGCACGCAGCTAACAGCGCAGACCCCAGAGACGGGCATGAGACGCTAAGGCCGCTGCTGCCGCCACCAAGAAGCCTGTGTGGGAGAACAGGTCACTATCCCCACCTCCCCTCCCGGGAGCCTGTGCAGCCCGCCACTGCCAGGGTCCCGTGATCCAGGGACAACTTCCCCGGGAGAACGCAAGGCGCGCCTCAGGCTGCTACAACATTACGTTTGCCTCTGCCGCCGCGGGCTTGCCCTGCATCTGTACCCCTCCCTTCCCCCGGCCTGAGTAAGCCAGAGCCCCGAGTCTGCTGCTCCTTTAACCCTGTCCTGTCTAAGTGAAGAACAGACGCCCTCAGGCGACCTACACGCAGAGGTGGGGCCAAATCCAAAGCTAAACCCCGGGAGCTGTGCGAACAAAGAAGAGAAGGGAAATCTCACTCAGCAGCCTCAGGAGCAGCAGATTAAAGCTCCACAAACAACTTGATGTACTCTGCATCTGTGGAATACATGAATAGACAACGAATCATCCCAAATTGAGAAGGTGGACTTTGGGAGCAACGATATATATTTCTCCCCACTTTTCTCTTTTTGTGAGTGTGTATGTGTATGCTTCTGTGTGTGATTTTATCTGTATAGCTTTGCTTTTACCATTTGTCCTAGGGTTCTGTCCATTTTTTGTTTGTTTTTTAGTATAGTTTTTAGGACATGTTATAATTGGTGGGTTTGTTTTTTGGTTTGGTTGCTCTCTTCTTTCTTTTTTATCTATCACTTTTAAATTTTTTTTTTAATAATTATTTTTTATTTTAATAACATTATTTTATTTTACCCTCTTATTTCTTTCTTTTTTTTCTCCCTTTTATTCTGAGCCATGTGGATGACAGGCTCTTGGTACTCCAGCCAGTTGTCAGAGCTGTGCTTATGAGGTGGGAGAGCCAAGTTCAGGACATTGGTCCACAAGAGACCTCCCAGCTCCACATAATATCAAACGGTGAATATCTCACATAGATCTCCATCTCAACGCCAAGACCAGATCCACTCAACGACCATCAAGCTACAGTGCTGGACACCCTATGCCAAACAACTAGCAAGGAGGAACACAACCCCACCCATTAACAGAGAGGTTGACTAAAATCATAATAAGGCCACACACATCCCGAAACACACCACCAGACATGGACCTACACACCAGAAAGACAAGATCCAGCCTCATCCACAAGAACACAGGCACTAGTCCCCTCCACCAGGAAGCCTACACAACCCACTGAACCAACCTTAGCCATTGGGGGCCGACACCAAAAACAATGGGAACTACGAACCTGTAGCCTGTGAAAGGAGACCCCAAACACAGTAAGTTAAGCAAAATGAGAAGACACAGAAACACACAGCAGATGAAGGAGCAAGGTAAACACCAGCCACACCTTACAAATGAAGAGGAAATAGGCAGTCTACCTGAAAAAGAATTCAGCATAATGATAGTAATAATGATCCAAAATCCTGGAAATAGAATGGAGAAAATACAAGAAACGTTTAACTAAAGACCAAACAAACAGTGATGAACAACACAGTAAATGAAATTAAGAATTCTCTAGAAGGGATCAGTAGCAGAATAACTGAGGCAGAAGAGCGGATAAGTGACCTGGAAGATAAAACAGTGGAAATAACTACTACAGAGCAGAATAAAGTAAAAAGAATGAAAAGAATTGAGGACAGCCTTAGAGACCTCTGGGACAACAATAAATGCACCAACATTCAAACTATAGGGGTCCCAGAAGAAGAAGAGAAAAAGGGACTAAGAAAATACTTGAAGAGATTATAGTTGAAAACTTCCCTAAAATGAGAAAGAAAATAGTCCAGGAAGCACAGAGAGTCCCATATAAGATAAATTCAAGGAGAAAGACGCCAAGACACATATTAATAAAATTAACAAAAATTAAATACGTAGAAAAAAATATTAAAAGCAGCAAGGGAAAACCAACAAATAACATACAAGGGAATCCCCATAAGGTTAACAGCTGATCTTTTAGCAGAAACTCTGCAAGCCAGAAGGGAGTGGCAGGACGTATTTAAAGTGATGAAAAGGAATGTGTACAACCAATATTACTTTACACAGCAAGGATTTCATTCAGAGTTAATGGAGAAATTAAAACTTTTACAGACAAGAAAAAGCTAAGAGAATTCACCACCACCAAATCAGCTTTACAACAAATGCTAAAGGAACTTCTCTAGGCAGGAAGCACAAGAGAAGGAACAGGCCTACAATAACAGACCCCAAAAAGTTAAGAAAATGGTAATAAGAACATACATGTTGATAATTACCTTAAATGTAAATGGATTAAATGCTCCAACCAAAAGACGTAGACTGCCTGAATGGGTACAAAAACAAGACCTGTATATATGCTATCTACAAGAGACCCACTTCAGAACTAGGGACACATACGGACTGAAAGTAAGGGGATGGAAAAAGATATTCCATGCAAATGGAGATCAAAAGAAAGCTGGAGTAGCAATTCTCATATCAGACAAAATAGACTTTAAAACAAACACAATTACAAGAGACAAAGAAGGACACTACATAACAATCAAGGGATCAATCCAAGAAGAAAATATAAAAAATTGTAAATATTTATGCACCCAACGTAGGAGCACCTCAATACATAAGGCAAATACTAACAGCCATAAAAGGGGAAATCAACAGTAACATAATCATAGTGGGGATTTTAATACCCCACTTTCATCAATGGACAGATCATCCAAAATGAAAATAAATAAGGAAACACAAGCTTTAAATGACATATTAAACAAGATGGACTTAATTAATATTTACAGGACATTCCATCCAAAAACAAGAGAATACACTTTCTTCTCAAGTGCTCATGGAGCATTCTCCAGGATAGATCATATCTTGGGTCACAAATCACACCTTGGTAAATTTAAGAAAATTGAAACCATATCAAGTATCTTTTCCGACCACAGTTCTATGAGACTAGATATCAATTACAGGAAAAGAGCTGTAAAAAATACAAACATATGGAGGCTAAACAATACACTACTAAATAACCGAGAGATCACTGAAGAAATCAAAGAGGAAATCAAAAAATACCTAGAAACAAATGACAATGAAAACTCGACGATGCAAAACCTATGGGCTGCAGCAAAAGCGGTTTTAAGAGGGAAGTTTAGAGCAATACAATCCTACCTTAAGAAACAAGAAACATCTCAAATAAACAACCTAACCTTACACCTAAAGCAATTAGAGAAAGAAGAACAAAAAAACCCCAGAGTTAGCAGAAGGAAAGAAATCATAAAGATCAGAAGAGAAATAAATGAAAAAGAAATGAAGGAAACTCTAGCAAAGATCAATAAATGTAAAAGCTGGTTTCTTGAGAAGATAACAAAAAATGATAAACCATTAGCCAGACTCATCAAGAAGAAAAGGGAGAAGACTCAAATCAATGGAATTAGAAATGAAAAAGGAGAAGTAACAACTGACACTACAGAAATACAAAGGATCATGAGAGATTACTACAAGCAACTCTATGCCAATAAAATGGACAACCTGGAAGAAATGGACAAATTCTGAGAAATGCACAACCTTCCAAGACTGAACCAGGAAGAAATAGAAAATATACACAGACCAATCACAAGCACTCAAATTGAAACTGTGATTAAAAATCTTCCAACAAACAAAAGCCCAGGACCAGATGGCTTCACAGGAGAAGTCTATCAAACATTTAGAGAAGAGATAACACCTATCCTTCTCAAACTCTTCCAAAACATAGCAGAGAGAGGAACACTCCCAAACTCATTCTACAAGGCCACCATCACCCTGTTAACCAAACCAGACTAAGATGACACAAAAGAAGAGAACTACAGGCCAATAACACTGATGAACATAGACGCAAAAATCCTCTACAAAATACTAGCAAACAGGATCCAACAGCACATTAAAAGGATCATACACCATGATCAAGTGGGGTTTATCCCGGGAATGCAAGGATTCTTCAATATACGCAAATCAGTCAATGTGATACACCATATTAACAAATTAAAGGAGAAAAACCATTTGATCATCTCAATAGATGCAGAGAAAGCTTTCCACAAAATTCAACACCCATTTATGATAAAAACCCTCCAGAAAGAAGGCATAGAGGGAACTTACCTCAATATAATTAAGGTCATATATGACAAACCCACAGCTAACATGGTTCTCAATGGTGAAACATTGAAACCATTTCCTCTAAGTTCAAGAACAAGAAAAGGTTGTCCACTCTCACCACTCTTATTCAACATAGTTTTGGAACTTTTAGCCACATCAATCACAGAAGAAAAAGAAATAAAAGGAATCCAAATTGGAAAAGAAGGAGTAAAGCTGTCACTGTTTGCAGATGGCGTGATACTAAATGTAGAGAATCCTAAATATGCTACCAGAAAACTACTAGAGCTAATCAATGAATTTCATAAAGTAGCAGGAAACAGAATTAGTGCACAGAAATCTTTTTTTTTTTTTTTTTTTTTTTGCGGTACGCGGGCCTCTCTCACTGTTGAGACCTCTCCCGCTGCGGAGCACAGGCTCCGGACGCGCAGGCTCAGCGGCCATGGCTCACGGGCCTAGCCGCTCCGCAGCATGTGGGATCTTCCCGGACCGGGGCGCAAACCCGTGTCCCCTGCATCGGCAGGCCGACTCTCAACCACTGCGCCACCAGGGAAGCCCCACAGAAATCTCTTGCAGTCCTATACACTAATGACAAAAATTCTAAATGCAGAATTAATGAAACACTCCCATTTATCATTGCAACAAAAAGAATAAAATGTCTGGGAATAAACCTACCTAAGGAGACAAAAGGCCTGTATGCAGAAAATTATAAGACACTGATGAAAAAAATTAAAGATGATACAAATAGATGGAGAGACATAGCATGTTCTTGGATTAGAATAATCAACATTGTGGAAATGACTATACTACCCAACGCAATCTACAGATTCAATGCAATCCCTATCAAGCTACCACTGACATTTTTCACAGAACTAGATCGAAAAATTTCATGATTTGTATGGCAACACAATAGACCCCGAATAGCCAAAGCAATCTTGAGAAAGAAAAATGGAGCTGGAGGAATCAGGCTCCCTGACTTCAGACGTACTACAAAGCTACAGTAATCAAGACAGTATGGTACTGGCACAAAAACAGAAATATAGATCAATGGAACAGGATAGAAAGCCCAGAGATAAACCCAAGCACATATGGTCACCTTATCTTTGATAAAGAAGGCAAGAATATACAGTGGAGAAAAGGCAGACTCTTCCATAAGTGGTGCTGGGAAAACTGGACAGCTACATGTAAAAGAATGAAATTAGAACACTCCCTAACACCATACACAAAAATAAACTCAAAATGGATTAAAGACCTAAATGTAAGGCTAGACACTATTAAACTCTTAGAGGAAAACATAGGCAGAACACTCTATGACATAAATCACAGCAACATCCTTTTTGACCCACCTCCTAGAGAAATGGAAATAAAAACAAAAATAAACAAATTGGACCTAATGAAACTTAAAAGCTTTCACATGACAAAGGAAACCATAAACAAGACCAAAAGACCACCCTCAGAAATGGAGAAAATATTTCCAAATGAAGTAACTGACAAAGGATTAATCTCCAAAATATACAAGTAGCTCATGCAGCTCAATATCAAAAAAAACAAACAACCCAATCGAAAATGGCCAGAAGACCTAAGTAGACATTTCTGGAAAGAAGATATACATATTGCCAACAAACATATGGAAGGATGCAAGCAGCACTAATCATTAGAGAAAGGCAAATCCAAACTACACTGAGGTACCACCTCACAGCAGTCAGAATGGCCTTCATAAGAAAAATCTACAAACAATAAATGCTGGAGAGGATGTTGAGAAAAGGGAACCCTCTTGCACTGTTGGTGGAAATGTAAATTGATACAGCCACTATGGGGAGCAGTATGGAAGTTCCTTACAAGACTACAAATAGAACTACTATACGACCCAGCAATCTAACTACTGGGCATATACCCTGAGAAAACCATAATTCAAAAAGAGTCATGTACCACAATGTTCATTGCAGCTCTATTTACAATAGCCAGGACATGGAAGCAACCTAAGTGTCCATCAACAGATGAATGGATAAAGAAGATGTGGCACATATATACAATGGAATATTACTCAGCCATAAAAAGAAACGAAATTGAGTTACTTGTAGTGAGGTGAATGGACATAGAGTCTGTCATACAGAGTGAAGCAAGTCAGAAAGAGAAAAACAAATACTGTATGCTAACACATATATATGGAATCTAAAAAAAAAAAAGGTTCTGAAGAACCTAGGGGCACAAAAGGAATTAAGACGCAGACTTGGAGAGTGGATTTGAGGACACGTTGAGGGGGAGGGGTGGGCTGGGACAAGGTGAGAGAGTGGCATGGACATATATATATACTACCAAATGTAGAATGTATGTCTGGTGGGAAGCAGCACCATAGCACAGGGAGATCAGCTCTGTGCTTTGTGACCACCTAGAGGGGTGTGATAAGGAGGGTGGGAGGGAGATGCAAGAGGGAGGAAATATGGATATGTGTATACATATGGCTGATCCACTTTGTTTTACAGCAGAAGCCAGCACACCATTGTAGAGCAATTATACTCCAATAAAGATGTCGGGAAAAAAATTTACAAGCTATTAAATATAAAATAAGCTACAAGGATATATTGTACCACAGGGGAATATAGCCAATATTTTATAATAACTATAAATGGAGTATAACCTTTAAAAATTGTGAATCACTGTGGTGTATACCTGTAACTTATATAATATTGTACATCAACTATACTTCAATAAAAAATATTAAGCTCATCCAAAAAAAGAAAAATATATAGCGATTTTATACTACCTTTCACTAACCTTTGCTATTTCTTGGGTTTGCTTATATTATTTTGGAATGAAAACCTAGATTATTACTGTTATGGTTTACAACATCCATCCTGTTTTTAAAGAATTATATTTTTATATTTGCAAATTGCTTCAAAACCATGCTTTTATTGTTCACTGTTAGTTCTTTTAAGCTAAGTCTCTACTGTTCTTGAATTCTTAATTTTGACCCATCCTTAAAGTTCTGTAAACATTGAGGATTGAAATTTAGCTTTAGGGAGAATTGCTTGATTTGTGTTCTTCTCTAGAATACATGATTTTTTTCTGTTTTAAAAGGCTCAATTCATGTAGAAAGCTTGATTTATCTTTTATATTCAAGAATTTTGCCTGGTTATACCTAGGCATGTGTTTCGTTTATTTTTAGTGACGTTTTTAAAGCTTCAAACTTAAATATTTCTTTAGCTTAAAAATTTCTTCTTCTGTCATTTAATTTGTGTTCTCCTGGTTTCATTTCCTGCTTTGGAATTCCTACTTTGTGTAACTACATGTTTTGGACTCCTTATTTCTTATCTTTTCTTTCATTATTTTCAATTATTTATTATTTTCCTGTGAATTTTGAGAGAATGCTCAAGTTTTTCTTCAGCTTCATTAATTGGATTTTTTCAGTGTAATATAGGACATTCACTCCTTCATTGGTGGCGGGTGAACATAGCAAATATATTTCTAATTTTCACCTAGCTTTTCCAGACCTCAGATTTTTCCTTATTCATGACAATCAACCCTCATTCATTTTGGAGATGATGTATCTTTTAAGTCTTTTTAAATATTTGCTCTTTGATTATGATAAATATATTTCGGTGCAATTCATAGAAAAGGATAAGCAGTGCAGGGAAAAGAAAGTGGCAGGATAAATATTTGGCAGTACTGTATATTGCAAATTTGAGTACTGGTGTATCTTTTTTAGATTCCAATGTTAATTATGGAGTGTTATCAATTTTGGCTCTAGTTTCTAACATATCTTCATGGAGAATATGAGACATAAAAGGAAACTTTTAAAAATACAGCAGTGAGGAAAGCTGAGGCAGACTAAATTTGCTCCCATAAAGATGGGACATCCTTGCAATGGCACACTATGTAGCCATTTTGATGGTCCTCTTATTGACATGGAGAGATGTTTGCCATACATAATTAGGGCTAAAAGCGAATTTTCAAAAACTGATATACAGCTTGATCCTATATTTGTGGGAAAAGTAGCATACCTATCAATCACTGTCACAGGCTGGAGAAAATTGTGATCTTTTTGTTCAGAACAGTTAAGTTTGCTAAATCGATACAAACTTGTAGTCAGTAGAGGGCGCAAGGAGAGAGAGAAGGAAGTGAAGTGAAAAAGCTGATGTATGAGCAGGATGAAGGTTTTCATAACATAAAGATTATTCTGATTTCCTTTCCATTCATTTATCCAAGAAAATTTCAAAAAGATCATAGAAGCATAACTGAAGTTTGACTATTGCTTTTACAACAAAATATTTGGCATTATCTAGAGAGTCAAAGCACATACTTTCAAGGGGTAAGGGGAACAGAAAATAATTGAGTGCCTATTTTGTGTCAGGCACTGACATATACATTATATACCGTGGTCTCCTATGTAGAACATATTTTGATGTTTCATCAGACATTGCAGTCACATTAACACAGCCTTGATGAGGTTTTGATTAAAGAAAACGTCTATAAAGCTTAGAGATACTGACAAAATCTGATGGCTACAGATCACTTTATAGTTTATTAAATGCTTTCAGATTTACTATTTCATTTCATATAACATCCTTTAAAACAGATCCTTCTTTTAAAGATGAAGGCTGAGTGGTTTATGGAGTGTGGCAAAGTTAAAGATTCTCTCAGCAAGGCTTGTGTGTCTGGGCATGCTGATTTCCATATGCTGTCTCTCAAATAATCTAGAAATCTTCAGACATAACACCTTGGCCCCATGAAAGAGCCACACGATATGAGCAATAGTTAATACCAATGCAAATCAAAGAATTTTTGTCCTCCATTATTTTTTACAGGATTTGACATTATAACTCACATCTCTGGCTCCCGGATTAATTAATCTAGCTTTGGTGGTTTCCAAATGCTAATTTGGAGACATGTACTGAAAAGTGTGAAAAATAAAAGCAATTTCATGAGGTTATATCCTGTTTTTGGTTTTGCTCTGAAGTATTCTCTCTTTTAAGGAATAATCATGATTGTGGATGGTGGTACGCTGCTTTTTTTTCTTTAAAGTATTTGTTTCGCAAAAGAAAGCAAGCTCATAGATACAGAGAACAGATTAATGGTTGGGGTGGGGGCAATAGGTGAACTGTTTCGATGTTTCTTTTGCTTAATTTACATAAATTGAATTGTTCTTTAAAAAAATTTACACCACGTGTGCAGAATCTGGCACAGCTTAGGCATTCCCATCAGTGTTAGCTCCATCCACAGAGATGCCAGCTGAGACTCACATGGGACCTTTGTCCATGTCTTCCATGACGTGACTTTTACTACTTGCCAGTGGTCGACCCATCCAACTCCCAACTGTCATTTTTCTGAGATAATTTGCCCAGCGTGTGTGAGTGGGAAAAGGGAGAAGAAAGGCAGTCAGGAGGATTCATTCCTAGGGCATCTGGATACAGATCAGATCTCCTCCTATGTGCATGTCATGCAGACTCCATTTAGATACAAAGGGGTGGGACTGGGTTCCTAGGGAGAAATTAAACCTCTTCACTTCTGCCTGGTCTATATGAAGCAGTTCCCTGGTTACCTCCTCCAGGCTTTGTGATTGGTTGGCTGTGGAAGTGAGGGAGGAGGGAAGTAAGCTGCTGATGGAGCTACAGCAACCCGTTTTTGCAGGCCCTGGGAGGGAGAGGGGAAAGGAGGGCTGAGCAGCACGGGGAAGAAAGAGTCATTTCTCTCCACCGACTGCAAACTCCGTGCTCACAGCTCACATCTCTCTGGAATCCAGAGGCCTCTTTGGCCAACGAGTCCACAATGCTGGATATTTTTATCCTGATGTTCTTTGCCATCATAGGTCTGCTCATTCTGTCCTACATTTTCTATCTGCTCTAGGGGCTTGCAGCAGTGGCATGGAGCCTGCAGGAGAACAGCTCAGGGCGGGAAGGATGAAGCTGACTGGCCCAGCAACCTGCTTGTGGACACACCAGTGGATTTTTGCTTCTGGTCATTATTTTGGGTATTGATTCAAAAACAAAACTACAAGAGATCCTGTTTTCCTGTGTTTTTCTCAGATGCATTGATGTAGTATTTCGCAAACCACTCTGAAAAGAATGAGAAAGGCCAACTTCTTTCTTAGAGAAAGAAATTGTAAGAAATTGTAAGAAAAATTTTGGAGCAGAATAATTGTCAATTTGTAAGGAAAAAAAGGTCCTATTCGTTGCTCTAAACCATGTGTTATTGTAAAAATACACAGAACTCACTATTTTAAAAACACCTACCACCTCTTTCAGATGAGATATTCCCAAGCCCTATATTGAAAGGAAATTATTATTTTAAGCTTAAAGAGATGATCATGAAGTATAGAAAAAATTGGAAAATAAAGATTAGCTGTGATGCATTTAAAAGTAATGGAATGATTCATGGTAGCTTTCTGACACGGTCAGAAACTGCAAAGAAAATACTAAGAGGGAGTCAGTTCACCTGTGCAGGCTTCAATATTCTCAAATTTGAAATGCAAGAGCTGGACTAAATGGTTAGCAAGCCCTCTTGCAGCACTAGCAGTATATGTGTTCAGGACTTTTTGACTTGTTTGTATAGTTTTACAATTTGTGAGTGCTTTTGCAGCCTACATGTTTGGGGCATGAAATGGTTAGTGGGAAAGTCCTGGCCGGTTGCAGCTGGTAGAGAGTTGATGGTGGTACACACACACACACACACACACACACACACACACACACTCGTGCATGCATATCAGAGTCCACATTTCCACGCGACAGAGGTTTTTCACAGCGGAGCTCAACCTGGAAACGAATTCATTCTGCTAAAAGAAGGGAGGGAGATCTATAAACCAGCCCACCACAGCGCTGGGAGAGCATGGAGGCAAGAGTGATGGCATGCCCAGGGTGTAAAAGGAAGTCATAAAAGTAGGTAAGCAGAATGAGAGAGAGAAGTTTTTGAAGGTAATAAATAACTGGAGAGGCATTCCATAGGGTGTATTAGAGGAAAAACATCTTTACAAAGAGTGGATGAGATGAGACTCCTTATTAATGCCACATGTTCTGTGCAGTTGCAGGTGCAAAACCTGCTAATTTCCTGCCACTGATGTTAAAGGTCAGGAAACAAGGAAGCCACAGTCCCAACACCGAACAGAATAGGGCTCAAAGAATGGGTTTGGCAGCTCCTGGAAGCCACAGAACATCAGACAGACCTAGAGCAGAGAAGGCTCCCTTAGGCCTGGCTGGGTCTTTATCAGACCCACACAAGTGTATCTGGGGGCAGGGAGTTGAAACTTTAGGGTTTCTATAGTGTGTTGTACAGCATTATGCTTAGTCTTTGTGGTAGTCTCATTCCATATCACAGGTTCAATCAGTTCAACAAAGTTTCTAGTATTTATAGTGTTCCACATTAAAGAAATCCTCTAGATATTGTTATAAAGCATTGCATTGTTTGCACAGACCTGAATTTTCAGTGCTACCAGACTTTGTGCCCAGACTTTGTTCCACATTAAAGAAATCCTCTAGATATTGTTATAAAGCATTGCATTGTTTGCACAGACCTGAATTTTCAGTGCTACCCAGACTTTGTGCCTGGAGGATAAAAACATGACAGCAGCATGTCTTCCTCAGAACACATTGCCTTGACTAGGCTTCTTTCTGCACTTTACACTTTCTTAGACCCACTCACATTCCATCCACATACAACCCAAAGGCATAATGCTGATGTTTCCAATGAGGGAAACTGAGGCACAGAGATGCTAATTGATGTGTCCAGAGTCACCACATTTTAAACCGTAGAGCCAACCAAGATAAGCTAAAATCCAGGTCTTCTGACATCTAGTACCTCAATAAAGTTTTGCTAAGGAAATGTGTATTACATGCCTACTGTGCATCAGGTTCTATGCCTTGGTGCAGGGGACACAAGGATACATTTTGCAAACCCCCTACTCTTGAACTCTCAGAATCTCAGAGGAGATAAACTAGCAAGCAGAAAGTTTCCACATTATTTGGCTAGGGCTACAATATTTGTAAGTGTAGAGCAGTGTCCACAACCAGGTACAATTTTGCCCCCCAAGAGACATTTGGCAGTGTGTGAAGACATTTTTGGTTCTCACAGCTCGGGAGTTGTTACTGGCATCTAGTGGGTAGAGCCAAGAATGATGTTAACATCCATCAATGAAGAGGACAGCCACCCACAACAAAGAGTTATCCAGCCCCAAATGTCAAAAGTGCCTAGGTCGAGATACCCTAGCATAGAGCAATATAGGGACACAGTGGAAGTGAAGTCAGGTCTGCCTGGTCCAATGACAGAGGAGGACTTATCAGGGAAGTAGGTGTTGCTTGAGGTATCAGGAAAAATGAGTAGACATCATCCTGAGTATAGGTAAGAACCAACAGGCAAGAGGAACATGAAATAGTGTGTTGTATTTGCAATTTGATCTAAGCTGAAGCTGACCCTTCAATGAAAAGGGACCATTGATGGTTTTAACCAGAGAACCATGTGGTTAAGTGTACATACTCAGTAGTTTGCTAGATTAGTGTCAAGCAGAGGATCTCAAACTTCATTTGGGATATGAATAAAAAATGCAGGTTCCTGACCTACCAACACACACACACACCAAACATCCTGGTGCAATAATACAGTAGGTCTAGGTAGAACCCTGAAACACATATATTTTTTTTTTGTAAGTACTCTGTGCAATTCTCATGCAGGTAGTCCAACTCCTCACTGGTATACAGAATATATTTGATGGTGGTAAAATTATACTCCTACCACAAAGAAAACAAAAAGGAATTTCAGAAAGAGAGGAATATATAGATTCATCCTTGTCTCTGCTCTAATCCATAATGTGAGGGTCTGAACTGGGTGCTTATATAGGAATCTGTGTTAATGCAAGTCATAAAGCAGCACAGCTGCTCCCTTCTGGATTCTGTGACCTGAGACAGAAGAAGCACTAAGGAAGTGCACGCTCCTTGTGACACACTCTTGGCAGCCCCTGGGAAGCTCAATTGCTTCTCCAACTTGAAAAATTCTGTGTCCCAGAGCCTTCTTGGTACAGCAATACGTGCTTCCTGTTCCCAGAGAGACCCACCCTTGGGCTTTCCCACCAGTCTTCCCTAAACCTGGCTGCTCCTGTGTCCTGTCACGTTAAGATGTGAGCTGAGATCTCAGACTTATATCTCATCATGTCAGTCACAGCAGAGTAAGGCTCCACCAGTGGGAATTCTGCCCCTGATGCTTGCCTTCCGAATTCAACTTGCCATCTGTGGCTTAACTGATTTCCTTGGACACCTCACACTTCTTATGACATTGGCTTTGGATCAGCAAGAGTGGAAATTAGCGTGTAAACACTGCAATCCTAGAATTTCTGATTTGAACTGGAGGAAACCTTTGCACTGCAGTCTGTCTCTGAGCCAGATGTCTGCAACTCTCCTCTCAGGGAAATAGATGAATATCCACAGTAAGAGGTCAATGGCTTTGCTGACAGATGCTGCACCAGGGAATATTTTTTTAAAGAGATTTCCTGGTAGCTAGGGTAGTTGTGTTAGCTATTTTCCCAAGTTGTCTCATCTACGTTCTCTAATAATGACATGGGAAATTATAGGACCCCAAATAGGATTTTTTAAATAGAATAAAAGGAAAGAATAGTCCCCCCTCAGAGGGGACCCTGAGATCTGACAAATGGGACCCTGAGAGGTTGGGTGTCTTGCCTAAGGTCAACAAAAAGGGAAAAAAATGATTCAAACCCAAGTTTCCTCACTTTCAATTTATGGCTGTTTTCATTGCACAACAAGAGTATAGAGTCAGAAATGTTAATTTTGTTGTGAAAGTGAGCCAAAACCTTACCCTGTAACCCTAGAAAGAAAGAACAAGTCATATCAGAGCTGTAAAGAAGCCTTTCCAAACTAAGTTTAACTTAGAAGATAAATAGAAATAGTCAGGGGAGAGAGGTTCCACTGAGACCATCGAGCCCCTCAAATTGGAAGTCATCCAAAGATATCGATGGCAGATTTACTGACCAGGCTCAGTGGCCAGTTGGAGTTCAAAGTGGACTTGATGCCCTCTGTGTGCACGATGGAAGAAACATCGTGTTCTCATTCTGTGGCCATGCACTGTCTTGGGATCATTAGTTTTATCAAGTTTTACAAGTGCTTTTACAAAGACAATAATGCCCATTTCCTGTATAGTTTATTTAAGTAAACAAGGAGACAGCAAGGTACCATCTCCTTTGTGAAGCAAGACTTTAAAATTTTTATCTAAAGAAAGAAAGCAAGGGATCTGTTCTGCATTGTTCCATAAGATAAGTTCATAAGATAAATTGTTCTAGTTTGACCTCAGTTCAGCTGGGCAAATGGTTCCCTTTCCCACTACCCACCCACGTTGTGAGCACCAAAGACTTTTTAAGTGGATAAAAATATTTACAAACAGTTTCTTGAGCTGATCCTGTTCTCATCAATGGGTCACTACAGGCGTCCTGTGGGAAGGTGATTGCGTGTTTTTTCTGGCAAAATAACTTTTTCTAAACCCAAGTTTATTCTGGGGTGAGTGTAAACTCCTATGAGCAACAGAAAACATGCATATCATCTGAACACAGAAACAATAATGCATAGGGATAAAATTTGGAGTCAAACAGGCTTTGGTTCTAGTTGTGGGCTTCACCATCTTCTAAATGGTGACTTCCCCAAACAAGTCCCTAATCTCTTCATTTATATAATGGGACTGTCTGGCAGCTACCTCTTGGATTATTTGTGAGTATTAAATGAAATAATAAATCTATAAAAAGTATATAACACAAACTAAATGTTCAATAAATATTTGTTTATTATTAGGTACAGCCTCTTGTTGGGTCTACAGGGTACCCACCATCCAAAGAATACTGGAAAATGCAAATAATAATTGAGTAATTCAATTATAACTGAATAACTAATGTAATTAGCACTAAATAGCTGGACACTTTGAAATAATCCATTTGAAAAATGATCTGAGCTTTCAAGTTTACATCTGACTTCAATGTAGAGTCATCTTTTTACTTGTTCATTTATTTGGCAAAAACTTTCCTTATGTATATAATTACTAATACTATCCTTCAGGAACTTATGGGAGATTTTCCAGTCAACATGATCTTGGTAAACCCTAATGTGAAGGCTTGCTTACAATGCATGAGGCCCAAAACAGGACATTTCTAAAGAAATCCATAGTGGACTGGGACTGCCATTTTTTTTTAAAGCTTTAACTCACGGGGCAACATAAAATTAGCTCTTAATTCTAATAACAGACAAAGGCTGTTTCTCCAAATGTGAAGTGATTGGAACTCTCTATATGAACCCTTGGAGTAGTGATCAATGGGAGAATAAAACATTTTCATTCCCAGAAAACATCTTTGAGGTGCTTTTTTCATGCTAGACACTGTACAAAAAGAACTGCATACTTATGTTCTTGTTTTTGAGGAGTTTAAAGTTAAACTTTAAAATTGAATCAATATATTATTTGCATATAGTCAGTACATTTGAAGTCTCAAATCTGAATTCTTAAAATATTTATTTCTTGTTCCAGGCAGAAAGTTAGCAATCTCAAATCATGTATGTATATTGCATATGTATCTGCAATTTTGTGTGTTTGCATGAAATGAAGTGAATTATAAATTCAATCATAATTTTAGTGGAAAATTCATCTGTGAGACTATGACAGCATTATTTGGCAACTAAGACAATGCTTCACAAATTAGTAGTCAGGCAGTAATGCCACTTTCTCTAGCATTTGCCTCTCTGTTGGAGAAATGGATAGCTATGCTAACCAAACTAAGTGTATACCCTCCGCACCCTGCCCTCTATTTCTTCTGACAGTATCACCAAGTTATTAATTACTTAGGCTTAAAAACCTTACAAACCCCTCTCCCTTGGTAATTTTACCCTGTGAAATCCATTGCCAACTTTTATCAATTCTACCCATTGTAGTGACTCCCCACCTGTATGCATTTTCCATTATCAGGCCCCCAGCACTCTCATGTGGACAGTCACAAAGGTTCTCTAATTTGCACACTTTCTGGCTTCTCCATTTTGACTCCCCACCCCCAGCCCCCCACCCCCGGCCCTGTGCATCCCAACACTTTAATTCCAGGCTACTACTGACAAAGCACAGAGCCGACCATGCCATCCTATTCAAAACCCACACTGCTCTCAAAATAAAGTCCAAACTCAACCCTGAGGCAATGATCTCACCAGCAACCATTTCCAGTCTTATTTGGACTGCTCCCTGTCTGCCCCATGCTCTCTGAAATTCAGCCACACAGGCTACTCAAAGCTCTCTGCAGATTTGCACTTTTCTGAGCTACATTTATATATAGGCTCTTCCTTCCAACTAGAATCACCTTCTCTCCTTCCCTACCTACACTGTCAAGTACCAATCTACCATGAAGCTTTCCCTCCCACCTGGATCAGACTGGTTTCATCTTCCAGGGGTCTCCCATAGCAGTTTGGTATTCCCTCTAGCAGAAAGATTACCTGCGGCTTTCCTGTCCTAGACTGTAAGCTCCCTGAGAGCAGAAATCATGCTTTACTTACTGGTTTCTATATGCTCAACTAGAACATTCAACAAGTTCTTGGCACCCAAAAGGTGTGTAGTAAGTATCAGTGCACCCCAGGCAAGTTAAGGACTTAACGCTGCTGAGTTTTAGTTTCCTCACTAGTAAAATAAAAATACAAAGACCTGAGACAGGGGCTGTATATCAGTGGTGCATATTAGATGATTGATAAGCCTTATTGTGCTCTCTCCTCTTCAAACTGGTTGTATCATGTAGGTCGACTCAGAATGAAGCAACCTGGAGTTAGACCTGGGGATAGTGGCACCCTCTACACCCCCATTTCTTTCTCTAAAACATGGAGATAACAGAATCTACTTGTGGAAATAAACTCAACCTTCCTCTTACTTAAGCACAGAGCTTAAAATCTATGGTTTCAACTGAATATTTCATTATGTGGAGGAGGGCCAGACTTGTGAGCCCATCCCATGCCAGTCATTTCAAGACCAGAGCTACACAAATGGGAAATGGTGAATCAGGTCAGAAGGTATGTTCTGCTCTATGAATATGGAACAAGAGAAGCTAACTGACCCTTACAGAACATTGTAGATTATTAACTTTCAGAAAATTTTACTTGTTACAGGGTGGTTTCAAATCCCCAGGACCAGACTGATGTTGAAACCTAGAAATGTTGTGCTGATTTGGTGTGGATTGGGGTCACACGATGTTTGTGCACATCATTTTATGGACGAGTGACATTTGTCACCAGAGGCTAGGGGGAGATTGTTTCTGTAAAAAGGCATAGAAGGGCCCCATATTATCAGGGATCTAGAGGAGGGGCAAAGCGGGGAGGGTACTGTTGTCCCTCCCTTTCCTTTTCTGGAAAAGGCAAAAATGGTGGGCCTTACAAGCCCCTGAATACATGATCCAGAGCCCAGTAGGGGAAGCTGACCCAAGTGCTGTGCACTTGTCTTGGGAAAGCGTCAGTCCAATTTGCTATAACTCTTTACCTCTGAGCTTCCTCATCTTAGTCCTCCAAAAATATAATGTACACAAATACAAAGGATTGTGCCAGACACATGGGGATGTTATCATAGCTGTTTTAGTATATACTCAGATTTTGAAACAAGGAAATCAGCTCTTCTCATCCGAGGCCAGAATGACAATTAGTTCTTGATGAAGTGAAATATAGTTTATTCATCCTTCCCTAAGGTCCCACCATGTTATTTGATTGCAGCAATTCTGTTATTTTATGTTTATGCAATCTTTCATAGTGACTCAGAACAAAATGGGTAAGAGAATGGTGACCAGTGTGTACATCTAAAAGATGTGTTTTTCTTTCTATATCTGTGTGGATTTTATGAGTTTGAGGTACCTTAAAATTGACCAGCAAATAGTAAAATATATACTTATATCTGAGGCATACCCATTATTCCACTTGTTACTATCAGATCTCCCTATTTGATGTCCTAGACCTCAAAGAGAAGTGCTTTGGGGCAGGGGTAGGAGTAGAAATAATATGACCTGTTATCCAAAATGAAAACACAAGCACAGATCACTTTCCAAAATGTCCATGATTTCAGAGCTTAAATGCAGACACACCCTTAAAAGAAGCATTGGAAAGAAGAAAAATTGGCCAGCTTCCCAAATCTCACTGAATCCAACTGGACTGGGTGATGACGGAGATCAAAGGCATGTGGCGACTGGACAGAGAACTGGGAGGAACTGGCATCTTCAGGCCTGCTGAAAATTAGCCAAATGAACCACACCAAGCAAAAGCAAACTGAAAGTAAATATGGGAGAGTAATTGAATGCACATGGGGGTGCTCTTCACCAAATGAAAACTTTGTGTGTTCCCAAAGGAGAGATTTCCAGGTCTTCAACAGCATCGACCCACGGCAAAAACAAAATAGTACCCTTTCTAATTGAGAAACTGAATCCTTTTGGCTTCTACTGAAGGGACACAGGCAAAATCTCCTCTTGGTCATGGTACTCACGATTTTCCTTGTCCTCCTCCACTTCTATATCTCCCTTCCCTAAATAACTTTGTTTCTGGCTTGTTTCTAAGTAAAACGAGATTTTTTTTTAATTTGGGGGAATTTTCTCCAGAACAGCAAGTGTTCCTAATTCTGCTTTTTATGATGCCTTTGGTGGAAGTTTAGCTCAGTTGCTCAGAGCTGTGATTTTCCTGTGTACCACCATTTCCATGGTGCCTTGCACCCCTCTGATGAACAGCCCTGATAACACCTCTCCTCTGGCTTTAGGGACAGGGTTCACACAAGGAACCAAATGCCATTTCGCCATCAATGGATCTCTTCTTCCTTTACTCTTCTATTACTTGCTTGTTATGGTGAAAAAATTAATTTGCCTTTTCACTCCCCACTGCACATACTCTCCCAACCCCACACCCTCCTAGAAGTATAGAACAAGGATTGCAACTTCTTTTCTGCAGGTTCACAGTATTACAGAGAGATAGTATCAGAATGGGGGTTTGGATAGGGAAAACCTTGAAAATGGAAGCCCGAATGAGGATACAAAGAAAGAAAAACAAAGGAAGACACTCTTTCCAAATTTGGGTCCCTTTAAAAAAAAATACATGGATTCCATTTTCATAGAGGGAAATATGGAAGAAAATACAACAGCACTTAAGGAATTTCCTCTCATCAATTTTTCTCTGATCCCTTAATTGTGTTTAAGCCTTGGTGAGTACTTTGTTTACAGTCCCTAGCGTAGTGATTTGCATCACCGTCTCTGGCTAGCTGTTGGCCTGGCCGGGAGCTGGCAGCTGTGTCAGTCCAATTCTGGCTGGGAAAGGTAAGGATCTTTGCCTTGATTTTTGAAACTGGGAAAGAAACGTGGAATGTCTTTGGAGGGGTGGGGTGGGGTAGGAGGATGTAGATTTAATTCATGAATTAGAAGCTTTCTGAAAAGTTCTCCAAGCTTAAAGGAATCTCCTGGAGCCTTCTGTTTAAAAAGAACCAGAAAGATTTCCTCTCCCTTCTGAAAGAAGTCTTGCAGAAAGAAGGCTGGTTGCTTTGTGAATGAGATTTTGCATTTGCGGGCAGGTGTCTCTTAAGGCACTCTCAGGAATGTTTAATATCTTACAGGCGCAGAGAGGAGGGAGGAAAAATCATTCAAAGGCATCAGGCATTGATCACTAGGAATTCTTTGAATTTTAATTTGAAGAGGTAAGAATCATTTAAAACTGCAGGTGTTCTTGGGTATCTATTCTTTAGATATTTCTGCTTTATCCCAAAGCTTTCTACTTCTCTGTATTTATCAGTACAAACCATAAGTTGTCTACTAGCAATCTGAAGATGTGCATCTGTGTATCTGAGCAGATGTACATACTCTGAAGAAGAATTAGGGTGAATGTAACATCTGAAGCCTGAAAAGGCTGAGGAAAGCTTGGGTATTAGGAGCAATAACGACAGACCAACTCTGTTCCCAGCGCACAGATGCATTCACTATCCCTCAGTATAAGTTCAGCCAAGAAGTCACCATCAAAAAAAGGTGCCTCTGGCCTCTCTCTGGAAGGAGTTCAAATGATGTACCTTTGACTTTGACAATGGGGGAACATGGTCAACAGGAAAGGGTGATGATATTCAAAGCTTCAGTGGGGTTATTGGATTACGTTGGGGAGAAAACAGCCCTGCTAGAAAATAAAGAGGAATTGCCCCCGAAGGCCACAGTTCACAGTGGGAAGACTGCTGCTCTCATAAGGAGCTTCTCAAGAACCTCCAATTACGTGGCCCGTGGCTCCCAATATCCCTGTCCTCCCAGGGCATTGCTGGCAAGTGCTGAAATGCCGTAGTTCTAAGTACCCCTTCTCAAACACCAAGTGACAGCACTCCTCCTGGAGGATGAATGTGTCCCTTTACATCCCACATTTTTAAAGTCTGAAGATAGTCGTGGCCGAGGCCCTCCAGGTACTCATCAGCCGCAGCAGGCTGGGCTCCCCCGACTCAGCCAGGCCTCAGGAACTTTTCAACTTTATTTCTTTTTAATGAAGAAGCCCTTTCTCTGATTTCCATTCTGGTCCCTCTCCCTTTATGAGAAAATCACCAAGGTATGATTTCTAGACAAGGATGGAAAGAGTGGGCTATCGTAGAACAGAGACGAGATGCCTGAGAACATCCATGCCCTCCACCGGAAGTTAGAGAAATCTAACAACTCGAGAGAAAGAAGGAAAACAAATCTCTTTCAAGATTTAATTTATATTTGTAGTATTAGTTGTATCAATTAAAAAGATATTCAAACTTGTATGGATTAAAAATAGATGACGGATAACTTTTAGCTACAGAAGTATCGGGATGAACTTATAATAGTCATCCAGTATTATCTCATTTTTCCCTCCAGAAGACAATCTGGGGCTTTACAATTTTAAATAACTTATCTGCAAGAAAGTCTAGAGCTCTAAGTCCATTTGCAGACAGGGGGTGGGAAATAGACATTTATTGTTTGAGAGCGTGACATGTCAAGCCATATATGTTTGAATATTTAAAATACCTTGCTCCTTTAAGTGGGTCAAGGATCTGCAGATTGATACCAGCCAGGAGCTTGCTACAGACCTATTAAATCAATCTACATTTAGCAAGCTCCTTACGTAATTTGTGTGCTCCTTAAAGCCTAGAGTTCAAACCAAGGGTTTCTCTCTGTGTGAACTTTGTCAGATTACTTAACCTCTCTGAGCCTCATTTATAAACTATCTATAAGCTCATTTGTAAACTAGTGAGAAGTCATGTTAATGCATGCACCTTGCAGGTGCTCTATAATGACAGTGATGGTAATGATGATTTCAGCATTGCCGAAGTTACTCACTTCCTAGCACAAGTAGTAATCATGTTTAAATCAAAATGACTGTTTTCCCCCCTTAGTCACAAACATTTGTATGTCCCACCCTTGTTCCTAAATGAATTAATATCAAATAAGGGGGGGGGGTTAAGCTTCAGATGAACAGCACACATATATGAAGAAAGAATATTCGGGAAACCTGGGAACATAGATTTTTGCTGGCTTAGAGGCTGGATTCAGCTGCTCGATGACTTCACAGCTGTTCCTCCCGCCCTAAAAGTGTCTATCCCTTCGGCTCTGTCCCCTCAGCTGGGTCTGCAACGCTGACTCTGGGATTTTCTTGTGAAAATGCCTGCTGGGCGGGAGGAAGATCTGGAGGTTGGCTGGGGAAAAAATGAGTAATGCAAAGCAGTGCGCTCAGTAAATGCTGCAAGAGAAATAAAAGTAAAAGCTGCCTCCTGTCTCTAGGGACTCTAGAATGATTCTGACTTATCATGTCACTGAGCAGAGCTGGGGGAAACCAAAACTCGGAATCTGCTGGCAAGGAAAAGAACGAAGAAAAAAAAAATGGTAGGGAGGGGCAATCCGGCGGGGGAGGAAATAAAAAGAGAGAGAGGGAAAGACAAGCGTCATTTAGGAAGAGGTAGAGTAAAAGAAAGAGCTCCAGGATCTAAAACCTACCATATAGTATTTTGTATCTTTTCTTTTCCCCAGAGGAGATCCCTGTCCTGTCACTTTATTGACAGACGTGCTGTTACAGGCTGTCTTCCCAGAGGTCGCAGAAGAAGCTCAGACGCTGCTGTTCCTTCCCTCCCAAGTCCAGTGGTCTCCCTGGTAATGGATTGCTTCTCTCTGAGGTACGGGTCAGTGTAAGTCTTTGGGGGATGGAGCTTCATTTTCAGGTTAGCTGAAGTCTCAGCTTTGGGGTGAAGATTCTTTTTCTTTCAGACAGAATCTCAAATATCCTTTTACTGGCCTAGCCAGTATTTAAGGTATCATTGAACAGCAGTGATTAATTTGGTGATTAAAAATCCCATGCAAATAGGCAGCTCTAACTTTTAGTTCATTGCACAAGGAGTGATATTTTTGACCTCCCAGAGCAAGGAAGAAACTGTGAGGTTTGATTTGCTGTTGAATTAGTTTTCAGTGGGTGCTTAATATGATCAAAGTATTCATCTCACTGAAATCATCTCCAGTATCTTCCTTTAAATGCTTTCAGTAACTATAACTGCTCAACCCTTTAGCTGCTGGATCACTTCTCGAGGGTAAAGGAGAATGACTTACCATGTCTGAGCAAGAGAAGAGTGTTCACTGATTTCTCATAGATGGCGTTTCAACCAGAGGCTTTTGATCGAGAGTCTCAGATTTCACCCTGAAATGTTCAGGTTCAAAATATTTAGAAAGATACAGCGCAGCAAGTTTTTGTACACAGCAGCGTGGGGTAAAAATGAACTTGTAAATCTTTATGCTTATCTAGTATGCTTTTTTTTTAAAACATGTGGTACATACAATATCAAAATTCCTTGTTGAGTTTAATGGAAAATTTGTGAATTGACAGCTAATTATCATAATAATTGATCTCTTTAACATAAAAAAGCACAAAATTCTGTCCAAAAAGCTGTTGAATTATTTTTCTTATTTTTCCCTTTTCAAATGGATCAGAGGATATTGCCGCATTTTAGCTCACAAATCCTAGCCTTATTGTCCCTGAATTTTTGCCCAACTGCACCCCCATCATGGACCCAGGATGCATGTTTCGCTGTATTTAATAGTCACAACAATAAAGACTTGTTAACTGTCAGTTGATGTAGAAGAACATCATTTGTACGCTGATTGCTGGTCTTGACGTTGCTTTGGTGCACAGCTAATGGGCAATAGTTTGGAAAGAGTGCATGTTATGCCCGGAAACGCCGGCAGAGTCTAGGTTGCTGTGAGTGTGGAAGGGACTGTGTGAAGTGTTGTTTATAACGTGTTCTCCTCTTGAATGAGGCTGTTTTGGGATTAAGATTGAGGCTTCTCTGTGTGTTTAGAGGAAAGAAAAGCAATAGACAAAGCAGAAAAGCTTGTAAAACATTTGCAGACCTCCAGAGTGTATTAAGCACTGTAAAGTGCTTCCTGCTTTTTATATCTTCCCTTTCTTTATGGTTCTCTGCTTTATCTTGTTTTCTTCTCAATGCAAAGAGAATGCAAACAATTAGGAAAAAAATATATTAAAGTTGATTTTCACATGCATCCATGCCTCCTAGAAAAGAACACAGTGGTCTTTCCCCCAGCTCTTTACTCCTACTTGTGAGGCTTACTCTGATGCATTCAACTGGAATCTCCTGTCTTCTCCACAGCTTCCACCCTGGTGAGACCGCCCAGGTCTAGTCTGTGAACTCAGCTAGGAGACATACTGTAAAAATGACCGAAGAGCCCATAAAGGAGATCCTGGGAACCCCGAAGTCTCCCAAGCCAGTGGCAATGGAGAAGAGCTCCAATGGTGAAGTCATGGTCACCATGGTCCCCCTGGTCAATGAGATTCAGCTGACAGCCGCCACGGGGGGCGCTGAGCTCTCCTGTTACCGCTGCATCATCCCTTTCGCCGTGGTGGTCCTCATCGCTGGGATAGCGGTCACTGCCGTGGCTTACAGCTTCAATTCCCATGGCTCCATCATCTCCATCTTAGGTCTAGTCCTTCTATCATTGGGACTTTTTTTGTTAGCCTCCAGCGCCCTGTGCTGGAAGGTGAGACAGAGAAGCAAGAAAGCCAAGAGGCGGGAGAGTCAGACGACTCTCGTGGCAAATCAGAGAAGCTTGTTTGCTTAGGACTGAATGAGACCAAACGGGATGTGTGGTCTGAAGGACCTGCTCTCACTTCATCCGCCAATGCACCCAGGACTGGTGTGGGAGAGGATGGACTTGGCATTGCCGCAGACCAGAGGCATGGGGGTGGCCTGAGGGTGGAGGATGGATGGGGTTCTCCTCTGTGAGCAATGACTTGTGTCTTTGATGACAAACTTAATTCTAAGGGCTGTTTCTAAGACTGAAAAATCAGTGTTTCCTCTACATTAAACATTTTAGGGGTCATGGGAGGTGTGCGGCATTAGACAAAATTTGGTTCACCTTGGAAAGTAGGCAAGAGAAGATGAGTTCTGGCACACCAGCAACCTGCCTCCAAAAGAGATAACCCATGCTATTAAGATGTTATATCATAAAAATGTTCTGCTGAGAGTCTAAACTGCCTTGAACTTTGCATACTCCTGTGAAATTCTGTGATCATTTTTTTCCAAAAAGTTGATTCTCTAGCATCTGTTTTATTTTTCACTTTCAGTAACTCATCACTGGTGGTACTTTTCTTGAAGAATAAACTAATATTTTTTTTATGTTTTAACATTGGACAGTTTTTAGATGATCGTAATGCTGTGTCAGAAGTTTAAAAAAAAAAGGTAAAATGTGTAGCTACTCGATGACATGTGGGGATAAATTAATATTAAAATAATCCAATATAGCACTTTTGATGATTTTTATATTAAAGTTTAATGTACATTTTATTCAAAATAATAAATACTCATTGCTGCTGAAACTTCTTAAATGGTTATTTCCATTGTAGTTACTGTTACTGCAGTTCCAGATTGCCCATCTTTCCTTGCCTTATCAGCAACAACATCTCAATTGTATTTCTCTCAAATGGGCATGTTGCTTCTTCCTAACTTAACTAAAAGATTTTTATTTTTTATCACATCATTTTTTTTCACGACTTCTGAAGAGTAATATGAATTATGTTTATTCTAAAAGATTTATATGCCATTATAATTAGGAAATCAATGCCTTGGGTCAGGAATTTTACAATGTGTTGTTAAATGTGTGTTACATATTTATCAGATCAGTTGTTAAATATTTGCTGAACATATTTTTGAGCAGCAGCTACATACCAGGCATTGTGTAGATTCTCAGGCTGCTTAACTGACTTAGCAATAATACAATGCAAATAACGTTACTGCTTGAATTCTGTGAATATTGAGCAGCTAGGACTCTACGCCATAACTCTAGCCAGAAATATCCCCAGTTCATGTCGTTTAAACCATATTAAACTAGAGAGGAAAGATAGGCACAAAGCCTTTCCTAAACCTTGGAAAAACAAAGCAAAACAAAACAAGCCTAGCATAGCACTTTCGATGAAAGGCATTCTATCAAGGACTTCAATTAAATGTGGCAGGAGCCCTCTGGCACCGACTGCTCCCTGGTGCTCAGGTGGTTTTGTCAAGGGGAGACACCTTGATGACCTAGTTTCTCCTGGCTTTGAAGGTCAGATGGTGAAAGTCTGGAGTTGTTGAATACAATCATCTTGAACACATGCAGGTGAACACTCCTCTGGACCAAATGCAAGTGTATGGCATTGTGTTTATGACAGTGGGAGGGATACTGTATTTTGACATGCTTTTTTTTTTTTTTTTTTGCTCAAAGATATCCAAAAGCTCCCCACTGTTGATGAAGAAATTTCTCAAGTGAGTATTCAAGATCCTGCTCTGTATGCTCCAAACAAATGTATCCAGCTTTCATTCTTATTCCAACCCCAAAACTCATGAGGTAGCCAGACCAGATGATTCCCCATTCCCGGATTAGGCTTCAATTTTCCTGCCTCCATGGACGTTCAAACTTCTGTTCTCCCTCCATCCTTATGCCATCCTTTCCCCCTCCAACTCAGACATATCCAGATCCTGCTTCTCATTAGAGCCCCAGCTTAAGTGCAACCTCTTCCCAGAGGTTCCCATTTATCTGAAAGGAATTGCTCCTTCAAGAGTCTCTACCTATTTACTCTCTGATGGCAACTTTCATTTTCTACCACGTGAGTACCATAAATGTTTTATCTTCTTCCAAAACTCCTTAGAAGTGCATAACGTGTCATATAATTTTAAACCCCTAATAAAATGTCCTGCACAGATTAGGTACTCAGTAAGTGTTTGCCTAAATGAACGAAAGAATAAAAATCAGAAAGTGTTGAGTGTTTGATCCAGAATTACAGTTTGTTTTAATCCCGTAAAACAAAGTTCTTTAGTTCTCACCTCTCCCAAAATAGGTCATCCTACCCCACCCTGCCTCTACTGGAAGCACCAGGTCCAGGTGAGTATTTACTACCTTTGTATAATATTTCTCTAGCCACGCCTGCCCTTCCAACTGCTTGAAAAGTAAACGTGTGAATTATTTCAGGCCACCAGGGGGCCTCATGCTGCTTCCTGAGAGTCCCAAAAGAAACCCCATGGAATGACTTAAATTGTAAAGACTGAAATAGGATCATACCGGAAATAGAGATATCTCTCCTATATGTGAGGAGTTAGAGAAGATACTCCACTGAGGCCACCCCTACCCTCTTCCCTAAGCCACTTTGCAATGGCTAATTCTGGGTTTTTCTAGTAAATACAGGAAGGTCTTGCCCTGCTGAGGGAGCCTCCAGTCACATTAAAAAGGTATACACACCTGCAGAGCTGTAAGGCACAGAGATAGTCCTATGTACTGTGGCTCCCAACTCCCACAAGGAGAATAAACCCAAACTTGAATCATGATATCACAATTATCTCATAACATACGTCTTTAATGGTCAAGGTTTGTCTTTACAAATGGTTTGATGATCTAGTGATAAGCAGGTGTTAAATGCATGCATAAGCATGATGCAGGCATATATGTATTGAAAAGATAACCTGGCCCTACCCTGGAGGATCAGAAACCAGTTATCACCTGGAAGGATTTTCCCTAAACCTCATACATCCTAGAATGCACAGGAATAACTTTTAACCCCATCCTGGGCAGCAAGTCTCTGCCCAGGTGAGAAACACAGCCATCTAGCGAACTCTGCTCTCCCCACCTCACTATCACGGTTGATCTAGGAAACCTTGCCTAGAGAAGATGGCAAGGTCAGATGAATCACGCAGGTGGCTGAGGCCAGATAAGCTCAGGAGAGCCAGATCACAAATCCTCAGACCTACCTCTCTGTTCCACGACCACCACTAGACAGACAGACAGACAGAGACAGAGACAGAGATCCTGGTTTGTACCGTGTTATGGTTTTGAACTTGGAAGATCTGGTTATGAATCCCAACTCTCCTGTTAAACTAGTCAGGTGATCTTGAGAAGTTAAGCCTCACCTTTAAAATAAGCTTAGCTTTAAAGAAATGATTTAAATTGTGTCATCTATAAAGCACTACACTCTTGCAAAATTGTTATTTTTCTATCTAATGTTGACCTCAGCTTCTTTCTGTACTTATTGTCCCAACACGCCATCAAGCATCGAGCAGCCCCCTCTTTTGGTTAAATGGCTTTAATTAGTCACTTGTTTAACCTTGACATTATCCATGAAGGCTCTCTAGACCAAAATAATCTGGGGAAAACACCTGTTCCAAATATGAATATTAACTTACATTTTCTTAATATTGTTATAATTTTTGGTGCTTTCACATACATTGGAGTCATTGTAAAGGTATATTTAATACAGAAATTCAATTATGTGTCTTTAATAAAAAGGAGATCAGGAGAGTGAGAAACCCCCACACACACCTCTCCTCCTCCCATCCCCATTCCAGCCAATCTCATCCGAGTCTTCCCCACAGAAAGGAAGACCAGAGCAGGAATCTAAAGAGAAGCAAAAAAAGTAAATTCCTTGTTCCTGGTTTTTGAGCCTCAAGGGCATCTTACTGATTTAAGGCTTATCTAAGTAATTTTCAAATGTAATTTGTTTACACTCGATTTTTTACATTACTCTTTGACCCTGTATATGATGGGGCTCAAATATATCTGATATTACTCAATATTCTCCACCACACTTTGAGGTTATAAGTGCATGTCCACCCTACTCTCAGGTAAGCAAACTATAGTTCCGAGAGGGTAAGTGGTTTATCCAGTCAAGGTTTCACAGCTGGTGAGGCCTTGAGTCAGACCAATTTGCTGACCAGAGATTATATTTATTGCAGGTTTATGCTTAGCTGTGACAGATATCATTTCCAGAATGATAGGAAAAGGAGACCAAAAAGGTGTTCTAATACCTATTTTCAGAAAACTCTTTTTAAAGTATAATATACATAGAGAAAAACGTATAGCTGAATGAATTTCTCACACACACACACATACACACAAACCTGTGGAAACAGATGAAAAAAACAAATATTGCTGGTCCCTCAAAAGCCCCCCTTGAATCCGTTTCCAGTCATTATTTCTCCAGGAGGATATCTTCACTCTAACACATGAGTAGTCTTGCCTGATTTTTAACCTTATATAAATGGAATTGTGGAGTGTGTACTCTTTGTGCCTGGCTTCTGTGCAATATTATGTTTATGAGGTACGTCCATATTGTTACATGTCATTATAAAGTGTTTATTCTCATCTCTGTGTAGAATTCCACTGTATGAATACACCATCATTTATTTATCCTTTCTGCTTTTGATAGGCATTTGGATAGTTTCTAACTATTAAAAATAGTACTTGTGGTAGCCAGGCTCCCAGAGGCCCCCCAAAATAACTGCCTCCTGATATTCACATACCTCCTACATTGTCTCAGGTTGCTTTGTGTGGCCGATGGCAGAAGTGATGATATGTCACTTTTTTTGCGGTACGCAGGCCTCTCACTGTTGTGGCCCCTCCCATTGCGGAGCACAGGCTCCGGATGCGCAGGCTCAGCGGCCATGGCTCACGGGCCCAGCCGCTCCGTGGCATGTGGGATTTTTGCGGACCGGGGCACGAACCCGTGTCCCCTGCATCGGCAGGCGGACTCTCAACCACTGCACCACCAGGGAAGCCCTGGTATGTCACTTCTAAGACTGGGCTATAAAGACACTGAGACTTTCACCTCGGTGCCTCTCTCTCCCTCCTTTCTTTGGGGGAAGCCGTCTGCCATGTTGTGGGGACACTCAGGCCACCATGGAGCGGCCCATGTGGGGAGGCACAGAGACCTCCAGCTAACGGCTAGAGAAGAGCTGAGACCTGCCAGCAACTACCTGAATGAACTTGAAGGTGGATCTGTGTCCCCAGAAGACAGCTTGACCAAAACCTCATGAGAGACCCTCAACCAGGGCTGCATTACGTGATTATATGACTTTAGCGGTATCTTGGCACTCGTGTCTCATGGGCCCTTTCCTCCACTAAGAAAAAAAAAAAAAAAAAGATGATTTTCATTTATTGCAAGAAGGAATTTGTACTGACAAGCACTGTGAGCTACAGGCACTGCACGAACTGTGCCTAATGGGTGAATTGGCCCTTCATCCAGCTAAGCCGAAAATTCCTGACCCACAGAAACTGAGATAATAAATGTTTGTTGTTATAAGTTGCTAAGTTTTGGAATAATTTGTTATTCAGCAAGGGATAACTAATATTGTGCTATTATGAAATTTCTTCTACATGATTTTTAGTTTACATACTTACACATCTCCTAGGTTGAGAAAGACCTAGGAGTGGAATCCCTGAATTAAATAAAGGATGGGTAATGTGTTCAGCTTTACTGCCAGTTTTCAAAAATGTTTGAATCAATTTATTCTCCTACCAGCACCATAAGAGAGTTCTGGATGCATAACGTCTCGATCAATTTTTCTCATTTTCCATCTTTTCCATTTTAGTCATTCCAGTGGTTATAACATTCACTTTTAAGTATATATTTCAGAAAGGCGATGCCCCACCAGAAACTGGGACATGATAGGGCAGAGCAGGCTAGAAAATGGGAGATTAGAGTGGAAACATAAGATTTAGATTTGGGCTTTGAAAAAGCAAAGCAGCAAGAAATAAATTCTTAGGGAAGTGCTCTGAGACCAGGAGCTCCCAGGCTAGACACTGGGAGTTTAACTCATAATGTGAACAACAGCATTTACCAAGCACTTACTATACTCTAAACATTACTGTCTGAGATTTGTTTGAATGGATGCTCTCACTTGATGAAGTAGATCCTAATATTATCTGTATTTTACAGATGAGGAAACTGAGAGGCAGATTAAGCCAAGTAATTGAGATCCCACAGCTAGTAGAGTAGGGTCTACTACTTAATTGGAATGCCTGTACTCCCAGGTACATGGTAACCTTTCAATACCTGATACTTGAACAAACATCCCAGCAGAAGCTGAGCAACACAGGGTCAAGAGTCTAAGCTAACGCTAAAGACCAAGTCAACAGTTTTGAGAAGCTAGAACTGAAAATGCAGATGACCTCTGAACCATCTGCCACCAGAAGCCTGGTCTTCTTCTAATATGCAGCATTTTCCAAATATCTACAGACTCTTATTAGCGAACCTGGGACCGTCTCAGGAGCCCAGCTTCATCTGCCACCAAAGATGGTGCTTTCATTCCCAGCCTCCTTGAGTTTCCTGTGTGGAAAACTCAAGACTCAGAATAACAGCCAGCCTCAGCCTGAAACTGGAGGCAGGGTACAACAGTGCATAGCAGAAAAACTTACACTTTAGGGGGAACCAAAGAAGGCTTCCTTAAGGCAGTGACTTGACGAGAGTAAGACTATTAGAAGAGTTAGCCAGGTGCAGGGAGTAAGAAGGAGCAATAAGGGATACTCTCAGAGGCAACACCATGAGTGAATGCTGAACAGTCATGGATAGAGCCAGCCTTCAGCCTCTCTGCCTCACTGGATCATTGAAAGGCAAAAATGAAAGAACTTGTTACGGGGATTTATCAATTGCAAAATTCTGTCCAAGCAAAGAGGCTCAATAACTCCAATATCCACAGGGCTCAAACTTATCACCAGAGAATCAAACATTCAGGTTCTAAAGGAGCAGAAACACTTTACTTCAATCTATGAGTTCTACGGGGATCATGAATAAAAAATATTATCATAACTAAAATCTTCTTCCTCCTTATGATATCAATACCTATCTTCCCTGAAGATAGTGTAACACTGTGGTTAAAGCCATGAACTCTAGAGATGAAGCACCTGGTCTTGAAATTCGGCTTTCTCACTGTGTACCTCTGCACAAGTCAACTTCTCCATGCCTCAGTTTCCTCATCAACAAAATGGGAATAATAATGGTATACCTCATAGGGTTGTAGTATTAATTGAGTTAATTGATATAAAGAACTTTATGTCAAAGACTGGTACTCAACATATTAGGTAGTACTTTTATCTATCTTAAAATTAATTTTAAAGCTTAGCTGATGCGTGATTTCAGTGAGTTTTTATGACATTTAAAACTACAGAAGCTGCAAGAAAGTCAGTTTAAATGGGACATTTGTAGAAAAATAGCAGTTTACCTCAGGAGTGAAACTGCAAACACTGAGAGAAAACAAGTTGACACAGGAATTTGTATTACGCCATATCTGTCAGGAACTCACCCCCTCCAAATCCATGTACATATCAATGTTTTGTTTTCTTAATCAGAAGTTCCTTATGTTCAGCATATCCTTATCCAAATTTATATATCTCAGAAAAACCTTAAAGCTATCATGCAATCTGATAGAGGGCCGGTTAGCATTTACATTGGTGCTTAGATGTAGACATAGCATTTTCACTTGCATCACCTCGTTAACTCCTTCCAGAAGCTGTATGAAATATTATTCTCATTTATAGATGAGGAAATGGGGGCTTGGAGAGGTGAAATGGTTTACTTGTGATCCAACAGGTCATACCTGACAGAAATAAAACTCACAAACAGATCCAGGTCTTTGTCGTTCAATTCCATCTTGTCCCTGGACACTGAGGTTCCTATAGGATGCCCACCCTTAGGGGTCTATGCCCCTTGGCCATGCAGCTAAGGATGTTTCAAAAGTCTTAAAATGGGTTATGCCTACAGCTATGCTTTACCGTTCTTTCTGACTGGACACAGACATTTTTAAAAAGTTAAGGTGGTAAGCTGAGATTTGTATCAACATCTAAAATAAGCATATACACACCATTGTAAAGCTATTATACTCCAATAAAGGTGTAAAAAAAAGTGTATAGTTTTAAGTCATATAGAAAATATAACATGATTATGCAACACACAAATTTTACTAACGAGATCTTATTGCTTTTGAGGATTTTATTTTGTTTTGTTTTGTTTTTAAATAATAGAAGCTTACGTCTCAACCAAGAGATCATTTTGATCAGTGGTTCCTAAATGCCTGTCCATGCACTAACTACATCAGATCCACCTAGCAGCTCTACAAAGACCAGGATGCACAGGTGCTGACCCCAGAGATTCTGGTTCAGTAGATTCAAAGTGAGACCCAGAATCTGTATTTTAAAACAAACTGTCCCAGGAAATGTAAATTAATAAGCACAATATGATACCATTTTATTTCTCAATAGATTTATAATAAAGTAGAGGATTAATAAATACAAGTACTGGTAAGGATGAAGAATCAGGTAATATGGCCATATTTTATTAAAACTTAAATGTGTATGCTCTTTATCCCACTTTTGGAAATGTATGATAGCTATAGATGTAATAGAACTACGTGAGTATTTATTTCTGCATTGCTAGCTTGTGCACACACATGCACCAAAACAACCTTTGAATGAATTATGGTGCCTCTATATTATGTATACCATGTAGCTAATAAAATGAATAAGGCAGACTGGTATGTACAAATGTTAATTTGGAAGAATGTCTATAATATACTATGTGAAAAAGCAAGTTTTCAGCTAATATTTATCATCCAATACCATTCTTATAAAATAAACTGGAAGTGTATTTGAGCACATTTAAACAAAGAAAAATTATAGAAGAACACATGGTGTGTCATTAAGTGTGGGTACACCACTGGGGTGTTACTTCAGGGAAAAAGAAGAATTTTTTCTTTAGACTCCTCTATACTGTTTGAATTATTATAATGAGCAATAATTAAAAGGATATAGAACGAGGGGGAAAATAAAGTGGTACTTGGAGAAATACCACAAATACAAATAAAGCACTTATTGAGTCTGGTTTGCAGCAATGTTAGGGAATTGCTGACTCACACCAGCTCCCTTCCAAGATGAGGTTCCTCTCTGATTACTCATTCACTCGTTCACTCATTTGCTCAGTATTTACTGAGCACTCACATCGAGGTATTGGAAATTTAAGAAGAAATTAAGTGAAAAGAAATGTATTGTGATTGAATTAAGTCTGGCTCAGGTATTCAGGTATAATCTTACAAAAAGAGTAAAAGCCTATAGGGTCAACTTCCCATTCTATGTGTTAACCTCATGTATTTGGATTCCAGTACCTCTGGTATCACGATAGAATGGGAACACAATGTCTGTGGTAATCTGGAATGAATACATATAAGAATCTTGAGTGTAAAAGTAACCGGAGTACAACATAGACTATTGGTTTCCCCTTCCTTTCTAAGTTAATCACAGATGTTTATAGGACACAGCCTTATGTGTGTTTGGTCTCATTGCATTACTTGTGGTACAACGTTGGTAAATTAATGAATCAGTAACAATTCAGAATATTCACTCAGGAGGCAACAATATCCTAAAAAAATACTCTTTACCTAGGAAACTTGAATAGTAGTAGAGATAACCCAGGCAGGGCTGCTGAGAAAGCCCTTTGTGCTGTTTTAATGGGGACCATCCAGCATTGAGTCACAGTGGATCTGACACTCAGAGCTCTCGGGTTCTCAAGCATTTTCATCAGGAAGTGTAGGCCACGTCCAAAAAAAATAGACTTACACTTTTGCTCCATCTCAGCCTCCTATCGAGAAAAGCAAACACAGATGATTTTCCATTTCAAGTTCAAATACAGAATGGATGGCTTTTTGTTTTGCTTGACTGGGGTAGTTAATGAGAGTTCAGAGACTGGCAGCTTGCCAGACATAAATCAGTTGTGATCACATTGTCGTATGAACCCAGAAAAAGAAATAGAAGAGAGGGAAGGGGTAGAGCCAGAAAAACTGTACATTTGGGAAAGGCGTGACTGTGATCACTGGTATTTCAAGGTCCGGAACACATTGCTTTTCTACAGAGAGTGGCTAGTCCAGAGAGAAAAGGGACATTTGGAGGCAAGATATGTGTTGCTTCACTCCTCTGCAACTAGACTCTATAATGAAGTGTTTGCATCAGAGGAAGGCTGACGACACATTTTAGCGCTTTCACAGTTCTAACTTAATCATGGCAGGAAGGTTTCCTGCTACTGGGAGAACAAGTTGCGTCACTAGGAACATCTGACTCCAGGATCCAGTGTCAATCACTTTGCCTAAGGTCATTAAAAAATACTAGGGTGTCACCTTACAACATAAAGGCTTTGCCCAAGTGACAATTAAGGGGTAACACATAGCATGATAAATAATTGAACAGGTGGATTAGAGAAATGTCTTTCCTGTGCAAAATGAGATGGGTGATTGCCAGTCATAAATCCAGCCTCTTTGGCCACATTCCTCCACAACCCGGAGTTCTAACCAGTCAGACTGCTCTATTTTTTTCAGTTTGCCTTTTTTGGTGGTTCAAGGAGTCTCTGGCCTCATGGAATCAGACAAGCTGTAAAGAAAGGCAGCACCTCAGGAGAAGTTCCCGAGAGCAGCTTTCAAGGGTCTCCTGCTAGTGACAGGTTGCAGGGACTTGCCCACTGGGTGGAATAATATTTGGATGTGGTTTGTGCAGGACGAAGTCTGCTGTGGATCAAGTGGATTTAAGAAATGCCCTGTTTGACTCGCTAGTGTCAAAACACCTGTGAAGTACAACCTGAACGTCACCTTTCATACAGGGTCTCACATTTGAGTTTTTAGCTTCCTTTCACCCCAGACCAATAACAGTTTAATCCTCCCAAAAGGGGACACAGGGTGCTGATTTACCATGCCTTTCACAGCAGTCCAAACAGGTTTGCTTATTGATGTCCTGGAAATATTTAACACCAGAAAATTCCTGAATCCTTGACTTGGTAACTGCCTATCAATAGATGTTTTTCCAATAGAGGAAAAAGAAGAGAGAGAGAGAAGGAATGAGGAAAGAGATAAAGAACACGGTGACTTTTACAAACAAGCCATCATCCTAGTTTCTATTTGCAGCCCAGTGGCAGTATTTGCAGTTCTCAGTAAAAATACAAACCTTGAACTTGGAACTGCCGATACCACAGAATATTTTTAAATGGTAACGAAAGGAGTCTGAGCACTCAGACTGGCAACCCGCAAAGTTCCTGGGCCACACGGTGGATAGTATTTGAGATTCACCAAGCAGACAGACCCCTGTTTCACCAGCTAGGTCAGGTAAAGAAGACAAGTTGGGACAAAAAGAAAGGCAGACGTAGCAGATTCCCCATCTTCTACAACAGAAAAGTTAACCACGCTAGAATTGTGCAGAGGCAGAATGTGAAGAAGAATAGATTTTTTTTAATAAAAAAATTTACGAGGGAAATTTCAAACATATACTAAAACAAGAGAAAATGGCATAATGAAACCCCAGGTACCCATCAACCAGCTTCAACAATCATCAACTCACAGTCTGTTTTGGTTCATTTGTACTCTCCCCCAACTCCCATTTACCACCAGATTATTTCGGAGTAAATCCCAGACAACGTGCAATAGATGATTTAAAAGGCAAACTTTTATAAGGTTTATGACTTGGTTAGTTAGTGAAGTTAAATGCTGTAGAAGACCAATTAGGATAATTCATTTTGAATAGATACTCTAAGAAAAGTTTAGACAAACTTTCCCTGAACTTTCATACTAACTAAAAATTGGCTTCACATTAGTTACGTAAAACTTTTCTTACGGGTGCTGTCTGATGGCAGGTGAACAGCAGACCTATATGCAGATAAACAGCCGACCTATATGGTCTTGCAGGAGTTGTAGCTTAGGAGAAATAAGGGTGGAGTGTAATTGAGAAGGGTGCTGACCCAGGAAAGGGTGCAAAATGCAGTTTGAGATTACAGGGGGCATGGAGGGGCACGGAGATCAGAGAGTCTTTGCCGGTAACTACGTGGTCTGTAGCCAAAGCTGTTCTTTGATCTTCATCCTTCAGACCTTATTATTAATCTCCCCAGAGGGCAGCCCTTTCCCTCCTCACACACCCAATCCAATCCGGAATCACAAAAGGGCAAGGAAGGTTGGGGGTGAGCATCTGAACATATTAACTTCCCTGGGCTGCTCTGTAGCTCTACCTTCTAGCCTCTACTTCCTCATCTGTGTAAAGCAGAGAAGTGCAAGTAAGACGCTCAAAACACAATGGAAGTCCATTTGCAGTGTGTGTAGTATATGCAAGCACAGATTTAGCAGAGATAAAATTCCAATGTTGCTTAAGAAGTTTTTGTTGTTATTGTGTATAGATTAATCAATCCCAGGGTTAATCCTTTGCAACATCTCACCTCCCCCATACATTTAATTACATCTGGATAAATGAAAACTAATTTATATGTATACATATTTCTAAGTTATATATAACTAAGTTATATATATTTTCACAGTTGCATACATTCAACTCAATGGATTTTTAAGCTCCTGCTATATAAAAAGCACTGTTGTAAATGCTGGGGGCAATAAAAAGTTGAACAATAAATGATCATTGGGCTCAAGGAGGTTGCAATGTAACAGGATTCTTAAGGCAAGTATCTACGTGGCCATAATGCTACAATAAGAAAAATACAAGAAAAGGAAACAAATGTGAGTGACAAAAAATGTTATCAGCAGGTGATGAAGATGCAAAGAAGGGAACTGTCACTAATTGATGGAAATGGAGAAATGAATCCTAAAAGGTGTCTTGGAAGAAGTGCCATTGACATGGACCTTGAAGCTGGGGCAGGAGTTCAGTTAGTGAAATTGAAGTTGAGGGGAAGAAAGCATTTCAGGAAGAAAGAAATGTGAAAAAAAAGGGAAATATAGTACAAGTGGAACGTATTCAGGGAAATGCACACAGGCCACATTGGCAGGAGTAGAACAGGATATAAAAGGCAAGCGGATTGTATCAAGGCAGGTAGCAGAGAACTTCAGAGAGAGTTAAATACACAAAGCCTGAAGCAAGATTACTTGAACCTAGCTCCGGCCCTGAGCTGAGTGATCTTGGATAAATCACTGAGACCTTAACCTTCAAGGTCTTTGTCTATAAAATCAGGATATGAACAGTGCCCATCTCTGGCTACTGTTGTTTCATTACCTTATCTGTGCAGCATGATGAGGTTTCCTGGATGGTGCAGGAGAGGCAAGGCCACTTCAGTTCACAGTTGTGTTGGGGATCCTTCCACCTACCACCCCAGACATGAGCTGATCCAGATAGGTTTGAAACCTGGAACCGCTCTAGAGAAGTAGGAGATTCTTCTGGAAGATGGCTTTTTGGTTGCTGGCAGGACATCAGAGCTTTGCCTGGATGGAAAGCATGTTCACAATCCCAGGGAGGCCCAGCCAGCAGCAGTGCTTGTGTTGACTTTGCTGGGCGGGCCACCTGCAGGTTACTGGCTGGAGAGGGACCCATGTTCTGAGATCAATGTCGGGATCGTCCCCTTTTCAGTTAGTTTGCCTTATGACACAACCAGCTCTGTCTTCAGCACACTCCCAGCCCCAGGACCTAGAGCGCTTTCCAGTTGAAAAAGTCTCAAATGTGGAAAGAAAAAGGGGGGGTTGGGGGGTGGAGGGTGTGTGAGAGGTAATGGGAGCTGACAGCACTGGGATGGATGGGTCACCTCTCTGCTCTGTCCCCTTTCCAGGGTTATAAGATCCTTTCCTCCTGGAAGGGGTGGAGTGACAGCTGATGCCAATTTAGTGGTCACAACTGGATGTCTCTCCCTTCCTGGAAGGCCTGGTGACATCTCTCCTACCATTGTGATTAGCAAGAAAGCATTCACAAGGATGATTATCTAATCAGGGAATTAGCCTTGATTCATGCGGTGAGAATGAGGAGACTCTTAAAAAGTCTAACAGAAAAAAAGGTCCATATCAGGAAATAGCACCAGTAGTCATACCCTGACTATTACACACAAACATATTAAGATTTGGGGCAATTATTTGTAAACAATCATCCAATCTAATTGGCAGATATTTATCTTGAGCACCTACTCCACTTTAAGGTGCCAATTTCTCCTACTTGATTTCTTCCCTTCCAGTCACTGTACTAATTTCTTGGTTATGGTCTAGGGGCCATTTGATTCCAAATTCCCTGTGGTGCTTGTTAAAAGTTGAGATTTCTGAGCATCACCTTAGATCTATGGCATCAGAATCTATAGGGAGTGAAACCAAGGGATCTGAATTCAAAATATTTTTATTAAGAAAATTTCAAGCATATTTAAAAAGTAAAGAGAAAAATATAATGAACCACCTGCCATGGACTTGTCACCAGCTTTAATTATTATCAACTCCTGGCCAATATTATTTGATTAATATCCTCTCCCCAAATTATTCTGAAGCAAGTCCCAGATATATCATTTCATCTGAAAATATTTCCATCTCTAAATAATAAAGACTTTTAAAAACTCTAAATACAATTATTATTTCTTAAAAAATTAAGAATATTTTTATACCAAACTAGTCAGTATTCAAATTTCCCATGTTGCCTCACAATTTTCTGAATCAAAATCTGAGTAACTTTCCTGCATTTCAATTGGCTAATATATCACTTAGCTCTTTTTTTCTTTCTCACTCTTTTCCCCCTTTATTTCTTATTTGTTGAAGAAATTGGGTTGTTTGTCCTGTAGAGTTTCCCAGAGTCTGTATTTTGTTAGTTACATCTTTGTGCTATCATTTAATTTGTTCTTTGACCCCTGTATTGTCTTTAATTGATATAATAATGTTATATAATAATTAAATTTACAATTTATTATGTATTTACTTATAATTATACAATAATTTCCTTATTACCATTGAAATGTAAAACCTTGATCAGATTCAGATGTGATGTTTTTGTCGAGAATACTTCCTAGGTGGTGTGAAGTATCGAATACCTCCATCTGGGGGCACTGCATGTCTGGTTGTGTTTTTATAATATTAGTAGCTATTGATGAACATTGCTCAGTTCCATTAACTCATTGGGAACTCCAGTTCTTTATTTTTAAAGCAATGCAAGTAAATTTTACACACCTTAAAACTCAAGGGTTTTACTTTAGTCCTTTTTCCATTCTGCTTACACAATTACCTTACCTTACCTTACCTTATTTGCCCTCTAATAAGCTCTTCTAATAACAGATTGAGACCAGCAAGACAACCCTTTGGCATGTGAGAAGACCACAGTGTTGTATTTATCATTACTTTTTAAACTTAAATATGAAATTAATATGATCAATACTTCATATATGAATCCATCAAAATACTGAATAAGATTTGTAATTAGGTGGACATATATTTGGGGAGTAACTCAAAAATATTTGATGGCATGCATGATCAAGAAGGTTGGGACACTGTAGCCTAAAGAATGGAGCCCACATCATTGAGCTTGTCAGATAGGTACCATTCCCCCAGCTTTATTTCCCACCGCTGTCCATCCCCTCACATCCTATTTCGTAGAGACAGCGGACTTCAGCCACTGCTCAGTATTTCGTGTTCTTTCACACCTCATCGTCAATGCATGTGCTTGCTCTGTGCCTGTATTGCCCTTCTTCCAGTTCAACACCTGACAAGTCCCTCTCTATTGAAGCTTAGCACAAGGAGGAACTTTTCCCTTCAAGCCCTAATGAACATGATGCATATCTTCATTCTGGCTTTTATCTTTTGGCAATGTGATCGTTCTTTACATGTTTGTCTTTCACTAAGAATGACATCAATATGAGCAGAGGGGCTGTGTCTTTTGTCTCTGTATATTTTGTCTCTGAGTATTCTTCTCTGTATTCCTAGCCCAGGATGGGGCACATAGGGTATACACTTAGAACATGTTAAGGATGATGAAGAAAGGTAAGATTTGAGCTTGATATGGACAAGCAGAGAGAAGTAAGGCACAGCAAAGAGATAATTGTGAAAACAACAAGGTACTTTGGGGGATAGATAAGTTAGGATCCTTAAGGTTTAAAGCAACAGAAACTAGCTCTGTCTGTAAGAAGGACAATGGAAATGTATTGGAATAACATCAGTGGCTTACAGAATCATCAGAAAGCGGGAGGACCAGGCTTAGAAAAAGGTAGGAAGCAAACATACTTCCCCAAAGCCTAGAAGCAAGCAGCACAATAGTCTTTCAGCCAGAAGAATCTAGCCAGGATGCTGCTACAACGGCCATAGGACTCAGCCAATGCCACCCCCACCCCCACTGTAAGTGAATTCCAACTGCTTATCTATCTTTGCACCACTCACTTAGTAGTCATTCTCTTGGATGGGAGCATATGATTGGCTAAGGCTAAGTCCGTTCTCATACAATGGGAGCAAGGAGGGAAGAGATGGTGCATTTGACCCTGTCTCCCACCAAGAATAACATAATGGGAGGATTCTCCCCCAGATAAGAAGGTAAGGTGGTTGAACTGTGGGATAGCCAAAAATAAAAGTACATTTTACTTTAAAAATAAGTAAATTATATTGACATTAAGGCAAAGAATTCATCTAGGGGAATGGTGAGAGATGTCTAGAAAGATAGGTAGGAAACAAGGAGTATAGTTCCTCACTAAATATCCAGGCAAAATAACTTAGTATTTATGCTGTAGACAATGGAAGAGCTCCTGAGGTTTATCCCTAGAGGAGTAATATTATTAAAGGAATTATTTGGATGATTAAGGTGATCCCTTTTGGAATGCTGGATTAGACAGGAAGACACTGAAGGAAGGGAGATCAGTTAATGAGTATTTGCAATAGTTGAGGCTCCAGAGATTAGTCATTAATCCAAAGTCTAGAAAAGTTGAGTTGGAGCCTCAAATATCAAAGATAAAAGCAGATACTAAGTCTGGATCAAGAGCCAAGCATTACAGACCAGAAAAAAAAAGTAAAGGGGAGACAGGAGACCAGACTTAGAAAGTCTCCAAGGAATTTTGCTAAGTGGACTGCTGCTCTCTGCACCTGTTGTTTCTTATTTAGACACAAGTGCTTCTACTCCTATCTGGGGATACCTTGAAGGCATCTCATGGCCTCCACCAGGTATTAGTGGAGATTGGGATAAGGGCTGGGTAGGAAAATGTGACGAATGATAGACTGATGGTATTACTAACAAAAATGTGGTGGGAAATGTGAAGGACAGGTCTGATGGAAAATGGTAACTTCCATTAGTCTAGGTACATAGAGTTTTGGGTACTAGAAAGGCTTGATGTAGAAATATCTGCAGGAAACTGGAAAAACAAGTTCACATCTCAAGAAGTGGTTTGGGGTGTGGGACGGTTGGCCCTTCTGGTTCATTCCTTTGCTCTGATTCTATAGCACTGGGAAGATATACTTAGTATTTAACCATGGAAGCAACAGTGAAGTCAGTCATTTAGATACTGGTTAGTACCATGGAATACATACATCTTTCCCAAAATGATTCCCTTGAGATCTCTAGGACATCTTGTGAAGTCTGAAGCTAGCTCCCCCAGCAGCCATGCTGATTTGGGGGGAACCTTCTAAGGATTTCTGCAAATGAGGTGCCTAGGCTCATATCAGGGACAGATGGTGATTATTTAGCATCCAAGGAGATGCCCACAGATTTCTCTTTTACCCAAAGTCACCTTTCCTGACTACCAACTTAATTAGCAGATTTTCTGCCTTAAAATCTGGTGGGCCAGGCCCATGCCATTCTGGCTCAGCTTACCCAGAATCAGAAACAGTACAACTCTCCTTCCACCAACATTGGTGCATTTTCCTGTGTCTCCTTCCTGTGTATTGTCATGTATTTGCACACACCTCCACCTCAATGCTAGCTACACCATATTACAATTTACGCACCTATGTGTCTGTCTTTCTTGCTTGCCTATGAGCTCCAGGAAGGCAGGAACTTACTTATATGTACATTCCCTCTCTTCTCTTTTCCCTCTCAGTATAGTGGTAGGCAGAGATTAGGTACTCAATGAATTCTCAGTTGAATGGACCTTATATAGCAGCCTCAGGGTTTGCTTTAAACTGCTCAGCCTGAGGCAACAGGCAAGAAGCATTTACATTGTTATTTTCCCTATTAGCTCAGTTTTACTTGGGAAAAAAGTCATAAGCACATTGAAAGATCAGACACTTTTACAATCTCTGTTGTTTAAAAGGAATAATTTATCTCTCTAATTTTAATCTGGCTCTCTACATCCCTCTGAATGGCCTATTAAAAACTGTGCTCTGTTTTTGCTTTTCACATCATCTTCCACAGTCAGGTTGCTAATCTCCCTGACACCTTTCTTGCTAGAACGGTCTGAGGCCCTCATGCTCCCTGACCCCACGCTCCCAGGGGCACTGCTCTTCCTTCCATTCCTCAACCTCAGACCCTCGGCTGGGAGTGGGGGCTTGTGTTTAAGCACCTTTGTTCTTCACAGGGCCTTGGAAACACTTCGAACCCTGGAGCCTGAGAGGGGAGTTGCTTATACCAGCTGAAACAATCACAGGATCCAGACTGGAGACAGAGGAAAAAAAAAAAAGAAAAAAACCCTCTGCCTCCATTCAGTGGGCTCTCCATTCAGCCTGGGGTGGTGCAGGGTGGCTTGGTTTGTGAATCCAGTTAGCAGCAGCATTCCTGGAAAACTGGCCCGTTGCTGAGCTTTCTCGTGAACTTCATCCACCTGTCATGCTGGGCCTTGGAGAGGAGCCAGGGCAGGCAGGAAATAATAGGCTGCAGGATACCGGTGTGTGTCAGTGGCCCCGACCCTCCCATTCCTGAACACAGATGAGCCAGAAGCCTGGGAGGTGTCACCGTGCTGAGGGTGGGCTCAGGAGGCCACAGAAAGACTGGCAGAGGGCAGGGGAGGCCCAGAAGGCATGAGGGAGCTTTCGACTCGCTGTGAGCCCCTCTTCAGGATTGCGGAATCATCTCTGCAGGGAAATGGCTCTGGCTCTTGCTCAGACACATCCCTTTGTTCTCATTGACCTCATCCTGCATGCATCAGGCCCAAAGGAGAATGTCTGGGTCCTTCCCATCTCCACATCCCACACCCCCCGCTTGGCCTCTCTAGTTGGTCAGAGAATGGTCTACAATGACATCAACTGGCTAGAATTACATAAAACTTCCCTTCTCAACTCCCAGACTCCTGGATTCATACTTTGTTTTGTTTTTAATTTCCAAATGATTTCCCTTTGTCCAGCTGGGTTTCCCCCCTCCCCACCCCTATCTCCGTCAATTTAAATTTCCTATTTTCCATTAGCAGGTTTCAGGCAACGAGGTGGAAGAAGCATGGGTTCTCAAGGAGCTCTAACTCCTGAAGACAACTGACACTGGGAAAATTGAAATATTTTACTCTAGAAGCAAAGAACTCTTAGGTGTCTGGTGGGGTAGTATTAACTCAGTGTCAAGCCTGTTGTTCTGGGAAGAAAGAGGTTTCAGATGGTTCGTCCTCCTCGTAAGCCTTCTTACAGCCAATTCCACTGTGGGTGATGAAGGTGGGGAAAATGGGCATTTACCTGTGCGTCTGGATTCTGGGGATGAACCACCTACAGGTGCCGTTCATAGATTTGAAATTAGCAAGATCACAGGCTAGAGTGTCTCAAATTCTAATGTGTCTGTGAATTACCAGGGGATCTTGTTAAGATGTTGCAGGTTGGGGTGGGGGCTGAGACCCTGCATTTCTAATTGGCTCTCAGTCTATATAGATGCAGCTGGTTTTCAGGCCACACTTTGAGTAGCTGGGCTACATTTACCTTGCTACTCAAAGTGTGGCATTTTGCTTACCTGGCAATTTGCTTTTTGGAGATTTATCCCAAAGGAACATGGATAATAAAGCTGTATTGGGGCAGGAAGTAAGATTGTGTGATGGAAAGAGGACTAATTGGGAGCAAAGAAACCAGTGCCATGTTCCAAGTTATGCAACAAGCTAACTGGGTTCATTTGAATAAGCTATAACCTCTCTGAGCTCCAAGGAAGTGGTTAAACTAGGTTGGCGAGTTCCCAGACTTTTCATATGGGACATGTGTTTGGAAAGCTCTCGCAAACAACAGAATAACCCATGTGGTCCTATCATAGACAAACGGATGATTTCCATTTATCCTTTTGAAAATTTAGAAAATGCACCAGGGCATAAACAGAAACACCTGTTTGGCAACCTCTGGATTTGATGGTGTCCAATCTCCCTTCTCAACACTGACATCCTATGATCCCAGTAACAAGCATAAAAGGGAAAGAGGGATGGATTTTCATTGTGTATGAAGTATAAATTTCTATCTGCAAAGGTTAGTTTAATCCTTGATAAGTTATTGGGAAGGTTTAATGCTGGATACATTATTGAGGGAAAACATTGACTCTCTTTACCTAAAAATCATTAGGAAAGTATCCCAAGCTAGGCTGTTGAAAGGATGTTTCTGCCGAAAAGCAAGAGAAGTGATTGTGTGATTGTAAATGTTCTGAGTGGCACCTGCTTTGTGTTTCTCAGTTAGAGACCTAGCAGGAGACAGGAGGCGCACTCAAATCAAGATGATTGGAGGAAGATACATAAAGGGACTATTTTCAAAGGTATGGGTGGGCTTCCTCAGGGATAGTAGCCATCCAAGGCTCAAAGGTATGGAAGAAGAGGCAGTCATGAAATCCTAGGAGGAGAAACATTTGTAAAGATGGCCAACTTGAGTGGAGCTGTGGCCGGCTGGAAGCAACTTGCAGGAATGGAGGTGGGAAATAATACCAGGACCTCACTCTCTTCCTTCCCTCTAATCTCCTGAAAGCACGTCCCAGTGACCACACCCATGGAAGCCAGAGGGGTTCCTGAAGTCAATCCCTGGGACAGAGAAAAGAGCGAGTAGGGAGGTAGGGTCGGAGAGTGGGTCTCAAGGAGCAACTGGAAGGTGTTGGACACACTCATAAAGTTCCTTGTGCACAAATGATTGATAGTACAAGATATTCTGTTTATTTCAGCTCAATTTTGCCTTTAAGTTGAGCTACCAAGGCCAGAAATATCGTCCAACTCTGTATCCCTTCCAAATTGATTTTGAGGAATTCTAAAAAAGTTTGGTTGTTGAAATCCAAAAAGATAATACTTAATAGTATTCCAACAATTTTCCCATCTATTCTATTATTTATCCTTATCATTGTTTTAATAAATGATATTTACACACTAGACATATCTTCTTCTTAGTTTATGTTATCTTCTCATTGATAAGCTAACAAAATTTACTCAAACATTTCTTATCAATGTCATATAAGCTCATCATTTGAAATTTGCCTTTTTTTGGTTTCTCTTGTTTCTCTCCCTACATAGTGTTTTCTCTTTCCTTATGATTTTACTTTTCTAATTTGTTGTTCTCTTCTTTTTTCATGTTAATAGGTTTTAGTATTTCTGCTGTCTTAGGTAAACTTATGGACTACTTAGGCATACTTATACTCTAGATATAAGTTCTTTGTCAGATATTTGGACTCCAAATATCTTTTGCCACTGCCTTCCTTTTAACTCGCTTGTGTCTTTTGATGAAAACAACTTCTTAATTTTAATAAAGCCCATTTGTCACTATTATAAAAACTCTTGTGACCAGTTTAAGAACTCTTCATCATTAAAAATCATGGAAATATTTTTCTATTTTCTGCAGACTCTACCAGTTTACCCTTCACACTGAAGTCCACGATGCATCTAGCATTTCTGTTATATATTGTGTAAGATAACGGTTCTTTTTTTAAAAAAATATGGATATTCAGTTGATCCTTCTCTACTCACCCAATTAGCAATTCTTCCTCCCACAGTAGTGCGTTCACACCTTTGTCATGAACTAGATGACTGCATGTAAGATATGGGTCAACCACTGGATTTTCCATTCTGTTCATTATTTTCTATCCTTGTTCCCATATCAAGCTCTTCTAATTCCTGTAGTTTTATAATAAGTCTCCATATATATCCTCCAATTTGTTCCTTTTAAAGATTGTCTTAGTTCTTGGCCCTCTGCATTTTCAACTATATTTTTCAATGAGCTTTTCAGTTCCACAAAAATGTAAGCTGGGAGTCAGATTAGAACTGTATAAAGTCTATAGATTACTCTGGAGAGAAATTGTCACATTACTGTGACATTTGACTCATGATTAGCATATATGCTTATATTTATTTAAGTCTTTAAGTCTTTTCTGTGAAGTCTTTTACATGTGTTTTGGTATCAAGATTACACTGTCCCCCACTATAAAACTCTTAGAGGAAAACATAGGCAGAACACTCTATAACATAAATCACTGCAAGATCCTTTTTGACCCACCTCCTAGAGAAATGGAAATAAAAACAAAAAGAAACAAATGGGATCTAATGAAACTTAAAAGCTTTTGCACAGCAAAGGAAACCATAAACAAGATGAAAAGACAACCCTCAGAATGGGAAAAAAATATTTGCAAATGAAGCAACTGACAAAGGATTAATCTCCAAAATATACAAGCAGCTCAGACAGCTCAATATCAAAAAAACAAACAACCCAATCCAAAAATGGGCAGAAGACCTAAATAGACATTTCTCCAAAGAAGATATACAGACTGCCAACAAACACATGAAAGGATGCTCAACATCGCTAATCATTAGAGAAAGGCAAATCAAAACTGCAATGAGGTATCACCTCACACAGGTCAGAATGGCCATCATCAAAAAGTCTAGAAACAATTAATGTTGGAGCGGGTGTGGAGAAAAGGGAAACCTCTTGCACTGTTGGTGGGAATATAAATTGATATAGCCACTATGGAGAACAGTATGGTGGTTCCTTAAAAAACTACAAATAGAACTACCATATGACCCGGCAATCCCACTACTGGGCATATACCCTGAGAAAACCATAATTCAAAAAGAGTTATGTACCACGATGTTCATTGCAGCTCTATTTACAATGGCCAGGACACGGAAGCAACCTAAGTGTCCATCGATAGATGAATGGATAAAAAAGATGTGGCACATATATACAATGGAATATTACTCAGCCATAAAAAGAAACAAAATTGAGTTTTATGTAGTGAGGTGGATGGACCTTGAGTCCGTCATACAGAGTGAAGTAAGCCAGAAAGAGAAAAACAAATACCATATGCTAACATATATATATGGAATCTAAAAAAAAAGGAAAATTGTTCTGAAGAACCTAGGGGCAGGACAGGAATAAAGATGGAGATGTAGAGAATGACTTGAGGACATGGGGAGAGGGAAGGGTAAGTTGGGACGAAGTGAGAGAGTGGCATGTATATAAATACACTACCAAATGTAAAATAGATAGTGGGAAGGAGCTTCAGAGCACAGGGAGATCAGCTTGGTGCTTTGTGTCCACCTAGAAGGGTGGGATAAGGAGGGTGGGAGGGAGATGCAAGAGGGAGGAGATATGGGGATATATGTATATGTATAGCTGATTCACTTTGTTATACAGCAGAAACTAACACACCATTGTAAAGCAATTATACTCCAATAAAGATGTTAAAAAAAAAAAAAGATTACACTGTCCTCATTAAATGAGTTGGGAAGTGTTCCCTCTTCATTCACTGAAAAAAATCTGTTTCTCCCCCACATATTTTTGGTAGTATTTGTGTGAGTACTTTGCCTTTTTGTTTTTCATTCATCTTCAAGTTATGTCTGTTCTACCTGGTGCTATTTGCTGATGGTTCCCAGAGAGTTATTTCAGACTATCAATTTTCCTAGAATATTCTCTAACACAATACACAAAAATAAACTCAAAATTGATTAAAGACCTAAATGTAAGGCCAGATACTATAAAACTCTTAGAGGAAAACATAGGCAGAACACTCTTTGAAATAAATTAAAGCAATATTTTTTTGGATCCACCTCCTAGAGTAATGGAAATAAAAACAAAAAGAAACAAATGGGATCTAATGAAACTTAAAAACTTTTGCACAGCAAAGGAAACCATAAACAAAATGAAAAGGCAACCCACAGAATGGGAGAAAATATCTGCAAACAATGCAACTGACAAGGAATTAATCTCCAAATTATACAAACAGCTCATGCAGCTCAATATCAAAAACAAACAAGCAACCCAATAAAAAAATGGGCAGAAGGCCTAAATAAACATTTCTCCAAACAAGACATACAGATGGCCAACACACATGAACAGTTGCTCAACATCATTAATCATTAGAGAAATGCAAATCAAAACCACAATGAGGTATCACCTCACATGAGTCAGAATGACCATCATCAAAAAATCTAGAAACAATAAATGCTGGAGAGAGCATGGAGAAAAGGGAATCCTCCTGCACTGTTGGTGGGAATGTAAATTGAAACAGCCACTATGGAGAACAGTATGGAGGTTCCTTAAAAAACTAAAAATAGAACTACCATATGACCCAGCAATCCACTGGGCATATACCTTGAGAAAACCAAAATTCAAAAAGATACATGTACCACAATGTTCACTGCAACACTGTTTACAATAGCCAGGACATGGAAGCAACCTAAAAGTCCATTGACAGATGAATGGATAAAGGACACGTGGCACATATATACAATGGAATATTACTCAGCTATAAAAAGGAATGAATGAGTTATTTGTAGTGAAGTGGATGGTCCTAGAGTCTGTCATACAGAGTGAAGTAAGTCAGAAAGAGAAAAACAAATACCGTGTGCTGATGCATATATATAGAATCTAAAAAAATGGTACTGATGAACCTAGTGGCAAGGCAGGAATAAAGACACAGACGTAGAGAATGGACTTGAGGACATGGGGTGGGGGGGGTAAGGGGAAGCTGGGACGAAGGGAGAAGTTAATATTGACATATGTACACTACCTAATGTAAAATAGCTAGCTAGTGGGAAGCTAGCTGTGCTTAGCACAGGGAGATCAGCTCAGAGCTTTGTGACGGCCTAGAAGAGTGGGATAGGGAGGGTGGGAGGGAGGCTCAAGAGGGAGGCGATATTGGGATATATGTATATATATACCTGATTCACTTTGTTGTACAGCAGAAACTAACACAACATTGTAAAGTAATTATACTCCAATAAAGATGTAAAAAAAAAAAAAAAAGAGCAGAAAGTGTTAATAGACATTTCTCCAAAGAAGACATACAGATGGCCAAAAAGCACATGAAAAGATGCTCAGCATCGCTAATTATCAGAGAAATGCAAATCAAAACTACAATGAGGTATCACCTCACATCAGTCAGAATGGCCATCACCAAAAAGTCTACAAACAATAAATGCTGGAGAGGATGTGGAGAAAAGGGAAACCTCTTACACTGTTGGTGGGAGTGTAAATTTGTACAGCCACTATGGAGAACAGTATGGAAGTTCCATAAAAAAGCTAAAACTAGAGCCGCCATATGATTCAACAATCCCACTCCTGGGCATATATTCGGAGAAAACCATACATGCACCCCAATGTTCATTACAACACTATTTACAATAGTCAGGACATGGAAGCAACCTAAATGTTTATCGACAGAGGAATGAGTAAGAAGATATGGTACATATGTACAATGGAATATTAATCAGTCGTAAAAAATAATGAAATAATGCCATTTGCAGCATCATGGTTGGACTTAGATATTATCATATTAAGTGAAGTAAGTCAGGCAGAGAAAGACAAATATCATATGCTATCAGTTATATGTGGAATCTAAAAATAATAATAATACAAATGAACTTATTTCCAAAACAGAAAGAGACCCACATACACAGAAAGGAAGCTTATGGTTACCAAAGGGGAAGTGTGGGGGTTGGGGGATAAATTAGGAGTTTGGGACTAACATACACACACTACTATATATGAAACAGATAATCAGCCAAGACCTACTGCATATACAGGGAACTCTACTCAATATTCTGTAATAACCTACATGGGAAAAGAATCCGAAAAAGAATAGATATATGTATGTATATAACTGAATCACTTTGCTGTACACCTGAAACTAACACAACATTGTAAATCAACTATACTCCAATATAAAATAAAATTTTTTTAAAAATGGAATTTTCCTGGGACTTCCCTGATGTTCCAGTGGTTAAGACTTCACCTTCCAATGCAGGGGGTACGAGTTTGATCCCTGGTCAGGGAACTAAGATTCTACGTGCCTCATCGCCAAAAAAACAAAACATAAAAACAGAAGCAATATTGTAATAAATTCAATAAGGACTTTAAAAATGGTCCATATCAAAAAAAATCTTAAAAAAAAAATTCCATATCCAGTGTTGTGTTTCATCTGGTCTTAACTGAGGAATAAGACATAGAGGTATATAGTCTCCTTTGAGTGTCTACTTGTTAGTTTTCTTCTTAAGGTAACTGAGATCTTAGTCTCAGAGTCTCTCTGGAGACTTCTTTGGATACTACTAATTTATAAAGAGTAGGCAAATCAAGTGGTGTGTTGTCCTACTGTTCCTTGACCTTCTCTGGCCTCTCCTAATTATCCTTGTTCAGGGGTTCCTCAACCTACTTTCCTGTGACTGTATTTTTTTCATGAAGTTGTGTTACATATTAACCTTAGGGTGAGTAACATTTGGTCCCATCTGAAGCATATCTCTTGGGGGTTCCTCAAAGTTTCTGTCCTGTTGATGGCACTCTTTCCTAGTTTCAAACACTCTTGAAGCTTTTTCCATCTTTTCATTACTCCACTGGATATTTTGATGAAAAACTACAGTGAAGAAGAAAGCCGGGGTGCAGTGAGCACAACTTCTTTGTACTCAGAAGTCAAGTCGGTCCTGTACAATCTGAATTTGTTCATTACAAACATTATTATCATTGAAGGTTATTACATACCAGCTACCATTTATTAAGTTCTTACACATGTGCTCAAGACTATGCTAGTGTGTTACACATTTTTTTCATGTAATTCTTACAAATAACCCTATTAGACAAGTATAATTGATTTTTTGTTGTTTGTTTTTATTTTTGTTTTTTCTCTCTCTGTGTCTTTCTAATGTTATAAACTAGGATTCAGGAAAATAAATTGAAAAGACTTAAGGTCAGTTTCTCCTTTCTAGGGCTTTATATCAAGCCTATTAATTCTAGGAACTGGAATTATTGAAAATATGGCCTATATTCTTCCAAACTCAATCATCAGAGTTAGTACCATGCACTCATTTTGTAGCTAGGCAATAGAGCGAGGAATACTTCAGGTATCAAATCCTCATAGTAATAAATAGATTTTAGTGTCAATTAATTTCCAGGAGAGAAATGAGTAACACATAGCTGCTGCCCTCCAATAGCCTACAGGCTAGTGAGGTATGAGAGACAAATGCCAACAGGTCAGTACACTTCAGTGTTATAAGTGGGAACACAGTGTTGGCATAAGGCTGGTCAAGGAAGTTTAAAGTGAATCACAAGGATGAGCGAAAGTTAACTGGGCAATGAGAAGGGGGAAGGTGATCTAGACTAGGGAAGAATGTATACAAAACTACAATATTGAGAGAGAGCAGGGTACCACTAGGGAATTGCAAGTAATTCAGTGGGTCCTGAGTGCAGAGGGTTAAGGGTTGGGTGAGGGAGGTGATCTTGAGATCGTAGGGCAAGGGTCAGTAAACTAAGGCCTGCAGAAGGGCCAACCATTTTTATAAGTAAAGTTGTATTGGAACACAGCCATGCTGATTTGATTTACAAATTGTCTGTGGCTCTTTTCTTACTATGGTGGCAAAGTTCAGTAGCTACAACAGAGGCGATTTGGTCTGAAGGGCAAAAATATTTACTATCAGGCCCTTTACAGAAAAAGTTTGCCAACCACTGCTAAAGGGATATGAAACAGAACATGATGATCTTGGAAAGCCATACTAAGAATCTAGACTTCATTCAGAGGAGCGACAGAAAGGCTGATGAAGGATTTTAAGCAAGGGGATGACATGCTCATCAGATTTGTGATTTAGGAAAATCACTTTGGCTGCATATGCAGAATGGATTGGAGGGTGTGAGATTTATAGGAGGGGTACCAGTTAGAAATGTATTGCAATAATCCAGACAGGTGAAGACTGTCCTGAACTAGTGTATGCGCAGAACTGTGATAGAAGATACTTACGGAAGATCATAGTAAGTAGCATTCTCTTTTCTTAGATTTTCCTTCTGTGACCTGTCCTCTTCTTTGTTCCTCCTTTCCTGTACCTTTCCGTCTCTTCCTCCACATTTTTTTTCCAGTGTGATCATTCTTTCCCCTTTTTTAACATCCTATTCACATTTGACACTATACCCCTTGTCAAGGTCAGGCAAGCAGAAACCAGAGCTCTGTGTGTCTGAACTTCTGTAGTTGTGCTGTTGCTCTAGAGGCTTATCTCTTCCCAAATCTTAACCACTGACTTAGGACATATGAGCCCTCATGACCTTCCTCTTTCTTTTCACCTTAGTTTCTCTACTTGGGCCACTGCAACAATTTCTGGATTCTCTCAGTATTTCACTGCTCACCCAATACACCATGTTGCTGCTGTCTCGGCATGCACCATTCACCATAAAATTCATAGTTTGAAGTTGAAAAGACTGTCTTCATTCTCCCAATTTTTAAGTATGGTGATACTGAGGTTGAGCAGGTTAAATTACTTGTCCAAAGTCACAGCAAATTAGTAGAAAACCAGGTTTTCCTTTCTTACATTGCACTCTTTCTAATTCCCCGCATGTAGCAGTTGTAAGTTCCTGTCCCAAATTAGGGAGATAAAATAGCAATCACCATTTCTGTTCTGTGACTCCTTCCAAGTTGATCACTCAAAGGAAGTTTGTAAATAGCTGTAGCTGTCCCACTACTTGACAATAAGTAGATAATTTTCTTAAGAAATTCCACTGACTAGATTCAATTGCTTCATGATGCAACCCAGAACCCAATTATGAAATAAAGGTGAAGCTACTACCCAGGTGCAAATTATAGGTGATATTTTAACTTTGAAATATAAAAGTGTTATGGGGTTTTATAACATTCTTTTGGTTTTCATTTCATATTGTTGTACCTTTTAAATATTCAAGCTCCCCAGATAAATCACTCACCTTAAAAAATGATGGTCTCATAACCCTCTGTCACTCACAAAAATGTCACAATTTTTACCATCATTTCTCCGCAACTTTGATATTTTACCTCTGCTGTGAAAAAGTCACCCGTGACACACTGAAACCAGATGCTGTCATTTTCATAGCACTAAGTTTGAAGAAAGGTGTGTGTTATTGAAAGGCTTGATTCCTTCTAGTCAGTTCCACAAGTAAGGTCTGTGGAGGACAACTATGAACCCCAGAAAATATCATGAATGTCAGGGCATATTCACCAGGAGCAGGCACCTAAGGGACTCAATCTGGTTGTGGTCTTTGAAAGTGGCACTGTCCAACATAGCAGCCACTTGCCACATGTAGCTATTCAATTAAAATTACTTAAAATGAGGGCTTCCCTGGTGGCGCAGTGGTTGAGAATCTGCCTGCCAATGCAGGGGACACGGGTTCGAGCCCTGGTCTGGGAAGATCCCACATGCTGCGGTGCAGCTAGGCCCATGCGCCACAACTACTGGGCCTGTGCCTCTGGAGCCTGTGCCCCACAACAAGCGAGGCCGTGACAGTGAAAGGCCTGCACACCGCAATGAAGAGTGGCCCCCACTCGCCTCAACTAGAGAAAGCCCTCACACGAAACGAAGACCCAACACAGCCAAAAATAAATAAAAAATCTTTCCCTCTACTTAAAAAAAAATTACTTAAAATTAAAAATTCAAAAAGACAAGACATAATAGGTGTTGGCAAAGATGCAGAGAAAGGGAATCCTTTTGTGTAGTACTGGTGGAATTGCAAATTGGTGTAACCACTATGGAAAACAGTATGGATGTTCCTCAAAAAATTAAAAATAGAACTACCATATGATCCAGCAATTCTACTTTTGGGTAAAGGAAATAAAATTACTATCACAAAGAGATATCTGTACCTTCATGTTCATTGTAGCATAATTTACAATAGCCAAGGTATGGAAACAACCTGTGTCCATTGACAGCTGAATGGATAAAGAAAACGTTATATATATAAAATATATATTATATATATAATATATATATATTACGTATATATATACACACACACAATGGAATATATATATATATATATATACACACACAATGGAATATGATTCAACCATAAAAAAGAGGAAATCCAGCCATTTGGGACAACATGGATGGACCCTGAGGTCATTGTGCTAAGTAAAATAAGTCAGACAGAGAAAGACAAATACTATGTGATCTCACTTATATGTGGAACCTAAAAAATCAAACCCATAGAAACAGGACAGATTTGTGGTTATAGAGGCTGGGTGTGGGAGGCAAATGGGTAAAGGTGGTCAAGAGGTAAAAGCTTCCAACTGTAAGATAAATAAGTTCTGGGGATATAATATATAGCATGGTGACTGTAGTTAACAATACTGTATTGCATCTTTGAAAGTTGGTAGATCTTAAAATTTTTCATCACAAGGAAATAAATTGTAACTATGTGAGGTGATGAATGACACTTAGACTTACTGTGGTGATAATTTTGCAAGATGTACATATATCAAAACATTATGTTGTATACCTTAATGTAATTAATATGTCTATATCTCAATAAAACTGGAAAAATAAAATTTATTCCTAAATAATCTCATAAGTTTTGTCAAAAAAATTCCATTTCTTAGTTGCATCAGCAACATTTCAAGTCTTCAATGACCACATATGGCCAACAGCTGCAGTACTGAAGGGGAAGATATAGAGCATTCCCATCATTATAGAAAGTTCTATTGAACAGTGTTGTTAGAGAAATGCAGGAGAGAGAAATGAAATGAATGACTCTGTATGAAGGGAAACCTTCAGCAGGCTTGGCCACAGCACAAGGAGTGAACAAGGGCAGCATGGCACAGCAGATAGGAAGAGACGTGAATTCAGGTCTAGTTTCAGCCTATTAGAAGCTGTATGGTTTGAACAAACTGATTAACATCTCTTCCTTGCTTTTCTTCTCTATAAAAGGTGGATACTGATTGATTCTACTTTCCTATAGGCTTGTTTTGAGAATTCCATGAGACCACGTATGCAGGGGCTTAGCATGATGTCTGGTATGTTGTGTGTGCTCAAGAAATGATAGTGTTGGGCTGAGGGTGAGGTCATTTCATCAAACAACCACTGCACACTGAAGTCTTTCCATCTAGTAGCTTGGAAGTACTTCTGAGTGCAGAATAAGCTCTCTCTCAGGGCCCAAGGAATCTTGGAATTTAAAAAAATTATCAGGAGGTAGGTGAAGAGGAAACAACAGTTGGTGAGCACAGTATCAAAAAGGATTTCAATCAGCATCAGGCAACAGAAACCCAACTAACCTGTGACTTAAACCAGTGAACCAGTAAGAGGTTTATTTGTCGAGGAAATTACTCTGCCCAAGGCTCCTCTGAATTCCTGCTCCACCATCTCTAGTGCATGGCTGTCATCCCCACAATTGCAACATGTCAGTTGCTCCTTCAGGCAGCGTGTCTATATTCCTGGAAGGATCAAATGGACTTCACCTTTTTATTTAAGAAAGGGTGTAAACCTCTTCCAACGTAACTCCTCCATCATCTTTGACCAGAAGGACTCTGTGCCACCCTTAGAAGTAAGTTTGCTTTAGAATAAACCACATGAAGTTACCAATATTTCTGCATTTTTAACTGACAAGGAGTCAATTTCACATGGTTCAATCTAATAGTTGGGCACACTGCTCCCTGAAAATTGGGGTTCTGTTGTAAAGAAAGAGGAGAGCAGAGACATTGGGCAGGTAACTAACAGTGTCTGCAACTAGTCCCCACCTCATACCAGGCACCTTTGTGCCTTGCAGCTCCTGATGGCAGTGATTGCATCGCGTCGGAGGGAAGGGACTAAAATGTGACCAGCTGAAAGACATAGAACTGGGATGGAATGCTCGACTTTTGCCTCAAAATACATGTGTACCCCACCACTTTCTCACAGAAGAAAAGCAAAAATGAAGAAGCCTTTTTATAAACAACATAAAGTTAAAAGAATACAAAAGCTTTGATCATGGCAGAGTTAAGTGTTGTCCAATACTACTTAAATCAGCCAGAGGTGCATGTTCTTTTATCAGAAGTATCAGTCACAACTGAGATGAAACAGAATTGTACATAAGTGGAGGGAAAATATATTGGCTCTTTTTGTTAGAATTTAATTCAATATTTCCATGCCTGCTTCCTTCCCTTGGGGGGAATGATTATCTGACTTGAAGCTGAAAGGACTAGGCAAGATAAGCTTAAAGACAATACTAGAAGAAAAGGTGGTGTCAGATTTTTTTGTTTTGTTTTGTTTGTTTTACTTTTTTATTGTTTTTTTTTTCCAAAGGAAGAAATTTGGATGCTGAAACAAATCTACAGAATTAAAAATACCTTGTCTAAGTAATATAAAACTACTCCCTCTATCTGGATTATTGAATTCCATGGTTCACCACCCATAACACATATTTTTCACTCTCAGGGTTTTATTATTATTTGTTGATAATTCTCCAGTTTTTTCTCCAGCTCTTTTTTGAGGTCCCACCTTGTGTATTCAGCTGCCTATTGGACATCCCTCTTGAAAGTCTCATAGAGCACCTCTCTGTCAACATATCCCAGACTGACTTCATGATATTTCTCCAAAACAAAACACCCTGCTCCTCTTCTAGTTCATTTCCTCTTAGTAAATGACAATACCAATCACCCAGTTGCTCAGATCCCAAACCAGGAAGTCAACCTTGACTCTTCCCATTTCTTCATCCCTTTCATCTCCAATAAATCCCCCAAAGCCTGTCAATAGCACTTCCTAAACATGTCCCAGATTCAGGCAATAAGTTTACAATGTGCCAGGAAGGTTTTCTCCACAATAAGCAAAAATTTGTAAAGCTTAACTAACTACAGGAAGCCACACTCCCAAGCTGAACCAAAGATGACCTGCTAGGAATGGTGCCATCTAGTTCCATCACTGATGCTCCATCTCCCTGGAGAGCCTCTGAGGACCCTTTTGTCCATCAATGCCTGGCTGATTCCAGACCATGGAAGAACCCTACTTCTATTAAGGACCTGGAAGTGGATGGTATAAGTGATGAAGAATTAAATGTAGTCTCATTTCTTCCAAAGGAAACCTCCAGAGGACATTATGTCAGTCTTGTCACTACTATATCCCTAGCATCTGGCAGGTGCCTGGAACATAGTAGGCACTAAGTAAATATTTACTGGGAGTTGGAGAATGAAACAGAGGGGGAAGAGTGCTCATTTCAATTCTTAATATTTAAACAATTTTAATGATCATTCCAGTTTCTCACAAAAGATTCTTCCTCTTGCCAATACCTGGGATACTTTGAATTCAACCCCAGACAGGAGTTACTTGGGAATTCTAGCCTTAACTGGGATCCAATTATTAGTTCAGTTTCCTGCTATTATAACCTGGGAATAAATCTTAGTTGTCAAAATTGTGGTAGGCAATGGGGAGAAAGCAGGCTTTGGACTCTCTGATTTGTCATTTATTATTTTTGTGACTTTTTTGAACTTACTTGATCCCTCTGTGCCTCAGTTATTTCATCTGAAAAGTGGGGTTGATAAATAAATTCCTTGTGAAATGATTGGGATGATTCAATGAGTTAATATGAGTGAAGCCCTGAGCGGGGTTTCCAGCACAGAGCAGATGTCCAATTAGCAGTGTTATGTCTCTACACTGCCCAGGAGATGAATAGTACTAACATCTCACAACTGTTAGTATTATCCAGGGCTTCTGCAAGTGTCTAGAAGTCACCCATCCTCCACTAATCCACCACAAAACTCTCAACAATCCCCTCATTCTTCTTCTCAGGTTGTGTGGCCAGGTAGGATGGGAATACCTGCATGGCTCTAAATGGGTGGTTTTGGATACTTACGGTCCATGTCAAAAGTAGGCTGTTGTGAAGATAATAAAAGTAATCACAGGCCTTTATATTTGTTCACCACCACAGCCTTATTGCTGAGTACACTCATTCCTTTATTCATGGAACGTGTACTACTGAGTACCTTACTATGTGACAACAGTGTGTCAAGGCCCTGGAATTGGTGAACAAGATAGACAGGGTGCCTGCTCTCAAGAGGCTGGCATTAGAGGGAGAAAAGCAGACAAATAAATGAATAAGGAAACTGAAAACAGTTATATGTGCAGTGGAGAAATTAAAACCAAGATATGAAATAGTAATCGGGAGAGGAAGGGGCAAAAGTGGATGCAAGGGAACCACTCTGGAAGCCATTGCAGTAGATGGGGCTCGAGATGGGGACTTAAACTGGAGTGATAGGTGTGGAGATGGAAAAATGTGGTTGGATTGAGTATATATGTTTAAGTAGAGTTGAAGGGACGTGCCGGTAGATTGGATGTGAAGGGTTGAGAGAAACAAAAAATCAAGGACAATGCCTCACTTTTAGCTTAGACAACTGGATCTTGCCATTTACTGAGACAAGAGACTAGGAAACATACAGATTGAGGTGGAGAGTGACCAGTAGTTCTGTTTTGACTGTATGAAATTTGAGATCACTATTAGACACCTAAGAGGAGATGCATACTCAGCAAGTGAAGATGCAATTTTAATCCTCAAAATAGAGATGCAAATCCTTGGATATAAGGTGGATAAGCCATGAGCATGAATGAGATTTCCTAGGCATCAAATATATAGATTAGAGGAAAACAAAAGGCTTTTGATTATGTCCAACGTCTTGCCAACATTCAGAAAGTAAACAAAGAAGGAGTAGCTGGAAAACGAGATTGAAGAGGGTTAACCAGTGAAATAAGAGGGTTGGTATCACAAGCGCCAAGGAAAGAGGTTTCCAAGAAGGAGGGAGAAATCAGCTGAATTGAATACTGATGAGAGGTAGATTAAAATAAAGACAGAAGTGACCACTGGAATAGGCAACAGATGATTTTGTGACTTTAACAAACTCAAGTCAATGGAGTCATGGGGACAAAAGTGGGTTATGGAGATAATAGGGGTGAAGTAGAGACCATAAGTAAAGATAAATACTTGAATGGTTTTTCTGTGAAGTGGAAGAGTGAAATGGAACAATAATTGAAGGGGGTGTGAGGGGAGAAGTTGTTGTCCTCCTGTTTTAAGTTGGGAGGCTGGGAGGCACTACAAAATGTACACTGATGGAAGAGTCTGTAAGAGAGAAACATCAATAAGGCAGGGAGCTGGGTACATGAGAATTCTGTACTATCTTCCCAATTTTTCTGGAAATCTAAAACCACTCTAAAATAAAAGATTTATTTAGGGAAAAGATAATAAAGCAGAAGAAAGAGAACTCTCAAGAGCAAAATCTTCAAAGGGGGCTGATCTCCAAAGCTTAAGCAGAGGATGGTAGAGTTGGCTGTTGGTCAATATGTTCATTTATTAGTGAATAACAATAATTTTATTACATTTTGTAGTTTATAAAACTTGCTTGCATGCACTCGCTTTTATCATTATAACTTGGGAGGAAGTTATTGTGATACTCGTTTTCATTAAATAAAGAAACTTATGCTCAGACAGATAAGGCCCTGGTTGAGAACAACACTCTCCATCAGCCAAAGAAATTTTGAGGGCAAAGCCCAGGTTTCCACAACACCTATTTGCTTGGTATGGGTTTGAACAAGTTGGCTTTGTCAAGTTGAATGCAAGTAAGGCATTCCACTAATGTTTTAGCTTGGGCCTCAGTTTCCTCTCCTGCAGAATGAAAGAATACAACAAAACATACTTAGGGGTCCTTTGGCTCTAGATTGCTCTGATTCTTAACTTTGTTGAATAGCTTCTTGTGATTAAGAGTGAGAAACGTCAGGAGTGTCTGCCATGAAGACAAATGCGTGAGCAGCGGAGAGAGGGATCTGAGGTCTCCATCACATGTTGTCCATTACATGTCACTTGGAGGGTCTGTTTACAGCAACACACACTGTGTTGGAAACTTCCACATTGCTCCATGAGGAAGTGTTGACAGCATCATCTTTGCTGTTCTGCATGTTTTCTGTGATTGTGACTAAAGATGCAATAATGCTGAGTCAGCCTCCTTTGCCTCTTCCCAGGGAACCTCATGAGGAATCAATCAAAACTCCATGTCTCCAAATAACAGATCATTCTTGAGAGCTACTCACAAGTTCTCTTAGTTATCCAGTTACATTTTTTCAAGCTCTTATCCAATTTCTAATCCTACTGTCAGCCTGAAAATGTGAGAAATTTGGGAGCACTTCCCCCCCCATGACAATTATACTTCTAAAACATTTTAGGTTCGTAGATATCAGGCAGCATGAGTCCTTTATTAATTCGAGTCAATTCAATAAGCATGCATTGAGAGCCTACTAACATGCCAGACCTCATGCTGGACACTGGGAATAGAAAGTTGTATGAGACACAGTCCCGGAATTCAAAAGACTCAACTATTAGGCTAGTTTGAAGGCTCATTGTTGTGTGTAGGAACAGCAGCAATGTCATGCCTAATAGTCTGAGCCAGGGTACCATGATGACACATTTAATGATTTCCTATGTTCCTCATTATTTTACTTGCCAGCCTCCCCCAAGATCTACCTTGCCTCCAGACTTCCAATTGAGTCTGGCCAGTCAAGAGCACAGCAAGGAGACCAGAGGTTGGGTGGAATGTGGGGTCAGTATATTCATTCCCATGGCTCCCCACTTGCAGGGTCACTGTTGGTTGACAGCATCCTTCAGCTGTCAGGTGACCCCCTCCACACAGCTCTCTGCCTTAGGTCTTGGTGATCCTTCCATTACTCTGCCCCTTTGGAACCAGGGGTAAGCAGCACCCCTCTGCTACTAGCCCTGAGTACTCTGCCATTCATTCCTATGACTGGCTTGGTACTGCTGCTTATGACTTTGTAAATGGTTCCTTCTGTTCAACTTTCAAGTACCTAACTGAATGTGCCCTCTGCTTCCCATGGAGACGTGATTGATCTGCACATATATCATTTATGTTTGTTATAAACCAAGTTCCTTTTTATTATATGCTGAGGCCCCTTAAGGATGAGCCTTTTGAGGTATGTGTGAGAGAGCCAGAGCAATGAAGTCAGGAGGTCCTGAGTTCCACCTCTGGCTTTGCTACCTACTGGGGCATGAATCTGGCCAAGTTAAGTAACATTTAAGCTTCAGTTTTTTTCATTTGTAAAGTGAAGACGAAAATCTCATTGATTTCTTGTAAATATTAAATGAATAGTGTACACATAGCATCTTATGGTTCCTGGAATCGTCGTTTCTGAATATACACTAATCTCCTTCACATTGGGGGTTTTGGAAAAAGGCTTGGTGTCCCTTTGTAGAATTCCTGAGGGAGGGTGAGATGCAGCTGCAAGGCTTCTGGAGAGAGCCGCTCTAGGTGTTGCCCCTGGAATGGATATGTCATTCCTCTCAAATCCTTGGGCTCTTTGTTTGCCTTCTTCTCCTAACATGCTTCATATTTTGCCTTATATTTCAAATACTGAATATAATATTCAGTGTTTTATATTTAAAAATATTGAATATTACACAGGACTACTGTAAACTTTATCTTCCTTGGCAACAGAAAAATATGACTTTTTGAGTACTTTCTTTTCTTTACAAAGTTGTTTACTGTTTGTTATACCTAAGTAGATATTGATTTCAATAGATAGATAATATATACCTAGCATATATATTTAAACAGAAAGAGAGAGAAAAACTGTTTCCTTTTCCAAATTTAAAGAGTAATTTCATTGCTTTGTATTGTAAAAGGAAAGCATGTTATCATAAAAAATGAAAGCAGTATAGGGCTTCCCTGGTGGCGCAGTGGTTGAGAGTCCGCCTGCCGATGCAGGGGACGTGGGTTCATGCCCCGGTCTGGGAGGATCCCACATGCCGCGGAGCGGCTGGGCCCGTGAGCCATGACCGCTGAGCCTGCGGGTCCGGAGCCTGTGCTCCGCAGCGGGAGAGACCATAGCAGTGAGAGGCCCGCGTACCGCAAAAAAAAAAAAAAAAAAAAAAAAAAAATGAAAGCAGTATAAACCAGAAAGGAATATAAATATCACCAAAATATAAATACCATAACACAAAAATGACCAATGTTACCATTTGGGGGAACAGCAACCTCTCTGTCTTTACGCATCTGTACATACACATACACACACACACGAACACTCACACACACACACACGCACACACTCATGCAATTTATACAAACAGATCATTTTTTAACTTTTTATTTTATATTGGAGTATAGTTGCTTAACAATGTAGTGCTAGTTTCAGGTATACAGCAAAGTGATTGAGTTATAAATATACATGCTATCTATTCTTTTTCAAATTCTTTTCCCATTTAGGTTGTTACATAATACTGAGTACAGTAGGTCCTTGTTGGTTATCCATTTTAAATATAGCAGTGTGTATATGTCAATCCCAAATTCCCTAACTATCCCTCCCTCCCACCCTTCCCCCCAGTAACAGTAAGTTCATTCTCTAAGTTGTTTCTGTTTTGTAAATAAGTTCATTTGTATCACATTTTTAAGATTCTGCATGTAAGCGATACCATACAATATTTCTCTCTGTCTGACTTACCTCGCTCACTATGACAATCTCCAGGTCCATCCATGTTGCTGCAGATGGCACTTATTTAATTCTTTTTAATGGCTGAGTAATATTCCATCGTATATCTGTACCACATCTTCTTTATCCATTCCTCTCTTGATAGACATTTAGGTTGCTTCCATGTCTTGGCTATTGTAAGTAGTGCTGCTATGAACATTGGGGTGCATGTATCCTTTCGGACCATGTTTTTCTTCAGATATATGCCCAGGAGTGGGATTGCAGGATCATATAGTAGCTCTCTTTTTAGTTTTCCAGGAACCTCCAAACTGTTCTCCACAGTGGCTGTATCAATTTACATTCCCACCAATATACAAACAGATCTTAACCACTATGGTATTCTGCCTGGTCCTATGTCTTAAACTGCTTTAAATTAATCTATAAATATCTGGCAATCTCTTCAGCTAAGTCAAATTCTCCCTTTTTGTGATGTTTTATTGTTTGAGAAAAAGAAGAGATTCTTTCGTCTTAGCTTGTTAGTGGGGTCACATAAATTACTTCCAGCACTTGTAGGCCATTTTCACCAAAGCAAATCCAGTTTTCTTTTCAATCTGGAGTTCATTAAGGGTTCCATATTATATCTATGGGTTGCACCACAATGTAATTGAACATGGTGTCCTCACTATGTAATTTCTCACTCAATATCTGCCCTCATCCCAGTGGAAGCCTATGCACCCAGGTCCTCAGAAACTGAGGACTCAGAGCTGAGGGCAAGGCCTAAGGACCCACAGAGCTCTCCCCACAGTTTCATTTGTCATTTCCTCAGCTTCTCTCTGCCTCTTCACCTGAGTTATTGCAGCTTCATCAGGGCTGCACCATGCCATATTTAGATCTGGAATTCTGTCCTTTCTTTCTTTTCCACAAGAAATCCAATCATAAGAGTGTTGTAATATTTAACAACTTTACCCAAAATACAGGGATATCACGGGAGAATGATCAGACCTGCTTTGCCAGCTCCTTGGCTAAGTGCTTTCCTGCCCTGCTGCCTCCTGTCACCCACACTCTGCACACATGGCTTCCCCCAACATGCTGCCCATTGGAAGGAGCATTCTAAGCTCCCTCTCCTGACCTCACTCTACTGCATCTCTCACAGGGAGAAAACTCACCAGGTCAGCCCACCTACCCCAGACAGGAACTCTAGTCAGTCACATGTTCTCCACCTTGTTAGAAGTTCATCATTTTTTAAAGGAGTCCCTTTAGTGTTCCCTCCCTGCAGAAAGAAGTCTCTTTATCTACTAGGCAAGCCTCTTGAAATTGAAAAGCTTATAGGAAGTCATCTAGGCATGTTTTCCTTATCTTCCCGTGGAGCTTCTTCTTCCTCCTTGGATCGCTGTATCTGTTTTCTACTCTCAACCTCTCTTCATAGATGGCACTCGCCATACCCGTGGCCAACCCTGCTGGGCTATGCAGGTCATGCAGGTCTATGACCATCTAACTCCTGGGGTACTGATGCTTCTTCTCTGTTATGACTGAAGCCATACTATCCTTTCACTTTCTTCTACCACTTTCTCTCCTTGTCTGCCTTTGTACACATTGCTGCATCAGATGCTGTGGTCCCTCTCACCATCATTCCCCATGATTCCTATGCTAGATCACAGACAGAAGCACATTTATTCCTCAGCCAACTCAAGCCATGGAAGCAAAGACTGGATTATCATTCTGTTTTATAGATGAGAACAAAAAAGTATGACTAATTATAACAGCAAATTAATAACAGATTTAGACCTCATAAAACACAGATGTCTCTTCTTATCCTGTTCCTTTTGCCTTTCTCCTCCTTTCCTTCTTCCTTCCTTCAAATAATATTCACTGGACTTAACTCTGAGCCAGCACTGTGGATAAAATGGCAAACAAAATAGATATGGCCCCTATTCTCAAGTGATAGATTACTACAGAGAGGTGAGCACTTTGAGGGAAACAATGATGTGCTTTGAGAGAGAAGGATAGGGGCCCTGATTTTGTCGGAGAAATCTTCCTTGAGCTGAGACCTAGAGCAGAATTTTTCCATCTCAGCAATATTGACATTTGGAGCCAGACAATTCTATGTTGTGGGTGTTTCTGTAGGAAGTTTAGCAGCCTCCCTGGCCATTACCTACTAGCTTGTCCTGGGGGTAAAATCCCCTTCACATGAACACACAGATTTGAGAACTTCTGACCTAAAATGTGAATAAGTTAACAGCAATGGATGAGAGGAGTGTTTCAGGCAGAGGGAACAGTATGTGCAAAGGCCTTGAAGTCAAGAGGCAGCACAGGAAGTACCAAATGTGGGAAGAATCTGCATGGCTGAGGTCACAGAGCAAGAGCAGAGGGGGGCAGTATGAATAGAGGCCAGCTCACTTCTGGTTCTTTCTCACATATAAGACATCACCCACAAGCAAATGCAGGAAGGAGAAAAAAGATTTGAGAGATACTTAGGGGGTGATGTAAAGGATAAAAAATAGATACAAAAAAAAAAAGGTTATGGGACTTCAAGCTTAGACAATTGCTTATATTGTTTTATTATTAATTAAGATAGGAAATATCAGTGCAAAATGCAGGTTTAGGGTGTTAGGTAAGTGGGATGGAGAAATAGATTGTTCTCCTTTCGGCATGTCGAGTTTGTGGCAACTGAGAACTATCCAGTAAAAGACGCTGAGAATATACCTGTTAAGTTCAAAAGCGAGATGGGAACTAGAGGGAGCTGATTTCCTGTGTTCAAATAGTCCTTGTAGCATAATTCCATTTATCCCTCTATAAAGAAATCATCTGTGTTTTTTCTACTCTAAGTTTTTATAACCTTGAAGTCAGATACCTTGTCTTCATTGTATCCCCACTGCCTAGCACATAAAAGTTGCTTAATGAATGATCGTTGAACTTATGAATAGTTGTTGAAATTTGGGAATCATGGACTGGAAATATAATAAGTATTTGCTGAAGCCACGGGAGAAGTGAGATTGTTCACAATGACTAAGAAGACTAGGAAGGAACCTACTGGAATATGAACATCTGAGGACGAGGAAGTGAAGCCCACATAAAGAAGATAGGAAGGCAGAGATAGGAGAGTCAGAAGGGAAGGTTCTCTGAGTTACAAAGAAGGAGAGGATTTTAAAAGAGGAGATTGTAGTAGTGCAGTGCCTTAGAGATCAAACAGAATGGGGACATAACCCTTTGATTTGGCCATTTGGAAATTAGCAAGTCATTGGTGACTCAAGCAAGAACAATTATTATGAAAATAAATTTTATTAGATTCAAAATGATACAGTTAAGGAAAGACACAATAAAAGTATGCTAATTTTTATATGTTTAATAGAAATGTACAACTAATAGCTAGAAACACAAACTATGTTAAAGGGGGCTTTTAAAAAACACCATCGTTAAAATAGTCATAGGTTGAGAGAAAGGAGTCAGTGAGATAAAAAGAAGATACAAGCAGGGATGTCTGTAGAGAAATTCTAAATTTCTATATTCTTTCAATAAATTAGGATTTATAGAAAGTATACAGCATTCTCATTTGTATCTACTAGCCATTTAATATTTTTCTAGAAACCCTATTTTAGTCATTTTTCGGCCCATACTTCCCAAAATATTTAAGCTGCTAAATCACAATAGCCAGGGTCACTGAGATGTCTTTTAGTGTCACGTTGTTGGAGAGAACCAATCATTTCATAGACTCTAGTGATACTCATTACTAATTAAAATATTTCTCAGTCTTGTCCCATCCCTTGTGCTCTTTCTTGTAGCAATAAGAGGCTCCCAAGGATAAATTCCCAATATAATCATCACTGAGCCTTGTTTCAACGTGATTGCAAACAGCAGTCCATGCTATTGCTTACATCACCCAGCAAAAGGGAATGTCCATTGGGTTTTAAAATTATCAGTAATTTGTAAATGCTCTTAGGAATAATATTTTTACACTAGGATCATGACTGACTTCAAATCAGTCACTGCTTCATCTTAAACCTTATGGTTCACTGTTTGTCTATAAGTTTATTCCACAATATTTTGAAAGAATTGATTAATTGTAGCCAATATTTGCACAATGCCAAACTCTTCCAGAATGTGCCTTAAATCTGGTTTGTAGATAAGCAGCCAGCTTGAAACAAAATGACATCTGAGTGTCTCTTTTAAAATGCACTGAATAATATCAAAAGCTTACCTCAGTAGTACTACCATGGTAATATTTTTATTAATATTTTTAGCCCTCATCTTGTGATCCAGGACAAGTTAGTATGATAAAGTCAAAATACTCTTTGGGATTGACCTAATTGGACCTCTTTCCCATTTCTCTCTCTTTTGGGTAATATGGGTTGTTTTCCAACAATGTTTTATTTTGTTGGCTCAAAAGTAAACAACATTAAGCTCCTTACCATTTTAATCTGTTCCAGATATTAGTCCTATTTGAAATGAAGAGACTATTTTCTTCAACAGGATAAGGTTTGATTCATTCTGTTCTGAGTTTGGGGAAAAAAATAATTTTCACTCTTTTACTCTTAATGTTCAGTGAATACACGCATTGCTCAATTTTAAAATTCTGAACTGGAGCATAATTTCTTCTGGAACAAAAATACAGTGGATTTCAGGAGGAGTATGAGTCAATTTAGGGTGACAAAACTGAGCTTTTCATGACCAGCCTGTGTATACTGTCTTTCTCTAATTTTAAATAGCTGACACCTTCCCCTCACCTACAGAGACCATCTGGGCTAGCACAGCACAAAAGCATCAGACGTTAAAGTCATGGACCCATAGTTTAAAGCTAGCTCTCAGTGAACCAGAAATTGAAACACCCACTAACCCATAATCTAATCAACCCGCGAGCTTGGTCAACCTTCAGAATAATCAGACGTGTCATTGCTGCACAAAAAGCTGCTGTTAAATGTCAATCTTTCGATCACCAACAGGAAAGTTCACTTCCATGGTGTTTACAAGTCCAGCTTTGGAAAATCTGGTCCTAATCCCAGACTAACTTCCTCTGTGATAATTGCTAACATAACAGTACAACACAGTGACCTTCTTAATGGGACCCTTATTTCAGAAATCCACCAAATACCCAGATGCCTCTCTGAGAGGGGCTTCTATTTATGCAGATGCCAGAGGCTGTGCTTCTCGGGACCCAAGTCAGTGCATGTGGCTTCTCTCTTCAGAAGAAATGATAAGTTATGCTTTGGGTACAAACTCCTCATTCCCCAATCTACATTGCACCTGAAAAATATCGAAATAATTTTGTTCTGATAAAACCACTATAGGGAAACTGGATTCTGGAGTTAGAGAACTTGTGATGGAGTGAGATGAACGTTAAGCAAGTTGGCCAAAGGAATGCTTGCCTCTGTATCTTGGAAGCAAGCGTGTGTGGTAAACATGAAGAGGGAATGAATTGTGATAGAGGATTTATTCTTGAGAATGTGCTTCCTTTAGCACACTGTGCAAATCTTCTTCAGAGCATTAACTGGAGGGAATTTTTCTTGTCTACTCTTCCCATTAGACCATAAGTTTCTTGACTTAAGAACTGTTATATTCTCTCAATGGCTAATACAATTCCTGGCTGAGAGCAGGTGCCCAATATATGTTTATCTAAAGAATTAATGACTCTTAAAGAGCAGAAATTCATAACACTGAATGTCTGGACACTTTCTAGAATCCAAGGAAGTTTTCAAATTTAATATTATTTGTGTACAAAATTTCTGTTTCCAGCATAACTTTACTACAAATACATACAGTTCATTAGTGAGTTGGTTGTTGGTATCAGAAATTACACATTGCTGGTTTTATCATCAAAGAATAATAAAAATTCATCTTCTCATTCCAGGAAATGCTCTTCCAGGTTCAAACACATTCCAGTGGGTTATGACTTAAGTCTGAAGAAGTTGATAGAAAGAGCCAGATAAGACTGTGATGGTGAGTTTTATGTGTCAACTTGGCTGGGCCCACAGATATTTGGTTGAACATTATTCTGGATGTTTTCATGAGAGTGTTTTTGGATGAGGTTAACATTTAAATTGGTGGACTTTGAATAAAGCAGATTGCTCTCCCTCCATAATATGGGTGGGCTTCATCTAATCAGTCAAAAGCCTTAATATAACAAGCAAGTACTGACCTCCTCTGAGCAAGAAGGAATTCTGCAGAAGATGACTTTAGACTTGAACTTCAGCATCAGCTTTTCCCTGCATCTCCAGCCTGTCAGCCTACCCAGCAGATTTTGAACTTGTCAGACTCCATAGTAGTGTGAGCAAATTCCTTAAAATAAGTCTCTCTCTATATATATACATCTCACTGGTTCTTGTTCTCTGGAGATTCTTAACTAATACATGGGCCAATAGGCATATTATATAATCTATCATCCAAAAACACTGTGGCCCATTTTCCCTTAGAATATTATGCAGGATGATTCACCACACTACTCGTTTGTATGATGATCTCACTTCTTTATTTGGTGTGGAGTAAGATTAAACAGAGTGTCCTCATGGCCATGCCATCTAAACCAAGCAGTGGGCCAGGTGTCAGGAGACCTTGGTCCCAATTACAGCTCTGGCTCAAGCTGTCTGTCGTATTTATCCACTTGTGCCTCAGTTTCCTCTCTGCACAATGAAGAGAGAAGGAAAGAGACTGGGTCAGATCAGGTGCTCTTAATCTAGAGCCCATGGCTGGCCTTCAGGACATCTATGAGCCTCCTGCAATTATATGAAAACACATATATGCTTGTTTTTCTCTCAAGATGATTTGTAGCTTTCAACAGTTTCAACCTCTGGACTTGAGTGGCAATGTCTCTTTCGAGTTCTGAGCTAACATAACACTCTTTTATCAACTGCAGGTAGTTTGTGGCTTTCCCTGAGAAATATCTGATTTCTATTCAGTGCTTCATGAAGTCAGGAAGACCCTTTCACGAAAGAAAAAGGTTTTCTTTATTTTTTCCTAATCTATGAGTATGAAAAGAAAGGGAAGGTGAGGTAGACTTTTATTTGAGAGAGATCCATTGTTCCAAATTTCAGGAACAAGTCACAAGAGAGTGCTAAAAGTTGTGGCTTCTGAGAAAGGGAAACTAGAGTCTGTGGAAAGATAAGATACTTTCTACTGTATGCCCATTTTCTATTGTTTACATTTGTGACCATGTACGTTTATTGTTTTTACTCTTTAGATATTCTTTACATATATTATTTACTCTTAAAAACCAACAAATTAAAAACAATATAAAAATTGGGGAAATGTGTATATTAATAAAAATAAGTCATGATATATCAAGTAAAAAAGTTAAAGACTTTTTATCTATATATATAGAGAGAGAGAGTATGCTCAAATTTTGAATAAAAACATTACACATATTTACATATTTGTGTATACCATGCCATTGCCCACCTTTCACTGTGGAACTGGAGAAGAGGGTGAGGATATTCATTTGACTTTAGACTCATTTACATTTTTTGAGTTGTTGTAACATGACAACCTTACTTTCATAATTTAAATAACTAAAATATTTAAAAAGTAAATGTCCCTTAGTTTCTGTATATACATACATATATGCTGTATCTATTTTAATTTAAATGGAATTATATTTTATACATAGGCATATTTGTATTGGATGTCATATAGAAATATGAATTCTGTGTCATTTAAATAGGCTGGTGACTTGTGCGATGGGTAAAAAGATATAAAGGTTTGGAGAAGTTGTGGGCAAAAATTTACCCACAGAAGTCTCTGATGAGAGAAGTACAAAGGGCAGCATGATGTTTGGAAGAACATCTTGGAGGTGTATTTCTTAGATGTTCCCCCTGGAAGGTCTATGCTTTGAAAGGAAATTTCTAGATCTGAGAGTTTGGGGGCATAACCCAGAAAGACTGCCAAGGCAAGAATGATTGCATTGGGGGGAGTCCTGTCTTGCATGGACACAGCACTATAAAAGTTGACATGCATCTAGAAAGACTCTTGTTTGTCTGCAATATCTGGGGATGTGGGGAGAGCATGTGAGAGATTTCTAGCTTGAGAGAAGAGGAAGGTTCCTGGAGGGTGTGATAGTGTGAAGAAAGGAAATTGAGATGGAGATGATGGTGTGACTATCACCGCGGCAGCCACAGCTGAGGTGAGCTGTGAGTCCAGGCACGTCGTTACTATTCAGGGGAGTGAGAGCCTGATATTTCCACCCACTGTAGTAAAGTGGCACCCTGACCATCTGGCCCAGGACACGTAGGGGAGGAGTCACTCATGGGCCAGGTGATGCTCCCAGAAGCATCGTCTTTGGAGGATAAACTCTCAGTGGGCTGGGTGACAGCCACGGCAGAAAGTTATTCAAATAGCAGCAAAAGTGCCCAAAGAAATGTGACTTGAGGGGACCTCTTTGCATCCCAAGTGTTCCCAGCACTGTTCTTCCCTAGTAGTTGACATCTTACCCACAGTTCCTTCAGCTGTCACTGTATATTAGAAATTATGCACTTTGTATCATTCACTGGACTTTACAAAGAGAAAGCCCATGTTAGAACATGTATGTCTAACATTCTTCCACATTCCTGAGGTTCAAAGTAGGGCAAGTACCAGAAAGTGGCATCTTTTGGTGGTGTCTCATTTCTAACCCCGATCCAGAGCATCCAGTCACAAGTCATTTGACCTTGTTTTTCCACCTGTGAAAGGAAAGCAGGATTTATTGATGTAACTCCAAAGGTTTGGGTAGGAATCATGGTTATCACAAAGCATTCAGAAGTGAAGTGGGAAGACAATCCTGTTCCATCCCGAAGATTTCTAGGCATAGTGACAAGGATAGAGGCTGTCTCCATTAATCTCCTTGTATAATAATTTATGAAGAGAATAATTTAGAAAGGGCTACAGGGGTCTGAATACCAGAGGTGTCTGTTGCCAGTGCTCTCTGGGCATCATCAGTCAAAGACTTTGGGACTGAAATACTGTAGAAAGAAGAACCAGACAGGCTCATTGCACTGTTGAGACTCTCAGGGGCAGCATCTCTTTTCCATCTTCATTCACTTTTTCAGAGAGAACCTTCCTCACTAGAAAGAACAATGCGTTTACAAGCACAAGTCATTGCCCTAAACTTTATTCTACTTTCCCCTAATGGGAACCATGTCTGAGCCCCCCCTTTCCCCACAGCTCTTGGCAGCCCCTTGCCACAGAAGTAGAGCAAAGGCCAAGGCTGTCACTGACCCTCCTCACGTAGGTCTGACTCTGCCAGGGCAATGGGAACAATCTGTGATGAACAGGGACCAAAACCAAGCCTGATGACAAGGAAACAGATCAACCAACCAGTACTTCTTTTCCCAAATGAATTCCTGAATTTGGCTTTCTGTTCCCAGAGGCTTAACTGGCCATAGGACAGGGAGGCTGATATGCTCCATTCATAGCCTACAAGGGAATTTATCCAACAAAGCCAGAGCTGTGGGTTGGGGGAGCAGCGTAGGTGGTGAATGAGGATTAGTTTTGATCTGTTCCTGTTGACCCTCTCCCACTACATGACTCCACTTTTAGTAAACACTGGTCGTGTTCCCGTCACTGAGCCAGCTCTGAGGAGGGGACTATCAGAACTCTTGTGGTAATACTGGAATTTAGTTTCTATAACAATTGGAGTGAGTGAGTCTTCTGAGAGAGTCTGCAGATCCCACTAGTTATAGAAACTCAGCCCCCAAAACAACCTAGATTGAGAGTTTAGCTTGCTTGAACTTGGCTCTCAAATACATTAAGAAGCCTTTATTCGGAAATGCTGCCTTCTTGCTTTGTTTTTCAGTAAACATTCCGTTTTTAACCTCCAAATCTTCTTCTGAGTTTCTAACAAGATTTTTCCCCTGGAAAGAAGAGAGAGGAGGAGCTTGCGTTTCCTGGAGCCAGTGGGTGGCGTCAGTGAGAAAGGGCTACTGTGGCAGGAGCCAGAGACTGTGGCGGGGGTGGGGGTGGGGGTGGGGGGAGGGGGGGTACTGGAGGAAGACAGGATGGAGCCAGCGACTCACAGTCTCAGGGTCAGATGCAAACAGGAATTGCTCCCCTCTCTCTGCTTGGAAATTTTTTCAAGGGCCACTTGCACTATAAACCCGTTCATTACTCAAAGAAGATAATGTTTATTATGGGAAAGATAAGCCTAGAGTTTTATGGCAATACCATAACAAAAGGAACCAATAAATTAAGGAGTGGGAAAAGCCCTTTGAGACCAGCATCTTCATTCTTGCAGCTAGAACTTTGAGGCACAGAGAGGGACGGTCCGTCCCCCATCCAAGGACTCACAAGGAAAGTATGACTGGATCACAGGTGGTCTGGTTCTCCCCAGGCTCCACGCCCTCCCTCTTCTTAAAGCCCACCCTAGTGACCCCCAGGGGGTCTCCCCAGTGGTTTCTGCCTCCGTGTCTCACACTGGAAGTTTGCCCAACTTCTCCGTGGCGAGATCAGTTGCTAGTAGAATTGCTAGAGGAAATGTCTCAGGGCTCATGAACCCTAGAGTGGGGTACCCTTCCCTCTCAGTCATGAGGCACCACATGACCATGATCAAGAAGGTGGCAAGAGGGCTTCCCTGGTGGCGCAGTGGTTGAGAGTCTGCCTGCTGATGCAGGGAACACGGGTTCGTGCCCCGGTCCGGGAAGATCCCACATACCGCGGAGTGGCTGGGTCCGTGAGCCATGGCCGCTGAGCCTGCGCATCCGGAGCCTGTGCTCCGCAACGGGAGAGACCCGCGTACCACAAAGAAACAAAAACAAACAAACAAACCAAAAAAAGAAGGTGGCAAGAGTCTAAATAGTCTTGTGCCAACCTCTGCTGAAGTTCAGCTCTAAGAGAATCAACAGCAAGAACAAGGGGTGAAGGGAAGGGGGAGAAGGGAGAGGAAAGGGGGATGGAAGGAAATGAAGATAGGAATGGCAGAAGGAAGAATGGTAAGAGGGGATAAGAAGATGGATCACAGAGGAGAAAAATCAAAGAGAAGGATGAGATAGAAGGGGGATTACTAAATAAGAAATAGAATTGACTGTGTCTTTTTTTGTTGTTGTTATTAGTTTCGAAACTCCAAAGCTGAGAATCACAGGAAATCTGCTGTGTGCTCCAAGGAGACTCTGGGTTCATTGCATCCAGGGGGTCCCATTTGCCTTCTGAGCAGTCAAGAGGGCCAAATCCTTGCTGACTAAATGCCGAGAAGAGCGTGGAGATGGTGCCCTCATTTCCTGACCTTCAGCAGACGGACGCCTTTCGGGACACTCCATAAATTGTATTAAAGGTGCTCCCAGCCTCTTCCAAGCCAAACTTGGTTGGGTTTGGACTTGAAGAAAATGTTGCAGGTGTGGACTTTCTTCAGCAGCTTTTCAGCCAGTAACTCCACCAAGTAGCCTCCAAACCTCTTAAACAGATGTGTATGTTAGTGTCCTTTGTATAGTCAGAGCTGTCCTCAGCTCGGCTTTGCTGAAGTCTGTGGGTGCTTTTGAACTCTAAATGGCTTCCAGATTTTGTGCAAGTGCTGTGAGTGGCAGCATTCAACCAGAAATGCCTGGGGCTGCAGGAACAAAAGTTGCTCCAGAGGCTACGTAGCTGCTACTCCCCCTGATTCTGACCACAGTTTGCCCTCTGGCTCTTGAATACACAGTGTTCGTGGGCAGGGATGCCCACTTGAGACCCTGACCACCTCTGCATACCTGTGAACACTGGGCAGACTCCCAGGCAGAGCCTGCCATGGATCTTTTTGCTTGAGGGCCTGAGAGGACCCCTGAGAAAGGAAGGAGGGAGGCAGAAAGATGAGTTTTACTAGAAACAAAATCCCCGTGTACAAAGGGAACTGGGGCTTAAGAGTACAAATTCATGTCTGTAATTTGGATGTTCTCCCTGTGAAGAGGGGAGACAAAACAAAACTGAAAGCACTGTTTATACTAAAAACTGCTTTGGTAAGCCTCTAACGTGCTGCATAGCACAAGGGGAAGGAGGCTATGCCTCCACGGTGAGAACACTAGTGGGTTTGGGAAGGCTGTGTATAAGGTCCTAATATTAAGGTCCCAATATTCTGTGCTGCCTTGGCAGCTGGTAAAATAGGGCGGAGTTTCTGCCTATGTGTCTTGGGTCTAAGGGTCTATTTTGGACTGACTTACTCGGGTCTTTTCAAAGTTCCTCGTAGTTCTAACAAGCTCTGGAGTGATATTATACATATCACAAACTAGATATTTCATTTGATTAGTCATTAACATTAAAAAGAATCTGTCCTCAAAAAAGAAAACCTCTCTCAGAGATACGAGATTTTGAACACAAAAATTAATGAAAATAACTAAAAAGTATTCTTTTTGAGCCTCTAGATAATATTTATAACTATCAGAGGCAGGAAATAGGCTCATTTCAGAAGAACCAGCCACAGGTAAATTGCCAGATGGGACTCCTACAAAATAAAACACAGTTCAGTGTTAAAGTAATGGTATTGTTTTTTAAATGTACCTGAGTCTAAACCCAGTTCTTCTTAAAATGATTTTTTTAAAGTTTAGTTAGCTAAATTAAAAACAATCCGATAATTTTTGTTAAAATGACTTATAAAAATGAAATAATAAAAATTAAATGAAGCACTTTTGTTGGTGAAAGTGCTAATCAGTTATAAGAAATGGACATCTCAGTAAGAAAATACGCAAGAGAAAATTAAAATGACCACCAGATATAAAAGAAATCAATCTCATTAGGAATCAAAAGAAATGTGAATTTAAACAATGAAACAGCATTTTCCTACCATCAAATTGCCAAGGTTTACATGAGAGAGTGTGATGTTTGGAAATTAAACTTTAGAGACCAACAAGTTCTGGATGGCAAATAAGATTTATCGGGTGTGGCCATGGGAACTGGTGACAGAATCGAGGCACTCAAGGAACTGAGAATCCAAAGTAGCACTTTTCATGCTTCTCCACCAAAGAATCCTTAAAGACAGAGCATAATACATACTCAGCCTGGGGTGTCTGAGGGCATAGTCTTAAGCAGCCCATTGCTACTGTTTTGTCTTTAAAACCTCCATATAGTTGCATTCTATTTCATATTCTACCTGTGTTTATTTTAATGTGCACATTCTGCATCCAAAATCTCAAGTAATATTTTGACTCCAGGTATATGTTACATTTTCTTTCTTTTTTTCCCCAGCAGCTTTATGTAACCCCTGACACACCACTGAATACCTTAGGGAAATATGTGAACGAGGGGTCGTGGATATTGGGATCAAACAAAATAATGGCAGACTTTGGGGCAGAAAGAAAGAGTGAGCCAGATGCCCATACTCAGTGAGTGAGAAGAGATGGCCAGGAAGTTGGTATCTGGAGACAGAGGAAGGACAAATGATGGTGGCACTGGATGGCGTGAGGAGCATGGATTTTTAGCTAAAAAATCCCGGACTTTGACCCCCTGCTCCTTCCTCACTTGAAGGTACAAAGGGAAACAAGCAGCCACCGTTTTAGGAAGTGATGTCTTTAAGAGGAATCAGTAGTCCCTTGAGTTGGAAGTTGAGAGAATGTTCAGGAAAGTTGTGATGAATGGAGGAATCCGAAACAAGGGATTCATAGTAAAGAATAAATCCATTACTTCTGACAGCACAAGCAGATGGAAAAACCTAATCCCAAACCTCATGCCAGACTGCAATCAACTTAGGATGGAAAATTTTTTGATCAGGTGAAACCAAATACCACTTCAGTCATAAAACACCCCAAAAGAGCACCTTGTAGACTATGTAACTTTATGTGACCTCCTTGTCTACAATTCAAGATAATCCAGTTGTCTTGATTCTTCCCTAGTATCCTGAACTCCTACATTAGCTGCCTTTTGGGAGGAATCTCAAACTTACAATGCCCAAAATAGATTTGAACATTTTCCCAAGATCCTGATCTTCCAATACTCCAATCCATATATAAACATTCTATTTTTCTGGAGAACCCTGACTAATACATAGGGTGACAAGTCCCATTTGCCTTCTTAATCCCCAAGGATGGGTAAGGATCAAGGGCAAGGATATTTATTAAGCCCCTATTTTGGTGGAGGGTAGAGGGTCTAAGTCAAATGGTTGAAAACTTGGGAGCCTTTTGGCACATTTTTTTGATTCCACGTCTTGGAGGCATTCTTGGTCGTCTTTAGAAACCTCTTAAATTATGTCTCTTTCTTGGTGCACCCACACTGCTGATGTGTCAACAGGGCAAGGGGTTGCCATTCCCTCTTCAAGAGGGCAACATGGCGAGGTTCAGGGAATAAGGAGCTACTTAGATCTAAGTTACCAAGACAAAAATATTCTTACAACTTAGTTCATGTTAATTAAATTATGTATACACAAAGGCAATATAAAATCCTTAAGGTACAATTTTAAAAGAAGATAGCCAGGATATCCCTGTTTTATACTGATGGGAATAATGCAACACATCACTAGCCTTTTTTGCTGAGTATATTGATTCTTTTGGTAGTATTATCGATACACAAATTTGTGTCACATTCAACTATCAGTGAGTTAGCTGCAAAATAATCAGCATGTGTTGGATTTAGGAATACTCCAGTGTTCCTGAGATGAACCAAGAGAGTGAACAGTAAACAATCTTTGAACAGCAGGAAGTGACATATGTGGGACTAAAACATCTCAGTCCCATCGCCCTTTACTTGTCCAAATTTCCCTCCCTAAGGGGAAACAGGGGGAACCGCCCAGCCCATGAGTGTATCTCAGGGAGGAAGCTGCCTTGTGAGGGTTCTTTGCTTGAAGCTGTAGGTAACACTGATGTCAAGGGGACACAAAGAACAAAGAGTAAACGTGGAAGCAAAGGTCAGATAAGGATAATAAGCCAAGTCACCAAAACAAATAAGGGTCCAAAACAGAGATAGAAGCCAAAGTAAACACGGGGGTTGGAGACACAAAGTGAGACGAGCAGGAGACCACAGGCCAAGGGTGGTTAGCAGCAGGGTATACTTGGATGAATTTTTGGAAAGATCCTTTCACCACAGATGGCTTCCATGTAACCCTCCCCTCTCCCTCAGCATGACGTGTCACCAAGTCAGCCATATTGAAAGTTCCAGGGGCACGTTTTTTCTTTGACCATTTACTCATTTCGTTAAATTCCTTCCCCTTTCAGGGTCGTGCACAGATATAAGTTCTCAGGGGTGGGGTCTGAAGGAACTTTATCACTCAGCTAGCAGCTTGGCTACTAGTAGGCAGGATCAGATATCGAGCAGCAACTATTCAGCTATAGATACTGGCTTCCTGTGTTTGGAAAAGGTAAGGAAATTGTTCATTCATTCTACAAATATTTGTGGAGGATGCAAAAATGGAAAAGGGCCTTGATGGAAGTTCAGATAAAATGCTGGGGGAGTTTAGAGGAGGAAGCTGGCATATGAGCAGGGACTAAAATCCACCCCAGCTCCTATGTGTGTGTATGTTTTCAATTCCTTCTTATAGGACTGACATTTGCATTGATCACACAGTGTTATAATTATCCAGTTGCTTGTCTGCCTCCTCCAGTTAAACTAAAAACTTCTAAAGGACATGGACTGGACTTTATCGTTGATAATCTGTGGCTAGTAGTAGTACACATTTAATAAATATTCATCAAATTTTATTTTAAATTAATAATCAGACACAGAGTTTGGGTGTCATGATTCTGATTAGAAAACCCAGCTCTATAATTTTCAGTTCATTGTTTAAGACTCTCTATACAAAGATAGAGCTTGTTAAAAGTTTATGTTATCTTTCTAAGCAGAGTTTACATGATGGCTTTCTTGAACTTCCTATAGAATTGAAAACAGTGTCACACACATGGGAAAAATTTTTTAAAAAGCATTTGCTCAGAATAACCAAATGATTCTACTTACAGCAAAATACAAATTAATGTGACTTCAGAAAAGATTTTCATCATACTCTTGTCATTTTTTTCATCATATTCTCTAATCCCTAACAAAGAAAACAGAGCACATGTGGACTGTGTCTACACAAGTTTCCCATTAGCTTTATTTGACAAAGATGTAAATACTACATGGACCATCTATACATGAGAACCATATGTCTTATTTGCATTTGGATTTTTCCAGTAGAAATGAGCCATGAAGCCCTAAGAAATGCATGAAGCCCTACCAAATGCAAAGGTGAGAGTATCCACTTGAAGGTTTATAAATAACAATGAAGAAGGGTTAGGCAGCTAAGGGTAGGACTAGGAGAATCTGGAGGATGTGAAAGCCATAAGGGGTTGGATTCAAAAGAACCCAATTTCACTTAGCATGCTTAAAATAATCTCATGTACCAGTTGTTGAAAATGCAACTTCTGCACTCATTATGCCATTTAATCTTCACAGTAGCCATATAGGGAACTAATGAGCCCCATTCTGCAGGTAAGGAAGAGGCTAAGCTAACTTGCCCCTGCACTCACAGCTAGGAAATCTGCATCAGGGCTCAAGCCCAGGTCTTGTAACTCCCTGACCAATGCTCTAAAGCAGACAAGGCAGGGAGGAGCAGGCAGGTTCCCTGGTGTCAATAACAAGACTTCAGAGTCAGCAAGACCAGCTCACCTGGCAAGAATTGCCAGGTAAGTGGAGCTTGTTAAAGGGCCTGCTAAAGAGAGTATCCAGGACTCATAGATATTAAGTCCTTGAGGTCTTTAGGTAAACCTTAAACCCTGAACACTAGCAGGGCAGGGTTGCCATGGTCCTGGTGAAGTCATGACAGGAGTTTACCCTCTGGAGTCCTGGTCATTTTGGTTCAGTAAAAGTGACAAGTCCAAACACAGAGGATTTGATCCTTAAGTTAAAAAGACCCAACCTCCAAGGCAACTCAAATGACCTGGTCTATCCTGCTATGCCTACAGATATAGAATGAGTGCATTTTCGCTAGCTCAAAAAGAATTGTGCCCTCTTGAGCAGAAAGAGTTAATCCTTTGGGAATGATATGGGAAGCTGAGCTGGTTAGGCTGTGAAACAAAACAGCATTAAGTTCACTGAAATGGAGAAAGGGCCTGTGAGTCTCTGTTGTTTAGTGCTGGGCCAGGAAATAGTTTATTGTACAACATTCAATAAGCATTTTCTTCAAAGGAAGTGTGCTGTAAATGTGTCAAATGACAGTGACGGGTCTCTGGGGAGAGAGGCGTTGTGCTTAGAATGTGTTACTTGAAAAATTGAGGAATCGCAGGCAAATGTCTCAATCACATAGACCTAGAGCTGTTCTGACTCTACTTGGGTAAGGATATGTCAAGAATAATACTTCCTTGGGTTTGTGTGGCTCTTTATATGTCTTCCAGGTACATTCATACTCACCATTGTTCTTGATCACTCTTGTTACTTGAGAAAGGTGAAGTATTATTCTCCCTTCCCCCTTCCTTTTAGATAAAAGAGCATGGGCTTTTTAGGTAAAAGAACAGAAAGGAGAATGACTTACCAACAGAACTAACATGAGGGGTTGGCTGCTGCCCATCACTGTCATCACCATTAACACCATCATCATTATCATCATCATCATCACCATCACCAACATCTCTTTACTGACCACTCCACACTCAGTGCCAAGCATTCTGCTAAGCACTTGATCAATATGATCTCATTTGATCGCCATCTCAGTTCTGTGATGTAGGTACTATTATGATCTCCATTTGAGTAAGAGAAAAACCTGAGGTTTACGAAGGTGAAGTATCTTTCAAGGTTCCCTCAGCAGGAAATGACAGAGCTGGGATTGAAGCCCCACAGTCTGCTTTCAGTTCCATACGCCCAGTCACTGTGTTCCACTACCCCTCTCTTCCTCCACTTTGTATGAGGTAGGGGCTATGACGCTCCTTGCTTTACTTAAGAAAACTGAAGCACAGAAAGATGAATAATTTGCCCAAGGTTACAGAATTAATAAACGGTGGAGGCCAGCAACAAGCAGCTCTGTTCTAGAGGTACAGCTAATACACCAAGAAGGAGTATAAGCAGGGTGATAAAATGCACATGTTGTACGCAGGCTGGAGGTGCCTTCTAGGAAACATCTGAGGAAAGACAGGACAATGACACTCAGGCAACTGGGAACAAGTGAATACCTTTATAAAGGCCATCACAAACCTTTCTGTAGCCTGAGAGGATGGAGCGACAACCAATGTACAGTAGCTGAAAGAAACAATTGTCAGAGGCATGCCATGCGTGACTTGGGGGCATTTGAAGGGAAAGGATGAGTGACTGCAGCTGTAGGATGTCAGGAACATGCATTCAAAGGCACTGTGCTAGAACCCCCAGAGCAAGCACTGATACACTTGCCACTGTCCTGTCCAGGAATCCAGCCCCCATTCCCCAAAATGACACATGTAGTGCTCTCTTTTAAACTTGAGTGTCGGACTTCCCTGGTGGCACAGTGGTTGAGAGTCCGCCTGCCGAGGCAGGGGACACGGGTTCGTTCCCTGATCCGGGAGGATCCCACGTGCCGCGGAGCAGCTGGGCCCGTGAGCCATGGCCTCTGGGCCTGCGCGTCCGGAGCCTGTGCTCCGAAAAAAGACGTGAGTGTCACAAGAAAGTAGCCCACCGTCTTTCCTAGGACATATCCCATCCCTTCCAGCTACATCACTCACGCAGCAGAGATCCAGAATCCTGCATGGAGGACCCCCGGTCCAGGTCACAAGGTGACTGTCACAGAGTACGGAAATATATTACTTGTTAGGAATATGCTGAGCTCACACTGATGGACAGCCTCAATCTTCACTCTCTTCCTCCAAGGCTATATTTCTCCTGGGGGAGCATGACATCCTTATCGTGACAAAATATCCCAAGTGGGAGGTGAAGACAGACTACAGTCCTCTAGCTGCCATCTATTTGAAACTGACCACCTGTTTATTTGAACAAGAAGTCCAGTTCTTTTTTTTCTCAACATCTTTATTGGAGTATAATTGCTTTACAGTGTTGTGTTAGTTTCTGCCATATAACAAAGTGAATCAGCTATATGTATACATATATCCCCATATCCTCTCCCTCTTGCGTCTCCCTCCCACCCTCACCTCAGTGTTTTGAGTCCAGTTCTTTTTCCCTGAACCAATGATGCAAATGTTTTCCAAAATTTAAACACCATTGTATTATTTAATAGACCAAAATAACCTTATTTCTCTCCTAATTTATGCCTGATGATCATTTAAGGATAGGTAGAAAATATATACTTTTATACATAATCTAATTCTGAAATCAGAAGGAAATCAAAAAATTAAATGGTAGAAAAATAACAATAATACCACCATATTTTAGCTGATATGTTTCTAGGCTAACTAACTGAGCTGAATGTGGAACAGACACAGACATCAATGGAAGAGGAGATCGGCTATCCCATCTGAGCTACTTGTTAGCTGTGTGACCCTGGGCAAGTCACTTTTCTGAATCTGTTTCCTCATCTATAAAATTGAAGGCAGTAAATAGAGTTTACAGTACTGCTCTAAGTACTACTTTTAAATGAGAACCGTATGCTTGGTATCTTATCTGAACTTCTCCCATGCTATAATCATTTTGCTTTTATAATCATTAGCATTTTTATAGTATCATCTCCTATTTAGGCCAAATTAACTTAATTGCTTACTCCTTTACAGAGGGATTCACACACATTCAATCAATTGAATCTCACAGCAACCCTGGAAGATAGAACAGGTAGGTATTATCCAATTTTGAAACAAGTAAGTGAGGTTAAAGGAGATTTCAATGATTCCCCCTGAGCTCACAGGGCTAGAATGTGGTGGAAGGGAATACAAACCTGGCACTTCTGATCTATAGAGGTTGTGTTCCCAGGGCAAATGCTGCCTAAATACAAGGGCAAAGACGTGCAGCAACACAGGGCTGTTACATCATTCTTGAATCCACTTCCCTTTCCACCCCTGCTCCCAGGGCCTAGAACTATCCTTTATGTATGGTAGGCTCTCCACACATACTTGCTGAATTCATTCATTCACTTATTCACTCAGTCATTCAATATCTGCACACTATGCACTCTGCTGCACACTATGCACTCTGCTGGGTGCTATAGTGAAAAATACAGACTTGATTATGCCTACAAGGAATTTGTATATAATACAGCAGAGGGAGGGAGGGGAAGCAATCCATTTATGGATAGATACTCTTTATTTTTCAATCAGGATAAAATACAAAGGGTTTAGGTCCAAGCCAGGTCATTCTCCATGGTAGTGTCCAGAAAGTTCTTGGTCCCAGCCTGAGAGTAATATTTTAAACCATACTGTAAAGATTTCCTAAAGGTGGCTTGTTGCAGGGTTCTAGATTGCTGAGGGGGATGTGAAGGTGTGTCCCACCCACTGCCCAAGGTCACATGAGGGATTTCGGTGAAGTCATGGGAGATTTGCTATCTTCATTTTCTGTTACTTTTCTTCATCTAGATGAGAGAAGTGTTTATTTAAGAACGTTCTCCCTGCCCTTGGCTTAGAATCAAGCCATACATTTTACAATTCTCATAGAAGACTTGATAGTTTCTGTGACTTTTCTCTTTGGTATAAACTCATGGACGCTTTCTCTGAAAATTAGCCCTGAGTTATGCATCAATGTTTCCCATTACATTGCAGTTACATAAAATCTAGCAACAACTCTGAAGAATTATCTTTTGGACATGGAGATCCTGTGCAATAGCAAGGGAAGGGAAGAGAAATCAGTTTTGAGCCCTTCCTTACAGCAGAACCTCTGCTCACCTCTCTTTTCTTCACTGTTTTATGCTCAGTCCAGGCCATAGCAGCCCTCAGTAAACAAATGTTGAACAAATGTATGGATAAATGATGATAAGGCATTTACCATGACTTTGCTTATTTTACTTAAATTCCCAGATTACCAATTAGGAATTTAATTTCTTATATTTCATGAAAGTATTTATAAAATTGAGTTCTCCTTTATGCAGAATGTGTTTTAAAAATTGCTGAATTCCAATCTTTTTAAAAATTTCCTGTTTTTCTGATAATAGGCATTGATAAGAATTTATTTCTTCCAGATATACTCACTGTAGCATACTTATAAACATTATGTGTCTAATCAGTAGATAGAAAAATAGTAAAGGGGCTTCCAAGAATTTAGTGCTTGCGTAGCTATAATATAGATAAATAATTCATGCTGTTTATACTTTCTACTGATGGTATATAAACCTAGAGCAGTGAACATGGACATGAAAAATTGCTGGGTCAGTCTTGTAGGCTTTGCAAAGTCATATTTCCATTTTCTACTATATCCTCTCAGAAAAAAAATTCTATTGATCACTACTGGAAATTAGTGACTCTTGTTAATGTAAATTGCATGATCAAATCCTTAAACACTTTTCATGAATAAAGGATATAATGGCAACCAACACCAAAAGATTTATGGGCTAAAATTCATTTTGTTTCTTTACTAGGTTTCTAAGAAAAATCTGCAAGAAGGAAATGTTTTAAAAGATCATTGAGTTCTAAGATCCTTCTGTCTTGACTCATTCTCTGAATCAGTGTTTCTTTTTTCTTTTTTTTTTGTAGTTCCTGTCTGCTTTTTTTTTTTCTTATAAACTTTATTTATTGCCCTACTCTTTAGAGGTTGCTCTCAGTTTTACCATTACTGCTGATACAAGATCTTTTTTTTTTTCACACACACATGGTATTTTATTTTTACAAGAGATAAATAGACTGACACCAAGCATTGTAAATGGATGACCACAACAAAAGCAACAACGATTGCAATTACCAAACACGAAACACACTCATACTATGTCATAATATTGACATTCAGTCCAGGAATCCTCCACTGTAACAGCTCCTTCACTTTGCAGTGAAAATTGATTTGTATATTTTTTGCCTCTGAGTCCTTGTGGGATTTTTTTCTTTTATTCAAACAGAAAGTCACAAAAATTATAATCATCTGTATCAGTTCACTCAGTCCCATGTAATTAATTTTTTTATCTTGATTTTTGTTAGCACTTTTATGAGTTCATCAGTTTTCCATTAGAGTTCTGAAAACGCTTATTCATTCAGTTCAGCAGTATAGTCAGTTACCAGAAACCTGTACTTCTCAGAGTCTTTTCCATGAATTCCTTGAAGATGAAACCCTTTTATAGGAACATATTTGCAAAAGCATCAGAGTACACCCAGAACTGTCTGTAAACGACAAAAGACTTAAAAATGACCACGGTTAAAGATTTGATGAAAGTTCATAATAATGCAATTGATGAGGAAATCTAGTAATTTCTGAGATATACATTTTAAAGTATTAACTAGAATTAGGACTTATAACATTATACCAGAACATATAAGATTTTTAGAAATTTCATGTAATGTCTGAAACATTTATATTAACATATTTCCATACAAATAACCCAAAGAAAGTTTAGTATTAGTTGTTTTGTTTTGTTTGTTTGTTTATACTGCAGGTTCTTATTAGTCATCAATTTTATACACATCAGTGTATACTTGTCAATCCCAATCGCCCAATTCAGCACACGATCACCCCCACCCCATCGTGGTTTTACCCCCTTGTTGTCCATACGTTTGTTCTCTACACCTGTGTCTCACCTTCTGCCCTGCAAACCGGTTCATCTGTACCATTTTTCTAGGTTCCACATACATGCATTAATATACGATATTTGTTTTTCTCTTTCTGACTTACTTCACTCTGTATGAGTCTCTACATCCATCCACGTCTCCACAAATGACTCAATGTTGTTCTTTTTTATGGCTGAGTAATATTTTATTGTATACATGTACCACATCTTCTTTATCCATCCACCTGTTGATGGGCATTTAGGTTGCTTCCATGACCTGGCTATTGTAAATAGTGCTGCAATGAACATTGGGGTGCATGTGTCTTTTTGAACTATGGTTTCCTCTGGGTATATGCCCAGTAGTGGGATTGTTGAGTCATATGGTAATTCTATTTTTAGTTTTTTAAGGAACCTCCATACTGTTCTCCATAGTGGCTGTATCAATTTTCATTCCCGCAAACAGTGCAAGAGGGTTCCCTTTTCACCACACCCTCTCCAGCATTTCTTATTTGTAGGTTTTCTGATGATGCCCATTCTAACTGGTGTGAGGTGATACCTCATTGTAATTTTGATTTACATTTCTCTAATAATTAGTGATGTTGAGCAGCTTTTCATGTGCTTCTTGGCCATCTGTATATCTTCTTAGGAGAAATGTCTATTTAGATCTTCTGCCCATTTTTGGATTGCGTTGTTTATTTCTTTAATATTTAGCTGCATGAGCTGTTTATATATTTTGGAAATTAATCCTTTGTCCGTTGATTCATTTGCAAATATTTTCTCCCATTCAGAGGGTTATCTTTTCATCTTGTTTATGGTTTCCTTTGCTGTGCAAAAGCTTTGACGTTTCATTAGGTCCCATTTGTTTATTTTTATTTCCATTACTCTAGGAGGTGGATCAGAAAAGATCTAACTGTGATTTATGTCAAAGAGTGTTTTTCCTAAGTTTTCTATTGTCCAGTCTTACATTTAGGTCTGAAATCCATTTTGAGTATATTTTTGTGTATGGTGTTAGGGAGTGTTCTAATTTCACTCTTTTACATGTAGCTGTCCAGTTTTCCAAGCACCACTTATTAAAGAGACGGTCTTTTCTCCATTGTATATCTTTGTCATAGATTAGTTGACCATAAGTGCATGGGTTTATCTCTGGGCTTTCTATCTTGTTCCATTGGTCCATGTTTCTGTTTTTGTGCCAGTATCATATTGTCTTGATTACTGTAGCTTTGTAGTATAGTCTGAAGTCAGGAAGTCTGACTCCTCCACCTCCATTTTTTTACCTCATGACTGCTTTGGCTATTCGGGGTCTTTTGTGTCTCCATACAAATTTTAACATGATTTGTTCTAGTTCCATAAAAAATGCCATTGGTAATTTGATAGGGATTGCATTGAATCTGTAGAATGCTTTGGGTAGTATAGTCATTTTCACAATATTGATTCTTCCATTCCAAGAATATGGAATATCTCTCCATGTGTTTGTATCATGTTTAATTTCTTTCATCAGTGTCTTACGGTTTTCTGCATACAGGTCTTTTGTCTCGATAGGTAGGTTTATTCCTAGATATTTTGTTCTTCTTGTTGCAATGGTAAATGTGAGTGTTTCCATAATTTCTGTTTCAGATTTTTCATCATTAGTGTATAGGAATGCAAGAAATTTCTGGGCATTAATTTTGTATCCAGCAACTTTACCAAATTCATTGTTTAGCTCTAGTAGTTTTCTGGTGGCATCTTTAGGATTCTCTATGTATAGTATCATGTCATCTGCAAACAGTGACAGTTTTACTTCCTCCTTTCCAATTTCAATTCCTTTTATTTCTTTTTCTTCTATGATTGCCATGGCTAGGACTTCCAAAACTATGTTGACTAATAGTGGTGAGACAGGACATCCTTGTCTCTTTCCTGATCTTAGAGGAAATGCTTTCAGTTTTTCACCATTGAGAATGATGTTTGCTGTGGGTTTGTCGTACATGGCCTTTATTAGGTTGAGGTAGACTCACTCTATGCCCACTTTCTGGAGAGTTTTTGTCATAAATGGGTGTTGAATTTTGTTGAAAGCTTTTTCTGCATCTATTGAGATGATCATATGGTTTTTATTCTTCAATTTGTTAATATGGTGTATCACATTGATTGATTTGTGTATATTGAAGAATCCTTGCATCCTTGGGATAAATCCCACTTGATCATGGAGTATGACCCTTTTAATGTGTTGTTGGATTCTGTTTGCTAGTATTTTGTTGAGGATTTTTGCATCTATATTCATCAGTGATATTGGTCTGTAATTTTCTTTTTTTGTAGTATCTTTTTCTGGGTTTGGTATCAGGGTGATGGAGGCCTCATAGAATGAGTTTGGGAGTGTTCCTTCTTCTGCAAGTTGTTGGAAGAGTTTGAGAAGGGTGGGTGTTAGCTCTTCTCTAAATGTTTGATAGAATTCACCTGTGAATCCATCTGGTCCTGGACCAGATGTTGTTTGTTGGAAGATCGTTTTGTTGTTGTTGGAAGATTTTTAATCACAGTTTCAATTTCATTACTTGTAATTGGTCTGTTCTTATGTTCTGTTTCTTCCTGGTTCAGTCTTGTAAGTTTATACCTTTCTAAGAATTTGCCCATTTCTTCCCGGTTGTCCATTCTATTGGCATAGAGTTGCTTGTAGTAGTCTCTTCGGATGCTTTGTATTTTTGCAGTGTCTGTTGTAACTTCTCCTTTTTCATTTCTAATTTTATCGATTTGAGTCCTCTCCCTCTTTTTCTTGATGAGTCTGGCTAATGGTTTATCAATTTTGTTTATCTTCTCAGAGAACCAGCTTTTAGTTTTATTGATGTTTGCTACTGTTTTCTTTGTTTCTATTTCATTTATTTCTGCTCTGATCTTTATGATTTCTTTCCTTCTGCTAACTTTGGATTTTGCTGTTCTTCTTTCTCTAGTTCCTTTAGGTGTAAGGTTAGATTGTTTATTTGAGATTTTTCTTGTTTCCTGAGGTAGCTTGTATTGCTATAAACTTCCCTCTTAGAAATGATTTTGCTGCATCCTATAGCTTTTGAATTGTCATGTTTTCATTGTCATTTGTCTCTAGGTATTTTTTGATTTCTTCCATGATCTCTTGGTTATTTAGTAACATATTGTTTAGCCTCCATGTGTTTGTGTTTTTTACGTCTTTTTCCCTGAAATTCATTTCTAACCTCATAGTGTTGTGGTCAGAGAAGATGCTTGATACGATTTCAGTTTTCTTAAATTTACTGATGCTTGATTTGTATCCCAAGATGTGATCTATCCTGGAGAATGTTCCATGCGCACTCGAGAAGAAAGTGTAATCTGCTCTTTTGGGATGGAATATCCTATAAATATCAATTAAATCTATCTGGTCTATTGTGTCATTTAAAGACTCTGTTTCCTTATTTATTTTCATTTTGGATGATCTGTCCATTGGTGTAATTGAGATGTTAAAGTCCCTCACTATTACCGTGTTACTGTCGATTTCCTCTTTTATAGCTGTTAGCAGTTGCCTTATGTATTGAGGTGCTCCTATGTTGGGTGCATATATATTTATAATTGTTATATCTTCTTCTTGGATTGATCCCTTGACATTACGTAGTGTCCTTCCTTGTCTCTTGTAACATTCTTTATTTTAAAGTCTATTTTGTCTGATATGAGAATTGCTACTCCAGCTTTCTTTTGATTTCCATTTGCATGGAATATCTTTTTCCAACCCCCCACTTTCAGTCTGTATGTGCCCCTAGGTCTGAAGTGGGTCTCTTGTAGACAGCATATATATGGGTCTTGTTTTTGTATACATTCAGCAAGCCTGTGTCTTTTGGTTGGAGCATTTAATCCATTCATGTTTAAGGTAATTATCTATATGTATGTTCCTATGACCATTTTCTTAATTGTTTTGGGTTTGTTTTTGTAGGTCCTTTTCTTCTCTTGTGTTTCCCACTTAGAGAAGTTCCTTTAGCATTTGTTGTAGAGCTGGTTTGGTGGTGTTGAATTCTCTTAGCTTTTGCTTGTGTGTAAAGTTTTTGATTTCTCCATCGAATCTGAATGAGATCCTTTCTGGGTAGTGTAATCTTGGTTGTAGGTTCTTCCCTTTCATCACTTTAAATATATCATGCCAGTCCTTTCCGGCTTGCAGAGTTTCTGCTGAGAAATCAGCTGTTAACCTTATGGAAGTTCCCTTGTATGTTATTTGTCATTTTTCCCTTGTTGCTTTCAGTAATTTTTCTTTGTCTTTAATTTTTGTCAGTTTGATTACTGTGTGTCTCAGTGTGTTTCTCCTTGGGTTTATCCTGCCTGGGACTCTCTGTGCTTCCTGGACTTGGGTGGCTATTTCCTTTCCCACTTTAGGGGAGTTTTTGACTGTAATCTCTGCATATATTTTCTCGCATCCTTTCTCTCTATCTTCTCCTTCTGGAACCCCTATATGTAAATGTTGTTGCATTTAATGTTGTCCCAGAGGTCTCTTAGGCTGTCTTCATTTCTTTTCATTCTTTTTTCTTTAGTCTGTTCCATCCACCATTCTGTCTTCCAGGTCACTTATCTGTTCTTCTGCCTCAGTTATTCTACAATTGATTCCTTCTAGTGTATTTTTCATTTCAGTTATTGTATTGTTCATCTCTGTTTGTTTGTTCTTTAATTCTTTAATTCTTCATTTCTTGCATCTTCTCGATCTTTGCCTCCATTCTTTTTCCGAGGTCCTGGATCAACTTCACTATCATTATTCTGAATTTTTTTTCTGGAAGGTTGCCTATCTCCACTTCATTTAGTAGTTTTTCTGGGGTTTTATCATGTTCCTTCATCTGTTATATAGCCCTCTGCCTTTTCATCTTGTCTATCTTTCTGTGAATGTGGTTTTTGTTCCTCAGGCTGCAGGATTGTAGTTCTTCTTGCTTCTGCTCTCTGCCCTCTGGTGGATGAGGCTATCTAAGAGGCTTGATGGGAGGGACTGGTGGTGGGTAGAGCTGGGTGTGGCTCTGGTGGGCAGAGCTCAGTAAAAAGAATCAGTGTTTCTTAATATTTGGAGGGATCAGACACTCCTCTCCAAAACCCTCTCTTCAAAAGAATGCCCATCAGGTGGGTTGTTTCTATCTGCTGGCTTTTATGAACAATGCTGTTATAAATATTCTTGTACAAGTTTTTTTGTGGATATATGCTCTCATTTCTCCTGGGCATATTCTTAAGGAGTAGAATTGCTGGGTTATAGGTGACTCTATCTGTAATAATCATTTGAGGAAATGCTAGACTATTTCCCAAATTGGCTGCATCATTTTACATTCCCAGCAGTATATTAGGTTCTGACTTCTCCATGAGGTATCCAATCTTTGTCATGGGTACATTGCTTAGTGATGTCATGAGGCATAGTCCTCATTCCTTTTTATGTGTTGAACTGTGACAATCTTAACATTGAGTTCCCTCCCTTTCTCAGTCTTGTAGAAACTTAATACTGTTTTATTTTTTGTTTTTGTTTTTTTGCAGTATGCAGGCCTCTTACTGTTGTGGCCTCTCCCGTGGTGGAGCACAGGCTCCAGACGCACAGGCTCAATGGCCATGGCTCACAGGCCCAGCTGCTCTGTGGCATGTGGGATCTTCCCGGACCAGGGCACGAACACATGTCCCCTGCATCTGCAGGCGGACTCTCAACCACTGTGCCACCAGGGAAGCCCTTTAATATTGTTTTAATGGCACTTTTTTTGTGCTTGGTTTCATGTTATGTTTTGTGATGGATTAAAGCATAAAAAGTTCACACACAAACACACACACACAGAGATTCTTAGATGTCAGTCATCACTGCTGCCTGGGGCTTTGTTGGGCATCCTCAAATTGTGTCCCTGCCCATCTCCAATCAGCAAATACTGATTGAGAACCCACAAGTGTAAGTGATTTATATTAATGTAAAACTTATGGTTTCCAAAGCATTTGTTTAGACATCCTCTCATTTGATCCTCTCTGGTCATTTTTTATGAAAGGTTTTCACATTGGAGATGCAGATTTTAAGTAAACAAGTGGAGACAACTTTTGGTACTTTCTTTTAGTGTTTTGTACCCTCTGCTCCATCCACCTTCCTCTCCTCTCCTAAATCTTTCCCCTTAAAAATCTTTATTCTTTAGAGGAGCCCTCATTTCCCATGGACATTCTGACCTCCAAATTGTGGTTTCTCCTTAGCAGCATTGAGCTCCTAACCATCACTGCAAGAAATATTGCAAGTCTTTTTTGCACTGATATCAAACCTCAAATTTGTTTGCTTTCTGTGCTCATGTTGGAGGGAATACATGGCCATGGGCTGATGTCACACTGGCTGTGTTCCTGTCAGTGAGGGTCCTAATAAAATACCCCAATGAGGAATGGAGCAACAGAACAACATAGCCAGGCTTAGTCTTTTCTCCAACAATAATTTCTACACCTCAGGACAACTGGTTCTCTTCTGCTTCCTTTCTTGTCTTTCTCCCCAACAATTTTCTTTTTTGTACCTACCCTCAAAGTTTTATTGATATTGTCTTTGTCTTTTGCTTACTTTCTTGTGTGTTTGCATTTTTGATACCACTTTTGTCCATTCAATAAGTTTTTATTTTTTAGACCTTGAGCACACAGGGGAGAACAAAATAGACAGTAACTTTATCCTGATGGGGTTCACCTTCTAAGTTCTCTGGCAAAATCTATGTGCAATAAATAGTATTACTGCCAGAAAGGTTGTATCTATATATGTTGTGACTGGAACAAACATATACAAACAATACACAGGTACCTCTCATCTCTGTACTTTCTTTTAAACTACTTCTTTGCAGTCTGATATATCTAAAGACCACCCACCTGGAAAAGACCACAAGGCCAGCTTTCTCTCTTGCCCTTTGTAGCTTCAGTTCCTTTTCCTGACCATCAAGCAGAATAGTGTTAAGGATGTAATATCAATTAATAGTCATATTCTCTCCCACAATTACACCTTGGTTGGTTTGTGTATTCATTCTATTTTTGTTTCAAAAAGAAATTGGGATTTTGTATACACTTTAAAAAATATGTTTAAATCATTAACGTCCAATAAAACACAGCAATCAGGCATTAACAAAGAAAGGAACCCAAACCTTGGAAATTTGCAGCTACTGATCACAAAATTTTTCTCTGGATTCACATTGGTATATAATATCACCAGAAAATATCTCAGTAGCCCATGAGGTACTAAATCCTTTGCTTAGTTTTAAATTTTATCTATGAAAAGCTTTTGTTTTAAGTGTACAGTTTCTTTGTCTTTAGTCTTACACACAGACTCCACTCATTTTCAACATAAATTGGGTCAGCCTTTTTCCCCACTGCCTTTGGTGAAGTTGTTTCATGCCTTTACAATACAGTTAAAATCTATTGTCACAGTCTGCATTCCTGCATCCTGGGATTCCACCATCCTCCTAAATGATTTTTTTAAATTTGCATACATTAATGTTCATTCTTTGTACTGAAAAGTTCTATACACTTTGATAAGTATATAGTGTCATATATTCACCATTACAATATCACACAAAATAGTTTTACTTCTCTAAAAACAACCCCTGGGCTCCACCTATTTAACCTGTTCTTCCCCACCACTCACCCACCCCAAATCTCTTGCAACCACTGAACTCTTTCATAACGTCCAGGAGTTCATATAGATGCAATAACAGTATGTAGCCTTTTCAGACTGGCTTCTTTTGCTTAGCAATATGCATTTAAGATTCACCCATGTCTTTCTGTGATGAAAAATCTTCCACAAACAAAAGCCCAGGACCAGATGGCTTCACAGGAGAATTCTATCAAACATTTAGAGAAAAGCTAACACCTATCCTTCTCAAACTCTTCCAAAATATAGCAGAGTGAGGAACACTCCCAAACTCATTCTATGAGGCCACCATCACCCTGATACCAAAACCAGACAAAGATGTCACAAAGAAAGAAAGCCACAGGTGAATATCACTGATGAACATAGATGCAAAAATCCTCAACAAAATATTAGCAAACAGAATCCAACAAAACATTAAAAGGATCATACACCATGATCAAGTGGAGTTTATCACAGGAATGCAAGGATTCTTCAATATAGGCAAACCAATCAATGTGATAAACCATATTAACAAATTGAAGGAGAAAAACCATATGATAATCTCAATAGATGCAAAAAAAGCTTTTGACAAAATTCAACACCCATTTATGATAAAATCCCTCCAGAAAGTAAGCATAGAGAGAGCTTACCTCAACAAAATAAAGTCCATATATGAAAAACTCACTGGCAACATCATTCTCAATGGTGAAAAACTGAAACGATTTCCTCTAAGATCAGGAACAAGGCAAGGATGTCCACTCACCACTATTATTCAATATTCAACATAGTTTTGGAAGTTTTAGCTACAGCAATCAGAGAAGAAAGATAAATAAAAGGAATCCAAATAGGAAAAGAAGAAGTAAAGCTGTCATTGTTTGCAGATGACATGATACTATACATAGAGAATCCTAAAGATGCTACCAGAAAACTACTAAAGCTAATCAATGAATTTGGTAAGGTAGAAGGATACAAAATGAATGCACAGAAATCTCTTGCATTCCTATATACTAATGATGAAAAATCTGAAAGCGATATTAAAGAAACACTCCCATTTACCATTGCAACAAAAAGAATAAAATACCTAGGAATAAACCTACCTAACGAGACAAAAGACCTGTATGCAGAAAACTGTAAGACACTGATGAAAGCAATTAAAGATGATACAAACAGGTGGAGGGATATACCATGTTCTTGGATTGGAAGAATTAACATTGTGAAAATGACTATACTACACAAAGCATTCTACAGATTCAATGCAATCTCTGTCAAACTGCCAATGGCATTTTCCACAGAACTAGAACAAAAAGTTTCACAATTTGTATGGAAATATGAAAGACCCCGAATAGCCAAAGCAATCTTGAGAAATAAAAACAGAGCTGGAGGAACCAGGTTCCCTGACTTCACACTATACTACAAAGCTACAGTAAGCAAGACAGTATGGTAATGGCACAAAAACAGAACTACAGATCAATGGAACAGGATAGAAAGCCCAGAGATAAACCCACACACCTATGGTCACCTTGTTTTTGATAAAGGAGGCAAGAATATACAATGGAGAAAATGCAGCTTCTTCACTAAGTGGTGCTGAGAAAACTGGACCACTACATGTAAAAGAATGAAATTAGAATACTCCCTAACACCATACACAAAAATAAATTCAAAATGGATTAAAGACATAAATGTAAGTCCAGACACCATAAAACTCTTAGAGGAAAACATAGGCAGAACATTCTATGACATAAATCACAGCAACATCCTTTTTGATCCACCTCCTTGAGAAATGGAAATAAAAACAAAAATAAACAAATGGGGCCTAATGAAACTTAAAAACTTTTGCACAGCAAAGGAAAACATAAACAAGATGAAAAGATAACCCTCAGAATGGGAGAAATTATTTGCAAATGAAGCAACTGACAAAGGATTAATCTCCAAAATTTACAAGCAGCTCATGCAGCTCAATATAAAAAAAAAAAAAATCCAAAAATGGGCAGAAGACTTAGATAGACATTTCTTCAAAGAAGATATACAGATTGCCAACAAACACATGAAAGGATGTTAACACATATATATGAAATCTAAAACAAAACAATTGTTCTGACGAATCTAGGGGCAGGACAGGGATAAAGACACTGATGTAGACAATGGACTTGAGGACATGGGGAGGGGCAAGGGTAAGCTGGGATGAAGTGAGAGAGTGTCATGGACATATATACACTACCAAATGTAAAATGGAGAGGTAGTAGGAAGAAGCCACATAGCACAGAGAGATCAGCTCTGTGCTTTGTGACCACCTAGAAGGGTGGGATAGGGAGGGTCAGAAGGAGACGCAAGAAGGAGGAGATATGGGGATATATGTATGTGTATAACTGATTCACTTTGCTACAAAGCAGAAACTAACACACCATTATAAAGCAATTATACTCCAATAAAAATGTTTAAAAAGTTTTTAAATAATTAAAAATAAAAAAGAATGCCCACTCTCACCACTTTACTTCAACATAGTATTGGAAGTCCTGGCCACAGTAATGGGACCAAAAAAAAAAAAAAAAGAAAAGAAAAGGAAAGGAATACAAATTGGAAAGGAAGAAGTAAAACTGTCACCTTTTGTAGATGACATGATGACATGATACTATATAGAGAAAATCTTAATGACATCACCAAAAAATACTGTTAGAACTAATAAATTAATCCAGTAAAGTTTCAGGCTACAAAATTAATATACAGATACAAAAAAGAGGAGATATGTGTATTTGTATAGGTGATTCACTTTGCTGTACAGTAGAAACTAATACAACATTGTAAAGCAACTATACTCCAATAAAAAATTAATTTATTTAATGTACAGAAATCTGTTGGTTTTCTATATACTAGCAATGAACTATCAGAAATTACAATTAATTCAAAAAGAATAAAATACCTAGGAATAAATCTAACCAAGGAGGTAAAAAACTTGTACTCAGAAAACTATAAAGCATAAATGAAAGAAACTGAAGATGACAAAAACAAATGGAAAGATATGCCATGCTCATTGATTGGAAGAGTTACTATGGAATTTTTCCAGAAGTAGAACAAATAATCCTAAAATTTGTATGGAACCACACAAGAATCCAAATAACCAAAACAATCTGGAGAAAAAGAACAAAGCTGGAGGTATCACACTCCATTATTTCAAACCATATACAAAGTTACAGTAATTGAAACAATATGGTACTGGCACAACATAGACACAAAACAGACACATAGATCAATGGAACAGAGAGCCCAGAAATAAATCTCCACTTACATGGTCTGTTAATCTAGGACAAAGGAGGCAAGACTGTACAACTGGGAAAAAGACTCAAGTAAATGATGTTGTAAAAACTGAACAGCTCTATGCAAAAGAATGAAACTAGAACATTTTCTCACACCACATACAAAAACAAACTCAAAACTGAACAAAAACAAACTCAAAACTGATTGCAGACTTAAATGTAAGACTTGAAACCATAAAACTCCTAGAAGAAAACATATGCAGTATGCTCTTTGACATTGGTCTTGGCAATATTTTTTGGATCTGTCCCCTCAAGGAAGGGAAACAAAAGCAAAAATGAACAAATGGAGCTATATCAAACTAAAAATCTTCTGCACACCAAAGGCAACTATCAGAAAACAAAGAGCCAGCATAATGAATGGGAGATGAGAGAAGATATTTGTAAATGACTTATCAGATAGGAGGTTAATATTCAAAATATACAAAGAACTCATACAACTCAATATCAGAACACCTCAAACAACTTGATATTAAAAATGGGCAGAGGACCTGGATCCTTTGCTGTAGGGGGAGCTGAGAAATGTAGTCTCTGCCTGGGAGCAGCCTCCTGGTTTTTCCAAAGAAGACATACAGATGGCCAACAGACAGACGAAAAGATACTCAACATCACTAATCATCAGGAAAATATAAATCAAACCCACAATGAGATATCACATCACTCCTGTCAGAACGACTATTATCAAAAGCACAACAAATAACAAGTGTTGATGAGAATGTTGGAAAAAGGGAACACTATTTCACTGTTGGTGGGAACGTAAATTGGTAAAGCAACTATGGAAAACAGTATGGAGGTTCCTCATAAAAGTAAAAATAAAACTACCATATGGCCCAGCAATTCCACTCCTGGGTATTTTTCGGAAGAAAACAAAAACACTAATTCAAAAAGATGTATGCATCCCCTATGTTCACTGCAGCATTTATTTCTAATAGCCAAGATATGGAAGCAACCTAAATGTCTGCTGATAGATGAATGGCTAAAGAATATATATATAAAATATATATATATATATATATATATATATATATATATATATATATATATATATATATATACTCAGCCATACAAAGGAATGAAATTTTGCCATTTGCAACAACATGGATGAGCCTAGAGGGTATTAAGCTAAGTGAAATAAGACAGACAAAGAGAAATACCATATGATTTCACTTATATGTGGAGCTAAAAAAACAAAACAAATGAACAAAGAAATCAAAATAGAAACAGATTTATAGATATAGAGAACAAACTGGTGCTTACCAGAGGGGAGGGGGCTGTGAGGATGAGTGAAATAGGTGAGGGAGATTAAGAGGTACAAACGTCCGGTTATAAAATAAGTAGGTCAGATACTACGGGTATGTAGTGTGCAGCATAGGGAATATAGTCAATAATGTTGTAATAACTTTGTATGGTGACAGATGGTAATTAGACTTATCATGGTGATCATTTTGTAATGTATACAAATATCAAATCACTATGTTGTATGCCTAAAATTAATATAATGTTGTAAGTCAAGTATACTTCAATTAAAATAAAATGAAACCTAGGTCTTAAAAGAATTGGAAATAGGAAGTCTAACTATATTAGGTAATTGGAAAGCAAAGTAAAACTTAATTTCTACTGTATTCATCATTCTAAAGGCATAATGTAGTAATTTAATAAAGAGAGAAAAATATGCAAAAAAATAAAAATAAGAGGAAAAAAGAAACCCAAACTCAACAATACGAAAACCAACAATGCAATATAGATTTGGGAAAAAGATATGAACAGACTTTTCCAAAGAAGATATACAGGTGGCAAATAAGCACATGAAAAGATGCTCAACACCATGTGTCATTAGGCAAATACAAATTAAAACAACAATGAGATACCACTACACTAATATTAGAATGGCTAAAATCCCCCAAAACCTGACAATGTCAATATCTTGAGAGCTTGCAGAGCAACAGGAATACTCATTCATTCCTGTTGGGAATGTAAATGATATAGTCACTATGGAAGATGGTTTGGAAGTTTCTTTATAAAGCTAACCATAGTCCTACTATATCATCTAGCAGTCACATTCCCAGGTATTTACACAACTGATTTAAAATTTTTTGCCATAAGAAAACTTGGACATGAATGTTTTAGCAGCTTTATTCACAATCACCAAAAACTGGAAGCAAACAAGACGTCCTTCAATAGATGAATGGATAAACCAGCAGCTGTGGTACATTCGTACAATGGAATTTTTATTCAGCAATAAAAAGCAAGAAACTATCAAGTCCTGTAAAGACATGGGTGAATTTTTTTTTTTTTTTTTTTTTTTGTGGTACGCGGGGCTCTCACTGTTGTGGCCTCTCCCGTTGTGGAGCACAGGCTCCGGACGCACAGGCTCAGTGGTCGTGGCTCACGGGCCTAGCCACTCCGCGGCATGTGGGATCTTCCCGGACAGGGGCACGAACCTGTGTCCCCTGCATCGGCAGGCAGACTCTCAACCACTGCGCCACGAGGGAAGCCCGAATTATTTTTTTAGCATCTTTATTGGAGTATAATTGCTTTACAATAGTGTGTTATTTTCTGCTTTATAACAAAGTGAATCAGCTATACATATACATATATCACCATATCCCCTCCCTCTTGCATCTCCCTCCAACCCTCCTTATCCCACCCCTCTACGTGGTCACAAAGAACAGAGCTGATCTCCCTGTGCTATGTGGTTGCTTCCCACTAGCTATCTATTTTACATTTGGTAGTGTATATATGTCCATGCCACTCTCTCACTTTGTCACAGCTTACCGTTCCCCCTCACCATATCCTCAAGTCCACTCTCTAGTAGGTCTGTGTCTTTATTCCTGTCTTGCCCCTAGGTCCTTCATGACCATTTTTTTTTTTTTTTTAGATTCCATATATATGTGTTAGCATACGGTATTTGACCCACTTCACTCTGTATGACAGACTCTGGGTCCATCCACCTCACTAAAAATAACTAAATTTCACTTCTTTTTATGGCTGAGTAATATTCCATCATGCCACATATTCTTTATCCATTCATCTGTCGATGGACACTTAGGTTGCTTCCATGTCCTGGCTATTGTAAACAGAGCTGCAATGAACATTGTGGTACATGACACCTTTGGAATTATGGTTTTCTCAGGGTATATGCCCAGCAGTGGAATTGCTGGGTCATATGGTAGCTCTATTTTTAGTTTTTTAAGGAACCTCCATACTGTTCTCCATACTGGCTATATCAATTTACATTCCCACCAACAGTGCAAGAGGTTCCTTTTTCTCCACACCCTCTCCAGCATACATCATTTGTAGATTTTTTTATGGTGGCCATTGTGACTGGTGTCACATGATACATCATTGTAGTTTTGATTTGCATTTCTCTAATTAGTGATGTTGAGCATCCTTTCATGTGTTTGTTGGCAATCTGTATATCTTCTTTGGAGAAATGTCTATTTAGGTCTTCTGCCGATTTTGGGATTGGGTTGTTTGTTTTTTTGATATTGAGCTGCATGAGCTGCTTGTAAATTTTGGAGATAAATCATTTGTCAGTTGCTTCATTTGCAAATAATTTCTTCCATTCTGAGTTTGTGTTTTCATCTTATTTATGCTTTCCTTTGCTGTGCAAAAGTTTTTGTTTCATTAGGTCCCATTGTTTATTTTTGTTTTTATTTCCATTTCTCTAGGAGGTGGGTCAAAAAGGAACTTGCTGCGATTTATGTCATAGAGTGTTCTGCCTATGTTTTCCTCTAAGAGTTTTATAGTATCTGGACTTACATTTAGGTCTTTATTTTATTTTTGTGTATGGTCTTTAGTTTATTTTTGTGTATGGTGTTAAGGAGTGTTCTAAATTCATTCTTTTACATGTAGCAGTCTAGTTTTCCCAGAACAACTTAGTGAAGAGGCTGTCTTTTCTCCATTGTATATTCTTGCCTCCTTTATCAAAAATAAGGTGACCATAGCTGTGTGGGTTTATCTCTGGGCTTTCTATCCTGTTCCATTGATCTGTAGTTCTGTTTTTGTGCCATTACTATACTGTCTCGTTTACTGTAGCTTTGCTGTATAGTCTGAAGTCAGGGAACCTGATTCATTCAGCTCCGTTTTTCTTTCTCAAGATTGCTTTGGCTATTCAGGGTCTTTGGTATTTCCATACAAATTTTGAATTTTTTTGTTCTAGTTCTGTGAAAAATGTCATTGGCAGTTTGACAGAGATTACATTGAATTTGTAATTTACTTTGGGTAGTATAGTCATTTTCACAATGTTAATTCTTCCAATCCAAGAACATGGTATATCTCTCCATCTGTTTCTATCATCTTTAATTGCTTTCATCAGTGTCTTACAGTTTTCTGCATACAGGTCTTTTGTCTCGTTAGGTAGGTTTATTCCTAGGTATTTTATACTTTTTGTTGCAATGGTAAATGGGAGTGTTTCCTTAATTTCTCTTTCAGATTTTTCACCATTAGTGTATAGGAATGCAAGAGATTTCTGTGCATTCATTTTGTATCCTTCTACCTTACCAAATTCATTGATTAGCTTTAGTAGTTTTCTGGTAGCATCTTTAGGATTCTCCATGTATAGTATCATGTCATCTGCAAACAGTGACAGGTTTACTTCTCCTTTTCCTATTTGGATTCCTTTTATTTATTTTTCTTCTCTGATTGCTGTGGCTGAAACTTCCAAAACTGTGTTGAATAATAGTGGTGAGAGTGGGCAGCCTTGTTTTGTTCCTGATCTTAGAGGAAATGGTTTCCGTTTTTCACCATTGAGAAGAATGTGGGCTGCATGTTTGTCATATATGGACTTTATTATGTTGTGGTAAGTTTCCTCTATGTCTACTTTCTGGAGGGTTCTTTTCATAAATGGGTGTTGAATTTTGTCAAAAGCTGTTACTTCATCTATTGAGATGATCATATGGTTTTTCTCCTTCAATTGGTTAATATGATGTATCACAATGATTGATCTGTGTTTATTGAAGAATCCTTGCATTCCTAGGATAAACCCCATTTGATCGTGGTATATGATCCTTTTAATGTGCTGTTGGATTCTGTTTTGCTAGTATTTTGTTGAGCATTTTTGCATCTATGTTCACCAGTGATATTGGCCTGTAGTTTTCTTTCTTTGTGACATCTTAGCCGGTTTTGGTATCAGGGTGATGGTGGCCTCATAGAATGAGTTTGGGACTATTCCTCCCTCTTCTGTATTTTGGAAGAATTTGAGAAGGACAGGTGTTAGCCCTTCTCTAAATGTTTGATAGAATTCGCCTGTGAAGTCATCCAGTTCTGGGCTTTGTTTGTTGGAAGATTTTTAATCACAGTTTCAACTTCAGTGCTTGTGACTGGTCTGTGTATATTTTCTATTTCTTCCTGGTTCAGTCTCAGAAGGTTGTGCTTTTCTAATAATTTGTCCATTTTTTCTTGGTTATCCATTTTATTGGCATAGAGTTGCTTGTAGTAATCTATGATCCTTTGTATTTCTGCAGTGTCCATTGTTACTTTTTCTTTTTTATTTCTAATTCTATTGAGTTGAGTCTTCTCCCTTTTTTTCCTGATGAGTCTGGCTAATGATTTATCAATTTTGTTTATCTTCTCAAAGAACCAGCTTTTAGTTTATTGATCTTTGCTATCATTTCCTTCATTTCTTTTTAATTTTTTTCTGATCTGACCTTTATGATTTCTTTCCTTCTGCTAACTCTGGGGTTTTTTTCTTCTTCTTTCTCTAATTGCTTTATGTGTAAGGTTAGGTTGTTTATTTGAGATGTTTCTTGTTTCTTAAGGTAGGATTGTATTGCTCTAAACTTCCCTCTTAGAACTGTTTTTGCTTCATCCCATAGGTTTTGGGTCATCGTGTTTTCATTGTCATTTGTTTCTATGTATTTTTTGATTTCCTCTTTGATTTCTTCAGTGATCTCTTGGTTATTTAGTAGTGTATTGTTTAGTCTCCAGGTGTTTGTATTTTTTACAGGTTTTTTCCTCTAAATGATATCTAGTCTCATAATGTTGTGGTCGAAAAAGATACCTATACGACTTCCATTTTCTTAGATTTACCTAGGCTTGATTTGTGACCCAAGATATGATCTACCCAGGAGAATGTTCCATGAGCAGTTGAGAAGAAAGTGTATTCTGTTGTTTTTGGATGGAATGTCCTTTAAAGGTCAACTAAGTTCACCTTGTTTAATGTATCACTTAAAGTTTGTGTTTCCTTTTTTATTTTCAATTTGGATGATCTCTCCATTGGTGAAAGGTAAAGTCCCTATTATGATTGTGTTACTGTCAATTTTCCCCTTTTATGTCTGTTAGCATTTGCCTTATGCATTGAGGTGCTCCTATGTTGGGCGCATAAATATTTACAATTGTTTTATCTTCTTCTTGAATTCCTTGATCTTTATGTAGTGTCCTTCTTTATCTCTTGTAATAGTCTTTTTTTAAAGTCTATTTTGTCTGATGTGAGACTTGCTACTCCAGCTTTCTTTTGATTTCCATTTGCATGGAATATCTTTTTCCATCCCCTCACTTTCAGTCTGTATGTGTCCCTAGGTCTGAGTGGGTCTCTTGTAGACAGAATATATATGGGTCTTGTTTTGGTATCCCTTCTGCCATTCTATGTCTTTTGGTTGGAGCATTTAATCCATTTACATTTAAGGTAGTTATCTATATGTATGTTCCTATTACCATTTTCTTAAATGTTTTCCATATGTTACTGTAGGTCTTTTCCTTCTCCTGTGTTTCTTGCCTAGAGAAGTTCCTTAACATTTGTTGTAAAGGTGGTTTAGTGGTGCTGAATTCTCTTAGCTTTTGCTTGTCTGTAAAGGTTTTAATTTCTCCGTTTAATCTGAATGAGATCCTCGCTAGGTAGAGTAATCTTGGTTGTAGGTTTTTCCTTTTCTTCACTTTAAATATCTCCTGCCACTCCTTTCTGGCTTGTAGAGTTTCTGCTGAAAGATCAGCTGTTAACCTTATGGGGGTTCCCTTGTATGTTACTTTTTTGTTTTTCCCTTGCTGCTTTTAATATTTTTTGTAGTTAATTTTTGATAGTTTGATTAATATGTGTCTTGCTGTGTTTCTCCTTGGATTTATTCTGTATGGAACTCTTTGCACTTCCTGGATCTCATTGATGATTTCCTTTCCCATATTAAGAAATTTTCAACTATCATCTCGTCAAATATTTTCTCAGTCCTTTTCCTTTTCTCTTCTTCTTCTGGGACCCCTATAATTCGAATGTTGGTGCACTTAATGTTTTTCTAGAGGCCTCTATGACTGGCCTCAATTCTTTTCATTCTTTTTTCTTTATTCTGCTCTGCAGTAATTATTTCCACTATTTTATCTTCCAGGTCACTTATGCCTTCTTCTGCCTCAGTTATCCTGCTATTGATTCCTTCTAGAGAATTTTTAATTTCATTTACTGTGTTGTTCATCATTGTTTGTTTGCTCTTTAGTTCTTCTAGGTCCTTTTTAAATGTTTCTTGTATTTTCTCCATTCTATTTCCAAGACTTGAATCATATTTACTAATCTTACTCTGAATTCTTTTTCAGGTAGACTGCCTATTTCCTCTTCATTTGTTGGTCTGGTGGGTTTTTACATTGTTTCTTCAACTGCTCTGTGTTTCTCTGTCTTCTCATTTTGCTTAACTTACTGTGTTTGGGCTCTTCTTTTCACAGGCTGCAGGTTCGTATTTCCCATTGTTTTTGGTGTCTTCCCCCAGTGTGTAAGGTTGGTTCAGTGGGTTGTGTAGGCTTCCTGGTGGAGGAGACTGATGCCTGTGTTCTTGTGGATGATGCTGGATCTTGTCTTTCTGGTGGGCAGGTCCGCATCTGGTGGTGTATTCTGTGGTGTCTGTGACCTTATTATGATTTTAGGCAGCCTCTCTGCTAATGGATGGGGTTTTGTTCCTGTCTTGCTAGTTGTTTAGTATATGGTGTCCGGCACTGTAGCTTGCTGGTTGTTGACTGGAGCTGGGTCTTATCATTGAGATGGAGATCTCTGGTGGAGCTTTCATTATTTGATATTATGTGGGGCTCCAAGACCTCTGGTGGACCAATGTCCTGAACTCAGCTCTCCCACTTGAGAGGCACAGCCCTGATGCCTGGCTGGAGCACCCAGAGTCTGTCAGCCACATGACTCAGAAGAAAAGGGCGAAAAAATGAAATAAATAAATAAAATGAAATAAAGTTATTAAAATAAAAAAAATTACATTATAAAAAATACAAAAAATTAAAAAGTAATATAAAAAGAAAGAAAGAAGAGAGCAAACAAACCAGAAAACAAATCCACCAATTATAACAAGTGCTAAAAACTATACCAAAAACAAACAGCGTCAACAAAAAAAAATGGACAGAACCCTAAGACAAATGGTTAAAGCAAAGCTATACAGACAAATCACACAAAGAAGCATACACATACACACTCACAAAAAGAGAAAAAGAAAAATATATATACATATATCTTTTGGGAAGTCTGAGGTCTTCTGTCAGCGTTCAGTAAGTGTTGTTAGAATTGTTCCACATGTAGATGTATTTCTGATGTATTTGTGGGGAGGAAGGTGATCTCCACATCTTACTCCTCTGCCATCTTGAAGGTTTCCTTCAGGATGGCTTTTGTCTCAGGAGCAGATATATGATCTTGGATGACTTATTTCAGTTCTTTCTTCCTCACTTTCCTAATATGATTGTGGAGGCTTCTTGAATCCAAAATATGATGTACTAGGTCAGCAGGCCAGCGTCTCTGGGAAGAGTTCCAGCCCAAATGAAGGTTGCTGGCAGAATCCCCAGGGGAGTGGATGTCTGTGAATGAAGTAGCCTCCTTCAACCCTCACTCAACATCATTCGTAGCAACATCTCCACACTGCCTCTTACATGATGTTGTTGTGACACTCTCTGTGCCTTATTTCTGTCTGGAAATGATCTAGCCCAGAGTGATGAGAGGGAGCATTCTTGTCTTGTTCCTGATCATAGAGGAAATGCTTTCAGCTTTTCACCAATGAGTATCATGTTACCTTTGTCACATATGGCCTTTATTACGTTAGGGTATGTTCCTTCTATGCCCACTTTTTTGAGAGTTTTTTATCATGAATGAATGCTGCATTTTGTTAAAAGCTTTTTTCTGTATCTATTGAAATGATCTTTATGGTTTTTATTCTTTAATTTGTTAATGTGGTGTATCACATTGATAGATTTGCAGACATTAAACCATCCTGACATCCCTGGGATAAATCCTACTTGATCACAATGTATGATCCTCTTAATGGAGTGTTGAATTCAGTTTGCTAGAATTTGCTAATGTTTGCTAATATTTTGTTAAGGATTTTTTCATATCTGTTTATCAATGACAATGACCTGTAATTTTCTTTTTCTGTGTTATCTTTGGTTTTGGAATCAGGGTGATTGTGGCTTCACATAATGAGTTCAAAAGTGTTCCTTACTCTTCAATTTTTTTGGAATCGTTTGAAAAGGATAACTGTTAACTCTTCTTTAAGTGTTTGGTATAATTCACCTGGGAAATCATCTGGTCCTTGGCTTTTGCTTGTTGGGAGTTTTGGGTTTTTTTTACTGATTCAATTTTATTACTGATAATCAGTCTGTTCATATTTTGTATTTCTTCCTAATTCGGTCTTGGAAGATTGTACATTTCTAGAAATTTATCCATGTCTTCTAGTTTGTCCATTCTATTGGTGTATAATTATTCATAGTATTCTTTTATGATCCTTGGTATTTCTGTGGTGCCAATTGTAACTTCTCCTCTTTCATCTTTTATTTTATTTAGTTGGGCCCTCTCTCTTTTCCTTTTGATGAGTCTGGATAAAGGTTTATCAACTTTGTTTAACTTTTCAAAAAACCAGCTCTTATTTTCATTGATCTTTTCTATTTTTTTGGTCTGTTTCATTTATTTCTACTCTGAACTTTTTTTTTTCTTTCTGTTAACTTTGGATTTTGTTTGTTCTTCTTTTTCTAGTTTATTTAGGTGTAAGGTAAAATTGTTTATTTGAGATTTTTGTTTCCTGAGCTAGTCTTTTATCACTATAAACTTCCCTCTTAGAAGTGATTTTGCTGTAGCCCATAGATTTTGTATCATTGTGTTTCTGTTTTCATTTGTCTCTAGGTATTTTTTATTTCCTCTTTGATTTCTTCAGTGACTCATTGGTTGTTTAGTAGCATACTGTTTAGTTTACCTGTGTTTGTGTTTTTTGCAGTCTTTTTCTTTGCAGTTGATTTCTATACTGTTGTGGTCAGAAAAGATGCTTGACATGATTTCAATCTTTTTACATTTATTAAGACTTGTTTTGTGCCCTACCACGTGATCTATCCTGGAGAATGTTCCATGTGCACCTGAAAAAAATGTGTACTGCGCTGCTTCTGAATGGAAAGTTCTATATATATCTATTAAGTCCATCTGGTCTAAAGCGGTATTTAACATCAGTGTTTCCTCATTGATTTTCTGTCTAGATGATCTGTCCATTGATATAAGTGGGGTGTTAAAATCCCCTACTATTATTTTGTTACTGTCACTTTCTTTCTTAATGTTTGTTAATACTTGCTCTATGTATTTAGGTGCTCCTACATTGGGTGCATATATATTTACAATTATTATATCTTCTTCTTGGATCGATCCCTTTATTACTATGTAATGTCTTTTTTTGTCTCTTTTTACAGTGTTTGTTTTAAAGTCTATTTGTCTGATATAAGTATTGCTTCCCCAGCTTTCTTTTTATTTCTATTTGCATGGAATATCTTTTCCATCCCCTCCCTTTCAGTCTTTGTGTGCCTTTAAAGCTGAAGTGAGTCTCTTGTAGGCAGCATACATATGAGTCTTATTTTTTTAATCCATTCAGCCACTCTATGTATTTCAATAGGAGCATTTAGTCCATTTACATTTAAAGTAATTATTGATGGGTATGTACTTATTGCCATTGTGTTAATTGTTTTCTGATTGTTTTTGTAGTTCTTCTATGTTACTTTCTTCTTTTCTTCTCTTCCCTGTGATTTGATGACTATCTTTAATATTATATTTGGATTCCTTTCCTCAGTCACCTCACTTCACCTGATTCTCTGTTTTTATTTCTATGTATTAGGTACGTTGGTTACATTTCTTGGTCTTGGATAAGTGGCCTATGTAGGATATGTCCTATGGGGCCTAGCAGCACACTCCCCTCTGTTCACTGGAGCTATATGCTCTCAGAATACCCCATCTGTTGCTGCATGGGCCCTTCTGTTGGGACAGGGCCAACTACTGTGGGCATGCAGTTAGGCAGGGCTGCCCTAGCCTGGCTGGCTGTCAGGCAGTGCCTTGTGCAGTGGCTACTGGACCACAGGAGGGTGGGGCTTTGTCCTCACGTGTCTGGCTGCTCAGCCCAGGGTGACTCAGGTGGGGTTCCAGCCCACAGGTGGGCAGGTAAGCCCCAGGCACTAATAGGCTAGAGGAAGGACTCAAAAATGGTGATTGTCAGCACTCATGTCCTAATGTTAGTACAAGTTCTCCCAAACTTCTGGGGGCTTTTATTTGTGTGTTTGTCCTGCAGAAGTGTGAGTTGAAAGCAATTTCATTGCCAATAGGTACTTCAGAAGATTAATTTGGAGGCATTGTTCAGAACAAATTAGAAGTAGTGTAAGAGGTAAGAGAATAGTAAGAAAGCCATTAATGTCACAGAGATCTAAAGTTATAAGAGTCTGTATTGATGAGCTCAAACACCTTTACTCAAATATGCTTGATTGTGTTTAGTATTTCAGGGCATTCTTGGAATGTCTTCTCTCATGGTTTCCTCTATTCCATGCCTTACTCATACAGCCAGCCAAAGAGCAATAAAAAAGAATGTTTAACTCAATTTTTGTCTTAATCCATTCAGGCTTCTATAACAAATTACCATAGATATGGTAGCTTAAAACAACAAATATTTATTTCTCACAGTTCTAAAGGCTGAACATCCAAGATAAAGCACTGGCAGATTTGGTATCTGGTGAGAATCCACTCCTTGGTTAATAGAATGCCATCATCTCCATGTGTCTTCACGTGGCAGAAAGGGAGAGAAAGCTCTCTTGGGTCTCTGTTATAAGGGCACAGTTCCATTCATGAGAATTCCACCTTCATACCTAATCACCCACAAAGACACCCCAGACCTCCTAATTCCTTCATATTGGAGGTTAGGATTTCAACATGAATTGCGGTGGGTGGGGGGGACAAACATTCAGTCTATAGCATTTTCTTTTTATCAGTTGTCCTGGCCCTTTTTATTTGTTATTTCAAGCACTTTGTTTTTGCATTACTTTTGTGGTTCCTGCGTCTACTACTATCTAATTAGATACAGATTTTAGAGCCAAGAGAGGGGTGGAAATAAAATCAAAGTCGAGCAAAATATGCAGTCAAATTATCAATGTGAGGAAGCCAAGCCAAACAAGAGATTCCAGGTACCAGGAAACATAAGAATCTGAGAAACCAGAACATGTTTTCAGTGTTGCATTATCCGTTGAACTGATGTGACTAAGAACCTACACAGTTCTGTAGACTGAAACAGGATCTGTGAGTGATGATTTATAAATAGGCATGGTCTTGTGGAGCTTACGCTCTATGGGGAAGGAAGGCACCAATCAAATACTTATAAGATTTGGCTTAGGTCTGTACTTCACTGTTATCTCATAGATATTGTCTCTTTTAATATTTCCTTTACTTATGAGTACAACCCCCTACTCTCTGGACCTTACATTCTGAAGAGTGGGCAGCAAACAGAAAGCCAATTTGAGACACATGGTCATTGAGACACATAATCACTGATGTGCTTTTTGGCAACTAGGCAAAAAAAGAAAGCAACCATTAAATGAAAACAGTGTTCATTTTGCTCAGTAATAAACAGAGCCTCTCTGTCTTCTTCCTTCAATGCTCACATCTGCAGCTGTCAGCAAACATTGCCCAGTGCCTTCCTGAACGAAGGAGGAGGGGAGAGTCTCAGGGCTTTGCTTATTCTCAGGATTCTGCTCCTCCTGCTCTTATTCTTTCTCCACCAGGTTTGAGAGATCTGCATGGGACCACTATCCTTCTCCCTCCTTTAAGTTACATCTACTGCTGCTCAATCTCCCCTTCGGATTACCAGGGGAGCTCTTCACCACACACCAGTACTAATAAACCCACTTTTTCTGTATACTACCCTGGATATAGAAGAAGGAGAGGTACTGACACAAAGAGGGAATGTGACTTGCCCAAGACTTTTCAGCAAATGGGTAACAGACTTCAGATCAGAACTCTGGTCTCCTCACTGGTGACTCTGCTCTTTCCACTAAGTTATGTTTTTGTTTGAGTGTTTTGTTTTAAAATAGGGTATTTTAGCCAAGAAAAGTGTGCTGGAGAGCTTCCATTTTCCTGTCTGAGAAGATTGTCTAACCTCTGGGAGGCTACAGGCAGCCTTTACATTGGCCCTTGTCCTTTGGCTTCCTGGTAGATTCAGCTAATGGGGAACCCTGGCTGGAGGCTAAGGGTGAGAAAATAATGAGATCAGAGTAGTCACACCCCCACTCTCTCTTCTCTGGGCTTTAGTCATTGCATTCTTCCACCCAAGCCTCAGCTCCTGCTTCGTGTCTCTCTCCTACAACTCTAAGCTCAGATAACCACTCTTCCTCATACCCCATCAGATCCAGAGCTGGTAATGGCTCCCAGCTATTATTTAGCTCTTGCACATTTCCCCTTCCCCTGTGTTGATTTCCCTTAACTCCCCCCACCCTTTTGTAAATAGTCATTTTATCATTATTTTTCTCAATTTCCTCACTTGAGGGTGTCCTGTTTTCTATCAGAACCAGGATTGATACAGAAGGCTTGTGAAGGAATGTCTTTATTCCTTTCAGCCATAAGGCACTTTTACCCTGAACTTTTTTTACTGTCCTCAAGTTTGCTAATGGGCATATTTCACATCTTACGAAATATGTTTGCTGTGAAATATGTTTCCTCCTGAGAAAGGAGCAGAAACCACAGAATCCCATTCTCCCCCACCTCAAGATATCCCACTGAGTCTTCAGAGGAAAGTTCCACCACTTTCAAGGGGGAAACACCATTCCCACATGTACAGTGTGGACATTCATGGAGAGGATCTTCACTTCAGGGTAACAGAAAATTATGGGTTAGTAAGGAAAGACTCTCCTGGACCAGTCTTTGGGAGACCAAATAGCCTTTTACAGTCCCCTGATGAAAAACGTACTTGACACTGAACTGCAAGTACTTGTTTTCTGTGAACAGCAGGAGTACACTGAACTGCAGGTTCTCCTTCATGGAGGCCCCAAGGTATGTGACTTCCATCCTACTAGCACAGTAAACTCTCTTGAAAGGTCCTAAAGGAATGTCTCCAATGACCAAGCAGCAGTCTCAGGAATTCTGTGGGCAACTCCTAGGCGTTGCAGTTTCAACATCTTCATCTCACCATCATCCAGTGTCATATGTTTCTCCATCCCATGCTGTATCAAAGCCACTTAAAAGCTCTGTCAGTGAATGCATCTCCAAGCAACATAGGACCCATCAAAGCACAAGGCCTGAACAATGTCAATGTGCCATGATCATGACCCACTGTTTGAAAACAACTCTGCTACAAGACAATTACCTGGTTTAGCTAATCTGGCCCAGATAATTCCAGTGTTATTGTTATTCTCCGAAAAACTGTTTTAACTTCCCAAAGCTTTTCCAAGTCCTCTATTTCCTTAGATCCACCTTGTAAGCCTATACTGTTGGCAGGACAACTGCTGTTATCCTGTTTTCACAGAGAGATGAGGAAACTGAGATCATGATTTAAGTTCTCAGAGCTAGTTGTTGGCAGGACTGGGATTCAAAAGTAGGTCTTCTTATGTTCCCTGCATTCCTGTCCCCTCCTTTCCACAACATTAACTTTCAATTCAGGATGTTTGTATACACAGCTTTCAATGTTCTTATTGACAGTGCTCCTAACAATATTTTAACAGTGTTCCTTTTCTTGATGCAGCTATAGGAAATTAAAAACCAATTGTGTATTCAAAAGGTTTATAGTCTTTTAAGTTAAATATTTATAAAACATTTTACCGTTGGAAGTGTAAAATGATTGTGGTTAGAATTTCAAAATACCTCACAAAACCCTAATATTGTAGAGAAAGTGGTATCAGCAGCATCACTGGACCCCAAATTCTGCTACACTCTACTTCCCTCACCTCGAACGTGAACCTCTTCCCAGCCCTGATAATCTTGGAGCCTCCCAGAGGGGCTAACTAAGAATGAGGTGCATCCATTTTATCCATGCCATGATCCGGGAGAGGGGCTTACCAGCAGCGTTTCCAAGGACTGGTTTCCCCTGAGTCGAGTATTCTCAGTGGATAAGTAGCTTCCCTAAGTCAGGCCCAAGATTCTCCCTTTGAAACCCTTCTGCCCACAAAGTTGTACATATCACGTGTCCTGGCACTAAATGACCACAGGAGAAAGAAGCCCCATTGCCATTGACTACCCTCCCCTTCTGTATGGGAGCAAAGGGGGTTACATGTTGCTCACCAAGTGTAAAGATCTGTGCACAAGCTGTGAGAGGAAAGAAGTTGTTCCCATTTAGCACCTTTACGTTTTCATTTCACCATGTGCACCAGCAGAGGTGAAATTCAAATAAGCTCCACCATCCCCAACCTCCACAATTCACTTCTAATCCCAACTAATCCTCTCTGCACATCAGCACCAAAATGGGAGAACAGTTCTTCAAGATCCTCTGACCATCAAGGATGTGCCCAGCACTGTCCTAGGCCCTGAAAGAGAGATAAATGAGGTTCAATCTCCGTCCTTGAATGTCTTTTCAAGATGGACCTGGAACAGTTAGCAAAATAGAATAAAGAGAAAAGAACTGGTATTTTTAAACAACATTCATTCTGAGGTTGCTATCTGGAAAAACACACTTTTTTTTTTCTTTCTTCTCAGAACCTTAATTGATTTGCTTAAGCGAAGGTGGACACGGATCTGAGCTGGGGAAAAGGAGGTGGCAGAACCAAACATAAGGTGAAAATTAATTATATTTCCTGGGGTTAACTTCAGAGGGCAGGGGTGAAAAGGAGACAAGAGAGGCGAGGCAGAGTGAGGAGCTGGTGAGCTGGTGCTGTGCCCAGAGCGCGGTGTCGAAGCAGCTATGAAGCATCTCCAGAGCAAACTGGCTGAGGCTTTTAGAAGGGAGATGTCTAATGTTGACTTTGAATTGTTTTCATTACTGCAATGTAAATTCCCACCATTCTTCCTTCCAGCAAAATCCACTCTGCGCAAATTGCCTCGTGTGAGTGGGGTTTTGTAAATACAGAGGAACGGCCTGCATTTCCTGTCTGTGCTGAAGTGGTGCAGAACCCAGCACACTGGAGGGCACACATAGAATGTGACAACCCACAAGTCAAGGAGGCAGTCATCTAGCCCAATGTGACCACTATTTCTGAAAACACTGGGGGCAGGGATGTGTGGTCTGGACTTCTATCAAGCATGGAATTGGAAGTTCAAGAAGATTGTTCGAGTTTTTAAGGGTGAAGTGACCTTTGTCATCTGTGCTGCTTTGCTGCTTTGAAAAAAAAAGTTTAGTGAAATGTTAAAAATGTTTTAGCAGAGGTTAGGAAACAATGTTACAGGATCGGACAAAGAAACTAAAGCAACAAGAGAGTGGGGAGCAGGGTTAAGAGGGCTTCACAGACTAGGGAAATTTCTGCAGGGCTTGAAAGAACAGCATTTCACCAGATTGGGAAGGGAGGGCAGGAGAGCAAGAGGGAGGAAGAAGGAAGGGTATTCTAGGTAGAGTTAATAGCTGAGGCCAGGGTTTCTCCACTTCGGCCCTATTGACATTTTCGGCTAGATATTCCATTAATGTAAGGAGTAGTTTGGTGTGTTGTTGGAAGCATAGCTGCATTCTTGGCCTCTACTCACCAAATATCAGTAGCACACCCACCCTCACAAACGGAAATATCTCTAGATATTGCCAAATGTCCCCGAGGATAAGGCACATTTGGGGATGAAGTTCCATGAGGCTGAAGCCCAGGGTCCATAGACATCAGTAGATAAAGTAAGACAAAGATAAGGTTGGCCAATCATTTGTGCCCAAGTGGTGGAAGGGGGCTCAATGCTTGCCATGAACTTGGCATTGTTCTCTATGCCCTGACAATTCAGGTGGGAATTTTAAGCATAAATGTCACAGTTTAATATAAGTTTCAAAAAGATAACCAGAAGTGATATTGATAATGACTTGGAGGGGTGGAGCCTGGGGTCAGAGAATTCAGTTTGATGGTTGATATGTCTGATAAGAAAAGAAATACATCCAACCCTGCTTCCTTGTCACTGTGTCTGCAGACTAGTCCATGACTCTCACCCTAAGGACTTCCACTTAGGCCCAGCCAAACGTGCCTGCCCTTCACTCAGCACTACTAGTGTGTTTCTCTGAAGGCTGAGAACACCTGCAGCTTTGACCCCCTTATTTTAGCAGCAATTCCTGAAGCAGCCAGAAGCTTACATGCAGAAGCCCTTTCAACTGTTTGTTGTGTTGTTGCTAACGAGCCTGAGGTCTAAAAGGGATTCCCAGGGCCTGTTGACTAGTTATCTGCTGCCCAGGGAGCCAGGGACACACTGTGCAGTAGGGGCTGCCCGGCTTAAGCGCTTCTGTGGGAAGCGGTGGTTATTTAAAGCCTCCAGCAGTAGTGTCAATGTCGTGTGGCATTTTTTTTTAAGATGTTTTAGAGGGCCAAGAGTAATGCCTGGCTGATTCTTCCACTTAGACTTGCTAATTTGGGATTTGTGCTACAATTATAAACAGCTATTACAGCATCTCCAGATTCAGTTCCTCACTCCTCGCTCCTCACTCAGCGTCAATAGGGGTTTCTCTCAATTCTTAAAGTCTGCTCTTAGGTCCTAGAAGTTACTCCCAGGTCCTTGCCATTTGGCCCTCTCCGTCTTCAAAGGTGACTTAGGGAATCTGACTTCGGTCTGTTCAGGATTTTGGTAGTTGAGTTTTCTCCTTTGGGAATGAGACCCCACGGGAAGTAAGTTCAGGAGGATTTCTAACACATTTGGGACAAAAGAAATGTCCTTGATTGTGAAGAATACATGTAATTCAACAAATATGTATTGAAGGTCTACCATGGTCCAAGCAGTGAAGAAAGCTTACTAAAACACCCATCCCGGCTGCGTTTACAGACAATCACCTCCAAATATGGCAGGCAAAGGAATCCATTCCTTTATTTACTCATTCAATTATTTAATCAGCTATATGTGGGGCACATTCTCTGTACAGGCACAATAGTCTTAGGTATGCAATAAAGGAAGGGCACAATCCCTGACCTAGAGAAGCTTATAGGCTGGACTGATAAACCAAAGGCACAAAAGAGCTACCATACTATGAGATACTGATTATAATAGATCTGTCTCATATGCATGGTAAACAAGAGCAAAGAGCAGAAGTTCCAAAACTCTCTCTGGGAGTCAAGGACAGCTTTCCAGAATATAATTTGCTCACTTAGAGCTGAAAAGCTGAGATGAGGTCTTTTTCATTTGTTTATTTGTTTTTAACAATGATTTTTTTAAATTAATCTTTTGGCTGCATTGGGGCTTCTTTGCTGAGCACAGGCTTTCTCTAGTTGCAGTGAGCAGCCGCTACTCTTCGCTGCAGTGCACGGGCTTCTCATTGCAGTGGCTTCTCTTGTTGCAGAGCACAGGCTCTAGGCACATGGGCTTCAGTAATTGTGGCACGTAGGCTCAGTAGCTGTGGCTCGCGGGCTCTAGAGCACAGTCTCAGTAGTTGTGGCGCACGGGCTTAGTTGTTCCACGGCATGTGGAATCTTCCCCAACCAGAGCTCAAACTTGTGTCCCCTGCATTGGCAGGTAGATTCTTAACCATTGCACCACCAGGGAAGTCCCCAGGTCTGTTTTTAATGTGCCATTATATTCCTTGTGCTTAGTACAGTGCCTCTTGCACAGTGGGCGCTCAGAAACTTGTTGAATGAATGAATGAATGAGGCAGTGATTATGCTGACATTTGGAGGCTCCATATGGTTCTGACACCAAGAAATACAAGATGCCCAATCTTGTAGTGGCAATGAGTACCAGCAAGGTAACTTCACAAATGCCAAGAACACTAAGTTTTCTAATAAGCTCAGAATACAGTGAGTTGCCAAGATATTCATGTGAGTTGTTGCCTTTGAAATAGTTCCTTAGAGCAACGTGCCTCTCATTTTAATGTTAGTATAAAGCAAAAGAACATTTTCTTTGATTGTCTTATCCTTCAGAAATAGAGCATGGAAAACAAGCATGTAACTCCTCAAAACTCTGGAAAATACTAGGTGGGACTCAAAGGTCTGGGCATGTTCCCTTTGGCTTCAGAACCCTCAAAGTCCTTTGCAGCAAAACTCTGTTCAAAGTACAAGATACTTCACGTCCTAATCCTTGTCATGGAAAAAGCTCTCATGTAGTGAAACTACATGGGACTAGGGGTTATGAGGACACAGGATTTTTTCTTTTAACCCCAGGCAAATCTCTTTCCCTCTTGGAGCTTCAGCTCCCTTCTCTGCCCTGCCTCAGCATCATAGTCGCAATGAGGATCAAATGAGATGGAGGATGTACATGCTTTGTAGGAGGCCAAAGGCTGTACAAATGCTCTACCCAACAGCTATTGACTGAGCACTCCCCTGGACTATTTGAGGAACCACAGTGACAAGAGCTGGACCCTGCTGTCAATGATCTTGCTAGCTATTTGGAAAGTCGTACATGAACACAGAAACTTATAATACCTGGCAGAATGTGATAAATTCTACAATTCTGAAAGACCTTTTAAAACCTTGAATGAGATTGATGAGAAAAGACCCAAATGGGTTAGATTGAAAACACTTTCTATTAGTTTCTTATTGCTGCATAACAAATTACCACAAATATGGTGGCTTAAAGAAACAGCTATTATTTACTTCACAATTCTGATCGGTCTGAAATCTGGACACAGTGTAGTTGGGTTCTCCACTCAGGGTCTTTCAGGCTGAGATGGAAGTGTCACCTGGCTGTCTTCTCATCTGGAGTTCATGGTCCTCTAGCTTATGCGGTTGTCGGCCAAATTCAGCTCCTTGCTGCTGGTTCGGTGTCAATGGGGTTTTCTCTCAATTCTTAAAGTCTTAGGTCCCAGAAGTTACTCCCAGGTCCTAGCCATTTGGCTCTCTTCATCTTCAAAGGCAGCAACAACAGCAACAATAGCCCTCCCCCATGTTGGATTTCCTTCTTCAGGAAGAGCCCAATATTTTTTCCCTTCTGAAAATACATCATTCAGAACACTGCTGGGTGCATACATTTTCAGTAGAAAAATCAGAGCTATGTGTCCTGGATTTTCAGAGATAGTCCCAATTTCAAGTAGATGGTCCCAATGTCAGCTCATGTCTTTGATGTTGGTTCTGAACATTTTTTTACCACATTTAGAATTCAGAGAGCATGACCAGAAAATAGAAGAAAGGTCTCATTTCTCTTTGAAGATATATAGCATTTCTCTCCTAGGGAAAGTATTTATAGCCACTGCACATAAAAGTGTCATTAATATTGTCTAATCAGTATATGTAGAATTCCTTGGCTACCCCTTCTGAGAAATGAGAGACTCTTTAGAAAGCTGCAAGAACTCCTTATGGTACTGTTCCCTATGGTACACACACACACACACACACACACACACACACACACACACAATGGGATTTGATTGTGATAATTATTTCCTTACTTTATTGACATATTTTTCTGCTTGTGATTATCTGAGATCTTAAGGAATTGAAATACCTCATAAAGAAATACAGAGCAATTGTTTAGATGAGCTGAGCTGGTAGTATGTTATTTGATCTTAATATTACCCAGAGAAAGTCATCTAATCTAGCACTTCCCAACCTTTCCCTAATCCTTTCACACCGTGGCAAACACAGAAAATAAGATGTGGATGGCACAGCATGGTGATTAGATGAAGCTGCTCTCAGAGACCATTGCCTTGGGGCTCTGACTACTCTCACACCATTTCAGACTGTGAGAACTGAAGGAGACAGGACGTCCACATACCTATAATCCATTTGACACACAGACATGCCAGTCAGGAAGCTCTTCTTGACTCATTAATTGAGTATTGTCAGGTGTTCAATTTAATAACCATTCACTGAGTGTTTATTATGTGTCAAACATTGAGCTTAGGGGCTAGGAACACAGAGATGAAGAAAAGACTGCCATCACCCTCAAAGAACTCATCATCTAGGATATTAGGACAGAAAATCCTTTTCATCCTTTGTGCAAATCCAGTTGGTTGGTAACGGCCACTGAAGCACTAGCTGAGAATGCTTCTGAAGCCTCCAAGTGCAGAAGGAAAAAAATATGACCACCAGTGGGTAAGGGGGAGGAATAAATTGGGAGATTGGGATTGACATATATGCACTACTATATATAAAATAAATAACTAATAAGGACCTACTGTATAGCACAGGGAACTCTACGCAATACTCTGTAATGACCTATATGGGAAAAGAATCTAAAAAAGAGTGGATATATATGTATAACTGATTCACTTTGCTGTACACCTGAAACTAACACAACATTGTAAATCAACTATACTGCAATAAAATTTTTTTAAAGATTGAAGTCTACAAAAAAAAAAAAGAGGTATAGGAGCATTAAAAAAAAATACTTGCCATGTGGGGAAACAGGGAAAGTAGCGAAAGCATGCAAGCCACATACTTGCCAACTCTGTTCCTTTAACTTCAGTATATGATGTTATTTAAAGTCCATTATAGGTTCTATTTTCAATTGTGCCATATTATTCATATTGTGTTTTCAGTAACCTCCCAGTAATTACCATTGTGTTTAGTAATCAACAGCACTGATTTACGCAAGTTACATTCAGTCAATCATTCTAGCACTTAAAAACAATAGCTTTGAATGGAGTTATTTCCTGGGAGAATGTTAAATGTTTCCGAGTTCAGATATCCAAGGAAAGGCGGCTCCCTGTGTGTAAGGGAGGAGAATGAAAAGTTTTCTGGCAGCTGCACCAAGATAAAGTGTTCAAGTAAGTGCTGTTGTGGCTTGGGAGTGAATGGGAGTAACTCACTGTTTCCTGCCTAAAATTGTACTGTTGGATGCATTCAGCCGCCTTACGCAGCAAACTTATCCAAACTTTTAATTACTGATATAAATCCTGATAGAGTCCTCAAGGGATCAGAAATAGCTGTTAGCCATTCTGTCTTCAAACAATTGCAGGTAGAAATAGAATAGAAAGGTAGCTGGTGCAAGTGATTCCAAGGGAACTCCTTTAGGGTCAATGTATTACCTAAGCCTCACGCCACTGAGCTGGTTGCCCTTGGATCTGGGTTCCAACCCAAGATCTTTAAGTTACAAGGGCTGACTCTAAAGTCCCATTTTTTCAATAGACTAAAGACTGGACCCAAAGCCTGGGAAAGGATGGAAGGAAGAGTTGGACCCGATAGTGGACAGTGTTGTGGTCTTACAGTAATTGAAGGAGAGGAGATGGAAGAAAACTGCCCCTTACATAGTACATATTCTGATCCAGGTGCTTTAGATCTTACTCTAAATGTAAAGGAAGTAGCTTTCAAATACAGGTAAGTCTCTTTTGAAGGTGCTCACAAACTTGGGCCAGGAAAGGGGTACAACACCTATTGCTCATAGTTGTAGCATAAGAACCCTAAAAGACAGTTTTCACATTCACCATGCAAAGAGAGACTCAGGTCAGAAACAAACAGATCACCTTAAATCTAGACACCGATCCAAACAGGCGAGAAAAAAAAACAAAGTTCAGGTTTGCAGATAAAGGTGACAGGGATCTTTCCACCTCTCATCATTCCAGACCTGACTCTCAGAATCCCAGTCAAGACCAGAGATGGCCTACCCATCCCATCCCCATGTGCCCATGAGAGAAATTCAATAGGTCCTGCCAGTTTAAAAGTTTTTCAGTGAGGCTGTAACTTTCTTAAGGAAAGTGATGAAATGAACAAGGTCAAACTCACTTTCCCACTGCATTCCCATTCATCCACTAGGGTGGTTGAAATGTATTCCATTGAAAACATTGGTAGAGATTGAATGTATTGTTTTCTTCCCAAGGGGCTAATTCTACAAAAATAAAAACAACTGAAAAAAAAATGGTGAACCAATTTTAGAGGAAAAAGAGCATGTGGGAAGAAGACAATGAGCATTATATTTCTTTGGGTTGATTCTCCTCTGCTTTAGCCAAGACTCATAAAGTTGCCTCTCATTTTAAGTAGGAATGGCATAGCAAGTTCACCCCATCTATCATCAGTTGTGGAAAGACAACTGTTTATGAAAAGAGTTTATTAACTGATGTAATTGGATTCTCTTGAGGAACACAGTAACCTCAACTTACGAACTGTCCGTATATGTAAGCTGTGATATAAGTTATGCTAAACAGAAACTCTAACAGCATCACCAGTGGACAAAGATTTGAACTATTTTCCTACCTTTGAAAATAAAATAAAAACATCTCCTTCTTTAGACATACAAATTTTCAGGATACAAATGCCTTTATAAATTTCATCATATGTAATCCTTGGCATGATACCAATTAATTAACCTGGGGTTTGATCAGGCTAAATGTCTTTTTAAGGCCACCCAAAGCTAGGACTTTTATCCAGTTCCTCTAATTGCAGAACATGATATTAAAAGTCCATTATAGGCTCTACTTTCAACTGTGACATATTATTCATATGACTATACTGTGTTCTCGTTATCCTCCCAAGCAATTACTATTGTGTTTAGTTTTATCCAGTTCTTTGGATGCCCAAATAAGGAGCTTTTCCCATCAAACCAGAGAGATCTGAAGAAATGTCTACAATCCCTTCCTCCCTGTCCCTGGGAACACAGGCTGAATGAAGTTGGGATCATGACCATTTGTTATTTATGTTACACAAAGTGGAACTTGGTTCCTTCAGTTGAAAATTAAATGTAGATTAAACAAGATTGAAGAGCTGATTTCCATTTCTCTGAGAGCAGAAGGAGAAAACATTGATTTGACTTACAGCTGCAGGGATTTGCAAACTGCACAGAAAGAGTGCTGAGAGCACTGAGCTTTAAAGGGTGAACGCCAGCTGAATCCACAGAATGAGACATCTGACAAAATGGAGCACATTTGCTCTTTAGGTCTGGAGATGTGTATATAGTAATCCATGCAGATGCTGGCAAGGGCAATTTAGGTCCTTTCAATTATCATAGTAATTTTGGTGCAGAACAGGCAGCCAGCTTGGGTGGGTAGAGGACCAATTGTGTGTCCTCTCTCACTCTTGAGCTCTGGACTGATAAGGTCAAATACCATTAAGAACCACAGACCCTCATTCCCAGAGGATGCATAGCTAGGACCCAGGCCTTGGAAGAGAAGAAGGGACAGGCAGACAGAGCTGACACCCAGCTGAGAGGAGACACCACTTACAAGTCTTCACTTTGCCCCCGGTTTGTTAGGTGCAGGCCTGTACACCTGGAAGACCTACAGGAGCTTTCCCCATGAGAGCTCATTCCTGCACCTGAGAACCAAGGCCTAGAGGGGATCAGATGGTGGCAGCACTAGTCAACTAGGAGGGAGTAGAGGCAGTTGTGAGAAACCTTGAGCCTGGGTTGGGTAGGGACAGATATAAATGACACTTGTATCTCTCATATTTTGCCTGGGGAAGCCTAGGACTTATCTCCTTTCCAGTGGTAACAGACCTGGGAACCAAGCCCTAGATACACATATCAAACAATCTCTTCCCATAACTTCAAATATTACTGAGATGTTCTTGACTCCAAAATCTTTATCTTCAGTCCAGACCCTTCTCCAGTGCTCTAGACCAGGGGTCAGCAAACTTTTCTTGAAAAGGTTCACAAAAATGCTCTATTGCACATCTGTAGATCTTTCCATTCAAAATAGAAGGAAAAGAGAGGCTCAAAGAAGTATCTGATTCACAACAATTCTGAAATTGATCAGGGCTAATGGTAGCAATTCCTTGATTAGACTCTAGTCTTGGGAATAATATTCCATGGCTCTTGGCTCTGCCTTTTGGACTCTTGATACTTCTCTTCCCTTGAAAAATAGCACGAATTTTCAACTTCCTCAGGCTGTTTTCTCCTTGTAGAAGTTTGAGAGTCTAAAGGATGCATTTTGATTTTGTGTTATCTATGTCCCTTTTAGTCCAAGCTGGTAGCATTTCTGACAACAAAATTCTCCTAAGAAGTTTGTGCGTCTTCTATGAATTGTAGCGGAGTTAGACAAAAGCTGTATTCACAAATCTCTTCAAAATAAGTACCTCTCTTGTTTACTTGGGCTGCTTTAACAAAATAGCACAGACTGGATGGGTTATTTCTCATAAATCTGGAGGCTAAGAGTCCAAGATCAGGGTGCCAGTGCAGTTGGTTTCTGATGAGGGCCGTTTTCTGATCGTAGGTGGCTAACTTCTTACTGTATCCTCACTTGGTGAAAGGGGCTAAGAAGCTCTGTAGGGTCTCTTTACGAATCCCAGAGATCACCTCTCAAAGGCCTTACCTCCTATTACAATCACCTTCAGCAGTTAGGATTTAAAATTGGAATTTGCGGGGGAAGGGAGGACACAAACATTCAGTCCATAGTGTATCTGGCTTCTGATGAAGGTCTTGAGGAACAACCACCTTAGACTCTCTATTGTTTGACTAAAGCTTTTTCTGATCTTTGAGACCTTAAAGAATTTTACAGTCCTAGCTTTTTCTGATCTTTGAGACCTTAAAGAATTTTACAGTCCTATCCTCAGCTTCATATTTAGGCAATGTTTTTCTGACAGTGCTCTGGGTTTGATGTTTGCCAGAACCCATATCTTGATTTTAGCATTAATTACTACCTGAGGAGAGGGCTGGGAATTTTCAAAACCCACAAGTTCTGCCCCTTTTTGTTAAACATTCCTTCCTTAGTTTCTCTTTTTATAATTATAAATAATTATAATAGCTCTTTATAGCATTTTACTAAAAGTAGCAAACAAAAAAGCCGGCATCTTCAACACTCTGCCCATAAGTGTCCTTAGCTGGATCACACAGTTCATAAAGTATGTTTCCTACTTTTCGCATTATCACAGGTGACAGTGTTGCTAAACCTTCTGCCACTACAGAAAAGCATATCTTTCCCCAGTTTCCAATAACATTTCTTCACTTTCCTTCCATTCCTCCTACCAGCCTCTTGAAGGCCATCAGACTTCTCTTAACAGTTTCTCCAAAGCTCTATGCTTTCCCTGACACTTTCTGGAAGGCCCTTTCAGGTCTTATTTACTGACTGGTAACATAGCCCTTCACACGTTTTAGATTTTTATTTTGATAATACCCTATTTCCAAGTAGCAAATCTACATTAGTTATCTATAACTGCATAACAACTTATTCCCAAAGTTTGTGGGTTAAAACAATAAAAAATACTCTCTCAAAGTTTTTGTGGGCCAGGAATTTGTGGGCAGCTTAATTGGCTCAGGTTCTCTCATGAGGTTGCAGCCAATATGTCACCAGGGCCTGCAGTCATCTGAAGGTTTGCCTGGGCTGGAGAATCCATTTCCAAAGTGACTCATCCAATGAGTAGTACATTGGTAACGGCTGTTGGTGGAAGGCCTTACTTCCTCCCCACATCCCACGGGGATTGCTCTAGTGTCCTCATGACAAAACAGCTGGCTTTCCAGGTAAGAGAAAGAGAGAAAGCCAGACAGAAGCTATCCTTTTTATAACCTATCTTTAAAAGTCACAGAGCATTACTTCTGCCAAATTACATTTATTAGACAGGGGTTTAGATTTCACCTTTTAAAGGGAAAGATGTCAAATCTTCAGACATATATTAAAACCACTACAGTGGTCAAACTAAGAAATTTTAAAATTATCAAAAATAAGACCCAGTTAGACTGATTTTCTTAGACTGATTCAAACTTTTTCTGAAGGTATTTACCAAAATTACATCCCAATCTATTGTGATCGATAGCAATGTTACTGAAATGACCATAGATCTTCCCTCCTTGTCCCCTTCCCAAGGGACTTCAATAAAAAAGACAAAACTCTTTTGTTTATGTTTCTTAAAAGCAAATCTCTTTGGTCTAGACTTTTATTTCATTGCCTCATCTATAGAAATTAATAATGAAAACTAAATATCTTTAAAGTGAATAAAGTAGAGCAGCTGGTCCATGGGCCATACTTTGAGTACCAAGGATCTATACTATCCATCCAACCCCCATCCTGCCATTCACTGACCCCAGAATCCCACGTGAATATTTTCTCACTGAATTAACTCATAAAATAGACCTCTTGAGAAAGCCTGCCCCAGCAAATTATCTCTATGCTCAAACATTTCTGAGTATACTTAACATAAATTGAGTGCCTACTAAATACCAGATACTTTACATAAATTATCTCATGTTATTTTCACAACAACCCTAGTTATTATCAGTCTTATCTCATGGAAGGAAATTGAGGTTCAGTTATTAAGTAATTTGCCAAGGTTGTATGGCTAGCAAGTGGCAGAACTGTGTCTCGAACCCCAGAATCCTGACTAAAGTTTCATGCATAATTGTTTCTACACTATTCTGAATCCCAATGGAGAAACACAGTTTATACTGAAACTGAATCCCCATGACTATGGTAAGGATGGAGACATTGATGTGGGGGATTGTTCTCTAGTATTGAATGATACAGTCAACTTATCAGCCAGGAAAAGAGAACAAGAAGTGTAGTTCTGATGGCTTTATGACCTTATTGTATGCACCATGAGACTCCCCAGCAAACTATTTAGATTTTTAGTGACATGGAAGAAATGGAAATGTGACCAACTTGACAAAACAGGGAGTGTTACGAATGAACTTTAAAGAGAAAAGGAAAAATACTTGAGAAATTGAAAATTAGATATAACAAGCTAAGGCCTGCAAGCCAAATATGATTTTTGAAAACAAAACTTTACTTTAACTTCAATTAACACATCCATGCCCATTGCCTTTAGCTGCTTTTGCACTACTGCAGCAGTTTAGTAGTTGAAACAGATACCACAAGGCCTGCAAATCTAAAATATTTACTCTCTTGCTCTTTAAGAAAAGTTTGCTGACCTCTGGACATACTTATTAGAAGCAGTTTATAGGTATCCTGCCTGCTGTCATGTCTGGTTAGGATAATAGGAGACCTAGTTCATCAGGCAAGAAACTGCCACAGAAGACAGAGGGTAAGTGACTCCTCAATCTTTAGAAGAAATCATGAATTGACAAAGGAAGAAAGTGAGGAATAGATCACCCTGTGATCAAGAAAAGACTTTTGCTCACGTGAGCCATGACCAAATTTGTAAGAGCAGACAAGCAAGTGTTGGCCAGACAGGCTGCTGAGATGTGTACCTGTAGCTCAAGGTATGGGGATGAAAGTGAAGTGGCAGGAAAGGCTCAGGGTAGCTCATGTGGCCCTTTATGACTGTGTGGTCTGTGGGAACTTCTTAAGGAAACCCAAGCAAACTTCAGATAAGGACAATGTAAATAGGACAGAGAGACAAAAGTAAACAGGCTACGCCCAGTCATCAGTAATTCAACAAATATTGATGGAGTGTACCCAGCCATCATTTTGGCAATAAAATCCGGGGCAACAATAAGAACAGCATCAGCTAGCGGAGGGCTAAGTAAGTGTCTGGTTCTTGTCTCATTTAATCCTTACAATAATCTTACAATTAGGCACTGTTTTTCTGTAACAGTGTCTAACGAGGAGACTGGGACTCAGAAAGTTTATCCAGGTGCTGTGTCAGGGCTGGTTGGAAGTTAAAGATGCCAGGTTTCTTCTGCTCAGGATGGGAGCCAGTTAATAAATCACAGGTGTCACAAGTCCCACTAGGGCCAGCCGTGTGGAGGAGAGAATACAGGAGTCCCTAACTGTCTCACCTGCCCCAGGACAGGAGTTTACTGATTCCTGGGAAGGGTGAAAACCCTCCAATGATTCATTGTTTGCTAAGATAGTCACTCTAGGATATCAGTACTTATTTGTGCTTCTTTTGAGTCTGAAAACCACATAGGATATCTGGGACCTTGAGGCCTAAGGATAACTTACAGCACTCGTGGCCCTTGTGAAATTGTTAACATCTTAATGGATTACTGGGCGGGGCTCTTCTTAACATAGAGAAAGGACGCATGCAGGGAGGTGCTAAGTTTTTAACCCTAGAATTCCTGCAATCCCCTCATCTAGGTGTTCTCTGCTGTTGTCTGGGGTGGGAAGAGTATAGCTTAATGAAGACAGAGCATTCCTGCCCTCACCACAGATGAGGACAGGCTGGCTCTACCAATTTATGTGTATAATGCAGTGATTCTCAACCTTCTTTTTTATTATTGGCCTTCTCCCCCCAGGAGCTCTTTTAGACATTTTTTCCTAATCATTTATCCCCATTAAATGTTAATACCATGGTATACTGTATCTCTGTTTCAGTACTACATGTGTACCTGTGATTTTCATATGCAAAGAGTCACACTGTTTTGCCCCCCTCTTCCCAATCAATTTTCACCCCCTTGGAGAAGATACTATCCTTGTTGAGAATACATGATGTAAGTCTTTTCTACTCAAGAATGATCAAGGATCCATCTCTGTCAGTGGAAGATCCGTTGATGGAACCATTGGCAAATCAGCATCATCTGGGTGCTACTCAGGATTATAAATCTCAGGCCCCTCCACAGACCCAGCTGAGTAATAATCTGCATTATAACATGATCCCAGAAGGTTCCCAGGCACATTAAAGTTGAAGAAGCACCAACCTAAGAATGAGCATTCACAGTGACCAGGAACTCATAACCTCTGAGCAGTACTGAAGAAAGAAATTGCCAAGATGGCTCTGGTTCCAGTGGAAGACGTTGTCTTGAGGTAGTGGTCCTCTAGTTTTACTGTGCATCATCTGGGGAGCGAGTTAAACTCTAGAGTTCTGGGTGTCTCCCTCAGAGTTCCTGATTCAGTAGACCTGGGCTAGGGCCTGAAAATTTGCATTTCTAACAAGATCCCAGGTGATGATAGGGTGTTCATCCAGGAACTACATTTTGAGAACCACTAGCCTGAGGCTTCTTGGCTGGTTCCAGCTGAGTAGCACCTCATAGCCTGGGGACCTCAATGTAGTACACAGCCGACAGTAATGTAGTTTCAGCACAAGCACAAGGATCCTTTACCTTTCTCCAAGACAGTGAGAAGAAACATTGCTAGATTGCCACAACTTGTACCCCAAATACAAAGTCACCCCCACTTTTGGCTTTGTTATTCTGAGAAGCTGGGAAACTTGAGAAACTAAACAAATGCTGTGTTCACAGGTACAAGAGTAATTAGGTGTCCAAAGCAATCCAGAGTCTTGTAATCAAAGCCCAGAGTACAAGAGGGCCCAAGTTCCTTCTTTACCCATCAGATAGGATGTCCTGCAATGGAAAAGCTCCCCACTTTCAGAAACTGTCCCAGAAAGTCAGAGGACAGCTATTTTGGCAAGAAACCCCACAGCTGTTTTCAATAAGAAGTGGATTCTATAAATTGAGTTAGCTGTAGGTTGCTTTATAATCATTACTATTGTTACTATTACTATTACATTATATTAACTGAAAGTTCAGAATGGAAAGAATTATGCTAACCTAATCTGATCAGTATAAATTATACTTTGAGCTCTGAAACCAAAAGTTTTCTGATTTTATAAATTATTTGATAGTCACGTATAGGACATTTTATGGTGCTTTAGTATTTATGAAGCTCTTAAAAATTATTATCTCTTTTTCTCATGAAGGGTGTAATTTTTTTAGTTTTATTTGTTTGTTTTCTATCTTGTAACATTTGGTAATTATTGTAGGTTTTTCTTAAATCCTTCTCACAGCTCTTTTCTTCATCTCTACCTTCAAATAAACGTAAACTGAAGCCACTTGAGTCCTACTAGCGGTGAATGTAGGATTTGCCAATGCCAATCGCAAGGGATTCTAGTCAATCAAATAACTTCCATTATGCAAAATCAGAAGAATTTTAAATTAAGAAGCATTGCCTCACAGAGCACTGTAATTTCATAAATTTCTTAAATATAAAGAAATAGGAAGTGCTTTTGCTTTAAACAAAATAAAATTAACCCATGTTATATTAACAGTTTCCTTTGAACCCTTAGAAATCTGAGGTGTATTATAAGCCACATATTGAGTTTATTGGATTCAGAATAAATTGCTTATTAAACAGGCAAAAGTAATGGTCCCTTAAATTTAAAGGGTTCATTAAAGTTTCCCAAATACCTTTCCAAACATTTAAAGCAATATACACCTTTAAACATCTCTGCTTCAGTACTATGTTTTCCATTTCAACAATAAGGAACCTGAGGATTAGCAAGAAAGTGGCTTGCCCAAGATGCCACAAGTAGTAACTCTGGCCCACATCTTCTGACTTTTTCTGAACCCTCCTTCATCAGAGTGTGCTCCAAGGACTAGCAGCATGTGGCCCCTGAAAGTTGATTAGAAAGGCAGAATCTTAGGTCCCACTACAGACCTCATGCATCAGAATCTGCTTTTAATGAGATCCAGCCCCAGGCACCCAGTGATAAATCAGACCTATAGCCCTCTCCCCTGACTTGTCAGCATTTAGATTTTAATCAGACACTGGAAATCATTGTGTGGAGGAATCCCTAAAGAGACATGAACCTGTAGAGGAGAGAGGATGCACCTCCTGAAAGCTGGTAGGTCATGAAGAAGGCCATGTCCACATGAATTACAACAACTTGGCAAAATGTTTCCCATCATTTATCTTCCATCTGTACCCAAAGACCTGACATCAAAGCCATAGAGTACTAAATCATATAGTGTAAGGGAAAGGCCTGGACCCCACCTCCTGGAGTTCATTTAAAGGTAGATGCACTTTTCAAATATAGCCTGATATAACTTAATACAGCCAAAGATATAGTCTGATCATAGGGCTGTTGAAAAATATTTACCACTTTTTTGAAATGTAGGTTCATGTGTCACCATGCAGGGTATTTTCTGTTTGATATCCCATGTTGATATCCCATATTACCTCCATCTAATAGGTTAAAAACCTGAGGTGAAGTCATTTGCCCAAGATCTGTAGCCAATGCCAACATTTAACAGAATCCTGATCATATTAATTTGATCTTTTAGACTTTTCTAAGGTCTGAAGCATACCAAACAGTGTGATAAAAGATTTTCATAGCAGATCTTATTTTTCCTGAAAACAATGAAATCCTCCCTTGAAAAGGGAACTAGGTTTGACTATGGTCAACAAGTCTGGGTTTAAGTCCCAGCTCTGTGCTTTTTTACCCATGTGAGCTTGACAGGTATCTTAACCAATCTGATTATGAACTAATTCATCTGAAAAGTAGAAAAAGTATCACCTTTCTCTGAAGGCTGTTTTAAAGCTTAAACAAAGCAATAAGTCTGCATGCATCTACCATACTGCTTGGTATATAAAAGGCATTTTATTCATTAAATCCTAATCCATGTAGCGTAGACAGTCTTATTCATTCCCATGTTCCACCCACCTCAACCAACTTACAGTGACCCAATGTAACATCTTACCTTACATCCTGGTTTTATGTTTGAAAAGTTGATGGGTCTCTCCTCCCCTCAGTACTCAGGCCAGGGACAAAAACTCCTGGTCCAGATGTGATGGTCCCTGGGCAAGGGGTAATTAGGTCCTCATATCACACAGATGATATCAAATTAGGAGGCAAAGTGAAATACAGAACAGTCTCAAAACAGACCTCTTGGTTAGTTCTGCCATGTACCAGCTGTATGGGCTTGGAAAGGTGTTAAAACTCTCTGTGGTCGGATGCTTTGTCTCTAAGACAGAGGTAATAACAATACAAGGTTGTTATAAGCATTAAATGAGATGCACCACATCTAAGTGCTTAGCCTAGTGACTGGGAAATCCAATAAATGTGGTGTTTTCTTAGGTCCCTGAATGTGGAAGCAGGCAGGAGCTTGGACTGTAGTTGGCTCTGCTCACCCCTGAGTGAGATAGGAGCCTGCAAGGGCTAATGGCAGCCATGGCTCCTAGTTGCTCCCTCACTGTCTGGATCAGCACTACTAAGCATGCCTTTGTCCTGCAGATCAGCAATGAGAGAGTCTTTGGTCTACCATGGACCTCCTCAAGGTCATCTGAAAGGAGGTTGCTCTTATCACAAAAGAAACACTGGAATGTTCCCTAGTAGGGGAAAAAATACAGGTAGATTTCTGTTTAAACATAGAAGACTCAACAGATACATCCACTCCCTCTCAAAACTCCAATAAAATTATAGTAAAGCAGAAAGAAAGTAGAAACTCACAAAGTCAAAAGAACAGAATAAAATAATAATAAATTTTAAAATGTTAATATTTTTGAAGATGAAAAAGGATAATTGCATTACAGACTTACTAGGGAGGAAATGCTGAAACAAAAGACTGCTAAGGGAAATCAAAATGAAGCAAGCTGGTTTAGGGTCATGAAGTTCCGAAAAGGCTCAGGAATTTGAGATACCAGATATCTCTGAAAACAGAGTTGACAGGTAAGACAAAACAGGGTGAGTTGATGGTGTGTATATGGAGCAGTTGGTTCCACTCATCCCCTCCTTCCTCCTGAGCAAACAGACTGAAAATTAAAGACTTGATCTCTGCAGAAGTGAACCACAGAGGCCCTGAACTGGGGCCACCAGGTACAGACGGGAGCAGGGTGAAGTGCTGTACTGAAAACAAGACTATTAAAATGAATGTTTACATTGTGAATGCTAAGATCCTTAGCTTCCTTTTACTGTGTGGCTCCCAGACTTCTGTCAGATGGTCTTATTACACTCCCTGCGCAGGATTTGGATATTTCTTCTTCATAGAAGTGGACTGGCCCCAGAAAAAAAAAAAAAAAAAACTACAGATATTGACATTTCATGCAATGAAAAAGCTAGCTCAGTCTTCATCACCCTATAATGATACCTAACATTCAATACACTCTCTCTGCACCCAGAGTTCAGCTGTTAAGAGCTTTACTTAGCCAAAGAACGCCAGATGTTTGAGAAAAGTCTCTAATATTAAAGACAGAGATCAAAACAAATAAGAAGAAGGAGGATAAGAAGGAGAAGAAGAGGGGAAAGGGGGATCTTGCATGGTGCAGAAGAAAACTGAAACTAACAAACTGTAATTTCCATCCTTAGAAGATAAGAAAAAATATTGTATCCACAGAGCAAGAACTGCTGGATTCAGAGAAGAGTCTGTAGAAATAGACCAATACAATAAAAAAAATTTGTTGCTGTTTTTAAAAGTCAATTGAAGGTCTGAAAAATAAAGTAGAGGAAATCTTCTAAAATCTAGAAAAAAGTCAGAAATGGAAAAAAAGAGAGAAATATATTAAAATTAGAGAAGTGAGTGTTATGGCAGATTAAAGGTGGCTAAAATTTCTTTGCTATCCCTTTTATTGAGAGGTAGGGTCTAAATCCCCTCCTCTTAAAGGAAAGCTGGTCGTTGTGGTTGTTTGACCTGTAAAATGTGGCAGATATGGTGTTCTGAGACTTTCAGGGCTGGGCCATGAGAACCCTTGCAACTCCTATCCAGGCCTCCTACAACATACACTGGAGCCCACCACCATACCCAGAGGAAGCTCAAGCAGCTCTGTGGAGAGTCCCACGTGGAAAAGTACAAAGTGCCCCCCTGCCCATCAACAACCACCACCTACTTGCCAGCCCTGTGACTGAACCATCTTGGGAGTAGGACTTCTTGTCCCATTGGAGATGCCCCAGCGATGCCACATAAAATGGAGATGAAACTATCCCCACCAAGCCTTGCCCAAATTACAGATTTGTGAGCAAAATAAATGATTGCTATTGTTTTAACCTGCTTCGTTTTAAGGTGATTTGTTATATATCAGTAGATAACTGGAACAGGGGCCAACATTTAACCGATAAGAATTTTAGAAAGAGAGATGAGAAAAATAAGAAAAAACAATAGAAGGAAGGAAGCTTTCAAAATAATAATACAAGAAAAGTTCCCAGTACTGAGTCTATAGATTTAAACCAAAGGAAAAACAAAGTACTGAGTGACCAACACAATGCATTAAAAAAATACCTATTCCAAGATACATCATCATACAATTTCAGAATACTAGGGATTAAGAGAAAATCCTAAAAAATTCCAAAGAGAGGGAGAGGTGGTGGTGAGGGAGCCACATACAAATATCAGAAATAAATTGTTCCTAACAGCAGTGCTGCAAGGTAGAAGACAATAAAGCAATGCTTCATAGTTATTGGAAAAAAATTTAACCCAGAACTCTATTCCACCAAACGATTAATTGTGAGTGAAGAATAAAGACATCCTTTTTCACATGTACGTTCTCAAAGCTTCGTTCTGCCAAAAGAGTGCAAGCCAAGAATAAAGAAGTCCTGGACTCCAGGACAGAGAGGTGAAGGAACTCCCAGGAGAGGATGAAGGGCAACCCCCCTGTGCTAGCTGAGCAGTAGGCCCAGAGGCAAGCAATCCAGTTTGGAGAATGGAGGACTCCAGGGGGACAGAGGGAGATGGAATAAGTAAGTCCCCTGGTGGTGTGACCACACCAAAAGGAGTTTTGTAGTTTGGGAAATGATTTAGGCTTCAGTGAGTAAAAGGTAAATGAATAATTAAGCAAAAATAAAATGGTAAAGAAACCATCAATTGTAAGAAAGCAAAATGTTATATAGAAAGGAAATATAAACACTATATTCAACAGACTCAGATATGATGACATTTAAATAGTCATAATAATGTAAACATAGGCTATTGAACCCATCATTTTGAAACTGTGGTGTGGATTATATTGTAAGAATGTGGGAAGGAAAGCATGTGTGTCAGGAGTGAGGGCAGTTTAAGAGAGCTGAATTGTCTTCTGTAAGAAATCCTTAGCTAAGATTTTAAATTGAAAAATCAAGAGAAAGTAGCCTAAACATATTATTTGAATATAAGGCAATACATTTACACTTAGGCCTATATGACTTGTACCAGTCTTTCTTGAGAGAGGATTTGTTCATGGAAAACAGGGCAAGGACTGGGGTAAGGCAGATGAGGTGCCTAGGGCTCAAAATGTAAGTGCACAGCCCTGAGAGTGAGGATCTCCTTACATTTTATCCCTTAGATCTCTCACTTTACTCACCCTAGTCCTGGACCTAAGGAAGAGCTCTGTATACTATAAAAGTGGTGGTAGCAAGAGCAAGTGGTAGAAATGATGAGGAAGTGTAGAGGAGGATGAGAAGGCTCAGGGCTGTGTACATCATATCCTAATGGATGGATTTAACAGGGTACATTTAAATCAAACCTGAACAGATGAGTAGGCTTTTGCAAGGCAGAGAAATGAAAGGCATTCTAGGTTCAATGAAAAAATGCAAAGGAACAAAGGCAGGTGTGGGAAGCTGGGGGAAATGAACATGACTGCATGGAGGAAAGGGGACAAGCAGAGTTCAGTGGGACCTCACTACGGATCATGGACTCTAGAATACTGGGTTGGATTCTTAATGTGTGGTTAGATTCTTGAAAAAGAACTAGCTTCTAAAACAGAAGAAAGTAATTTAAGAACACCCTATAGTTGACGGCCTTTCTCTCCAGGGCCTCAAAACAAAATCTAGAGGCTTCAATTTGTCAACATTGGTTGGTTGATAGTATTGGCCCCAAAGAGGCCTTGGCATCAAGGGTGTTAGATGGGCATAGGAGATGTTTCCATTCAGAATTGCTTTAATATGAGTTGTATGAGTCTGCACAGTGGGGCCAGCTAGGTGGACTCCTGCTGAGGAGAGCTTTGTCCCCTGACATGAGGAAAGCATAAGCTGTTAGGTGCCATGAGGCTCCCCCTACTCTAAAGCCAGGTTCCCTCAAGTCCCTGGGAAATAGATCAGAAAGTTTACGCAGGAGAGGCCCAAAGTCTGTGATGGCTGAGATACCACTGTAAAAGCAAACAAGCATTTAGCCCAAGATCCTCTAAAGAAATGGTAGAGAATGTTTTGTTTGCCTATTGACTGGCTTAGCATAATATTTTTTCAATCTTCGTCCTGTATCAATTTCTGACAGTACAATTGAAGGCTAATGCAGGAGTACATTGTCTACAGGGCCAGCCAAGGAAATTGGGAGCTTGGTCAGTAGCTGTAAATATCCTCTTGGTATTTCAATTTGTTTACTCTGAAGTGCTTCCCAGGGGCTGAGAGGGTTCTGGGACACACTGGCACCAGGTTTGCAGTGGGAAAGATCAGTTGTTGAGATAAGGGTTGGGGTCCGCCTTGAGATATGCCATGAAAAAAGATCTGATTTAGCCATTAAATCCCTCGAAAGGGTGGTGAGTAGGACTATAACAATGGGGTATTCAGAAGAACACTTGGTAGGCAGGAAAGGGATGTTCAAACACAAACGCAACAGAGAGTTAGGCGACTAAAGTGTCACTCCCTCTTCTTCCAGGGACAATGATTGAACTTCGGCAAGAAGACTACAGAAGTAGATTCCTACTTTTTGTGACCCAAGAGATGGTGAAGACCAAATCTTAAAGCCAGAGGACAGCAAAATCTGCTGAAGATGTGTCCCCAGGGAACGTTTAGTCCTGGTCCACGTGATTCACTGTGGGTGGTCCTGGCTGAACTTAGGGGGAATGAGCTCACTGATCCTTCTCATTTTTAAATGTTCTAATAGACCTGACTACTCCAGGAGCAAGGTCATTAGAAAATAGAGAAGGAGAAAGAGTGAGAAAGAGATAACAGCACATAAAGAAATACACAGAGAAAAACATATGTGCATAGCACATAAAGAAATACACAGAGAAAAACATATGTGCACAAACATATGTAGAAGGAGAAAAAACCCTGAAGAAACATTCACAATGATTTATGCAGAGTACCAGAAGGATTCACACGTATTCCATTAAAAGTCCAAGAGATACTCTGAAACTGACTACACACACACACACACACACACACACACACACCCCAAGAACTAAGTTAAAGGGATTCTACAGTGTCTGCGATTCTTCAGTCTGAAATCTCTTGTTTGTATTTAGTGTGGAGTGTTTTCCCTAAAGGATATCCTGTTTGAGATTAGTATTGGCTGGTTCCTCTTAACATCCTTAAAGAAATATCCAGAGAAACTAAATAAACCCCCACCCCTCCAATAGCATGCCAAGTGATTTGTCTAGAGAAGGTCAGGGAGAGGATTACATGAACAAAGATGTATTCTCATCTCCTCCTTCAGGTTCCTGCTATAAACCAGAGTCCCTGACAACTTCCCAAAAGGAGAAGGAATCTTGATCCCACCGTTGGCATCATAGAAGGAGGCAATGTGGCATTGGAATCATACCAATCTGAGACCAAGTCCTGGCTTAGCTATTGGATGACCTGAAGTAAATCTGTGCCTCAGTTTCCTTGACTGTAG